>NC_090440.1:396840909-398090909 GCF_031143425.1 Pleurodeles waltl | reverse complement strand
GTCACCCTGTCTGTCTACATTAATATCGTCAAACTTACGAGAGTAAGTAAATACCCTCCCTGTGGCATATTCATTGGCGTCACGTTTTAGTTTACACATTTTTTTGTCTTTGACATACTCTTGATGTTTGCGAAGTACATCTTTTAATGCCATAGTTTTTCTCAATGACTTCGGGGAGGTTGGTATCCTGTATCTCCTTTTCTAAAATACTGATGTCTAGGAGTAATTTTTCCCTTTTCTCCCTGGCATCTCTGATTAGGATGTCCATGATGCCGTATGAGGACTTAATTAGCAGTTGTTCCCATTCTTGTAAAAGTAGTGGGTTAAGGTCCCCAAATGATGGAAAGAGCACCACATGTAGACCCCTGGGAATTTGCTTAATCTGTAGATATTTTTGCAGAATGGTGAGATCCCACCATCTGGATAGTTCCTGTTCTAATTTCACAAATTTGATCCTGAGTCCTTCCTTATTAGTATTACTGTTGCCGCTAGATGCTTCTGTACATGTATTGGTACTAAAGAGGTCTACTAGTAGTGCCTCTCTATTATCATTGAAGTTCGACATGTTGGAACAAAAAGCAGAGAAAGATCAATTTTAAGTCAAATCAAACATATAACACACAAATAGTTAGCTAGGGGTGCACCTCCGTGCACAAATTATACATTAAAAGGATCACAGACTGTGGCTGTGTACAAGTGGTGCGCACTTCAAACGTATATGCACCTTGTGGCTGGGTGTTAAACCTCCTGGGCACTCTCTCGAACACTATATGGACTTTGGATACCAATCACCTTTGGACCCAGCATTGTAGCGCATACATTGGAAGTGCGCACCACTTGTACACAGCCACAGTCCGTGATCCTTTGAATCTATTGTGAGGCTCGGGGCTAGGGTTGCTGCCAAAGCATTGGTTTCTAAAGTCCACTCTTCCCTAGGTTTCATACAAACAGTATCTGAGTCAAAGACTGGAAAAGTGGGTCAGCCATGTCTCAGCCAAAAGTAAACAATCTGTCTTGAGGACAGTGTAGTTGGTAAATATAGAAAGGTTCACCACTTCCCAGAATCTTCTATAATCATTTATTCTGCCACTGACGTCTAAATTATCCCATGCCTCCCACCTGATTTGATCTTTCATTAGGTAGAGAGCTTCTTTATATGCCCTTCAAGCAAGTTTAACTTGTGCCTTATCTCTAAGAGTGGCTTTAAAGTGACTGTGGGCGGCAGAACATGCAGTATCAAACCATCTTCAAACTAGGGCATCCTTTTAGGGGTTCCTAGCTATTAACATTTGTGACATGTTGAAGCATTAAGCAGCATGTTCATTAACAACTATATTTGGCTCAGCTTCAGGTGTTAAACATGCCTGGAAAATATCCTCATTATTCTTAATTGACTCTCTAATGCAATTGTTGGGGTTAATAGTATTCCATTTAATCAATAGACCTTTCTTAGCTGAATAATTTAAATCCTCTAACTCGTTAGATTTGTGACGCCCTTGTACATTAATTTTAGTGAATTACCTTTGCCTGTAATGGGGGCAATTAACGAGCTTGGTTTGGTGCAGGGTCAACCTAAGGACTTGTCCTCCGTTTCAGGGTCCCATGTGCCCTGTAGAATCTCTACTCCCCCGCACAACGAAGATGCCGCTTGTGAGAAGGTAGCCTCTTTCTAGCCTTGTTACCCCCACTTTTGGCCTGTTTGTGAGTGTATGTCAGGGTGTTTGTCACTGTTTTCACTGTCTCACTGGGATCCTGATAGCCAGGCCTCAGTGCTCATAGTGAAAACACTATGTTTTCAGTATGTTTGTTATGTGTCACTGGGATCCTGCTTGGCAGGACCCCAGTGCTCATAGGTTTGTGGCCTATATGTATGTGTCACTGGGACCCTGTCACACAGGGCCCCAGTGCTCATAGGTGTGCATGTATATGTTCCCTGTGTGGTGCCTAACTGTCTCACTGAGGCTCTGCTAACCAGAACCTCAGTGGTTATGCTCTCTCATTACTTTCAAATTGTCACTAACAGGCTAGTGACCATTTTTACCAATTTACATTGGCTTACTGGAACACCCTTATAATTCCCTAGTATATGGTACTGAGGTACCCAGGGTATTGGGGTTCCAGGAGATCCCTATGGGCTGCAGCATTTCTTTTGCCACCCATAGGGAGCTCTGACAATTCTTACACAGGCCTGCCACTGCAGCCTGAGTGAAATAACGTCCACGTTATTTCACAGCCATTTTACACTGCACTTAAGTAACTTATAAGTCACCTATATGTCTAACCTTTACCTGGTAAAGGTTAGGTGCAAAGTTACTTAGTGTGAGGGCACCCTGGCACTAGCCAAGGTGCCCCCACATTGTTCAGAGCCAATTCACTGAACTTTGTGAGTGCGGGGACACCATTACACGCGTGCACTACATATAGGTCACTACCTATATGTAGCTTCACCATGGTAACTCTGAATATGGCCATGTAACATGTCTATGATCATGGAATTGCCCCCTCTATGCCATCCTGGCATTGTTGGTACAATTCCATGATCCCAGTGGTCTGTAGCACAGACCCTGGTACTGCCAGACTGCCCTTCCTGGGGTTTCACTGCAGCTGCTGCTGCTGCCAACCCCTCAGACAGGCAGCTGCCCTCCTGGGGTCCAGCCAGGCCTGGCCCAGGATGGCAGAACAAAGAATTTCCTCTGAGAGAGGGTGTGACACCCTCTCCCTTTGGAAAATGGTGTGAAGGCAGGGGAGGAGTAGCCTCCCCCAGCCTCTGGAAATGCTTTGTTGGGCACAGATGTGCCCAATTCTGCATAAGCCAGTCTACACCGGTTCAGGGACCCCTTAGCCCCTGCTCTGGCGCGAAACTGGACAAAGGAAAGGGGAGTGACCACTCCCCTGACCTGCACCTCCCCTGGGAGGTGTCCAGAGCTCCTCCAGTGTGCTCCAGACCTCTGCCATCTTGGAAACAGAGGTGCTGCTGGCACACTGGACTGCTCTGAGTGGCCAGTGCCACCAGGTGACGTCAGAGACTCCTGCTGATAGGCTCCTTCAGGTGTTAGTAGCCTTTCCTCTCTCCTAGGTAGCCAAACCCTCTTTTCTGGCTATTTAGGGTCTCTGTCTCTGGGGAAACTTCAGATAACGAATGCATGAGCTCAGCCGAGTTCCTCTGCATCTCCCTCTTCACCTTCTGATAAGGAATCGACCGCTGACCGCGCTGGAAGCCTGCAAACCTGCAACATAGTAGCAAAGACGACTACTGCAACTCTGTAACGCTGATCCTGCCGCCTTCTCGACTGTTTTCCTGCTTGTGCATGCTGTGGGGGTAGTCTGCCTCCTCTCTGCACCAGAAGCTCCGAAGAAATCTCCCGTGGGTCGACAGAATCTTCCCCCTGCAACCGCAGGCACCAAAAAGCTGCATTACCGGTCCCTTGGGTCTCCTCTCAGCACGACGAGCGAGGTCCCTCGAATCCAGCGACACCGTCCAAGTGACCCCCACAGTCCAGTGACTCTTCAGCCCAAGTTTGGTGGAGGTAAGTCCTTGCCTCACCTCGCTGGGCTGCATTGCTGGGAACCGCGACTTTGCAAGCTACTCCGGCCCCTGTGCACTTCCGGCGGAAATCCTTCGTGCACAGCCAAGCCTGGGTCCACGGCACTCTAACCTGCATTGCACGACTTTCTAAGTTGGTCTCCGGCGACGTGGGACTCCTTTGTGCAACTTCGGTGAGCACCGTTTCATGCATCCTCGTAGTGCCTGTTTCTGGCACTTCGCCGGGTGCTACCTGCTCCAGTGAGGGCTCTTTGTCTTGCTCGACGTCCCCTCTCTCTGCAGGTCCAATTTGCGACCTCCTGGTCCCTCCTGGGCCCCAGCAGGGTCCAAAAATGCCAAACGCACGATTTGCGTGTAGCAAGGCTTGTTGGCGTCCATCCGGTGGGAAAACACTTCTGCACGACTCTCCAAGGCGTGGGGGATCCATCCTCCAAAGGGGAAGTCTCTAGCTCTTGTCGTTCCTGCAGTATTCACAGTTCTTCAGCCTAGTAAGAGCTTCTTTGCACCAACCGCTGGCATTTCTTGGGCATCTGCCCATCTCCGAGCTGCTTGTGACTTTTGGACTTGGTCCCCTTGTTCCACAGGTACCCTCAGTCAGGAATCCATCGTTGTTGCATTGCTGATTTGTGTTTTCCTTGCATTTTCCCTCTAACACGACTATTTTGTCCTTAGGGGAACTTTGGTGCACTTTGCACTCACTTTTCAGGGTCTTGGGGAGGGTTATTTTGCTAACTCTCACTATTTTCTAATAGTCCCAGCGACCCTCTACAAGGTCACATAGGTTTGGGGTCCATTCGTGGTTCGCATTCCACTTCTGGAGTATATGGTTTGTGTTGCCCCTATCCCTATGTTTCCCCATTGCATCCTATTGTAACTATACATTGTTTGCACTGTTTTCTAAGACTATACTGCATATTTTTGCTATTGTGTATATATATCTTGTGTATATTTCCTATCCTCTCACTGAGGGTACACTCTAAGATACTTTGGCATATTGTCATAAAAATAAAGTACCTTTATTTTTAGTATAACTGTGTATTGTGTTTTCTTATGATATTGTACATATGACACTAAGTGGTACTGTAGTAGCTTCACACGTCTCCTAGTTCAGCCTAAGCTGCTCTGCTAAGCTACCATTATCTATCAGCCTAAGCTGCTAGACACCCTATACACTAATAAGGGATAACTGGGCCTGGTGCAAAGTGCAAGTACCCCTTGGTACTCACTACAAGCCAGTCCAGCCTCCTACACCGCTTTTATTAATAAAACTGACAGTGTGGTACCTCAGTGTGAAGCAAGCTCTTTGAAGAACCCATGTGTTATAAACGAGTCTCAGGTGGATATTATATTTAAGTCCTTAGGTTGACCCTGCACCAAACCAAGCTCGTTAATTGCCACCATTACAGGCAAAGGTAATTCGTGTTAAAAGGAGCAGCAAAAGTCTTTGAACTACTTTCACCATTGGAATTACTAGCTTTTCTCTTGCCCATTATGACTCTGGAGGGGAAGGTAAGCCTATCTACATGAAAAAACTTTTGTTATTCTTACCCATCTGCCTCGAGGCAAGGAGGCCTCAACCAGCCTCATCCGGGCTCTGATGGGTGCAGAAGGGCCCGATCTTTGCCCGGGCACCACTCAGGCACTCTGAGGAGCCTCCTGCCTTCTCTCTCCCAGGTCACAGCTGCAGGGCAGTATGGGCGATGAAGCAAGCACAGAGGACAGAGTTGTGTAAAAGATTTCAGGTTTGGAACAGCAAATCTCCTGCCTGTGAGATGGCAGGAGATGAAGAAGAGTGGGAAAGAGCAAGGAGACAATCTGTTACTGAAAGTGTTGCGTCGCTGTCTTTCCTTTTCTATATCTATGGTTCAAAGAGGTACCAAAAGTTACTGAATTCATTTTCTAAGAAAAATTTAAATTCAGTTACATTCTGATGAAATGCGTATGCAATCATGAATGTAGATAATATAGATGGCATATCTCTCTGTTACAATGCACAAAGCTCAGAAATTGCATTTTCCTTTTATTTCAACAGCCGAACTGTTTACTGTAAGAAGACAGACCGAGGCTTTTGATACTGCTGGAATTGTCATTAATTGAAGGAGTTAGGTTCCTAAATTGCTGGTCTGCCGACAGAAACAATTGGATTTTTAAGAAATGCCTAACCGAGGCACTGTTGGAGATGATTGCATATTGGTGTGAATAGTGCAATGGCAAAAGCGTGCCTCTGAGATTGTAAATGAGTTGAATAAAAAAGAACTCTTTCAAAGGTACGGATGTCAGAATGACCACAATTGGGAGAGGGAGAAAAGAACCGATGTAGGCAATGGGAGGAAGAAACATTGGGAAGAATGGAAAAATACACGTTGGCGGAAGTCCGCTTTGTTCCTACCTACTCCTGCCCATCTGACCCTTTTTACAGGCTGGTTTTGAGGAGTGTAGCAATGGACTGATGTCTGTATGACTGCGCTATTGATATCCTCATTCCAATCCAAGTAGAGAACCCAGATTGGACAAAACACCCTTGTAAAATTGCTTGACTTAAAAATGAATCTGTTAATGATGTCATTAATGAGACTGTTAACACTTGCCATGTTTTAGCAAGTCATTAGTGATCACAGGCAAGAAACCCCAGCTATTCCAGCTATTCCAAGCTGGCTGGGCCACAGAAGAGCAGGATTAAATACTCTGGAAAACCGCCTCCACCTAAAAGCCTAAAAGGAAAACGCACACACAGGCACACATAAAAAAAACGCACGCACGTACACCCTCCCTTAACTTTCTTTTCAACCATTCGTAACTGCGTTTCCTGTGCTGTTACTTTAACTTCAAGAGCCTACAATTTATTTTGTAGCGTTAACGTTTAGCAAGTCTTAGCTTCTGCATGATACGAAAACTGCCCTCTCTCCTGTTTCTTGAGATTTTCAAGGCTCAGTGGCCTAGCAAAGGTGCCATTCACTAATACAAGTAAAGACCAGGGCACAAGTCGAGGATACATGCGGGTACACAGCGTCGACCCACAATTTTTACAAGGTGGACCCTGCCAAGTTTTTGTGCTGCCCTATAATATGCTGAACTCATCGACGTATTCAGCTGCGCCTGCATGTTGTCTGCTTTCCTTCTGAACAGCAATGTGCAGGCGGCGAGGAGGGGGCTTTTTTATTTTAAATTCGATCCATGGAAAAAAAAAAGTCGGAAGTTAAGTGGCCAACAGTCCTCCTTATGTTCTCGTTGAAGCTATCTGGATCTTCACACTTCCCTGCAAATACAATGGAAGGAAAACAAAGGTACACTGTTGTGATTTCACAGGTACTTAAGAGAGGCATGATTTTGACTTTGGTCAGTCCCTGTGCAAAAGTCTTTTTTGGTACCGCCCCACCTCATGACCACCTCCTCGGATTCACTTACTACCACCCTGCAAATGCACCTCTCTTTTCTCCATAGCCCCACTCTTGCGTTCAATGCTTGGTTTTAAAGCGCTTGTAAAGGCTGGCTTTGCTAATCCACTCAGCTAGCCATATAAAATATAGTTCTGTTCTTTGCAGCAGGCATATTAACCCTCCATGCTACGTTACATGGAGTCAAAGCTGCTGCTAGACAAAACTTCCATCTCTCTTCCTAGCAGAAACATAACTCACAAGTGGTATCTTGACACTATAATTATTTCCTGAAGGCTGGACGCACAAAAAAGTTTTCAGCAGGTGCTTTTAAATGGCAAGTTTCATAAGTTATTGCTAAACACAGCGCCCCCCTGTGGTCAGCACCCGATGCGGGCGCACTGCCCTAAAGCCGGACCTGCCTAAATATGAGACATGAAAGCACAGTAAGATTGTCAGATATGCTGGTCTGTTCCTGTAGTTACACAAACAGCAATTTAAATATCACTAAACTTGTTTTATTTCTTTTATAGAGGTACTTATCCCAGTGCAGGGTGTCAGAGCGCTTTACGTCACATGTGCACATTATACATTGACAATAAATCATAAAAGTGTAAATCTATGTAAAGGATTTGTTACATAGAATAAGAGGGTTACACAGTGTAAGAGTCACATTTCCTTTATAGCTCACTGTGCTATATTAGAAGGATTACAATTTATCAACTGAAATTAACAAAAGGATCTCCATGTTAAAAGCAGTATCCCTCTTAGTTATCTACATAAAATAAAAATCTGTCATGATGTGCTTTGCAGGAGATGCGTTAACACTCTATGCTATTGTGATTCAAAACAGGGACTAGACACAACGCACATCTTTCCAGCCAATGTGTTAACCACTAGAGTTGTCTTACCATTGTTATATTTATTGCTCTGAGATTTACAGAACATACAAAGCTCTCCTGCAATGCAGTCATTGCAACTAATTAAGCCAAACAGATTTATTGCAAAGTTTATCCTTGTGTCAATATCTTTGTGGCAGAGATTTTAAATAATAAATGTTGAAATTGTGGCCCAGATTTTGCATCATGGTTGTGTCCCTTTTTTGGCAAAACCCCAAATGCAAAAACCTCCTTTGTTAAAGCTGGTAATTCTGTCAAATGTACTCCGTATAGACCTGATAAACATATGTCTGAGGTCTTAAGATCAGATGTCACTCCTTGTGATGTCACTTCCTGTGACGTTGTGGGTTGTAATGCCACTTCCTGTGATGTCACTTACGATGTCACACGCCATGATGTCACACGCTGTGATATCACACGCCATGTTGTCACTCGTATACTGTCTAACTTGGTTAGTCCCCCCATTTCTTTTTAGGGTCGAGCCTGCGTCGCATGCGCTTGCGCATGCGTATCGATTGCAAGATGCTTTAGGAGTTAGAAAAGGGCTCGGAGCCCCGTCCACGTAACGTCAGTGTCTTTCAATGGTTCATGGTCTTGCCTGTTAATATCTTCTTGCTTTCATTAGTGGAAGGCACTCATATGTAATGCCTTTTCCGGTGGTTAGCCCTCCTCGAGCGCAGCGACCAAGTACTGAAAACATGCGAGGCTCGCTGGGTTTGTGGAGTACTTTTTTCTGTTTTCGCAGCGCGATCTCGCATGGCAGAAGTCGAGCGCTTTGCATAATATCGACCCTGGTACATAGTTAATTGCACTTTTGCAGATTACGTAGATAATTGCACTTTTGCCGATAGGTTTCATTACGAGTGAACTGTAGCAGCATGATCACGCTGTTTTTTACTTTCAATCTGATAAGAAAAATCCGGTTGGGAGTTTACAACTGGTAATTGCTGTAACTCAGACAAATGCGAGACCCTAGTGCTTTGCAAATGCTTGTTTAGAACTTGTGCCCTGGTAAAAAGAAATTGCCACCTACCACTTTGGTTCGGTACTAAAATCAGCCATAATTGGGATAAAGTGGGCCTGTCACACCATAGTTCCGCTGGATCTGTTGCACTAATTATAGCTATGTCCCTACCTCCATGTACCTCTTTGCACTGTACCTAACATTTCAACATCGTTCTTCTAATTTTCCTTCATATTGCGCTACATTCACTCTCCCCAAGCCCTTTCTACCTATACAGTTCTCTTCCCGTCTGCATGCGCTGATAATGCTTCTATCCTCTCGTATGTCTCCATAGCCTTCTATCCTTTTCTCCTCTCTTAGATCTTTCACACTCTCTTGTCTGCCCCATATATATTCATTTTTCCATACTCATATTGTTTCTTCCACTACAGCCTTCCTAGTATAAGTCCATGCTCCATTGCTTGTGCTTTCTCTGTATCTCGCAACTTTACTTCAACCTTCAACTGTCTCAAAATTCCATACATGCCAAAATTTAGAACAGGAAAATGGGTGATTTTGAAAACCCAGTGTATGTATTTTCACAGTTGTATTCTGTTGAAGCAGAGTCTATTGCAGGCTGGACACAACTAAAATAAAGTAATCTTGGCATTAAAATTCGTGAGTCTCCCGCCTGACTCGGGTCTATTGGCATGTAAGTGATTCCCACCTGTAGCTCTCCACTTTCCCCTTCCACTCATTTTATTTTACACTGATGTTCGCAGTCAGCCCTGTGTTAGTCCTTCTGCTACTTTTACTCTTGCGTCACTTCAGTCCTTTTTTTCCATCTTCTTTCTCGCCTTCTTTTAGTCTCTCCCACTTCCTCCATTCAACCTTGGGCCTCTGCATCTGTATGCATCTAGTTACCTTCAACCTTTCACTCTCTCCCAAGCTCCCCTTATGGCTTTAGAATCCTGTTGTTCTCTCATCATCGTCCCTGCATCTTTGCATCTTTTCTTGTATATTTCTACGTTCCCTTCTTCTCACTTCCTCTCTGTGATGCTTCTTTCAACTTTTCATCCTCCATTCACTCCCCGTACCTCTCCATTCTTCTTCCGCTCTTCATATTCTCTCATATCTTTCTATACTGTTGTTTCACTTCACTGCCTTTTATCCTATATTGTTTCGCTTCACTGCCTTTTATCCTATATTTTTCTATTTCACTTCCCCTTTTCCTCCCCTTTTAACTATTGCCTGTATCTTTCCATTTTATTCTGCCTTGAATCTCTCTACCCTCCCTTTTTCTTACTCCCTGTTTCAGTCATTATTCTACTTGTTTTCCATTCTCCCCTTTATGTGAATGCTACTCTGTCAGTTTCTGTCCTGTATTTTTCTACTCCTCTTGATTTACTCCCTACTTTCCCTTGTATTGTACTATACCCCCAGTAGATTTTTATTCTCTGATGTATCTCTGTATTCTCTCTATCCTTCCTTGTATCTCCACCCTTCTATTTTCCTTACCCCCTGCATTAAGGCTCCTCTTCATTATCTACACTCTCTCAATGTATCTCCATTCACCCAATTAGCTTACCCTCTATCTATTTTCTGCCCTGTATCCCACAATCTATACTTTTTGTACCCTTGTATCTGTCCATTCTAATTCATTTGCTTTCCATTCTCTCTTGTACCTCTCTACTCCACATTGCAAAAGCTCTCTCTGCAACCCAGCAACTCTCAGTTTTTCCCTATATCTCCCCACTTTTCCTCATTTGTAGTCTTCTCTTAATGACAGTGTCTCTGGCACTGAATTTCAGACTCTCTCTATGATATTGCTGCATAAGGGTTTTGGTGGTGGCTTTATTGCAGCTGTGGCACCCCACAAGTGTCAGTATAGATAAAATGCTCAAAGTGCTTCAGAGAGGCCCACAAAAACATAACTAAAACAGGAGTGTAACAAATGGATTCTGCTCATTTAATCTGCCTGGACTTTTCACTTTTGCACCACCTGGTTTTAGACATTTTACTGTGGGTGAGCTTAACAACTTATCACTCACCCATGGTAAACTTATGGTAAATGGACAACCTGTGTTTACCGCTAGTGTCTGTCTTTTAAGATAAGGTCAGTGTGACGCAGCAAAGGTAAGGGGCACTTGGCTGGTTACATGTGTGAGGTGCCCATGTTTGAGACTACTGTTGTGCACAACCCGATAACTGTGCACAGGTAGACTGGCACAGAAGGGACTCTGAACATTAGATATTGACCTGGGTAGGCCTTATAATATTAGGGGATGCTCTTTGGAAAAGTCAGTGTGGTTTACTGTTTTGTCTGCAGATACACTTTATTATATACATAGGGGGGAATCTGCCTTAGCATACAGTTTTGTTTCCTTTTGGCCTACAAAGTACAATGTGGTATTAAAGTGGGATGAAAGATATGCTCCACAATCAAATCTGCAAGTTCAAAGAAAGTATCTGTGCACTTAATGGGTCATCTAGAATTGTCATATTTCATTGGCTAGCTCATGGCCACAGCCCAGGCCTTTTGTCACCCTGCTGGGCCACATTAATTACATTGCTTTCCAGCAGAAGGAAAAATGGCCTCCCCACACAAAGGGACCAATTAACAGTGCTTCACTCAGCTCATGAGGAGGAAGTGGTGTGTAAGAAAATAAGCATCCATAAATTAGCTATCACACTGTTCTAGGAATGGGGCAGCCAACTGAACAAAAGAGGGAACCATTACCTCTGGAGCCAACCAAGGAGGGGACTCCTCTTTGAGGTTTTGGTATTAGAGTCCCTGGCATTGATGTTAGTGTGAGGCAAAGCTGAGGCTCCCAGAGGAGATGTGACCAGTGACTCCTGGGTGGTGCTGTGTTGAATTGTGCCTGCATGCTGTGCAGGAGGGTTGGTGTAGGGGTGGGGGGGTACTGTGGCACCCTCAGACAGGCTTGGCTTCTAGAACTTTCCACACCCACTTAAAAACTTGTGCACAGGTGGGGAGGGAGTGCTTTTTGTTCGAGCTAGACACTTGCAGTGGACAGTCACAGCAATGTACTGTTGGAAGGAGCAACCCCCCGATCCCTCTTGGACCAAGGACTTTGACTACAGTTGACCCAGTACCAGTGGGTCTCTGACTCCAGGGCTAGGGAAACAATCCCCTTAGGTCCCTAAGGACCAGCTGGGGGAAGAATTTGACTTCTGCACTGAGGGGGAGAGAAGCACCAGAGGAAAAAAGGAAAAAGGCTGGCATGGGAGCCAGTGGAACCAGTTCCCTGCAGAGTGTACCACCTTAGAGGCCAGGCGGCCTAAGGAAAAGGCTCCAGGTGGCTAGGGCTTATGACCTTTGACCCCCCCAAAGCTGATGATCGGAGCATGTGGAGCCCTGTTGCCTGAGTTTGCAAACCGCCTCTGGGGTGTGCCAGATGCCAGGGCCCACTGCAGGAAGCTTATTGAAGTTAAGAACCTTGGGAGGCCCTGGCCAGAGTTCTGGAGGTCCAGGGATCCCATCCCCAAGGCCACTTCATGTTGTTTGAGCCTGGGACCCATCTCCGGGTCCTTGTCACCAAGAAATTGGGGAAGCACCATTGTGCCCTCCCCAAGGAAGAACAAAGGGGTCTGGGACACTGTATCTGGGCCCCACCAGCAAAAAGAATGGGGAACCACCCCCCAAAGAAGCAAGGAAAGGGGTTCAGGACCCCATTCCTGGGCCCCCAATGCTGTTGAAAGGGGAGTGCAGCTGCACCCCACCAAGAAGATGTCATGACCCCTCAAACCTGCCATGCTGTAACGGTAAAAAGTATAAGAAAAGCAATAAGAATGCAGGCAAAGAAGTATCCACAGTGGAGACAGTGACGGCCTATTTGGAAGAAGGTTTGTCGAGTTGTGTTGCGTTTGTTACAAAGAAGAGGCCAAAGAAAGGAATCCAAGATGGCCAACAAGAAGCTGGAAGGTTAAGTTGTAGTTCTAGTGTTGCATTCAGTTTAGTTGCTAGGATACGCGCGTGCGCCACTTGGGAGCTTTACACTTCAACAGTGGTCTGACAGGAGTCCAGATGTGCTGAGAGAGCGCGCCTTTTGAGGTAAACGTTTTTGTGAGGAAAACTAGACGTTGCATGTATTTTCATTGATAATGAGTTAACTGCAGATAATAATAATTCATGGAGAACAAGCAGTTATAGATACAGAACGTTTTTTGAGTGCTCTAAAGAGTTGACGGGAGGAATGAACTACTAAAAACATTTAAAGAATACAAAGACAATTAAACAACACACCAAATTATTTAGTTACCAATATACAATAACAAACTTAAGAAAAAACTACAACTGGAAGTTCAAAACGCATTGCTTATTATCAAGGCACACCAGTCATTAGTTTATAACAAAGGCACTGAAAAGACAGTCAAGAGGAAATCGTTACCTCACCTAATTCAACCATAAATAACTGTATATATATATATATACATATATATATATATATGAATGAAACAAACAGAATAATTTAGAACATGTAGAGAAACGCATTCAGAACTGAAAATCCCATCACATGAGTAAAGAAGCAAACAACTCTTTGTGTTATTTTGAGAACTATTCCACGAAGTTCATTATCTTATTCATAATAATCAATTACACAGGCAGAGAGAAGCAAGACCTCAGGGAGCTCAGGGTGAGTGAGTATAACATTAAATGTCAGAGAGAATTAAATGTTAATTAATAAGAAAGTATAGTAACAGATAATAGTGCGTCCCTAGTGTTGGACTTTTCTTGCTTATGCAGGGTCATCCCCAATCTTTTTGCCTCCTGCCTCCTATTTTTTCTGACCTTTTGCTGTTGGTTTTTGAACTCTGAGCACTTTACCACTGCTAACCAGTGCTAAAGTGCATATGCTCTCTGTGTATGATTGTATGTAATTGGTTTATCCATGATTGGCATATTTGATTTACTAGTAAGTCCCTAGTAAGGTTCACTAGAGGTGCCAGGGCCTGGAAATCAAATGCTACTAGTGGGCCTGCAGCACTGGTTGTGCCACCCACATAAGTAGCTCTGTAATCATGTCTCAGACCTGCCACTGCAGTGTCTGTGTGTGCAGTTGTAACTGTAAATTCGACTTGGCAAGTGTACCCACTTGTCAGGCCTATACCTTCCCTTTTCTTACATGTCAGACACCCATAAGGTAGGCCCTAGGTAGCCCCAACGGCAGGGTGCAGTGTATGGTTAAGGTAGGACATATAGAAATGTGTTTTACATGTCCTGACAGTGACATATTGCTAAAATCGTTTTTCACTGTTGCAAGGTCTCTCCCTCTCATAGATTAACATGGGGGGCTACCTTTAAATCTGATTGAAGTGTACATTCTGTTTGTGAGCAGATGGACATGTGGAGTTTGGGGTCTTTGAGCTCACAATTTAAAAATACATATTTTAATAAAGTTGATTTTAAGATTGTGTGTTTGAAAATGCCACTTTTAGAAAGTGAGCATTTTCTTGCTTATACCATTTCTGTGACTCTGCCTGTTTGTGGATTCCCTGTCTGGGTCAGTTTGACAGTTGGGCTGGTTGCACCTCACACTAGACAATGACACAAAGGGTGCTGGGGTGTAGTCTGCCTTTCCTGATGAGTCATCTGTGCTAGGAGGGAGGGGAGGAGTGGTCCCTTACACCTGAAAGGGCTGTGCCTGTCCTCAGACAATGCAGTCTGCGACCCCTGGTGAGTGTCTGGGGCCTGGCCTGGGCAAAGCAGGATTTCACATTCAAAAGAGACTTTACTTTGAAGTAGGCCTACGTCAAAGGAGAAATTGGGTATAAGAAGGGCACCCAAAACCACAGACTTTGGAACACTTCTGGAAACAAGAAGAACCTCTGCCTGGAGAAGAGCTGAAGAGCTGAGGAAGAAGAGCTGCCCTGTCTGTGACTGTGCTTTGTGGAGCTATCCTGCCGTTGCTGCTTCTGCCAGAGTAAGAGGGCAAAGACTGGACCTTGTGTGCCTTCCATCTTGAGAAGAAACCTCCAAGGGCTTGATTTAGAGCTTGCCTCCTGTTGTTTGAAGTCTCAGGGACAACAGAGACTTCTCTCTGCCAGCACCTGGAGTCTCTGGAGAGACTCCAACTCTGCCCTGTGGTGCCCATCCAGTTCCTCGGACCCTGAAAGGAGAAGCTGGCAGCCTAAAGACAAGGAAATCCACGCACAGAGCACCGTGCGGGGAAAAGATTGACGTGACTCTGATCTGCGGCTGAAGAAATGGTACGCCGCCAGCTCCGCAGTTGAGAAATGGCGCTCGCAGGAAACGCGACTGAAGAAACGATGCACGGAGCAGGAGAAACTACGCGCAGCATCCCTGACGGAGGCTGGGAGATCACAACCCGGGCTGCGGGGTTTTTCGGATCATCGTGCGGCTGGATTTCCGACTTAGGTACCGCTGTGCGTGGAAAAACAAATCAAGGCCTGCCCGGACCTGAGAGTGCTGACCGGATCGACGTAACGCTCTCCTGCAAAGAGAAGAAACAATGCGCCCGACCCGTCGAGAGAAGAAACGACGCACGGTCCCGCTCATGAGTGGAATCAATGCCTCGCAAGCCCTTTTTGATGCGCACTCACCCGTGCAGGGTTATTTTTGACACGCCTAACTTACTTTTTCACGCTGACAGCGTTAGTGTGTGTTTAAAACTACTTAAAGACTCTTTGTAATTTTTAATTGATAACTTGACTTGTGTATTGTTGATTTTTGTCGTTTTGGTCTTGTTTTGTTTAGATAAATATTTCCTATTTTTCTAAAGTGGTGTTGTGTCATTTTGTAGTGTTTTCATTAAGTTACTGTGTGTGTTGGTACAGATACTTTACACCTAGCACTCTGAAGTGAAGCCTACCGCTCTGCCAAGCTACCAAGGGGGTAAGCAGGGGTTAGCTGACGGTGATTCTCTTTTACCCTGACTACAGTGAGGGTCCTTGCTTGAACAGGGGGTAACCTGACAACCAAAGACCCCATTTCTAACCCCTAGTAATGGCGAATGTGATTTTTCAGGTGCCGTTATCCAGTCAAAAAAGACATGCGGTGGAAGACTGAGTATTTGACGAAACATAATCTCTGAGGTGGTCTCTCTGAATCCCATTCCCCTTTCCCCTTCCAGGTGCTCAATGCGGAGATTCTAATTTGTTGTGAGTAGTCTGGATTGGGTCTGAGGATATATCTTATGCTTCTGAGGAAATCAAATCAAGGTACTCTGACAGCAGACTAGAAAGGGCCCTGACCCCATCTCCGAGCCCTAACTGCAGTGGCCTTGCACCCGCTCCCTGTACCTATGTGTAGGGACGCAGAGTGGCCACCGAACAAAAAGGAACATCATACCCACATGGAGCAGGCAGGGGTGAAGAGCGATGACGGCTCTTATGTCGGCAGCAAAGAAAACTGCTGGCCCACAGTGCTCTTCTCTACCAAAATCAAAATGTCTGAAACTGTCTTCCCAGGAGCAGAGCTCCTTTCCCCACAGCTTTGGTCATAGACATGAGCAACCACTACTCTCTGGTCACTTCAGACCAGTTCTGGAGGCAGATCCTCTGTCACTAGCTGGACAAAAGAGGGCCCTTCTTAGATATCAGCTAACATTTGCCTGTGACAGGTTAGGCTTCTTTGAAGTTAATTATGTTCCTGGGCACAGCCCATCCTGCCAGAGGAACATAACTCCCCTCCCCACATTCAAGGCTTTTGCCTCAGATCTGAGAGCAAGTTCACACCTCACCAAGGGGGCTATTCAGCTGTCAGGTGGTAGATGAAGCAGAGGTAAATGGGCTTCTCGAGGCAGTAGGGAGGGAAAATGCTACTTTCTAGAAGTACCTTTTCCAAAATATTTATCACATGTACGACTTCATCAGTTAATTGGGCTTTTAATAAATATTTTGAAAAGTCCAAAATTACTTTTTTAGCTGTTTCCTAACTGGAGCACACATTATTAAATTTAATTTTGTATCCAAATGCTTTCCTATGAAATAGCGAACCCTAGTACAGTGAAAATGACGTTTGGGGCCTTCTCACTTCAAAGACATGTTTAACATTAAACGTTTACCTGCCCCACTTTTAAATACCATGGACCCTGCCTTACGGGCATTAAGGCCCGCTAAGTAGAGAATTATTAATATTTAAAGGGAGGGTCTACACCAGCCAAAAGGGGTTGTTTTGGCAGGTCGAACAGGCCTACATCATAAAAAAGGAAAGACACAGAGACCAAGGTCCTGGGTGTAACTAGGCCATAGTGCCACTGCACAAGCTGCACCAATGAAATCTACGCCCTGCTGTAAAGGTAAGCCCTCTGGAAGAAGGACAAGTGCCCAGGACACTACGTTAAAGTAGCTCCTTTGCTTAAAGTACTGGTACAAAATCCCTAAAGGTCCCATGCTTCTACTTTGGGTTAGTTTCGCATTACCTCACTTAGTTTGACACTAAAATATCATACTATCAAGTTAGTTTTGAACTGCGACAGACGATGATCGTGAGTTGCTGTCACAACAGGGGCAGTGCAACACAACGTGTAAAAATGCACGTGGATTGTATTGTGGGTGTCTTCTTTTATGGCCGACAAAATTACTGATCAGCTGTTATATGCATGCTGGAAAACACTATGCTACTTTCCAAATGCAGTACAGCATGTCAAGCTCGGGCCCTGTGTGGATCCTCTTTGGCCCTTAGGACCATAGATTTTATAGTATGTAGGCGACATCTAGAGGTTGACCCTTCCCCTCTTTAGTGTTTAATGTTTGGTGGCACACCAGCTACCATCGTAAGTGCACAAAAGAACATACCATCCAAGGCTCTGCTAGCGTCCAGAAGGATGCTCACCATGGGAGGGTGAAATAAGTTCATGTTGGTTTACTTAAGTACAGTAGGGCATCCTAGCCTAGAATACCCACATCAGCCCTTGACCCTTTAATTGTTCCAGCAACATGAGTCAGAACATTCTATTATTGCCTAAGTTCCGCCTGATGTACACTTTTTTGAAGGTGGCAGTACTTTTAAGTGTAATACTCTGCTGAACTGAAATCCTACCTTCCAATTAACAATTCCATCAGATTGGCCCATCAAATTAATCTTTCGCTCCAATGGCCGTTCACTCCCTGCACACCTCTGTGATGTAAATTTGGCCACTATTGAGACCCATAGTTCCGAAAAGGATGAGCTGTCATAAAAACAGTGCGTTATATGCGGAGACAGTGACGGCAGACAGAAGAGGAACCAGCAATCCGAGGGAGACTGAAAACCACGCTAGTGGGCGTACCCTCTCACATAGTGTGGTCACAAAATCTTGGCACATATGATTCTGATTAGCAAGCACGTGCAAATGTGCAATTTACCTATGCCCCGACATAAGGAAATTTGAACATGTGCCCCTAGGGCCTTGCTTGAACGGAACAGGAGCAATTTATTGCACCCAATAAATAACGATACACTGGGGTTTGGAATGTAATGTGCGATAAATAACAAATATTACAAATTTCTTCATCTAAGGTGACAATAAGGTTCGGAAATTGGTACTTCCAGCTCCCAAATCCACATTACCTGGTACTTACAAACCCTTTTCGCCTGATAGACATCCGTAGGTTAAGCCTTCAGATATTTACTTAGGGAAAACTCTGAGGGATCGGAAAACTCTGAACCAATCGTAATTACGAAAACCTTGCAAACAGGAGGTTGTATAGTTCCAATAATTGAGCACAGCAGTCGTGACTGAGGTCTAGATGTATGATCCTTTTGCTCATATCTTACGGCTGTAAAATATAGAAGAGTCATTGAAATCAAAGAATCACTCTTTAACCCCATGTCTAATCTTTCATGTTAGTCTATGTGCTAGTTGACACCATCTTTCTCAGAAGAAGCCCCTCTATCTGTTTAATTGCTTCCCATAGGAAGGGAAACAACTTTGTGCTGACGTGATGCATTGCTTGCCGTTGTGAAAGCCTCACTAAATTCAACTCAAAGATTTGATCTGTCATGAAAAACCTGCCTATAAGATATTGAAACCGAATGAAAAGCAATAACCATCTGCGTGTCCACTGAGCTGCAGGCTCCCTGTGAGACATTGTAACCTGGGGTCTGCATTTGATGTCATCTTGAATGCTTTTGAAAATGTTGCTAACTTTAATATCAAAAGAAGTTTTGACTGGAAGCTCCAGGCAACACACCGTATCTACTAAAATAGCACCCTGAAAGTGCATGGGCATGGAGAATTGCACATAGGCCAATGAGAAACCATCCAGCAGACAGTGGACCTTGCTCCAATCATTTATTCTCCCTGCCATTAGTAAAGACATTCAGACAATATTTTATTTTTATGTATTTTTGCTCAACATACATTGACTGGTATCAAAAGAAAGACTGCAAAATTATATATTTTTTTGCGAATATCTTGAGTCTAATCTATGTTTTGCCTTCAGTACATCGCAATATATGTGAGAAATTGGGTTACTGATTGAGGGGAGTTGAACCCTACTCAAGCAGGAAATACGGTCCATGTCAGGGTTAAGTCACAAGCAGTCCCTAAATTAACCTGTGCTAAACCCTCGGGTAGCTTGGCACAGAGTAGTCAGGCTTAACTCAGCGGCAATGCGCAAAGTATTTGTGCAACACTTTAAAGAGCAACACAGTGAAAGCACACCACAAAAGGATTCCGCAACAGTTTTGAAAAATATAGTAATTTTTAATAAATAAAACAAGACCAAAGAGACAAAAATCCAATCAATAGAACTGGCGAGATTCTGGTTTAAACATTTCATTAAAAATAGCGTCCAATAGCACAAAGCGCCAACTGGAGACATATGGTTGCACTGGACTGGGACACAGCCACAAGTACAGGCTGACAACAATAGATTGCGGAACGGCTACAGGGACTCAGTTAAGCCCACTGAACAAAGTACCTTAAATCCTGGTTAGTGGAGCTTTGTGAGGGCCTGCAGCGAAGATGCCTCATGCAGCCAAAGCAATATGTTTGTTCCGAGATGAATTGAGGCTGTGGTGTGGGATCCTTCATTACCATAGAGGATCACAGCAAGGACTTGCAATGCGAAGTCCAAGAGGCTTTGCGCAGACAGGGAAATGTGTTGGTTCTGAGGAGCTGCAAGGCTGTGATGCAGAGTCAGGCATCGTCGTCAAGGCTGCCATCAATGAGGGATTCGAAGGCCTGGACCGAGGACACATCACACAGTTGTGGTTCAGGTGAGGCGACAGGCTGCGATGCAATGCAGGTCTTTGCAACAGAGCCAATCCATGCAGCAACAGCAATGCGTCGGTTCTGCTCGGGGTTGTGCCGTGCAGTGGAGGAGATGTGCCAGTTCTGCTGGATTCACAGAGCCTGGCAGAGCCCCTCAGGCCCACTTCTAAGGGTTCAGGACTGGGGGTGGCACTACTTTGCAGGATAGACTCAGGTGACAGAGTCCAGGTGCTGGGTTCAAGCTTGTGGGAGTCTTCTGCCCCTGAGGCTCTAGCCAGCTAGCCCTTGGAGTCACTCTGAAATCCTGGGTTCAACAGTTCCAGATTCAGTCCTTATCACCCAGGCAATAGGGCAGCAGGTAGCAGGTCAGCACAGGAGGGCAGCAGTCCTTCAAAGCAGCAGTCCAGCAGAGTGGCAGTCATTTCAGAAGCTCAGCAGACCCTTTTCTGGCATAGTATTTACAGGTCCAGAAGTGTAGTGAAGAGGTGATGTCTGAGATCCAAAATTCATACCTGTTGCCCTTCCTCTGCAAGGTGGGAGAAGATTCTAGGAGTTTCCCTTTGATGTCCCCAGGCATCCTGCCTTCCCTGTCCTGGCTCCAGACTAACTATAGAGGGTATGCAGCCCTTTAGGTGGAGGCAGGACACATCCGTTTCAAGTGTAAGTAAGAATGTGCCATGCTCCACCCTTCCATTCTGAAAGTGATGGACCATCCAGGCACACTTAAGCTCTCTATTGCGTATGGCTCTCTAGGAGGAATACACAAAGCCCAACTGTCCGGTATACCCAGTCATGTGACCAAGGCGCTAAAGGGATAACGCAGGAAAATGGCAGCTTTCTTAAAGTAGCATTTTCAAAATTATAATTTAAAATCCGACTTTGATATGACAGGGATTTTTTCATTACAATTCCAAAGATACCAAACACGAACTGGCTACCTGTTCCCATTTGGAAATTACAGCTTAACAAATGATGAGCCCATCTGTGCCCTTCTGCTCCGGGACAGGACCAGGGGCCAGAGATTTTGCCAACCACATCCAAAATAAGTTAAACTACACCCTGTGAGAAAACAGGGCTGATTGCAGAGGCCCCATAACTTTTTGCCCCTATTTTCCACTTTTTGCTGGTGTTTTCCTGACTTTAAAGGTGCCCTGGGTACTGCTAACCAGTCCCAGGGCCTATACTCTGTGTAAAATGGATATGCAAATTAGGCTAATTATAAGTGGCTAAGTTAACCTACCTATAAGTCCCTAGTATATGGTAGGGCATGTAGGTTTAGGGACCACAGCATAGGTGGTGCACACCTAGGTGCATTGCTGAGGTGCCCAGTGTCATTTTAAAAGCAAGCCTGCCTTGCTGGCTGCTTTTAAATTAAAGTTATATGCAAATTCGACTTTGGAATTAAAGGTACTTCCAAAGTCTTAAACTACCTTATTTTTACATATAAGTCACCCCTAAGGTGTGCCCTATGTGCCCCTAGGGCTGGGTGCCATGTAACTATAAGCAGGGACTTTATAAAAATAGATTTATAAGCCCTGGTGAGGTAAAAACAGCCAAATTCGTTTTTCCCTCATTGAAGTAAATGGCCTTCATAGGCTAGAATGGGCAGACTTTATTTTAAATTTTAAAGTCTCCTTAAATGTTACATACCAAGAATTTGGTATCAAATTAATTGTTGTAATAAATCCCACAACTTCCAGTTGTGGGATTTAATATAACTTGTTCAGGTAAAAAGTTTAGACTTTACCTAAAAAGTTGCCAATTTCAGCTCTGCATCGTTTTTGCTGCTGTGCTCTGATTGGCCAGCCTGCAGCAGCTTCTGCCAGGCTGCCTTGATGAGGTGTGAAGTGGCCAGGCTTCACACAAAGGAATGTGCTTGGGGAGAGAATCTCCCCTCAGCAGATGGTGAGGCAGGAAGGGGGAGGGCTGCCAAACTGGTCTTCAAAGGCAGAGAAGGACATTTGGAGCACCCAGCAACACCCCCACATCCTGCAACCCCAGACAATTAGGTGCCCCCTTGATTAGATTAGGAGAGGGCAGGAGAGGGGTGTGTTTATGATTTTTAGCCACACCAGTGGGTGGGCTCAGCCAGATGTAACCTCCAAAAATCAGATTCAGCCATGTTGGATTTTTAGAGACTGTTGCCTTTTGGGATGGATTTTTGCCACACTTCCCAGGAAGTGGTCATCACAGGGGGACGACCCTGTACCTGATTGGAGAACCAGGGCCCCCCTGCTTTTCACCCAGGAGCAAGAATAAAACTGGCAGACCTGCCCCCACACCTCAGATCCCCTCCAGAATTCAACAAGAAAGGAACTAAAGAAGAAGAAGGACTGCCCTGCTGGACCCCTGGCCTGCACCTGGACCCTGCACTCAGAAGGACTGCACCAGCTGCACACTTGGGCTTCACCACAAGAAGGACTTTGCCTGGCTTCAACTGGTTCAAGGAGGGACTCCCTGTTTGCTACAGGTGAAAAATTGCTAAACCAGAGTCCCCTGCACCAACTCCTGAAGAAAGCGACCAGCTGACCACTGTCCAGTGGCCAAAAAGGAGTTTGCGCCAGGTGCATTCTGGGAGTTGAATTCCGCACCCCCCAAGGACCATCACAGAACTTCTGGACCCTTGGGGTGAGCTGTGGACCCCAAAAGAACCTTAAAAGAACATCTGGGTGAAGCCCCAGAAGTTTGGAAAAGATTTGAGAATTTTTGGAAAAAAGCTCCAGAGAGGGACCGACCCGCCGTGGAAATTCTAGCCGGCTTGCCTCAACCGCGACCCGGCCTGACTTCGTGGTTCGTCCCGGTAAAGAAAAACATCCAAAAAAGAGACTAAGTCCGAACGTTAAAAGTTGACCGGGACCTCCCAGCCATCGTATCCGAGAAGGGCTCCATGGACGTTGGATCAAGATCCAGGTTTACCCCGGTCGAAGGATTTTCATCTCGAAAAAACGACTAAGTCCGAAGGTAAAAGTCTCCACTGAGGAAACCCACATCGCGTATCCGGACAAGGGCTCCAGGAGGTCGGATTCAACTGGCAGGTTCGTCCCGGTGAAGAAAAACTTCAAAATAAAGACTAAGTCAGAAGGTAACTTTTTAACCGAGGCCTCCCGCGACTTGTAGCCGAGCAGGGCTCCATCGCGGTCGGCCTGAAACTTTGACTTTGTCCCGGTCCTGGTGCAACCAGATGACCCGATTGGCGCTTTTTGTTTCTAAGCGCTAGAAAAATAATAATACTTTAAAAATTCATATCTCCGGTTCCCCTGAACCGATTTTAATCGTTTTTGTGTCATTTTAAAGATATAAACTATTTTTATAAATTGGTTTTGGATTTTTAAGCTGTTTCCTGTGTTTTATTTAATTACTGTTTTGTGATATTTGAATGCTTTACACTTTGTCTCCTAAGTTAAGCCTTGACGCTCGTTGCCAAGCTACCAAGGGTTGAGCTGGGATTAATTTACTGAGACCTAACTGTACCTAGGTGGAGGTTAGTGGCTTGTTGCTAGGTGTAGGTACCTACCTGCCCTACCAATAACCCATTTTCCAACACACCCCTAGTCAACTGCACTCACCTAGAAGCTCTCCATTGGAGGCCTGCTTCCATTCTATCGATCTTACTACATCACG
Source organism: Pleurodeles waltl (assembly GCF_031143425.1). NCBI lineage: Eukaryota > Metazoa > Chordata > Amphibia > Caudata > Salamandridae > Pleurodeles > Pleurodeles waltl. The sequence continues at coordinate 398,067,345 of NC_090440.1, read as the reverse complement.
TTGTAGTTGCAATAGTTGTAAGTTGTCTCCCGTGTTTGGTTTCAGCCAGCCTCAGGAGATCTGTAAAGTGTCAGTAAGGCAGATGTTCTTCGTCAATTTCCGGTCCTTAGCCACTCATAAATTGGATATTCAATGTCTCTTAAGCGAATTGGCACCAGAGGTTCTATTCCTAACGGAAGCCTGGCTCTATAAGGAGTCTGCCCCTGACATTGCACTAGCATTACCCCCAAGCTATCTTATAACTAGGCTAGATAGGGTGGATGCAAGAGGTGGTGGTATAGCCATTATCTATAAGGATGCAATCTAATGTTCTTCCAAGTTCTTTAACATTCCAGGCTGTGAAAGCATGTCCTTTGCTGTAACATTAAATCAAACCTTTACATTGTCTGGAATCCTCGTATACAGACCACCTGGCCCTTAGGATCACTTTATTCAGGCTCTCCCTGATTTAGTAGCATGTCTAGTTCTTAGCACACCTCATTTAGTTCTTAGCACACCTCATTTCACTCTTCTTGGGGATTTTAACATTCATGTTGATTATATTAATAATGCTGCAGCCAATAATCTCCTCTCTGATCTTGCTTCGTTGAAACTCACCCAGTTGGTTAGGAGTCCCACTCATAATAAGGGACATACAATTTATCTTGTATTTAGCGATATTACTGAATTAATGATTCAAAGCCCTCTCCCTTTGTTTGTCTGATAATTTTTTACTTGCTCTGAAACTGCCCATCCCCTCGACTTCTATACCTCCTCATTCGACCAGACAGATGAGCCGCTGTTGGCCCAAGCTGAACCTTAAAGAATGGACCTCGGTACTGGAAACTTTCAGACCTGTTCCTTCCTATCAAGTTACCTTATCTTCCTACTTATTCAATAAATAGATTTACAATTCATTGGATACTATACTACCAGTAAAAGGATTTACGAAGGATCACTGTGGTAGGTAATCCCCCTGGTTTACTCCATATTTTTTGGAGTTAAAAAAAGAATGCAAAAGTCTGGAGAGAAGGTGGAGGAAATCTTACGACAACAATATGAAAGCTGAATATAGGAACGCAATTAGAAACTATCATGTCCAGGCCTTCTACTATTCAACTAAAATAGAAGAGTCTTCTAACTCCCCCAGAGAGATCTTTCAGTTCCTTAAAGAAATTGTTCAGCCTTCACCGTCTAATGATTCCATAGAAGCTTCTTTGAAGCATAGCAGTAATCTGGCCAGTGGCGGCCGGCAGCTTTAGGAGGGAGGGGGGTGGGTGGGAAGCACACGCACACACACACACACACACACTCATTCTTTCACACACATACACACACACACGCACGCACATCCATTAACAACACTCATAACATTCAAACATGCACGCACCAAATATTCATTTTAAAAGTTCACACACACTCATTCTTTTACACACACACACATGCACGCACGCACATCCATTAACAACACTCATAACATTCAAACATGGACGCACCAAACATTCATTTTAAAACATCACACACTCATTCTTTCACGCACGCATGCATGCACATCCAATAACACTTAGAACATTCAAACATGCACGTACGCACCAAACATTCATTTTAATACATCCCACACACTCATTCTTTCACGCACACATGCAAGCACATCCATTAACAACACCCAAAAAATTCAAACATGCACGCATGCACCAAACGTTCATTTTAAAACATCACACACACACACACACTTACCTTCAGCCTCGGAGGTCCCAGGAGGGTTGGGACTGCTGCCTTCCCTCAAATGAGGGAAGGCAGCAGTCCCAGCCTCGTCACAGAGTGGGATGGGGTAAGTGAGACTGCTGACCCCACCCCACTCTGTGACGAAGTGTCACTGATTGACACTCGCCCTGGGCGCTTCAGGGCTTAAACCTGAAGCAGCCAAGGTGAAGTCAATGGGTGACGCTTTCCTTGTCACCCAGGGGAGGGCCTCGAGGCACCTTTGCTAAGTCGAGGAGGTCACGCCCATAGGAGCTGTGACCTCCTCAGCCCAGCAAAGTTCAGCTCAGGCAGCCAGGAGTCTGCACAAATCACGCATGTCTGCTCCTGGCTGCCTGGCCTGAACATGAAGAGTGTCTGTCAGGCTGACCTTTGTGCAGCCTGACAGACACTCTTCATGAGGGGCAAAAGATGGGGGGGCATGGTCCCTCTGCTCTAAAGGACAGGCCGCGCCTAAATCTGGCCCTCTTCTTTCAAAAGAAGGTACTAGATATCTATTTGGCCTTTCCTGATATGTCTATCCAGCAAGTCAATCAAGTTAGCCAGTCCATTTTTCAGCAATCTGATGCCATGCTCTTGGTTTTCCCAGCCCTTACTGTTGAAACCGTAATAAGCCTTTTACGTGTGGTAAAAGATGGGCCTCCACTGGACCCAGTACATCCCTATATTCTCGTCCTTGTGTCGGACATAGTTGCCCCCATCCTAACTGACCTACTTAATTGATTGCTTACAACTGGTCTCATTTCTCATCAATGGAAACATTCAGTGGTTAAATCTCTGCCTAAAAAAAAACAATCTTGTCCCTGCTTTTCTCTTCTGAATAATTACAGGCTGATTTCCATGCTTTCTGTTGCCTCTAAGCTCTTGGAAAAGCATGTTAACAAATACTTCTCTGGCTTTCTTGAGGGTCATGAGATTTTACATCCCACTCAAATGAAATTTAGACCTCAACACATTACTGAAACAGCTTTGGTGGCAGTGGTGGAACTAAGGAGTCATCTTGATATAGGAGGCCCTCCTGTCATCATTCTCCTGGATCCTAGTGCAGCCTTTGATACTGTGGACCATTCCATTCTTATCCAAAGAATTTCCAACGCTGGTATCAATGGCCTGGCATTAAAATGGCTTACTTCTTTTCTGGAGAATCGCACCTTTCAAGTTCTTGATCGATTATGACAGTTTACGTCTGAATTGTGGGGTGCCACAGGGTTCTTCCTTGAACCCGATGTTTTTTTAACCTTTATATGCATCCACTGGCAGAGATTGTGTGTTTTTTATGGATTGTCGTTGGTTTCTTATGCTGATGACACTCAGCTGGTTATTTCATTCTCCTCAAATTCTTACAAGTCAATCTCAACTAATGTCTTGCCTTCAGCACATGGCCAGATGGATGGTGGATTGCATGCTAAAACTGAATGAAGACAAGACAGAGGTTATGTTATTGGGCAACAACTTTCGATATAGGTCCCTGACTCTTGCTTCTGAAGATCTGGAGACTTTACCACCTCCAAAAAGTGCAATAAGGAGTCTGGGGGTGTGGTTGGACACCAGCCTTACTATGGATTATCAAGCAAGAAAGCTTGCTGCCACCTGTTTCAAAATGTTGAGGTTGCTGAGGAAAGTCTTTGACTTTCTTCCTTTCTTAGCCAGAAAACGTATTGTTCAGGCCCTCGTAATCTCACATTTAGATTACGGTAATGCCCTCTACTTTGGCTCATCTGAGTATGTGGTGAAGAGGCTGCAGGTTGTGCAAAACACTGCTTCTCGCCTTCTCATAAACATCCCAAGGCATCAATCTGCTAAACCTCCATAGCTGCCCTCCACTGGCTTCAGGTGGAACAACACACTTTAAGGCCCACTGTATTATGCACAGAGCTCTTCAAAACAGGGGCCCTGCCCTTTTAAGGCCTATGGTCTCTTACTATATGCCCCATAGGTCTCTCAGATCATCTACAGCCTCCTTGCTGAAGATCCCTAATTTTCAGAGATCTTGGTGGAGTGGATGATCTATGGCTTACATAAAGCTGCCAAACTTCAACTCTCTCCCACTGGAGCTTTGTGAACATAGCCATGAATTGTCCTTTCATAACGATTTGAAAACCTGGTTGTTTACGGCCTAATTAGATGATCCAGCAATCTACACTTTCCATTTCAGCGCAGGAAAGTGCCATGTTTTAAGGAGGGAACACATGCACTTTAGCACCGGTCAGCAGTGGTAAAGTGAACAGCGTCCTAAGGCCAGCACAAGCAAGATCTGCAAAAATGGAGGTGGAAGTCAAAAAGTGTAGGGGGAAGACAACCCTAGGGTTGATGGGTCTGACAGTATATTAAATATGATAGAAGGGAATGCATAGGACAGTAAAGTAAACCTGGGCACCAACATTGTGGCAAATAAATGACCCTTTTTAGAATTGGAAAACGACCAATTAAATATGTTTGTGAGGAATAAAGTAGTTGTCATGTCTTTTGTCTAGGTCCTGGCACAGTCACTGGTTACTGAGCAGTTTTAAAGTGAATAATGTATAACAAGAGCCATAGGCTATAAACACACGGTGTTTCCCACTTGATTTCTATTTCTCAATGATTCTTCATTTAAATAATATTGTCAAAGGGGCCAATTTCCATCTACTGGCCCTCAACGAAACTAAACTTCTGCTATTGCTCCCTCAACTAAAGAGAGCAGCCCATGCTCTCTTAATATCATGGTTAGCCATTGGCAAAGACATAGTCACCGATTTGCCTCACTTATCAGTCTACTATACTAAATTCACCCTCCACTATACTTCCAGACGCTTAACAGAAGTCACTGAAGAAACGTAAGTAAATTACCCCTGTCTTCTCCAATCTGCAGTGGCTTCCAATTTAGTCAAAAATAAAATTAAAAACTTAGCTGCCTGCCTGACGGATCCCTGCACCTTAATGCACCCTCATGTTGCACCAATTTAAACTTATCTGGTAGACAAAGAGGACTACGAAGCAGGGACACACTTGTAAGAGAAAGGTTCAAAGGGCACCAATCCTTTTTTGGGGCAGACACTCCCTTTTGGAATTTGCTACTACAATACGTAAAGGACTAAGGCCCTCATTAGGACCTTGGCGGTATATACCGCCTACCGCCGAGGCGGCGGCCGCCAAAAGACCATCACCACAGCTACCAGCCGTCCGCCGTATCATGACCACAGCCGGATTTCTGCCAGAAATCCAGCTGTGGCCATGCTGGCGGATGGCGGTAAGGTGGCGCTGCTACCAGCAGCAGCTCTACGTCAGTAGACCGCCGCCGGCCGTATTATGAGAATAATACGGCCTGGCGGTGTTCTGCAGGCAGATGCTGCTGCTGGCAGCAGCGCCTCGTCCTGTCTCCTGCCGGAGGACCCCCCTCGTTCCATGTAAGTTGGTGCTCTGACAGGGGAGAGAGGTGATGGGTGTTGTGTGCGTGTGGGTGGGTGGTGTGTGTATGTCTGTGTATGCATGTATGCGGGTGTGTGTTGTATGTGTGTGCATGTTTGGGGGGTGCGTGCATGTATGTTGAGTTGTGCGAATGCATGTCTGCGTGTATGTATGTAAGTGTGTGTGGATGTGTGTGTGAATATATGTATGTATGCGCAGATGAATGTTGGAATGGGTGTGTGTATGCATGCGTGCATGTGTGAAGGGAGGGACGTGTATAAAGGGGGGTCTGGAGAGGAAGAGAGGTTGGGGGAACCTGTGGAGGTGGACAGTGGCGGGGAAGACACCTACCAGTGACAGGGCAGGGCGTATGCCTACTGCCATGGTAGGTAGGCGGAGTCATAATCCAGCAGACGGGCAAGCAGTGTCCGCCGGGCTGGGGATCGAAGTCTCCAGCCCAGCGGTCGTTACCGCCCTAGCGGTCGGTGTGGTACATTTGCGGTTTGGCTTCAGCCAAACTGCCAATGTCATAATATGGAGGAAAGTACCACCAGCCTATTGGCAGTACTTTCCTCCATATGAACGCCAACCACCTGGGTCATAATGACCCCCTAAATCCTTACAGCTCTTCTTCCATTGACAACTGAAGACTGGTCTTTTCAAACTTTGCCTAAACCAGATTTTGTTATTTTGTTGTTTGTAAGCATCACTGTGTTTGGTTCTTTAGCCTACTGCCATATTTGTTGCTGAAATGTAATGCTCCAGTATACGGTTGTAGCACCTAAGCACTGTATAAGTCTGCTAAATAATTGAATAAAATACAAGTCCCCATTCCTACTATTGATTGGTGAAAGCATCTAAATAGGTGATAGCCAACCCACTGATAAAAATAGAATCTTCCTAGGCGTCTTCCAGAGCAAACCATGTGGCGAGAAGGAGAAAACAAAATTATCACTTATATGCACTTGGTCCACACATCTCATGCTTTCCTATATCTTGGAGCTTGCTGCTGGTTAGGTGCACTTAGGCAGTTCTATATACATCCAGAAAATAGGAGAATGAGGGGAGAAGACATAGTCCTGCTGAAGGTGTCCAATATTCTTTTATTAAGCTACCTTTGGGCTACGTGTATAAAACGCCGAAATCCAAAGAGAGAAAACGAACTCGGAGAGGGAAACAGGATCAATTAATTCTAGGGAAAGAGCATCAGAACAACATGCCTTCACCCTAAATTGGACCTCGTTTAGATCGCAGTCAGCATGTACTTCTAAAAGGACAGCTGCTATATTGTTACTGTGAAATATCCCACACACAGGCAGATTATGTACACTGAGAGGAAAGACAAGTGCCCCAGTTATAAGAGACCATTCTTTGTTTATCACAAGCACCAGGATTCTCCTTGATCAGTGGTGCAGACAAAATAACTTCTTCATTTGCAATTGATCCCCAGCTGCCACCAACCATTAATTTACCAAGGGGCAGATGAGGGGACAGTAGAATTCATCAGCTATGTGTTTGGGTATACCCAGAATCTAACAGAGTTGAGAATTGTCTGAGAAACCATTTATTCAAAACATGTCGGGCACATTGCAGTGGGGATTGATGTTCAAGACCAAGCTTATTTCTTGAACATGGGAACAAATTTGACATTTCTTTCCTTAACATCCCCATTGTTATTGTCCTCATCAAACCCTTTGAGTTTCACACTTGTCTCCTCCCTGTCATTCATAACTCATATCGACCAACTGACTAAGGACTTGATTTAGAACTTGGCAGATGAGTTACCCTGTCACAACGGTGATGGATATCCCATCCACCCAAATTCAAATCCCATTACAGCATATGAGATTTAGATTTCAGCCAGCTTGGATATTCGCCACCGTTGTGACGGAGTAACCCATCTGCTGAGTTCTAAATTAGGCCCTAAGTCAGCAAACCTCTTCCGCCTTTCACTGAAAGAGTAGAACTTGAGAAAATCAGTCTAAGCTTTAGTCATCTCCATGCTCATTCTTTTTTAGAAATGCTATGTTGGCAGTTGGCCAGCGAGTGTCACTTGTCCTTTTCAAGGTCTAATTATACTTGGTGACTCTACTGGTCACTGAAGTGCAAAATTCAACCATATCATTCCAATTCCACTTGGATAGAATTGGCTTCCAATTTGAGGATCAAATGCCTCCAAAATATTGAGGTTCTCCTCTAAAGGTTTGCTTCTGAAAAATGCAGCTTATTGAACCAAGCTCCTTACTTTCTAGGACACCCTAATCTATCTCTGAAGTCATACTCTTTACAACTGGAGGTTCCTTTTTCAAAATACCTTTTTCACAGAATCCAACTTTCTCTGGTGCTACCAAAGCTGAATGGAACTGTCAGGCCATGGAGAGCAGAAAAAGCCCACCACCTCACATTTAAGTAATATGTAAAGACACACCTCTTCCACAAGTATCAGAAAAAAAGACTGCTCTCTCATCAAGATTCATCTGTACACCCAATAACCAATTGTTAACCCAGCCATTGAACGTACTGTCATTCTGTCCTGCCCCAAATGATACTTGTATGCCATTGCAGTTTTCTTATTTTGCCAAATGATATTCCTGTATGCTACAATGTAACTTTCAAACCAGTACAAATAGATTCTATGTAAGGTACAGTGATACTCCACGTGGTGCATGTTCAGTACATTAAACTGCTAAATAAATAAAACAAAGCAGGAAAGGTATAAAGTTAGTTGGAATGTACCAAATGGAGCTTTTTGGCATAGTTTGTGGTGCCACGAAAAACCTTTTCTCAACAGAAGCCTGGGAAAATATTCTGCCACAGTAAATCATATGATCCTAGAAATAGGTATGGATGATCAGTAATGTAGTTTAGATGTCAGGTTACATGGTGCAAAAGTAATAGATTAGGTAGAGTGACAAAAACCCATTCAGGATGTGATAGACCTTGATCCTGGACTCCTCTAGAGTCTAGACAGTCTAAGACAGGAAGTCGATAGATACAGGTGAGGATAGGCAGAGGAAGAACCTGAAAATATCAGCACTGGGAGCAAACCAAGTTGCTTGTCAAAGGGCAGCCAACCAGAGCGAGAATGCAGAGAGCTGTACCAGCTATGCCAGGTTTGTCTGGACTTGGAAAGTAAGTTGGCAACAGAATGAAATTGAAACTACAATACTGGAGATCAAAGAAGTAGTGAAGCATCTATGAGTAAGGTAAATTGATTCTGTATTCTTACAATCCAAAAGTTGTACTGTTCATGCCTTGCCTTAACTGCAATATATCATGCTTCAGTGCATACTTTTTTTTAACCTTTATTTATCACTTTGAATAACCAAACAGGTTGAACAGCTATCAGAAAGATATAACACTCCATACATAAAGAGAGGGAGACCCGTAGTGGTAAAGGATTGCGATAAAAGAAACCACAGGTAGCCAATTAGATAGAGACTTATACTGTGTAGGACATTAACACAAGGACACACCCACATAATTCTAGCCATATTAGATAAAATAGAAAGTGGACATCAATGGCAGATCATCCAGTCTCAGTTTGCTCCTTATCTGAGTTCACTGACAAAAACTAATCTCGAAGTGGCTGCCAGATGTCCTTCCGTCTGGAGGTATTGGGCTGCAGGGAAGCGTAGAGCTCATTGGTGGTATCACAGTAAGCCATATCTCGTAGCCAGGCAGTGCTAGGTGGGGTGCGGGGGCTACCTCAGCAAAGTGCGATTTGACGCTTGGCTCGGAGTAAAGTGATAGCTGCAAATCGACGCTGGCCAGGGGTCAAGGGTTTGATGTATCCCAAGAGGGCCGTAAACAGGGTCCATCCAGGACTAAAGTATAGCCAAGCATTATAGACATTTTAGAAAGATTCCCCCAAGTACAGTGCAATGACATGATAGTTCCACGTTAAGTGTGTGATGTTAGCATTAGCTGATTTACATTTTGAACAATAGTGAGGCCTCCTTGTGTCAAGTTTGGGGCCAAGTCCTGTTCCCACACCATCCTGAATTTTTCCTGGTCAGTGCATTGCACTGGCAAAGAAGCATGGTATTGACGAGATATCAGTCTATTGTTGTCTAGGATGGTGATGAGCCTGGACAGATGAGGTAAATCAGGTGGTTCTGCAGGGTACACTGGTAAGGTGGAGCATATAGTGCTGTGTAGATGATGAAGTATAAATCTATTCATGGGTATTAAGTTTGCACCTGCAGTGAGTTCCATGGTACATTTCAATCTATCATGGAGGAATAGGTCACCAGTTGGAGGATTATGAGTTGTACTAAACGTTCTTGTGTGAGCGGTAACCAAGGGTTATTATGAAGGGGTATGTGCGGGGAATATAAGCTGGGTCACCCATGTACCGTTGGAGTTGAAACCAGGCACAACATATTGTAGAGAGAGTTTGTATATCCATTGAGTCTCGGGGGTCCCTTAGGGAGCAGTGAGGGGAGTGGCAGATCAGATGCCTGTGCTCTCTCTGGTGTGAGGTATGGCACCCTGCCATGCGGTACCAATAATAGGCGAAGTGGGATTGGGCCACTAAGTAATACAGTCTTATATCCTGGGCCCTGAAGCCGCCACGTTCCTAGGGTATCGTCAAAGTCTCCCATCTAATTTGTGGTCTTACCCCTGCCCAGATGAGACGTGTCAGGAGACTTCAAAGAGTGTTGAAAAAGCTGTTAGTTAATGCAATAGGGATGTTTAGAATTAAGTACAAGAAACAGGGCAAAGCCACCATATTAATGATAGCAATGCGCCTGCCAACGACAGGGGTAGTTTGATCCACTGCTCCACTAGTGTGGCAAGGTTCTCAACTGTAGGGCCATAGTTCTATTGTATAATTTGAAGTTTGTCCCTGTGTAGCAAGAGGGCGATTGGTAGCCAGTTCTTGTATAAATAACAAAATATCATCTGCATACAGAGAAGACAGGAGTGGGCCCCTTTGGAATTGCAGTCCCCCACCCAGATGGTACTCCTGCAGGTGCTGAACAAGTGGGTCCATGGCAATGATGAAAAGCAGGGGGGAGGGGACAGTCTTGGCATTTGCCCTAGTGATTGGAAAAGGAGACAAGACCGCTCCATTCACCCTAAGACATGCCATGGGTTCTTTGTAAAGCACCATGATGAGATCTTGGAAGTCTTCAGAATTACCAATTTAGCCAGTGTTGCCCACAAAAATGGCCATTCAGGCGAATCAAATGCTTTCCCAGCATCTGATATTGGAACTGCTGAAAGAAAAGTTGGGAACACCTGATTCAAGTCTGCAAATATGGTGCGCAGATTTATTGAGGTGAAGTGATGTGGTACAAAGCCCGATTGCATGGGCGAGATTATACTTTCCATGAGCAGCAAAAGATGCATCACTATGACTTTAGTGAGTATCTTGTTATCATGATTCAAAAGAGAGTGTGGTCTGCATGAGGTGCAGAGGTAACCAGGTTTATCAGGTTTCAACAGTAGGGTTATAACGGATTTACGCAGTGTGGGGGGGGTAATATGCCCACCTGAAGTGATTCTGAATATACCTCCAGGAAGTGAAGAGCAAGGATATGTTTATAAACTTTGTAAAAGTTCCAGGTAAAACCATTGAGCCTAGGTGCTTTAGCGCCACTCAGGGTATCGATGGCCTGTGTTATTTTGTCACAAGTGATTGGGGTAGGTAGGAATTGCTGCTGCCCAGGAGTGAACCATACCATTGCGATTTCTGCCAGGTACTCTGCCAGTGCGGACTAATCCCCATTAAAGCGTGTGGTGTATAATCTTTGATAGTATTCAGAAAACATCTGTATGATAGTGGCGTTATCGGAGACAGTGGTACCGTCATCTGCCAGGAGGTCTATGTCTTCAAGCAGGACATTTTCAGGAAATCGCCAGTGCCTAACTGGCCGGTCCTCACACAGCATGCAATGTCGCTACAACAGGGGAGTGGTCTGACAGAGTTTGAGTTTTATGTGTGGCCTCCGTGAGCCACAACAAGGCCCTGCGTGATATATACCAATGATCAATGCGGGTCCATATATTATTTGGGGCTGAGGAAAAGGGAATGTCAGTTGTGTGCAGGTTATGGGAGCGCCATGCACGTGATAACTGAAAAGTGTCAAGGAGTTAAGTAAGCTCTTGCAAGGATCTGGGTTTGGTGACTCTAGTGGAGCCAGTTGTATCCAAGGAGAGGTCACATGGGGTGTGGAAATCTCTGCCCATGAGTACGAAATCCACCCGAAAGTGACCTATAAGTACAGATAGGTCACTCTGGGGAGTCAGTGTTAGGTGCATAGACATTGATGAGCAGGACGGACCTGTCAGCCAGGGTGCCTGCCACAAGCAGCTGCCTGCCCTCTGTTTCAGGGATACAATCAAGAGCACATGAAGGGTATACTTTTATGGATCAGGACTCAGGCCCCACAAGAGTAAGAGCTTTAGTGGGTGAAAAAACAGTTTGATCCTGATGGAGCAGGATATGTGCAGTTTGGGAGCAGGGAGAGATGAGTCTCTTGGAGAAATGGCAATTTAAATCTGTATCTGTTGAAGTATGAGAGGACCTGCTTCCCTTTTCTAGGATTTTTTAAACCTAGAATGTTCCAAGACATGCTTTGAAGACTACGTCCCCGTGCACTAGCAGTATGTGTGGTCATATTATATGGCAGTGATACGGTTGGCCTATGGGGCCTCAAGGTGTTAATGTGTCGTGGAGTGTGTAGGCGGTGCAAACAACAGTAACAAAAGAGATGAACATAAAGAAAACCCATTCCCCCCACCCACACATGAGGAGGAGCATCCTTCGGTGAATCCCACTAGAAACCCAAGAACTCAAATTAGTGAGCATATTGGTGTACACCTTGAGGGGGTGACAAGGTTCCAAACAATGTCCTTCGGAATAGTAGAAGTATATTGTGGAAGTTTGTAGCCCTAAGGTGACAGTGTAAATGAGTACATGTGCAGGGTGGAAATCAGAGCTGCAGAAGCGTTCAACCATCTCTGCAGAGCTCCAAGTAGTGTACAGGTGGTCATAGGAGAAAAAGGAGGGAGGTGAAATGTTCAAGGCAGTGGATCTGGCTGGGATCTCACAGCAGGGCCGGTGGGTGACCATCCAGGGGATGCCTGGGTGGGTGGGCCCGCACCTCCCTTGTGTTGCTTACAAAACGGGACAGCATCTGAGGGGGTGTGAATGATATGGTGCTGGCCATTTGCCTTTGGGTGACTGCCCAGGGGATGCCTGAGTAGATGGGCTCCCTTTTATTGCTTATAAAACTGGACAGCATCTGAGGGGGTGTGAAAGATATCGTGCCAGCCGTTTGCCTCTATTCGTAGTCTCATTAGGTAAAGCATGCTGTATTTAAGGGCGAGGTTCTGGAGGGGCCGTTTCACATTTGTGTATTTCCTTCGCTCCTCCTATACAGCTTGTGTAAAAACTGGATAAATGGACAGTGTCGCACCTTGGTACTGGAGAGGGGCGTTTTCACAGGCCAGTCTCAGTGTGATATCCCTGTCCCAAAAATTTGGGAGGTGAGCCACGACCAGCCAAGGAAATGCTCCCAATATAGGCCGCTCCACAACGAAAGTGGTTGTGAAGGCATGCTTGCCAGACAGTTCAGTCCACAGGTTTTCAACTAAACCATCCAGACTGCCGATGTTCACAGATTCAGGAATGCCCCCTATCTATATGTTATTGAGGTGAGATCGAGCCTCCAAATTTTCATTCTCATCCTCTCCCTCTCCAACGAACCATACAAGGCCATACACAACTTCCATGAGGGCATGAAAGCAGTCGCCAACTGGATGAGAGATAGCTGCCTTCAACTCAATACTAACAAGACCAAAGTACTCATCCTGAGCCCCCAAACTAACTCATGGAGCGAGTCACCCAACCCCGCCAGCCATGCCCAGAACCTCAGAATCATCCTGGACCCCGGCTCCAGCATGAACCATCAGATCAATGCAGTCACCTCCACCTACTTCTGCACTCTCCGCCTTCTACGCAAGATCCCCCTCGAGCATAGAAGGACCGTCACACATGCCCTCCTCACCCGCAGAATGGACTATGGCAACGCACTATATGCCGGAATCAACAAAAAACTCACTCGCAAATTGCAAAACATCCAGGACGCCACCACCAAATTGATCCTCAACCTACCCTGACACTGCCACATCTCACAACACCTGCGCACACTGCACTGGCTCCCCATTGAGAAAAGAACCACTTTCAAAACTCTCACCTACGCACACAAAGCCCTCCACAACAATGGACCTGCCTATATTAACCAGCGACTCAACTTCCACGTACCCCACAGGACCCTATGATCAGCCCAGCTCTCTCTTGCAGGAGTACCCCGCATCAGGAAAACCAGAACAGGAGGACATTCCTTCTCCTACCTCGCTGCCACCACCTGGAACGCCCTTCCACATCAGACAAACCACCTCCCTCCCCAGCTTCACGAAGGAACTGAAGACATGGCTTTTTTAATCCACCTCTGGTACATGCTATACCCCTCTCCCCCTAGCGCCTTGAGACCCTAATGGGTGAGTAGCTCTGCTATATAAACTCTGATTGATTGATTAATTCTTGGTCATGGCAGATTTTTTTATGAGCCGTTTCTGGACCCCCATGGCATTGCCTTCAAACTTGGAAATCCTGCGTTCAGCACCATCTAGTTGCACCGTGTGCGATCCAACCTCTCACCCATGCGGTCCAGGCAATTAGGGTATTGAGACGCATGTCAATGGATTTAAGGCCAGCGCGCAATTCTTCCACAATGGCAGAGGTTCCATCGAGATGGGGACCATTGGTGTCTCCATTGGAGGGCTCTTCAGAGTCAGATGGATGCTGCTTGTGGCGTGGCATTCTGGGAGCATCAAATGACAGTTTCTTTTGTTTAGGATCACCCCTACCCATGATGGTTGTGTAATGATTGTCAGAGAGTGCTGCAATGCTGATAAACAAACAGTGCTGGAAGGGCAGCCTTATCACCTCTGTGACGGGCCTCAGTGGAAGTCAATGTCAAATTGTAGGGCGCGCTGCTGTGTAGCGGGGTCAGCTGAGTTGACACCGTACAGTAGGTTAATAATAATCGGTGGGTCTTGATAATGGCATCTAAAGCACAAAATAGCATGAGAGTGAGTCAGTCGTTGTTAGAAATGGGGTCTTTGGTTGCAGTCAGGTTACCTATGTCCAAGCAAGGACCCTCACTCTAGTCAAGATAAAAGAGAATCACCCTCAGCTAACCCCTGCTCACCTCCTTGGTAGCTTGGCACGAGCAGGCAGGCTTAACTTTAGAGTGCTAGGTGTAAAGTATTTGTACCAACACACACAGTAACTTAATGAAAACACCACAAAATGACACAACACAGGCTTAGAAAAATAGAAAATATTTAGAAAACTAGACCAAAACAACAAAAATCCAACATACACAAGTCAAGTTATTAATTAAAAAGCAAAAAGAGTCTTCATGTTCTTTTAAACACAATGCTAAGGCTGTTAGCGTGAAAATGTACCTGGGTCGCATCAAAAATAACCCCGCATGGGTGAGTGTGCGTGGAAAGAAGCCTGCGATGCGCCAATATCACTCACAAGCGAGACCGTGCGTTGTTTCTCCTTCGGCCGGGTCAGCGTGCGTCGTTTCTTCTCTCTGCAGGAGAGCGATGCGTCGATCCAGACAAGGACTTTCAGGTCTGGGCAGACTTTGCGTTGTTTTTACACGCTTAGCAATGTTTGCGTCGGAAATCCTGCCACACGGTGATCCAAAAACCGTGCAGTGTGGGTTGCGATCTCACCAGCCTCTGTCAGCGATGCTGCACGTTGTTTATCCAGCCGTGCTGCAGGCGGAGCTTCGATTTCAGCTGCGAAGCCGGCGGCGCGTTGTTTTTCCAGAGATTGCATCAAAAGTTTCCCTGCACGTCGATCTGTGCTGGGATTTCTCAAACTTGGCCTGCCAGCTTCTCCTTTCAAGGCCCCAGAAACTGGATAGGGCACAACTTGGCAGGGCAGGAGTCTCAGCAGAGGCTCTAGGTGCTGGCAGAGAGAAGTCTTTGCTGTCCCTGAGACTTCAACAACAGTAGGCAAGTTCAGTTTCAAGGCCTTGGAGAGTTCTTCACAAGCAGGAAGGCACACAAAGTACAGTCTTTGTTCTCTTGCACAGACAGAAGCAGCAACTGTAGGATAGCTCCACAAAGCACAGTTACAGGCAGGGCAGCTCTTCTTCCTGAGCTCTTCAGCTCTTCTCCAGGCAGAGGTTCTTCTTGGTTTCTAGAAGTGATCTAAAGTTTGTGGTTTTGGGTGCCCTTCTTATACCCATTCTGTCCTTTGAAGTAGGCTTACTTCAAAGAAAGGTCTCTCTTGTTTGTGAAATCCTGTCTTGCCCAGGATAGGCCCCAGACACACACCAAGGGGCTGGAGATTGCATTGTGTGAGGGCAGGCACAGCCCTTTCAGTTGTGAGTGACCACTGC
Organism: Pleurodeles waltl; assembly: GCF_031143425.1. Taxonomy (NCBI): domain Eukaryota; kingdom Metazoa; phylum Chordata; class Amphibia; order Caudata; family Salamandridae; genus Pleurodeles; species Pleurodeles waltl. The sequence goes on along the minus strand of NC_090440.1, from coordinate 398,051,779 downwards.
TCCCCTCCCTCGTAGCACAGATGGCTCATCAGGATATGCAGGCTACATCCCAGCTCCCTTTGTGTCACTGTCTAGAGAGAGGTGGAACCAGCTCAACTATCAAACTGACCCAGACAGGGAATCCACAAACAGGCAGAATCACAGAATGGTTTAAGCAAGAAAGTGCTCACTTTCTAAAAGTGCCATTTTCAAACACACAATCTTAAAATCAACTTCACTAAAAGATGTATTTTTAAATTGTGAGCTCAGATACCCCAAACTCCACACGTCTATCCGCTCCCAAAGGGAATCTACACTTTAATCATATTTAAAGGCAGCTCCCCTGTTAACCTATGAGAGGGATAGGCCTTGCAACAGTGAAAAATTCATTTAGCAGTATTTCACTGTTAGAACGTATAAAACACATAGGGCCTACCTTAGGGGTTACATGTAAAAAAAGGGAAGGTTTAGGCCTGGCAAGTGGGTACACTTGCCAAGTCAAATTGGCAGTTAAAATCTGCACACACAGACCCTGCAGTGGCAGGTCTGAGCCATGTTTACAGAGCTACTATTGTGGGTGGCACAGCCAGTGCTGCAGGCCCACTAGTAGCATTTGATTTACAGGCCCTGGCACCTCTAGTGCACAGTACTAGGGACCTACCAGTAAATCAAATATGCCAATCATGAATGAACCAATTACATACACATTTTGTATAGGATCACTTGCACTTTAGCTCTGGTTAGCAGTGGTAAAGTGCCCAGGGTAACAAAAACAGCAGAAACAGAGTCCAGCACACATCAACAACCTGGGAAACAGAGGCAAAAAGTTAAGGGAGACCTCCCCAAGGATGAAAAGTCTAACAGTCGTGCAGGCCTCTTGCTCTTGCTGCAGCACCGGAAGGGAGTCCGCAGCAGGAGTGGCAGAGAGACAGCAAGGACCCAAGCAGGTATATCTGTAGGGGGCAGTCGGCATGTTGTTGTTAAGCCCAGTCCCCAATCCATGACGAAGATGGGCACCAGTACACGCGTGCTCGGTTTCCACGGCCCTCGAATCTTCAATGAGGCCAACCAAACGAAGAGTATTGGGGTGGACTGGGGGTAGGGGAGCATGCGTTAAGCCCATGCCGGGAACACAGCAAGAAGGGCGGGCCAACAGGGCAGGCACTGCAGCCCATCAAGGGATTCCCCTGTACAAATGTGCCTCCATACCGTTAGTTCAGTCGGCGGTGGCAGAAGTGCTCCGGAGCTCCTTAGTGGCCAATCGCATACGGCCCTACTAGTGCGCCGCGGCCGCTGGGTCCAATATCATCGCCGGGCATGAGTGCGTGCCATTCAGCTCCATGTTGTTTCAGGAGGGCATGGGGGTTGGTGCCACATCTTCGTCAGTGCTCCCCTCCAACAGGAGGTAGAGAAGCGAAGCACCAGGACCAAGCTGCACTCGCCATGGCCCAGTCCTCTGGTGTTGGTTAGGCTCATTGCTAAGTGCACAGACATCCCAAGAAGCTACCATTCAAAAAGCATATTCTTGGAAACAAACCAGAGACATCTGATCCGCCCGGGCCAGTTAGCTGCCAGCAAACACCGACAACAGGCCCTTGATAGAAATTAATTTCTATTTCTCAGACGTAGTTGTTTTGTAACACTATCAAACTTAAACTAAATCAAGGGGCAATTCCTCTCCGACACAAATTATAATGTCTACTGATCAACATGAGTTGACAGATAAGCTTACTAAACTGATGAGAAATGTTATTATTGAGGAAGTAGAATCATGGAGTGGGCGTTTCCTACTGGTTTGGCCAGTGTCATGATTCACAAGGACATTCAAGTTTGAGGAAGGCTTTGTGAACACGTGAGGCATATTTCTTTAAAGCTGTGGCAAATGGGCTGGGGAGCCAAGAGTAGCAAGCAAACCAGGGTCAAGGGTGGGAATTCCGGGTCATGACAGGCAGTTTTAAACAACAAAAAAGGCTTAAGAAAGCTGCCAGGCAACTTTCCATGTTGTTTGCCCCCCCCTATTGCTAGTTCATTCACTGCTTCTCATCCCCCAACCTTTGTTTTTTTGTTTCTTTACGGTTCATAACTATTCTGACCTCTTTGCTTGTTATGCTGACCTTACTCTTTTGATTCTGTTTTGGCTATGTCGTATTGCTCTGTTTTCCCCTTTGCCATCCCCACTCAGAAGAACCTTAATTTGTTTTCTGAGTTTTAGACTTACTCTCTGCGTTTCCACTTGGCATAGTTTTACTGTGGTTCGCCTTTCAGAAGCCGGTGAGAAACATGCATATTTATTTATTTATAATTAGTGAGTTATTGTCTTATCAGAGAGTCCCAGTGTATATCCAAACAGCAACCAGAGATGTAACATCTGGGAGTGCCATGCTAAGGAAGACTTGGTTGTGTTGCGGCTTTGTCTGATATGTCCAACTAAGTAGGGGCGGAGCCACAGTTTGGGAGGTAAGATGTATTGTTGTCAGAACACATCGAAAAACTTTTGAAAAACCTCACAGTGAGAAAGTCGGACAATTGTTTATGGTTATGAGTTGCTTTGAGAGCACTCAACATCAATCTTGTAACCATTAGAAATCAATCAAGTAAAATCAATGGAATGGTGTCTTTGAAAGAGATTACATCAGTATTTTATTCTTTCGATCTTTCATCCGTTTACCATTAGTTTGAATTATGTTCTGAATTGAGTCTTTGGCTATGTTTTTAGTGCCTCATGGGCAAAAGATATTGAGAGCTATATAAAATGTTTTCAGGATGATGTTTTGATCTTTTCTAAGGGTCATTTTCTAACATGGCCTGAAGAAATATGATCATGTCACCCCCATCTTGATGGAACTCTGTTTTCTCCCTTTGCTTGCCTGCAACACTTTAAGAAACAGCTGCGTCATTTACACAGCCATCACAGCCAGCACCCCACTTATCTTGCAGACAAGGTTGACATCTCTGGTGGTTCTCAGCACACCTGCAGTCAGCACATTATCACACTGTAGACTAACTAAGAAGTGCAAGAAGGAACAAGGAAGCAGGCCTTTTCCAGAGATAGTGGGACTCAACTGAGTCTGGTGATTAAAAGCTCCCCCCACCTATTAGGTGGTGCTCTGGTATGATCATTACGTGGGCAAATAAGGCTGAAGGGCCTTGCAGTGAGTGGTCAATGATACATGTGGGAAGAGCCGGAGCGTGTCGAACAGGTGGTGTGGCCTGTTGATATTGAGGGGTCTGTGCCTGTAAGATACAAACCAATGGTCTGTCCTGCTGGAGTGGAGTAGCGAGATGAGGACAAAAAAAAAAAGAACATATTTCAGAAGTTTGATAAATATTGCACTAAAACGATGTCACTTTGAAGAATGAGAAATTTTACTTCTACCAGGAAGTAGACTATTTTGGTCACACTGGTTTGGATGAATTTTAACAAAAACATTTTTGGGCTGAGGTAATTCATTGTATACCATCTCCTGACACTAAAGACAATTGCTATTATTGACTGAATGTGACAAGTATTGTAGTTAGTTTGAGCTAAATGTTACTGGCAAAATGGAGACAATAAGGAAGCTGGTGATAAAGGCTGTGGAATTTCTTTGGCGAGATGAACAACGAAACGCATAAAAAAAAAATCAAGAAAGAGATTGTTGATGCCCCCATTGTGGCACCTAAATATGTGTTAAATAATTGTGCCATTACTGTTCATGCTGGTATTTATAAATTGAGTGCTAATGTGTCACTAAGAGCAGGTAAGGAACAGCATAATTAGCATTTGTTCTTTAAATATCATGGAAAGGTGCTGTGATTGAGACAGAATTCTCGGTGTGTGTGCAGTCCATTGAATAATTTACAACTGATGTATGGGGCAGCACATTTGAATTAAAATCTGATCATAAGCTTTTGGTGAAAATAATGTATCCAAGTGGAAGGTGGAATTGCCATACTCTGTTTGAGACCTCAAAAGTATTGTTTTTTTTAAATGGTGGCTGCCTACCTGACGAGGGTGCCTTATGATTCCAGTGATACAATTTGTGGTTCCAGGAGTTATGATTTAGATGTGGGTGTCATTTTATACAGTGCAAGTTTAAAGGTGTTGGTGTAAAGGCTTCGGAGAATGTTGATGGAAGAGATGGCAAATATCATTGTTGAATAGGTTTGTTTCAGAAGGAAATGGGAAAAGGTAGCTTATGGAAATAAAACAACCTATGGACATCTTTTGAAATTGAGAAGCCTTTTTAAAGAACACAAAGGTGAAGGAATGGAGTCGTCCAAATCCACTGATAGATTAATTTATTGCTTTTTGAGCTCTGCTGCACTGTCTATTTCCTCGTGTATTATATAAAGTTTGTGATATAATATGAGTGTCTAAGATTGATGTATATAAATAAATTTTCCTTTTTCCCTTATTTTTTTCCCCACATGTTTTCTTATTGTTCAGACTGTTGTTCAGTATGTGTTAATCTATATTTCCTATACCCTTCTGATCCTTTGCAAGGAACAGATGTGTCATCTCAAACATGAGCTTTCATCATACACAACCTTTTGTCTTTTAAGTAGGTTTATTTTTTATTTTCTTCCATGTCATTTTGCGTCTCTGGTAACTGCTGTTCCCTAATCCTTTTGGTTTTCTATATGTACTTACAAGTTTCTTCAAATTTAATTCTCTTGATTTTTCTCTGTTACGTTTCAACAAAAACACTTTGTCTAAATGTTAAATATTATATTTAATTATTATATTCAGTCTGATATGGTCATTAGCTCTGTTTCGACATGTCTCTTGGAATTGCTTCATGGAATATCACAGGACTATGGTGGTCATTACAACCCTGGTGGACGGTGTTAAAGCTGCATTAATACCGCAAACAGGCCGACGGACAAAAAAGGGAATTATGACCGTGGCAGAAACCGCCAACATAGACAGCCACTTTAACACTCCGACCGCCACCTCGGTACAAACAAACAGTGCAGTGGTCACCGCCAACAGACAGGCGGAAGACAATGTACAGCCCACAGTATCACAACCCGCCAATCCGCCACCTTTTCCGGGGCGGATTCACCGTGGATAAAAACACAGCGGAAACAGCTTTTGCAATGGGAAAACGCTCACCTGAACATACTCCACGAGGAAGGAGGCTACCATGGAGCCCGAACTACAAATACTCCCTGCGCTTCTCTTCCTGCTCATCTACGATCACCAGCAACGTAGTCGCCGAAGACAACGGTGAGTACTGCACCTACGACATAGGGGAGGGGGGAGGCAAAAGTCAGGGGGACACACACGCAACACCCCCACCCCCAACCCGACCCTCGCACACTACAACACACACACCAATGCAGTTCCAAACAGCACAGTAACAACCCACAACCCCCCGGGAAGAATGCAAAGACAAAACGAAATCAGTTCAAACATTGTAATATGTCAAAATAGAGTAATCTACTATATACAGATATATACACACTTTCCAAATATATACATCACGATGAGTAGTACAGGTATGCACTTTTCAATGTCCGTGGACCACTGGGCCCAAAATGCATGGGCGAGGCCCACACTAGATACCTGTCCACAAACGGAGAGAACACTGCAGGGGCATCAGATAGAAATACAACAGGCAGCTCAGGGGGAAGGGAAGGTGGGGCACCTCAGCCGGATTACAGCACCACGCCAGATTGACAAAGGGGCTCCATGCCCATTGATGTATCCTGGGGAGTGCAAAGCCACAGTCTCTCAAGTCTCTACAGTGGGTGGGTTGCCCACTGTTCCATCCTGGGGAGTGCAAAGCCACAGTCTCTCAAGTCTCTACAGTGGGTGGCTTGCCCACTGTTCCATCCTGGGGAGTGCAAAGCCACAGTCTCTCAAGTCTCTACAGTGGGTGGGTTGCCCACTGTACCATCCTGGGGAGTGCAAAGCCACAGTCTCTCAAGTCTCTACAGTGGGTGGGTTGCCCACTGTTCCATCCTGGGGAGTGCAAAGCCACAGTCTCTCAAGTCTCTACAGTGGGTGGGTTGCCCACTGTACCATCCTGGGGAGTGCAAAGCCACAGTCTCTCAAGTCTCTACAGTGGGTGGGTTGCCCACTGTACCATCCTGGGGAGTGCAAAGCCACAGTCTCTCAAGTCTCTACAGTGGGTGGGTTGCCCACTGTTCCATCCTGGGGAGTGCAAAGCCACAGTCTCTCAAGTCTCTACAGTGGGTGGGTTGCCCACTGTACCATCCTGGGGAGTGCAAAGCCACAGTCTCTCAAGTCTCTACAGTGGGTGGGTTGCCCACTGTTCCATCCTGGGGAGTGCAAAGCCACAGTCTCTCAAGTGGATAACATTCTCCACTGGTTCTGGAGGGGGACTGGTGCCCAGAGTGCTTCATCCTGTGAAGGACAGACAGAGTGGATGCAGGTCTCCACTGGTTCTGGAGGGGGACTGGTGCCCGGAGTGCATCACGCTCCCCGTGACGGTCCCTGTTCCGTCACTGTCCCAGCTGCACATGGGCTAACGATGCTTGATTTGGCGGTGCTTTGCCCTGTTCAGCGGTCTTCACCATGTCGGTCTTTGGCCTGTTCAGTGGTGCTTTGCCAGGGCGGTGCTTTGCCCTGTTCAGCGGTCTTCACCATGTCGGTCTTTAGACTGTTCAGCGGTGCTTTGCCATGGCGGTGCTTTGCCCTGTTCAGCGGTCTTCACCATGGCGGTGCTTTACCCTGTTCAGCGGTCTTCACCATGGCGGTCTTTGCCCTGTTCAGCGGTCTTCACCATGGCAGTCTTTGCCCTGTTCAGCGGTCTTCACCATGACGGTCTTTGGCCTGTTCAGCGGTGCTTTGCCATGGCGGTGCTTTGCCCTGTTCAGCGGTCTTCACCACGGCGGTCTTTGCCCTGTTCAGCGGTCTTCACCATGTCGCTCTTTGGCCTGTTCAGCGGTCTTCACCATGTCGGGCTTTGGCCTGTTCAGCGGTCTTCACCATGTCGGTCTTTGGCCTGTTCAGTGGTGCTTTGCCATGGCGGTGCTTTGCCCTGTTCAGCGGTCTTCACCATGGCGGTCTTTGCCCTGTTCAGCGGTCTTCACCATGTCGGTCTTTGCCCTGTTCAGCGGTGCTTGCCTTTGCTGTCTCTGACCTGTGCAGCGGTGTGTGGCATTACGGCCCCTCAGTGCCCAGCGGGGCTGTGGCTGCCGGGGCCCTCCAGGTCACTGAAGCTGGCGGTGGTCTCCTGACCTGTGACGATACTGGTGCCCTCCAGGGCACTGACTCTGGCGGTGGTCTCCTGACCTGTGACGATACTGGTGCCCTCCAGGGCACTGACTCCGGCGGTGGTCTCCTGACCTGTGACGATACTGGTGCCCTCCAGGGCACTGACTCCGGCGGTGGCCTCCTGACCTGTGACGATACTGCTGGCGGTGGTGTCCCAGCCGGCGGGGAGGATGGTGGCCTTCTCCGCCGTGCTGCTCTTCCCAGACTCTGGAGACTTCTTCTGCCCCTTCAACACCTTGGGAGGAGTCACAGCAGACTCAGCACTCCCCCCGGGACCCTTGTAAGCTGTTTTTCCACCAGGAGGCTTCACCCTCTCCCGTCGGCCACTTTCCAACTTAAGGTGCTTTACAGGGGGTGGACTGGCAGTGCTTTGGCTCCGTGTCACACTGGCTGCCCTGGTGGCAGGTGCACTCCACAGACCTTTAACACGCACCACTGGTACCGGACTTTTTCTGGCTGAGGTGCTACTACGGGACCTATGAATTGGAGGGGTGGGGTTGGTGGGAAAAAGGTCAACGTCGCTGAGGAAGAGTTTCTGTCGAACACTGGGATGGGTAGCTGGAGGGGGTCTGGGAGTGGAGGAAGAGGAGGAAGAGGAGGTGGTTGTAGGAGGTGTCACTTTAGGTGATTTGGGTGCAGGTGCAGGTACTGGAGGCTGTCATGAGGTGGATGGATGTTGGTTGTGTGGGTGCCCGCGTTTGTGTACTTTGGGAGGGGGCGTCACAGACACACTGGGAGTGGACACAGGGGACGTGTAAATGGTAGTGGGGGTGGTGAGTGCAGGGTAGCGGGGTGTGGTGCTGGGTGTTCTGGTGCGAGTCCTAGTGCCTATAGATGTAGTGCATGCAGGTGAGAGTGTAGACGACACTGGGAGGGAAGAGGGAGACGACAAGGGGGGGGACACAGTGGAGGCAGTGGATGTTGCTGTGTCAGTATGTGGGTGATGCTTGCGTGAGTGCCTGTGGGTTGTGTGGGGCTTATGTTTGCCTGAGCTACTTTTGTGTGTTGGGGTGTGAAGATGCTTGTCTGATGGTGTGGTTGAGATAGGCTGGGGTACAGGGGATTGGGTCTGGGTGGAGGAAGTTGGAGGGGGGAGGCTAGAGACAGGGACAATGGATGCCATCAGTGCTGAGGCCAGAGATTGCAGGGTTCAATGAAGGGCAGCCTGACCAGAATGAATGCCCTCCAGGAATGCATTACCGTGTTGCAACTCCCTTTCTACACCCTGGATGGCATTCACAATGGTAGCCTGCCCAACAGTGAGTGACCTGAGGAAGTCAATGGCCTCCTCACTGAGGGCAGCAGGGGTGACTGGGGCAGAGCCTGAGGTGCCTGGGGCGAAGGTAATGCCCACCCTCCTGGGTGAGCGGGCACGGAGCGAAGGCTGAGGGGCTGCTGGGAGGGCGGTGCTGGTAGGGGGGGTGGCGGCTGTACCTGTAGAAGTGGGGGGCACAGATGGTGCCGCCACCACAAGGGAGCTCCCATCGGAGGATGAGTCTGTGTCGCTGTTTGGTGATCCGGTGCCCGACGTGAAGCTCCCCTCACCCTCCGTCCCACTGGTGTATTCAGAGTCTGTGGTGTGGCCCTCCATGGCCATGTGGGATGCATCTCCCTCGTGCTCCGGTGCCACTGTACCTCCGCCTGATGATGCTGATGCACAAAAGAACAGGGAGAGCACAAAAAGGCGGGGGATGACAGAAGAAAGACAGGTTGAGTGCATGGTTTACCGCTACCGTTGGCGGACAATACAGACACAGCAGCCCCCTGCACTACGCCGTGATCTTGCCCTCTACAGATGCAATTCCTGGGATCTGGCCTACATGGCTATGGTGGACATCTGCACACATAGATGACACAGGGGCATGTATACCTGTACTTGGGCCTCTACAGAGGTGGGGTGGAGTGCCACATGGCAGGCATTACGGAGGGGCCTAGCCTACCTAACTCGCCCTGGCCTAGGGGAACCCACAGCCCTCATCCACCACCCAGACCCCTCCACTGTGCGCAAAGACCGCAGAATGATGTTGTACTCACCCCCTTGTGTCTGCTGTGATTCCCTCAAGCGCCCATCCAACTCAGGGTAGGCCACTGCCAGGATCCTGAACATCAGGGAGGTCATGGTGTGACGGGCACCCCTCCCACGTTGGGAGGCCATCCCCAGCTGAGCCTCCGCCGTCTTCTTGCTCCAGCGGCGAATGTCCTCCCATCTTTTACGGCAGTCTCTGGTGGACCCCCAGGGTCCGGACGTCCTTGGCGATGGCATGCCAAATGTTCTTCTTCTGGTGGGCGCTGACCTACATGACATGTACAGGGGAAGAATAGAAGTCATTAACAAGTGCACCGTCAAAGTGAGTGGCCCCCATCCGTACCCTTGCCATGTGGCACATGCATTCACAGACCTTCATGGTCGCTTAACTCTGCCCCCTTGCTACTGCAATCCAGCCCTCTCCACCCAGCTTAGCCCATACAACGTGCTCCCTGTGTACTTACCTGTTGGTCTGGAGGACCGTAGAGTAGCGTGTACTGGGGGAGGACCCCGTCGACTAGCTTCACCAACTCCTGAGCAGTAAACGCTGGGGCCCTTTCCCCAGACGCAGCAGCCATTGTCTCTTCCAGACTGAGGTCACAGCAGCACTTGCAGTGTAGGTCCTCTCCTGTCGAAGATCAGGTATCGAGTGATTGAACAGATAGAAAATGGCGGTCACGTCCGCGGCGGTCACGTCCGCGGCGGTGCGTATCATCACCGCCGGCGCACTTCGTCATTGGCTCCTGGGACCCATAGGGTCCAATGTTAACCAATGCAGCATTACGCTGCGGTCTACGACCGCCTACCGCGACGGTGTACAACGCCAGCGCAGATACCTCACACCCCATTGTCCCCGTTTAGAGGTCAGACAGCCACCATTTCAGGGGCCCACATGGCTTCATTTACTACTGCGTCACACATACCTAGGCCTACACTCAACACACATACAGGATGAGTTTTGTATTTGGTGTCGTGTTCTGTGTAGCTGTGGGTACATACGTGGGATTTTGTTGACTCTGTGGTCGCTGTTGCCCTTCATAGGCACCGTCAGCTGGGACATTTGAGGAGATGGCGGAATCCTCGGGTGTACCGACCGCTGGTGGACCTGTTAACAATGGAGGAGCGACATTTGATCATCACCTACAGGTTTGACCGTGCCACAATCCAGGAACTGTGTACCCAGTTGGAGCCAGACCTGATCTCACCAATCCACCATCCCACAGGAATACCCCCTGACGTGCAGGTGCTATCAGTGCTCCATTTCCTTGCAAGTGGATCATTTCAAACAACAGTGGCCATGGCATCAGGGATGTCCCAGCCTATGTTTTCCAACGTGCTGTCCAGAGTGTTGTCTGCCCTGCTGAAACACGTAAGGAGCTACATTGTTTTCCCTCAGGTGGAGGATTTGGCTACAGTGAAGGGTGACTTTTATGCCCTGGGACATATCCCCAACATCATAGGTGCTATTGATGGCACCCATGTAGCTCTGGTCCCCCCACGCAGGAGTGAACAGGTGTACAGGAACCGGAAGAGTTATCATTCCATGAATGTACAGATGGTATGTTTGGCAGACCAGTACATCTCCCAGGTGAATGCTATGTTCCCTGGCTCAGTGCATGACGCCTACATCCTGCGGAATAGCAGCATCCCGTATGTGATGGGTCAACTCCAGAGGCACCGGGTGTGGCTATTAGGGGACTCTGGTTACCCCAGCCTGTCCTGGCTATAGACCCCAGTGAGGAATCCCAGGACCAGGGCAGAGGAACGCTACAATGAGGCCCATGGGCGAACTAGGAGGGTGATCGAACGCACCTTCGGCCTCCTGAAGGCCAGGTTCAGATGCCTCCATATGACAGGTGGTTCCCTATTCTACTCACCAAGGAAGGTGTGCCAGATCATCATCGCCTGCTCGATGCTTCACAATCTTGCTTTGCGACGCCAGGTGCCTTTTCTGCAGGAGGATGGTCCAGATGACGGTGTTGTGGCAGCTGTGGAGCCTGTGGAGCCTGTGGACAGTGATGAGGAGGAAGCTGAGGAAGAAGACATAGACAACAGGGAGTCAGTCATACAGCAATATTTCCAGTGAGACACAGGTGAGAACAATTTTTTTACTATCACATTCACTTTCACTCTTCTACCTCTATCCTGTCTGTCAATTAGTTGCAGTATATGGTAACTGAGTTGTACGTTTCCATTACGGTTTCACAGGTGTGGTTACCAACGTGTGTCATCTGCTTGCATCCTTCATGGACTTGTGATGTGTGAAATAGGTATGTTGACATAACATTTTCGAACAGATTTTGCCATTGTCATAGTTAATACACATATTCAAAATGACAGACTGACTCCAGATTGTTTTGTAGTTCAAGGGAGTTTATTGAAGTGCTAATTATTGGAGGGGGTGGCAAAATGGTGATGGGTGATGGTGGAGGAATGTCCATGGCAGAGTCCAGTCTATTAGTCACACAGGTGCATTGCCCATATGGGCATAGGAAGTGGAGCTGGGGCAGTTCCAATCTGGACAGGCTAACAAAGTGGGACAGTGGGAGGACAATCAGGGTGGTCTCATTTCCTGGCGGGGGTCTTGCCATCTTGCTCTGTCCTGTTCCTGGATCTCAGGGACCGCTTGCGGGGTGGTTGTCCGTCTGCAGGGGGTGGGGTGCTGGTGTGGTGGTCCTGTGGCGGGGCGTCCTGTCCACTAGTGCCAGCGGAGGTGGTGGGCAGTTCATCGTCCATGCTGGTGTCAGGGGCCCCTTGGAGTGCCACGGTGTCCCTCATGGTCTTTTGTATGTTCTTCAGCACCCCTACGATGGTGCCCAGGGCGGAGCTGATGGTTCTAAGCCCCTCCCTGAAGCCCAAATACTGTTAGTCCTGCAGGCACTGGGTCTCCTGAAACTTGGCCAGGACCGTCGCCATCGTCTCCTGGGAGTGGTGGTATGCTTCCATGATGGAGGAGAGGGCCTCGTGGAGAGTGGGTTCCCTTGGCCTTTCCGCCCCCTGTCGCACAGCAGCCCTCCTAGTTCCCCTGTGTTCCTGTGCCTCCATCCCCTGGACCGTGTGCCCACTACCACTGCCCCCAGGTCCCTGTTGTTGTTGGGGTGGTGGGTTAGCCTGGGTTCCCTGTAGTGGTGGACACACAGCTGATTGACGTGTCCTGGGTACAGAGGTATGGGCCCACTGGGTGGGTGCTGTGCTGGTGTTACCAGAGGGTGGAAGGTCAGTGTTGGGCTGTGCCTGTGCAAGGGGAACCGACTGTCCAGAGGCCCACGATGGTCCAGGCTGGTCATCTGGATCCAGTTGGCCAGAGCTGCTGTCATCACTGTGGGCCTCCTCTGTGGGTGGGGTAGAGATGTCTGGACCCTCCTGCTTGGTGACGTTGGGTAGTGGTCCTGCAGGGGTATAAAAGCATGATTATTGCATGTGTGTGTGTCATGGTGTGCAATGGGTGGGTGAGCGTGTACCCCAGTGCTAGCATTCCAGTGTGGGGGCTTGTGTGATGATGGTTGGGGGGGTGTTATGGGTATGTGCAGTGGGCATGCTTTAGTGAGGGGTGACCATGCTTTGGTGTTGCATGCAGGGCTTGGTGTTGGGATGTGTGGTTTGTGTTATGAGTACATTAGTGAGGATTTGGCGTGATAGGGGAGGGGGTGACGGTGGGGGGGTGTGATAGCATGCAGGATGGGGGATATGATAGTTAAGATTTGACTTACCAGTGTCCATTCCTCCACCGACTCCTCCGAGGCCCTCAGGATTCATGATGGCCAAGACCTGCTCCTCCCATGTTGTTAGTTGTGGGGGAGGAGGTGGGGGTCTGCCGCCAGTCCGCTGAATTGCGATATTGTGCCTGGATATCACGGAATGCACCTTCCCCTGTAGGTCGTTCCACCTCTTCCGGATGTCCTCCCGATTTCTTAGATGCTGTCTCACAGCGTTGACCCTGTCGACGATTCTTCGCCATAGCTCCATCTTCCTGGCTATGGAGGTGTGCTGCACCTGTGCTCCAAATAGCTGTGGCTCTACCCGTAGGATTTCCTCCACCATAACCCTGAGCTCCTCCTCGGAAAACCTGGGGTGTCTTTGGCGTGACATGGGGTGGTGTAGGTGATGTGTGGGGTGGTGTATGTGTTGATGAGTGTGGTGATGTGTGGTGGTGTGTGGTGTTTTGAGCGTAGGTGTTGTATGGGTGATGGTGTTGTGTGCCTCTGTGTGGTGGGGTTGTCTATTGCTGTAGTCTCTCTCTGGCCTTCTTTCAGATTTTTGTGGTCGTAGGGGTTTGTGGGTGTGTGTTTTATATTGTGTTGGGTGTGTGGGAGTGGTGTTTGTATGTGTATCAGGTGTGTGTATTTCGAATTGTCCAATGTGGCGGTGTTTTGGAGATGTGTGTGTATTCGTGGGTCATGATAGCATGGGCGTGTTTCTGTTGGCGTGACGGGGGAGGTTTTGTTTTCGCCAGTTTATCACTGACCTTTGGTGTGGTGGAGCTGTGTGGGTGTCTGAATTTCGGCAGATTCTGAAATGTGGGTCATAATAGCTGTGGCGGAATTCCGCGGCGGTGTGTTGGCGGTCTTCTGCACGGTGGTAAGCGCCTCTTACCGCCAATGTTGTAATGACCCCCTATATTTGCTAATTAAGAGACAGAGAGGATTATCTCATATTTTTTAACTTAATGTGAATACTGTCTTATTATAAGAATCACATTTTATAGAGTTAGACAATTTAAAGCATAAAAAAGGAGGGGGAACAGCATTTTCTTCTCACCAGGTAACAGAAAGAAATGGTGGTGGAATTCTTTCTAGTAAGACCTTAAGGAAATTAGTAGTCTTTGACTGTATATTTGGACCATAGTTATAAATAAACTTATGGATGACTCTGATGATAATTTACTTTTTGGAGGAGGCTGCAATCAAATTGTTGATCCTTTTATTGATACAAATTTTAAATCTATCTTTGTTCCTAAAAAGCCCCAAAAATATTTGTTAGTGCAATAACACAAAGGCTGTTAATTGATGCCTGAAGGCTTTATAATATTACCCTTAGACAATATGCATACTTTTCTCCGGAACTTCACACCCAATTTAGAATTAATCATAGATTTATTTCTAACAAGTAATCTCGATATTTAATGTATTCCAAAAATAGTATCAATTTTGATTTCAGTGCATGCACTTGTCGCCATACACATAGATTAATTACCAAAACACAATGACAACAGATGGTAGTGCTTATTAACACTCTTTTATTGGGCTAATCATTTAACTACATTCTTCAAACTTTTCAGTGAATTATTTCATGATAATTGTACTGAATATATCCCTGTGTATGCTACCTGGGAGTCAAATGAGGTAGCTACTAGAGACTACATTATTCACTTTGTCTCAAAAATAAAAGGAAATTAGCTAATGAAAAATCCAATTAAATCTTCAAAAATATCAAAAGATTAGAACACAATTATTATATCCTTTAATTCAAAACATGTCTCCAAGAATTAACTGCTGCTAACTTTCAGTTTAAAAAATATCTGTGGAAAATGCTGCCACATAGCTTCTTAGATGTTCTTAGATCCAGTGCTAGGTACTAAAGAGGCCAAATGAAGACTAATACACAATATAAATACAAAGATCCTGACACTTTAGATGGGTTTGTGCACTACTACTTAAATTTCTATACTCCTGAATCCATCCCTTCAAAAGATTACATCATGAAAACCCATCTACTTAAGTTAAGACTTTTGATACAGATGTTGCTTTTTCTCTCTTAGAGTTGAACGTATCATTACTAAAGCACTCTACTCAGTATGAAAAGGAAAGACCACCAGCACTGTTGGGTTAACATAATTTTCCCTACACTTTTCTGAAATACTCCTCTCAAAATATTTATATCCAAATACAATACTTCTCTCAGATTAGTCTCACTAATGGCTCCTTCTTAGACACTTAAATATGTATAATTCCATAATATGGTAGAGATCAGCAACTTTGAAAGAATTATGGGACTTATTGTGGGAGTTATTTACTGGTTAGAACGACATGGTTATTATGAGTCATTTGCAATTAAAAAATAATGTTTTCATGTATAGCACTATGTTTTCCTTACTTACGCTAAAGTATGTCTCAAAAGGCCTCAACACAATTTAAAGTAACATGGCTGCTCTTTCATAATAGTCATCGTGAGTTTATTTTTCGTATCCACACGGCATGCAGCAAAATGTGCGCTGTTTGTTTTACAATGGCCTGTTGTTCTTGAAGAACTGAAGAGGAAACCATATTGCATTAATTTATGTGTATTTTCATTGTTCATTCAACTAGTTTTATCGTGACACATCTGATTACAGTAGGTCAGAAGGAGCTTATAATTATTATTGCAGTAGGATAGTATTATGACATGCTGTAATGTTGATACATTAGCTCACTTCATGCTGACTATGCAGTTTCTTATGCTATAAAACCCCTTGAATTTGGGAGTGACCAGCTCTTTTTGGGTGTCTATTGGACATGCTATCTGTATCTCCATAGATTTACTGCACATTTTAGACTTAGAGCCTGATTTAGAGCTTGGCAGAGGGGTTATTTCATCACAAACATTTCGGTTATCCTTTCCACTGTATTACAAGTTCCATAGGCTATAATGAAATTGTAATATGGCAGACAGGATATGCATTACTCTGAATCAGGCCCTTAATCTATTTATCAGAGTTTGCATAATGCTGCATCTATTTAAATTCTATGAGCCTTCATGGGAATTGATTTCTATGTCGTTTGAACGACTCATTGAGACTGCTATTTGTTTATCATTCTGTACTGCACTTTAATATTTTAATAAACCTTTATAGTGTCCACCTTTCCTGATATCAATCACACTTTTTGAGTCATTCTTTTTATTGACTGTATTTTAAGTGCATCTCAGAATCTTATCATTGCTTCATCTATTTTTTAGGTCAATCCTGTCCCCACCCAATGAATCTAAGGGGGACAGAAGTGTTAGATTCTCCTGTTTTTTTCTTCTTGTTTCTGTCTCTCACTTTACTGTTTATTCCTTTCCTTTATCTTCCTACTTTAACTGCTTGGAATCATTGTGCATAATGGAACATGTTCTATGATAAAAAGTGCCCTTTACATCCGTTTCTGAGCTGACCCCGAGATTATAATTAGCATTAAATATGCATTCACTACTAGACTTACAATATTTGTGTAATGGATCTAACTGTTTTTTGTTCGGTTTCTTACAGACTCTTGCACCAGAACATGCCCCACTTCTTGAGTTAGCAATTAGGACAACACTTTGCTGTCCACAACTGCTACAAAGTCGCGGAGCCACAGCACATCATTCTGCTGGTATAGGCTGTGATTACACTGTTGTATCTGGTAGAACTAAGCTTTGGTAAGCTGTCCCTGTTCTAAAACACATCTACTGCCACAGCAAATTGACCCTAATATTATCCTGTCGTAATTCCTTTACTGCAACGAACATTTCATCTTTATCTATGCATCTTTAGAAAATTTGCTAAAAATGTCTTCTCTGAAAAAGACAACTGGAAATAAAGTAAGCATTTGGTATGATTGTGAAGCAGTACCCCCTGAGAGGATCATCATCACTGTCTTCGACAATCTCTGCTTCAACTTGGAGTGTGCAGATCCCCAGACTGCTGTATCATGATGCAAACAGGCAGGACCACGGTACACCAAGCAAAAAGGCAGATGGCCAGTGGCACGGCATCTTCTAACTAGGTGGTCCGATCCCCAGAGCCATCAGCGCCCCAGCTAACCACAAGCTTATTACAAACACACAGTTGGCATGGCAGTCTGCTTCTGCTGGTCAGCCAATGATGGTCAACCACCGCTTTATGCGTCCACTAAAGTGCACATTGGATGAATTTAAAAACAACACAGCTGCCACACATTGCTTCAGTGTCCGCACCAGTGGATACACCTGCAAATCAACCTATAAAACACACCCCTTCACAGACAACAATCATTTGCATCTCCACAGGGATAAAAAGAACCATGACCACTGTTTTTTTTTATTTACATAGATTAGGCACCCTTTTTTTCACCATTGCATAGAACACCCTGCACACACTTTTGGTCATTTACTGTGCGTGTATGACTGTTTAAATGTGTAGTCTAAGACTATTCTGTATGGATGGTCTGGTTTAGCTACTGGGAATAAGGGATTAATCATTGGTGGAACACAGGGTCAATTACGCCCTGGTACACCAGTTGTGTGAGGATTTCACTCATGGGTGCTTTTGTATCAAGTTTTATTGGATATTGGGGTTGAGGTTGATTTTTTATTGGAATTACATGATAGGGGAAATCTTTATCCCATCCTGCGTGTTTGCAATACAACGTGGGTGCCTGCACCAATGCCCAGTCGATAGCGTAGGATTCTGCGACCTCCTCTGGAACATGGGACAAGAAAGAAGGTTTGATAACATCTTCCCCATATGGGCAAGTACGGACAAATTCAGGTGGCCAATCCCTTTCAGCCAGTAGAATATCATATATATTTACGAAGCGGTCCCAAAAGATTGCGTTGATTGTGCGTTCAATGTCTCCTTCTAACTGTAATGTTACTTTGTACACCCTATCAGGCATGGAGACACGCATGTACGCAGTTTCTACTTTTAGGAAGTCATCAGTTGCTTTCACCTCCAGATCCTATAGAAGATTCCTGCAAACTATTGTGACCTCTGCCGCGCTGTCTAATAGCACTAATGCCCACTTCTTGTTCTTCAATAGAGCTCTCTTCTTGATTGGCATGACGAACTACAACTGCTGCCACTTTTTTCTTTTTGAATTGTGGTTTTTGTTGGGGAAGTTTCTCTTCTTTTTTAACTGAAACTTCTGTTGGGCGTTGTGATTCCTGTCTCAGTTTCACATACTCAGTTCTTCGCTCTGACCGCCCACTTCTCTCACTGCATTTTTCCGGTGGGTCCTGAAAGGAACGAGATTGGCTTGTATCGGTATATTGCTATCTGTCAGGTGTTTTTAGATTATCTCTATTTCTGAGATTATATCGATTCTGTGGTGTCTCCGTATGCATTGATTCTCCCCTTTCTTTCTTAGGTGTTTTTTTTTTTATCCCAGCATTTCGTAGGACCCTCAGGAGCTTGCTTGGTAGAATCTTTATCAAATTTACCCTGAAATTGTGGTTTTGTTGGTCTGAACCCCAGATTATCTCGACCAATGCTAGAGTAGGTGTCTGCGATAATCTTTGGCAGCTCACGTTCTTGATCCTGTGGAGAAGCATCCTGGAGCCGCATGCACACTGCTAGTGCAACTGTTTCCCCTTTAAGATTACTTAATATAATTGAGGACACTGTGGCAAAATTGCCCATTAGTTGTATCCCCAAGTCCAGGGCCGAGGCAGCCCCTTATTCATCTTGAATTTGTTTCAACACTTCCGGTAAGTTGGCAAGTGTCGGTGTATCATGTGCGGTAGTATAGAGCGTGGCAAATACCGTGCCCCAAGTATTACAGTTATCTATAGTGGAAACCATCCCAAATGGCAAGCACATAGTTAATAATCTATGCTTATCCTGAGGTCCCGTATGAGGAAATTCTGCTTCCAGTGCATTTAGTTTTTGAGCTAACCAAAACAGAATTTCTTCTCGTTTGGGAGGGTACTTTACCCATGATCGAATATACAGTCGCAGGATTAATGCCTTGCGTTACTGCATGTGGTTGCGCTGTAGTACCATGTGCTGTGTTTGTGTTTAATGTTTGCATTTCAAACTGTACTAATGTTCTGTATATTGTCATCAGCTCAGCATATAAGCGACGGACTTCAGCTGCCGTTAAGTTCGCTGCGACAAGGTGAGGTGTGTATGTGGCCAATAAAGGCCAGGTAGGACCATCATTACTTAGAGGACCTAACCAAACGTGTAAAATTGTGTGGGGCCATCAAGCCAATTATTGTGTTCTTGATAAGATAGAGGTATTTCTAGATAAGCATATGCTCTGTATTGTGCAGGTATATTTGCAGGTGTAATGCATTTGTGTTCCCATCAGCTGCTGGAAATGTGACCCAAGAATAAAACATTATGTTCTATAGGCTGGGTGAGCCTCAACAACAAATGTAACTGGACCCCACTGGGTCGTTAGGCCATGTGTCAATAAATGTGCAGTAAGGGATGGCGGCATGTTGACTGCAATTGCTACCTGTTGCGGATTCGCCATGATGAACGGTTAATTTTGTTCAGAGATCAGCACACCAAATGGGGATTATCCTTTTAAGAATTCAAGCTTGAACAACCTATAGCATAAGTTAGGTACTCCCTTCTTAGCTGAGGAGGAAAATCCTCAATATCACGGATGTCTCCGTATATAATACTGAGGTGTATTTGGGTGTAGTGTGATAGAGATACTCAGGAGGACCCGAAAATTAGAGCCTGACCAAACGTTGGTGGCGCCATGTCACGTAGGTTCTCATTATTCTTATGAGACTACTGGATTTGAGAGGCAGAATCACTTGCACTGTGGGGGACTGAATCTAACCCACTACAGGTGACATCTGTCGGCCTAATCCGGGTTTTTCTCTGGCTAACTAGCAGTGCCTCATCTTCACCCAAGAGTAGGGATGATTGGGCAGCCGAGCACATGACACAATTGATTCCTCAGGGAAATCATGGTCACTCAGATCACATCCGTTTCTCTCAGTTACATTGGTATCACATATGTAAGGACAATCAGAGGCAGTATATGTTTCAATAAGATTTTAGTGAAGCAACTGCATCTTAGATAATAAAGCATGCACTGCAATAACCAGGACGATAAAGCATGACAGGATTAAAATTGTGACGAGGAGGGTAAAGCATAAAAATAACGCTACCATATTGTCACTAGAGTCATTACAATAATTCCTACCTTGGCTATGTTAGAGCACAGCATGTTAAGCTCTAGTTCTGCCTTTCAGGTTCCCCTGGGAAGACATCATCCCTCATACCTGAGCAAGATGCCTGTAGTCTACATAAGCAGCTGCAGCGAAGGGTTCAGCAATCAGCATACATTTGTGGTCGTCTGGCTGGAATCGCCCTCTGACGTGTATGGGACAGAGAAATGTTTTTATAATAAAACAGCTGATGTTCTGAGAAAATGTCCCAACATAAGGATGTGTATGTTTCTATGAACACTAGAGACAAAGCGTTACCACGTTTACCGGCAACCTATCTTAAAGCAGCCTTGAGAAAAGCACATAGTGAAAGAAATGTCTTGTTTAAGAAAGGAGTGCTGATCTAGGCAAATAACAGCTAGATATAGAGAAATAAAACAAAACCCCAATTATGGCTATTGTTAAAATAATAAACAAAGCTGAATAAAATATATCTAGGTTAAAGTGCACAGCGACAGGCCTAGTTTGCTAAAATAACGTGTATGAAGCTATAACTAAAATGGCTACACAACAACCTGACTGCAAAGCCCAGTAGGCACTTTCTCTAACTTCAACCACCAGCCCAGTGTTTACGTATCCCAATGCATCTGTTGGTGAACTCTCAAATGAAGTTTACTCACCTGGGAGGATACCTGTTATCAAGTGTTGGGAATTAGAGGAAATAAGCTGACTGCAGTAGGATGGCTTGTGCCTGTATCTCCAACCATCAGCTCAGTGTACACTTCTCCAAATACCCTTCTTTGGTAACTCTCAAGTGTAGTTTACTCACCTGGGAGGTTCCATTTGTCTAGTGTGTGTAGTAGAGAGAGTGAACTGACTACAACTCCCAGGAGGCCTTGTGTCTATTACTCCAACCACCAGCCCAGTGTGAACTTATCCAAATACCCTTGTTTGGTAACTTTCAAGTGTAGTTTACTCACCTGGGAGGATACCATTTGTATAGTGTGTGTAGTAGAGAGAGTGAACTGACTGCAACTCCCATGAGGCCTTGTGTCTGTAACTCCAACCACCAGGACAGTGTGAACTTGTCCAAATACCCTTATTTGGTCATTCTCAATTGTAGTTTACTCACCTGGGAGGATACCATTTGTATAGTGTGTGTAATAGAGAGAGTGACCTGACTGCAACTCCCAGGAGGCCTTGTGTCTGTAACTCCAACCACCAGTCCAGTGTGCATTTGTCCAAATACCCTTGTTTGCTAACTCTCAATTGAAGTTTACTCACCTGGGAGTGAACAAGATACAGATCATGCTCAACTCGAAGACATGTCTGTATACTTAGCTCCATCATGACCTGCTAGCCCAGGATGAGACTATTGAGGATAGGCAGTATACCTTACCCAGTATGTACAACAAGTATTCCTAAGGCCTCATGCTGCATCACCAGATTGGTATTGGCAGCTGACACATTGGCACAGCACTGAGCACATGATGACTTCAGTCACATATACAAAAAGTCCTGTGTTGGCCTGTATCTCACTCAACTTGGCCTACAAATGGTCAAATGCACGTGTTGCCCCACCCCACTGTGTTGGCTTCCCTGGTGGTAAGATGTCATTTTCACTCCATCTTCCAAAGTGCAGCTGATCTGCAAATCTCATCAGTTGCTTGAGTCAAATAGTTTAGGCATGCTTCACACATCATATCAAATAACCCAACACCATGCTAACTTGGCACAATAGGATTACCTACAACGTAACCATGTCCAATGTTACTGCTTACTGTAACACAAAACCTATGGAGGTAGATGTCACAATTCAACCATTAACAATGTATGTTCTTTATCAACAGGTTGAGGTGCCACTGGGCACACCAAGGCCACAGAGCAGACTACCACTACCCCCCTGGATGTAGCCCTCAGTGACAATAACACTCCTGGACTTGTGGATATGGAGGAAAGTCCTGACCCATCTCGGCAACCTGGTCAGATGGCAAGTATGTCTCATTGTGGTAACAACATCACCTCCAACTCTGTTGCTTCTACATCCCAGTCAACGGTGCACCCCCCCAACCTGTGTAACTTGCACAGTTTCTACCATCTTGTGCCCCCCAGTCCTGGATCCTGAGGTGCACTCAACTGTTTTTAATTTCACATTTAGACATTAAATATGTCAGACCATTTGAACCATATGATGATGATCCAAGGTACTTGTTCAGGATGGGACATGTTGCATGTACACAGTGTCTAGCTCAGGATTACAACCGTTCCACACAAACACATACACACAAGTGTCTGGTCAAAGAAGAAATGTTATTAAATTGGTCAGCACCCAGGCTGTCAAGATGTCTGAAACATTGCAAATCATAATTTTTTTAGTCATACTGAGTACATGAACAAATCAACAGGTACAGACCTTCAGACCACGGAAGGAATTTGCCAGATATTGTCCTATAGAATAGGCAATCATTGAAGTAGTTGATGTAATCAACTAAAGCCATATCACCTACCACACCAAAGTAATCCAACATCATATAATGCAAGACTCAGACTGATGGCAGTACAACCACTTCTGATCACAGGGTCATTACAGTCCAGTGCTCCTGCATCTCGTGGCATAACACAAACATATGTCAGTGATTTGTCACAGGCACTTTGTCCTAAAATGATGAAACACATCAAAAACTACATACTGGTCATACAGAAAGCATTTTAGCCAATGTCAAGGGCAAATAACATGATTGTGACCCGTGACTACATATTTTCTGAGCACATGATGACACACATAATGCATCAGGGCCAACACAGGACAAGACACAAGTCCAAAGGAGTCTCATGAACTTCCATCCTAACACTGTGCAAGCTGTCTTGGCACAGGTCTCCTACACCTAAAGTCTGTGACCAACATTCCCTGGAACAATCCATGACCACTTTGTATGTCCGAACAGCATCACATACCTTCCAATGTCATAACTCTGAAATGCACACATGGTGATGTCATGGTGAAGGTACCTGAACAACGAACAAAACAAGGAGTAAAGGCATGAAACCATACATATGACACAAGTCACATAGCAGGCATCTTGAAAACAGAGTACATTGCAATAAATCTGACACAAAAAATCAACATCATCAAGCTGGGGATTTGTCAAAGCTATCTCATGAATCAGCTTTGGGTGATCTTTAGCTGAGTATCAGCTCTAACTATTTCACATTATTAACAACATACATTCTCACAACTACAGTACATTGTACAGCCAAACTCATGACATAACATAAAATATTTACACTAATCAGAAGAAACTGTTGATGAGAGCTTATCATAAGTCAGCTCCTCCTTTCATCTTTATTTGGCATTTCAAGATTTCTACCCGGTGGCACTGCAGGTTCCCTCTCCCCTGGGATGTAAGGGATATTTCTCTGCAGGTCAATATTGTGGAGCATGCAGGCAGCATGCCACAGTGATCTAACACTTTTCTGGGTGAGTAGAAGAGGGCCACTTGTCCTGTCCAGACAGCAAAATCTGGCCTTCAGGAGCCCAAAAGCCTGCTCTACTGCCCGCCATGGGCCTCATTGAAGCAGATTTCCCCTAGCGTCATTGAATTCCTCAGCTGTGTCAATAAGCAAGCACAGTTTGGATATGCTGAGTCTCCTGTTTAGGAATGGGACATAAGTGCAACAATGAGTCACTCACTTCATGCTTGTATTACCTAACATTGCTCACACACAATCAGGACAAATGTGACTTACCAACCAACAAGGCCCTCTCTGGTTGCAGTGGTGACATCAGCTGGGGTATGGTGCTTTTCCCCATTATGAAGGAATCATGAGGTGATCCCAGGAAACGGGCACAGACGTTTCACTATTTATTGGTGACTCACACATGCCCTAGCATGTCATTGCATGTCATTTGGCTTGTACACCTAGGACAACAGTTTTTACACACAATGCGCATTTCCATACCACTGATGTGGCAACATGTAACAAAGTGTTCTGCACATGGGAAATGTGGAAGATTTGTAATGTGACTGTTGGCATGCATCATGGAGTGATCATATTTGGTTGTGTACAACCATTCATCCACGGAGCTCTGGGTTTGCAGGACCAAAACAGAGACAGTGATTTAGCTTCCCATTGGACAACATGTAGAGATCGGATAAACAGACAGCTTGCACGTTGATTGCAAGGGAAGTATTTCCTGTTGCAATAGACTTCTTCAGTGGCCTGCAGTAGCACAAAGGCAACTTGTGTGCCATCATTGGCCCTCACCGCATGTGGGAGGCGGCCCAGACTAGCCTTCACATTGGCCAAACCCTTACGTCAGGGGAACATGATATAGCTGTCAATATGTTTCATCATTGTTGATAGGAAATCTCTTAACACAAGACTGAACATAGGTTGGGACATATCACCAGAAATGGACACTGGCCCTCATTACAACCTTGGCAGTAAATGCCATCTAGCGCCGTGCTGACGGGCGCCAACATACTGTGACCGCGGCGGTAATCCACCACGGGTATTATGACCCACACAGAGAATACTGCCACAATACAGACACCCACACAAGTCCGCCACA
This sequence comes from Pleurodeles waltl, assembly GCF_031143425.1. Lineage (NCBI taxonomy): Eukaryota > Metazoa > Chordata > Amphibia > Caudata > Salamandridae > Pleurodeles > Pleurodeles waltl. The sequence goes on along the minus strand of NC_090440.1, from coordinate 398,027,143 downwards.
CCAAAGGTCAGTGATAAACTGGCAGTACCAAAACCCACACTGTCACAGCAACAGGAACATGCCCACAGCATCACGACCCACGAATCAATGTGGCGGTCTTTCAACCGCGGTAAACCATTGGCGGTACACATCGCCTTGCTCCAAATGCACACACACTTACAATACACCAATACATTGGACAATTCAAACTACACACACCTGTCACACATACACACACCACACCCACACACTCACAACACTATAAAACACACACCCACATTACCCACAACCTCTTACAACAACAAAAATAGAACAAGCACAGAGGAACAAGCAAATAGCACACATATACTCAGAGGCACAGAACACCATCACACATACACCATCCACGCACATCCCATAATACATCACAACACATCACCCCACACATCACCTCACACATATCACTCACACCACATCATGGCACCTCAAAGACACCCCAGGTTTTTTGAGGAGGAGCTAAGGGTCATGGTGGAGGAAATCATCCAGTTAGAGCCACAGCTATTCGGATCACAGGTGCAGCAGACGTCCATTGCAAGGAAGATGGCGCTATGGCGGAGAATCGTGGACAGGGTCAACGCCGTGGGACAGCATCCAAGAACAAGGGATGACATCAGGAAGAGGTGGAACGACCTACGGGGGAAGGTGCGTTCGGTGGTATTAAGACACCAGATTGCTGTCCAGAGAACTGGCGGTGGACCCCCACCTCCTCCCCACAACTAACAACATGGGAGGAGCAAGTCTTGGCAATAATGCATCCTGCGGGCCTCGCAGGAGTAGCAGGAGAACTGGACTCTGGTAAGTCAAATATTAACTACTGTATCCCCCCACCTGCATGCCATCACTAGCTCCTACCCTCACCCCCATCACTCCAACACCTCACATATACCCCACTAGCACAACCCACAAGTCCCATTACCAAGCCCCGCATGTTACACCAATGCATGGACCCCCATCACAGACCTGCATGGACACCCATCATCACAGCATGCCCAGTAGAGAGACTCACCCAGCCCACACAATCAGCAATCACACAAGTCCAAGGCGACAGGTAAAGCACAATTTTATAAGGGAAACACACCCATTACACAAGATGGCACACAAAGCTACAATAACAATGCATTTGCATCCAAACAGGACCCTCACCCAATGTCATTGGACAGGAGGTGCCAGCTACATCCAGTCCCCCCACAGAAGAGGCCCACAGTGATGACAGCAGCTCTGCACGCCTGGATCAGGATGACCAACCTGGCCCATCTGGGACCTCCGGACAATCGGTTCCCCTGCCACAGTCCCAACCCACCACAGGGCCTCCCCCTCAGGAAACACCAGAACAGCACCTACCCAGCGGGCCCATGCCACTGTTCCCATGACATGTCAATCAGCAGTGTGTTCACCACTACAGGGACCCCAGGACACCCCACAAACACAGGTCAATCAGGGACCTGGGGTCAGTGTCAGTGGGCACACAGTTCAGGGGACAGAGGCACAGGACAACAGGGAAGCTGGGAGGACTGATGTACACCAGGGGGAGGACAGGGCCAGGAAACCGACCCTCCAGGAGGCACTCACCGCTATCCTGGGAGCATACCAACATTCCCAGGATACGGACTTGAAGGCCATTAACACCACCCTGGTCTCCATTGCAGGGGTGCTGGCAGACATGGCCAACACTATGAGGGAGGCAGTGGGCCCCTGACACTAGCCAGGACACTCAACAGCCCTCCACCTCCGCTGCCGCTAGTGGACAGGAGGCCTGCCACAAGACCAACAGGCTGCCAGCACCCCTCCCCCTGCAGAAGGAGAACCGCCCCACAAACGTTCCCTGCGATCCAGGCTGAAGCCAGACACTATTGCCAAGACCCCCGCCAGGAAATAAGACTCTAATGATTGTCACCCTTGTGTCCCTCTCAGTCACCCTGTCCACCTTGAACTGCCATTGCTCCTCTTCCTATGCCCCCTTGGACAATGCACCTGTGATACTAATAGACTGGCCTCTAACCTGGACTTTCCTCCATCATCACCCCAGCCCATTGCACTACACCCTCTTCTTCAGAGCACTGCAATAAACACACTTTGAAAAAATAGAAGTATGGAGTATGTCAAATGATTTCAAAATGTATTTGTTTAACAAGATTCAAACATTGCAATTCAACTGTACAGTAATGTTTACATAGGAAAGACCTGTAGTTGGCTGCACTGAACACACCAGGAGCAATAGTGGGGCACCAACATCTGCAAAAAGAGTTGCAAAAGGGCACAGTGAGTGGGCATAGAAATAGGAATTCACAGCCTGCCAGTGACAATGTGAAACCATAAACTGTTAATGGCAAGTAAAGTTAGACTGCCTTACCTATGTCTCATTGGAAGTATTGATGAATGACAGCACTTCTGTTGTCCTCATCCTCATCCTCTGCCTCCTCATCTTCACTGTCCACAGGTTCGACTGCTGCCACACGGCCATCTCCAGCCTCCTCCTTCTGCATAAAAGGCACATGGCGGCGCAAGGCAAGGTTGTGCAACATACAGCATGCCACTATGATCTGGCAGACCTTCTTCGGTGAGTAGCACAGGGATCCACCTGTTAGATGGAGGCACTGAATCCTGGCCTTCAGGAGGCTGAGGGTGTGTTCTATAATCCGTCTTGTTTGCCCATGTGCCTCATTGTAACATTCTTTTGCCCTTGTCCTGGGACTCCTCACCAGGGTCAGTAGCCATGAGAGGTTGGGGTAACCAGAGTCACCTGCAAATATCGAGGGACAACTGTTAGCCACACACTCACCTTTAGGGCCCACACCATACCCATACACCAACATCCACTGGGTGGGAACCATGGCTCACCTATTAGCCACACCCGGTGCTTCTGTAGTTGTCTCATCACATTTGGGATGCTGCTATTCCTCAGGATAAAGGCATCATGCACAGATCCAGGATATTTACCATTGACATGGGAGATGTACTGGTCCGCCAGGCACACCATCTGAACTTTCATGGAATGAAAACTCTTTCGATTTCTGAACACTTGTTCATTTTGCCAGGGGGAGACAAATGCAATATGTGTCCCATCTATTGCCCCAATGATGATGGGGATATGTCCCATTGCATAGAAGTCACTGTGGCCAAATCCTCCACCTGGGCGAAAAACAATGTAGCTGCACATGTGACGGATACCAGATATCAGGTCAGGCTCCAATTGGGCACACAGCTCTATGATTGTGGCCATGTCAAGTCTATAGGTGAGGATGATGTGCCTATCCTCCATTGTTGCCAAGTCCACCAGGCGTCTGTTCACGGGGGGATATCTCCATCTCCTATTCAGCCGCAGCGGTTGCAATCTATGGGGCAAAGGAGTGAGTAGTTGTTCATTATCTGTACATTCTAACCACTACAGAGCAATGCATTTTGAGATTGTTACATTACTGTGGTGGGATATGTCCATAATGTATATTTGTGTACTGTGATGCAGTTAGGGTCCATAGCCGGCCCCTCCCTGAAATGGCGCCCGCCTGTCCTGTATGGAGGGACAGGTGAAAATGAGGTAATTCTGCCGACGTTGTGTGCCGTTGCGGGAGGCGGTTGAGAACGGCTGTGCAACTCCTCATTGGTTATCATAGGGCCCTATGGGTTACAGTGGCCAATGGTGATGTAAGCCGGTGGTGACGGTACGCACCGCCGCAGACGTGACTGCATTTTCTATCTGTTCACTCACTTGCTACCTGACCTTCAACAGGAGAGGACCTACACTGCATGTGTTGCTGTGACCTGTGTCTGGAACCGACCATGGCTCATGTGACTGGGGAAAGTGCTCCTGCCTTCACCTCGATGAAGTTGGAGCGACTGGTGGATGTGGTCCTACTCCAGTACCGACTGCTGTATGGGCCTCCAGACCAACAGGTGAGTACACTGAGAGCACGATGCCTGGGGCATGAATGCATGGAGTGCTGTGTGTGAAGGCCTCATGTGGGGGGGGGTTGGAGGATGGGCCCTGGGCAGCGTGCAGCATGTATGCTGGGCCATGTCTGTGATAATGGGGATGTGAAGGGATATGGTGGGCCACGAGTGTAACAGGCAGGACGGTTTGACTTATACCTTTCCCTGTGTGTATTTTCTCTGCAAGTCAGCGCCCATTGAAAGAAGGGTATATGGCGTGCCATCGCCAGGGATGTGCGGACCCTAGTGGTCTATGGCAGGTGGAGCACCCACTGTCGGAAACAGCGGGAGGACCTGAGACGCTGGTCACTGAAGACCGCGCAGGACCCAGCTGGGGTTGGCCTCCCAATGAGGAAGGGGTGACCGTCGAACCCTGACCCCCCTGATGGCCCGCATATTAGCGGTGGCCTATCCAGAGCTAGATGGGTGCTTGGGGGCATCACAGCAGCAACAAGGGGGTGAGTACAGTGCCCTTCCTTACTACTTATGCCTGGTGGGGTGGGTCCAGGTGGGGGATGTGGGCCTGTGGGTGCCCCTAGGCCAGGCCTGACATTGCAGAGTAGGTTCCATGTTGGGCAGGGTTCCTATGTGAAAGTCCTCCAACCAAGCTAGTAGGCATCCACTACTGGGCAGGGGTCTGTGGGTCTCAGGTATGCTGCAATTGGTGTTTGGTGTCTCTATCCATGGGTTGTTGCCTAGGATTGAGACTGGTAGTGCCTTGCCAAATGCACAGGGCTGTTCCCTGTGTGTGAGTGTGTTGTTTATGCAACAGTGGTGTTGGTGCCGCCATTAACCAAGTGTATCCTTTGTTTCTCCCCCCTTTTGTTTTGACACCCTGCCCTTATATGCATTAGCATCATCAGGCAGAGGAGCAGGGGCACCGGCGACGGAGGGAGCTGCATCCCACAGGACCCTGGAGGCAGAGTCAACCGAGGCCAAGGGAACCAGTGTGACGGAGGGCGAGGGGAGCACCATGGCAGAGACTGGAGGGGACAGTTCAAACACGGATACCTCCTCCGATGGAAGCTCCCTGGTGGTGGCAGACATCTCTGTGCTTACCCCAGCTACGGGTACAGCCACCACCCCCCATACCAGCACCGCCCTCCCAGCAGCCCTTCAGCGAGTTTCCCATGTCCGCTCACCCAGGAGGGCGGGCATCTCCTTTGCTCCAGGCACCTCAAGCCCTGCCCCAGTTAGCCCTGCTGCCCTGAGTGAGTAGACTACTGACCTCCTGCGATCCAATTCTGTTGGGCAGTCAACCATTGTGAATGCCATCCTGGGGCTGTCAGCCCAAATGCAACAGACAAATGCATTCCTGGAGGGCATTCACACTGGCTTGGTGGCCCAACAGAGATCAATCCAGGCTCTGGTCTCCTCTTTGATGGCAGCCATTGTCCCTGTTTCCACCCTCCCCCTCCAACTTCCTCTACCCAATCCCATTCCCCTTAACCCCAACCTATCCCAAGCACACAGGCAGACGAGCATGCACCCAGGACAACACACAAGAGTGGACATGGCAAACACAAGCACCACTCATCATCCCACAGGCACTCACACAAACACCATCCAGATGCAGACATACCAGCATCCACTATTTCCACTGTGTCCCCCTCCTCCTTGTCCTCCATCTCCCTCCCAGTTGCGTCTCCACTCACACCTGCATGCACTACATCCACTACCACCATCACCAGCACACCTATCAGAGCACACACCTCACTGGCAGTCACCACCCCCAAATCCATGCACACGTCCCCTGTGCCCTCTCCCACTGTGTCTGTGCCCCCTCTTCCCAAAGTACACAAACGCAAGCACTCAGACACCCAACAGCCATCCACCTCACAACAGCATCCAGCCCATGCACCTGCACCCAAACACAGCAGACCAACACCTCCTACAACCACTCCCTCTTCCTCCACTCCCAGACCTTCTCCCTCCTCCCACTCCAATGTCTCTAAGAAGCTTTTCCTCACCACCATTGACCTCTTCCCTACACTTCCCCCCCCATCCCTCATGTCAGGCCAGGGTGACGAAAACCCAGGCAAGCACCTCAGCCACCCAGTCCCCGGGCACAGTTGTGTCCACAGCTACTCCAGGTGGGAGAGGATCCCGGGCACCAGGCAGCCACACTGAAATAGTGTCTGCACCAAGTGCTGCAAGGAAAGGCAAGAAGGCACCCCCAGCTGCTACAAGGAAGGGCAAGGAGGCATCCCCAGCTGCTAAAAGGAAGGGCAAGGAGCAATCCCCGCTGCTGAAAGGAAGGGCAAGGAGCAGTCCTCAGCTGCTGCCAAAAGGAGCAAGGAGCCATCCCCAGCTGCTGGCAGGAAGGGCAAGAGGCCTGGTGCTGGGATTCAGTCGAAGTCCCCACCACCAACCATGGTGTTGCAGCCATCCGAGGCTGCAGGGGATGGGCTGGAGCCTCCCCCAACCACTGCCAGCAGCAGCAGCAGCACCACTGCCACCACTGAACAGCTGTCACCACTGGCGGACATTGTGTAGTCCTGCTTCCATGGGCTGTTGTGCAGCCTGGCCCCTGCAAATCTTGTGGGTTTGACACCCAGCTGAGAGACTGTTACCTTGCACCCCCCAATATCTGCAGCACTGGGCACGATGCCCCCTCCAGAACCAGTGGAGAAGCCATCCACTCACCCCATCCTCCCCAGGATGAAGCTCACTGGGCACGATGCCCCCTTCGGAACCAGTGAAGAAGCCATCCACTCACCTCATCCTCCACAGGATGAAGCTCACTGGGCATGATGCCCTCTCCGGAACCAGTGGAGAAGCCATCCACTCACCCCATCCTCCCCAGGATGAAGATCACTGGGTACGATGCCCCCTCCAGAGCCAGTGGAGAAGCCATCCACTCACCCCATCCTCCCCAGGATGAAGCTCACTGGGCACGGTGCCAGTGGGCAAGTCACCCACTTGAGAGACTGTGGCCTTGCACTCCCCAGGATCAATCACAGGGCATGTTGCCCCCTCAAGAACCAGTGGGCAAGTCACCCGCTTGAGAGACTGTGGCCTTGCACTCCCCAGGATCAAGCACAGGGCATGTTGCCCCCTCCAGAGCCAGCGGGGTAGTCACCCACTTGAGAGACTGTGGCCTTGCACTCCCCAGGGCAGAGTGATGGGCATGTTGCCCCATCCAGGACCAGTGGTGCTGTACCATCTTCCGGCTGAGGTGCCCCCCATTCCCCGTCCCCCTGAGGTGCCTGTCTATTTTTGACCTGATGCCCCTGCAGTTTTCTCTCCGTGTTGTTGCAGGAGTGAGGTTGGGCCTTGGACTTTGTGATGTGGTTCTGTGGCCCACAGACATTGAGGACAGGGCAGTGTCCCTTGCATTGTAAATATGTATATACTTTTTGATTTGGATGCACATATTTCACCTATATTTATCTTATTACAACCTTTTTTCACTATAGTAGTTGTCCTTGCGTTATTCCTGAGGGGTACGGGGTATATATGTTATGTTACTGCATCTGGTTGTGTGTGGTGTGTTGCGTGTGTGTGTCACTCTCTTTTTCCTCCCCCCTTCCCCTGTGTGCTAGGCAGCAGTACTCACTGTGGTCGTCATCTCTGGCGTTGGTGTTCGCAATGGAACAGGACGTAAAACAACATCGGAAAGACATGCAGCTGGGGCTCCATTGCAGCGTGGTTGTTCCCTGTGTCTCCAGAGGTGAGTGCTTTGACTTCAGTGCATTGATTCCGCCAGGCTTTTGATGTCATTGATACCACCCCGGAAAAGGTGGCGGATAGGTGTGTCATATTACTGTGGGTGGAACATTATATTCCGCCTGGCTGTTGGGGGTTACCGCCGTGGTGCCTGTTGATTCCGCCCTGGTGGTCGGTGTGTTAAAGTGGCTGTCTGTCTGATCTGTTTCCGCCGTGGTCATAATCCTGCATGTATTACCGCCAGCCTGTTGGTGGTATTAATGCCACTTTATCACCGACTGCCAGGGTTGTCATGAAGGCCTAAATGTTGTGGACATTCACATTGTGTTGTGTGATGATTTTGAGGCCCTAGACCCTCTTTGTGTTGGATGCATATAATTAGCCAAGAAGCCTTTACTGCAATGCAATAACATTTCTTTGTTTATGATGGTTGTAAATGTCAGACAACATGTATGTGCATGACAGCATGTGCTGTGTATGTATCTTGTCTGAGTCATTTTAGGATCTTATAAGCAATGTGTATTGTGCCACAGATCTTTGACACAACATGTTGCCTTGCCAAACTGTTGTCTGGAAGGCATATCATGAATCACTGTACCCTTCAGATTGCCACACAAGCCACAAGACACATTGATGATGGCCACATGATGTACTATCATGCATGGAAGTGAGGGAAACATGAGTGTCATGTAGGTTCTGTATGCTCAACCTGCAGAGACCAGTGCCTGTCAAATGTATCTCCTAATATGAGACATACTCCAGTTCTGTGGGAGAGTCACTGTGGCTATGCAACTGTGGCACTATTCCCACTTGCAGTAGACCCACAGATTCTGTTATGTGGCTAATATGAGGCTCTAGTGGCAAAACTTGCCCTGAATGCCTTAGTCCATTGACTAGATTAGGAATGGGTACTCACGTATATTCCTGGACTAGTCAATTTGTGCATTTTGCGTCATTGTCAATCTGTGTCTTTGACTCATGACAGGTCCCTTATTCCCATAGCTCTGTTGTCACCTTCACATAAGTCATATTTGTTCAGTACAGGCATATTGCACAATTCACAAACCCACAGTGCAGATAGTGTGTAGATTCCAGGAAGACCATTACATGTGACTCAGTAGTTTGGATACAGGACCTGAGATGCTGGGCCCTGAAGATTGCAGAGGTCCAGCTGGGGCTGTCCTCCCAACATGGACAGGTCGCAAGTTGGAGCTTGACACCCCCTAAAAGGCCCACATTCTGGCGGTGGCCCACCCGGAGCTTGATGGATGTCTGAGGGGAGCACAGCAGCCACAAGGCGATGAGTGCAGACATATTCCTGACTGTCACATTGCTAGGTTGATGTGCTAGGTTCAGATATCCCCACCCTGACAAATGAGGATGGGCCATGTGTGAAATACAAGATGAGTAACTGTTTGTGTAGGTATGGAAGTTGGTGCATACTGATGTGCCTTGTCTATTAGCCCTGGGACCTAGGACACAACCGAGTACAGTCCACAAACAATTTGTTCTCCAGGGCCAACACATGGCTGTGGACAGTGATCAACAAGTAATGTTGGTTGTTGTTGTGGGTGTAAATTGTACACAACAGTCCACTACTCTTCAATGTGACAGCCCAAACAAAATGAAGTGGTGTATCACTGTCCTCAGCCATGTGTCTGCTCAAGTGAATATATTGGCATCTGTCCCCCAGGGGCCACTAGTCTCCAGTGTGTCACGAGTGCTGGTGTCTCACTACTGTCTGTCATATGAAGGTGGCCATCATAAATGTGACAGAGCCTACATTGTTCTTTGGGGCAGCTACAGATCAATACTGTCCTTTGGTAAGTGGGGAACGTCCATTGACATGATTTGTGTGACATCACTGTTGCCAACATTCATTTCGCCTATAAGTTAGCTTAGTTTCTTTTAACTGTAGCAAATTATTTTCACTGCTGTTTCATGCATGGTCTGCTTGTGTTCATGGATGATTTCTGTATTCCCTCACAGCTGCATGGCAACATATGTCTGGAGTTGGACATATGTCACGGGGCTACATTTCATGTGGTGCCACAGACAGTAGTGTGTCACCATTGATTGGTGACTCACACATGCCCCAGCCTGTTATTGGATGTCATTTGGCATGTACACCTGCAGTAGCAATGAAAGACATGACAAATAGGACTACAGTTTTTACCCACAATGTGCATTTCCATGCCATTGACGTGGCAACATGTAACAAAGTGCTCTGCACATGGGAAATGTGGAAGTTTTGTAACCTGACTATTGACATGCATCATAGAGTGACCTGCAGTTATGTGGCAATTATATGTGGTTGTGTACAACCATTCATCCACAGAGCTCTGGGTTTGCAGGACCAAAATGGAGACAGTGATTTAGCTTCCCATTGGACAACATGTTGAGGGCCGTTATACAAGGTCTTAGAATCCCTGGGCCTCTCCAACATTTAAAGGACTATTGGCTACTACTAATGCAATCAGAGTATGTTAGTGTAAGGGGCACCATGCAAGAAAGGTAATTTCCCTAGGGCTAGCTCATTCAGTGTGTTGGGGATTTTGGAGACATGTCTCCCTGAAATTTTGCACAATTTGTCTACAGTGTACAGTTCCATGCTAGATGTGCAGTATATCTCAGCAACATTAGTACTACCTCCATGACTCCATGATTACAATTTACACCTGGTGAAGTAAGCATTGTTGATTTGTTTTCAGTATGACTTGGGTATTTCCATGTACCCTTCTTCAGGCTACTGTACTTTTGTCATCAACATGCTAAGATTTGGGACCATCATTTCCAATTATTGTGGTATTGTGTATGTGACAGATAGATGTGTGCATGACCTTGTGTGGGATTAGGGAAATAACTTGCCATTGGCCTTCTATTGTATGACAACAGGTAACTGAGGTATGCTACATGAGGCAAACCATTGAAGGTGATGAGGTTTCTTACTTGTTCAACGGTTACTGTTCTGCTCAACTTCACCCATACAATTGGATTTGTCTGAGATTTTGATTTCCTGTGGGCAACTGTTGACAGTTCATGTGGCATGCATGCATTTGGTGTGGTAAATGTAGGAACCACTTGATGGACTTTGTTGCTGGGGCCTACTTTACGTCATGATAATGATAGCTAATCACAGCTGTTGTTCTAGTGTGATCAGGAACATGTGGTGACCCTATTTCTCTTTGTATTTGCAGCATCATCCCAGGCAAGCGAAGGAGACAAGGTGGAACCAAGTGGGGAAGCATCTGACCATGGTGCCTCCAGTCATGACACCATAGACATGGAGAGATCCAGTGGCCCGGAGGGTGAGGGAAGTGCCTCGGAGGTCAGAGATCGAGCTCGTCATCTTCGGATTCTACCTTCAGTGGACACTCCCTAGTGGTGGTGGACCTATCAGGACCTGCTCCTGTACCATCCTTTTCCGTCACTCTCCATTCTATCGCCACCCTCCATGTTGCTCCCCACCCAGTTGGTTGTGCCCGCTCCCTCAAGAGGGTGGGCTTCTCCTTTGCCCCAGGCATCTCACCACATTCGCTGTTACCCCTGCTGCCCTGAGTGAGGAGGCTATTGACCTCCTGAGGAGTATCTTTGTGGGGCTGACTGCCATTGTGAATGCCATCCATGGTTTGGCCAGCCAACTTCAGCAGACAAATGCATACCTGGAAGGCCTTCAGAGTGTCATGTCTGGCCTACAGAGATCTTTTCATGCTCTAGCCTCCTCACCAATGGCAGCTATCCACCTCCCACAATCTTTCCCCACCACCTCCCTCTTCCCAATCCAAATTCCCTATTCCCCTACCTGTCCCAAGCATACAGACACATCCGCACACACCCACCTCAACACACACAAGCAGCACACATAGACACAAGCACCACAAGAGACACCGGCACACAAGCACTCAACAGTCACCCACAGACACCACAACAACTACCATTCTGACAGACACCCTCACCGTCCCCACCAACTCACACACCACAAACATCATACCCATAGGCACCACCACAATACCCAGTGACACATTCACCACACCCACCATACACCCTGACAACACCTCACAACCCACACACCTCAGACACCATACCCCCAGACACCACCACAATACCCTCAATCATATCAACCACAAACGCCATACCCACAGACACCACCCCAACACACACAGACACATCCACAACATCCACCACATCCCCAGACACCACTGGAACAAAATCACACACATCCACCACTCCCACATCACACAGCACTTCTACCTCACAGCCCCCAAGACATGCAAACACCTACACTCACAAATGCAACAGACTCCACCCAAACACAAGCACACCTCACACACGCACACACCAGCAGCATCAACACACACAGACAAGACCACCACTCCCTCGACCTCCAAATCCTCAGTCCCTTCTGATGACCCTACCTGTTTTCCCAAAGAAAGTTTCCTTTTTTGACCTAGCCCTTTACCCTGTTACCTCTTTCTCCTCTCCCAAACCCAGGACGCCCCCACCCACATCGCAACCCATCCCTTCCACATCCAAGTCCTCCCCTGTCACACCTGCCCCCCTGCAACCACCTATACCTCAACCTTCGCAAGGAAGAAGCACACCCCTCCAAAGAAACAGCCCCCAACCCAAACCTAAACCCACCCATCCCAAATCCGACCCCACCCATCCCAAGCATGATCTCTGAGGTGCCTGCGTGCCCACTTGATGCCCCTTCTTGTTGAGGTTTCCTGGCAGTGATTGTAGTCAAACTTGAGCACGGTACAGTGGGTGGACTAATGTGGACTGGCCAATGGCCTTTGATCTAAATCATTTGGTGTTAATAAACCCAAGTTATGGCTTTGTTGGGTACATATTTTTCATTCCATTACTTTTCTACCTTTTTGTTGTTTCTGAGTAATTTGTGTTGTGTTTCACCCTGATTGCTGATCCATTTGCTGTTGTTGGCAAAACCTGACTTTGTGGGCAGTGCTGGTGTCACCCAGGGCAAGGGTAGATGTTTACTGTATGAATATGTGGATGGTAATCAAATTGGCGTGTCATTGTATTGTGTTATGTTTGATAATGGTAAGTATTTCATCTTGGGTTGGCCAATGTCAGCATGTATGATGTTAGAATTGTCCCCTTGATATGGATTGTACATTCGTCTCATGTGTGGAAGCTAGAGTTATGTCTGTCCACACATAGAGGGTGTTCCGTTGTGCTACTTTCCTTTACATTTGACTGACCATGTGCCCATTTTGATGTGTGTGCCTTGCAGCTACTTCATCTACATGTATGGCCCATGCTGTTGCCAGTATATTTGCTTCCTTGACTTGCACTTCACCAATATGCAGATTGGCATGTCACTTGGCTCTACTATTGTTTTTCCCTGAGATACATGTAGGACCGGTTCCTGTGCAAATGGTGTTTTAGGGCATGTGCAAAGTGAAATATATCCTAGGGCAGCATCCTTCCAGGAGTGCTCCTGATGCCCCAATCCCTATTGTGCAGGTATTTGTTGCATTGTGAGCTTTGTACATTTGTCTCATAAGATATTGTGTATCCCATTGACCTTCCATTATGTTGCAATGTGGGTGATATATGTGGGTCCATTACAGGGATGTTTAATGGAAGAACTGTTTGTGTTAAATGACATCCATACATATTTGTCTTCAATCTGATGACAATGGCATGTGAGCAATGTGAGGGTGTCAGTTGAATTATGTGTGATGTTGATGTGGTGTGGCTGTTGTGTGACACAATGTTCTATACAATTCAATGTTACTAAGTTGCTGGTGAAAAATCTTTCACAACACTGCAGCCATGCCCACCAGCAATGCAACAGAATGCCATATGTAACTCCTTTCTGCGGGATGTGCTTAGGAGGGGAAAGCAAATGGGGAGCTCACTAGTCCAAAGTCTCCTGCGACACTGCAACATGCTCAGTAGCAACACAACATAATGTTGCCTGTAACACCTTTCTGCGGGATGCCCTTAGGAGGGGAGAGTAAGGACCTGACAGCGAATTGGGAACCACCTGTTCAGAGTCCCCCATGACTCTGCAGCCACACCCACCAGCAATAGAACATTACGCCACCTTAAAAATGCAGCACGATTCAGTGCAGATGAGGCTGGGCCCCTTCACGTGTTTCCTCATTTTGACTGTTAGGCTCTTCTTTCTGAATGATTGTTGCTAACAGATGTTAACGCGTCCCTTTATGACTAATTTTCTCACTTTGGGACTCGTTTTAGGCCAATGAATCTTATGACCCTGATTGAAGACACATTAGGACGAGATAGCTAATCAACATGTCAATCAATACGTCAATAATGTCATCAAAGTTCACAGTGATATGACAATTCAAATTATATAAAGTAATTTAATAAACTCAAAAGACCACCATGACCTTTCAGTCATGAATAACCACACCAGTTTAATATGATTTTGTGAAGTTTATTCCCTATTGATTACAATTCTACTAGCAGGTTTATTAGTCTCAAAACCAAGAAACACATTAGCATGGTCACAATATGGCAACTCTGATAAGATTTTATTAAAGCAAGAATCACAAACATTAGAATATAACACGACGTCAGCATAGGTTATCTTTAGCAGAGTAGCATCATAATGTTATTCAACAAAGCATAAATTCAGTCATTTGTCTATTGCGTCAGTTTAGTGAACCCCTCTCCTAACCTTGAATTAGCATTAGCGTGTTGGGCTTCATGCAAAACAATTTAGTAACACCAATTTAGAAAACATCTAGCTATGGTCTCTGTCAAAAGAAGCAGTTGGTACCTAGAAAGGAAAAGCAAACAGACAATCACAATTTCATTGTCATATAGTTACCCTCCGTATTTGGGTCAGCACTCAGGTTCGGTCTTCGTCCTCAGGGCATCAGTTGATTCGCCATCAGCCAGGAATTCAGCAATCGGGTAAAAGGGGGCACTTCCCTCATAAGGAGGTAAAGTGTAAACGGGCAATATAAGGCAAGAATGGTTTTAAGAACCAAACAACAAAAGTCTCTATGCAGAGTGACAAAGTGTCTGGGTCATAGCAAATCGCATCAGCATCTTCCCTAACTCTCTCCTATCCCTCCTGTTCTCCCCTCTGTTCTAATTCACTTCCTGGTGTCAAGGGTTTTTTATCCCCTTTTCGTTGTACATTCCCCTAAAATTTGGTTGGACAAGGGGTTGCTCCCCACTCTCTTTAACCAATTGTCTTTACATTAGCTCATCGAATTTGTCACCCCATAACAGTTCTCACATATTTTATTGGTCCTTATGATTGACATCTTTAGCGGGTGGAATGTCCGGTATGATTTCATAGTCTTGTGGTCCTTTGCACATCTTCGGTCAGTGTCTCCATTGTCTGTACCGGTTCAGGCGACCTTGTACCTGCTATTGGTCTACAGTGTTGCATTCAGCTAAAATGTTTCTACAAGCAAGTCGAATTTCATGAGAACGGATCTACTACAGTTACATTCAGCTTCTAGTTTGGAGAAAAGAAAGAGTTCATGTCCTTCAGCAAGTCAGCACACTGCACGTTAGAAAAACACATTTAATATGAGAGTCAGGCAGCTAGGCCTCGACTCATGCTAACTAAGGCCTAATGATTTATTAGCAAAACCTTTACATATACCTATTATTATTAGTGTAAATTCATATCATAATATAGAATTTCAACATTATTAGTCAGTTTCATTAGTCCCATATATATTGGCGGCCACTCCCTGTGGGCACATTTCAAGCGCATGTTTTAGCACAATACATTAATACATTTTCTAAGCGGCATTATTACACCTTAGTTCATAAACATTTTATGTTAATATTAATTATATAAACTACGCTCTCTCAGTCCCTCCTCTGATGACACTTGTCATCACACAAACCTTTCCTTTCTTAACCTTTCACTTTCCGCATTATGCGCATTTCAACATCTTGTCCTTTGTGTGAGCTTTCCCAAATTTCATTAAACATTTTCTCCCTTTCATTTTCTTCATTTCTTTTGTTTCATTTTGTCAAATTTATTTTAATTCTTTCATTAACTTTACATGATAACCATAATCCCAATAAACAAATCAGAACAATCAGTAGACCCCCTAATATTTTTGCAAGAACCCCATTCCAAATATTACTAAACCAATTCCCTACTCTGGTAATTCCTTTCCCAACTTTCTCCCAAACTCCAGGTTGCTTCAGCTCCTTCAAATCTGGACTATCTCTTGTTAGGTTAGTAAGCATACCTCTAATATTTTTGCTGTTATCTGGTATGAACGCACAACAATGGCGCTCATTAAGCATCTTACAGACTCCGCCACTCTTTGCTAAAAGAATGTGTAAAGCAATCCGGTTTTGAAGAGTCATAGCTCTTTCCACAGCAAGTTCTGTATCCATCTGGAGTATAGCCCCTGTGAAGTTTGTCAGCATGTTATCCACAATAGTAGACAACTTTTGAATCTTTATGGAGTTTAAGATAACACCTACTGAAGGAATTATGGCTGCAAATATGTCACCAACGACAGCAGCCGCTGTCTCTCTCTTTTGTCTAGTGTGTTGTAATTCAGACATTTTAGGAATTTGCTTTAAGTCATCAATCTGGTAAATCTTTGGGAAAACTATTCCCAAATAGCATGTCCCATACCATCCCTTTGGATGTCCACATATATAATAGATCCCAGGGATCGCTGGATCCTGTCCATTTAACATGAATGTCCATTTACTCTGAAACAAAAACACATGCCTGCATTCACTCGTTCCCACAAATAAAGTGTCATCTTCAGATTTCAGCCTATATATACAAAGCCTACCTACATGTAATGCATCTATAGCAAACTTGCCTTGTGTCTTTATTGCAGTGTAAGCATAATCAGTTGCAAGCGTGCGTTTTTCCAATCCCTTTTCTAGCCTTTCCTTAAAAGCCTTTTGTCTATCATCAGTGTGATCTAAGAAGCTCTTCTCTCCAGCTGTTAGTAAGCAGGTTAGGTTATTGCGATGCGCATAAGCTGTCCAAAATGTCAGTGTCTTCTCAAAGAAACCCCTAATTAATTTTATGCTGTGTTCTTTATCTAATTTGTTTAGAAACTCAACCACGGGCACAAAGGAAAAAACTACATCTAAGTTAGTATAGAAGTATTGCACATGCTCTTGATCATAGAATCTTGTTAACAGTAAACTACAGCTTCTCCCGTAAGTTAGCGGCAAGCTATGGTAAGTAACACCTTCTTGCACTCATGAAGGAATCTTTGTGCACACATAACAATTCTTTGCATCCATTGTGTCAACATACTCATTCAGCAAGCAATAGAAGACATTAGTAGATAGTTCCCCTTTTGGGTTAGTTCCCTCATGCAAGTATTTTGCATCCTGCTCAAACTTCTCCCATGGTGTTAATGTAGCAGTTTCAGGATTTGAAGCATTGTTAGTTACTTTCTTATCCATCCATGGCATTCCCACAATCACACCTATAATTATTATTGCACATACAATAGCTAGAATGGCACTCAACCAACCACACATCCTACCCTTTTTACTATTACCTTTAGTGTAACTCATGATCTGTAAAAAATCAGATAGCAGAATAATACAAAGCAAATAATGAACTTGAGGATGCTATAAAAGCTCCTTTTTTTCTGTGCAAAAAGTCTCTCTCTCTGCGAGTATTTACAGCGTTTCTCTCACTCCAGGACCCTTTGTCAAATTAGGTTTAGCAGCTTGTCATCATCAGTTTTCAGAGTCAATTCAGGTTTTCAGTGTCACATCCGTTAATTTATCAGTCTCTTTTCTCAGCTTCTCAGCTTTCAATTTTAATTTCAATAATTTTAACACAGTCTCTTTCTAAAGTTGAATTCAGGTGCTGTAGTATTGACCTGATACCTCTCGATCAAAACAGAACGCCAAGAATCCTTGTTGCCATTCAGCTACGCCCATTCATGACCTGCGCACCTTCTGTTTGCGACTCTCTTTCTTTTCAGTTTGCATTCACTTTGTAACTCTCCTTCACTGAGATCCTCTTTTCTGGTTGTGTCTTCTTCCTCTATTGTATCACAAGGGACCACTTTCTCTCCTGCAGCTTGTTGCTTCGGCCAGTTATCTCCTTTATGCATTTTCTTTCTGCTCGGCCTTTCAGAACGTTGAACAGCGCCCTCCTCTTGTGCTATGGTGTTTTCTCTTGATGGAACTGCAACTGGCTCAGAAGGAGTCAGTTCACTTTGACCTCCCTCTGCTTCTACCTCCTCGCCTTCAGGGTCTGTTACGGGTTCAACTTCAAACCTGTGTCCGTCTGCTTCTGGGAGAACCTCTCTTTGTGTCGGTTCCCCTGTTACCTCAGCTGGGATAGGCTGTGAGAAAGTAGCCTCTTTCTAGCCTTGTTACCCCCACTTTTGGCCTGTTTGTGAGTGTATGTCAGGGTATTTTCACTGTCTCACTGGGATCCTGCTAGCCAGGGCCCAGTGCTCATAGTGAAAACCCTATGTTTTCAGTATGTTTGTTATGTGTCACTGGGACCCTGCTAGCCAGGACCCCAGTGCTCATAAGTTTGTGGCCTATATGTATGTGTTCCCTGTGTGATGCCTAACTGTCTCACTGAGGCTCTGCTAACCAGAACCTCAGTGGTTATGCTCTCTCATTTCTTTCAAATTGTCACTAACAGGCTAGTGACCAATTTTACCAATTTACATTGGCTTACTGGAACGCCCTTATAATTCCCTAGTATATGGTACTGAGGTACCCAGGGTATTGGGGTTCCATGAGATCCCTATGGGCTGCAGCATTTCTTTTGCCAACCATAGGGAGCTCTGACAATTCTTACACAGGCCTGCCACTGCAGCCTGAGTGAAATAACGTCCATGTTATTTCACAGCCATTTGACACTGCACTTAAGTAACTTATAAGTCAACTATATGTCTAACCTTTACCTGGTAAAGGTTAGGTGCAAAGTTACTTAGTGTGAGGGCACCCTGGCACTAGCCAAGGTGCCCCCACATTGTTCAGGGCCAATTTCCCGGACTTTGTGAGTGCGGGGACACCATTACACGCGTGCACTACATATAGGTCACTACCTATATGTAGCTTCACAATGGTAACTCCGAATATGGCCATGTAACATGTCTATGATCATGGAATTGCCCCCTCTATGCCATCCTGGCATAGTTGGCACAATCCCATGATCCCAGTGGTCTGTAGCACAGACCCTGGTACTGCTAAACTGCCTTTCCTGGGGTTTCACTGCAGCTGCTGCTGCTGCCAACCCCTCAGACAGGTTTCTGCCCTCCTGGGGTCCAGCCAGGCTTGGCCCAGGATGGCAGAACAAAGGACTTCCTCTGAGAGAGGGTGTTACACCCTCTCCCTTTGGAAAATGGTGTGAAGGCAGGGGAGGAGTAGCCTCCCCCAGCCTCTGGAAATGCTTTCATGGGCACACATGGTGCCCATTTCTGCATAAGCCAGTATACACCGGTTCAGGGACCCCTTAGCCCTGCTCTGGCGCGAAACTGGACAAAGGAAAGGGGAGTGACCACTCCCCTGACCTGCACCTCCCCTGGGAGGTGTCCAGAGCTCCGCCAGTGTGCTCCAGACCTCTGCCATCTTGGAAACAGAGGTGCTGCTGGCACACTGGACTGCTCTGAGTGGCCAGTGCCACCAGGTGACGTCAGAGACTCCTTCTGATAGGCTCCTTCAGGTGTTGCTAGCCTATCCTCTCTCCTAGGTAGCCAAACCCTCTTTTCTGGCTATTTAGGGTCTCTGTCTCTGGGGATTCCTTAGATAACGAATGCAAGAGCTCATCCGAGTTCCTCTGCATCTCTCTCTTCACCTTCTGCCAAGGAATCGACTGCTGACCGTGCTGGAAGCCTGCAAAACTGCAACATAGTAGCAAAGACGACTACTGCAACTCTGTAACGCTGATCCTGCCGCCCTCTCGACTGTTTTCCTGGTGGTGCATGCTGTGGGGGTAGTCTGCCTCCTCTCTGCACTAGAAGCTCAGAAGAAATCTCCCGTGGGTCGACGGAATGGTCCCCCTGCAACCGCAGGCACCAAAGAACTGCATCACCAGTCCCCTGGGTCTCCTCTCAGCACGACGGGCGAGGTCCCTTGAATCCAGCAACTCTGTCCAAGTGACTCCCACAGTCCAGTGACTCTTCAGTCCAAGTTTGGTGGAGGTAAGTCCTTGCCTCCCCACACCAGACTGCATTGCTGGGAACCACGACTTTTGCAGCTACTCCGGCCTCCGTGCACTTCCGGTGGAAATCCTTTGTGCACAGTCCAGCCTGGGTCCTCGGCACTCTAACCTGCATTGCACGACCTCCTAAGTTGTTCTCCGGCGACGTGGGACTCCTTTGTGCGACTTCGGGTGAGCACTGTTTCACGCATCCTTGTAGTGCCTGTTTCTGGCACTTCTCTGGGTGCTGCCTGCTGCTGAGAGGACTCCTTGTCTTGCTCGACGCCCCCTCTGTCCCCTGACGCAATTGGCGACATCCTGGTCCCTCCTGGGCCACAGCAGCATCCAAAAACCCTTTCCGCATGATTTGCAGCTAGCAAGGCTTGTTGGAAATCTTTTGGCAGGAAAACACTTCTGCACGACTCTCCACGGCGTGAGGGATCCGTCCTCCAAAGGGAAAGTCTCTAGCCCTTGTCGTTCCTGCAGAAACCTAAGCTTCTACTGTCCAGTAGCAGCTTCTTTGCACCCACAGCTGGCATTTCCTGGGCATCTGCCCATCTCCGACTTGCTTGTGACTTTTGGACTTGGTCCCCTTGTTCCACAGGTACCCTCGACTGGAAATCCATCGTTGTTGCATTGCTGGTTTGTGTCTTTCCTGCAGGATTCCCCTATCACGACTTCTATGTCCTTTGGGGAACTTTAGTGCACTTTGCACTCACTTTCCAGGGTCTTGGGGTGGGCTATTTTTCTAACCCTTACTATTTTCTAATAGTCCCAGTGACCCTCTACAAGGTCACATAGGTTTGGGGTCCATTCGTGGTTCGCATTCCACTTTTGGAGTATATGGTTTGTGTTGCCCCTATCCCTATGTGTCCCCATTGCATCCTATTGTAACTATACATTGTTTGCACTGTTTTCTAATACTATTACTGCATATTTTGGTATTGTGTACATATATCTTGTGTATATTTGCTATCCTCATACTGAGGGTACACTCTGAGATACTTTGGCATATTGTCATAAAAATAAAGTACCTTTATTTTTAGTATATCTGTGTATTGTGTTTTCTTATGATATTGTGCATATGACACTAAGTGGTACTGTAGGAGCTTCACTCGTCTCCTAGTTCAGCCTAAGCTGCTCTGCTAAGCTACCATTATCTATCAGCCTATGCTCCTAGACACCCTATACACTAATAAGGGATAACTAAGCCTGGTGCAAGGTGGCAAGTACCCCTTGGTACTCACTACAAGCCAGTCCAGCCTCCTACATAGGCTCACTGTCACCCCTCTAGAACTCACTTTGAGTGACTAAGCCGTCCTCAGTGGGCTCTCCTTCAGTCTCAGTTCCCCTTTGAATACTATCCGCCCTGAGACTTCCTTTTCTGCAGCTGTTGTTTTGGATACTTCAAGGTCTTCGTCAGTTGGACAAGTCACTTTCTTTGTGTGACTGGCATGTATCCAATTCGGAACGCCTGCACATTTCACAGCAGTAGTGTTTGTCAGTATTACTTGATATGGCCCCTTCCAACGCGGCTCCAAGCATGACTTCCCCACGTGTTTCTTGACAACAACCCTGTCACCGACTTTCAGGGTGTGAGCTGGATCACTGATTGGTGGCAATGTGTTAGCCTCCACCTGGTGAGAAAAAGAGCAGACCACATCAGCCAGACCCTTGCAGTAGTCCAACACCATATCATCCGTGATATTCACAAGAGCATTTGCAGGTACTGTGGGCAATCTCATGGCTCGACCATATCAGAATCTCATGAGGAGATAGTCCTGTTTTCTTGTCAGGTGTGTTTCTCATTGACATCAGTACTAAGGGCAATGTATCTGGCCATTTCAGATAGGTAGCTGCGCACATTTTTGCCATTCTCGATTTCAAGGTACCATTCATCTGTTCCACTAGTCCTGATGCTTCAGGGCGATAGCTACAATGCAGCTTCTGCTCAATGTTCAATGCGACACACAAGAGCTTAATCACCTCATTGTCGAAGTGTCTGTCCCTATCTGATTCTAAAGAGATCGGGAGTCCAAAACGTGGTATTAACTCCCTAAGCAGCAGCTTTGCTACTGTGAGACTGTCATTTCTACATGTAGGGTAAGCTTCAATCCAGTGACTGAAAACACACACAATCACCAACACATACCTCAGACCTCCACACACAGGCATTTCAATGAAGTCCATCTGAATCCTGCTAAATGGACCGCCAGCTCTCCCAACGTGGCTCATATTCACCACCGTCCCTTTTCCTGCATTCATCTGTTGACAGATGACGCACCTGTGACAGATAACCTCTGCAGCTTGCCTGAATTTTAGATTGAACCAATCTATTTTGAACAACCTGATCATTGCATCTCTCCCTATATGGGCTTGGCCATGATAGAACCTCGCAAACTGTGACAAAAGACTGTTTGGCAAAATCATTTTCCCCTCCTCTGAGACCCATAAGTCATCAGCTCTTTGTACGCAGTGCATTCTCTGCCAGGAGCGTTTCTCTTCTTTGCCAGCACGTCCCTGCAGTGATTTTAGCTCATCTAATGTGTCAACCACCCTTAATGCAAAATTCAAACATGTTTCATTCTCAGTTTCAGGTAAAAATTCCCACTGATCTCGGAACGATATACAGTTCAATGCACAAAACCTTGCAACTTGATCTGGATAGCCATTTCCCATTGACACAAAGTCTTGTGACTTAACATGAGCATTGCATTTCACCACGGCAATTTCAAGAGGTAACTGAATCGCATGCAACAAATCCTTAATATTTTCGTCATTTTTCACTGGTGAACCAGAAGAGGTCATAAAACCCCTTTGTGACCATAATTGGCCAAAATCGCGTACAATTCCAAATCCTTATCTGCTGTAAGTATAGATAGTGACTTTCAGGTTTTCAGCTGCGTGGCATGCCTTAGTAAGGGCAATTAATTCAGCCACTTGTGCAGAGTACACTCTTTCGAGCCAGGAAGCTTTTAAAATACCGGTGATTGTACACACGGCATAACCAGCTCTGAGTACTCCTACTGAATCTCTCAAGCACGAACCATCAACAAACTAATGTAATCATTTTCTTCTAAATGGGTATCTTTGATGTCAGGTCTTGGTTTGGTGCACAATTCTTTTACCTCAAGACAATCATGTTCCACTTCCTCAGCATCATTAATGTCTGCATTTTCAATAGGAAGTAAAATTGCCGGGTTCAATACAGTACATCTCTTGAGGGAAACATTCGGAGACCCCAGTATAACGGTCTCGTATCTAGTTAACCTAGCATTTGTCATATGCTGTGTTTTGGTTCGGGTTAGCAAAATTTCAACTGAATGAGGAACCATTACTGTTAAGGGATGTCCCATCACTATACCTTCACACTGTGTGAGGCTTTGACCAACTGCTGCAACTGCATGCAAACAACCCGGTAAGGCTGCTGCGACTGGGTCCAAAGTAGCTGAAAAATATGCTACTGGGCGGTTTGCACTCCATGGACCTGTGTTAAAACAGACAAAGAACATGCATCATGTTCAAGGCAAAACAGTAGAAAAGGCTTTGTGTAATCAGGCATACCTAAAGCTGGTGCCCTACACGTACATTCTCTCAATTCCATGAATGCCTTCATCTCTTTTTCGGACAAGATTATGTTACCCGGGTCATCCTGAACTTCCTTGCCTGTCATTTTCACTAAAGGTTTAGAGATAATTGAGAAGTTGGGAATCCACTGACGACAGTAGCCCACCATTCCCAAAAACATTCTGACATCTCTTTTGGTTGTCAGGGGATTTATCTGCAATATGGCTGTCACTCTCTCTTTGGATATTTTTCTCGACCCTTTCTCAGTCAGGTGACCTAAGTAGTTCACCTCTCTCTGACAGTATTGCAGCTTCTTTGGAGACACTTTATGTCCGTTCTTTCCCAAATGGCTCAGTAAGGCAATTGTGTCATACCTGCAGTCGTCTTTTGTTCTGGACGCAATTAACAAATCATCAATATACTGTACTAGAGTCGAACTGAAAGGCAGTTCTAACGACTCTAAATCCTTCTTCAATATCTGATTGAAGATGGAAAGTGACTCAGAAAACCCTTGAGGAATTCTGCACCAACTGTACACCTTATCCAGGAATTTGAAACCAAAGAGAAATTGGCTGTGCTCATGAAGTGGCACTGAAAAGAATGCTTGAGACAGGTCCACAACTGTGTACCACTCTGCATCACATGGAACCTGAAACATGATCACAGCTGAATTTGGCACTATGGGGCAACATTTTACCACAATCTTGTTTATTTTCCTCAGGTCTTGAACAATTTGAACCTTCCCACAAGGCTTTTTCAAACCCATTATTGGTGAATTACACGGGCTACTCAGCACTTCTTTCAGAACACCTTGCTTCACAAAGTCTGCAATTATCTGTGCTACCTGAATGAGGACATCCTGTGCCATGTGGTACTGCGGTACCTGAGGAAACACTGCATTTGGTTTAACCTGTACTTTGACCGGTTCTACTCCTTTTATCAGTCCCACTTCTTTTCCTGTCAGGTCCCACACTTTCTCTGTCACTGTCCCCTGCAACTCGGGTGGCAAGTCATTCACTGTAAGCATTGAGAATAATGTTATTAGAGGGTATTCCTCATTTGGAATCTCCATCTCTAGCTCTGAAAATTGTCCATCGTCCCCTTCATCATCACTGTTTGTCTGTACCTCAATTCCTTCATTTGAACAGGTAATTGAACACCTTGTTTTGCACATCAAGTCTCTCCCCAGTAGGGATACGGGACTAGAATCACAGACTACAAATTTGTGCAATCCCTGGAAATTGCCAATCTCAACTTGGACCGGGTCTGTAATCGGATTTGTCAGAAACTGATTTGCTACTCCTACCACTCTTATGGTACGCCCTGAAAGTGGTAATT
Source organism: Pleurodeles waltl (assembly GCF_031143425.1). Lineage (NCBI taxonomy): Eukaryota > Metazoa > Chordata > Amphibia > Caudata > Salamandridae > Pleurodeles > Pleurodeles waltl. Next base: position 398,002,491 of record NC_090440.1, on the reverse strand, counting down.
TCGGAACCTCTGCACTTCTGACTGTAGAGCGTGTAGCTCCTGTATCAGCTAGAAACGAAACCTTGTGACCCATTACTTTTCCTTCTACATAGGTACCCCTCTGATCTACCTCTAGGGATGCTGCAAGCCTGCACTCCTCACTGTCTGAACAATCATCCGACCATTCATCGTTTATTTCATCCTCACCACGCAATAGGAACTGCTGCACTGTGTTATTTTGACTCATCGTTTGGCCTGTGACCTGTTGAGGAAGCATCACCTGTTGCTGTCCCATTGGAGCCAATGGCATTTGCATTTGCTGTCTAGGTACCATGGGAACCTGCTGTTGTACCTGCTGCATTTGTGCTGGTTGGACATGCAGCATTTGCATTTGCTGCACGGGCTGTAGCCCCTGCATCTGAACCATGTTATTCTGGAAGTTCTGATTTTGACTCCTCATTTTTGGACCCCTCACATTTTGAAAGGTACCGACATCACTGCATTGTTGAACAATACCGTCCTGCAACACCATTGGGCATTCCCGCTTCCAATGCCCCACGCCCCCGCACGCGTGACATGGTGACACCTTTTTCATCCCCTGCACATCATTTTGAACCACCAGAGTATTCAGGTCTGGGCCACGGTTCACATAACCTTGACCTCTCGGTTGTGCCTGAAACATGCCATTTCCCTGCGGCTGCTGCTGTATCACCTGCTGTACCCCGTTTCCCTGCATCCCTGCTTGCGCTGCCTTAATCTGCATCATCATCACCTTCTCTTTCAATTTTCTCTGCTTCAACTCAATTTCGTCACTACAGTATTTTGCATACTGTAATACCTCATCAATCGGCTTTGCTTGCCAACAGATCAAATGATTCTTAATCATCTGACTAATCTCTGGTCTCAACCCTTCAACAAACCTGAACACAAGATGATTCATGTCTTTCGGCTCAATGACCTCAGTGCCACTGTAGTGTTTGAATGCCTTCAACAATCTCTCATAGTATGCATGAATCGACTCTTTGGCTTCCTGTGATGTTCGATCGATTTTCTGCCAATCAGTCACTTTCGGCGAGACTTTCTGCTTCAAAAACTCAATCACTTTATGATAATACTTCATCACTTCCTCAGATGGTGCTCCAGACACCTTATCCCTTGCCGGTTCCTGTGTCGGCCAATCCACACCTCTCTTGCACTCGAGCCATAAGTTAGGTGGAACTATAATCTCAAACAGTGTATTCAAGTCCTCCCAGAGACATTTCGCAAGCTTCACAAACCTGTCCGTCTGTTGGTACCATTCTATTGGCTTCTCCCTCAACCTGGGATAATCATTTGTGAATGACAGGATGTCTCCCCTGGACCATGGTACATGGACAAGCACCCCTCCGGCTGTCTCTCTCATTGGTAACATTTTTATTGTCCTCGTGTCCGGTGCGGCTTTAGCCTGTTTTGGTTCCGGACCTTCGCCTTTCTCTTTATCTCTTTTCTTTGCCCATCTACCTTCCCATTTCTCTAAGGCTCCCCAAGTTTGAGCACTTTGCAGTATTTCTTTAAGATGCGCTTTCATTCCGGTAGACCTCATGTGATCAAAATCTTTCGAATCGAAATCTAATCTGTAGCTTCTTTTCAAATGTTTAGTATTCTCAATATCAATGTTGTATTTATCCGCCAGGTTTGCCAACCTTTGATGCACCTTGCTCACTTCTCTAGTGATTTTGGGGCACAGATACCTCAATTCTGCTTCTGTGTATGACTCCAATCTGTTCACTCCCATTGTTCCTTCCACTAGTTCCATGGCTTCTACACCCAGTCTCACAAAATCCAGGTATTCTTCCCTTTCTGACTTCTCTGCAGTCGCTGCAGTAGTTTGTGAAGCGTTAAGTTTTTCTAACCACTCATTCAATTGTTGCGCAGAAAAGCCTTGAAACGAAATGTTCCCTGACTGCATCAATGGTGCCTGTGATGTATTTGTACTCATTATCTGTGGGGTTAACACACCTAAGCATGCTTGCCTCATCGTCTCCAAAGGAGCCCCTATCGGACTAAGGTCCAACAAAGACCTGAGTCCTTCGGCTGTCTGTACTCTTGGTGTCATTAGTTGGGGAGTTCCTGTGAACCCTTCTCTTATTGCCTTTTGGGTCATCACTCTCTGATCACACACGCCAGGCTTACCCTGCGCATACAGCGGTACTGGTGGACCGACAGTAATTGGTAACGATATGGCAGCTGGTGACTGACCAGGTCCCAAACCCCATGGAGCATTAACTCCTATAGCTAGACTCATCGTGGGTGCTGTAGGTACTGACTGTGGTCCTGCCACTGGATTGTAACTCGGAATCAGCTGTTGCTGGGGCAGCAATTGCGGAGTTGGCTCAATCTGTACTAGCTTTGATCTTGTATATATCGAATCAGGCGGCACCATCAGACTCGTATTTGTCTCTAGTACTGGGACATCTGGATAAATCCTTTGAATCTGTGGCAGAGGTTGTAACTGTATCTGCGTGTCTGGTGCAGTGGGTACACTGACACCATTTTGTATCAAAACTGTATCACTTGACTGCACTGTATTTGTAGTTCTCTTACTCTGTGCCGGATCCTCAGGACCCGCACTAGTGCTCGGAGCAGTGTCATTTATAGCATTTGGTGGCGGGCGATCATGTAACAACTGATTAAGAAACTCTTCATCATCTGAATCATCTTCATCTACCCAAGACCTCTGAGTCTCCTTTGACTTGCTAGAGCCCTTGTCTGTCTTACAGGTGGCTTTCTTTCCCAGTGTCTCATCTTCCTGGGTTATTGCCGGAAACAGTTTAAGTCCGTCAACTATTCCCCTTCTCCACATTCTGCTCTCATTGTCCCATCTAGCCTCAGCTAAAGTCTTCTCTGCCCTTTTCATTCTCCTTTCAAATTTTTGCTGTCTTTGTCGTATAGCCATTAAATCCCAGACTGCTAATGCCGCATACTGAGCTGGTCTCGGGGGCGGCTTTTGCACACTTAACATCCACCTCAAGTTCTCTAAGATTCTTGTATTGAACGTTCCATGCTCCGGAAACGCAAAACATCCCTCCTTCTCTGTTAATTTGCGCCACTGCTTCATCCAAAGACATGGCGCGACTCCCTTTTCCTCCATTACAATATAAGCTGGAGTACCCTCAGGCGGTGTAGGCTCCCCTTCACTCGCCATAATATATGTATCTCCCTTCCAGGCACTCTTTAAGCTTTGAAAAACTTCATTTTTGCGTCTTTTATTTTGTTTAGAATCTGATCAGAAAATGACTTTAATTCCCAGAACACTCTTCACCCACCTTTCTCAACCTATTGCCTCTCACGGACTGCTGCCAATCCGTGCGCGACCCCTCTCAGCAACTGACCTATCCCAGCGCAGCACCACTGATGTCACACTCACACACAATGCAGCTGACAAAGTCTTGCGGCTTGTCCTCCTCACACGAAACTAATGCAATATATTGCGAGCACCTTTATCAACAAAACCCAAATTTGTTGGTTTACTACGGGAAGGGTAACACAATCGCTTCAGAACTTTACAGAGATTTCACTTGAAGCCTCAGCCGCTACTCTCTCCTTCTCAGCTCCCGCACTCGCAAGCAGAATTCGACCCGCAAACCCTACTCTTGACTTGTGAATGGTTTGCTCTAGTGCACTTTAGAACTTGCCAATTCTCCATCGAAGGTTTCATTCACACAATTTGACTCAAACTCGACTTGTCAACCATGCCAGATTGACCTATTAAACCGCACAAATTACAACATAAACCCAAGTGTCTCCTACACTTGTCAATATACTCCTGAGTCTTAGACCACGACGGGTCCGTACATCACCAACAACAACCACGTGGATAATTTTTTAGCACAAAGCGCCACACTCATATGAAGTTCGCCAACTTCCCTACTCTCATAATGCGGAGTACGCCCACTCCTCCTAAAACAACATTACCTGACCTAAATTCACGCAAACTTCACAAAACACCTGCAATATGCATAAGCTGAGCAAGCACAAATTCTACACCACACATACTAAAATGCAGAGAACATACCCAATTCACTTAGGCAGGCTCCGAGATTCCGGGAAAGTCATGGGGAATTTAGAAACACATCATACATCCAATTTGCATTATCTTGAAAAACTATTTAAACAATAGCCTTCCGTCCTAGGGCCCCAAAGGGCCTAAACCATCCTCTGCTACCAGAACTGTAAACGCGTCCCTTTATGACTAATTTACTCACTTTGGGACTAGTTTTAGGCCCATGAATCTTTTGACCCTGATTGAAGACACCTTAGGACAAGATAGCTAATCAACATGTCAATCAATATGTCAATAATGTCATCAACGTTCACAGTAATGCGACAATTCAAATTATTTAAAGTCATTTAATAAACTCAAAAGACCACCATGACCTTTCAGTCATGAATAACCACACCAGTTTAATATGATTTTGCAACGTTTATTCCCTATTGATTACAATTGTACTGGCAGGTTTATTAGTCTCAAAACCAAGAAACACATTAGCATGGTCACAATATAGCAACTCTGATAAGATTTCATCAAAGCCAGAATCACAAACATTAGAATATAACACAACGTCAGCATAGGTTATCTTTAGCAGAGTAGCATCATAATGTTATTCAACAAAGCATAAATTCAGTCATTTGTCTATTGCGTCAGTTTAGTGAACCCCTCTCCTAACCTCGAATTAGCATTAGCATGTTGGGCTTCATGCAAAACAATTTAGTAACACCAATTTAGAAAACATCTAGCTATGGTCTCTGTCAAAAGAAGCAGTTGGTACCTAGAAAGGAAAAGCAAACAGTCAATCACAATTTCATTGTCATATAGTTACCCTCCGTATTTGGGTCAGCACTCAGGTTCGGTCTTCGTCCTCAGGGCATCAGTTGATTCGCCATCAGCCAGGAATTCAGCAATCAGGTAAAAGGGGGCACTTCCCTCATAAGGAGGTAAAGTGTAAACAGGCAATATAAGGCAAGAATGGTTTTAAGAACCAAACAGCAAAAGTCACTATGCAGAGTGACAAAGTGTCTGAGTCATAGCAAATCGCATCAGCATCTTCCCTAACTCTCTCCTATCCCTCCTGTTCTTCCTTCTGTTCTAATTCACTTCCTGGTGTCAAGGGTTTTTTATCCCCTTTTCGTTGTACATTCCCCTAAAATTTGGTTGGATAAGGGGTTGCTCCCCACTCTCTTTAACCAATTGTCTTTACATTAGCTCATCGAATTTGTCACCCTATACCAGTTCTCACATATTTTATTGGTCCTTATGATTGACGTCTTTAGCGGGTGGAATGTCCGGTATGATTTCAAAGTCTTGTGGTCCTTTGCACATCTTCGGTCAGTGGCTCCATTGTCTGTACCGGTTCAGGCGACCTTGTACCTGCTATTGGTCTACAGTGTTGCATTCAGCTAAAATGTTTCTACAAGCAAGTCGAATTTCATGAGAACGGATCTACTACAGTTACATTTAGCTTCTAGTTTGAAGAAAAGAGTTCATGTCCTTCAGCAAGTCAGCACACTACACATTAGAAAAACACATTTAATATGAGAGTCAGGCAGCTAGGCCTCGACTCGTGCTAACTAAGGCCTAATGATTTATTAGCAAAACCTTTACCTATACCTATTATTATTAGTGTAAAATCATATCATAATATAGCATTTCAGCATTATTAGTCAGTTTCATTAATCCCCGTATATATTGACGGGCACTCCCCGTGGGCACATTTCAAGCGCATGTTTTAGCACAATACATTAATACATTTTATATGCGGCATTATTACACATTAGTTCATAAACATTTCATGTTAATATTAATTATATAAACTACGCTCTCTGACAGGCAAGGGTGAAACTACTGCTCCACTTTAGATGAAACTGCCAGCCAAATTCAACCATTTTAAGTTTTCTGGCGAGGACTGTGAAAGCTTTAAATGAAGAAATTGCACAAACTCTAACTCGTACCATTTTCTGTACACGATTTAGGACATGTGGCTGGACTTGAAAATCCTATTGCTACCTTGAGTAATGAACATGTCACTACTGACATTCGTAATGCAGACATAATAAGGAATATTTTTGAAGTGCAAGCCAATGTGCATAAATCTTAACAAAGAGAAATTGATCATTGTAGCAGTGTAACATCTAGACCACTTAATTGCAGCAGGCTCAAAAGGATCCTCATAAGATCCCTGCCTAATAATGAGGTAGTGATTGCAGGTGATTTTCGATGAGTTATCGGAGTCCTTTCGAGAAAAACAGAATAAATTTGACCAGCGTGTGCTGACATTAAACGTGTTATACCCCGTAGTTATTTCTGTAAGACCCAAGATCACTGGGTAAAGTGGCCAACCCTGTTAGACCTATCATATCTGTCAGACCTATCATATTCTTGACAATTCATCATTTGCAGAATTCGGACAAACTATGTTTTGACTTCCATTAGAATACATTTCATCTTTCAGCCAGCTCCCATGCACGTAAAGTTCAAATTTGCGTTCATCGCTGATGTTTTAGAGCTGCCTCCTGAGGCAATGACGTTTTATATAGTCTTAGTGGATGCCAAGACTTTGTATAGTTATTAATTAAAATATCACAAGGCCAAGAAAGTAAAAAAATGTATTTGATCCAATTAATCATCGTTCCTGTTCAATTTCTAAAATCCAGGATGTTAAATTCGGAGCTTATATAACTCATTCACCATTTACTTTATTGGATATTTCTGAAAAGCACTTTTTTTCAGGATGATGCAGCAGTGCTTAACTTGCATTTGCTCTTGAGCAAATATGTGTCTGCCCTTGGAGGTTCTTTTCATTTGACTTTTATTGATCTCCAGTAAGCCTTTGACCATGTTTCCATTTTAAGGCAGTGGAGTGGCTCCTGATATCATAGCTTTTCTGAGGTAAATATGTCTTTTAAGGATTTGCCTTAGCCCCACTCCTCTGCATCTTTCATGCTCAGTAGCTTGAAGGTCATTTAATGGACTATGGTCAAGACAACCCTAACTGCACAGAAAATTCATTCTTGTGCTGTAATACATTGGTGACGCTGTCCTAATGTCTAGGACCACTAATTGGCGTAAACATTTGATTAATTGTTCGGTGACACATATAGATGCCCTAAATTTAGCTACTAATTTATCTGAAGCTAACAGTTTAACCTTGGGCTCCAAATGTAATAGGTGTTAGACCTGACAGCCTTAGGGTGGTCACCCCTAACTTTTTGCCTGCCTCCCTCCACTTTTTCGATACTGTTTTTGCTGGTTTTAAGACTCTGCGCACTTTACCACTGCTAATTAGTGCTAAAATGAATATTCTCTCTCCCTTTAAACATGGTAAAATTGTATCATACCCAATTGGACTATTTAATTTACTTATAAGTCCCTAGTAGAGTGCACTATATGTGCCTAGGGCCTGTAGATTAAATGCTACCAGTGGGCCTGCAGCACTGATTGTGCCACCCACTTAAGTACTCCCTTAACCTTGTCTCAGGCCTGCCATTGCAAGGCCTGTGTGTGCAGTTTTACTGCCAATTTGACTTGGCATTTAAAAGTACTTGCCAAGCCTAAAATGCCCCTTTTTCTACATATAAGACACTCCTAAGTCATGCCCTGGGTAACCCAGAGGGCAGGGTGCTGTGTAGGCAAAAGGCAGGACATGTACTTGTGCAGTTTACATATCCTGGTAGTGTAAAACTCCTAAATTCGTTTTTACACTGCTGTGAGGCCCGCTCCCTTCAAAGGGTAACATTGGGACTGCCCTCATTCATTGTTTGAGTGGTAGCTGTTGATATGAAAGGAGTAGGAAGGTCATATTTAGTATGGCCAGAATGGTGATATAAAAGCCTGCTGACTGGTGAAGTTGGATTTAATAGTACTATTTTAGAAATGCCACTTTTAGAAAGTGAGCATTTCTCTGTACTTAAATCTTTCTGTGCCTTACAATCCACATCTGGCTGGGTTTAGTTGACAGCTCCTTGTGCATTCACTCAGACACACCCCAAAAACAGGATACTCAGCCTCACTTGCATACATCTATATTTTGAATGGGTCTTCCTGGGCTGGGAGGGTGGAGGCCCTGACACATGCATGTCAAAGGACAGTAGCCTGGCCTCACACAAAGGACTGCCTCGCACCCTACTGGGACCCTGGCAGACAGTATTGAACTGAAAGGGGATCTTGTGCACTTTAAAGCCACCCTTTGAAGTCTCCCCCACTTCAAAGTCACATTTGGGTATATAAACAGGGCCTCTGCCCCTACCAACTCAGAGACTTCCTGGAGAAGAAACTGGAAACAGAACCTGCATCCTGCCAAGAAGAAATGCCTCGCTGCCCAAAGGACTCACCTGTCTGCTTTCTGTGAAGGACTGCTGCCTTGCAGTTGCCTTGCTGCCTTGCTGGTCTCTGGCTGTGGTGAAGAAGTGCTCTCCAAGGGCTTGGACAGAGCTCGCCTCCTGTTCCCTGAAGTCTCAGGACCAAAAAGACTTCATCTCTACAAGAAGGACTCCTTGTGCGGTGAAATTCAATGCACAGCCTGTCAAAAACGACGCACAGCCTGCACCGCAGTGGAGATTTCACTGCACGCCAATCCGGAACAATGCTGCCTGACTGTGCATCAAGAAGATCGACGCAGCGCCAGCGTAGCAACCTGAAATTCGACGCACAGCCCACCGGAATGACGCACAGCCGAACCGGAACGACACAGCCCGACTTCCAGAGAGGAATCGACGCAGCACCTAGAAAATTCAATGCAACACCCACCGAATTGACACAGCTCCTGTGACTTCGTCCGGCTAGCGCAAGAAACCCATGCATCGTCCCCGGGGTGTCTGAAAGCCCCGCAACCCGAAGAGGATCCACGACCAACCCCCGGAAATCACAAGAAGCCTATATATAAAAGCAAATGTCTTCCTGTTGTCTCTTATGCTGCAGGTGTCTGGGTATTATTGAGTAACCAGCCTGTTAACTGAAGAAAACAGATTATCTAGGTGTCTGTTTGTCTTTCCCCAATGCATCTCCTATTTTATCTGATACGAGGATTTGGGGCTGAGCTACCTGGAAGACAAAATTAAATTCCTCCTTTTGTGAATTTCATTCTGGACCAACAGGTGGCAAATCTGAACCAGGGCATTATTTGTGACTGAATGTTGATACTAACCAAAGGCTTGTATATTTATTAAGGACGTATTTTATTATCAAGGCTGTCCTGAGTTTGACATTCCTGGGAACGTTTTAAAAGCAGGTACGTTTTGGGACAAAAATTGTTCCTAGAGAGGAGATGTTTTTTTAGAGTGACCAATGACTTAATCAGTAGATATATTCTTTATTATTCATAAATCTGTACCTGGCTTAGGACCTTCTTTAATTATGGTACCAGGTGTATAATTATGGAATCTTGTAACTAGATTTAGATCATAATCCATGGTCTTTTCACAAGTGCTGAGCCTCTGCTGACATCAGAAATATATGTCTTTGTGATGATTTTTTGTTCGAACTCTGATTTATTTTAGGTTCTTGCCGGGTTCTATCGCTTCCTAGATACAAATATCTTGTCTCCTTGCTGCGTGAGGTTTTCATAAGTTGCGTTCCCTGATTTGTTATTTTGCGATGTGTTTTTTAATCATGACTGTTAAACTGAGGTTTACTTTTCACGATTAGTTGTAAATACTAAATAATTTACTATAATATTTTATTGCTGTTACATTTGTTACAATAATGTGATGCGCTTTTATAATTGGCTGTAACCAACAGAAATGTTTATTGACTGACTATCACTTTAGGACCTACCCTCTGACTAATGTAAAGACTTATTTTATAATCTATATTAATGCTGAATTAAAAGTGTTTTTAATTAAAAAATATGGTGCTTAAAACCTTTACTTTCTCTCTGCAATATTTTCAAAATGTTTCTCAAGGATGTGACCTAATACATGTCGGTGGAACACCGCCTGCTCCAAATTCACTCACATAGTACTAACTAACGTTATGTGTTTTAGCACAGCAGTGTTTGAAGTCCAGTTTTTTTTAAATGGGGGCTGCTGGTTCTCCATCCACCAGTGTCTCATGTACTGCAGGTACGGAAAGGGTCATTTTAGGAGCATGGAGCTGTTTTATGCGGGTTTAATATGTCCGCAAAATCTAATTAGGAGATGCTGGAAAGGGAAAGCCCCACTCTCCAGAGGAAGTTTCGGGGCTGCTATTGCAGACAGACCCATAGAGGTACCTCAATGTACAGCCTGCAGCTGATGAAAATAAGTATTACTGTTTTCGTTATCCTTTACCCAGTGGACCCAGTGTGAGAGAGATTACATCCTAGGGTCAGTACATATGAGTAAATTACATTCTTCGATGATTGGAAAGTTTCATTCAAGGATAGACTATCAGGGGTGTGAATATTTTGCTGTAGGTGGCATTCTAGTTGAGAAAATTCTTCCTGCTTCATAATTTTTAAGTCACAGCTTTATAGTGCGCAACCTGGCCCAAGCAACATTACACTGCTCTGCGAGAGCACCAGAATATAGTTCACATTTCTATTTTTATAGGCAACTGATTTCCCCAGAAACACAGGACATTGAGGCAAAGCTGAGGATCGAGTCTGATTGCACTATATATTGAGAGGCATTAAATTCACTGATGTCCTGGAGTGAAATGCTCCTGCATGTTAAAAGCTTACAAAGAGAGCACTTTTAAATAGGCAAGTTCAGGATGTGTGCCTTGCTGTGCCAGCCTGCGGTTTGTTTTTATTATTTCAAAAACAGTTTAAACGAACCTTAGGCTGGCAGGCATGATGTAAGCCCTCTGTCTCTTTCCCTACCCCGTCCCACTTACCTGAAAAATCCTGCTCTGGAACACTTACGCTGACCCGCAACAGGGTATGGTGTTGATGTCCAGGAGAGGAGATGTGAGAGTTCCAAGCATGCCCTTTCAGCCTCTGATGCAAATACATGGTATAAACAGATACTCTGTACTAATTTATCTGCATGCAGCATGCATGTGACTCGAGGTCACAGAGTCTGTGACCTCGAGCTACATGCCTGCAATCCTTGACAGGCTTTAGAAAGTGTGTTGCTTACAGACCCTTTTCCAACATGTCATAGGTGACATAGGTGATTTGGGAAATGGTATTTAATTTATTGCTTGAAGACTTTGAAAGTGATTGACAGGCAGTCCCAAGAATGCAGGGCTTCAGCCCTAGACACCAGTGGCGGCTGGCGAAATTTGAAAATGGTGGGGCATAAGATTAGATCAGTATCTATTGCATACGAGCAAGCAAGGCCAATTATCCATAAGAAACCCGCACCCACTTCAAATACTTTTTTTTTTTTTATGGAGTACAATGGTATGTTTTCCAGCACAATTTATTTTTGAAACTGACCGAAAAGTCATTGTTTTTACTGACTTATGTAAAGTCACCAGCATATCTCATACCTCTCCAAGATGTCCACCATACCTCCTGTGGAACCTTTGTTGTGGAAGGGGCCCCATCGGTACAAGCACCCCAGTGGAAGGACTGGATAGAAAGAATCCTACTCTTTTTTGAAGCCAGTAAAATTGAGAACGCCCAGAAAAGGCCATGTTTCTGCAACTGGGGGGAAAAGACATACATAGAATTTCCAAAACACTCACTAAAGCCACCCCCAAGGCACACCTGACCCTTATTGCTTCATTAAACATGCACTTTTAACCCATGGCCAAAACAGATTATGAATGCTTTGTGTTCCACCAAGCTAGACAACAAGCTGAAGAATAGATTGACTCATTTCACATGAGGGTCAAAGAATGGGCCAGTATGTGCAGGTTCCTGGATGAAACCAAAGAAATTAGGGGACAAATAATCCAAGGGTGTGCATCAATAAAACTATGTGAAAGGATCTTGGAAGATTCCGGGAGGTCCCTAGCTGATCTCCTCTTGATGGAGCACACAAAATAACTCTCGAAAACAACAGCATTGCACATGGGGGTGGTGCTGCAAAGACGTGTGAAGAAGGAACCGATCAATACTGTGCATCCAGTCCCTGCCAAGACAAACTCCAAGTACACCCACCCACCACCACCTAGGACCTGCAGATACTGTGGGGGAATGCAGCACTGACCCGCTGCCTGCCCAGCGCAAGGAAAACGCTGCACGGGGTGTGGTAAAGTCAACCATTTTCTGAAGGTGTACAGGTACCGCAAATCATGAGCAGAAACAATCACCACAAATGCAGCCCTCAACGCGCGAGAAGAGGGCACTGAAATGGACGATGATAATAGAGAGCACTTGATTCACTCCCTCATCACAGTGGGAACAGCCGTTCAACAGTCAAAACAGTAACCTCAATGCCACATACAAATAGGTGACCTCCCAACACTTGCTGTTGTGGACACAGGGGCTTCCGTTAACATCCTGGCATCTGAGAAATATCACCAGATGATTCCCAACCCAGAGCTTAGAGCTGTCATGTTAGAAATGGGGTCTTTGGTTGACAGTCAGGTTACCCCCTGTTCAAGCAAGGACCCTCACTCTAGTCAGGGTAAAAGAGAATCACCCTCAGCTAACCCCTGCTTACCCCATTGGTAGGTTGGCAGAGCAGAAGGCTTTACTTCAGAGTGCTAGGTGTAAAGTATTTGTACCAACACACACAGTAACTCAATGAAAACACTACAAAATGACACAACACAGGTTTAGAAAAATAGGATATATTTATCTAAACAAAACAAGACCAAAACGACAAAAATCCACAATACACAAGTCAAGTTATTAACAAAAATGCAAAAACAGTCTTTAAGTAGTTTCAAACACACACTAACGCTGTTAGCGTGAACATTTACCTTGAGTGCATCACAAATAACCCCACATGGGCGAGTGTGCTTCAAAAAGGGCTTGCGATGCGTTGATTCCACTCACGAGCGGGACCTTGTGGCGTTTCTCCTTTCGCCGGGTTGGAGCGCGTCGTTTCTTCTCTCTGCAGGAGAGCGATGCGTCGATCCGGTCAGCACTCTCGGGTCCTGGCAGGCCTTGCGTTGTTTTTCCACACCCAGCAGTACTTAAGTCGGAAATCCAGCCGCACGATGATCCGAAAACCCTGCAGCGTGGGTTGTGATCTCCCAGCCTCCGTCAGCGATGCTGCGTGTGGTTTCTCCCACTCCGTGCGTTGATTCTTCAGTCACGTTTCCTGCAAGCGCTGATCCTCAGCTGCGAAGCCGGCAGCGCGTCATTTCTTCAGCCGCAGACCGGAGTCGCGTTGATCTTTTCCCTGCACGGCGCTCTGTGCATGGATTTACTTGTCTTTAGGCTGCCAGCTTCTCCTTTCATGGGCACCACAGGGCAGAGTAGGAGTCTCTCCAGAGATTCCAGGTGCTGGCAGAGAGAAGTCTTTGCTGTCCCTGAGACTTCGAACAACAGGAAGCAAGCTCTAAATCAAGCCCTTGGAGATTTCTTCTCAAGATGGAAGGCGCACAAAGTCCAGTCTTTGCCCATTTACTCTGGCAGAAGCAGCAACTGCAGGATAGCTCCACAAATCAGTCACAGGCAGGGCAGCTCTTCTTCCTCTGCTCTTAAGCTCTTCTCCAGGCAGATGTTCCTTTTGTTTCCAGAAGTGTTTCTGAAGTCTGTGGTTTTGGGTGCCCTTCTTATACCCAATTTCCTCTTTGAAGTAGGCCTTCTTCAAAGTAAAGTCTCTTTTGAATGTGAAATCCAGCCTTGCCAGGCCAGGTCCAAGACACTCACCATGTGGTTGGACACAGCATTGTGTGAGGACAGGCAGAGCCCTTTCAGGTGTGAGTGACCACTCTTCCCATCCCTCCTAGCACAGATGGCTCATCAGGAAATGCAGACTACACCTCAGCTCCCTTTGTGTCACTGTCTATTGTGAGGTGCAACCAGCCCAACTGTCAAACTGACCCAGACTGGGAATCCACAAACAGGATGAATCACAGAAATGGTATAAGCAAGAAAATGCTCACTTTCTAAAAGTGGCATTTTCAAACACACAATCTCAAAACCAACTTTACAAAAAGATGTATTTTTAAATTGTGAGCTCAGAGACCCCAAACTCCACATGTCCATACACTCCCAAAGGGAATCTACACTTTAATCAGATTTAAAGGTAGCCCCCATGTTAACCCATGAGAGGGGCAGGCCTTGCAACAGTGAAAAACGAATTTAACAATATTTCACTGTCAGGACATATAAAACACATTACTGTATGTCCCACCTTAACCATACACTGCACCCTGCCCTTGGGGTTACCTAGGGCCTACCTTAGTGGTGCCTTACATGTAAGAAAAGGGAAGGTTTAGGCCTGGCAAGTGGGTACACTTGCCAAGTCGAATTTACAGTTAAAAGTGCACATACAGACATTGCAGTAGCAGGTCTGAGACATAATTACAGAGCTACTTATGTGGGTGGCACAACCAGTGCTGCAGGCCCACTAGTAGCATTTGATTTACAGGCCCTGGCACCTCTAGTGCACTTTACTAGGGACTTACTAGTAAATCAAATATGCCAATCATGGATAAACCAATTACATACAATTTTACACAGAGAGCATATGCACTTTAGCACTGGTTAGCAGTGGTAAAGTGCTCAATGTTCAAAAGCCAACAGCAACAGGTCAGAAAATATAGGAGGCAAAAAGATTGTGGATGACCCTGCATAAGCAAAAAAGTCCAACACAACACTCTACCAGCCTAAAGCCAGGGAAGAACAATCAATACCTTGGTGTACTTCCCTGATTAGGGCGATAGAACAGGGACCCAGCAGGGGCATGTTCCAGTTCTACGCCTTCCTGACTCCAGTTGGATCCCTCTGCCCATACTCTCAGGGCCCACTAAGCTAGTGACTCCATGGGGAACCCTTCTCCACATCTGTAGATACCATCTGTGCAGCACCTAACTTTACTTTGCTCACAGATGTATCCCAATGGGCAGATAGTACCACCAGGGCCAACACAGTGGTGTTGCCCACTATACCCCCGGGGTGTGACTCTCGTCCCCCCCCCCCAGTGGTGACTCTGTCCACCAGCACAGCAAGCCGAAGTGACCCCGGACAACTGTCAGGGATGAGAGCCAGAATTCAGGCCTCCCCAACCACTGTGACTGTAGAGAGTGGGGGACAGTAGTCCTAGGTGCCTGGCACCCTTTGACCACTCTCTCTTCCACCATGTCAGTGATGACAACCTGACACTGGTCCTCCCCTCTGGGGCTCTGTACCCTCCCTGCAGGAGCGGCACCCCCAGAGTCCAAAATTGTCAGGGTGCTTGTAGAAGCAGGCCTGCACAATTCTCCTACCAGTGCAGGGATGTTAACCTGCAACTGGCCCTCCAACCTGGGGTTTGTACCTTCAGGTTGGACTAGGGCCATGAATGAGGCTTCCATCCCCCACCCTCCCTTCTGGGATTCTGCACCCCCCAACTAGGAGTGCCCCCCCAGAAGACAACATGGTAGGGGCACTGTTAGCAGTGGCCCCTTCCTCCAGGTCAGGGGGACACCCTGAACCTGGCCTTCCAATCCAGGGGCTGTACCCTTAGATTGCACTGGGGTCAGGGTGAGTCTCTCTCTCCCCTATCCCTACTCTCAGGGTTCTGCACGCCCCCCTCGGGGAGAGTACCCCTAGAAATCACACCAGGGGGGTTGATTGGGCAAACCGCCCCCCATTCAGGTCAGGGTTTACCCCCTGCACCTGATCTTCCAGTCCAGGGTCTGTACCCACAGGCTGGACCACTGCCTGGCAACCCAGGACGTCCTTGGGAGCACACCTACCCCCATCAGGTCAGAGTTTACCCAGTGAACCTGGTCATTCAACCCAGGGTCACCACCCTGGGGTTGAACCATTGCCTGGCACACCAGGACTTCCAGGGGGGCACACTTACCCCTCTCAAGGGACACACCGTCCCCAAGGGCCACACAAGAGTTTGGCTGGTGCAGGTCTCCTGACCTCTGCCCATCTGACAGAGTCTGGATTCCCCCCAACCCAGAAATGGTCTCACCAAGGTCATTCCTGGGGGGCTGTGCTCTCAGAGCTGACCCCTGACCCTCCACGTTCTCCACTGGGGTCCGCAACCCCCTCTCAACCCTCTGTCTGGACTTCTGCACCCCCTCACTAGGAGTGGTACTGCCAGACACCAGAACAGCCGCCCCTCCAAGTTCTCATGACACTGTGGGGTCTCCCTCAACAGATGGCCCTGCGGTACAGGCTAGGCTCCCCTCCTGCTGTTCCCTCATGGAACCCTACAGGACCTGGGACCGTATCTTGGGCACTTTGGACCGCAGCCCATCTCCATTTCCTCTCCTCTGAGACTGGACATGGGGTCCCTCACCCATCCCACTACACTGAGACCTACCTAGGACACTACAATCTTTCCTTACCTCACCTGGTTGGGAAATACCTAGACCACTCCTCTCAGGGGCACCCCCAAATGCTTCTTCAGACTCCCCTGTACTCACCCAAAGGTCTGCCTCCAGTGTAAGTTCCCTGGAGTCAGAGAACTCACACTCCACCTGGTTTTGGCGTAGCTCTGGAAAATAAGGACTAGACATATGCTCTCTAGAAATTACATCACTCAGCCCCTCAGATGAATTAACCAAAGTACCCTTCACCCAACCATCCAGTGACTCTGCTTTGAAAAAGCACCCCACATCACCCTCCTGAGACTGGTGAGATAGTACCTGACTGTCCCTGACACTCAACCCACACTCTTCTGGGATGTCTTCACACTCCATAACCAGAACTTCTACCTGGGGGGAACCCCTCTCCCTGTTACTCTCACCTAGAGTCAGTAGAGTGTCCCTCCCACCAGTAGGAATATGACTCCCTGTAGGAAGTTGGCTCTGTATGTGCTATTTCAAAGTAAGGAATAGCATGCACAGAGTCCAAGGGTTCCCCTTAGAGGTAAAATAGTGGTAAAAATAGATAATACTAATGCTCTATTTTGTGGTAGTGTGGTCGAGCAGTAGGCTTATCCAAGGAGTAGTGTTAAGCATTTGTTGTACATACACATAGACAATAAATGAGGTACACACACTCAGAGACAAATCCAGCCAATAGGTTTTTGTATAGAAAAATATCTTTTCTTAGTTTATTTTAAGAACCACAGGTTCAAATTCTACATGTAATATCTCATTCGAAAGGTATTGCAGGTAAGTACTTTAGGAACTTTAAATCATAAAAATTGCATGTATACTTTTCAAGTTATTGACAAATAGCTGTTTTAAAAGTGGACACAGTGCAATTTTCACAGTTCCTAGGGGAGGTAAGTTTTTGTTAGTTTTACCAGGTAAGTAAGACACTTACAGGGTTCAGTTCTTGGTCCAAGGTAGCCCACCGTTGGGGGTTCAGAGCAACCCCAAAGTTACCACACCAGCAGCTCAGGGCCGGTCAGGTGCAGAGTTCCAAGTGGTGCCCAAAAACACATAGGCTAGAATGGAGAGAAGGGGGTGCCCCGGTTCCGGTCTGCTTGCAGGTAAGTACCCACGTCTTCGGAGGGCAGACCAGGGGGGTTTTGTAGGGCACCGGGGGGGACACAAGCCCACACAGAAATTTCACCCTCAGCAGCGCGGGGGCGGCCGGGTGCAGTGTAGAAACAGGCGTCGGGTTCGCAATGTTAGTCTATGAGAGATCTCGGGATCTCTTCAGCGCTGCAGGCAGGCAAGGGGGGGATTCCTCGGGGAAACCTCCACTTGGGCAAGGGAGAGGGACTCCTGGGTGTCACTTCTCCAGTGAAAGTCCGGTCCTTCAGGTCCTGGGGGCTGCGGGTGCAGGGTCTCTCCCAGGCGTCGGGACTTTGGATTCAAAGAGTCGCGGTCAGGGGAAGCCTCGGGATTCCCTCTGCAGGCGGCGCTGTGGGGGCTCAGGGGGGACAGGTTTTGGTACTCACAGTATCAGAGTAGTCCTGGGGTCCCTCCTGAGGTGTTGGATCTCCACCAGCCGAGTCGGGGTCGCCGGGTGCAGTGTTGCAAGTCTCACGCTTCTTGCGGGGAGCTTGCAGGGTTCTTTCAAGGCTGCTGGAAACAGAGTTGCAGTCTTTCTTGGAGCAGGTCCGCTGTCCTCGGGAGTTTCTTGTCTTTTCGAAGCAGGGGCAGTCCTCAGAGGATGTCGAGGTCGCTGGTCCCTTTGGAAGGCGTCGCTGGAGCAGGATCTTTGGAAGGCAGGAGACAGGCCGGTGAGTTTCTGGAGCCAAGGCAGTTGTCGTCTTCTGGTCTTCCTCTGCAGGGGTTTTCAGCTAGGCAGTCCTTCTTCTTGTAGTTGCAGGAATCTAATTTTCTAGGGTTCAGGGTAGCCCTTAAATACTAAATTTAAGGGCGTGTTTAGGTCTGGGGGGTTAGTAGCCAATGGCTACTAGCCCTGAGGGTGGGTACACCCTCTTTGTGCCTCCTCCCAAGGGGAGGGGGTCACAATCCTAACCCTATTGGGGGAATCCTCCATCTGCAAGATGGAGGATTTCTAAAAGTTAGAGTCACCTCAGCTCAGGACACCTTAGGGGCTGTCCTGACTGGCCAGTGACTCCTCCTTGTTGCTTTCTTTGTTCCCTCCAGCCTTGCCGCCAAAAGTGGGGGCCGTGGCCGGAGGGGGCGGGCAACTCCACTAAGCTGGAGTGCCCTGCTGGGCTGTGACAAAGGGGTGAGCCTTTGAGGCTCACCGCCAGGTGTCACAGCTCCTGCCTGGGGGAGGTGTTAGCATCTCCACCCAGTGCAGGCTTTGTTACTGGCCTCAGAGTGACAAAGGCACTCTCCCCATGGGGCCAGCAACATGTCTCTGGTGTGTCAGGCTGCTGGAACTAGTCAGCCTACACAGACAGTCGGTTAAGTTTCAGGGGGCACCTCTAAGGTGCCCTCTGGGGTGTATTTTGCAATAAAATGTACACTGGCATCAGTGTGCATTTATTGTGCTGAGAAGTTTGATACCAAACTTCCCAGTTTTCAGTGTAGCCATTATGGTGCTGTGGAGTTCGTGTTTGACAAACTCCCAGACCATATACTCTTATGGCTACCCTGCACTTACAATGTCTAAGGTTTTGTTTAGACACTGTAGGGGTACCATGCTCATGCACTGGTACCCTCACCTATGGTATAGTGCACCCTGCCTTAGGGCTGTAAGGCCTGCTAGAGGGGTGACTGACCTATACTTGCATAGGCAGTGAGAGGCTGGCATGGCACCCTGAGGGGAGTGCCATGTCGACTTACTCGTTTTGTCCTCACTAGCACACACAAGCTGGCAAGCAGTGTGTCTGTGCTGAGTGAGAGGTCTCCAGGGTGGCATAAGACATGCTGCAGCCCTCAGAGACCTTCCTTGGCATCAGGGCCCTTGGCACTAGAAGTACCAGTTACAAGGGACTTATCTGGATGCCAGGGTCTGCCAATTGTGGATACAAAAGTACAGGTTAGGGAAAGAACACTGGTGCTGGGGCCTGGTTAGCAGGCCTCAGCACACTTTCAATTGTAAACATAGCATCAGCAAAGGCAAAAAGTCAGGGGGCAACCATGCCAAGGAGGCATTTCCTTACACAACCCCCCCCCAAACGAAAGAGGATGAGACTAACCTTTCCCAAGAGAGTCTTCATTTTCTAAGTGGAAGAACCTGGAAAGGCCATCTGCATTGGCATGGGCAGTCCCAGGTCTGTGTTCCACTATAAAGTCCATTCCCTGTAGGGAGATGGACCACCTCAACAGTTTAGGATTTTCACCTTTCATTTGCATCAGCCATTTGAGAGGTCTGTGGTCAGTTTGAACTAGGAAGTGAGTCCCAAAGAGGTATGGTCTCAGCTTCTTCAGGGACCAAACCACAGCAAAGGCCTCCCTCTCAATGGCACTCCAACGCTGCTCCCTGGGGAGTAACCTCCTGCTAATGAAAGCAACAGGCTGGTCAAGGCCATCATCATTTGTTTGGGACAAAACTGCCCCTATCCCATGTTCAGAGGCATCTGTCTGCACAATGAACTGCTTGGAATAATCTGGAGCTTTTAGAACTGGTGCTGAGCACATTGCTTGTTTCAGGGTGTCAAAGGCCTGTTGGCATTCCACAGTCCAGTTCACTTTCTTGGGCATTTTCTTGGAGGTGAGTTCAGTGAGGGCTGTCACAATGGATCCATATCCCTTCACAAACCTCCTGTAATACCCAGTCAAGCCAAGGAATGCCCTGACTTGAGTCTGGGTTTTTGGAGCTACCCAGTCCAGAATAGTCTGGATCTTGGGTTGGAGTGGCTGAACTTGGCCTCCACCTACAAGGTGGCCCAAGTAAACCACAGTTCCCTGCCCTATCTGGCATTTGGATGCCTTGATAGAGAGGCCTGCAGATTGCAGAGCCTTCAAAACCTTCTTCAGGTGGACCAGGTGATCCTGCCAGGTGGAGCTAAAGACAGCAATATCATCAAGATAAGCTGTGCTAAAGGACTCCAAGCCAGTAAGGACTTGATTCACCAACCTTTGGAAGGTGGCAGGGGCATTCTTTAAACCAAAGGGCATAACAGTAAACTGATAATGCCCATCAGGTGTGGAGAATGCTGTTTTCTCTTTTGCTCCAGGTGCCATTTTTATTTGCCAGTACCCTGCTGTCAAGTCAAAGGTACTTAAGAATTTGGCAGCACCTAATTTGTCTATGAGCTCATCAGCTCTTGGAATTGGATGAGCATCTGTCTTGGTGACAGAATTGAGCCCTCTGTAGTCCACACAAAACCTCATCTCTTTCTTTCCATCTTTGGTGTGAGGTTTGGGGACTAAGACCACTGGGCTAGCCCAGGGACTGTCAGAGCGCTCAATTACTCCCAATTCCAGCATCTTGTGGACTTCCACCTTGATGCTTTCCTTAACATGGTCAGACTGTCTAAAGATTTTGTTTTTGGCAGGCATGCTGTCTCCTGTGTCCACATCATGGGTACACAGGTGTGTCTGACCAGGGGTTAAGGAGAAGAGTTCAGGAAACTGTTGTAGGACTCTCCTACAATCAGCTTGCTGTTGGCCAGAGAGGGTGTCTGAGTAGATCACTCCATCTACTGTGCCATCTTTTGGGTCTGATGACAGAAGATCAGGGAGAGGTTCACTCTCTGCCTCCTGATCCTCATCTGTTACCATCAACAGATTCACATCAGCCCTGTCATGGAAGAGCTTAAGGCGGTTCACATGGATCACCCTCTTGGGGCTCCTGCTTGTGCCCAGGTCCACCAAGTAGGTGACCTGACTCTTCCTTTCTAGCACTGGGTAAGGGCCACTCCATTTGTCCTGGAGTGCCCTGGGAGCCACAGGCTCCAGAACCCAGACTTTCTGCCCTGGTTGGAACTCAACCAGTGCAGCCTTTTGGTCATACCAAAACTTCTGGAGCTGTTGGCTGGCCTCAAGGTTTTTGGTTGCCTTTTCCATGTACTCTGCCATTCTAGAGCGAAGGCCAAGTACATAGTCCACTATGTCCTGTTTAGGCTCATGGAGAGGTCTCTCCCAGCCTTCTTTAACAAGGGCAAGTGGTCCCCTTACAGGATGACCAAACAGAAGTTCAAAGGGTGAGAACCCTACTCCCTTCTGTGGTACCTCCCTGTAAGCGAAAAGCAGACATGGCAGGAGGACATCCCATCTCCTTTTGAGTTTTTCTGGGAGCCCCATGATCATGCCCTTTAATGTCTTGTTGAATCTCTCAACCAAGCCATTAGTTTGTGGATGGTAAGGTGTAGTGAATTTATAAGTCACTCCACACTCATTCCACATATGTTTCAGGTATGCTGACATGAAGTTGGTACCTCTGTCAGACACCACCTCCTTAGGGAAACCCACTCTGGTAAAGATACCAATGAGGGCCTTGGCTACTGCAGGGGCAGTAGTCGACCTAAGGGGAATAGCTTCAGGATACCTGGTAGCATGATCCACCACTACCAGGATATACATATTTCTTGAGGCTGTGGGAGGTTCCAGTGGACCAACTATGTCCACACCCACTCTTTCAAAGGGGACCCCCACCACTGGAAGTGGAATGAGGGGGGCCTTTGGGTGCCCGCCTGTCTTACCACTGGCTTGACAGGTGGGGCAGGAGAGACAAAACTCCTTAACCATGTTGGACATATTGGGCCAGTAGAAGTGGTTGACTAGCCTCTCCCACGTCTTGGTTTGTCCCAAATGTCCAGCAAGGGGAATGTCATGGGCCAATGTTAGGATGAACTCTCTGAACAGCTGAGGCACTACCACTCTCCTAGTGGCACCAGGTTTGGGGTCTCTGGCCTCAGTGTACAGGAGTCCATCTTCCCAATAGACCCTATGTGTTCCATTTTTCTTGCCCTTGGACTCTTCAGCAGCTTGCTGCCTAAGGCCTTCAAGAGAGGGACAGGTTTCTTGTCCCTTACACAGCTCCTCCCTTGAGGGTCCCCCTGGGCCTAAGAGCTCAACCTGATAAGGTTCAAGCCCCAAAGGCTCAGTTCCCTCAGAGGGCAGAACTTCTTCCTGAGAAGAGAGGTTCCCTTTCTTTTGCTGTGTTGCAGTTGGTTTCCCAACTGACTTTCCTGTTCTCTTGGTAGGCTGGGCCATTTTTCCAGACTCCAGCTCTACTTTTTCACCCTGTGCCTTGCATTGTGCTCTTGTTTTCACACACACCAGTTCAGGGATACCCAGCATTGCTGCATGGGTTTTTAGTTCTACCTCAGCCCATGCTGAGGACTCCAGGTCATTTCCAAGCAGACAGTCCACTGGGATATTTGAGGAGACCACCACCTGTTTCAGGCCATTGACCCCTCCCCATTCTAAAGTAACCATTGCCATGGGATGTACTTTTCTCTGATTGTCAGCGTTGGTGACTGTGTAAGTTTTTCCAGTCAGGTATTGGCCAGGGGAAACCAGTTTCTCTGTCACCATGGTGACACTGGCACCTGTATCCCTCAGGCCCTCTATTCTAGTCCCATTAATTAAGAGTTGCTGTCTGTATTTTTGCATGTTAGGCGGCCAGACAGCTAGTGTGGCTAAATCCACCCCACCCTCAGAAACTAGAGTAGCTTCAGTGTGGACCCTGATTTGCTCTGGGCACACTGTTGATCCCACTTGGAGACTAGCCATACCAGTGTTACCTGGATGGGAGTTTGGAGTGGAACCTTTCTTGGGACAGGCCTTGTCTCCAGTTTGGTGTCCATGCTGTTTACAGCTATGACACCAGGCCTTTTTGGGATCAAAGTTTTTACCCTTGTACCCATTGTTTTGTGAAGAGGCTCTGGGCCCACCCTCCTGTGCAGGTTTTTGGGGGCCTGTAGAAGACTCTTTACTATTTTTAGTTTTGGTTGTCTCATCACCCTTCCCCTGGGGAGTCTTTGTGACCCCTTTCTTTTGGTCACCCCCTGTTGAAGTCTTGGACACCCTTGTCTTGACCCAATGGTCCGCCTTCTTTCCCAATTCTTGGGGAGAAATTGGTCCTAGGTCTACCAGATGCTGATGCAGTTTATCATTGAAACAATTACTTAACAGGTGTTCTTTCACAAATAAATTGTACAGCCCATCATAATTACTTACACCACTGCCTTGAATCCAACCATCTAGTGTTTTCACTGAGTAGTCTACAAAGTCAACCCAGGTCTGGCTCGAGGATTTTTGAGCCCCCCTGAATCTAATCCTATACTCCTCAGTGGAGAATCCAAAGCCCTCAATCAGGGTACCCTTCATGAGGTCATAAGATTCTGCATCTTGTCCAGAGAGTGTGAGGAGTCTATCCCTACACTTTCCTGTGAACATTTCCCAAAGGAGAGCACCCCAGTGAGATCTGTTCACTTTTCTGGTTACACAAGCCCTCTCAAAAGCTGTGAACCATTTGGTGATGTCATCACCATCTTCATATTTAGTTACAATCCCTTTAGGGATTTTCAACATGTCAGGAGAATCTCTGACCCTATTTATGTTGCTGCCACCATTGATGGGTCCTAGGCCCATCTCTTGTCTTTCCCTCTCTATGGCTAGGATCTGTCTTTCCAAAGCCAATCTTTTGGCCATCCTGGCTAACTGGATGTCCTCTTCACTGGGGCTATCCTCAGTGATTTCAGAGGTGTTGGTCTCTCCTGTGAGGGAACCAGCATCTCTGACTATTATTTTTGGAGTCAGGGTTTGAGGGACCCTGTTCTCCTTAGATAGGACTGGTAGGGGGGAATTGTCCTCCAAGTCACTATCCTCTTCCTCTGAGTTGCCACCCTCAGAGGGGTTGGCCTTTTCAAACTCTGCCAAAAGCTCCTGGAGCTGTATTTTGGTAGGTTTGGGGCCCATTGTTATTTTCTTTATTTTACAGAGTGACCTTAGCTCCCTCATCTTAAGATGGAGGTAAGGTGTGGTGTCGAGTTCCACCACAGTCACATCTGTGCTAGACATTTTGCTTCTAAAAGTTGGAATACTTTTTAAGAATCTACAACTGGTTCTAGAATCTAATTCAAACTTTTACAAACTTTTAAACTCTAAAAGAAATGCTAAACAGGATCTAACACAAGGCCCTAGCAGGTCTTTTAAGAATTTAGAAAACTTTTCAAATTGCAAAAATCAATTTCTAATGACAATTTTGGAATTTGTCGTGTGATCAGGTATTGGCTGAGTAGTCCAGCAAATGCAAAGTCTTGTACCCCACCGCTGATCCACCAATGTAGGAAGTTGGCTCTGTATGTGCTATTTCAAAGTAAGGAATAGCATGCACAGAGTCCAAGGGTTCCCCTTAGAGGTAAAATAGTGGTAAAAATAGATAATACTAATGCTCTATTTTGTGGTAGTGTGGTCGAGCAGTAGGCTTATCCAAGGAGTAGCGTTAAGCATTTGTTGTACATACACATAGACAATAAATGAGGTACACACACTCAGAGACAAATCCAGCCAATAGGTTTTTGTATAGAAAAATATATTTTCTTAGTTTATTTTAAGAACCACAGGTTCAAATTCTACATGTAATATCTCATTCGAAAGGTATTGCAGGTAAGTACTTTAGGAACTTTAAATCATAAAAATTGCATGTATACTTTTCAAGTTATTGACAAATAGCTGTTTTAAAAGTGGACACAGTGCAATTTTCACAGTTCCTAGGGGAGGTAAGTTTTTGTTAGTTTTACCAGGTAAGTAAGACACTTACAGGGTTCAGTTCTTGGTCCAAGGTAGCCCACCGTTGGGGGTTCAGAGCAACCCCAAAGTTACCACACCAGCAGCTCAGGGCCGGTCAGGTGCAGAGTTCCAAGTGGTGCCCAAAAACACATAGGCTAGAATGGAGAGAAGGGGGTGCCCCGGTTCCGGTCTGCTTGCAGGTAAGTACCCACGTCTTCGGAGGGCAGACCAGGGGGGTTTTGTAGGGCACCGGGGGGGACACAAGCCCACACAGAAATTTCACCCTCAGCAGCGCGGGGGCGGCCGGGTGCAGTGTAGAAACAGGCGTCGGGTTCGCAATGTTAGTCTATGAGAGATCTCGGGATCTCTTCAGCGCTGCAGGCAGGCAAGGGGGGGATTCCTCGGGGAAACCTCCACTTGGGCAAGGGAGAGGGACTCCTGGGTGTCACTTCTCCAGTGAAAGTCCGGTCCTTCAGGTCCTGGGGGCTGCGGGTGCAGGGTCTCTCCCAGGCGTCGGGACTTTGGATTCAAAGAGTTGCGGTCAGGGGAAGCCTCGGGATTCCCTCTGCAGGCGGCGCTGTGGGGGCTCAGGGGGGACAGGTTTTGGTACTCACAGTATCAGAGTAGTCCTGGGGTCCCTCCTGAGGTGTTGGATCTCCACCAGCCGAGTCGGGGTCGCCGGGTGCAGTGTTGCAAGTCTCACGCTTCTTGCGGGGAGCTTGCAGGGTTCTTTCAAGGCTGCTGGAAACAGAGTTGCAGTCTTTCTTGGAGCAGGTCCGCTGTCCTCGGGAGTTTCTTGTCTTTTCGAAGCAGGGGCAGTCCTCAGAGGATGTCGAGGTCGCTGGTCCCTTTGGAAGGCGTCGCTGGAGCAGGATCTTTGGAAGGCAGGAGACAGGCCGGTGAGTTTCTGGAGCCAAGGCAGTTGTCGTCTTCTGGTCTTCCTCTGCAGGGGTTTTCAGCTAGGCAGTCCTTCTTCTTGTAGTTGCAGGAATCTAATTTTCTAGGGTTCAGGGTAGCCCTTAAATACTAAATTTAAGGGCGTGTTTAGGTCTGGGGGGTTAGTAGCCAATGGCTACTAGCCCTGAGGGTGGGTACACCCTCTTTGTGCCTCCTCCCAAGGGGAGGGGGTCACAATCCTAACCCTATTGGGGGAATCCTCCATCTGCAAGATGGAGGATTTCTAAAAGTTAGAGTCACCTCAGCTCAGGACACCTTAGGGGCTGTCCTGACTGGCCAGTGACTCCTCCTTGTTGCTTTCTTTGTTCCCTCCAGCCTTGCCGCCAAAAGTGGGGGCCGTGGCCGGAGGGGGCGGGCAACTCCACTAAGCTGGAGTGCCCTGCTGGGCTGTGACAAAGGGGTGAGCCTTTGAGGCTCACCGCCAGGTGTCACAGCTCCTGCCTGGGGGAGGTGTTAGCATCTCCACCCAGTGCAGGCTTTGTTACTGGCCTCAGAGTGACAAAGGCACTCTCCCCATGGGGCCAGCAACATGTCTCTGGTGTGGCAGGCTGCTGGAACTAGTCAGCCTACACAGACAGTCGGTTAAGTTTCAGGGGGCACCTCTAAGGTGCCCTCTGGGGTGTATTTTGCAATAAAATGTACACTGGCATCAGTGTGCATTTATTGTGCTGAGAAGTTTGATACCAAACTTCCCAGTTTTCAGTGTAGCCATTATGGTGCTGTGGAGTTCGTGTTTGACAAACTCCCAGACCATATACTCTTATGGCTACCCTGCACTTACAATGTCTAAGGTTTTGTTTAGACACTGTAGGGGTACCATGCTCATGCACTGGTACCCTCACCTATGGTATAGTGCACCCTGCCTTAGGGCTGTAAGGCCTGCTAGAGGGGTGACTGACCTATACTTGCATAGGCAGTGAGAGGCTGGCATGGCACCCTGAGGGGAGTGCCATGTCGACTTACTCGTTTTGTCCTCACTAGCACACACAAGCTGGCAAGCAGTGTGTCTGTGCTGAGTGAGAGGTCTCCAGGGTGGCATAAGACTTGCTGCAGCCCTTAGAGACCTTCCTTGGCATCAGGGCCCTTGGCACTAGAAGTACCAGTTACAAGGGACTTATCTGGATGCCAGGGTCTGCCAATTGTGGATACAAAAGTACAGGTTAGGGAAAGAACACTGGTGCTGGGGCCTGGTTAGCAGGCCTCAGCACACTTTCAATTGTAAACATAGCATCAGCAAAGGCAAAAAGTCAGGGGGCAACCATGCCAAGGAGGCATTTCCTTACACTCCCCATGCCAGTTCCCCAATCCACCTCAGGGACCCTGCACATCACTGGAGCTACCTCATACCCCTGAACCTCCTGGTGTGTGTTAACTCCCTCCTTCAAGTAGGGCACCACATCTCTGGGCATGTGCACTTCTTTAGCAGCACTGGATATAAAATTGTTGCTGCCACCATTCCAGCTGGACTCAGCCCTTATGACTTCCAGCTCCTTCATTTTGAGCTCATAAGCCCAAATCCTCTTTTTGATCTCTAATTCCCTCCTCCTTTCTTCCAACTCCTTCTCCCTTTGCATCCTCAACTCCTTGAACTTCAACTGGCGAGCCCTCTCTGCCTGTCTGTCCTGTAACTCTTCAGGAGTCAGACCCTTGGGTGACACCCTGCTACCCCTCCTGGAGACACTACCCCCCCCAAGCACAACAGGTACCTACACTACACCACTGTGTATCCTCTGCACTTCCCCACCCACATCCTCCTCCTCTGTGTGCCCTCTAGCCTCCTTCTTTGTCACCTAGGCCCTCTGTGCCTTTTGCAGCTCCCACTCCCTGGTGGAGCTCTCAGTGGGACAGTCAAGATCTTTAAGGAACTTTTTAAATTGAGCAACTGAGTACTCTTTCAGTTTCTCTATTTCAAAGACAGCTCCAGCTGTTGCATCTCCAGATTGAGACATGATGGCCACAAGTGCAAAGTTCCAAAGGCAGAAAATAAGTTCCCAATGAAGTAAAAAGAATCAGCAAGGGATCAGCAAAATCATGGAAGTAGAACAAAAAGGAGTCCTCAAGAGAAAAAGCAAAAGATCACCAAACAAGTAGTATGTGGTCACGTAGTGGTCTCCACTCAAAATAGTAGTGTACACTTAATTACTGTATGTCAAGTACAAATCCAAATCCAAATCCCAACCGCTGATCACCAATGTTAGAAATGTGGTCTTTGGTTGACAGTCAGGTTACCCCCTGTTCAAGCAAGGACCCTCACTCTAGTCAAGGTAAAAGAGAATCACCCTCAGCTAACCCCTGGTTACCCCCTTGGTAGCTTGGCAGAGCAGTAGGCTTAACTTCAGAGTGCAAGGTGAAAAGTATTTGTACCAACACACACAGTAACTTAATGATAACACTACAAAATGACATAACACCAGTTTAGAAAAATAGAAAATATTTATCTAAACAAAACAAGACCAAAACAACACAAATCCGACATACACAAGTCGTTATGAATTTTTAAAGATTAAACTAAAAAATAGCGCCTAGAAACACAAAATGCTTCGATGAGATGTTAACATGGCGTCGTGACGGAGTCGTTCCCAACAAGCCGACACCAGCGGCGCCGGACACGGAGTTGCGGAGACCCCCAAGTACAGTACCTTTGGTGAAGAGAGAAAACAAGTTGATGCGTGAAGTTGGGGATCGCGGCATCTGTGTGAAACGTTGAATCCATGTACTTCGAGCGGCGTCGGTCACGACGTGGTGCGGCGACTTCCATGGAGTCCCGGACTTCAGCGGGGCTGCAGTAGTATCGGGCCTGCGAAGATCGTTGCGTTCTAGCGAAGCTCACGAAGTCAGTCGCAGGCGGTGTCACCGGATTCAGCAGCAGCGTCGGTCTGAAGTAGTCACAAGTCGATTTCCTTGGATTTCCACCAGCTTTCCTTTCAAGGGCCCAGGGACTGGATAGGGCACCACTTGTCAGAGCAGGGGTCTCTCCAGAGACTCCAGGTGCTGGCAGAGAGAAGTCTTTGCTGTCCCTGAGACTTCAAACAACAGGAGGCAAACTCGAAATCACGCCCTTGGAGATTTCTTCACAAGATGGAAGGCACACAAAGTCCAGTCTTTGCCCTCTTACTCTGGCAGAAGCAGCAACTGCAGGATAGCTCCACAAAGCACATTCACCGTCAGGGCAGCACTTCTCCTCAGCTCTTCAGCTTTTCTCCAGGCAGAGGTTCCTCTTGTTTCCAGAAGTGTTTCTGAAGTCTGTGGTTTTGGGTGCCTTTCTTATACCCAATTTCTCCTTTGAAGTATGCCTACTTCAAAGTAAAGTCTCTTGTGAATGTGAAATCCTGCCTTGCCCAGGCCAGGCCCCAGACACTCACGAGGGGCTTGGAGATGGCATTGTGTGAGGGCAGGCACAGCCCTTTCAGGTGTGAGTGACCATTCCTCCCCTCCCTCCTAGCACAGATGGCTCATCAGGATATGCAGACTACACCCCAGCTCCCTTTGTGCCATTGTCTAGTGTGAGGTGCAACCAGCCCAACTGTCAAACTGACTGTTGAACTTTTTTGCTTATGCAGGGTCATCCCCAATCTTTTTGCCTCCTGCCTCCTATTTTTTCTGACCTTTTGCTGTTGGCTTTTGAACTCTGAACACTTTACCACTGCTAACCAGTGCTAAAGTGCATATGCTCTCTGTGTACAATTGTATGTAATTGGTTTATCCATGATTGCCATATTTGATTTACTAGTAAGTCACTAGTAAAGTGCACTAGATGTGCCATGGCCTGTAAATCAAATGCTACTAGTGGGCCTGCAGCACTGGTTGTGCCACCCACATATGTAGCTCTGTAAGTACGTCTCAGACCTGCCGTTGCAGTGTCTGTGGTGCACTTTTAACTGTAAATTCGACTTGGCAAGTGTACCTACCTTTTACCCTGACTACAGTGAGGGTCCTTGCTTGAACAGGGGGTAACCTGACTGTCAACCAAAGACCCCATTTCTTACACTACCACTGATGTCATTGGTGATGTGTCATTTGAGAGGCCACAAGCAGTGCACTGGGGGCATTTTCATTGTACACCAACAACAGGGAACACCTTATGCCTTTGAAATGGCGATTGTACAACCCTAAATGATCCTTTTCATGCCCTAGCATTTTCAAAACAGTATCTCAAGTGTTGAGTGTTAAAAAAGAATTGGTCATCAAATTGGATTTGCAATATTATGCCCTGTAATTTATTATAAACAAAATATATTCAACTGCCTTATGTTATACAACACCATCTTTGGACTGGGGTTGCTTTGGAATACACTAACTTGAAGATTGAGAAGTCCTGTCCTTAGCTTTCATAAATCCTGACACAAAACATGTTGATTACGTAAGGCAGATAGGATACACTTATTGTAATATAAATAATGCCTGTCTGAGCTATCAAGCTGCTTGAGCTACATGATTCTACATTCCTATTTTATAGTGAAAGGGAGCTATAGGGTCCACAACCCTGGGGATGACAGATTCTTAAAGGACCACCAGTTTCCCATACCTCTCTTCGAGATTGCAGCTGCATGCTTTTAGAGCTAATCACAATAGAAGTAGTGAATGTTGGTGTGAGTCTGGAAGGTGTTAAAAGTGTTAACCTTTTAATTGCCAGCTTTATAAATATTTGAAAAGGTATGCATTGGCTGTGGTGAAGGTCGCAGTTTCTAATTTGCATAAAACATTACAACAATCACATGAGTCTGCCCAGACAGGCATTTACTAAACATGGGGGGTGATTCCAATCTTGGCGGGAGGCGGGAGCCGCCCGCCAAGCGGGAACCGCCATAATACCGCTGCGCGGTCATAAGACCACCGCGGTAATTCTGAGTTTCCCGCTGGGCGGGCGGGCGGGCGACCGCCAGAAGGCCGCCCGCCCGCCCAGCGGGAAACCCCCTTCCACGAGGATGCCGGCTCCGAATGGAGCCGGCGGAGTGGAAAGGGTGCGACGGGTGCAGTTGCACCCGTCGCAATTTTCAGTGTCTGCTATGCAGTCACTGAAAATCTGTGTGGGGCCCTGTTAGGGGGCCCCTGCAGTGCCCATGCCATTGGCATGGGCACTGCAGGGGCCCCCAGGGGCCCCACGACACCCATTCCCGCCAGCCAGGTTCTGGCGGTCAAAACCGCCAGAACCAGGCTGGCGGGAAGGGGGTCGGAATCCCCATGGCGGCGCATGGAGGATTCTTCAGGCCAGGGGAAAACCGGTGGGAAACCGCTGGTTTCCCTTTTCTGACCGCGGCTTTACCGCCGCGGTCAGAATTGGCCTGGATGCACCGCCAGCCTGTTGGCGGTGCATCCGCGGTCCCCGGCCCTGGCGGTCCATGACCGCCAGGGTCGGAATCAGGCCCATAGTGTTCTGCTGTCTTAGTCTTATCTATGGCAAAGCTTTCTTCCGGGGTTATCACCCACCAGTATGCTAATGTTCATTTTGTCAATGTATTTAAAACAGAAAAATCTGGTCACATGCCTCCCATTAAGCCATTTATTTAAGCTAATGTTACCACTGTCTGAAGCACACAACCCATCAGTCCTCAAACTTAATGGGTGTGTCCCAAAAGTCAAAGTAACCCCATCTCCCTCTATGATTCACAAGTGATAGAGACAGGCTATTGGGTGAAAGTAAAGCTCCGCAGTCCTAGATTCTGGGCAACATGTCCTTCTTTAATGATCCGGGATTTATGTTTGTCCATTGGACAAAAACATCAAAATATTCAGCAAATTTGCTGAGAGAAATAATACATCTCTACGTTGCTCATTAAATCTGTAGTCCACAACGAGCAAATGATGCGAGGTTTACACCAATACAAAATCCTGATTGCCAAAAAAAACATATTGTTTCCATGGTTGCAGAAAGAGACCAAGAGTAACATGTTTTTGAACTCCTGAATGCTGATTTAAAAACAAACAAAAAAAACGTAGGCATTGATGCGAGCAAACAGCTTCACAGTAAAAAGGTTAAAATAGGAAAATCTGGATTTTTGTGTCCCTTTAAGACACACTTATTTGGGCTGATCTTACCACTGCTTTGAAACAAACAACGCAGCAGCCCTCAAGCCCAGCGACCCACTATGTAGTTCCCAAAAGTCAAAGTAACCGACCATCACTGTATGATTCACGGGTGACAGAGAAATGCCACTGGGTGTGCGGTGCTGATGAAAGGTCCCTGTGCATCAGGACTGACCTCAGCCTTTGAAAGGCGTGTTGGTCTTTGACACAGTTAGTTACATTTTAAGTGAGTTTACTGTGTAGCTGCCTCTGCGCCAGAGCTATGGCTCTCTGGACTGGAGGGTCTCTCCCTGTGGAGACATCTGCCCGGGCCTTTCATGGCGAAAGATCAAGCTTTTCAAATAAATTGTGGGATCTTTTGTGATAATAGAAGTGTGCTTCTTTACAACTAAATGTAATGCACCCTCTGCATATTTATCTCCACAGCTGCTATCGGGATTTTAAAAGCAAATCTAGGACATGATGCTGAATATGCCTAGTTTCAGCAAGAATCGTGGCTTACAAACGCTACCTTTGGTTAAATGTTCGCATCCTCAACAGATTTACACCCTTTAAGTGACAAAACATGAGTCACACAATCCAGGAAGAATGTATGCAATAGCAGTAACATTCCCATGAGCAGAAAGGTGTGGAAAACACATACACTGTACAGCCAGAGGAAGTAAGACTTCACGAGGTAAATCACACACCAGATATTCAGTTTTTATCGATTGCATCAAAGAAAGCATCAGTGTTCAGAGTGATTTACAGACATACGCTTCAGAATCTCCTGAAAAAACAGTCCTACTTATTGTAAGTTGAAGATGATTTGTACAAAGCTTTTGCAGCCAGAAAATGCACATTTCTGAAAGCAAATTCAACAATTTCCTTCACGTTGCATTGGGGTTAGTGCTTCAACGTTTGGAGTACACTTTTATTTGCTTACAATAATTAAATTGAACATCTATGTGAGGCCATGCTTGCACTGTAAATTGCAGAGCTACACTCGATGTAATGTGTACTAATGTGGTATGTTAATTTTTCGCCCACTGCAGCTGTGGACCCGGAGATACATTACTCTATTGGGATGGTATTGACAATGGCAAGGCTGTAAAGGTTTGTGTCCCTTGATGGCAACTACAGGGCTAGAGTTTGTGGAATGTAGGTGTTGACGGAAGAACCGCCATTTTTTTGCCCGGCAGAACTGAGGACTGTTTGTCTTACCACCTCCCAGCCTACATTGGGATTCCCTCTGTGTGGAAGTCGGGGTCCCGCCATCCCACCTGGGATGCCACAGGATGCAGGATGGTCCCTACCTTGTTGCCCCATGGAGGTGAACTTCCTGGGACGCAGATCTGGTTCAGAATACCTAAAATGAGTTTCAGCTAGCCTAATTGCTTTAGTGTCCAGAAGGGCAACGGCCGTCCGATGTAAGGCATGTGGGAGCTGGGTGTACATAAAGCATGCGAGATGGCTTTATAGGCAGGAATCCCTGAGGTTCCATTGAAGGGGGAGTGGTGTGAAATCCAGAAGATTACACGTTTTCTGAGAAATTAGTTTGCCCTTTCCTAATGTTGGGCGCCATTTAAATAGGTCTTGGGATACTGAGCGCCCCTAGTGAAGGTAATTGGATCAGTCTAGAGACTGGAGGCAATTACCATCTCTGCTCTTCTTTTTGTGGTCTCTTGGATGAGACGTGGTGTACTGCAGGTAACATTACACGAGAGCTGAAAGCTGAGAAAACCAATTATCCATGAGCATGTGGGCGATGACAGACTAAGAAAAAACCCATCCAATATGCAGGATATGGCAAAAATAAACTTCGCCTTTGATTCCCAACCCAGAGTGACTGTTTGCATTGCGAGGCTGCCACTTCCAGCCTTGACTCCTATGTGAACCCCATCAAAAAAAGTATTTGCAGTGCTACTGATCCCCGGAAGTGATATTCTCCAAGAGGGAAATGCTGAGAAAAACCATCGCCTTTTTACGCAATGACTTCCAACACAATAGACAATACAGATAAGGACAGCCAAATCTGTCAGAAAAAGCAAAGCCCGTTTTATTATTTACAGGCATGTCATAGGCCCCAGACAATTCCAATTATTTCCGGTTTTCGAGATACTTTCATTCTCCCGTGCAACAAAAAAGCGATACGCACAAACAGCAATTGTATATGTTTATTTCTTTATTCATTTCTTATTCGTTCTGGAAAAAACAGTATTCTATAAATCACACTTCGCTTCTAAAAATAAAATATATGAATATATCCCTCCAGATTGCAAAGCCACAACTGTGAGACACTGAAAACAAAGAGCTCTGTGAAGGGATGGCACTATCCACCTGTGAGCTGATACTTTTGTCTTTGGGCCGTTGCTTCTTCACAGGTACAGTGGCGCTAGACTGAGTAGCCCAAGAGTGTCTGTATTTGGGGGCGTTGGCACTAAAGAAGGGGTGTGGTGCTGGGGTGTTGGAGGCCATTCCAGGCGGCCTGGCGTGGAACTCTGAAGGTGCAGGGAAGGCCTGGCAGTTCATAGAAGGAATCCATTCTCTACGAGAAAGTTTCCAAAATCCATGCCTGGATTTAGTTTTTGTGTTAGATTAGTATCTCGAAATTCACCAAGGAGTAGATAATCTGATAAAGTTCAAACAAAATTCAGATAGCCATTAATAAGTCACAGATTATTAATTGTATTGCCTAACGCCTTCCCCGGACAATATAACGTCAGTTTAAAAGCTTCCTACTTTCTGGGTTTAAACACACTTGTGTTTTTAGCAGATAAGCTTAAGAGAAATAAAAGGAGAAATTAGACTTTTCCTTAAGGGAGTGTCCTTTATTGTTTTTAGAAAATGCTTATCAATTTGGGAATTCAAGTTATTATTAAAAAACTATGTGGTTCCGTATTTATCTTTCAAGTTATTATTTTAAAAAACTGTGTGGTTCTCTATTTATCTTCTGACTAATACTTGAAGGAGGAGGTGCTATTTGACCTAATACTGACGTGTGCTATTTAGTACACCCCTAAGCATTTCCTACCTGGAATGTGACTTTAGTCTAGTGTTGCTGTCTTATTTTTATGTCAGACCTGAACTATACTATACTAAGGTTTCTATGGACCTGAAAACATTATAGGCTTCAGTGGTATGTATTGTCTTGATGCTATGCTGAGATTTACACGGACATGAAAGTTGTTTCCTCTGAAAGGAACAGCCATATCACACCCAAAGTGGCCAGGTTTACCCAGATAGATGACAACTCTGGTTGCACACAGTGATCATTGTTGGCATCCATCACACTTAGGCCCTCGTGTAGAGTATTGAAATAGGTCTGAAATTTACCAAAATCATATTTACCAAAGGAATTTAGTGCATATGCATATTTGAAGCATGGCAATATTACCCATTATGTGGGATACCTTAGATGTGATAAAACCCAATATTTGGTAATGCCCTATAGGTGTAATGCCCCATAAATGGCAATACTCCTTATGCCATAGAACACTGTGTGTGTTAACATTCCGTGTTGTTAATACATCTGAAGTGAATTTGCTAAAAAGCACTGAAGACAGCTATACTACCACCATAAAACACCGCCAATCAAAGGCAGGCAGTAAGTACTCGCAGCTCTCAGAAATACTAGCAGTAAGCCCGTGTACTGAACTGCCACTGGGCAGAAATGCACAGCAGCATTACATATAAATTATTGACATTGATTTTCACAATTCAGGTAAGTGTTGGCACACTGCAATGATTGACGTGCTGTCCTGTCATGGTTATTGGTCGTCCTCATTGTGTGTGTTTTTTAAAGTAGTGAAAACAGCAAAACCCTGACGTCACTGGCTGTACACATGGGTGAAACTGGTTGGTTGTTGATCTTGTGAGCTGTGTCTTAGAGCCGCACCACTTTTTAATGACATCACGCTGAAGCTTATAGATACTGAGAAATAAATACAAAAGAGGACGTTTCCTTTTTATTTCACATATAGTATATCTCGTGAAGGTGCGGACTGGGAAAACGACTGAAAACAAGGACAAGAACAGGTTTAAAATCACTCTGGAGTCTCCAGGAGAAGCCCGCAGCCACCCATGGTGGACGACATGACGCGCTTCTCCCCTTCCCACTGCTTGGTTTTTCCTCGACTCCAGAAGTCAAAAGTTCCATTTCTTTTCGTGAGCTGGTGGAGCACGGATTCCTTTTTTATTTACAAACACTTAAGCAGGAAGAAGTTACAGACAGCGCCGCGGGGACAGTTGCACAACTTGCCGATTCGTGCAGCTTTCCTGACTGCGCACTGCTCTCCGACATCACACTGCGAACAGTAATAACACG
This sequence comes from Pleurodeles waltl, assembly GCF_031143425.1. Lineage (NCBI taxonomy): Eukaryota > Metazoa > Chordata > Amphibia > Caudata > Salamandridae > Pleurodeles > Pleurodeles waltl. Next base: position 397,966,201 of record NC_090440.1, on the reverse strand, counting down.
GGCCAGTTATTGCTGATGGTTTGAGATTCACGAAAAATGTGTCTGCGAGTTACCAATAAAAGGCAAATATATACAGGTCATAAATGCAACTACAACCAGAGGTAAAGGGGCCATTATTTTTATTTCTAAGATCCATCATCTTCACCTGATTTTTTAAAAACTTTTATGATGATTCAGCGGTAAAGCGTTTACTGCAGGAGGTAATATCTACAAGCAGTGCTTTAAATGGGTTGGTACTGTCCGGTACTGCATACCAGCACTTTTTTTTATTTTGAGAGGGAGAGTACCTGCACTTTTCAAGAAAAACATAATACTTTTCATTAGACGGTAAAGGCACTTCTCAGAATCAAGCAGGTACTCTGATACAGAGTGCCTGCACTTCTATTTTTCCATTTCAAGCACTGTCTACAAGTGTTTGAAAATGGCCCCTTTTCTCTGTGTCTCTGATTTACCTGGCACTGCAAAAAAACTTGGCTGAGTCGCATTGCAGACACTGTGCATGCCTAGCACTGTCATGTGATTTAACATTTGACAAAAAAATGTTTACTATTTTGGGGGCTGGTGAACTACACTCGCGGACTTTTTCCCACTGCGCGTAGAGCGTGGAGTTCCAAAAACCTCTGCATAGGGGAGCTTTTTCCTTGTTTGCGTTCGCCAGTGTTAGCGAGGAAAATCTTATTCCAGGCCACCTCCCAGTGAGATTTCTCAATAAGGACGGTTGCGGATGGTCGCTGCTGCTCACATTGAGAAACCTTCCGTTCGCATTGAGGAAGCTGCCACTTGAGTAGAAAATCTACTTCAGCGGCATAAAGAGGCAGCGTCCTCTTGCTCTGTGCATGGTGCAGTTTGCTATGATTTTCAGAGCAGGACAAATACCTGGTGCTAAAAATCAGAGCGAACGGCTTGATCTAACGCACTCCGCTGCATGCGAGGCTCTCCGTAGCGGGCAGAGTTTTTGGTTAGTAACTCTGCCCAGGCCTATTTAATATGCCGTTGCCATTCAGAATCATTATAAATCCCACTTCAAACCTGTAAAGTCCAGGTCGTGGTCTATATGCAGCAACTACAACCACAATCCTGGTACAATGGTAATTTTGCAAAGCTGCCGCCAATTCATTAGAGTTTAACTTATTGTTTTATATGCAGTCTTTTTTTATAAAAGCATGATCAATGCTTTTGAAGGCCTGAAACTGATTTGCATGTATGCATGCTACTAGGTTAGCTTCAACACATGTGACATTAAAAAACACTGAGGCTAGTGTTGAAAAACATACGAATTGAAAAAACAATTACCGTTGGAACCTGCCCAAATTTTTTCTCCCACGAAGGTACTCTTTTACTTTGAAGTTTCTCCAGCACTTCTTGCAATGCCCCAAGCTGGAAAATAAGAATGAAAATATGTGAATGTTATAAATTCATGTCTACACCTGTAAGCATTTCTTGGTCAATGTTGTTTTGACACTGCCCCAGATCTCCCAGTCCTTCAGGAAGAAGCCCAGGAGCCCCTCAAACTGTCTTTCTTCCCATCATCTCCCACAGGTCCTTGTGTTTGACAGGCACGGTTGCCCTCTGGCATGCCTTGATGTTTGGAGAGGGTGCATGCAGATTGTGTGTGGCTCCCTGGGTAAAGGGGCAAAGAGTTTGGCTTCACAGGGTGGCGTTACATTTTGCATTGCTAACTTAAATGCACCGTACAGTTCAAAGGAGATCAGACTTTCTCAATTCCCTTGTGGGAAACTGTAACTCATTATTATATTATATATCCAGACGAGCAGAATGTGATATGCTATTTATGACTGTGGCTGAGTGTGAGGAGTGGCTTTGGCTCACAAGAGGCCGACCCTTATGTGGATAATTAAGCACTGTCTTCCTTCAACAATGGTAAGCCTAGTACATTATCCCCTGCATTTGTGTCTTATTATGCAGCACTACATGATTAAGAGTAATTAACAAAGTTACTTAGCGGATCAAAAAGACTATCTCGTTACACACCCTTTGTAAGAGATGGGTCAGTTATTGCCTTTATAAAGTAGGTGTAACATGCAATATGAGAAGCAGTAAGCAGGGGTTTCTCAAGTTAGTTATGCTGTACTATAGTATTATGAATCTGATATTTGCACTGCAATAATACATGTGTGTTTATTATGACATAATTTATTGGGATACATTTATTACCACATATGTACAGTCACCCGATTATAGGCTCTAGATTTGGGAAAAGCTCCTGTTTAGACTATGTTCCCTATCATCACTCTTAGGCGTATGACGTTTACATAAACCTGGTTAGAAAATAAATTATGTTCGATATTGCTTTCCACTTGATGGTACGGCCAAGGAGGGGAGAAGAAAGAGCAACCCCTTACACCCCAAGCAGGTGGGAACAATAGAAGAGTGAGCTGCTTCCCCATGCCCTCATGTAGAGTAGGCAGTAGCCTACCCAGGCAGAAAGGGGCTGGCTCGTGCCCATCAACATAAAGAGGGGCGCAATCTTATACCATACCAGAAGGCCCTCCAGTGCTCTTTGCATACACCATATTAAATAAGACCAGAAGAAAGTGATCTTACTTCAGGTGTTGTATGCCTTGACACCACAGGCAACACCAAAACATAATTTATTGGTAGAGGTGGCAAAGGTTGACCTCATGTGAATTGGACCATGATGGCTGGTTCAGGTGGGTGTTCCAATCCAGAAGAGACTGAAGCTAGTCCAAGTCTGTTCATTACTATCACACGTTCTTGGTTGTACAACACCTCTTGCTTGTGGTAAACCACGCAGTACCGCTAATTTCTAAAACAAAATTATAATAATTTTGAGGTAACAAAATGTGCATCTTCCTTTAGAACTATAACACCTCCACAGCTGTTCCACGGCCCCGTACATTGGGTGATGAGGTTTGCAAAGCAGAGGTAGTGTTCATTTCTGGTCTTGTAGCCATGGCTAGTGTATAAGAACAGGATGAAGAAAGGCATTCATTCATCATTCTTACTCCTTTGCATGTAATCATTCAGACATTTCTGTCTCATGTGGTTCTCAACACTCCTGACTAGGCTTAAATGTTTTAAGTTTAAATATATGAACCAACGTATACTGTAGAGCATGCAAGTAACTCTTTGAGGTTTGCACAACATGGACGTAATAATAATAATAATAATAACTTGCAACTCTTCTAGGACTACGTGATACATAATGTTTTTGTTTTTAAGTGCAGCAAATACCTGAGGTCATCATTACTCACTTTATGGTACTCAATTTTCGGTTCTGTGGTAGGATGGAAGGCTGAGTCTGGACTCAACCCCATGATATGCAGTACACCACATTTTGTCAGCAGCGAGTGGTCAGCTTACTGCTGGGAAACTAATTAAATACATTTTAAGGCATGAGCAACAGGGATAATTGCCCATGATCCCCCACCTTCAAAGTATCCCACTTAGAACGTAAACCTTCTCTTTATTTCACCTATTTAATTATTTTATCCTCTCTCCCTCTTCTCTGCCTGCCTTTGCCTCGCACTCAGTCTTTCTTTACCCAGTGTCATTGGAAGGATTTTTGAGCTCTGGGCAAGACATATTTCAAGAGTTCTTGTGATACTCTGGTACTGAAAGTTTAGCACATAATTGTGTATTTTTTGTCATCATGTGGGTTTGAATTAGTAGAAGATGGGTAATAAAATTCAAAGTTGTTTTAAACAGGAGCTCCCAAAATATGTCTTGCCTGTGGCACCCAAAATCCTTAAAATGGCACTGAATTAAAGACATAATAATACAAAAGGTAGAAATGGAAATACCTGTTAAATGTATAGCGAAAGACAACTTATTCTGTCTCCATGAAAACCTAAACTCATAACATAGCCCACCTGCAGCAATTTATCAAACGTGTTCACTTCATAATCAAGGCTCAGAAAGAAGTTGCAAGTATGCAGATTATTTTGTAAACATCTACTTTTAGCATTCATATTCTAACCAAAAGTTCAAAATAGCACAGTACCATTTTCTAAAGGAGGTATGGTTCAAAGGTCTTCAATTATCTTCCCTTACACATCCTATTTAGGGATTGTGTGATTCAGTTTACAAGCTTTGAGAGATGACACAAGATGGTGGTTTACAGTCAGGGCCTCTGGAATTATGCAATTTTGTGGCTGTTGCGCTTTCTGCATAATATGGATTTGTTACAGTTGCCAAATAATTCATGATGTGCTACAGAATCTACAGACATTTAAAAAATGTTTTATAAACAACTCAAATGGATCAAGATATACTAACAATGAAGCAACATGTGTTGAAGGGTGGTGAAAAGCCCTTTGTAAAGGTTGATTGTTCATCCTTCTGTATTTTATTGTTCTTCTTGAGTGTCAGACTGGTATTAATGAAGTAAAACCTTTGCCCAGATCATCTTAACATGTGTCGAAATTACGCATGAGGTAATACTATCACAAAATGTGCTGCATAGTGCCACATAATTTGCCTTTTCTTGCTGTTTAACTTAGCAAACCCTGCCGCATAAGTAGTCCCTCCTACTGCATAATTCTACTGGCCCTGTTTTTATCATACATATTCATGGCATGGCGAGTAATTTGAAAAACCCATGCACCTTTTTCTTTTGAGAATCAAAGAAACAAAGCAAATCGTAACAGAAAGTTCACACTGTGATCTTTCTCAAAACAATAAATGTTCACATTTCAGTTGTAGAAGGAAATTATTTCTGCCATTTTGTGCTGCGTCTATCGAATGCGTTGAGTTTTCTCAGAATGGGAGGTGCTGGGCGCATCCACTAAATTATAGGCAGTGAGTAACCATAGGTATTGTCAGAACGTTAGTCCTCCATTCGACTCAAGCGTTAATTAGACCACACACAGAGGTATTAATTTAGGCATGCGAAGCACAGACATTGATTGCAATTTCGAGCCAACCGAGGAAGTTTGTTTTGAACAAATGTTCTTGTGTAGGCGCACAATTAACAACTAAGTTGCCGCTACAAACTCCTACGTTTTGGCAGGTATGGAAACTGGGCCACTGGGGAATGAAATACTTTGCCAAGCTTACTCGATTTAGTAAGATATGGGTCAGTATTCATATCCATATTCTGTCGTCAGCAACCCACCCACCAGACCACATTTCCTCACCCTGAGCTGTTCATATTTTCATAGATGTAAGTAGAAAATAGTGCTACTCGATAGTTTCGTGCAAGCACTTCGTATCCCAGTCTATTCGCCAGACATAAAAAGAACCAGCATCCATAAGTATACTTCACTGCTGCTTTGAATGTGAACCGAACAAAATGTATGTGCTATTTGTGATTTAAATGAAAGCTAAACACATTACATAATTTGTAAAAGATATATGTGCAGGCGTTGAAAGATGTTGTCATGGGGCTGCCTCTGGTGGGAGCTGGGGTTACAGACTACAAAGGTTGGCTGGCCCTGAATACACCTCATGGCTCTTCTTCCACCATTCTAGACTTCCTGTCTCTTAATTTCTCTCTTGTAGGTTTCTCCCATTTCTCTCTTTTTCCTGCTCACCCCTTTCTTTTTCTTTTGCCACTTGCTGCCTTTCTCTTTCTCTCGTTCTTGTCAAAGTCTGATGATAAAGAATAAGCCACAGTACCCTCAAAAAGGCGGAGCCCTCCTGCACAAATTAAGCCTTGGCTGGGTCTCAAAAACAGAGGCTACTTTTCCCTGTCTATGCTCTGCTGGATAGCCTAATTTCTCAAGCGACGGGCTTGCAAAGTTTGTAAATCGAGCCTAACCGAGATGTACGTTTTATGTGTCCCTTTTCAGTTACATATCTGCACTGTATGAAGTTCGCTTCAATTTGAAGGGGTTTCTAGCGTAGAGGCTGTGTGGAGCCTAAAGACCTGGGTTTGCAGAACAGTTTCCCAGTGCACTCCGGGGGCTCGCCCAGTACTCACCAGCTCCTTCTCGCTGGACGGAAGGCTGTCTTTGGGGTAGAAGTCTCTCAGCGCCCTGGTCTCCAACTCCGTGCTGTCCTCCTGGCCGCAGACAGAGGCCAGCATCAGCACCCAACAACCGAGCGCGAGGAGCAGCACGCGGGAGCTCTCCATGGTCCTTGTACGAGCAGGGTATTAGCAGTGCGAGCGCGAGCTGAGAAGTCTGCTGGCGAGCGGCTACCTCCACTATTTATCAACAACAGCCGGGGGAGCGGGCCCGGCCCCCCCTCGCCCAGATCCTCTCCACCATGACGCCAATGTGAGGAACAGGAGGGGGCGGAGGGGCTCAAGCCATTCAGCTCGCTGTCAAAGTTACAGGCTGAGCTCATAGATAATAATGAAAAGAAACTCCCTGTTACTGCCGAGTGCCTCTCTGTGGGAGGCTGAGAAGTTTGCTTCATGTTCCCCATTTCAGCTACGTGTATGAGCAGAACCACCATTTTTTTCGTGAATGAAGTTCACCTCGACTAGTTAAAATGTGGTTTAGCATTCAAGTTGTCATCTACGGAACTATTAGAGCTGGGTCCATAACTTCTCTTCCCCCTCTTCGAGAGTCAGTTTTGGCGTATGCCCATATTAGAAGCAGACTAGGCTCTACTACACAGCTCTACAGAAAAAAACACTTTTACATTTCACATGGCAACAGTGCTCAGGAGCACGTCCTCTGCATTTGAATGAAAACATGTATAATTAGAACACCTTGTTTCTCGCCACAGTCTCTATCCGGATTAATAGTGGCATGGATGTTTCAGAATCATGGTAATATTTTTGATAGGAGATGCGTTTCAACTGCAATTGCACCTAGCACTGCAATCTGATATTAATGTAACCATTGAGAAAAAGTACTGTGTTTGCGGGACGCCACAAGATATAAAGTTACTCTAGGTAATTAGTGTCATGTACCACTGACCGGATCTGCAACTACATAGAACTACCAGGCAGGTTCTGGTATAGACATTCCAGACCCATAGAATCAAACTAGCCATATATATATATATATATATATATAAATATATATATATACACACAAAACACACGGTTCCAACAACCTTGATCCCAGCACCTGTACTCTGCCATCTGTGAGTCCTGCCCTACCCTACCAATTGGTACCACTACAGCTCTGGACCTTTGTTGGTAGTCCTAAAGGTGCTCTGCCAACCCATCTGTGGATCAAGCAGAACTGACGAATATCTTCCACGGTGCATTGCTTCCCCCGCAGAACTGGTGCATTGCCTATGGTGCCTGATGCATCGCCATCGGAACTGATGCATCACCTGATGTGTCGGCTTCCCCATTGCAAGGAATTCGCATCCCCCATTGCAGCCCATCGGCCCCAACATACCTCCTTGCAAGGACATCACCTCGCTCAACACAGCCCGTCGAAACCACATCTGCTTGATGCATCTCCCCGTAAGGACACCGACTCGTACTTTCCAGCTTCCTCGAACCACAGGTGTGCAATGCATCTCCTTGCCTGGACCTTGCATCACCCCTGCTGCACGATGCATCCTCAAACAGGACTCCACATCTCTTTGCAACCAGGATTAAGGTACTGTGTTCAGTGGGCCTAAGTGAGTTCCTGTAGGATGTCACCGCTCCATTGCAGTCAGCCTGAACTTGTGGCTTTGTCCCAGTCTGGCGCGACCAGATAAGTACAGTTGGCACTTTGTGCTTTTTGGTGCTATTTTCACATGAATATTTAAAAATTCATATCTTCGGTTCTACTGATTGGATTTTAGTCATTTTGATTTATTAATATTTACTCTACTGCTTCTAAATTGGTTTCTGAATCAAGCATAGTAAACCAACCTGACATGCTTTGCCAATATATGTCAACCTGCCAGTGAAGTTGGGTAATAGAGGTGACAGTGTCCCAGAATGTTTCTGTTGCGGTGCAGAAGATTGACACAATACAATGTGCCATGGTATTTTAAAATACACATTTTGCATGCCACCTATTTTAACATTTTAATAATCTCTTTCATGCACTACTAGCACAACCTTTGCAGTTCAATTGACTTTACGTTGTGTGTCTTCCTTGACCTGTGGTTGTTAGAATAGTTTCTCTCTTATGTACAATTTAATGCTTTTTATTACCCTCAATTTGAATATTAGGCATTAGAATTTCTAAATGTAGCTGTTTTAACCTTTCCCCAACAAATATTCTAGTGTTTTGACCTATGTTCAGGTCTTCAAATATATACAGAATGCCCCTAATAAATGGGCCTTTTCTCTATAATCTAAGATCTCCCTTCTGTAATCATTGCTTTAATTCTAATGTTTATTGCTTGTATTCTAACATTATAGCAAATGAGCCCCCTTTAGCACCAATATCTATATAAGGAGGTTACAGCTCTCCTAACACTGCTTATGACATCAGTTGTTCCATATCAATTAAGACATCTATTGAAAACTGCAGTATTGACTCATCTACACAAACCAGCCCTGGCACATTTATTTATCCTATAGAAAACAAGCAAAAATCATTATCATAGCAAAAATGTATATACACATTTTTAAACCACACCTCTTCAGCTTTGGAAAGTGCATTTAAGGCAGTTGTATCTGACTCTAGGGCAACATCTGGTAAGGCCTTGCGGTATTTCATTTTTCCAAACATTCAAACAGTAGGATTTGACTCATGAGGGACAGCTAGTAACCCCAGGACGCACTGCAGGTGTGTGAAAAACTTCAGATTGTTGCATTTCACGTGAGAGGGACATCTAGGAATGCTTCTAAGTACTGCAACTCTGTGAAGACTTCAAGCGTTTGGATTTGACTTGAAAGGGGCATCTACCAACTACTTAAAACACTTCAAAATTATAAAAGATTTTTAAAGCAATTGCATCTGTCACCAGATGGACTTCCAGTAACAACGTCGTGTACTGCAGCTTTGCCCACATATTCTACAGTCCCTGCTGTGCTGAGATGAGTTTTGTATTTTCCATCATCCAGTGTCAATATAAATCTTTATCATGAGCCTCCTAGCCCTCCACCATCCATACCTACCATGCTATACCTTTGTACATTCTCTTTGTCTTTGCCATTCCCTGATGTTTTCCGAATATCAGCAGGTCACACTTCAAAAGTACCAGGTGAAAATAGTGAGAAATTTAACAACATTTGTATTTACCAGTGACTGCTATTACCTATGTATATTAGGGAGTTATCACCTATATCCATAACAATCAAAACATTTATTGAACATTTCAATATCTACTCATCATTATAAACCAGCACTGACATATTTAATAAGCCTATAAAAACAATCACAAATCTTTAAAATAGCAAATGTGAACATGCAAATTTATTTGCTAAAACCACAGATCCTCAGTATTATGAAAGACATTTCACGAAATTGCAACTGACTTCAAAGGCACATCCAATAAGTACTTAAATGAACTGCAGCGTTGTGAACAGATTTTAGATTGTTGCATCTGACTCAAGAGAAATACCTAGCAACTCATTAGGTTTAGAACTAATTTTCCAGCCACAAAGTTTCTAACTAGGGTGTCATTGCCTACTTCCATTAGAATCATGACATTTATTGAAAGCTGCAATGTTGACTTATCATCCTAAACCTGCTTAGGCATATTTATTTGCCCTAAAAAACAATAACAAACATTAAAATAGGAAATGTTTATATGCTAATTTCAGAAATTGTGTCTGACTCAAGAGGGACATCTACTAATGACTTGAGGTACTACAGCTTGTGAAATAATTCTCTGACTGTTGCAAATGTCTCACTAGCTTCAATTTTTGTGAAAACACATTGCAAAAATCCATGTATATTTAAATAGAAATACTTTTTGCCAAATTTCTTTTTCCCTTGGCTTGCATTAATGTTTCGCTTCTTTCTACCACAGCAGACAGCATAATACAATGCATCACCGCAGGTCAGTCATAGGCTGGCCTCACTATAAGCAACTACAATTTGATGGCACGCTGTAGCACCACTTAAAAAATACCAGTGTACTGAAAGTAAGATTAATGGCACTTCACTTTACCAGACACTAGTAGTACCTCTCTATATTACAGTGCCATCACAGTGTTTCATACTAATTAAGACATTTATTAAAAGTAACATAATTGACTTGTGTTTACAATCCTCATTTAGTGTGTTTATCTTATAGTAAAATCTGTAATAATTAAAATAGCAAAAGTGTAAATGCAACTTTATATGCTGAAGCCAAAACCTCTACATTTTCTGAAATATATTTCAAGAAATTGCACCAGAGTGGAGAGGGACATCTAGTAAAAACTTGAGGTACTGCAGTGTTCTGAAAGAATTTTCAGGCTGTGTAATTTGACTCAAGAAGAACATCTAACAGCAACTTGAGGTACTGCAATTTTGTGATTGTCTTGCCAGTCTTAAATCTTGCAATTATGGTGTCATCTCCTACTCCCATAACAATGAAGACATTTACTAAACGCTGCAGTATTGACTCATCTACATAAACCAGCTTTGGAACATTTATTCAACCTATAGAAAACAAGCAAAAACCATTAGCATAGCAAAAAATGTATATACACATTCTTTTAAACCATACCCCTCAGCTTTGGAAATTACATTTTAAGCAGTTGCATCTGACTCTAGAGTGATATCTAACCAAACAGTTGGATTTGACTAATGAGGGACAACTAGTAACCACAAGATGGACTGCAGCTGTGTGAAAAACATTTGACTGTTGCATTTTACTTGAGAGGGACATCTAGCTGAAGTACTGCATCTTTGTGAAGGCTTCAAGCTTTTGGATCTGGCTCGAGAGGGACATCTCTCAAATACTTAAAGTACTGCAATTTTATAAAAGACTGTTAAAGCAGTTGCATCTGACACCAGATGGACTTCTAGCAGCAAATTGCTGTACAGCAGCTTTTTGAAGACTTCAAGCAGTTAGATCTAAATCAAAATGAGTGGACATCCAGCAACATCTTGCAGCACTACAGTCTTGGCAATAGTGCTCCATGCCTTTGCTTTTGACTTGAGAGTGACATCAAGTAACAGCCTGACGTACTTCAGCTTTGTAAAAGACTTTTCAAGAAGTTGCTTCTTACTTAAGAAAGATATTTACTAGTGGCTTGAGGGACTGCAGCCTTGTCAGAGACTTCAAGTTGTGGTGCTTGACTTGAGTGCTAAACAAGCATTGATTTGAGGAATGCAAAAGCTCAGATCTATTGAAATTGCCGATGCTTGTTCCATCCTGATTTTGATATTGCACAGGTATTTATGTACCACACGTTTCTTCCTAGTGCTGAAAATGCTGAGCTTCCACTGCAGAAGTGGCACTTGGTGAAGGGTGAGGCTCCTGGCTTAGAAAATCCACACGTCCCACACTAGAGAATCCACGTGCTCGGAGTAATTCCAAATACTTTATTTTAGCAAAGTCCAGCCCGTGCAATGCGTTTCAGCACAACAGCCTGGTTCAAATGTTTATGCAAAAGCAAATCCGCCATCTTTAAACATGGAGAAAGACGCATAATGAATATATACTTTACAACATATTATCTAATTACTTTCCACATTGCTCAATTTAAACATTGCAAAGTGAAGTGATTAAGAGAGTATAGTTGTAATCATATTATAAAACACACCCCATGGCGTGCATTTCATCCTGTATTGAGAATGTATATTGAAAATGTATATTGATGACATATATTGACTGTGTTGAACACTATGTTCAATATGATATTGCTCGGTCACCTAATATTATCCTGAACTGACTGTGACTCAATGCAATTCAAAACCTTATAGTAAACATAATATTACTACCTATAAACACTGCCATCAAGAAAATACTGGAAAATTCTTCATGTACAAATACCATTGTATTGGTGCATTTATTGCAACATAAGTTAATAACTGAAGGTGCCACAGTGGCTAAAGTAAAGGATACTGATGTTATATAATCGGCCTCTGTGAGCACCTGTTCCATTAGCTAAGAATATTATAAATGGGTCACGGTAGCTCAATTGAACATGTCAAACTCAAATCTCGCAAGCCGACATTACAATGAATGTAGCCCAAGTGGGTATAGGCAGGAGTGTATTTCCTGGAGAACGGTTTTGGTAGTGTGTACAGTTGATGAAGCTACGTTGTTTTCAGGTTATGTATCCAAAAGAGATGCACACACTAAGGCCCTGGCAGAGATGTAAAAACCAGCACTGAAATAAAATGATAATACAAAAACACTAGCATTAGTCCACATAAGAAATAAAAAGCTTGAAAGTCTAAATATCCCCCATGTGCTTTATGTGCCTCAGAAGAAAATGGTAGGGTGCCCCAGCTGGAGCCTCCTCTCAAACCTAGCATGCCAGGTGAGAGTCCTTTCCTCTTCTCCTTGAAAAATAAAAACATAGATAAGGTTGCACACATTGTAGAGGGAGCATGATCAAAATAAAATTACTACATACAGCAGGCACATGCAACAGAGGACGTACAATACAAGTCTAAAAGTTCCACTCAGTCTAAATGAACCTGTAACTCCTCATCCGATTTCAGACCATGTGGGATCATGCCATTAAGCTCAATGATTAATCTATATTCTTATTTCCTCAATATAGCAAGACGATCACCACGCCTGGGGTCAATTGTAATATGGTCAATCCCTATGAATCTCAATTGTTTCCTATTGCTCGAGTGATGTGTTTCAAAATGTCTAGCAACTGGTAGTATTAATCAGGATTAGAAATTGCTCTTGCATGTTCGAGAATCCTTTTGAGTACTGGATGTATAGTAATGCCCACATCTAAGACTTCTTGGACATTCCAAAACATATACCACATATGGTGTACTGTATGTGATAAATTCAGTAATGGGTTTAACCTTGTTAGTACTGAGAATCACAATTTCATTGCAATTTATTGATTGTTCACAGGCTTTACACATGCCACAAAACCTTGTAGGGGTCTACCCAATACATCTTGTGTATTGGCTCCCATAAAATGTCAGTTTTTACCAGCATATCTCCAGCATGGCTCTACTGTAGGTGATTTTTGACTTGTTGTCTATTGTATCACCTATCACTGGGTCATGGCGTAGGAGATGTGCTCCCTGATTTGGCATTGAATGTAGTAAGAAGTCTAGTCTCACTGTCCTCCTCATTCCTTTTTATTCTCCTTTCCCTGCTAGGTTGAAACAGAATTTCAGTTCTAGTGTGTGTCAACTCTCTGTGCTGCTATATCCAGTAGCCATTTAGTGTAAACACATTGAACAAAGCATTCCAACATAATCGCCTTTTTACATCAAAGGTGTTTTCATCACTACACTTTTTCTTGCCACATAACAATTCCCCAAAAGGGATGCTCCATTTCAACTGACTAGGGTGGCTGCTAAGAGCACGAAGCAAACTAAGCAAACTATTGCCTGTGGTAAAGTTTCAATGTAGTATAGAAGTGATCCTATGCTCAACAATTATTACTTCTACATCAAGAAATACACTACATTTCCTGTTACAATTCATAGTGAATTCAAGGCTGAGACGATTTCTGTTGAGACACTCAACAAATCTATTAGCATCCTCTTCAATGCCTTTCCAGATTAGAAAGAGGTAATCAATAAATCATAACCAGAGCACAACTCTCTCCATTTCCTGACTGAGCGCAGGTGCGGTAGACACCTCCTTCACCTACCAACCCGTGAGAAGATTCACATAGCTGGGAGTGAAGCAGGTGCCCATCACAGTTCCTTGTATTTGTCTATACAAGGTCTTGTTGAAAACAAAGATTTTATTGGTGACGCAAAATGACATAATTTCTAGGAGCATATACGTACGTAAAAGATGCTAAGTGGCCTGGTGCTGAGAAAGTGTGCACAAGCTTTTATGCCATCCTAATGTCCAATGCTGATATATAATACTTTGACATCAAGGGTCATCAAGAAGAAATCAGGCTCCCAATATATGCCATCATTTCTCCTGAGAAATCCCCCGATGTCAGCAATGTGTGAAGGTAGAGCACCTGCAAAAGGAATCAAAAAGTGATCAATATATTTTGAAGTGTTCTCTAATAGACTGTCATAGACTGTCAAACTATTGTTCTACCTGGAGGATTGGTGGTGGAGATATGTACTTTGGGTAAAAGGTATAATGTAGGTAGCATAGGGTGGGAGTTCTTTAGAAATTGGTATTTTTCTGTCTTAATTAAACCCCAATTCTTCCATGTACTAAGTTTGTCCCAGTACTGGTTAATGGTGTCTTTATATTCATCCATAGTGATAACAGCATAACAATTCCTATCACTTAATTGCTGTGGTGCCTCAGTGACAAACATATCAAGGAGCATGATTATGACATCCCCCCTCCTTATCTCCCAGTCTGATTACTATACATTTATCATTAGCCCACGATTCAATAGTTTTTTGCTGTGACCAAGAAATGTTCTTCTTAGCTCTACATTTAGGGGGTTATTCTAACTTTGGAGGAGTGTTAATCCGTCCCAAAAGTGACGGTAAAGTGACGGATATACCACCAGCCGTATTACGAGTTCCATAGGATATAATGGACTCGTAATACGGCTGGTGGTAAATCCGTCACTTTTCCGTCACTTTTGGGACGGATTAACACCGCCTCCAAAGTTAGAATAACCCCCTTAATCTTTTATGATCTTCTGAGATCTGAGACATTGTTTTCTTCAAAAGCATCAATCATATCAAACCCCAGCATCATAGTAAATTTGGATTTAGGCTTAAACTCTTTTGGGGTGCCTTGATCAAACACGATGCCCTATTCTTCCAATATAGATTCAACATTGTTCTTATTAATTTGACAATCTTTCAATTCCACCAGTGTAGTCAAACAATTAATGTCGCCAATATTGAGATTCTATATCGTTGATGGCTCAGTTCATTGTGTTCTTTTTACCTTAGATTGTCCTGCATTGATATTAAAAAATAGTTTTGTTTCAAACGTCTAATACACTTAAATATATCACTTCTGGTGGATACAAAGTTATAGTTCCCCAAAGGTCAAAAAGATAAACCAAAAATTAAAACTTGGAGTTCAGTGGGTGTCAGTCTCCTCCTAGACAGCTTTATAACTGTGCCGTTGCCTGCCATTACATTGCCAATTGTTTAGCCCCTCTGCATGATCCCAACCAACAGAAGTCAGCTGAGTAGTCCCATGCGGATCCTCCCTGAGCTCAACACTCTTGAACATATATATGGCCCCGCTGGCAGCCATCATCAGAGACCACGGAATTAACCTTGTGTAATGCTCCGATGACACAAAACTCATCATATCCCTCGCTGAAGAACCAGACAAAGCTGAGAGGAACTTTCACACCAGAATGAAATCCGTCACCACCTGGATGAGGGAGAGCTGCCTCAACCTCAACTTGGACAAGAATCAGCTCATCATCTTCAGAAACTCTACCTCAGCCTGGGACGACTCCTGGTGGCCCACATAGCTCACTGCACCACCTACTCAGACTGACCACACCAGCAGCTTAGGAATCATCCTTGACTCCTCCCTATATATGACCCGAAAGGTAAATGCAGTCAACTTTTCCTGCTGGCACACCCTCTGCCAACTCCACAAAATCTTCAAATGGATCCTGGTCAACTGCCACAAATGAATCACCCACGCCCTAGTCACTAGCAAGCTGGACTACGGCCACGCACCCTATGCCGGCACCACAACAAAGAACATCAAGAAACTACAACTCATCCAAAACACCGCTGCAAGACTCGTCCTGAACCTCCCCCGCCAAGAACACATCTCCCAAAACCTGAGGACACTCCATTGGTTCCCAGTAGAGAAGCAAATCAACTTCAAACTTCTCACCCACACCTACAAGGCCATGCACAACATCAGACTGGCCTACCTGAACAATTGCATCTCCTTCCATAATCCCACCAAACCTGGCTCTTTGAATGAGGCTCAGACCCACCATCAGTGCCTTGAGACCCTCACGGGTGAGTAGTTGCGCTTTACAAAAACTGATTGATTGATTGATTGATTGACAGGGGTTGTCTCTGATTCTTTTTGGTCTTTTTTCTTCTTTTTCTGTCTCTTCCACCTCTTCCTTTTGAGCCTCTTTTTGGAGCAGGGCTCTCCACTCACCCCTTGCTCAAGGGGTGAAATTGTTGTAAAAAATAGCTGTTCTGTTTTCCCCCTCTGAGGCACTGGTATCCCACATGCCTGACGTGTCTGATGCATCTGTGTCGTTGGCCGTATCGAGCTCCCTGTTAGCCATTGCTGTAGAGATAGCCACGGCTTCATTGATGTTACCCTTGCTTGTGTTATAGATATGATCAAACTTCTTATTAAACAAGACAATGCGTCCTGCTTTATAATCTACTGCCTCCCATGCACATTTGCTACGTTTTTGTAGTTTTATATCATTCTCCAGATTGTCCAGTCTCAGTTGCATTTCTTCCTTTAATTTCCTGATTTGATCTTGTTCCTTTTGATTTGTAAGCCAGCTCTCAATCTCCTAAATTTCTTTGTGAGCCTTTTCCCTATCTGGCCATGAGTATTTGAAACATATGGTAAGCATTGTTTTAAAGCAAGTGGTGAGATTATCCACCTACTCATCTAACATACAGGGATCTGGGTCCTCGTATGGGTACTGTAAAAATTCTTAGACCTCTCGAAACCATGTCCATGTCAAGGTAGTTTTGTAGTGAGGTCGCTTCCCGCCACTTGCTAAATTCAAGTTTGGACAGTTTCTCTAATCTGCTCAGTTGCCCTGTAGGTGTGATGTTAGTTTTATTATTGCCCACACCTGTGTATGCTGTAATATGTGCTGCCAAAAGAAATGCTTTGGCAAATAAAGTCCTTTGAGCATCCCTCTCACATGCCATCCCTTTGGGCTGGAGGATTAACTAGCTTCAGTTAATTATCACTGGTTTGTATCCCTTGTTATTCCCCTGACTTTATGAGTTGCAAAGTCAGGTTCTCCCTACCTCCACTTATGTTGCGAGTCACTCTGGTGCCACATGGAAGTCCACTGACATAAATTGTATGGGTCACAGATGCCAGAGAAACCTTACGATGATGCACAATATTTTGTTAAACCCAAAGCTCCCCTCAGAGGCTTACATCAGAGTTTCCTCACCAGCGTGTCTCGTGTCCTCCAACCTGATCCTGCTGTCATACTCAGCTGCTGCTCTTGCTGGGTATGGAATGCCGTGGTCTCCACCGCCAACCCTGACATGGCATTGGCCCTCACTGTCCTCAGAATGGCTCTCGCCTCGATGTCAGCGTTGATAGACGTGGGCTGCATGTGTGACACACGTCCCTTTGTAGTGCTGCAACTGCTGAGCTGCCGCCATGAGAGTGGCGCGTGGTGTCAGGTGCGTCTCCTGGCTCAGATGTCCCAAAGTACAGAATACGTGTGTGCTCGGAGTACTTTCAAATACTTTTTTTTAGCAAAGTCCAGCCCCTGTGACGCGTTTTAGCATAAATGCCTAGTTTACGCACGGGGTGGCTGTGTATTCCATACCAAATATATGCTTAGTGAACAGAAAGAACAAAATGGAACTAATGGATACAGCTATCAAATGATTATACAAAAGCGAATCCGCCATCTTCAAACATGCAGAAAGATGCAAAATGAATATACACTTTATGACATATTATCTAATTACTTTCCACATTGCTCAAGTTAAACACTGTAAAGTGAAACGACTGAGAACATATACATGTATGGCTGTAATCATATTATAAAACTCACCCCATGGAGTGCATCTCATCATGTATTGGGAAAGTACACTGAAAACATATATTTATGTCATATATTGACTGTGTTGTATGCTATGTGAAATACAATATTGCTCAGTCACCTGAAAAAATCCTGGACTGTGACTCAATGTATTTCAAAGCCTTATAGTAAACATAATATCACTACCTATAAAGAACTGAGCTGCCATGGCCCATTTACATTTATAATATTCTTAGTTTATGGAACAGGTGCTCACGAGGGCCAATTATATAACATCAGTATCCTTTACTTTAGCCACGGTGGCTTCTTCAGTTAATAACTTGCGTGGCAATAAAAGCACCAACACAATGGTATGTGTACATAGAGCATTTTCCAGTATTGTCTTGATGGCACTGTTTATAGGTAGTAATAAATGTAACTTTTTGAAAAAATAATTACTATTCATTCTGTACATGACGTTTAGTCCTAATAACACATACCAAATAAAAATAAATTCTTCAAGTTAAGTGAGATTTCTTTAATAAAGCTTTAAAAAAAAAATTTCATTTCAATTAATTCAATATTTGTTACAACATTAAGTTGATAGTGCTGTAGCATATTCCATTTTGTTCTACATTTAAAATAAATATATAAATTAATTTAAATTATATCTTTGCTGATTCTTTGAAAAATGTAATAAACTTTTATTGTTTCCTATACTTTACTATAGGTAGATATCTGCAACCATGGTGGAGATCTCTTTTTATGTGTGAAAAGTTACTACTAGCAACTTTACACTCAGACGTTTGCCTACACCCCCTGAGTTCAGGAGATTGGGACATGTAAGTCTACAGCTTGCAGTAAATTTACACTTGTAAATGGTGAATAGCCAAAAGTAGTATATTTACCAAAAAGCGTAAGAGTGTATTTACACATGTGTAAACTCAAGTTTGTGAATTGCCCCACTGTCTGCAAGCAAGGGACCCTGCACACAGAGAGTTCTAGAAAGACTATTTCAACCTGGTAGCACTCCAGTCTTTTCTATCATCTGAAAACACATCGCCTGTCTGTTTAGGTGGATTAAACAATTAGTTCTAAACAGCTGGCACCTTGGAGATGCTTTGACTGTTAATGGGGCTGTCAAAAGTGAAAATCGATACGGACTATAATCTCTTCAGAGAGGAATTTACCGGCTGTTTTCACACTCATATAAATCCGAACTTTGAATGCTTGAAACGTACCAGTGCTTGCAAAGGTCCAATGGAAGTGATGTACTAATTCCATGTACAGCTCTGTCATCTTGTGTCATTGTGCATGTTCCACAACCTGTCACTGGTGATCTGTTGACAAATAATGTATAGATGCCTTCGGCCTGTGGAAGGAATCTTCTAAACTACTCTGCTATGTCCATCAAGTGTATGATAGACACAACACTGCCAAGGAACTAGTTGAAATTAAAACGAGTGTCAGAGCAAGACGTGGATATCTTATGATGGAAATATGATTTTGAATTTTAAGTTTGGCCTTGACTGTGAGTTGGATGGAGTGGTATCCCCAGCTGGGTACTGCTCCTTGTGTTCAGAACTGTTCCGATGTTCCCTCTCCCAGATTATCTAGTTGTGGGAATACTAGATCCCAATGTTACTGTCCGTAATAGCCAGTCTGTAAAATGTTGTTGGGGTTGGGCATGTACTGGGACACAAGCGCAGGGTTGCATGACACCCTCCCTCCTGACTACAGGCTCTTCTGCACTGAATGCTGTCTTTACCAACTGACCCGCAGTGATCCCACCGCTGCCATTTTCCCACCTGCACAAAGCAGGTTCTAAATGGGAGCGGAAAAGGGTCAGTTGTCGTGACCAAATTGTGGATCCTCATGCATTCGTTGTACAGTAAAACTGGTCCTCGTGGTATTCCACCTTCTGGGCTAAATAATCAGATTTATGAGCAGCGCTGCCGCCCAGAAATGTTAATTTAGGCCACAGAGAATGCCACCCATAAAAAGATAGGCCTGTGGAGTTCTCTGACCCGACTGTGAAGTCTCCGCACTCATAATCTTACAATTAAAACGCAGTTTTGTGAATTGTGATAAAGCATAAACTTACACAAACGTATACGTTTACCACTCTGAATTAGGCCGATAGTGTCAACTTTATGGCCATCAGACTGCAACATATCACTGTTCTGATAACTCCCCTTTCTCCCCCAGACGTTTAAACTCATGCTTAACAGCCTACAGTTTTATTCCCTGATTTTTTAATCAGTCCTTTGTACTGCACCCAAGGAACAGAATCCTCCACCAATTTGTTTGAGAGTTTCTACTTGCTTCACACACACAGTCACATGTCCCTACTAATAAGAAATCTCCCAGATGCTGTACTGTAGGGAGACTCCACATTACTTGACAGTCCATGAGTATGCTGATAGTCTTAAAAACATCACGCTTGAAGGAAAAAGGCTTAATTAAAAAAAAACCTTTCTAAAGGAAACCCCATCAAGAGGTAGCTTTCTGAATAACAGCACAGCAAATTTAAAGGTTGACTTAATATAACCTTTTACCATTATTGCACCCTTACCAGTCACCTTGCCTAGTTTCTCTGCCACCTTAATTGTTATGTAAAATATAATTCTCTTCCATGTTTCTTTAATGACAAGTAATGTATCATTCTGAAGTAATCTAGTTTTGTTTTGGGAATCACCTCGAGTGGCAAAACCTTAAAATTGTGCATCAGTGGATACTGGAAGAGCCCACCACCTTTCTCAGTTTCTTCTCCTTTTCACTTGTTTTTCCTTAGCATCTTTAGTAAAGTCATTGAGGAATTCAGACTGAATATCAAAGAAGCACTTCTGGAAAACGTTTGTGAATTCCTATTTGCTTTCATGTGAATAGGTTTGGCCTGTGCAGTTTTGCATCTAGTACACTTGTGCAAGTGAAAAACGGCATCCCTTGTATCCCGTTTCAGTATTTTTCTCTCCATGGAAAGTTACATTTACCCTTGGAGAACCCCTTCACCTAAACCCCACCAGTTTTGTGATGTCTTAAGCTCCCGCCGATCTTAGAAAGAGATTTACTCCTGCCCTTGATGGGAGTAACTCTCCAACAATTTCCAAGGAATTAGTCAGAAATAAGATTGTGAATACTCACAAACTCACAAATTTGTGGGTATTGACAAACCGCCCGAGTCACCCTCACCTGGAACAACCGTCTCCCCGCCAGTGAAGCAGGATTTCCGCAGAGTGACAATTAAACTATTGTGGAATGCAGGGCCCAAGCAGAAGAGGTGGTTTGACCTCGACTGACAACATTTTAAGAGCCAATTAAGGAATCTACAAAGCCACTAGGAGAAAGGTCGGGTTATTGGTAATGAAGGGAAGGTACACAAATTAAGCCAGGCCTGTAAAAGAATAATTAAAGTGAAAAAATTGCTTTTTTAATTCCAACTGGTGGGAAATGCTTGAATATTCTCCAGTAAAGATACTAGGAAGTTCTGCAATTGGTTTATTTGGGGATTGGCAAAAAGCAACCTTTGACAGATTGTTTGGTTTCAGAGGTGGCCTGTTTAACGTTTCTGGAAGACAGGTAGGTAAAAGGCTATCCAGTACTGCGGGGGAGGAGGGGGGTGGGGGGGGGCGGTTTGGGTACAATTTCTGCACAGCCTCATAGTGAAAAATATAAAAAAGGTTATAAAAACTATTTCTCTGTCAAGAGCAGCAGGCACAGGCAATCTCCTGGCTATAAAAGTGAAAATGAATGCGAAGTGAATTTTTTAATATATTATTCAGAGCATAACTCTCACAGGATTAATCCCAGAGAGTTGGAAGTGTGCACTAATTAAGCCCTTACATTAAAGTCTCATTTCAGATCAAAAAAATTACAGAATAATTAGCCCAATGTATGTGGGGAAGAAAGTGTTTGGGAAGTTTATCTTAAGAAAGTTGAAAGATTTAAATAAAGAAGGCTACTCAACTTTGGTCCATTGCTTTAGTCTGTAGGCTATGGAAAGGAAGGCAGTTAACCATAAAGGGCACTTTTATTGCTGTTTTGTTGCCGTCTGAGCCACTTTTAACTTGCTAAATCGAGAGAAAATATGGGAAAATTTAGAAAAGTTGATCCCTGGGGGTTTGCATAGCATTTTCAAGGAACTCCACAATGGTAATTTCACCCAAGTTGAATTAGATAAAGATGGAATATTAACACAGAAGACTGAAATATGAAATGGCTCGTGGCAAATCTGCGTCTTGGCCCTGACTCTATTTGCTCTATACTTAAGGAATTTACCTGAATCCTAAAGGAGGCAGCTTCCTTTTTGCTTAAGATGGGTGGGCATCATATGTCGTGTCGGATGTATGTGTAGGATCTAACGATAAAGAATATGACACAAATTGGACTTCAGCATTTTCCACGGTACATTATAGATTAAAACAAATCTTATTATTAAAGTGGAAAAAAAACTAAAATTTTGATTTGTAGGGAGAACAATAGTTTAAATGGTTTTTGGGAAAGGCAATGATTCAAGTAGTGCCAATGTATTGTTACCTAGGCATGTATTTTACATCTAAGCTAAGATGGAATACGCATTGTGCCCTGCCAATAATTATGGGGCTAGGTAAAATTAGGAAGGATCCAGTCTTAACAGCATTTAAAGCAATGGCTTTGTCCAAATGACTCTATGACTCTATCCATGGTGCAGAAATTATGTATTTGAGTGGGATATGTAGTTGGGCTAGAGTTGAAGGGCAGTGCTTAAAAATGATATTGAATCTCCCCAAATCAAAAGTAGTCCAGGCATTATGGTCGGAGACTGGATTGACATCTTGGTCTTGTCTCTCTGAGGAGTAAACATTTAGATCTTAGGACAGGCTATTACAATCTACCAATGAGAAGATCTCACTGGTGTCTAAGGATGAGATTCTGAAAAGTGAGCAAAAATGGCATTGAGTCTAAGACATACTTTATCAATGTTAAAGGAGCCGTATTCTCTTTAAGAAAACTAAGTACATGCAAAATATGGAAGCCATGTCCACAGGCAGAGCCTTTCGATGTATTTGTATGAAGAAGTCTGCCTCTCTCTGTTGGAACTCTTGGCAGGATTCTATCTCCTTCCCTTATCTTTCTCCATTGGTAAATGAGGCATTACATCTTTTCATTTTGAAGTGGGATTAACCCTGGGTATTCTTATATTAAGATGGCTAAGGGGGTGAAAGAATCTGAAGGCTTCTGTAATTGTGCGTTGGGAATAAATTGTTTGAATACACATATTTTATTGCATTGTCTGTTTTTTGGATGGTAGTCTGCAAATGTTTAAAACCAGTTTTAATGAAATATGGTGTTTTTAACCAGCAGGAAGCGCTGAAGTTCTTATCTAGTATGCAGTTTTTTCATGTGGTTTGTGCAATAGGATTAACTGCAATCAAGGGAAGATTGATCAAATTTTAAAGGTTATGTCATTTTATGATATGAATGCTATAGTCCTCTTATGGTTAGAGGTAAGGGTTTTTGTAATACTTGACGTATGTTGTTGTTTGAGATGTATGTTCTATTTTAAATGACAGTTTAATGTTTCAATAGAATTAATCCCTCATTATGACTTTGGCGGTCTTCTCAGAAGACCGCTGAAGCCACGGACTCCAGAAGACCGCCATATTACGAGTACTAAAAGATTTCTGCCACAATTTGGGTGTAGTAGTCGTGCTGGCAGTCAGGGGTGCATGGGTGGTTGCACAACTGGCCCCGTCCAGCCAAAAGGACTCCGCTACCCTTATTACAACCTGTAATGGCCTGGCGGTGTCCTGATGGCGGGTCGCTGCTAGCGGTGGAAGTACCTGTTCCCTGCCAGACAACCTCCTCTCCGGACAAGGTGAGTCGATTGTCGGACAGGGGAGGGGGTGGGAGGGTAGGGGGTGCTGTGTGTGAGTGGGTGTTGTCTGCATGTGTGAATGTAAGTGTGTATGCGTGTGTGTATGCATGTGTGTATGGGTGTTTGAATGCGTGTTTGAACATATGTGTGTATGCATGTGTGAATGGGTGTTTGAATGCATGTATGATTGTTAAAGTGAGTGCGTGTTGGAATGTTTGTGTGAATGCAACTATAGATGCATGTGAGTGAATGTGAGTATGGATGCGTGTGAGTGAATGGATGAATGCATGTGAGTGAATGCGAGTATGGATGTGTGTGAGTGAATGCAAGTATGGATGCCTGTGAGTGAAAGCGTGTATGTAAGTGTAAGTGAATGAGTGTATGCGGGGTGTGTGTGGGTGTGTGTGCATATGCGGCTATGCGGGTAGGGGGTACTGTTCTGGAAAAGGGTGAAGGGAGGGGGTTCTGGAATGGATAGGGGGGTATTGGGTTTGCAGGGGTAGTTGGGGGCGTCATCTGCCGGTGACAGGAAAGACATTTCCTGTCACTGGCAGACTTTCCTCCAGGGTTTTTGTGGCGGTGCTACAGCCAAGGAAACCCTGGCAGAAAGTCAACTCGTTATACTGCCGGCGGTCTTCAATGGACCACCGGGTCGGAGATGCTAATCTGCCTGGCTGTCCGCCCTTGTGCTATCAGCGGGATGTGGCGGGTTGGCAGACCTCATAATGCCACACTTCACCGCCAGCCTGTCAGAAGTGAGACCGCCACCGCAGTCCTGGCAGTCTTCAGATCACCAGTGTCAAAATTAGGGCCTTAGTGATGGATTTTCTTTAATAGACCATGGTCTAAATAAACATATTTTATGACTGACTGACACCAGGTTTGTGATGTTCCGAGCCACAACTATTGTGAAGAGGCTATTGTTCACCTGAGCTGGAGTGCTCACCTGCCAAGTTTTGAGATGTCTGTCAGGCCAGTGGAATCTGCATTTACAAAAACCACCATCATGGAACCACCTTCATTCATTGAAAGTTCGACGGACTGCCCTCACAATGTCCAGTGTGTCATCAATTATCTAATTTAAGATGTTATGTGATTTCATCAATGAGGTCACTGAACATGTCATGAGTGATGCAATCTGTGCGGTCATAAGCATAGAATGGTGGGGGCACAAGTTATAGTTAACTGAGGTACCTAGAATTTGCACCATGATGTAACTGTACCTCATGCCCTTCCCATGCACTGCTTATATACTCACATATTACACCACTCGACATGTTCAATGACAGTATAGATAACATCACTGAAGACATCCGAAATTACATCATTTATTACATTGCATGGTGTGGGCATGAGTTATAGTTACTTCATGGTGTGAGTTACTGTTACTTCAGTTAGCTATAACTGGTAAATTTTAGTATTTTTTAGGTTTAAAATGTTATGCTGTAACTGAAATTTTCACCTAACTATAACATTACTTTATATACATACTCATACAAATACATAGATGAGCTTTGAGTCAACCATCTTCTGCCATTAGACCATATGAATATCATTTACACGGGGGCATGGCCAGACATGAGGACCGTTTAGACTTCTTTTCCCAGCGCTCCTGCTGGCATCAAAATTAGCCTGCCCAGATGTTGCTCCATTCGAGAGATAGTCGCCCCAGGCTCCCATTTTGTGTCTGAGAGAGCTGGGGTGACCTCCTGGGTGACTTGTGACGCCGACGGAGGCCAGCTCAGGAGCCACTGTAGAGGAACTGCCTGGGTTGAGGCAGCCTTGCTGCCACCTTTGTTCCTGCAGCGGGTGGCCAGATCGGGTCACAGCCAGCGGCTGGAGTGGCCACTGTGGCTGCTCCCCCTGTCAGGCCCCTGGACCAGTACTCACCACGCCCAGCTTTGAAAATGACGGAGGCCCGGCCCGTGTTGCCTATGGACCTGGTTGCTCCTGACTGTGCAGCATGGCTCAGTCTTCGCTGCGTAGCAAGAACACCTATAGGGGAGAGTCAGGTGCTGCCTGGAGGTCCACCTGCTGCACACTGTTTTAAGGGGGCCAGTGCGGATTTGCAAGATGAAGTCCACAAAGTCCACAAAGGCAGCTGCCTGCGAGAGATCACAGCAATGACCCTGGCTCTGCATCAGCTTGCTGTGGCCTCGGACGGGGGCTGCATGTGGGCTGGGTGACCCCTGATGGTGCTGTGTGACTCGGGCTCTGCTGCTCAGCAGGAACAATGGAGGAGAGAGACCAGCACTGTCTGAGATCCTACCTGCTGCACATTCTGACTGGAATGGGCTCACGCGGACCTGTGATATGGAGCCCCTGAGGAAACTTGCCACCAGCAGGTGTCCCTGCATTTACATCCTCCCCTGTGAGTGACATAAATGGACCAGACCTTAGTCATTTGAAGACTCCTGCATAACACTCTAGGTCAAGAAGAATTTGTGGGACATGATGCTGGCCCCCTTGAGAGTCACTGGTGCGCCCAGATTCTGCCCTAGGTGTGGGTGCTGCCTGTGGGATGGGGTGCTTCAGGTGTAGAGGGGTGCCCGCAGCTGTGGAGGGAACCTCCGGAGGCAGCAGCCCTTATTCCCAACACGGCAAATAGACATTTATACTTTACGGTGGCCTGAAGCAGGGGCACCACTACCAGATAGATGGCACCTGGTCCATGATGTTTTGATTGACCCCTCCACATAATACACAGAGAGGTGGTCTAGGAGCACGCTGGGCGTGGAAGAGGATTGGGACTGTGATTGGTCACGTGATTGACTCTGCCCCGGAACTTACCAGGTGCACCCTCTTAGGCACTATTGGGTAAGTAGGGAGGTAAAGTGAGACCAGGCAAGTTCGAGCTATGGAACATAAGAACAGTCCATTGTGATGACAATTAACTAAAAAGTGTTGCTGGGAGCCAAATGAGTATTGTGGTTCCATGCTAGGCGGGGGCAGATCCACACAGGAACTGTCTTGGACTGCATCATCATGCTCTGCGATCCAGAGTCTGTCATCACGCCTGAGACGAAGAAGCGGGCGTCAGAAAAAGTTGAAGGAGCATCGACAGCTGGAGAAAATAGTGATTCATTTACATGGCACACTGCAGGCGATGAAGGATGGTGTCAGAATCGATGGAAAACTCTCAAGACCCCCCAGAAGATCGAGATGATGTGGATCTTAATCTGGCTCAATTTTGATCTTGGCTTAACGGAACAAATGGAGTGACCCAAAACAGACAAATCTGGGCCTATGCCCTGGTGGATACTCTCCAGTGCCTCCCTGGTGTGGAGGCCCTTCATTCCCCACCAGGTGTGGGGTACGCCAGAACTGCTCCCATGATGTATGCATCCTGGTAGCATTTTTTAACAGTGGGGGGAACAAGGGATCTGCTAATTAATGCTTTTCTGTACTTAGTATTTGATGCTGTCGGTGGGAGTGCCTCCACAGTAGAGGCGAGCAGATTCAGGGGGGGAGCTTGAGTGTGCCGGCTCCGCATGTTCCCAGGCGACCTAAGCACTTGCGAAACACAAGGTAAAACAGGTGGGTAGGAGTAGTTGCCCCTGCCTACCTTCAGTTGTGTTATGGTTTGCAGTTCCCCATCTTGTCTGTGCTGGGATGGGGTGGGCACCACTGCCCAGGGAGTGGAGGGAATTGAGAAAATGATTATCTTTGTTTGTTGGGGAACAGTTTCAGAATAGGATGATGCTTGTGTATACTGGAGGCACGTAGTAGATGTTACAGATTGTGCACTCAGCGACATTGACAGCACTTTAAAAAGTCCTTCACTCTTCCAATTGTTTCCATAGTATTTTTTTCCTCGCCAGAGGCTGTGCTGCGAGTCAGTCCGCTGTGACACAACGCCGTGGATGAATAAATCCATGGGCCTTTAGGCCATTAAAAACATTCAATGGCCAGTCTATCACCAACACGGAACTGGAGCAATTTATAACCCTTCTCTCATGTAAGCATTCGTGAATATCGCTCACAATCTCCGTTTTGAGTGTCTTTATGTGGTCACACGGGTTCTATTCAGTGTTCAGTAAACAGCATTCACTTTGAAGTCAGGAAAAGCCCCGAATCGTCAGTTTAAAAACACTCAGAGAGGAATGCTACTTAAAGCGGCGCTACTCGTATTAGTTGAAAAGCTCTAGTATGAGGAAGGATGACCTACGTGACAAGTTGGTGTGTAATTTGGTGCACAATTAGGCGGTGGACCACGATCATTACACAGAACTCAGGGGAGCTGCTGTCTCCAATTGTTCACGCCTCTCCCGTCAAGCAAACACGTCTTGAAACATTTGGAAAATTGAATGGTGTTGAACGCATTCCTTATTTATTCAAAAGTCTTTAGCGCAAGCCCTACGGCTCCACAATGCCACGTGGATTTAGAAGTACTCTCCATCGCTCTTCCATCAATATCCAGGTACCTGTGAGATGCTGCAGTGATCAAACAAATAAGGCCCGTTCCATCTCCTCCTCTGCCAATTATGTGTTTAGGCATTCATTGCATGAAGCGAACCCCAGCCATGCATATGGCCATAGAACTGAGCCTGCAACTAGGCCTTGCCACAAACGTCTCCAAAGCAAGCCACCCCGGCTTCGCACAGCCTCTGGCTGTGCCGAGTGTGGAGTGGGCAGCAGGGTCTGGACTGTAATCAGGTCCTGCGCCTAATCCCCCGTAGGTGGTCAATGACCCATTGCTGGCCAACCCCACACAATCGCACAACACCCATGGACACTCACCACACATTTAAAAAACAATGTTTTAATGCAATACTCCTGCATTAGCACATGGACCCTCGCTAGGTTCTGTAGCATGCTTTTCTTTTTTATTTGGTCATACTGATGTTGGATCCAGCCTATCAGACTGCTTGGTATCGTGGCACTGGTGCTGCGGTACTGAAGTAGCTGATAGGAAAAAACTCTTTTGGCCAATAAGATCACTCCATTTTTTAAATTTGTGGTACCTCAGGACTCCTGTGGGGCCAACCATACAAGTATTACTAACCTTTCATTTCTCAAAAATGACTGAACAAATTTACACCAAACAACAAAAAAGCACAATATCGGAGTATAGATCTAGCTTTCTGTCAAATTTGGTGTAATTCTGTTCATCCGTTTTTATTCTAACACAAGGCCAAGGTAAGTGCCAGTCAAAGAGTCACCTTTTTCATTTTAGAAATGTTTCTGGAGGAAAGGGGGTCACCGACAAGGCATTGAATAGGCAAATTGATTTAAATTGGGGTTCGAGGACGGTGGGTTCGTGCAGAACAGGGTCCTGGTACGGTGGTAGACGAAGGTGGAAAAGCTCAGAGCGGGTGAAATCTGGCTTCCATATCCCTGAAGGTTCCGACATCAATAGGCTTTATCTCGGTGTATCTTTTGATTATGCTCTTCATGTTCAGGCTTAGAAATTTTTCTGGGAGTAAGAACTCCTTCAGCAGGGTAGCAAGTTGAATCTGGTTGGCAAATCAGCATTGATGGCTTTGCATCAACGGTGGTCTTGGTCTCCCACCAGATCGTCAGAGGAAAAGTTGCCAAAAAGTTTCTAAGTCCCAGCTTTTGCAGTTTGGACAGGAAGAATGCACTCTAACACCTGCTAAGGGTTCTAGGATAAGTGGGAGCCGGTCAAGCCCTTAGAGTTTTCCTCACAGGTCACAATAGCAGGAGCAGCCCTTCTTCAGTTTTCCAAAGGTCCAGCCTTGTTCTGAAGAAGGTGCTCGGTGTATCACATGTATCCGCAGTGCCATATGGGTGGAAAAAACTCCTGGCCACTCCTTAACCAATGAGGTAAAAGTTCCCAAGGGTGACCATACACATTTTTGCAGCAGCTCCTGTATGTTTTACTGTAAACTGTCCCAGAGTACCCATCATTAAACTGAAGTGGCAGAACCTTTCTGCCTCCTGTGCAGAGCTCCCTTTGCCCACCCAGAGGTGTACCTGTTGTAATGGGCAAACCCTTCTTTGTGGTCACTCCAAACCAAGTATTGGATAGCTTCCCCTCCCAATGAATTTGAGGACAAGCGGGCTATGATGGCAAAAAGGAGGCAGTTCTAGGTGTGAGCTACATCTGGCAATGACAGTGCAGGCATCCTTTGAAGCTCAGGACATGGCTGGGCTCAGCCGCCAGGCCATTCGGCTCAGGGAGGAAAAATATCTCCCCACAACCAAGCCCTTTGTCCACGGTACTCCCCTTCCAGAATTCTCCGCTCATCCCAGCAGTTGCTCGCCAACGTACCCCGCATAAAGAAGTCATTGGCTGGAGGAAGGTCTTTCACCCATCTGGCAGCAAAAGGTTGGAACACCTTACCTCTTTACCTCAGACAGTCGCCATCACTACCTCAGTTCAGGAAGGACCTCAAGACCTGGCTCTTCAACTGAACCCTGAGGGCATACCCCTCAGTGCCTTACGACCCTATGGGTGAGTAGCGTGCTCTAAAAATATTTGATTGATTGATTGACTGTCTCGGAGCAGTGCACATCTTACCACAGGGAATCCATCATGTCAGGTTATGGTGAAAACTGGTGAAAAACAACATTTGGCTTAGGCAGGAAAAGGACAACTTTTTAAAAGTGTAATTTTCAAAATAGTGATATAAAATCTGACTTGACAATTAATTTGAAATTATTATTAAAATGAGTCCTTGGATCTTGAAATTCAAGATACTCCCAAAATGAAGATAAGCATTAGAGGGTGTTATAATGCAACCCAGTGCTTTCCCATAGGAGAGCCAGCCTTGCCACAGAAAAAAAAAACCCTTACGAGGTTCTTCACTGACAGGTAAGACATAAAATATACATGTCCCACATTTTTACATACCATACGCTAAGGGAATTTAGGCCCTCATTCCGACCCTGGTGGTTTGAAACCGCCAGGGTGGAGGGCAACGGAAGCACCGCCAACAGGCTGGCGGTGCTTCCAGGGCTATTCTGACCACGGTGGTAAAGCCGCGGTCAGAAAAGGGGAACCGGCGGTTTCCCGCCGGTTTTCCCCTGGGCCAGGGAATCCTCCATGGCGGCGCTGCTTGCAGCACCTCCATGGGGATCCCGATCCCCTTCCCGCCAGCCTGTTCCTGGCGGTAAAACCCGCCAGGAACAGGATGGCGGGAACGGGTGTCGTGGGGCCCCTGGGGGCCCCACCATGATTTTCACTGTCTGCTATGCAGACAGTGAGAATCGCGACGGGTCCTACTGCACCCGTCGCACCCCTGCAACTCCGCCGGCTCCATTCGGATCCGGCTTCCTCGTTGCAGGGGCTTTCCCGCTGGGCCGGCCGGCGATCTTCTGGAGATCGCCCGCCGGCCCAGCGGGAAAGTCAAAATGACCCCCGCGGTCATTTGACCGCGGTGCGGTCTTTGGGTGGTTTCCGCCCGCCGCCCGCCGGACTTGGAATGAGCCCCTTAATCTCTACCGTAGGGGCGACTTATACACATTAAAAAAGAAGGTTAAAAAGAAAGGTTTAGGTCCGGCAAGAGTTTTTTTTTCGCCAGATCGAATTGGCAGTTTCAAAACTGCACTCGCGGGCACTCCCAGGCTGCAGAGGTAGGCCTGGATCCATGGTCTACATTGTCACTTTAGGAACAGCAGAATGTGTGTTACAGTTCACTAGTGACATTTAGCTTACAGGCCCTGTGTACATTTTTGTACCACATACTAGGTACTTATAGGTAAGTTAAATGTCCCAATGAGAAGTGTAGACTATTTCAACATGCATTAGGGATCAGAGCACATACACTGCAGCCAGTTTAGCAGTGTTCGAGTGTGCAGAGTCCAAAAAAACAGCAGCATCAGTCTAGGAAAATGGGGATGACCATACAAAATATACATGTATTACTGAGTAGTTATAGTTAGGTCAATGCTTCCATAAGAAAAGCATTTTTGTGTTGCTAATAACTTTAGCCCTGTTTGACGAAGCTCCACAAAACTTTCTAAAAAGGTGCTACTTTTTGACTAGTTTGTGCATTTCGGGGTGATCTGTCAAATGGGGGCCAAGACAAAGGGGATGTCCCAAAACGCAAAATCCCCATGCGTTTTCCATATACTTCTTTATGCAGGGACACAGCAAAAAGTGCTGAACAGAATTACACCAGTTTTGGCAGGAAGCTACATATTGGTGCACAAATTGTGCTTTTTGTAATTTGGTGTAAATCCGCTCAGTAGTTTTTGAGAAATTAAGGTTTGAAAATAATTGTATGTCTGGAAAGCCCCTCACACCCAGTTTTAAAAAATAGAGCACTCTGATTGGCCCAGGAAACTTTCTTCCCTTGGGTCATGTTACACTTGTGGAAATAAGATGCTGATTGATTGTCAGTTACCCGAGGAAAATGTTGCTGGCAGCCATTACAGGACTCGGGGACTTAGTCCCCTGTCCTTAAGCGTCATCCCCAGCCATTACAGGACTCAGTGACTTAGTCCCCTTTCCTGAAGGCCAGCCCCGCTGTGCACAGCCAAAGGGCATGCGTGGCACGGGCTTGGGGCCTATGGGGAGGTTCGGCTGCAGGGCCTGGCGTCATGTGGCTAACCCCCTGCACATGCAAGCCCTTGCAATGCACTGTTACTTAACACACATATTAAATCAATTAAGACATCTTCTATTGCATCATTTATAATGTAACTGCAACATTTCAATAAAATTATTGATGAGAAAAGTGTGCATGGCGGGGGTGCGAGTTATAGTTTCCTTAGGGCACGAGTTATAGTTTCTTGAGATAGTTTAACTATAACTGTTGACTTTCTATGGTTTTGTTCGTGTAAAATCTGAACCTAACTATAACGTCCCTCTAAGCTTTGTTTTTTTAGTGAATTTTAAAGTTTTTCTTATTCTATTTCCTAACTATAACATCCCCATAAAAAAATTTCTCTCTCTCTCTCTCTATATATATATGTATATATATATATATACATATATATATATATATATATGTATATATATATATACATATATGAATATATATATACATATATATAAATATACATATATATATAAATATATATATATATATATATATATATACATATATATATATATATTACTGTAGGAAGCTGGCTCTGTATATACTATCAAAATGAGATATAGTTTGCACAGAGTCCAGGGGCTCCCCAGAGGCTTAACAGAGGCTAAAGTAGATAATACTAATACTCTCTTTTGTGGTAGTGCGGTTGAGCAGTTAGGCTTATCAGAGGGTAGTGGAAAGCATTTGTTGTACACATAGAGACAATAAGAGAAAACACACACTCAATGACTAACTCCAGGCCAATAGTTTTTATATAGCAAAAATATATTTTCTTGCTTTATTTCTAGAATCACAAGATTCAATTTGCAGGTAAGTACATTTGCAAGTACGTATCCAACATATATATCAATAACACTTTGTTTCACTTTGGCAAGTTATATGGTTTTTGAATAAATAGCAAGAATCTGTTTCAAAAGTCGACAGTGCAATTTTCAAAGACAGTTCTGGGGGGAAGAAAAGTTAGCACAGTTTCGAGGTAAGTAAAAGACTTACAGTTCCAGTCTCCGGGGGTTAGGAAGTCCACTGGTCGGGATTCATGTTAACCCCAAACACCCAGCACCAGCAACACGGGGCCAGCTGGGTTCAGAGGTCAAAGATGAGGCAAATGTAACGTAGGCTCCTATGGAGGCTGGGGGCACTCGGATTCAGGCCTGCTTGCAGGTAAGTACCGGTGTCTTCGGAGGGCAGACCTCGGGGGTTTAGGAGAGCACAGGGTGGCCACAGGTCAGCACTAAACAGACACCCTCTGTGGTGCAGGGGCGGCAGAGCGCAGGGTGCAAACACAGCATCGGGCTCCCAGTGCTTCTCTATAGGGGGAACTGGGGGGGTCACGTAAATGCTGCAGGCTGTGTCCAGGGGGTCTGTTCCGGAAAACCATTGGCTGGACAAGGAGGAGGGCCGCCTGCTGGATGTTGCTGCATCTGAGTTCGGATTTCCTAAGGCCAGGGGGCTGCGGGTGCAGCGTACATTTTGGTGATGGGTATCTTCGTCCGGTTCTGTCACGGTCAGGGGGGTCTTCCTGATTCAGGCTACAGGCATCGTTGTGTTGGACCGCAGGGGTCAACCCAGGGCGAGTACTTGCTCAGAATCGCCTGTGGACCTACTCTGGTCAGTTGGACCACCTGGACATGGGCCGTGGGCGTCGGGTGCACAGTGGGCAGGACTCACGGATCCGGGGTGGTTCTGGAGTACTTGGAGATAGTTTCTTCTTGGACAGGGCTGCTGTCCATAGGGGTTCTTGGTCCTCTGTGATACAGACAGTCCTCTGGAGGCTTTTCAGAGGTCGCTGGTCCTTCAGGATGTGTCGCTTTCTTTTAGCAGGGCTTTAGAAGCTGGAGACAGGCCAGTAGGGCTGGGGCCAAGTCAGTTTGCGTCTTCAGTCTTCTCTGCTGGGGTTCAGCTTGGCAGACCTTTTTCTTTCTTCTTTCTTCTTGTGAGGTCACTAGAAATCTGACGAGGTAGGTTCAGGGGAACCCTTAAATTCTGGATTTAGGGGTGTTACAGGGGTCAGAGGGCAGTAGCCGATGGCTACTGTCACTGAGGGTGGCTACACCCTTCCTGTGCCCACTCCCTTTGGGAATGGGGGCACATTCCTAACCCTATCGGTCCCCATCCTTCAAACCAAGATGGAGGATTCTGCAGGGAGGGGATCACTTCAGCTCTAGACACCTTAAGGGGGGGTCTCAGCTGAAGTGGTCACTTGTTTTTCCTACGTTTCCCACCGAACTTGCTGCCAAAAGTGGGGCTTTGTCCGTGGGTGGGCATCTCCACTAGCTGGAGTGTCCTGGGGCACTGTAATATGAGGCCTGAGCATTTGAGTCTCACACCAAGTGTTTCATTCCCTGCAGTGGGGAGGTGAGAAGCACTTCCACCGAGAGCAGGCTTTGTTTTTGGCCTCAGAGAGCACAACGGCCCTCACCCCATGGGGTCAGAATCTTGTCTGCAAGTGGCAGGCTGGCACAGACCAGTCAGCCCTACACTAGAGGGTTGGCTAAAATACAGGGGGCATCTCTAAGATTCCCTCTATGTGCTTTTTAGAATAAATCCAACACTGGCAGCTGTGTGGGGTTATTGTGCTGAGAAGTTTGATACCAAACTTCTCAGACTTCAGTGGAGCCATCATAGGTCTGTGGTGTTTGTAATGACAACTCCCAGCCCATGTACCTAATATGGCTACACTGTACTTACAATGACTATGAATGGACTTAGACAATGTAGGGGCAAATCGGTCATGCAGCTATGCCCTCACCTGTGGTATAATGCACCTTGCTTTAGGGCTGTAAGGCCTGCTAGAGGGGTGGCTTATCTATGCACCAGGCATGGCCTTTTTTCTACACACCAACACACACAATCTGCAATGGCAGTATGCATGTGTTTGGTGAGGGGTCCTCTAGGGTGGCACAACACATGCTGCAGCTGTTAGAGACCCTCCCTGGCCACAGGGCCCTTGGGACCACTGGAACCTTTTACAAGGGACTTAGCTGTGTGCCAGAGGCATGCCAATTATGGAAACAAGGGTACAGTTTTAGGGGAAGAACACTGGTGCTGTGGCCTTTTTAGCAGGATCCCAACACACTCTCAGTCAAGTTAGCATCAATATCAGGCAAAACGTGTGGGGGGGTAACTGCAACAAGGGCCAGTTTCCTATAATTACCTAATGGCGGTTACCAGTACGTAGTTATAGTTAGGACCATGTTTGCATCGAAAAAGCATTTTTTGACTTGACTATATCTTTGGCACAGTTTGCTGAATTGTCATGAAATTTTCTGAAAAAAGTGTTCCGGTGATTCTTCTTGCGCATGGAAAGTTTTGGGGTAATCTGTCAAGCGGGGGCTGAGAAAAAGGGGGGGTAAAAAAACTTGTATTTCCCATGTTAATTCCTATTGCACCTTTGAACAGGACTACAGCGGAACCACTGATAGAATTACACTAAATTTGGCAGAAAGCTAGCTTTCGGTAGGCAGATTGTGCTTTCACTTATTTGGTGTAAATCTGTTCAGTAGTTTTTGAGAAATTAAAGGAAAAACAAATTTGTATATCTTTGGCAGCGGCGCCTTCGCAAATATTTTGTGAAAATTAGTAAATTTGCGAATGCGCATGTGAAAAGAAGTGCTGTAATTGGCTGAACACAACCTGACTAGAAAGTTGCAGCCGCCATTTTATTTCATGGGGCTCGGTCCCCTGGAGTGAAAATCCTTGCAGAAAGTGGCATAAGGGGTCAGGTTGAAGGCACCCTGAGCCCAGAGCTGTGATATAGGTGTGTTGTAGGGGAAAAGTATGGGTTTAAAATAATTTTGTGTCACCATCTGCAGTATTCGCAAAAAAATCACAAAATTACAAACTTTCACAAATTAATTGCAAAATATTCACGAATGTGAACAATTTGAAAAAAAAACCATCGACTCATTCATACACGAATTCATTCACTCATACATGCACTCAGAGACTCATGTGCTCACTCAGACCCACTCATAGACTCATGCACCTACTTTCATACCCACTCTGTGTTCCTCCTCTGTTGCCTCCTCCTGCAGCCTCTTAATTTCATCCCACATATCAACCACTGACAGCAAGACATTTTGAGCTGTCTCACTGGTGTCACTTTCACTACTCCACTCTTCATAGAAGGTGAAGCAATGAAGTGCACAATATCTGGCAATTTGGTCAGCTTAGGCATTATCCAATGATATTCATTCGCTTTTACATGAGCGGTACATTTTACAACGGCAATCATCTCAGTTAACTGTAAGGCTTTTAACAAATCATGAATTTTCTCACCATTTCGAATAGGTCACCCAGAAGAGGTCATAAAACCCAGCTGGTGCCCTAACTGACCAAAGTTGTGCACATCACCAAATCCATATTGACTGTCGGTGTATATTGTCACTTTCAGCTGCTCGGACACACAGCATGCTCTTGTAGGAGCAACAAATTTGGCTACTTGGGCTGAAACGACTCCTTGAAGCCATGAAGCTTTGACAACTCCTGAGAGTGTGAAAACTGCATAGGCAGTCTCAAGACAACTTGGCAATTTTCCTCTAAAGGAACATCCTGAATATCAGGTCTAGGTTTGGTGCACAGTTCAGTAAAATCGAGGCAGTCATGTTCCGTTTCATTTCATTAACATCAATTGTATCATCATTTATAGGCATTAATGTGGCAGGGTTCAAACTCAAACACCTCTTGATGACAACATTGATGGATACAAGAGTCACTAGTTCATACCTAGTAAAACTGGCACTCGTCAAATATTAGGTCTTCAGTCGAGTCAAGATGATCTCGACCAAGTGAGGGACAAAGACAGTTAAAGGATGTCCCCATCGTATAATCAGGCATTCCCAAAGCTGGAGCTCTGCACAAACTGTCTCTCTCAACTCAGTAAAAGCTTTCACTCACTCTTCATCAAAACGGACTGGATCTGTGACTTCTTTGTCTGTCAACTTCTACAATGGTTTAGAAAATACTGATAAATTCAGGATCCATTGGCGACAATAGCTCACCATACCCAAATACATTCTGACATCTCTCTTTGTAACTGGGGGATTCATTTGCATAACTACTGTAACTCTCTCTCAGGACACTTTCCTTGCACCTTTCTCAATTTGGTGACCCACATACTTCACTTCCTTTTGACGGTACTGTATTTTAACAGGGGAAACCTTGTGTCCGTTTTCACCCAAATAATTCAATAACGCTATGGCATCTTGTCTGCAGGCTTCTCGTAAATTGAATGCAACCATCAAATCATCCATGTATTGCACTAGAGCTGACTTAAATGGAATGCTAAAAGACTCCAAATTCTTCTTCAGGATCTGATTAAAAATAGACAGTAATTCCGAAAAGCCCTGTGGAGTATGACACCATGAATACACATGGTTGCCGAATTGGAAACAAAGCAGGAACTGGCTATCCTCGTGCAATGACACTGAGAAAAATGCCTGTGACAAGTCAATAACTGTAAACCACTCTGCTTCACATGGAATCTGGAATAAAATCACTGCTGGATTTGGCACTATGGGACAACAGGATACCACACTTTCGTTCACCTTTCTCAAATCCTGAACTATGCAATATTTCCCACTGGGCTTTCGCAAACCCATAATTGGCGAACTACATGGCCTGCTCATCACTTCTTTTAAAACTCCCTGCTCAACAGAATCTACAATTACTTGGGCATTACCTTCAGTCACTTCAGGGATCATATGATACTGTGGTGTTCTGGGGGAAACTGCATTTGGCTTAACTGTCACTTTGACTGGATCAACACCTCAAATAAGTCCAATATCTTTTCCAGAAAGATCCCAAACTCTCAGAGTTTCTGTCCCTTGTAATTCCACAGGCAAATCTTTAACTGTCATAGCAGGAAACAATGCAGTAAGAGGAATCATCTCATCAGTTTGACTGAAAGTTTCATCATCGCTATTAGTCTGAATTTCTGTTCCTTCTTGTGTAAAATTAATGGAACATTCTAATTTGCATAGTAAGTCTCTTCCTAACAGACTCACAGGGCTAGAATTGCAAACTACAAATCAGTGTAGACCCTCAAAGGTTCCAATTTGAACTGGAATGGGTTCTGTAATAGGATTTACCAAGGGCTGATTTGGTACTCCTAAAACCTGAACTGTTCTTCCTGAAAGGGGCACATCTGGGACTTCTTCAGATGTGTTGCTCCTGTGTCAACCAAGAATGAGACATCATGACCCATAACACTCACATTCACATAAGGACCACGCATTCTTCTTCTTCTGAACTCTCACTCAAGCATTCTTCACTTGCTTCATCATCACTGAAATCAATCAATGGGTACTATGTTAATAACTTATTTCAGTTTGTATTTACTCTTTGGTTCACGTTCTGCTGAGGAATCATCACAAGTTGCTGTGCCATCGGAGCTTGTGGTATCTGGATCTGCTGGGAGACATGAATTCACTGTTGGGGAAATTGTACTTGTTGCTGGGGAACCTGCATTTGGACTGCTCCATTAGGGACATTAATGCCTTGATTTCGGGGTCTTTGGACTCTCTGATTTTGAAAGTGCACCAAACTACTTACATTACTCTAGGGACACTCCTGCTTCCAATGTCCTACGCTACCCCATGTATGACAAGGCAGCACTTTCTTTATGTTCTGAACATCAGCCACATTCGCATTCGCATTCGGATCTACTTGAACTCCACAACCTCTACCTCTGAACTGAGGCACTCTATTGCCTTGCTGTTGCATCCCTTGCATTCCTCCTGCGTTAACCATACCTTCTGATCTCTGCATACCTGACGCTTGGGTAGATTTAATCAGCATCACCATCACCATCACCTTTTCCTTCAACCTTTTCTTGTTCATGTCAATCTCATCACTACAATATTTTGCGTATTGCAGCACATTTCAGCTAATTTCAGGCTTAAATCCTTGATCAAATCTTAACACAAAATTAACCATGTCTCTCAGCTCAATCATTTTAATGCCACTGTATTGTCTGAATAGTTTCAGCAGCCTCTCTAAATAAGCATGAACAGACTCCTTTGCTTCCTAAGACGTCCTGTCAATTCTTTGTCAATCAATGTCTTTAGGGGAAACTCTAGTTTTTAGAAACTCATTCGCTTTGTAAAAAGCTTTCATCACTTCTTCAGACAGGGCACCTGTTACTGGATCTCTTGGTGGCTCACATGCTGGCCAATCAACACTCCTCTTACACTCAACCCACAAATCTGCTGGAACCACAATCTCAAATAAAGGGTTCAGATCTTCCCACAAGCACTTCACAAGCTTGACAAACCTCTCAGTTTGCTGGTACCACTCAACTGGTTTCTCCCATCCCTTTGGGTAATCAATTGTAAATGACAGTATGTCACTTCTACTTCAAGGGACATGAACAAAATTCCCTCCAGGAATTTCTCTCATTGGCATCATGTTTACAGCTCCAGTCTGCTGTACATCATTTGAAGATGCAGTCTTTCTTCTGATCTCTTTTCTTTGTCCATCGACATTCCCATTCATCTAATGCTCCCCATGTTTGGATATTTTGAGTTAATTCCTTAATATGAATTTTCATTCCATGTGATCTCATGTTTGCAATGTCTCTTGAATCAAATTCTAATCTGTAACTCCTTTTCAGCTTATTTTCAATTATCCATCTCCATTTCATATTTCTCAGCCAAATTAGTTATTTCTCATAAGCATGTCCTTCTCTAAGAGTAACATCTTTGCACATGAAGCGCAATTCATTTTCATTATAAGAGTCTAATCTGTTTAATTCAAGGGTTCCTTCAATCATTTAATTTAATTCTAATTTTAATTTAGCCATGTTTAATGTCCTTTCTCCCTCAGGCATATTTCCTGAAGTTGAAGTTCTGCTCAAATTATCTAACCATTCAGTCAAT
This sequence comes from Pleurodeles waltl, assembly GCF_031143425.1. Classification (NCBI taxonomy): domain Eukaryota; kingdom Metazoa; phylum Chordata; class Amphibia; order Caudata; family Salamandridae; genus Pleurodeles; species Pleurodeles waltl. The sequence goes on along the minus strand of NC_090440.1, from coordinate 397,926,373 downwards.
TGTTGGGCTGTCAACCCTTGCAAGCCAATGTTATTACCATTGTTTTGGGGCACAAACTGTGGTACATTATATTTGGCTCTCATAACCTGCTCTTGAGCCATCACAGATAATCCCATTGAGCATGGGGGGCATGCCACATAAATTAGTTGACCAATTCTATTATGTGTCAGATTTGAACCGAAAGAATTCATAGGGGTCATAGCTGGCACTGTAGTGTACAATCTCTCCATTTCTGCAATTGGTCCAAAAGGTGAATTCATTACTGATACTGCATTTGAAATCTGGGGACCATTCTCAATATTACCCTGGGCATACATCTGGACTACCGGACCTATGTTTACCGGAACTGTTAATGCTTCTGGCCCTGACAAATTCGTCTGATTTTGCTGGAACACTAGTCCTTTATTCTGGCCAGTCAATACTGTACCAAAAGCCTGATTTGACTGATTCAGGTGACATTTTGCGATGTCATTACTGGGGAATACATTGGCATTGTCCGCCTCTGGTTCATGACTTGTGCAGGTGTCTGTACATTTGGTGTGGACTTAAACTGTCATTCCTGCATTCTTAGTTGGCTGTGGCATAATTGGAACAGGGACATTCTGAACTGTATTACCACTTGGAACTGTCAGATAAATCGCTGGTACCTGTGCCACATTTGGAATTATCTGAACCTGGCTTTGTACAACTGGAGCTATGGCAACATTCAGGATTACATTCTAATTTACTGATTTAACTGCATAATATGGTGAGGGACGTTTCTGCAACAAGTGAGTTATAAATTCATCATCTGAATCACTCTTGACATTTACAACCCTTACATTTTCAATTGTATTTTGTTTTGTATCTTCCTCAGATTTCTTTTTTGCTTTAGGCTTAACACTTCCATCACTTTCCTGTGTAACTGCTGGAAACAACTTTGCTGCACGTAATGTATTTGCTCTCCACATTTTCTGCTCTGCATCCCACCTAGCGTCCGCTTGTGTCTTCTCTGCTTTCCTCATTTGAATTCCTTTCCTTTTGAATTTCTGAGCCTCTTTCTGTCTCCCAGCTAACTCCCAAATAGCAAGTGCTTCAAACTGTGCAGGTCTAGAAAGGGGCTTTGATTCATACATCACCCTCCTCAAATTCTCTAAAATTCTCAAATTAAATGTTCCATAACTAGGAAAAGCTAAGGTACCCTCCTTCTCAGTTAATTTGCACCACTGATTTACCTGAAGACATGCTGAAACTCCCCTCTCTTCCAATACTTCGAATACAGGTGCAGTAGGCTCACCCTCCCTAACTGGAATAAAAACATCTCCTCTCAACGCACTCTTTAAAGCTTTGAAAAACTTAATTTTTACACAAATCTAATTCACAAACACAAAATCTACAAAACCAGGAAGTCATTTTCAATTCCACAATCCTTTTTGCGAGCTGTTCTCAACCTATAGCAGCGCAGTCTTGTCCACCAATCCATGCGCAACTTTTCTCACCAACCGACCAATCTCAGCGAGCGTGGACCAAGTGATGGTACACTCACTCCGTTCAGCAGCAGCGACTCACTTCAGAGCCTTCTTGCACACTTCTCACGCAAAACCTAAATGCAATATATTGCAAGCACAATAATCAAAAACCTGTCTGCTCAGTACAGGTAGTTCTGAAACTCTTCGGAAGTTGTATGGAAATTTTGACTGTGGCCTTTCGCACAAACAGGTACTCTTCCAATCAATGAATCAATTAAATTTCTTAAGCACACAACACACCTGGTAGGGTCTCAAGGCGCTGGGGGTTGGGGGTGTTACTGCTCGAAGAGCCATGTTTTGAGGTGCTTTCTGAAAGTTAGGAGGTCCTGGGTCTTGCGTAGGTTGCTGGGGAGGGAGTTCCAGGTTTTGGCGGCGAGGTGGGAGAAGGATCTGCCACCAGAGGTGGTGCGTTGGATGCGGGGGACTGCTGCGAGGGCAAGGTCGGCGGAGTGGAGCTGGCGGGTCTGGATGTGGAAGTTGATTCGTTCGTTGAGGTAGGCCGGTCCGGTGTTGTGGAGGGCTTTGTGAGCGTGGATTAGGATTTTGAAGACGATCCTTTTGTTGATGGGCAGCCAGTGTAGGGATCTGAGGTGGGCGGAGATGTGCTTGTGACGAGGGAGGTTGAGACGTTCCGCGGCATTCTGGATGCACTGGAGTTTTCTCTGAAGCTTGGCTGTGGTCCCTGCATAGAGGGCGTTGCCGTAGTCTAGTCGGCTTCTGATGAGGGCGTGGGTGACCGTTCTTCTGGTTTCTATTGGAATCCACTTGAAGGTCTTGCGTAGCATGTGGAGGGTGTTGAAGCAAGAGGATGATATGGCATTGATTTGCTGAGTCATGGAGAGAGACGAGTCTGGTATGATGCCGAGATTGCGTGAGTGGGGGGTGGGTGTCGGGGTGGTTCTAGGGTGGCAGGCCACCATGAGTCGTTCCATGCTGTCTTGTTGGGTCCGAAGATGATGATCTCGGATTTTCCTGAGTTCAGTTTGAGGTGGCTTGCTGTCATCCAGCTAGCGATGGCGAGGAGTCCGGTGTGGAGGTTGTTCTTGCTGGTAGATGGGTTCCTCGTGAGGGACACTCCAGGTGTGGCTTTCTCACAAACATAAATAAGATTGACACACAAACCTCACTCTGATTAGTACGGATCCTCCATGTGCACCTAGGATTCACCTAGTACCAACCGACAGTACACACACTCAAGGGAAATACTACTGATGTTTTCAATAGTGCTCAATCGACCAACACCTTTACCTGCAGACAATAAATTAATCAAGTGTCTCCATACACTTGTACATATTCTGGAGTCTTAGCCCTCGCAGGACCAGTTAACAACAACAACCACATGGCCAATTTTTTTGCACAAAGCGCCACATTCACTTGGAGTATGCCAACTCCCCACTTTCACACTTTGGAGTATGCAAACTCCTTACTGAACTACGCTGGAGTACAGAAACTCCCTACTTCACTCATACATCACACTCCCCCGCGATTTACCAAAGCACTGTAGCACAAAACCCTACTCAAAACACATACTGTACACTTAGAGCACAATGCTGGAATTTCATCAACCCTAACACTACACCAAGAACAACTCATGATGTGGGAAATTCTGACTCTCCTCCTCACAAGACATAACCGTTTCTAACTTTACTCCTCATCAGACAAAACCATTAACTCTGCAACCAAACTGTTGGGGCATCTTCACAGGTGAGATATCATCATAAATACTCACCCTTAGAGGTCACCTAAATGTTTGGACTTGATGACGAAGTCAGTAGTTAGGATCAAACAACCACAGATCAATAACATAAAACCCAATAAACAATATTAAACATCATAAATACTTCAATACTAAAACAAAACTCCAAACTGAATAAAGTTTCAAAGCTTAATTACAATCACAAAATCAATGCCATGTAAATGGTGAGCAAAACTAAATTATAAACATACGCAAAACTATAGGCTCACCAAAGCATTTGAAAATATTCAACCTACTAAACATCAATACTGTTAGACACTCCAAAAGAATAATATAGATTAGGAACAACACAATATGAATATTATTCCCAGATTTCAGATCGGATGATAGTGACATCAGTAAAATAATTAAACTACAATTTTAGCAATCAATTTCAGATTTCAGGTGTCAGAGCTGGGCCATTCCTAACACTAACCAGAATTGTGACTTGCATGTGTGGACACAGGCTAAAATATGCAGGCAAAAGCAAAAATAATGAAGACAAAAATAACTTGGAAAACATCTAACAAGGACAACTAACTAAAAAAATATCCTGGCGTAACTTACTAACTGAAAAAGGAAACAGGAAACCACATTTAGTTATACCTCTCCTCTTGGGAGAGCATACAGCGTTGATTCATCAAGCAGAATACTCTTCAGCTTCTTGCGTCAGTTGGCAGCAGCATCAGGACAGTGCAGAACACGGGCTGCACATAGGACAGTTTAGCAGTTCAGAATTAGTTGGCCATATTAGTTCTGAACCATATATCACAATAGTGCAGTTAAGACTATGATGAGAAAACTAATCAGGAAACTCAGAAAAGAGAATGTGAGTGAGCAGACTTAAGCTGGGTTCTGGACAGCATCGAGGCAGGAGGAGAACTGACTCCAGTTCCAAAGTTCTTCACTAATTAAAATAGCCAAAATCCATTTGATTGTTCCATCTAGTTGATACACACTAGGAATTGATTTAAGCATCCAATCAATGTAGATGGCACCTCCATACATTATGAAATTCTCTCAGCAAATGTCCACTGTTTCTAATATGACTTCACATGGTTCCACTAAATTATTACATTTTCTAATAAACTGCAACTAACATTTCCTTTCCCATGGCACACAGTAAACTAAGCTAATATTATTTCACATAAGCTTCATGAATCTTTCTGTGCAACTAAGTAGACAGAACAAATATTGTTACATTAGCTAAACTTGAAACATGCTCTTCTCCTGGAATGCAACAGAACATTCAACATCACACTTGCAGCCTAGAGAAAAGAATTCAAGTTACATGACAAAGAGTACAAGTAAAAGTGTTTGTGCCTGCTTGCACAATGAACTTTCAAGCCTAGTCAAGTTAAGAAAGCCTAGGCACATTTAATACAATTAATACTTTAACAAAGCCTATTGTGCACCCTTTAATTAAAATCAATTATACAGAGCAAATAATTTTTATTGCAACATTATGAATGTTATGTCAAAACAGTTTTAAACCATGTATTTATTTTCATTATGAAATCAATTTATTTATTCAAAATACATTTTATTTCTACTGTTTCTATCTAAAAATAGTACTCTCATGTTAATTGTATTAATAGTTCACTCAAAAATATAAATGTAAAAATATTTTCATGTTAAATGTGGTGTCAGAAAAATGAAAAGTAGGCACCAATATCCACCACATTTTAATATTGCACATTTTAATTTCTACATTATTTTTCTTGTTAGGCCTTTTAAATTCAGGTTTATTTGTTATCATATGCTACTTCTATGCCACTAATTTATTATCAAAGCTTGATATCTCTCACTGTAAACAGTGACAGACTGCTTGCGGCGAAGACTTTGTGTCCCATTGCATCAAGATCCTTGGACTCCCTCTTTCAGGGGTCTTATTTGGAAAGGAGTTGTGCTTAAGCGTAGTAAAGGATCCCTGGAGCATTAGGCCCCATTGGTGTATGATTTGATAAAAACTTGAGGTCCTCAGAAGTGGGCATGACACCTCACTACCTCCTTTTGAACGCAGGTCATTAAAATTGTTTTTTCAAGCAACTATAAAGTTAATTTAGGGAGGAAGATTTCTGTAATGGAGTTGGATATGGTCTCTGTCTCTGGCAAGGGAAGTCCCAAAAGTTATGTTGCCTTATGATTAACTTAACAAAAGGAGCTTTTCATATCCACAGGAGGGTTGGCAGGGTAAACCATGTCAGATTCAGAAGTGCCAAACCCTCTCACATTTAGGAGGTCAAGCAGCATCCCAACATTCATGTACTATGTTTGCAGAAGATTGTCTGCCTCACTTCCTCATCAGTGTATGGGAAACACAACCAAGGCATACTGATTGCAAAGGAATTGGAATGTGACAGGACTTCCATGATGGCAAGCAAGAGATGATGCTCACCCAGAGGCTAACACTATTCAGGTAAGAAAGATCACCAATGCATCTCCAAAGCAGTCAGCTCCTTGAACAATTGTGTTATTCGTGGCATCAGAAGTGTTGGTAAGGGCCCCCACAGGCAGATGTTTCTCACTCTTCGAGGGCTTGGTTTACAGCACAGAAACAGGTTCTAACTAGCTTTGGAGAGGGTCGACTGGTGCAGTGGTCCAAGCCACTAGGGGAGCCAAGGTTGAAGATTCCGAATCCACCTTAGTGGCTGAAGGTGCACAATAGCATGGAGGGGTGCACTAGAGTGTGGAGGGGTTGTTTTTACAGTTTTATGCAATGCCTGCTTAAACACCATAAGCAGGGGGGTAGCTTCGGGGGTGTTTGTGGTGTTACACTCCCCTCATAAATATACTTTCTGATGAGCAGTTGCTTTCTATTGGGTATGGTGAGGTATCTGTCAGATTTCACCTGGGATTTTGGCATGCACACACTGACAAAAACACACACACACACTCTCGCTCATCTCAGCTTTGAAATCTCTAAAAATGTTGATTATTTTACAAAGTATTGATTTTATCACTTGGTACTCCTACCAATCCCATTCCTCTCCCTTCTCACTGCCTTTTAAGCCCCTCTTATGTGCTCTGCTTGTCCTATAATGTACTGTAACATTATATGCCAGTGCGATTGTCGGAAAATCTGAAGCTCACACCCCTCCAATCTTACTGACCAACCTACGCCCCTGACCTCAAGCTGTGAAGCAATGCCAGCAGGTTAAATTCTTATCACAGCTTTTTAAGAATCGGTTGGGATCGCTTTAGAAGAAGCCATCAACTCTTGAGGAGTTATGGCTGTCTGCTCTTGTATTTTTCGCTGACAAGAGAACTGTTCTTGAAAGAGGATGACGACTTCGGTTTTTAATCTCTTCCTGTATTTCATGTAATGTGAAGATTTGTGCTCAGAATGTTCGCACTCTTGAAGAGAGTTACTTGTTGATGACAAGGGAGAGCATCCAGGCGCCTCCGGCCAGGCCTTCGCTAGGAAAAGATTGACCACACTTTCCTTAATCACTAGTGGGCATCAAGGCACACTTGTTTTGTAGGTCTTGACTGTATGCACCCATATAGTTGATAAGGGTTCCAAAACGGAAATATGTTCTCTTCACAAAAAACCCCAAGCACTTTCAGAAGTGACATGACCACTAAACTGTGGAAATATTTTTGGACCGGAAACACCCTGTACTCTGCTCAAAATAAGGAAATCAGAATTTGAAACGACAGAGGGAGATTCAGATCTTCAGGGCACAGTAAAAAATATACCTGATGTTAGCACTAATGTGGATTCAGACTTGGTTCATTAGCATCACATTCAGTGGATGAGCAAAGCTGCAGTTGAGGTTCTCCGGTACACCTGAGCACCACTGGGGAGCAATTGCTCTGACAAAAGAGTTGAATCCAGTCTGGTGTCTGTAGGATATTCCAAGGTGAAGAATCTGCAGGAAAAATTATACTCAGAAATTTGTATTTCTGAGAAGAAGATATTAAGGGCCGTAGTTGGAGGTTGAATGTTTTAACACTGTCCATCAGTGCAGCAGAGGTCGTTACATCTGCCATCCTGATCCACAGAAGACTATCAGCCCAGCACTGATCTCTACCTTCAGAGGAATGGAAATCACGGCGGTTCTGCTGAAGGTACCAAAAGTTCAGCGGCAGGCTACCATTGGTTTTAAAAGCTATTTACCAAGATTTTTGTTTTTCAAAACAAGATCCCAAATCGGTACTTTGTTTTTTAAAAAGAAAATATTTAATGGCCCACACCAGGGAGCATTTCCCCTCTGTGTGATGGACATTTAAAAAAGGACATCAGACCATCCACCCTAAGTACCGTTTGTGATGAAAATCCTGTCTGGTAAACTCTAAATCAGGCCCCAAGTCTAGTCCAAGGAGGTTTGCTTCCATCACATCCTTCCTCACACAGCAGGTGACCCTGGTCATGGTACTGTCTCCCTAATATGAGATGCTTTAGCAATGAACATTCGGCGTCTGGAGTACAACAATACTGCAATCCCTCCTTGGCATCTATGATGCTCATGACCCTCTCTGTATGTGGTATTCTGTTTGTTGTAACCTTGCTATATCCCTGACATTGCGAAAGGCTACTGAATAGAAAGCCTGAAGTATGAAGAAAGGTACCAATTAATTGAAGCAAATGCTTGCATAAAAATACATTCCTTTGCATACAAATACATTTCTTGGAAAATAAACGCAGGAGATTCAGTCTTAAAGGACAAGGCCTGCAATTAAGACTCAGCACTGGAGAATACAGTTTGCCTTTCTAAGCGCAGAGAACAGATTGAAAAGGGAGAATCACAAGTGCATGCTTAATGCTATGAGAATTTTGTTTAGCATGTGGACTACTCGACTCTCACGACAGCCGCACGGTTAGTGCGATCCTGCCGCACAAGCAATACTCAAAACAACTAAAAACGCCACAAGAAATGGCAGAGGAGTCGGTCTTTTGCAGTTTGACTCTATTTCAAAGGGCGTCATGTCCAAGACACAGGGAATTGCATGTTTAAATATTCTGTAGATTTTTGCAATTTGTTAGCGAAATATGGCCAAGAAACCTCCTTGTACATATAATTTGGAGCACAAGAACATATGATACCTGGGCACCATATATTGTGTTTTCATGCAAGCAGTTCAACGATTTTACCGCATGTCGCAGTATCTTCCACTTCGTCACGGATTAGCACCACACATTCACATTCTTCGATCACAATCGCAACCTTTTCTTTTTAATACTGTGAATATATGAGTATTGTTGCAATACCTGTTCTTTTAGAGGAGACTAACGAGTTTTTAACAGCAGCGTGGTATGCTGCCCTTTTCTTTTAAACACTCTCCACAGACCCCTAAATGTCACATAATTTTGTGATGGCAATTTACTCCCTGTTTACCGCAGTGAAAATGTCAATAAGTTTTTAAAGAAGGCTGTGCAATTATAACTATATGTATTTCACTCCATCGCACCCACGTACATCGAGTCTTTTCCTCACCCTCACTACATCGTGAGTCACTACACCGGGACAACCATTACACTTTGCAGGTAGGTTATTACATTATATATCGGTTAGGGTTTAATTATTTCATTTGGAATGGTAGTTTTTTTGGTGCCCTCCCATGACCTCCTCCTTGGATTCCCTCACTACCACCCAGCAAAAGTGCCCCTCAACTCTCCAAGCCCCCTCTCTCACATACAAGTAATTTGTTTTAAAGTGCAGTTAAAGGGCTGGCTTTACTAATCTACTCATATGATATACATATACATAAAATACAGATCTTTTCTTTGCAGCAGACACATTAACGCTCTGCTCTACTTTAAAGCGAGTCAAACCTGCCACTAGAGAAAACTCCGATTTCTCTCTCTAGCAGTGCCCTCTGAGGTCAGTGTCCCCCTCCAGGTCAGCACCCAGTGCAGCAGCAGAAGTCACGCACCTCTAAGGCCCTGCTGCTCTTGCACATTCCCCTATCAGTAGACAGACTCAACCTAAAGCCAAGTAAGTCCTTGCAGCCTATGTGGGGAGGAATTCTGTCTTTAAAAGTGTTTTGTGACAAGAAGATGTGCAAAACATTAAGGGGGTAATTTTGAGTTTGGCGGGCGTAAAAGCTTGCCCACCATACTTCTGAGGTCAGGTTGCCGCCAATGCGGCCGTCTTCCTGAAGGCCCCATTACGGTGTTTCCGCCCCCTGGCCCAGCAAAGAATAGCCCACAACATTGACAACAGCTCATATCTGAGCAGGCGGCAGTGCTGTGGTGCGTAAGTTGCAACAGCACCCGTTGCACTTTTCACTGTCTGCATAGCAGAGTCAAAAGCACGATGGGGCTGTCCATGGGGGTCCCTGCAGTGCCGATGCCAACTGCATGAGCAGTGCAGGAGCTACGAGGGGCCCCCTGCACCCTGTCTCTGCCAGCTTTTACATGCTGGTTCAACCGCCATGAAAAGGCTGGTGGAGAGGGTGCCCGTAATCCCCAGGGTGGTGCTGCATGCCCTGGCAGATTAGGACCACCAGTCCCTCCACTGGAGGCAAACTGGCGGTGCTGGCAGTCAGACCATGGCTGAACCGCCACGGACATATTGTGCAGTCAGACTGCCACCTTGCCTCTGGTGGTCAGAAGACCGCCAGGATCATAATTAGGGCCTAAATGTGCTTTTGCTGCAGCTCTGTCATTTCAGGGACTTCAGAGCCAATTGGAGCACATCAGAGGTTGGGAAATGCCTTTCTCAAACTGTTCTTCATTGCCCACATTTTCTCTTGGGCGCGTAGACTATCAACCTGAAGACCAGCAAATCTTGGGCAGGTGACAGCAAGAAGGTGACTCGCCTTTAAAAGTTCTTTGTGAGAGGATGTCTAATATACGAAGATGGCACCATGCCTAATTTGAATGAGAAGGTACCTATCTACAATCTACAAACTTTGCTAAATTTTTTATGCTCTAATTAGTCGGAAATAATCAGGACGCACTTAATGAACTCTCAGTTTGAGCATCAGTTTTAACAGCTTCAGGTATCGGGAACTTATCAGTTCCTGGAAGATGTATCTGAGAATGTCAGGAGAGGTCTAGGGAGCCAAGTAATTTGGTTTTGGTTCACATTCTTCTTATTAATAGGTATTGTGATGATGTGTACAATTATGCTATTTCACACATTTGCACGATTTTCATGCGATACAAATGTCAATTGTGAGTTCTTTTTGAGACAAATAGCTAGCTTGATAATCAGGTTATATTGGGCAGGAGATCTACAAGGATAAGAGGAATATTGTAAATGTGCCCCTCACTTTTACAAATATTACTCTAAGGTGCAACAAAAACACAATCTAGGTTTTTAACAGTCACGTATTCGATTACTTGTTTGAATGAAGATGCACCTAGGGTAGACGAGGGGAGTGAAGGGGGACAGTGGGAGTTTTGGGGGAACAGTCTAAGGCAATTGTTTAAACAATGATAATTCATTAACTTTAAAACTCAAGTTGGCAAACACAGGGTTGTTCCTACCATATGATGGGAGATGCACCAAGAGTGCAACTATCATGGTACACATTTCCTAAGATTCTAGAGGAACATGGCATTGGGGGCTCAGGAAGGGTGGTAAGTATAACTTAGCATTGTTAGGAGTAGGGAAATGCTTTTCTCATCTCTCAAAGCCACTGATAAATTAAGCATTAAGTGCGACAAAGACTGTGGACCCCATGCCTGCTTTTGAATGGGATTGGATCTGTCTGCATACCAAGAAAGTATTACACATTAGTGGCCTCGGATGAATTCACCACAAATTTGCTTGCTAGATTTACTTTCCCGAAAGAAAAGGAGTACTTGTATTGACTGTGATACTAGGAGAAATGGCCTTTACAATGCGGGCTGAGCCATGCATGTTGTTTCCACGCTACTGTAACAATGCTTGCGTTAACCACGACTCCGCCATATGTGTGGTTAAGGCAGAGAGCAGTCTAACTGTGCGGATGGGCATAGAGAGGAACAGGAAGGATCAGGAGAGGTAAGTGGGGCCAGAGCTGCGTTTGTGGGGGAAGTTTTTAGGGGTGAGTATGGTTTTAGGGCTCAGGGCTGCTGGGTTGGGTAGTTTGAAAGGCTGGAGCTGGGCTTTAAGGCTCAGGGTGGGGGCGTAGTTTTAAGGGCAGGGTGGTGTCGGTTTTAGGGCTCTGGGGCGGGCGGGGGGGCAGGGCAGTTTTGAGGGGAGGGCGGGGTCAGTTTTAGGGCTTAGGTCGGGGGTCAAGGTAGTTTTAAGGGCAGGGGTGGGGTTTTAGGGCTCGGGATGGGGGAGAAGAGGCAGTTTTCAGAGGTAGGAGTCCGTTTTAGGACTCAGGGCAGGGGGGTTGGGGACTGGGGTGAGGGTACTAATTGGCAGGGGCAGGGTTTTAGGCTCAAGGCGGGGGAGGGAAAGGGGTAGTTTTAAGGGCTGGGGTGGGGCAATTTTTAGGACTCAGGAGAGGGGGTCAGGGTAGTTTTAAGGGCTTGGCGGGGTCAGTTTTAGGGCTTAGTGTGGGGGAGGGTGGTTGGGGTAGTTTTAAGGGCTGGGGTTTAGGACTCAGGACGGGGGAAGGGGCAATTTTCAGGGGTGGGGTCAGTTTTAGGGCTCAGGGTGGGAGGAGAGAAAGGGGTTGGTTTAAGGGCTGGGGCTGACTTTTAGGGCTCAGGGCAGGAGGGAAGGGGCGGTTTTAAGGGCTTGGGAAGGGTGAATTGCAGGACTGGGGGGTTGGGTGTTAGGGTGCAGGGCAAGGGGTGGGGAGGCTGCAGTGTGCAATTTACCACCCATATTCCTTTACCAATCATGCTTGTACTACAACATTCCTTGTAAAGACATGCATGGTAAAGGCATGTGTGGTAAAGACTCTATCGTGGTGCAGACCACGTTGTTTAGGCATGCGTAGGTTAGGCATGTGTGGTTGTATCATACAACCTTGATGTTAGCCATGTGATATGTTTTGAAAAGATAGAATGAAACTGCTCCCCTAAGGAAATACAAGTAGATGCTTTATCCTAGTGAATGGTCAATGGAGAAAAGAGATTGGAAGTCACCTGGCCAGAAAGAAGGGAGGAGGGATGAAGTGTATACAGTGATAATGTGCGAACTTACCTTTTTTGTGAGGTCTGATGCTGCTGATTTTTTAATTCTGTATTTTGGAGCACTGCTGTCCAGGCCCCAGTGTTTGTACTATAACCTCTAGAACTTGACAGAATTAGCTATTAGTAGACATATTTAACTTTCCAGTAAAGCCACAGTATATGCTGCAGGAAAATGCACCAACGGCATTGGGATTTAAATGACATCTAGTACATGCTGTTCTATCTCCTAAACCAACAAAGAAAACATGGCTTTAGTCCAAGGTCTGTAGCCTAACTTATGCAGCTTTTAAACCTGTTGATGAACATGTCAAAATAACGCTTTTTAAGAAAGATTATTAGATGATAAATAAGTCACACCTAGGTAGGCTTCATAGTGCGCAAGGCAGCCAGTCATTTCAAAGCGGTGCATGTAAAAATTTAGTTTTGTCATGTAACTACAGTGACTAGCCCCCAGATGCCATTTTCACTGTGCAGGGTGATAGCTGCTCCTATTAGAAAAGCAAAAGTTCAGATAAAATATGATTTCTGCTATCTTCGGTTTGGGACAAGCTACCAGAATGATGTAACCACTATTTCTTATATTAATTAAAAGTCCAGTTCGCTGGCGATGTCAGATTCTTTTAAAATATTTAGGAAAGTAACTTTTCAAAAGTATCACTTTGCCAGCCTGAGCCTCAAGTAGCCTAATAAGCATTAGCCTGCCAGCAGCTGGGCCCTGTCAGTGCTTCACTTTAATGCGCTGTGAAAACTGCTCCCAGTGCAGAAGCAATGGCTTGGGTCTTTTGTGCAGGAAGACCTGGGTGTGAGGTATGTAATTCCTCTCAGCTTTAGGAGGGCAGCTGGATAAAGTCTAGGGACATCATTAACTTGAAAGGAATGAGGGTGATGCTGCTCTTTCATAGTTAAGTTTAATGGGGAAGAGAAGCTTTTGTTCTCTGGGCCACCTCTAGCCAGCTTGGCAAATCCCCAGTGAGAGGGGTGCTGGTCCCCGAACCAGTTTAATGTAGTTGAGGAGGGGGTGATTGCTCACTTCCCTAAGTATGCTTCTGGCTGGCACAATAATATCATTCAAGGTTAGAAGGGTGCTGCCATATTGTATGTGCCTGAGAATAGTGCATTTTAGGACAGGTTGCAATAAGGCAAGTAGGGTGTGCTGCAAAAGAAGGCAGAGTTTCCCTTGGGAATGTGTTTCCATATAGATTAGAAAGTTCCAGAAGACATCTCCATCAACCGAATAGTGAATCCTATAAAAGTCACTGCTCATCTGAGCACACCTGGACTTGAGGTAGACCTGTGTGGAGACCACAGGAGATGGACCAGCTTCCCCTTGTATATATGACTGAGCCGTGGACTCCAGTGGTGAGTTAAATGGCCTTCTCAGTTGCTACAGGGACACAACAAGCTTCAAGGGGTCTTTATCATGGAGTGCCCAGCTGACCAGTCACAAGTGGACCTAGACTAGACCCTCCTGGTGGCTTTAGGAGCTTTCTCTGAGGCCATAGGTGCCTTAGAAGTGTACACGAGAAACTGCTGAATGTCTGAAAAGTTGGGATTTTGTTTTGTTTGGACTTGCAAGCCCTCCAGAGTATTCGCAGGAACTCATGGCAAAGGTTTCTGATTTCGAGAGGACTCAGTCAGCTACAGCTTCAGGTTTCCCCTGCTGGAGGATTTAGAGAACCATAAAAAGACTAAGACAGAAAGTAGAAATCTTTAATCATGCAAATGTAAGAAAAGTATCTGACCGATGAGAGGTGGGTGCACAATTTTAATAGTTTCACCAAAACCAACAGCTTCATCGGAATCTTGTCCAGTGGCTATGTGACTTCAAGAAGACTTCATCGGATGCAGCTTGTGGCCTTGCCCATCTAGAGGATTTTGATTTCCATTTCAGAGATTAAGTCATAAGGTAAAATATTTACCTTGGGCAATCCATTTGGGGTGTCTGGCCCCTGCTAAAAATGTATATCTTTGGTTCCCTTTATTGGATTTTTATTGTTTTTTTCACCATTTTTCTTAATGAATTGTTCTGCAGTTCTGGAAATTGGTTGAAGGATTTTCATTGTGTTGTGTTTTTACTTTTTAATTGTTTTGGTACTGGTAAATGCTTTACTCACTTTCCTTAAGCATGCCTGCTCTATGTCATAGCCATTAGGGGTTAAGTATAGGTTCATCTATTGAACTTGTGTGGTGGACCTGCCAGGATTTTGAACTTATTACTTGAGAAAGATTCACACCTTCCCTAGTTAATAACCCCTTTTTTCGGACCTAAGGATTCCTTGATGTCATTGATGCCTGTTCTGATTTTTTGCCTGCTTGATTCTAGAAGCACTCTGTTATTTATGTGAGCCTATTCATAATCCTGCATATGACACTGTGGGACATGTCTGATCTTGTGTTTCAATCAATTACTATTTATTACTTGTGCACTGAACTTTTCTTCACAACTCCATTGCAAGAAAGTGGAATGCAACATAAAAAGAAGAGAAACACGGCCTTCATGCAGTTCCCCAGAGAAATAAAACTGCACACTGTTCATTAAAAGCTGGTGAACTATGAAGCAGATGGGACATAAACCCCTGGGTATAAATGCACGGAGTGAACATGTGAAGCCACCATGCCACAGGGAGTTCCGACTAATTCAATTTAAAAAAGAATCGCGCCACAAATGTATTTTACTGCATACCATTCCAAAAGAATGGCTAAATGTCTTGAGTTTTACATTTATGAAAATTCCAGAAATGTTCAAATATTTCATGGCCTCCAAGTGAGTTTGGCCCTTCCTTAGGGTATCAGTGAGTTTCTCTCCCTAATAAAATGTTAAAAAAAATTGGGATTGATAATGCGTTGTACAGTACAACGTGTCATAAAAATTGCCTAAAAACCATAGGTTTTTTCAGCCAGTTGAAAAATGTAGCCATATATGATCCCATATATGTGATCAATAGACATGGTCTATTAGTTAGAGGCTATAATAAATGGGCCCGGACTGCTCATTTTTCACCAGCAGTTTTTCTAGTGTTCTGGAGCCTTTTGGAGTATGGGAAGCCATTCACGTCAAACTTATAGCTCCCCATGTAGGATATTTCCTGCAATGAATAGCATGCTGCAAAGATAATATGAAATACACCAGAATTATTGTAACTTTTCAAAACAAATATGAAACATGACAGAATGCATATACTACCTAGTGAACAATATGGATAACACACTTCAAAATGCATAGTGTATTCATTTCAGTGCTTAAATATATTGCTTTCAGTTAGGGCCATATTCATTTCAGTATGATACATATATATTTCAATAAACTTTTCATTCAATTCAGAATGTGTGTTATTCATATTAATCACTAAGTAGCATATTCACTCTAATATGTTTCATATTTGTTCTGGTACAAGTTGGATTCATTCTGCCAGGAATCCTATTTATTTAGACACATATTACATTCATGCAGCTGTGTGTCAAATTAATTTTGCAGCACGCTATGCATTCCAGGAGTTGTCCTCTATGGGAAGATGTAATTTTGACATTAAATGCTTCCCATACTAGATGCCAGTTTTTAGGCCAAGGCCCACTACTAGAGGCTCAGCTTTCAGACACAGGGGCTTCAGGAGAGAGAAAGGTAAGAGTGGCTTGAGATGAGAGTAAAGAGAAAAGATGCCGGGCTGGTTTGAACATTTTTGCCAGGGCTACTTTTGGTTCCCAGCCCAACCCTGTTGACATATCTTTCTTCACTTCACCTTCTCAATTTTTAATCCCTTGTTCGCAAACTACATCATATAAATTATCATACATATAATATGTCTGAGATTCTACTTGGAATTAGCAAGATGTGAAGTGTAAATTGCACAGTTCTAATAATCTTAAATCTTAAATAACAAAGCTATCCCCAGGCTACACATATCCTTTTTTTATTTATTTTTTATTATTTTTTTAATCTTGGAAAGGTATCATACAACAAATACAAATGAGAAAACGAAACAAATTTAGCCCAGCAGGGGATAAACCTTTGGGAGACAAATGTCCATCTCTTAAATGATGACATACCATTTTGGTTTAAACATTTAATTATTATGAGCTAAAATCCAATCCTGAAATGCCCCCCATATTGCCTTCCCTTTCCTCCTCGCATGTTTCCCTTTACGTTCATATAATGCTATCTCCAGATAATATACAGACAATAATCTGGCCAACCATTGCTGCCAGGACGGAGGTCGGACATTAAGCCAGGCGGATGATATACACAATCGAAATACTGCCATGGCCACAAAAATAAATGCTTCATATAGATTGTCCGTTTCGCCACTAACCCCTAGGACCATTACCTCGGGGGAAAGGATTAAATCATATCCCAGAACTTCTTTCAATACAGATTGAATGCCTTCCTTCAACTTCTTCAATTCCCCGCATGTAGCCATCATGTGTACAATATCTATTCCATACATCCCACATCTTGGACAGCTTGTTCCCAATAAGCTGCCCCAGTTGACAAGATGAGCTGGGGTATGATACAGATCAAACACGGTTTTATAATGTTGCGCTTGGAGGGAGGAGGAAAGTAGAATAGTGTGTCCCAATTCTAATGACCTTAAAAAGATTTTACTCCCGTCTTCCAGTTTCTTACTCCACTTTTCACAATTCTTCTCTAGGTCATCGGGCTGTTCTGACATTAGTAATCGATAAATTGACCTAATTGACATATTAGGATTAGCCAAGATATCATCCAGCACTTGAACACTCCTAAATCCCTGCACCCCTCCTGTTTTCCTTAAAAGGAAGTCTCGTATCTGTAGATATTTAAAAAAATCCCTACGCTCTAAACCATAGCATTTCTGTAGATCACCAAATGCCTTAACCCCAGAATTATCAAAGAGATTCCCCAGCCTCTCTATACCTACAGAGACCCAGCTTGCCATACATTTATCCTTAAATATGTCGGGGAGCAATGGATTCTTTTCTATCATGGTATAACAATTATATCTGCCAAATCCTTTCTTTTTATACCATGACCGCCAGCACTTATAGGCTGCCTCCAATACCTTATATCGAGTTTTCTTGTAATACCCGGGCTCATGAAATGTTACCAGACACCCATTAGCTGCTGCTCCTATCTGCAGCTCGTATATGTTAGGACAATCCTCTTCCGGAATCCCTTCTTTCTTAGAGCCCCATAAAGGGCGCATATACTGAAAGGCTGCTGCCATTTGGTATAATTTTATATTCGGTAAAGACCAACCCCCCCTTTCTCGGGGAAGAGACATAAATTTACTTGCTCTTCTACATTTACCATATGCCCATATGAATCTCATAACCACTCTATCTATCTCTCTAAATCTGGAATTATTAAAGCTCAACGGTATAGCCCGAAACAAATACAGCAGCTTAGAGAGAAAAATCATTTTAACCATATTACACCTCCCCATAATAGTTAAATGTAGGTTGTTCCATCTGCACATATCTTGTCTTGCTTTAGCAATTATGGGATCCAGATTTAACTTAACAATTTCTCCTACTTGTGGCGTAATATCTATGCCCAGATATACTGCGTGATCCACCCTTCGAGTATCCTGAGTGCTAGTGTATTGATTAATCAGTATCTGCGTTTTATCTCTGTTTAGAAGATATCCAGAAAATCTTCCGAACTTCATTGACACCTTTTCAACCTCTCTCAATGCCGGGTCGGGGTGGGAGTTAATATAGCAATATCATCTGCATAAGCTAGAACTTTTATATCCCATCCCTGCCTATGAATCGGTGGAATCTTGTTGTTATCTTCGATCTGTCTAAGCAAAGGATCTATATATACAGCGAACAGGAGTGGAGAACATGGACATCCCTGTCTAGTACCTCTCTTAACCTGGACACTCTCCGATTGTCCCCCCATTAGTTGTATTTTTACTGCCGGTGATCTATATAGGGCCCTTATTGCTGCAATAAATTTCTTCCCTAGCCCATAATGCTCCATTACATGCCATAAATACTTCCAGCTCACCCGATCAAATGCCTTTTCCGCATCTAATAATGCGACTGCCATCGGCTCCTCAGCCATTTCTGTAGCGTCCAAGAGTGCAATGACTTTTCGAATATGATCGGTGGTATCCCTTCCTGGCACAAACCCATGCTGTCTAGGGAAAACTATCTTCCTGATCACAAGAGATAGTCGAACGGCTAATATCTTTGAATATATTTTAGTATCGCTATTGATTAGTGTAATTGGCCGGGATGACGCCGGGTTTGGTGCGGGTTTCCCTTTCTTCAAAAACATTACTATATTAGCCATATCCCACGATGGAGGGATTGCCCCTCCATTCTGCACCTGAATAAACAGCTCTAACATTACCGGGAGCAGTATGGCTTTAAATATTTTATAAAACTCTAAAGGAATTGAATCGGGGCCTGTGGCCTTACCAATGGCTAAATCACCCAATGCTTTATCAATTTCTGAGATATCTATCTGTTCCCCTAGATATAAGATATCACTCTCCGATAGTTTATTGACTTTAATGGGGCTTAAAAATTTTAACATTTCTTCCTCTGAGTATATAGATGTGTCATCATATAATTCCGTATAATATCTGTGGAAAACCTTCCTAATTTGATCCACTTCAACAACCATTTGTCCTTGCCAATCTTTAATCTCTCTAATGATCCCGGATGCTGTTTTCTGGCTTGCCCGTATTGCTAATAAACGCCCGGATTTTTCTCCGTACTCATATCCTAATGAACGCTGTGCTAAATATTTCTCCGCTATTCTTTGGGTCAGAGTTTCGTTAATTGCAGCTTTAGCTATTACAACTTCCTCCTGGGCCTTTTTAACATCACCCCCCGTTTCTATCGCCATAACCAGCTGTCTTTCCAACAACCTTAGTTTCATTTGAAGATCTTTAACTCTGTTTTGGGTGTTTTTTTGCTTTTTCATGCTAAAACTCAATGTTTCACCACGTATTCCGGCTTTTAAAGTATCCCAAACTATCTCTACCGGAGCTGTCCCTTGGTTAAACCCCAAGAATTCGGCTATCCACTTGCTCATATGTGTACAATATTCCGGGTCCCTAAGAAGCCCTCTTTCAAATGTCCATCTCCTCTCCTTTAGTTCTAACCCATCCAATTCCAATTCTAGTACTAAGGGATTATGATCTGATACAACCCGCGGATATAGCTCCATCTTGCCCTGGTTTAATAATACAGGAGAGATCAGAAAATAGTCAAGTCGTGCTACTTTCACATGCGGGGCCGAGTAATAGGTATATCCAGGATCTGGCTTGCATAATCTCACCCATGCGTCCACTAATCCTAGTTCTTTCTGAATAGCGACCATTGCATTATATACTCGAGGTTTCCGCCCTTGGTACTTCTTTGTAGGCGCTAAAACATCCTGTAATCCCTCCCAGGATCCATTAAGATTACAATCACCACATAGAATATACGGGGGGCCCATCCTATTAATTCTAGAGCCAGGGTATCTAACACTATTGGGTCATCCGTGACCGTGCCATATACAGAACAAAGTGTAAAGCTACCATGTCCATAGCTACATTCTACAATTACCCATCTCCCTCCCCTATCCGCCTTCTGCCTAGTAAAATTTAATTTATTAGTCCGATCTAATATCGCCACCCCTTTACTGTAGTTCTAACCTCTTGTTCTGATCGAACAATTACTTTCATACCGAGTGTACCCAGAATTCCAGCATTCTTATATTCCACATGTGTCTCCTGTAGACAGTAGATGTCTGCTTTAAAAGTTTTAAGTTCCTCTGCTACTCTACTTCTTTTACGAGGGTCATTTAACCCACATATATTAATCGAGGCGATTCGAAGTCTAGCCATTTGTTATTTTAGGTTCCCTTTCTCTCGCTTTCTCTTGAATTTTCCACTCGATTTGTTCCCCTCCTTCTGTCTCTCCTGCCCTGCTTTCTGTTGCTCCCCTTGTTGCATTCCTACTCCCCTTCCTTTCCATTTTACTCCCCCGTTTTCTATCCTTTCCCCCCCTTTCCTCTCCTCCTTCTCCTCATCCACAGCCCCTCCCTCCTTTCCCCCTCCCCAACCTCCCCAACCTCCACCCCTCCTCCCTCCCCTCCCCTCCCCTACCCTCCCCAGACCAGTCCCTACCACCCCCCTCCCGTGTGATCTTCCTCCCCGAGACTGGCCCACCATCCTGTAGAGCAATCAGACCACTCATGGCCTGAATGTTAGCGTCGTGCATGTGCGAACCCACCCACCAGTTACTGGAGCACTTTTGCTTTTCCAAGTAACTTTATTTCGCTATCTGCCCCCCATCACATATTCTTTTGCTTTAATTTCCGACGTGAATACTTCTGTTTTCCCATTCAATATTATTTTAAGGCGAGCCGGGGCCAGTAAATACGCTTCCCCGCCTTTCTCTAAGACTGGTTTAATAAGTTGTCGGAGCCGCCATCTCCGTTCCACAGTGGCATGACAAAAATCAGGGCGGGTGAAAAAAGTCACCCCATCCACAGTGCAAGGGGTATTTGGACAGGTTTTATCCAAAATCTCCTGTCGCAATAAATAATTCCCAAAATAAGCTAAAACTGCCATAGGATATTTAGAGTCTGCGCGTTGGCCCCCCTCCCGCCGATTTAACGGAAACCTATGTACAAGCTGCAGTTCATTCTCCCAGCTCCAGCTCCCCAATTCCGGGAAAGCACCACGCAAAAAATTAATCATGTATGTCCTTATATTGTTTCCTTCTAGTCCTTCCGGTATGCCCAAAATTCGGAGATTATTCCTTCTTTGTCTGTTCTCAAAATCTTCCAATTTCCACATTACGTCCGTCAATTGTTCGTCCCTCATAGTATTCTGTTCTTTAAGATTGACAACATCCTCCTCGACCGCTACGATCCTTTCTTCCATTAAGGACAGTTTAGACTCAATTTCTGTGCATGATTTTGCTACTTTGCGAACTGTCCCCTGTAGTCTCTTCGTAGCAACCCTTGCACGTCGACTTTCGATCCTAGTTTCTGTCTGTAGCTCTTTGATTGAGCTATAAATTGACTGCAGCATTCCTGCCTCAGCCCCCATTGCAGACGGACTATAAGTGGCGGGGCCTATATCTGATTCCTTATTGCCATTAGCTGAGCCCTGGTTAGTTATAGATGAAGAATCCGTGAGTCCAATACCTGAATAGTCCCATTTCAAAGTCCTACTGACCGAGGATAACGGATTTTCTGGGGACCCCTGGGCGCAAGGCTGTGTTTTGACCGCTTTACGCTGTCGGCGCAGCTGTCGCACTATAGGTTCATTGCTTGAAGTTTTGTCTTCCGTCTCCGATGTTTCACTATCCTCAGACCCGCCAAGACTGTGATCGCCACTGCTGAGATCAGACTCTTCTGTCAGAGAATAACATTTATCACTATTGTCCTTCCCCCATTCCACCGATTGAAGGTCTTTTCCTGCTATTTTACCCAAGTTTTTAGTATTTGAGAGAATCTTATATAAGTTCTCTCCTTCTGTTGGAGGTCTCAATATAGACGCACCTCCTTCCCCCTCCTGATGTTCCAATCGCTCAGACCAGTCATATTGTTGTGCTTGAGGCTGCTTAATTTCGGTAGTAGGGCCGGGCTTCTTTTCCTTTGCCTCCCTCTGGTTGTCTTCCGCCTCTGGCATACTCTCCATGCCTTGTTTAAAGTTCACAGGAGGATCGTTGTTCATAGTACCCCTGCTTATACTGCTGCTGCTCGGAAGAGATTCTATTCCTACCACCTTATCGGAGGGGGTTAAATGTGCAGGCCGCATATCCTGTGCCCCCCCTGCAAGAAAAGTTATGATAGTAGATTGACTTTTGCCCTTGACCTTGATTTCAGTCGGGGGAGTAGTAGTAGTATTCTCACTTGTCTTAACGCCTCTCAACATATTTTCCACGGCTGGTTTAGCTACAATTGTCGTCAGGCGTTTGTTTGCTCCCGTTAGCTCTCCTTTGCCTCGACCTGCCCGTGTCACTTTTACACCTTCTATCTTTTCTCCCAGATTCCGAAAGGGCTTGGGAGGCATCTTGATCTTTAGTGCATGTGCCAACAGCCTAAATAGTCCTTTTACCCCAGACGACACTAAGGCTGTATCCGCGATTATTTGTTTTGTCAGGTTTTTCCAGAGCCATAAGGGGTTATATAAATGCAGACCTGGATTATTTTGCGTGCCTGATACCAACATCAGAGATCTCAGATATTTGTTCTTTTTTTTTTTTTTACCTCTCCCCTCTATCCACTGTTCTTTTTCCCCCCTATTTTTTATCCTTTCCCCCCTTACTGCAGAAATGGGGTACACCTGGGCTCTCCACCTGTCTGTTTCCTCCTGGTTTCCACCCGAGCTCTTGTCCTGTCTGCTTTTCTTCCTGGTTTTCTCCTGGTGATTCACCCCTCTGCTCCTCTGGGTGAAAGCAGAGTTCTAATCCCGATAATCTTTACTCCTTGGTGCTTACAGCTGCAAGTATGGTTTCTCCAGAGAAAGGACTTTTCAACCCCATGTGCCTGGGGGATCGCGTGCTTCTTTGCAGAGGACTGTCCAACGCTTGTACAGCCTCGCCGTGCAGCTTTTGCCTGAGCGCCACTGGCTCTATGTAGCTCCTTACTTCCTCCGTGCGGGGAAAAGAAAAACGACAAGCCAAAATCGGCCCGCTTCCACTACTCGTTTTCACCCACTCTGCCGCGACCGCCTCAGCCGCTGCACCCTCCGCTCCCCCCGGCAGCTGAACCGCGGGGCAGGGAGAGAGAAGAAAGCGGGCCGAGTTCGGCCCCAATCCGTTGTCCGTTTTTGGCCGTCTGCTTGGCCGCTCCACCACGGCCGCCACAGCCGTTTATGCCCAACGGGGGCCACCACGGGAAAGAAAATACGGGCCGATCCTGGGGCAAATCCTGCCCGGCTGCTCCGCCACGGCCACCGCGACCGCCGCACCTTCGGCTCCCCTGGTGGGCGGGACTGCGAGAGCGCAGTTACGCCGACGCCATGTTGCTCCTCACCATTCTCGTAAGGCTACACATATCCTAATGGGCCAGGTGTTATACTTAGTTGATTGTAGAAATACCAGAGGACGAATCTGCAGACAGCAGTAGCTAATACAATTTCATAAAAAGCTGTCATATGTGATAAAATTCCTCATCAACAGCCGTGAAATAAAAGTAATATAGCAAACTCCATCTCAACCTTAGCATACGTGATCACACAAACAATAGCTTTAAATACTTTTCGGAAATGCACAAGCCTTGCCGTCAAACATTGTCTCGCCATTTACTAAAAAAATGCACATTTTACATTCAAACAGTAATTTAGTTTTCAAGCTTGTAAACTGTTCCTCGAATATCAGTTGTGAAACTTTGTAAATGCACACCATAACATACCAAAAATAGCAACCATGTGCCAGGGATGCTCAATGGATGTCATAGATCGGTACTTTGTTTAACTCATGCCTACCACATGCCCTCCTGCTCCTTCCTCATCCCCCTCCCTCACTCGCCTCCCCCTCTCTCACCCCTAGCTAACCCGTTCGCTATCTACCTCCCTCACTCCTACTATCTTCCTATCTCTCTAGCTCCCTATCTCACTATCTAACTCCCCCACTCTCCACCTCCTCCTACCTACCTATCTGTCTATCTATCTATTTCCCTATCTATCGACTTCTCTATCTATTTTCTCTATCTATTTCTCTATCTCTCCCCCCCTCCCGCCACCCCCTCTACTACCTATCTCCCTATCCTCTCACTCTACCTCTCTCCCTCACCCACCTCTACAAACCCCCCTCCCCTATCTTCACAACCCTACTCCTATCTCTCTCCCTAATCTCCAAACCTCCTAACACTCACCCTCCTCCACCCTAAACCCCCTCCCCCAGCTCCTCTCACTCTACCTGTCCCCCCCCCTCCCTCGCGCTTTCCCGCCGCGACCTCCTGCACGCCCCCGCCCCCCAGCTCCCATTCGCCCCCAGCTGACCCCTCCCCCCCCTCCTACCTCTTATGGCGGCCGCTGCGCGACAGTGGTAGCGACCCTTGACCCAAGGGTAGGTCGCTCCCCCTGCCGCTGCAGCTCCTCCAAGTTCCCGAGTTCCTGTGTTCCTGAGACCCACCTAACTGTAAGTACCCCCCTCCTCCCAGCCCCTCGCCCTGCCCCGCGCCACTCACCTTCTCTCCTGCTCCTGCTTCTTTTCCTCCTCTCTGTCTCTTCCTCCTCGCTCCCCCTCTGCAATCTTCTTCTGTGTTCTTCTGTTCTTCTCTTCTGTTCTTCTGTTCTTCCCTTCTGTTCTTCTGTGTTCTTCCGGTCTTCTGTGTTCTTCTTCTCTGTTCTTCTCGGTGCTTCTGTGTTCTTCTTCTCGGTTCTTCTGTGTTCTTCTGTGTTCTTCTCTGTTCTTCTCTGTTCTTCTGCTCTTCCGATGTTCTGTGCCTCTGTCTTCTGGTCTTCTGTTCTTCTGTCTTCTGTTCTTCTGTTCTTCTGTCTTCTGTTCTTCTGTCTTCTGTTCTTCTGTCTTCTGTTCTCCTGTCTTCGGTTCTTCTACCTCCTCCGTCTTCTTCCCCCGAGCCTGCCCTCCTGCTCCTTCCTCATCCCCCTCCCTCACTCGCCTCCCCCTCTCTCACTCCTAGCTAACCCGTTCGCTATCTACCTCCCTCACTCCTACTATCTTCCTATCTCTCTAGCTCCCTATCTCACTATCTAACTCCCCCACTCTCCACCTCCTCCTACCTACCTATCTGTCTATCTATCTATTTCCCTATCTATCGACTTCTCTATCTATTTTCTCTATCTATTTCTCTATCTCTCCCCCCCTCCCGCCACCCCCTCTACTACCTATCTCCCTATCCTCTCACTCTACCTCTCTCCCTCACCCACCTCTACAAACCCCCCTCCCCTATCTTCACAACCCTACTCCTATCTCTCTCCCTAATCTCCAAACCTCCTAACACTCACCCTCCTCCACCCTAAACCCCCTCCCCCAGCTCCTCTCACTCTACCTGTCCCCCCCCCTCCCTCGCGCTTTTCCGCCGCGACCTCCTGCACGCCCCCGCCCCCCAGCTCCCATTCGCCCCCAGCTGACCCCTCCCCCCCCCTCCTACCTCTTATGGCGGCCGCTGCGCGACTGCGCAGCGGGCGCGCGCAGCGGGCACGCCGCTGGCGCGCCGGAGGCGCGCCAGAGGCAAGCCCGTCTGCGCCCGTCCGCGCCTGGCCCGCGCCCAGCGCCACGACCCCTGGTCCCCAGCTCCCCCAAGCCCCGCTGATCCGCTACGACCCCACCACCCTCCACGCCCTCAACCCAGGGCGCTCCAAAACCTGCTTCCTAGCTCATCCCAAACGCACCCATGGACCCTTCGCCTGCAACTCCTGCAAACGCATCTTCCACCACGCAACTACCACGACCACAAGCCCACGCGCCATCAACCACCTCAAGTGCATCCTGATCAACGCTCGTTCCGTCCACAAGCACGCCGTTGAACTTTGGGACCTCCTGGACTCCACAGCCCCGGACGTCGCCTTCATCACAGAGACATGGATGAACGCCTCCTCTGCTCCAGACATCGCTACCGCCATCCCCGAAGGCTACAAGATCTCCAGAAAAGACCGCACCAACCAAGTAGGAGGAGGTGTCGCCATCGTCTTCAAAGACTCCATCAGCGTCACCACCTCCACTGAAGACTCCCCTCTCGCCGCTGAACACCTGCATTTTCAGATTCGCACCGACCCAAGGACCACCCTCAGAGGATCCCTCGTCTACCGTCCTCCCGGACCTCGCGCCTCTTTCAGCGACGCCATCGCCGACTTCATCTCCCCGCACGCCCTCGCCTCACCGGACTACATCCTCCTAGGCGACCTCAACTTCCATCTGGAACAAAACAACGACCCCAACACCACCACCCTGCTCGACAACCTCGCCAACCTCGGCCTCAAACAACTGGTGAACACCGCCACCCACATCGCCGGACACACGCTCGACCCTATCTTCTCCGCCAGCAAACACATCTTCTTCAGCCACACCTCTGCCCTACACTGGACCGACCACAGCTGCGTCCACTTCATATTCCGACGCGAGACCTCCCACCTCCGCACTCAACCCACCCCTCGTCGACAGTGGAACAAGATCCCTGAAGAGCAACTCTTCTCCGCTCTCGCCGCCAACCAACCCACCCTCACCACCGACCCCAACGACGCAGCTCTCAACCTCACAAACTGGATCTCCAACTGCGCTGACAACCTTGCTCCCCTCAAATGCACGCATCGACAGACCAACACCAAAAAACCTCTCTGGTTCTCTGACACCCTCAAAGAATCAAAGAAAACTTGTCGTGCCCTTGAGAAGGCCTGGCGCAAGGACCACACCGCGGACAACATGACCGCCCTCAAGAACGCTACACGCGAACACCACCACCTGATCCGCACTGCCAAAAGGAACTTTTTCACCGACAGACTAGACAAAAACAGCCACAACAGCAGAGAACTCTTCAGCATCGTCAAAGAGTTCTCCAACCCCAGCGCCAGCGCCAACGCCGTCACGCCCTCACAGGATTTGTGCGAATCTCTTGCCACTTTCTTCCATCGCAAGATCAGCGACCTCCACGACAGCTTCGGACACCAGACCCAACCATACACCACTGAACCCGCTTCCCCGGACATCACCCTCAACAACTGGACCCACATCAACACGGAAGAAACCAAATCCATCATGAACTCTATCCACTCCGGCGCCCCTTCGGACCCCTGCCCGCACTTCATCTTTAACAAAGCCGACGACATCATCGCCCCGCACCTCCAGACCGTCATCAACTCTTCTTTTTCTTCTGCTACCTTCCCCGAATGCTGGAAGCACGCTGAAGTCAACGCCCTACTAAAGAAACCTACGGCTGACCCAAGCGACCTGAAAAACTTCCGCCCCATCTCTCTTCTACCTTTCCCAGCCAAGGTAATAGAAAAGACCGTCAACAAACAGCTGACCACCTTCCTGGAAGACAACAACCTGCTCGACCCTTCACAAACCGGATTCCGAACCAACCACAGCACGGAAACCGCCCTCATCTCAGTCACAGACGACATCAGAACCCTGATGGACAACGGTGAAACAGTCGCCCTCATTCTCCTCGACCTCTCGGCTGCCTTTGACACCGTCTGTCACCGCACCCTAATCACCCGCCTACGCTCCACCGGGATCCAAGGCCAGGCCCTGGACTGGATCGCCTCCTTCCTCGCTACCCGCTCCCAAAGAGTTTACCTCCCTCCGTTTCGCTCAGAACCCACCAAGATCATCTGCGGCGTACCTCAAGGCTCATCGCTCAGCCCGACACTCTTCAATGTCTACATGAGCCCCCTCGCCGACATCGTACACAAGCACGACATCATCATCACCTCCTACGCCGACGACACCCAACTTGTACTCTCCCTCACCAAGGACCCCGCCAGCGCCAAGACCAACCTACAAGAGGGTATGAAGGACGTCGCAGATTGGATGAGGCTCAGCCGCCTAAAGCTGAACTCTGAAAAAACGGAAGTCCTCATCCTCGGCAACACCCCGTCCGCCTGGGACGACTCCTGGTGGCCCACGGCCCTCGGCACCGCACCGACCCCCGCAGACCACGCCCGCAACCTCGGCTTCATCTTGGACCCTCTTCTCACCATGACCAAGCAAGTCAACGCCGTGTCCTCCGCCTGCTTCCTCACTCTCCGCATGCTCCGCAAGATCTTCCGCTGGATCCCCGCCGACACCAGAAAAACCGTGACCCACGCCCTTGTCACGAGTCGCCTGGACTACGGCAACACCCTCTACGCCGGGACCACCGCCAAACTCCAAAACCGCCTGCAACGCATCCAAAACGCCTCGGCCCGCCTCATCCTCGACGTACCCCGCAACAGCCACATCTCCGCACACCTGAGACACCTGCATTGGCTCCCAGTCAGCAAAAGGATCACCTTCCGTCTTCTCACCCACGCACACAAAGCCCTCCACAACAAGGGACCGGAATACCTCAACAGACGCCTCAGCTTCTACGTCCCCACCCGCCCCCTCCGCTCCGCTGGCCTCGCACTTGCTGCCGTCCCTCGCACCCGCCGCTCCACGGCGGGTGGGAGATCTTTCTCCTTCCTGGCGGCCAAGACCTGGAACTCCCTCCCCACCAGCCTCAGGACCACCCAGGACCACTCCGCTTTCCGGAGACTCCTAAAGACTTGGCTGTTCGAGCAGCGATAACCCCCCCTTTCCCCCCTAGCGCCTTGAGACCCGCACGGGTGAGTAGCGCGCTTTATAAATGTTAATGATTTGATTTGATTTGAAGTGCCTTCCAGATCAGAGCGATGCCCACCATATGCCACGGGTCTCAACAAGAAGGCAGGAGTGCTCACCAGACGTAATAGTGGCCACCAAATGCCATGGGTCACACCGGAAACCAAGTTCCCCATTGGAAGTTAGTGGTGCCCACTACATGTCAGATGCAGCCCAAACAAGCAAGGTATTGCTACTAAAAGCCATCTTTACCTTCCAGAAGATATATATGCCCATCAGTAGCCACTGACTATCACCAGAAGGCAGAGGCGGCAATTAAATGTCAGGATGTAATGTGGTTGATGTGAGAGAGTCTGTTACAGACATTTTCCAGAGAAATGTTGTGTTTGTGTTTCATGCATCAACCCCTAACAAAGTTTCTTCTTGATCAAAACAGGACCTCTCATATGAGAAATGAGAGAGTGACTCAGAGATAATTTGCAGTGATGTTAGTGAGCTGCAGCTGTGTTACAGTATTGAAAACACACATGACTATCCCTGTATGCTAGATGTAAACACGAGTGTGCCTTTGCATTGTAAGTGACCTGGCCAAAGATGGCATGAAAGAGCTTAAATTGTATCATAAATTAAACGCTGTTCCGAACAGGCCCCCCTAAACGCTTGGACCTTAGCCCCCAAAACTCATAAAGTTCCCCTGCAGACACCAGGCTGGGCACCATTAGCAATGCGTGCTCACTAGGTTGCAGGGCTGGACAGGTATAACAAAGTTCCTCAGCACATATCAGAGGAGAATCAAGGTTGGCCATCAGATGCCAGTGAGATTAACTGAAAGCCAGTAAACGTAACCACACACATAACTCACACTCAAACACACATTCATACACACAAAGAAACACACACACAGTAGGTCATATCCATGCAAGCACAGAACACACATA
Source organism: Pleurodeles waltl (assembly GCF_031143425.1). NCBI lineage: Eukaryota > Metazoa > Chordata > Amphibia > Caudata > Salamandridae > Pleurodeles > Pleurodeles waltl. The sequence continues at coordinate 397,896,961 of NC_090440.1, read as the reverse complement.
GATACAAGCACACACCTATGTGTGCAGATACGTGCACACAAAGCTCCGTCTCTCTTTATATTTCTTCCATTCTTTCTACCTGTGACTCTCCCTATCCCAAGGTGTAAATGACTGATCAGTCCACCTGTCTCGTTTTTTTGTGTGATTGTACAGTCAAGAAAAGATGACAATCACAGGCCTCGACTTACGAAGTAGTGTGACTGAACGAAGCTGAAACGGTGCATGTGTGATGGGTCACTTATCTGATCAATTTTTTTTATTTTGGCTACGGTCTGTGTGAAAAGATCTGTGCACTGCATCCTCCAGTGTGCAAGTGTCAATGCTGCACAATTGTAGGGCGTCTGAGTGACACAGTTGAGTTTCAAGTTTGGATTTGTCCCTAAAGATGAGCTACCTCTGATTCCATCCTACAGTGGTTTTTGGGTACAAGGCTGTCCCGATTATGGTAATCAAATTGCTGCATCTCAATCCACTCTTGAGATCTCATACTAGAAAGCATTGTCAGGAGGTATGGTACTTCAGTTGTAGTAAACCAAGACTGCATGTCAATGAATTGGCACCCCTTTAGGAATGCTTGTGACAAGAGCAAAACACACAGGGAACTGCTGTAAAAGATGAGTGGGGTACATGCAAGCTCTTGCAAGCCACCAGCATTCTTCATACACAAAAATGTGAAAGCCCAAAAAAAAGTTTGAGAAGGGAATTTAAGTACTGGAACTCTGCACATATCCTTACCTTGCCAAGCCCAATTAATCAATCAATCAATCGGTGCTTGTAAAGCGCAACGACTCACCCGTTAGGGTCTCAAGGCACTGGATGCAAGAGCTTCTTCCTCCATCCCTGATCTGTTTGGGTGCTGCATTAGCCTTGGTCTAGTAGTCTTCGTGATGGATTCAGTGGCTATGGATGGCACCAAATTAACTCTTAGGAGCATAATTACAAGTCCCTAGCGCCACTGGAGAGTCACTCTTTGTGATTCTTTGGTAGCGCTGTGCCCTGCGCCATATTTACAAGGTGGCTTTAAGCAAGGTGGCATAATCTGAACCACCAAAAGATCCATCATGTAAATTACGCAAACAAAGGACCTGTAAAATGATGACAAGTGTGCTTGTCAGAACACAAAAAAACATAATAGAATGCCCAGGTGATTGATTTTCTAGGGCCTCATTGCGTACCTGGTGGTCTTATGACCGCCAGGTTCATGGTGGCGGTCGGACCGCCACCAATGCGGCAGTTTGGGCGCCACATTACGACTGCAGCGAGTTGCACTACGGTCAGACCGCCAGCACCGCCAGGATTAGTGGTCCCGGCAGTCTGGTGGTCGAGGTGGTCCTAATCCACAAGGGCAGCGCTGCCCTGGGGATTACGACTTCATTCTCTGCCAGCGATTTCATGTCGTTTGAACCCACCATGAAAAGGCTGGTGGAGAATGGGTGCAGTGGGCCCCAGGGGGGGCCCTATCCTGCCCATGCACTTTGCATGGCCAGTGCCGGGGCCCCCCTGGCCAGCACTGTCACACTGTGTGCTTTGCAAACAGTGAACAGTGTGTGGGTGCTGGTGCACCCTGCACACTAAAGCATTGCCACCAGCTCTATTATGAGCCAGAGACAATGCTGTAGGCTGTTTCCTGCTGGGCCAGTGGCCGGAAACTGAGGTTTCCACCTGCTGACCCAGTGGGAAACTTGTAATGGGCCCGGCGGGGAGGCAGCCACAATGGTGGCAACCTCCCTGTCGGGATTTTGGCAGACAGGCTTTTCTGTCCGCCAAAATCGCGATAAGGCCCATAGTCTTATCTTTTTGTGTATCTTTGCACCGTTGCCTGTTAGGTCATCACTGCTTTTTAGGTTTCACTTGCATAGCGCTTGCAGTGTTTGTGAAATCTATTGTATTTGATATAAATCTTAAAAGGGCCTTACATCTTGCCCTTGCTTTTCATTAGTTCATATGTTTGCCACACAAAAAAATATTATTAATCCCATAGACGAAACCTACTGCATTTACCAATGCTTGTTTCCTATGCTGTGCATCCAATAAACTGATTCGCTGTGGGAGAACATACTGCCTTTAAAAACTTTAACTAAACGAAAGTGTTATGGATATCCAACGTGCTCACTGATGGTTGTTGTCCCCATGAGATCAGTGAGCAAAAGTACTTCTCACTTGACGCACAGCACATGGCATCAGCTGACAATCCACCGCCTCGACTGGAAGCGCAGTTCTTAGTTTAAGTAGGGCACTGCTTCCAAAACACTTGAGCCTTCCAGTGCAAAGGGAGTTCATGACGTAATGCAGTACAAGAAAACCAATTTAAAATCATGAAACTTTCATCTGTACGTTTGTATGAAGTGGTAATTTGTGATAAAGAAAGGAGACTCCCAAACCAACAGCATTGCAGGCCACAGATGCCTTCTGCTAGCTCAGTGCGCCCCACAGCTCATTACAGGGAGCCAGGCTCCCACGAGAGCGGTCGCCTTCTTTTATTTCAATTACATAAAGAAACGGGAGACGAAGGTCTTGCTTGTTTAATAGCACGCAGTACTACGGGAAAATAGCCTGATTTGCTGTTTTAGCCCAAGGCTTCTCCTAGTATATTGCAAAGTTTATACACTAAAGACGTGTGAACATGGAAAGGTAGTGTTTAGCAACTGATAAAAGTGACAATATTTGTATACCAGTGCTACACCTGCAAAGGCAGCGAAGACTGCATGCATCTGTGCTTGCTGCAGGGAATAAAGGCCAAAGAGCACGACATAACAAACAAGCATACAGTGCTTTTCTCCTCTTATTTGAACAGCAGCTTCCAAAAGTAGACATGCAACCAGCTCAAAATCTACTCTGCCTTTTGGCTAGGTTCATATTATATTAATATTACATACCTTCATATATACATATCACTGTTAAAAGTTCCCAGGGCTTCCGTTGTTTCAACATGGCGAAGCTTTTGTAATCCGTGTCATAGGAAATGAATCACTTTTATTTTACTTGATGATAAACCTACATATCACTTCTTGCACTCTACAATTTATTGTTATTAGCTCACGTCAATGAGAATACGAAAAAAACTGTACTTTGAATTAAATACCACTCAATTAAATTCAAAGCGTTAAGTTTAACGAGATGTGCTCTTTCTGGATGAGAGGTTATAGGTACGTATTGTATACAATCTACCTTGCACAGGCAGAAAAGGACCCAGGGAGACTATATGCACCACATTTCTCCGATAACTAATTTATATTGGCAATGTTTCCTGTAATCTGACAATATTTATTGAATTACCCGACTGCTGTTATTGTTTGAAATTGCATTCTGAGCTCCTTTTATAGGTCAGTAACCTTATTATATCAATGACTTCCACAACCGAAAAATAGATCTCCTTTAAAGTTTGGCATTAAATGGCTGTATAATGACTTTACATGTTATAGCTCTCAATTCGTTAAATAGATCAACAGCATGTATGTACGTAAGTGTGCTTAAATGTTTTTTTTTAAGTGCAAACAGTTAGAAAGCTTCAGAATGTTAAGCAAGAACAGAGTCAAATCATGTCACGTTGGTCCCTTGTGTAGAGCTTTCCACTTTCCACTGGGACTAGTTGAAGACACTGCAGGACAGGGCAACAGACGCAGAACAGAGTCAAGGGAGAGAAGATGCAAGATGAAGGAATGGAGTTAAAAGCAACAAAAGGGCAAAGCTCACTGTTACCGAGACCACTTCAAAGGACAAAGGCGGAGCATTAAGAAGTGCGATTGAAAAGGAGGAAAGGAAGGGAGCAAAGGAGAGTGCAAAAGAAAAAGGGAGGGCGGGAGGGAGTGTTGAGATGTTGGAGAGGAGAGAAGCACAGAGTGTGATGTGCAGGGCATATTGCGAGATACGATTGAAACATACTGTTTTGCCATGCAGATCTGAGGATTCTTCTAAGCACTGAGGGATAGCAGTGTTCACCCTATATTACCTATCTATATTGCGTACCACAAACTGAATTCTATGGTAGAGCTCGAGTAACGTATATTATCATCCAACTCAAACGAGCTATTATCTCGACCTGCGCAAGGCTAGAAACTAAGTGAGTCTTTGTGGATTACATCTTCAGAATTCCACATTTCAGGTGAGTTTGTAGATGTATTTTTTAAAATATGGAAACAGAAAAGTGGAGCAGGTGTTTCCCAGCATCAGCATAAGGAGTCAAGCACTCTGAAGGAAGACAGCTCACACAGTTATACATAACCTCAGGAGTTTTCAGAATCAGCCACCTGTTCATGAGATTCATTATTCTAACAACATGGGCTCATGGCAGTGCGAAAGAACAAGAGCAATCATCCTTCAAAAGTACACAGGCACAAAGTTCCTGTAACTACAAACATTTTTAAAAATCGTGCTTTTCGATGTACAGAGTGCTCTTGGTGCCTGCAATCAATCGGTCGTCATGAAGGGATCCAGGCGCTTAGGCCTTCATATCTTTTTGTCCACATAAGCTATCCACGCCAAATTTGTGTCCTTTTTTTCAAACATCCTAGGGATTCTAATGGTACCCAGAGTTTGTGGTTTCCCCTGGAGGAGACCAAGAAATTAGCCAAAATACAGTGAAAATTTAGTTTTTTTCAACACAATGGGAAAAAAGGGCTGCCGAAGAAGGCATGTGGATTTTTTTCCCTGAAAATGGCATCAACAAAGGGTTTCTGGTGCTAAAATCACCATCTTTCCACCTTTCAGGAACGGGCAGACTTGAATCAGAAAACCACATTTTTCAACACAATTTTGGCATTTTACTGGGACATACCCCATTTTTACTATTTTTGATGCTTTCAGCCTCCTTCCAGTTAGTGACAGGAATGGGTGTGAAACCAATGGTGGATCCCAGAAAGCTAAACATTTCTGAAAAGTAGACAACATTCTGAATTCAGCAAGGGGTCATTTGTGTAGATCCTACAAGGTTTTCCTACAGAAAATAACAGCTGAAATAAAAAAATAGTGAAAGTGAGCTGAAAGAAATAGCCATTTCTCTCCACGTTTTACTCTGTAACTTTATCCTGCAATGTCAGATTTTTTAAAGCAATATACCGTTGCATCTGCTGGACTCTTCTGGTTGTGAGGATATATAGGGCTTGTAGGTTCATCAAGATCCCTAGGTACCCAGAGCCAATAAATGAGGTGCACCTTGCAATGGGTTTTCATTCTATACCGGGTAAACGGCAATTAATTTGCTGAAATATAAAGAGTGAAAAATAGGTATCAAGAAAACCTTTGTATTTCCAAAATGGGCATAAGATAAGGTGTTGAGAAGCAGTGGTTATTTGCACATCTCTGAATTCCGGGGTGCCCATACTAGCATGTGACATACAGGCCATTTCTCAAATAGACGTCTTTTTTACACACTGTCTTACATTTGGAAGGAAAAAATGTAGAGAAAGACAAGGGGCAATAACACTTGTTTTGCTATTCTGTATTCCCCCAAGTCTCCCGATAACAATGGTACCTCACTTGCGTGGATAGGCCTAATGCTCGAGACAGGAAACGCAACATGGACACATCACATTTTTACATTGAAATCTGACGTGTTTTTTGCAAAGTGCCTTGCTGTAGATTTTGGCCTCTAGCTCAGCCGGCACCTAGGGAAGCCTATCAAACCTGTGCATTTATGAAAACTAGACACCTAGGGGAATCCAGGATGGGGTGACTTGTGGGGCTCTCACCAGGTTCTGTTACCCAGAATCCTTTGCAAACCTCAAAATTTGGCCAAAAAACACTTTTTCCTCACATTTCGGTGACAGAAAGTTCTGGAATCTGATAAAAGCCACAAATTTCCTTCCACCCAGCGTTCCCCCAAGTCCCCCGATAAAAATGGTACCTCACTTGTGTGGGTAGGCCTAGCACCCACGACAGGTTATGCCCCAAAACACAACGTGGACACATCACATTTTCCCAAAGAAAACAGACCTGTTTTCTGCAAAGTGCCTAGCTGTGGATTTTGGCCTCTAGCTCAGCCGGCACCTAGGCAAACCTAGCAAACCTTGGCATTTCTGAAAACTAGACACCTAGGGGAATCCAAGATGGGGTGACTTGTGGGGCTCTGACCAGGTTCTGTTACCCAGAATCCTTTGCAAACCTCAAAATGTGGCTAAAAAACACTTTTTCCTCACATTTCGGTGACAGAAAGTTCTGGAATCTGAGAGGAGACACAAATTTCCTTCCACCCAGCGTTCCCCCAAGTCTCCTGATAAAAATGGTACCTCACTTGTGTGGGTAGGCCTAGCGCCCGCGACCGGTTATGCCCCAAATTACAACGTGGACTCATCACATTTTCCCAAAGAAAACAGACCTGTTTTTTGCAAAGTGCCTAGCTGTGGATTTTGGCCTCTAGCTCAGCCAGCACCTAGGCAAACCTAGCAAACCTTGGCATTTTTGAAAACTAGACACCTAGGGGAATCCAAGATGGGGTCACTTGTGGGGCTCTGACCAGGTTCTGTTACCCAGAATTCTTTGCAAACCTCAAAATGTGGCTAAAAAACACTTTTTCCTCACATTTCAGTGACAGAAAGTTCTGGAATCTGAGAGGAGACACAAATTTCCTTCCACCCAGCGTTCCCCCAAGTCTCCTGATAAAAATGGTACCTCACTTGTGTGGGTAGGCCTAGTGCCCGCGACTGGTTATGCCCCAAAACACAACGTGGACTCATCACATTTTCCCAAAGAAAACAGACCTGTTTTTTGCAAAGTGCCTAGCTGTGGATTTTGGCCTCTAGCTCAGCCAGCACCTAGGCAAACCTAGCAAACCTTGGCATTTTGGAAAACTAGACAACTAGGGGAATCCAGGATGGGGTGACTTGTGGGGCTCTGACCAGGTTCTGTTACCCAGAATCCTTTGCAAATCTCAAAATGTGGCTAAAAAAAACACTTTTTCCTCACATTTCGGTGACAGAAAGTTCTGGAATCTGAGAGGAGCCACAAATTTCCTTCTACCCAGCGTTCCCAAGTCTCCCGATAAAAATGGTACCTCACTTGTGTGGGTAGGCCTGGTGCCCACGACAGGAATAGATCACACAATGGTCAATGTTGGTCCTTACATGAGGCAGCTGTTGACCCTGGGGTGATCCATTCTTGACGCAGGCACTAGGTATAGGCACTCAAGTGAGGTAGTGTTTTTATCAGGACAGGTGAGGAATCACTGGGTGGTAGGAATTTTGTGGATCCCAGCATATTCCTGTAGTTTGTGTGACAGAAATGCGAGAAAAGTTTTTATTCAACATTTCAGCTTTGCAGGGTATTATGGGTAAGAAAACTTTGGGGAATCCACACAAGTCACATCTCTGTGGACTCCCCTGGATGTCTAGTTTCCAGAAATGTTTGGGTTTAGTATGTTTCTCTATATGGCCGCCGAACCCAGGACCAAAAACACAGGTGCCTGCCTTACAAAACCAGTTTGTTTTGTGATAGATAATTTTGATGTCTCCACAATACGATTTGGGCGGTGGAATTTGGGGCTGAACTAAATTGAGGAGCTCCCAAGAGAGCACTCTCTCTCTCTGCTTGCACCCGCATTCACCTGCTCTCTGGGTTGGGCTAACCCACTATGACCCCATTGCACAGACTGTGCTTGCGAAGGGACAGCAGGACTGTCCTCATCACCTCCCTCATAATTTACTGGAAGAGGAGTTATTGAATGGGACTCCTCCGACTGAAAAATCACTCCCAGAGTCTGCGCCATTGTCCTATCCCTCAGATGCTGTCTCAGTATCTGATGTTTTAGTCTCTGATCCTATGTCAGAGCTGTCCTTTATAACCCGAGTGACGGCAGCAGTCATCCATCAAGATGCCATCTCTGCTATTGGCTAAACTGTTGCTCTAAAACACTAGCCTACGTAGACGGTCACAAAATTGATGGTGTGAGTGAGATACGTGCAACAGTAGAGGCCACCTTACCTGCGCTTCTTCCCTCAATCAGCACGTTCTTTCAAGACACTCAAAAAACACCTTGTCACATACCATTCGTCACAGTCTTTAGCACCTCTTGAGCCCAGTCCAACAATCATTATTGGTGCTCCCACTCCCTCTTTCTCGGACTCCCTCATTACCACCTAGCAAAAGTGCCCTTCATCTCTCCATAGCCTCCCCCCACCCCGCACATACATTTCATTTGTATTATAGCGCATGTAATGGCTGACTTTACTAATGTACTCAGCTATTTACATAAAATACAGATTTGCTCTTTGCAGTAGGCATATAAACCTTCTGCGCTTCTTTATGGCACTAAAACTTCCACTAGACAAAAGTCTGATCCTTTTGTAGCAGAAACATAATCACAATACTTACTTGACTTTTTTATTGCTGCCTAAAAGCTACAGTTGAAATGCGTCAGTTGAAGTGGCCTCAGGGAAACCAGCCCCCAGGGAAACCACACATGTATTGACAAAAGTGATCTATATATCTATATGTATGTATATATATATATATATATACATATATATATGTACATACATATAGATATATAGATCTATCTCTATATAGATATACCTATCTACATAGATATATATATAGATAGATCTATAGATATATATATATATATATACATATATATATATATATATATATATATATATATATATATATATATATATATATATATATATATATATATATATATATATCCAAACAAACAAACACAACCCTGGCAAGATGCCGAGGCGGATTCTTAAGCGGTCCGGTGCGGGTTCCAGGAGCCCAAAATTTTATTACTCGAAACAATTTCTCCATCCAGATAAAGGGAAACCGGACACCAAGGCCATGCAATAATACATTTATTGACGCGTTTCGGCCGTAGCCTTGCTCACAATACTATTCAAATTCATTCTGGTGACATATAAGCCCAAAAATCCCAAAGACACAGACAAAGGACTAATTTTGAAGACAGATTTCTCAGAAAGGAAAATATGGCAGCCATTTTGAAGTGTATCTATTCACATGCAAAAAATTGGTCAAAGAACAGCAAAATGTTTAATCCAACTTTTCTTAAGGTAATACATTCTATTCATATCAATATGTTGTCTCTCTTGTATCAATTTTAATAACTAATTTATATATAATAGAATAAATTCCTTCCACCCTCTTTAAATAAAGCCATTATAGTTCTCTTGTTCTGTTCTCACAGTCAACTCATATAAAACTGTTGTCTTCTCAAAAAGTCACAAATCACCTGCTCATACCTAAAGTACTTAATATTTTTATATTTTTATATTTGTACACTTCTACTTATATTTATATATTTATAAAACCAATTCCCAAGGGTCTCAAAATCAATAATATATTTTGACTCCAGAATCCTGAGGACCCTTGCCCCACAAGGACTAAATTTAAGTGAGGAATTAGCTGTACACTTGAGAGGAAACTAAATTTATGTCCTAGCTTTTTTGATATGAACATAAGATGATTTAATTAATACTTATTTATATTTTTATATTGCACTTTTGGGACGATTTGGGGCGAGTGATTGATAGGTATTTTAATAGGTATTTTGGCAACATGGAGAGCACGGTTATTTTAGGAGTCACCAACTTGTAGACTTATTTATTTATTTATTCTTGGATTAATTAATATTTATATATTTTTTTAATATATTTATTTATATTACTATTTATAAATAGCTTGGATATTATATCAGTATCAATTGTTAAGATAGATTGGCTAAATAATAGAAATGTAAAGACAAGATGATTAATAGTGAGTCATAGAGGTTGGTTTTCTCTAAGCACTGGGAATTGGTTTTATAAATATATAAATATAAATATAAGTAAAAGTGTAAAAATATAAAAATATAAAAATATTAAGTACTGTAGGTATGAGCAGATGATTTGTGACTTTTTGAGAAGACAGCAGTTTTATATGAGTTGACTGTGAGAACAGAACAAGAGAACTATAATGGCTTTATTTAAAGAGGGTGGAAGGAATTTATTCCATTATATATAAATTAGTTATTAAAAATTGATACAAGAGAGACAACAAATTGATATGAATAGAATGTATTACCTTAAGAAAAGTTGGCTTAAACATTTTTCTGTTCTTTGACCAATTTTTTGCATGTGAATAGATACACTTCAAAATGGCTGCCATATTTTCCTTTCTGAGAAATCTGTCTTCACAATTAGTCCTTTGTCTGTGTCTTTGGGATTTTTGGGCTTATATGTCACCAGAATGAATTTGAATAGTATTGTGAGCAAGGCTACGGCCGAAACGCGTCAATAAATGTATTATTGCATGGCCTTGGTGTCCGGTTTCCCTTTTTCTGGATGGAGAAATTGTTTCGAGTAACATATATAAATATATATATATATATATATATATAGATCTATCTATAGATATATCCATGTAGATAGATATATCTACATGGATATATCTATAGATAGATTTCTATATATATATATAGATCTATATTTTTTTTAGTAGTTGTATGGTTTCCTTGGGGGCCAAAATGGCCCCCATGGAAACCCTACAGCAACTAAAAAAAATATTGCCCCCACAGGGGGTCGCCCTGTCCATTTCTTTTTTTTTTCTTTTAAATAAATTGTAGCCCCTGGGGGGGCGCAATCGAGAGCGATCGTGTCCCCCCAGGGGACACCTACCTTTTTTTTTTTAAATATGCCCCTAGAGGGGGGGGGGGGGTGGCCCATTTTCCGAGGGGGCGGACCCCCCCAAGTGAAATCCCTGGTGTCTAGTGGTGAAACACTTTCAGGAAGGCCTCGTAAGAAAGGGGAGAGTCTCCCCTTTCTTACAAGGCCTTCTCGAACGTGGGGAAGGCCGTTTGGGGCCGTTTTTTGGGGCCGAAATCAACAAGGTGACGTCAGCGCGCCTCGAGGTGCGCTGATATCACAAAGGGGCGGGTGGGTGACTGGGGGAGACACGGAAAAGCTTCTGTGTCTCCCGGGTAATAAAAAAAAAAAAAAAAAAATCCTCGGGTGCGATTTATTAACCCCCTCCCTGGTGTCGGCCACTGGTCGTGACCCGCACCAGGGAGGTAGTGTGGGCCGACTCCTGTATTAAAGGGGCTAATCTGCTGTCCCAAAAGTGCATGCCCATTTAGCAGTAAATGAAAGAAGCAGCAGAAACTAAAATTGGAATTGGATAAAGAGCTTTCCAGCTACTATGAGTTCATTCTCATCTAGGTACTGCTCTGCTTTAAATTTGTCCTTCATCAAGAGAAACATATGGGTTAGTGGTCCAAGTGTAGACTGAGTGATGTGAATGATCTCTTTTTATACTGTCAATGCTTTCTCTTGTTGGCTGATTTGGTAGTTATGGTGGCATCTAAAGGGTGAGCTCACAATCTCTAATTCCCAATCTTTTTAAGGGTCTCTCTAAGATACTTAATACAAGGAATATTTCCTGATCCCAGTACACATATCACTTCTTTTGTGCCCTGCCGATAAGGGCAAAGCTCAGCAGTGCCCCAGATCCTTGTTCAATAAAGGATCAGTCTCACTCCAATCCATGGGTCTGACCCCCATTTCTAGCCTAAGAGGGAGCAATAGGTTGCTACTGGGTAGGCCCGTCAGCCGACACAAGAATAGTTTTTCAGCTGTCACCATAGCAATCACATCCTTATGTCCCCAAAATTCTGCACCTTAAATAGCTGCACTCAGTGCCTGGTGTTTGTGTATTTTGATCACAGGTGATATAGGACGAAATTGGGTACCTCAATGCATTTTCACACCCTTGCCCCCCAGGATATTGCTCAAGATTGAGTCTGCACCTTGTGATAAGGATATGCCTTTCTAGTTGCTCTGTTAGAGTTATACCAAGGTAATCAAAGGTGTGTGTATGCTTCAAAGGCATCACATTTAGCTTGGGATTACAGTTTGTAGAGTGGCAAGGATTTAACACCATATATTTAGTTTTTGCCAGATTAATTGCCAAATCCCTCTGTCTGCAAAAACTATTAAAGCTTTCTTAGGTTTTTTGCAGCCCTATTGATGATTTAGAGAGTAGCAGCAGTTCATCTGCAAACATAAGAGCGGGTACCTTGATGTTTGCCAGGCTTAAGGCATTGCTATCACACTGATTCAGATGGGCTACCAGGTCGTTGACATATAATGTAAAAAGAGTTGTGGCAAGGACACAGCCCTGTCTAACGCCTCTGTTTACAAAGAATGGTTCAGTCATTTCTCCCAGCTGACCACATCTAACCTGGGCAGAATTATCAATCAATCAATCCGGCTGTACTTAGTGCGGCTAATCACCCCTGAGGGTATCCAGGCACTGTGACCTTGCTGGGCGCAGTCAAGGAGCAAGGTCTTGAGTCCTCTTCTGAATTCTGTGAGAGAGGAGGATGTTTGTAGGAAGAGGGCCAGCTTGTTCCAGGCCTTGCCAGCAAGGTAAGAGAAGAAACGACCTCCACTGTGGCTTCAGCGGATGCAGGGGGAGTGTGTGCAAGGGAGACTGAGCGTGGGTGTCTTGCAGACTAATGGAAGTTCATGCGCTGGTTGATGTAGACTAGACCTTGTAGGCATGTGTCAGCATCTTCAACAGACATCTCTTCTGGACTGGGAGCCAGTGGAGGTCCCTGACGTGGGGAGGTGATGTGAGTCAGTTTGGGGAGGATGGGGATGACTCTGGCTGCTGCATTCCATATAGTTTAGAGTCTCTTGAGGAGTTGGGTGGTGATTCCAGCTTAGAGCACGTTTCTGTAGTCCAGCCGGGTGGTGATAAGGGCCTGAGTGATGGTTTTCATGGTGCTGATGGGGATCCATCTGGAGATCTTTTGGAGCATGCAGAGGTTGAGGAAGCAGGCTGAGGAGACTGAGTTGGTCTGGTGTTTCATGGTGAGTTTGCTGTCCAGGATGATGCTGAGGTTGCAGGCGTGGTCTGTTGTGTGGGTGAGGGTCCAAGTTCTGTGGGTCACCAGATGCCATCCTATGGGGAGGTGTTTTTCCTGAAGATCAGCACCTCAGTCTTGTCCCTTTTTAGTTTCAGTCAATCTGCCTTCATCAAGTTGGTGACAATTGTCATAGTGTTGTGAAAGTTGGTTCTGGTGGTGCAGGGGTCTTCCATGAGTGAGAGGATGAGCTTGTTGTTGTCTTCCTAGGAATTATGTTGAGTCCATAGGTTCTGACAACATTGGCCCTGGGTGTCATGTAGATGTTGGAGTGGGCAGGGCTTAGGGATGAGGCTTGGGGAATGCCACAGATTACGCTTTTGGGTTCCAAGGTAAAAGATGGTAGGAGGATTCTCTGTGTGCGTCCTATAAGGAAGGATGCAATCCACTTGAGGGCATCTCCTTGGATCCTGATGTGATGGAGTCTTTTGACAAGGGTGTGGAAGGATACGGTGTTGAATGCAACTGAGAGGTTGATAAGGATCAAGGATGCAGTTTCACCCCGATCAAGGAGGGTTCTGATGTCGTCGGTGGCAGTGGTAAGGGCAGTCTCAGTGCTGTGGTTGGCACGGACCGGATTGGGATGCTTCCAGAAGGTAGTTGCTTTCTGGGTGTTTGGAGAGCTGGCGGTTAATTGCCTTCTAGAGGACTTTGGCGGGGAAAGGGAGAAGTGAGATGCAACAGTAGCTCTTGAGCTCTCTGGGGTCATGGGGAGGGTTTCTTCAGGATGCTCCTGACCTCTGCATGTTTCCATCCATCGGGGAAGATGGCAGTGGTGATGGATGTGTTTAGGGTGGAGGTTAGTTCTTCGCTGATTTCTTTTCTCCCGTGGTTGAAGAAGTGCTGAGGGCAGGGGTCTGTGGGTACTCCAGAATGGTTGGTACTCATGATAGCTGTAGTGTACTGTGTGGTGAGTAGGTTCCATGCAGTGAGCTGGTGGTTGATGGTGATGTCTGTTGAGCAGAGCAGTTGTAGAGGTAGGTGGGATTTGAAATTGCTGTTGATTGTGGATATCTTATTGTGGAAGTAGTTTGCAAAGCTCCTGGGAAGGGTGGATTGTGTTCTCAGTGGCTGATGGGCAGGAGAACTCTCTGATGATGCTGAAGAGCTCCTTGCTGTGTTTGGTGCTCGCTTCCAGGAGGTCTGGTGGGGTGCCTTTTTTCGTGTCCTTGAGGTGTTGGTATTTGTTGAGGGCTGATTTGAAGGAGGCTTGGTTGATGGGGTTTCTGCTCGTGAGCCATCTTCCTGAGTTCTGGTGTATACCAACTGGCTTATTTGGTGGATCTGCTGGTTTTGGGTGGTTTGGTGGGGGTGACTCTGTGGATGAAGTTGGTGATCCAGGTGGATCCAAGTTGGTTGTTCCATCTGTCTGGGTAGTGTCGAGGGCATCCGTCTATTGGGTCTCCGTCATTGTGCTTCTACTACAGAGGGCAGACTGGGGGTCCCAGTGGTGGTGCACGAGGAGCCTGTGATGATGATGAAGTGGACAATGGGGTGGCTGGTCCAGCTGAGTTCGGTGACATGGCTGTACTTGACTCTGTTGCTGGATGTGAAGATTGGGTCTAGTGTGTGTCCGGAGCTGTGTGTGGGGTGGGTGACCAGTTGGGTGAGGGTGATGATGCTCATGCTCTCCAGGAGATTGGTTGAGTTGGTTTCTTTGGTGTCATTGAGGTGGAATCTGAGGTCACAAAGGAAGATGTACTGCTTTGAGTCAATTGTGAGAGGGACGATAAAATTCAGGGATGGTGTTGCAGAAGCCTGTGCATCGACCTATGTGTCTGTAGGCAAGGGTGCCTCTGATGGTCTTCTTGTTATTGGTTTGGAGTTGGAAGTTGAGGTGTTACATGATAGGTGTGGTGATGTCTTCTGTGGAAGTGTGGCGGAGTGTTTCCTTGTGGATGATGGCGACACCTCCTCCTTGTTTGTTGGTGTGGTCCCGGTGTATCATTTGGTAGCCGTCGGGTTTTAGGGTGGCGATGTCAGGGGTGCAGGAAAGGTTGAGCCAGGTCTTCCTGATGAAGGTCACGTTGGGGGTGATGGTGATGATGGTGTCCCAGATCTCTTTGGTGTGTTTGCAGAGGGGCTGGGCGTTGAGCAGGATGCAATGGAGCTGTTCTGGGGTGTTCTTGGGTGATGAGGTGGGTGTGGTGTGGGATGCTGGTGTGAGAGGGAGGTCCTGGGGTGCAGATGAAGCAACAGCAGCGGCAGTGGCAGGTGAAGGATCCTACTGTTCATTGAGGAGATGTGATTTATCAGTTTTTGTCCAGGCGTCTGCGGTCCAGGGCACGGAGCTTATCAGTGGAGTATCTGTGGGTGGTGGGGGAACCAGGGTTCTTGCCACTATGTGCAGTCCAGCTGTGGATGCTTACAGATGAGCTTGCCTTTGCTGCAATGATGACACACCTGCTGCATGTGTCCACTGTGCGGCCACACAATATGTTTGTGCGGGCATAATAATGATTGCCAGAGATAGTTAGGAACCCTATATCAGCTGGCACCTGCCAAAAGAGTGGCTCTGGGGACCAAGTCGAACGCAGACTGTAGATCTACAAATAACACATAAAGTCGACCGCCCCCCAGAACCACCATTTTCCAGACTATTAGTTGGAGTCGAAACACCTGATCAATGGTGTAGGTGTATTCCTGAAAACCAGCTTGCAAAGGAGTTAATATCTCATTCACTGCCAGTCAGTCCTGTAGCCTATCCAGAATAATTCTACTGAACAGTTTTTGAGAGCTTTCTATAAGGATTATCAGCCTAGAGTTTATCAGGAAGGGCGGGGATCCCTTTTTAAAAATCAGTATAATTTCTGCCCCTGCCCAAGATGGGGGCATAGGTGCGCTTTTTATGATGGCATTAAAGTACAGCATGAAGTAGGGCCCGCAAATATTGATCTCACCTAGATAAAAATCTCCCAGAATCCTGCCAAGCCCTTGCACTTTGTTGGGGTCGATCTTCTTGATAACTGCACTTACTTACTGGGTCGAAATGGGAGTAATCTCTACACATTCGCTCTCAGTCCTGCTATCTTTGGGCCCAATACAACAATTTGAGGGGCAATAGATTTCTCTGGCACAGAATACAGACTGGAGAAATGTGCGACCCATTCTGTGGCAGCAACATTATTCTCAATAGGGCAATGGGCCTCTCGGCTTCCTGTGGACACTCTGTTACAGAAACAGCAATGGTCCCCCTCTCTGGCCACAACCAACAATCCTTCCAATTTCCCATGTTTCCAGGCCCTTTATGCTTCTTTGACAGCGTTTTTATGCACCACCCTCAAAACTTGAATCAACTTTCTATCTTGCTGCTTAATTGCAGCACTGAGTGATGCACTGGCGCTTCTACAGGCTGGATTACACAGGTTGGGGGACTTTGCCTACCCACAGTCCCCTTTTCTCCTCATAAAAGTAATTATTTAGTCCCTCCCACATGTTATTATGCAGATTGCCGATCTTATCTATAATCTCCCTTTGATCCAGAGCCAAGTCCAGTAGGAGCAATCCTGCAATACTTTCAGCTACTAATTTATAATTTGCCCCAACCAGCTCTTGGGGTTGTGATACACACTCCAATTAACTCTGCGCCGATTGTAAGTTAATCCCAACCTTCTATCAAATGGTTTGAAGCAACTGGATTGACTACTACATACAGGGGTATCTATGGCAAAGATAACTGCATTGTGGTCTCTGTCTGGTCTTGGTTTACAGCCATATCTTTCAAATACAGACACCTCCTTACATTCACCAATATATAGTCAATGAGACTACTAGTTTTGGATGTGGTCAAAAGTATGGTTCTCATAAACACATTATATTTACGTCTAACCCCCCCAAAATTCTGGTTGCCCAGCACTATCTCCCATTCAGTCAACTTACTGAAACCTTTTTTTATTTTGCATCTTACCCCCATTAATCAATTCTTTAACAGTCCTATTTGGGGCAATAGTTCGCTAAGGAAACAAGGTAAAACCTTGTGTGGGAAGGCTTGGATGGCTAAAGGTATTCTTCTCATTTCCCAATTATATCATAAAGACTCTATCATTCCTTTTACTACTCTCTCAGCAATTTATAATCTCCCTATTCGCATGAAATCCCAATATATCATTCTTTCTACTCTAGTCCAAGAGGCCCTCAATAAACTTATACATCATAATCATTCTTCTCTTGCATCATCTCCACACCCGATTGTAACTTCTAATTATCCTAGGGCAGCTGGAATTTATAAACTTTTAAGAACGTCTGTTTCACCTAGACTCAAATCACCTATTGAGACATTGTGGGAATCTGTTTGGCCACCTTCTTTATGGGATAGAATATTGTATAAGATACATTCCACTGCACGCACTGCAAGCCTCACACAGACCCTATCTTTTTTTTATAATAGACTTTTCTACACTCCTGTACGCCTTTACAAACACAAACTTGCACAAAATGACAATTGTTGGCGCTGCCACACTCAGCAGGGTACTGACATTCACATGTTTTTTTCCTGTCCATCCCTATCTACTTTTTGGTCCTCAATATGGTCTCGCATTTCAGCAATAGCTCAGATCTCCTTACCAATGTCATATGAATTACTGTTTTTGGGTGGCATACACGCTATCTGGAGTTCATTCAGGCCTCTTGGAAAATTGGTGGACCTTTTGCTTTCTATTGCAATCTCTATTATTACTTCTAACTGGAAATCTTTGGAGAACATTACTCTCAGACAGTGGTGGAATTCTGTATGTTATCATCATAGACTTGACAGCTACAAGCTTGATTCAACAGGAACTTTCTTCAAACGTCATCAGCTATGGTTGCCATTACGTAACTATCTCTCACGCACTGCGAAGGAAATTGATTTTTCTCCTCCTTTTTAAAGAATGTCAATATATTTCCTGTTTTTCTTCTTATAAATACTTATTTTATCTTACATTCGCTGTAACTAATGTCTATTACCTCTCTCTCCACATGTCTATCACTTGATTCCCTTTTCTATCCCTATAGCTTTTCTCCCTCTCCCTCTCTCTTTCTTCTTTCTTTATTCAAACTCGGAGTCTTTGTTTCTATATTGCTGTATATGCATAATTCATGTACATGTTTAATATACATTTATAAGTACAATATTCCTTATGCATATATATTCACAACTGCATATCTCTGCCCTGGCAATGTTAAGTTAATGTTCTTGTATTTGACTCAATAAAAAACATCTTTAAAAAAAAAAAAGTATGCTTCTCTTCCCTATCAGAGGTATTTCTACCATTACAGGCTTGGATGCCCTGATTTCATATTAACACATTTATTTGGAGTGTCAGTGGAGAACATTTCTCAATGAGAGGAATTACTAATCCAGGTATTGACCACACTCTTCCTTCTGGGTAGGGACTTCAGTGTTGACATCCAGTGGTTCAAACCGGCAATTAAAATGATGCCGTATGTGAGTTCAGTAGCTCTATAGTTGGGGATCCAACTTTATTCACCACTGTTCTTAAGTACACATTATAAATATTAAATACCACTTTCTGCGGGAATGTCAGACTAACACACACAATATTTGGGGAGCATATCTTAATTTCCTTAGACACAGAGGTAAACATAGTACTGACCCATGTTGTGGGTCCCCCCGAAGGTCTTCCCTTTCCCATTGTTGAAGCTTCCTTATTAGAATTAAAAAAGTCAGAGCGATGCACCAGCTTTACCAACCAGGTCTCGTTGAAGAGGGAAAGTTCATGCAGATCTATAAAATGACACCTGTCTGAGCAGTTACATTTGGAAACGTTCCCAACTACATTACACAAGATTAGCTTAGTAGGGGGGATTATTTGGCTTATGTCAGAGTTGCCATTATTTCCAATCCTAGTCGACACCCCCCGGTCTTCAGATGATTCAGCACAAGAGGGTAGAGCAGCGCTACCCCTTGTGTGACTATCCCTCCTAATACTGTTAGGTACTGTACTGATGGCTTAGATATATGATGTTCGGCCTGGTTATGTTCTTCAGGCCCACTAGGGGCAAGTCTAAACTCAAGCCCAGGCACCTCAGTAAAACGTTTAGTTGTCAATGATCCTATTTGTGCTATTTGTAGCATATTACTATGTTCTATTGTAGCCCGGGTCCTAAGTTTTTTACAAACTTGACTCTGCATCCTACATCCGTGATGTCAATACATTGCTCCCTCTTTCTGAGTTGTTACTCCCAAATTACTCTCTGCAATATTAGCAACAGATGGAACAGCCTGAGTAACACACTTATCATTAGTAAGTCAATCGACTCCTCCTAGAGCGTCAAAACGGTTCGACGTGGGGATCTGGATACCAAATGATCGCTTAGTAGGCCATTAGGAACAGGATAGGGTACAGATGGTGGATATATTCTTTGCTTCTGCGTGATAGACTGTTGCCGAGAGTAATAACACGGTGTATAAAAACAGCCCAGCGGTACCAAATCTATGGTCAACCCTACTACCTGTTTACTGAAAGAACCAAAGAGCAAGCTCTGCACTACCAATGGAGACCTGAAATTAATAATGACACAATCTCCTGGGCTATCCACTGATACCGGACTAATGCACCTCAACCTACGGGTTGAAAGGATGTTATTTGCCAGAGAGAAGGGGAAGTCCCTATGTCATACAAGCCAGTACACATTTTTATTTGTAAGCTCTTCATGTGATCCCCTCTGACCCTCACACAGCTGTGGGACTCCAGTTCGTGTTGCCACAAAAGGGCAGGATGCAGGTGGTAGATTGATCACAGGGTGACTCTAGCATCGACTGGATCCATTAGACCCAGACTTCCCTCCAGTGGTGACTTTAAAGTTCTTTATCTCTGCCTGATGACTCACGTGGAGTGCAGAGTGGCAGAACGGCATGACTGGTTAAAATTAGAGATGCAGTACTGTCAGATGCCACAGGGCCTGCGATAGGCAGGGTAGTGGATTTTCTAGGTGCCTCTCCCTGTCTACCTTCGGGACTGACCTTTGGGCTTGGGGTGCTGGGATCTGTAGTTGCTTAATATCCTTTAGCCCCAGTTCAATGGCTGTTATACGAGCCAGGATTTGAGAGAGTTCCACGAGTAAAATGTTTTAGATTTTAACAATGCAGTCCTCCAATAGTTGTGCAACCCACAGTGATTTAGATACAAGCCCCTCTTCAGTAGACTTGATAGGAGGTTGATCTGGAATAGAGGGAGGTGGCAGTAGAATTAATTGGTTACCAACTTCCACAGGTTTATTTCATATACCATCTGTTAGGCCGTTTTGTGACCACAGATGTCTGTGGACTCACCTTAGGGGAATGAGAATTAGAGGGCGAACACAAACTTGAAATCAGCCCCCATTCATTTCGTAAGGGGCACCATTGTGTGCAGAGGCTGCGTTGGCATCAGATATTGTGGCATACCAGAAACCTTGGATAGTCTTGCTAGCGCGCCTGGTCCTTAGTAAATAAACTTACAAGGGGACGCGTATAGACAATTAACCTTTTGGATCGCATGGAGTATCCTAGCTATGTACATCAATTATCAATGTAATCAATCAACAACCACTAAGAGAATCATTAAGCATGAGACAATCTATCAACAATTTCATGAATAATCACAACTCAGTTATGCATTTTATCAATTATTTTTCCCTTTTATTTACAATGCTAAGTCATCAAGTTAGATTAAGCTTCATTGCTTGAATGCTTCAACATAAGCCAATAAAGATGAATACAACAGCATTAATAGCAGAGTTCAGCAAGAATTCCGTCAGTCATTTGTCACTGTCAACGTCACCCATAGGAAGCCTACCTTACCCAGATTAGCATCGGTATGAGGGACTTCATGCAAAACAATTTAGAAAATATGAATTTGGAAAACCATCTAGCTAGAAGGAAAACTATAAAACAGTGCAGTTGGTACCTGGAAGAAAAGGCACGAGTTAATTGGTCACATTGTCATAGCTACCCATCAACGGAATGGATCAGCAACAAAGTCAGTTTTCGTCTTCAGGTCATCAATAGATCAGCAACTCATCAGGCTCTCAAGAGTATGAGCCCAATGACAGATTCTCGAACTGTGTCTCCTGACGTAATCAGTTCTCCCCTCGCATCTCTCGCATCTGAAGTTTTAGCCCCTTGTCATGACTTTTTATTAAAGTTTTTTAGTCTAACCCCCTAATTCCCAATTGGTCAGTCAATCAGCAGATATGACTCTAACCTATAATATAAATTTTTCAAATCTGTGAGGTCTAATATTTCTTCTTTCTCATTTCACGGATTGGTCCACTGTACAACATCTTCATTATCTGGCTCCTCAGGTATCGAAAATGTTGCATGTTCCTCTTCAGTTAGTGCTCTCATTGTTCAAGGCGTGGGAAAGTACATTTAGTCTACTCTACACATACTTGTATCAAATTGACTTCATCATCTCCTGTCCCTCAGTACATTGCAGAAAATTCTAGCTAAGCGACTTTCACATCGGGTGGCTCAAGGTCGGGTCATGCACCAGATTCTCTGTAGTGCGCTAGAAATTCAACTTCTTGTGTGAGGCCTGGAAAAGACAAGGCCATAACTTCAGCTAAATTAATTCTACAAATTAATGCAAAACATAGGTTATACATATTAATATGACATATTACTACATTACTCTTACATATTTCATTATTTCACGCATTTTTAGTTATTTCAGTACAACTTCATATAAA
The DNA here is from genome assembly GCF_031143425.1 of Pleurodeles waltl. NCBI lineage: Eukaryota > Metazoa > Chordata > Amphibia > Caudata > Salamandridae > Pleurodeles > Pleurodeles waltl. The sequence goes on along the minus strand of NC_090440.1, from coordinate 397,875,432 downwards.
TGGCTGCCACACCCCGTGGGCACATTTCCAAACATGCACTTTATTTTCTCTACAATTAATTTCTCTACGAACGTTTCATTAATCAAAACGCATAAACATTAATTAATAATTTCTAATTAGCATCTCTGCGTCAACAGTCTCCTCTCGGTCAGTTCGTTTTCAGTAGATATAACTCCCATAGCCCTCTGCAGCATCATATCTATTGAAGATTATTGAGGTAGAGTTAGGAGGAGGGGTTGGGACTGAAGATCTCCTAAGGCTTTTCTTTTACCAATTCTGCATATTAAGTTAAAACAGTCCAAGACACACAATTATGCTTTAGTCTTTTGAACAAATACCTTCAGGAACAACGGTCAGGAACAAGGGCCAGTGAGGCATGGCCCAAACCAGCCTATTCTGTACTTTGATGTGCATTGATGGACAATAAGGCAGATCCCCTCCTCACTGTGCCGCGTTATCCCGGAAGATAATAACCCACCCCAAGGGCAAGCACCAGGTATGCAAGCTGCAGCAAGAGAGCCAGAAAGAAAAATATTGTTCACCCCAAAAAGCCAATGTTAGGGGGTGGCCCAGCCTCATCCAGCCGTGGATGGGCTCAGATGGGCCTGCCCTTGGCCTGGGCTTTGCCCGGGCATGCCCTGTATGTGCCCTGCACAGCGGGAAGGCTGCAGTGTGCTTTGTGTGCAATGACAGCAAGCTATCCTACCTCTTCATGGGCTGTTGCGGCACCTCCTGGTGCTAAGGGTTATGGATGTGGTAGTCCCGCTACCAAGGAGGCTGGAAGTGTCAATGGGAGTCTGGTTCCTTCTCTTGGAGTAGAAGTGTCCTATGCTGTGGGAAGGCTGTCACACACTTTGAGCGTAATGACAGCCGGTGGTCCCACCCCTTCACAGGACATTGCAGTGCATCCAGGCACTGAAGCTTATGGATGTGGTAATCCCTCTACTAAGTGTCCTTTGGGGTCTGGTAACTCCAGTCATGCTCTCACCTGGACCTTTTCGCTGGAGTGAAATGGATCACAACAAAGGTTCCTAACTTCCCTGTAGGTCAAGAAGACCCAACACAGTCAAAGTCAAGATTGACCCACCGGGAAGAAAGGACAGAAGGAATCTGGTTATCTTCACTGGGCTCCTACTCTGGTCATCTGGCTTCACTCTCACCTTTCTCCTCCTGGAAATCAACAATATGAGAACCAATATTTGAATGCTATAAAGGGACCTGCAACCTATGTTGGGTAGAATTATACTTTTAAGTACCTTGTGTCCCCTCCTCCATGTGTCTAGTGTAGTCAGTCGCACAAGGCATATATTTGCTGAATCTATAGCAACACAATGCCTTTGTGACTCTAGTATTCTTAAAGTCCTTGCACTCAAATTCTGTGTTGTTAGAAACCCACCTTTACTACTTCTTGGGTGTGCTGAAATAAAGCTCTAGAAAACTTGCAGATATCCACTGCAACTTAAACGTATCCAAGTCCTGTATGTGAACTCATTCCCTTATGCCATATATAACTAAACATAACAACCTATATCCATTCATGGCCCCAAGAATTGCTTATAACACAAATAGCATATTTCAACATTCAGATATCAATGTAAATAGCAAACCATATACTAGAACTTGATTCCAAAATAAATGTCTGCAACTGGTATAAATGGAGAAATAAATGCATGTGTCTCAACATCAACCTTTTTGTCTTTCAGGCCCAAAGTCATAACAACTTTTTTTAAAAGGAGATTAAGATGAAATAATTATATAAGTATTTTTTTTGTACTCATAGCGCAAATAGCGTGTTACCCTACGAAAAACAGTCACTGGCTTGATGCGTAGTTTCTAATTGTATCTTGCCGAAGAGTTCTCTCCTAGAAGAACGAGATGCTGCACAGAACAACGCAACCCATATGCCAACAACAGACAAATGCGACTGAAGAAATCCAGGGATCCAGAGGACACAGAGAACAAGGAAGTCAGGTGAGTAATCCACAAACAGTTTAACAACGAGTGGCTTCCTGTGGTGCAGCGTGCAGCCTTAAAGGCTAGGTGCTCCACCATTTAAAGGAACTGCATGATCGTGGCCCAATGTTTAGGCAGTCCTGACCCCCCTGTTGCAGCAGAAGTGTCCTGCACTGTGGGCAGGATGTGATGTGGTATGAGCGCGATGACAATGGGTGGCTCCGCCCCTTCATGGTCTATTGTGGTCCCTTCAGGCAGTGAGGCTTATGGATGTGGTAGTCCTGCTACCAAGAAGCCTGAAAGGGTCTGTAGTGGTCTGGTGTCCCCTCTTACAGCAGAAGTGTCCCTTGCTGCAGGAAGGCTGTGACACGGTGTGAGCGTGATGACAGCAGGTGGCCCCGCGCCTTCATGGGCTGTTGCAGTGCCTTCAGACTCTGAGGCTAATGGATGTGTTAGTCCCACTACCATGGAGGCTGGAAGTGCCGGGGGTCTTGTCCCCTCTCTTGCAGCAGAAGTTTAGAGGTTTCAGAGTAATTAAAGGAAATAAAATATAGATATCTAGGGATGGGGATCCTTTGCAGATGCACTCATGGGGGATCCACGGATCCAGGACCAAAAGCAATGCTTTGATTGGCTGGCTGCAAGCTGTAAGAAAGTTGCAGCCATCATTCTCTTTCTTGCTTTTGCCACGGAGGGGAAAGAAAATGGGAAAAAAATATATAGGGTCAGGATAGTTTTATCCTGACCCCATAGAACACATGGAGGGGCCCTCATGGGCAAAAAATTCCCATCTGCTGATCCAACGTGGCGCTCAGTGCAGACCCCTCTGTAGAAATGCGAATGATCTGTTGATCCAAAGCAGACTGAAAAAACATAGATCCACTCACACATGAATCCCAAGCCACGCACGGCTAAAGGCCGTGGTAGCTTGTGGTTGGGTGCATGTGGAGGGGTTGGCTGCAGGGCCCAGTCCTGCAACTAAACCCACTCGCTCATGGTGATAGGCTGGGTGAGGCTGTGGTTATAGTAACGTATGGTAATTATATATTTCATATCAAGAATGGAGGCTCCTGGTTTGCCTTCTAATCTTGCTTTAATATTACAGCAGCAGTCAAGAACTACAAATCCCAAAAGGCTCAGCAACAGGCTGGCCAATGGGACAAAAGAACATAACAATAGTAAGCACCAATAAGGCAATCCAAATGACTATAGAGTACACTCTTGACTGCAAGCATCCCTCTATCTTGCTGCTCACAATCAAGATAAGCACTCTCATTGCCTTGTTATTCATTATTTATTAAGGTCATATGGTAATTTTACTTATGTATGTTGTGCTAAGGGTATTTTAATCTTGGAATGTTTTCCTTTCGTTTTCTTGCGCTGTGCGTCCATTTATTTTTGCCTCCTGACACACCTGGTGCCCAGTCCTCCTTTCCCCCGGACTCGCTCCCACCATTTCCCTCTATTAATGGCCTGCGCGTCTGCAACGGTTTCAACCCTTGCAATGCCTTACCACTTCGTTTGTTTGCTTCACGCTCCTCTTCCCTGCTTCATTGCCATATTGCCGGTGTCTGTTTCCCGCCTTTTCTGATCTCCACTTTGTCTGAAAGGGAATGGTCTCAGTCCCCGCCTCCCCTCTTTGACACCGGCACTTCAACTCTCCAGAACATACCTCAGGGGAGTGTTTTGTCTTTATTTTTCCCTGCCTCTTTTCATTATGGTTACATTAAACCTTTACCTGCCAAATTTTACTTTGTTAATAGTAAAAAATTGAAATAGATAGTTCCCCTTTAATGCCTGACATGAATGATTATGGTGAAGCTTATAAACAAGAATTAAATGATTTTATTTAGTCCTCTGTGGAACAAGCCCTTGAGGCTTCAATGGAAAAATGTCTAAGAACATTGAAAATACTGTAATAAATATGATGTTCAAGACTTTATTGGCTCATTCTGCAGGGGAAAGCACAAAACACAAAAAATTACCATTACCTACAAAAAAGAAATGTACCACTAATGACGGCGCACAATCGAATAGTGAGGTTTTCTCACACCAGACTGAGGATTTCCTTCCTCTCAGGCCTGTGTGCAAGGGGGGGAATTCTTCCAATGATTCAAAAACTTCTTCCAATTCGCATTCTAAATGCAAATCAAAAACGAAACATGTTGATGAAGGGCCAAAAAGAATAATTATTTAAAAAATCTTGGACATAGATGACGAGATGGAGGATTTGGACAAATCTGCTATGGCTACTGACAATGATCCTGTCTCTTCCCCTCCTCCTTCTAAGAAAAGCGAATTAATCAACCCTGAGCCTTTTCTTTCCAATAGCATTATGAATTCTGAAGGGGTTCCTATGTTTGACCCTTCTCTCATTCACCACCCTAATTCTATGGAGTGGTTACCAGCCACCCATGTTGGGGAATATGTTGCTCCTCACCTTCGTCTTCCATTAGATAAAGAAACGCGAGCAAAACTAAAATCTGAATGCCCTAGACTTTCTTTGCCTTCCAACATCACTATTACTCCTTCTATCGACCAATCACTAATTACCTTTTTCTCCAAATCTGGAAAAGATCCACGGTAAGGAGTTGACAAAGCCTAGTCAACCTGGCAGGATATATTATTGGATGTGGTTTGCCCGCTGGCACGTATTTTTGATTTGGCTGAATCTGCTAGATTAGACAATGCGGACATCAGTCCTTCAGACCTCTCTCTATGGGTTCAAAGGGCCTTTTGTTTATTGAGCAATGCCAACTTGGCCATTATCCATGAAAGAAGGAAAGGTTTATTATTAAAATTACACCCGAAACTCACCAATCTAACCACCCTCGACCATGGTATACAGGCAGAAGGTTAACTTTTTGGCGACTCATTCATCAAAGACCTTAGTCACGACATCACAACTTTTTCGTCCATCGACAAGGCACAGCAATCCTTAAAAAAGGTCTTCAATCAACAGGTTTTTGCACGGGCTGGTAGAGGCAGGAGCCGCTTTACTGGCGGTGCCTACCTCAACCAGGGATCGAAAGGCTCCTTTAACACAACCTACAATGTCCAGGCGTACAAACCCCAGTTCTATCTTCAGAGGTACAGAGGATATTGTGGCCGTGGACAATGGAATTTCAAGTCCAATATTTCCCAAGGTAAGTCTTTCCTCTGGCCTTCCCATAGGGGGCTGTGATCCATATTTTCAATCAACATGGCAATTACAACAGATCCTTGGGTTCTAAATACAATTCAGGGTTATCTCATAGAATCATATTCTCCTCCATTTCAAAATGGCTTTTCTCTCCCTCTAAAGTTTTCAGTGGAAATTACCAATCTCATATCTTTTGAAATTCAATCTCTTTTACAAAAGAATGCAACTCGACCATCTCTTCCAGATCCCACAGGTTTCTTGAGTTCCCTCTTTCTTGTACAAAAGAAAAACAAAACGTTGAGACCTGTGATCAATGTCAGACTGTTCAATCATTTTGTGGTATGTAGTCATTTCAAAATGGAAACTATAATACATCTCAGAGATATTTTCAGAGATATTATCAGAGATATTATCAGAGATATTTTGCTACAATACGATTGGATGGTGAGAATAGATCTAAAAGATGCTTATCTCACGATGCCCATTCATCCATCTCACAGGAAATATCTTCAGTTCCAGTGGCAGACAAAAACCTTTCAGTTTTCCTCTCTTCCTTTCAGACTTTCTTCAGCTCCCAGGTGTTTCACGAAAGTGATGGAGCCAGTAGTCGCCCTTCTCATGTCTCTAGGTATATGACTCATAATATATTTAGAAGATATTCTCCTAATGAGTCAAAATGTTCAAATGCTTTACTCCCATCTTTAGCTGACATGCTCACTTCTTTCAGATCTGGGTTTTGTGAAAAACTCAGAGAAGTCAATAATGATTCCCACTCAGCAAATAGAGTTCCTAGGATTCTTAGTAGATTCCTCGACCGCTACCCTTCACCTTCCCATTGCAAAGGTAAGTTTATTAAAAAAGTACTCCTTTACACCCTCTGCAGAGATCAAATCTCCCTCAGATCCCTCCCAAGAGTCATAGGTCTTCTTTCTTCCTCCATTCAAGCCATACTTCCGGGCCCCCTTCATTATCAGGCCTTGCAACGCTTACAATTTTTTCCATCTACGCAAAGGTTTAGCCTATTGCAACCTCATAAAATTAGACACAGAGTCCTGTCTAGAGCTTCAGTGGTGGAAAGACTATTTAGGACCATCTTTGCCTCAGCACCCGATCCTGTATTAGAATCAGATGCAAGCCGGACGGGCTGGGGTGCCCGCTGTAGACCAATATCGACTGGCTGTAGATGGTCCGTAGAGGAGTCCAAATTGCACGTCAATTGTTTAGAGATGCTTGCAGGCTCCTTTGCAATCAAAAGCCTTGCTAAACACAAAACACAATGTTCTATGCTTCCCCGATGTACAATGTCTCTGCTGTCTGCTACATCAATCACTTCAGGGATACCAAAGCAAAACTTTTGGCAGAGTTAGCAAAGAGCCTTTGGGAGTTTTGTGTCTCCAACAACGTTTCTCTCCAAGCAGAGTATCTTCCAGGTATTCAAAACACCATCGCAGACTGGCACTCCTGCCATCTCAAAGACTCCAGCAATTGGAAACTCCATCCTTCGATATTTCTAATTCCTTTGGACAAATGGGGCCCCTTCAAAACAGATCTATTAGCGTCCGCTTAAATTACCAGTTACCACTCTTCTTCAGTTAGCGGCCAGATCCTTTAGCCCTAGCAGCTGATGCTTTATTGCAAGATTGGTCCTTGGCAATCAATTATGCTTTTCCTCCTTTTATCATGATCAACGCAGTGTCTAGCTTAAGTGAAATGTCAAAATGCTACCTTGGTCATAGTGATCCCCTTCTGACAATCTCAAGTTTGGTTTACCTCTCTTCTCGAACTATCAATGGACTTCCCAGTCCTTCTCCCGTCTTTTCCTTACCGTCTTCTAGATCCATCAGGATCTCCTCAAAACCTTCTAATCAACAATACCCTAACACTCCCAGCTTGGAAAGTTTCAGGTCTTCTCAAATACTGTATCTTCATTTCGTCAGAAGCTTCAGAATTAATTAACAACACTTGGGCCCCAGGAACAACCAAGGCTTATAAATCAACATGGGCTTTATGGTCAAACTGGTGTGTGGGAAAATGTATCAGTCTCCTTTCAATGGATGTAATCTATATCAATAATTTCCTAGCAGCAGAAGCTAGTTCAGGTAAGTCTTACAGAACCATCAATTTATACATATCAGCAATATCCATGAATTATCATTATATCAATGGCAAACCTGTGGGAGAACACCCGTTAATCTGTTATCTATTGAAAGGAGTAAAACTTTCCAAACCTCCTTCTCCATAGTATCCAAACTATGGGATGTAATTGTGGTATTGAATGTATTTATTTATCGGCCTGCTAATGCACATCTTTCCTTGAAAATACTTTTGGCAAAATTGACTATGTTGTTATGTCTTACTTCTATTGAACAATTGTCAGGTGTCAAATCATTTGATGCATCTTCACGTCAGTATACACCTACAGGGGTACTGTTTCATGTTGACAAACACACAAAAGGCAATTTACATACTGTCTTTTACCCTTACTTTCCAAACAAACCCCAACTTTGTGTCGAATTGTATTTAAAAGAGCATGAGAAACGTACGATCAACCTCAGAATGTCCTCTCTCCCACCAACTTCTGATTTCTTCTTGTAAACCTCACAAACCAGTTTTCTCCACTACTCTGGCTGACTGAGTCAGATGGATTATGTCTTTGGGGTTCTATTAATGAATGATTGGGCCATAATTATGTATTATTACTTTATGAGTTTGATCATGTTGCGATTAAATGAGACTCAGATAATTATACACTGGAAGAAAAGTACATTTGGATAAGTGTGGTGTTCCTCACCCGCATACACACCACTGCAGTTGGACTTGTGGAGTGAGAGGGCCTTTGTGCTGTTCTAAACCTCTATCTATCTATCTATCTATCTATCTATCTATCTATCTATCTATCTTAAATGTATTCAAACATAGTTAAGAAAAATATTGATTTTAGATTTTATTGATTTTTTTTTTTTTTACATTCATAACTGAATACATAAAGATGGATATATTATTTCAAATTAATAACTTTAAAAAAAATAATTTAATGTAAATTACACATGCATATATATATATACACACAGATAGTGTAACATAATAAAAAATATATTTATTTTAAATAAATTTTTTTTTTACATTTTATAGTTAATTTGAAACAATATATCTATATTTATTTTTAGTTGTAAATATAAAAAATGAATATATTTATATATATATAAAGTCTTACATATTTAATATTAATAATTTTAAAACTATCTAACAAGATATTATTTTCTACTTTAAACCCTATTCATGTTTTCAAAAATCTATAATTTTTCTTTTTTTGGCAATGTTAGTGTCAATGATATTTTTTCTGACATTTTTGTACTTACCTTTCTAAGGATAGGACAATGATATTATGAGAACCAATATGTTTTTTCAGTTCTAATCTAGCTTTTTGCACGTTTGCTTAAAGTATTAGGCCTCTGTGCAATTTGCCCTAGATGCATTTTATTTAATCTCGTACTGTTATTTTACAATAACCAGTTTCATGGTCTTGTTTTATTTTCTTCTATCACACTGTTTAGCTTACTTCAGCACTGAAGTTCTCAAACAATACATTCTTGCTCGCTCTGTGCTTCAGTCAAGGATACAGTCTGGTACATTGCCTATAGAGGTGGTAGAAGTTTAGTCTTTAGGGTTTGTAGAAAGTGCACATTCTTATGTAGGGACGTTTCTTGGAACACCGGCGTGTTAGTTATAAAACACTTCCTAGTCCTGGTACACGTAAGAGGGAGATTCCGACCAGGAACCCACAACTAGATGCTGACTGCCCTGTTGCAGAAGCTGATCCTGATCACAGGCCTTTGCTCAGGTATGAGGGTCGATGTCCTCCGGGGGGAATCTGAAAGGCAGGCTTAGAGCTTCACATGCTGTGTTCAAACTAGAATTTAGGAGAGAGAACATAATCTAGTTGCACTATGATAGCATTATTCTTATGTTTCACTCTCCTCGTTACTATTTCAATCTTACTGTGTTATATGATTCTGGTTATTGCGGCTCACGCCTTGTTATCTAAAATGCAGTCGTTTTATTAAACCAATCTTTAAAACTTAAACTGCCTTTGTCATTTATATGTGAGACCACACTGTGTATGAGAGAACTGGTTGGGACCTGAGTGACCACGACTTCCCTGGGAAGCACTAAGATGTCATGCGCTCGGCTGCCCAATTGTCTCTTCCCTTTGGGAGAGATAAGGCACTGCTAGTTAGCCGGAGCTCAACCCGGATTTGGGGTGACAAGGGTCCTTCGCCGTTGGTTAGACTTAGTCCCCCACACTGTGAACGATCTTGCCGCCCAAAAATCCAGTAGTCTCATTAGGATAATGAGAGCCTACGCGACAAAGGGTCCAAAAAAATACTCAATTTAGGGGACATTAAGGGGAGTGAAGGGTAGTAGCCAATGTGCTACTTACCTTTGAGGTCACTACGCCCCCTAGATGACCACTTCCTTTGGGGATTGGGCATAACCACGAATTCCTAATTCCACAACACACAAGATTGCAAAGGCTGTGCTCATTTCAGGCTGGTCACTGTTGGAGTGTGCCCAGCCTAGGAATGCAAAATGCCTCCTACATAACTAATTTTCCAGCCTGTCCAGGTGCCAGATGGGCCCTGGGGCAATGGCAGTCAGGTTCTTCCTCTTAGGAAGGCCAGATCTGCATGCCAAAGGCAGTGAAGATTTGCAGGTCATCCTGTTGGGAGGGGTGTGTAACACCCATGTCAGAGCAGGCTTTGTTTCTGACCTCCAGAGAGCAAAGGCTCTCACCCTTGGGGGGGGGTCAGAATCTTGTCTCTTGGTGCCAGGCAGGCTGTCTGGAACTTGTCAATGAGCCCACCAGCAGTTGAAAGTGGCCTTTGGGTACATGTATTAATAAATCCATCACTGTAATCAATGAGGGGTTATTAATAAGGGATGTTTAATACCAAACTTCCCTTTTTTCAGTGAAGTCATCATGTAGCTGGGGAACTCATTGACCAGGGCCCAGCACATGTATTTAGAATGGCTTAAATGTTCACTTACAATGGTTAGGAATCAGCAAAGACGTAGAAGGGGTATAACTGCTCTTGAAGATATCTCCACACATGCAATATATTGCACCCTGCCTTAGGGTTGTAAGGCCTGCTTTAGGGGTGACGTACAAAACTACATGTAGTGTTTAGGTGACTTGGCACACAGACTGTGCTCCATGTCGAGTTTTCACTTTTGGGGGGAATGGCAGAGTGCATGAGCTTGGTGCTGGGTCCCCTAAAGTGGCACAAGTTGTGCTGCTTCTCTTAAGGGGCCCTCTTCAGTACCCATGCCCTAGGTACCAGAGGTACCATTTACTAGGGCCTTACATGGGTGCTTAATGGCCTGGCCATTTGGAGATGAAGTCACCAGGTGTCTTGTTTTGAGGAAGGAACACTGGCACTGGTGAACTGTATAGCAGCAACCCTGTGCATGTCAATGAAAGTTGCATAGAAAATCAGGCAAAAAGTGGGGGGTACTGCAACAAGAACCCAGCTTCCTACACTCATCCAATGCATATCCAACTTTGTGAGGACTTCCGCAGAAACAGCCTGCTGCCTTGCCCCAGTGATAGATTTTGACTCCCAAGGTAAAGCCTCCAGCTGGGTCAAACCTGGTTGATGTATCTGACTGTGCTACATTGTGGTTGGCCTGAAACTGTAACAAGGTCCTGGTCCACTGTGACCATTGATTACCATTGGGAATTTGTGCTTTTTAGTGCTATTTTTCTTAAATCTTCAAATAAATCATATAGCTGGCCCCCTTCATTAAGATTTTTGTTGTTTCAGCGTTACTTTGTTCATTATATTTTCTCTATGTTTATAAATTGGAGCAGGACTTTTATTGTGTTGTGTTTTTTATGTTTTAACTGTTTTATAACTTCTAAATGCTCTACAAAGTTCTCTATGTTAAACCTGTCTTCTCTGTGCCCTTGCTACCAAGGGTGAGCTCAGGTGTGAATTACTGAAATCTTTAACTGGACCTAACAAGTTAGTGACTACCATACACCTCACCTAATAATTCACTTTCTTGCAGTCCTTTATTAAATTTATGGATTTAGGGCCAGATGTAAGAAGCATTTTTCAAGTCGCAAACGGCAAATCGTGCCATTTGCGACTTGAAAAATGCTATTTGGGATGTACAGACCCATTTTTGAGATTCGGTAATCTATTTGCCGAATCGCAAAAAGGGTTTGCGAGTCACAATTAGGAAGGTGTGTTCCCTTCCTAATTGTGAGTCGCAGTCCCATGTATAATTGTTTTGTGAATGCAGTCGTTTGAAACTGGTGCTAGCCCATTCGCTTTGTGAATGGCAGCGAAAATATTTTTTCAGAGCAGGCAGTGGTCCTATGGACCACTTCCTTGTTCTGAAAAAGTGAAAAGAAACTTTTCATTTTTTTGTATTTGAAATGCATCTTGTTTTCCTTTAAGGAAAACAGGCTGCATTTAAAAAAAATAAAAAAAAAGCTTTATTTAAAAGCAGTCGGAGACATGGTGGTCTGCTGTCTCCAGCAGGCCACCGTCCATGTGAGGGCGGGCATTCCCAATGGGGTCACAAATTGCGACCTACCTCATGAATATTCATGAGGTAGGTCATTTGCGACCCCATTGGGACCCGCAAACAGTGTCATTGACACTGTTATACATGAGGTATTGCGACTCGCAAATTGCGACTCCCAAAACCTGAATTTCATACATGTGGTCCTTAGTACTTTGATTAGTACTCTGTAAGTGCACTGACTCTTTATATAAGTGTGGTGTGTGCTTGTTCCATGAGAAATTGTTAGACTATTCCACGTCAAACTGTTACAATTGTAATTTGGATACCTGCGTTTTAGTATTTTAGAGAAACTGCATGTCTCTCCATCTGATTTAAATTGTTTTATGGAACTAGATCCACTGTAGGTGGTTTAAGCATGATTTTTAATATTTTTCATTTTATAATCATTTTAATTAATAATACAAATAAATAATAGCACCACTAAAAAAAGCTGAAAGTGCTTTAACTCTATAATTATGGTGAAATGGCAACATTTGCAGAACTGCATAATTCCAATGGCCCTAGTTACAGTGGTGCCACATCTGTAGCATCTCTCCATTCCTTCGAAGCCTTCTTTGGCAGTGCTAGCGGTACCTCATTGTAAGAGGTGGCATGTTCTGGGTGACTGAGGTGAGGCCATAGCTAGGGGCAACCTGCCACTTCTGTTAGGTGTGGGTGATTACACTCACTGTATAACCTGCACTCACCCTTGGGTAGCTTGGCACTGAGTAGTAAGCACAGAGGCAATGTGTAAAGCATTGGCACAGTACTCCTACTCAACAAATACACTGAGCCAGTAACCCCAACCTATGGTACATGGACCCCCCCGGGGTCTGTGACACATTCCCAGAGGGTCCGCAGGCCTGGGCCTGGAGGAAGGCTCTTCCCCAGCTGGGGCCTCCAACAAACATGTGCATGTTTATATATTTATTACTTGAAAGCACACATTCCTTGTACATCCAGCAGCTTCCAGGCAAAAATAAAAGCGTCAAGATAACTCTAGTGGTTAATGTACCCGCTGGAGAGAGATGGGAGTTTTGTCTAGTGACAATTTTGACTGAAAGGTAGCTTAGATAGTTAATATGCCTGATGCAAGGAATGTGTATCATGCAAACAACAGTATTTAATGTGCATAGCATAGTGAGTTACTGCTTTTGTCCCTGAGATTATTTTGTTATTGTGCAGTTCACAATACGTTACAATCGTAATCTAGCACAGTGAGCTATGAACTGCCATCAAAGAGATGAAGTAAACTGCATGGCACAAATTAGAAAATTGTTTTTTTCCCCAGCCTTTCACTTTCCTTATGCTGCTAAAAAAGGTTTACTTGTGCAGAAATATATTCTTATTATAAAAGTCAACACTAACCACTGTGTTGTGTTCTGACTCCTAGGTTTGTACTTCTCCAGACCAAGCACTCTTAGAAAATGCCTACCAGTGTACCAGTGTGAATGTCATGTGAATCCTACACCTTGTACGTCCCTGTAAAGTGCTCAGACAGCCTACACTGATATGAGAAGTACTATAAAACAAATTAATTATATGTGACGGATAGGCGATGGAGAGATGAGTCCCTTATGGTTTTACCTCCGTTCTCAACCACATATTAATCTGAAAAAGCTTTCTCAGATCTTATGTACCTAAAAAATAAAAAACAGAATTCACTTGGGAAATGTAGAATTTGACCTGAGGATTCACCTTTCCTAAATAAAACCAAACATTGAAAAATTAGTCGTCGAGATGCAGCGCCAACTTCCCATAAATGTTTTTCAATTTTTGCATATTTTTTTAATATAAAATAATGATGGCCCTTATTACGACATTGGTGATAAATCCCGCTTACTGCCGTGGTGAAGGCCGCCAACATACCCCCGGGGTGGCAGATATCCGTTCTCCATATTATGACACACACACAACAATCCGACAGAATACTGCCACAAGCACAAATCCGCCAGCCCAAAGGTCAGTGCTAAAGTGGCGGAACCAACACCCATACCATTACACCAACAGAACAACGCCTGCTGCATCATGACCCTTGATTCACCACGGCGGACATTCACTGGCGGTAAACCATTTGTGGTACACACCGGCACACTTAGATTGGCCACCTAAATACTAAACTTGCAACATTGGCCAACACCAAATACACACAACTGAACCTCATACACACACTACACTCACCCACCCACAGCTCTATAAAACACACACCCACATTACCCACAACCCTTTACGAATACAAGTTATTGTCACCAGACTGACACCAAGACCACTGTGACAACTAGATAAACACACCACATACACCCACACATCCCTCACGCACCCCAGTTCACACACCCAAGCACAATACCCAACACCCACACATTAATGCACACCACACAACACCCATGTCCCCACAAAGGCACCCCCGTTTCACAGATGACGAGTTGCAGGTCATGGTGGAGGAAATAGTGAGGGTAGAACCACAGCTGTTTGGAGCACAGGCACAGCAAATATCCATTGCCAGGAAGATGGAGCTATGGCGGAGAATCATGGACAGGGTGAACGTCGTGGGAGAGCATCCAGGATCAAAGGATGACATCAGGAAGAGGTGGAACAACCTACGGGGGCAGGTACATTCCGTGGCAGCAAGGCACCAGCTCGCCATACAGATGACTGGCAATGGACTCCCATCTCCTCCCCCAGAGTTCACAGCATGGGGGGAGCAAGTCTTGGCATTACTGCACCCTGAGGGACTCACTGAAGTTGCCAGAGGACTGGACACTGGTGAGTCAATATTTACTACTTATCACCCCCATACCTGTATGCCAACACAGCCCATCACTCCACTCCATCCCACACACTGCACCTACACATATGACTAACCCCAATGGCAAGCCCTGCATGCCATACCATGGACAGCCCTCCCAGCCCTGCATGGACACCCATCACAAAAGCATGTACAGCATGGAGAACTTATAATCCCACAATACAACACCATACACAAACAAAGGTGGCAGGGCAACAGCAACGAAAAAGGGGAAGGTAGGGATGTACAATATTTCACAGACATGAAGTATAATACATCACTTACATCCCCACAGGTGCCCCAGCCAATCTCAGTGGAGAGGATGTGTCACAACTAACCAGTCCCCCAACAGAAGATGCCCCCAGTGATGGCAGTAACTCTGGACTACAGGATCTGGATAAACTACCTGGCCCATTAGGGACCACTGGTCAGTCGGTCACCCCAGCCCACTCCCAGTCAACCACAGAGCCTCCCCTATCAGTATCCATCACCACAGCACCCACCCAGCGTACCCACACCTCTGTCCCAAGGACACGTCAATCAGCAGTGTGCCTACCTGTACAGGGACCCCAGCCCACACCTCACACCCAAGACAATCAGGGACCTGGGGTCAGTGGCAGTGGACACACCGTTCAGGGGACACAGGGCAACAGGGAAACTGGGAGGACTGCTGTGCGCCAGGGGGAGAACAGGCCCAGGGAACCGACTCTCCAGGAGGCACTAACCAATGTCCTAGGGGCCTACCAACAATCCCAGGACACGATGGTCCAGATCTTTGACAACATGCAGGAGAACAAGCGGCTGCAGGAGGATCACCATCAGGAGATCAGCAAGGACTTGCAGGCTCTCAAAACCACCATGATCTCCATAGCAGGGGTGCTGATAAACATTGTCAACATCATGAGGGAACGGTCAGCACAGCAGAAGGCCCCTACCACTAGCAAGTCTATTGACCCTCCACTTCCACTGCAGCTAGTGGGCAGGAGGCCCCACCGCAGGACCCACAGGCCACCAGCACCCCTCTCTCTGCAGATGGTGAACCACCCCGCAAATGGTCCCTGCAACCCAGAAAGAAGCCAGAGACACTTACAAAGACCACTGCCAGGAAATGACACTCTCCTGATTGTCCCCCTTGTGTCCCACCCTGTCACCTTGTCCACTTGTAACTGCCTTTGCTCCCCTTCCCATAGCCCCTTGGACACTGGACCTGTGCTACAAACAAACTGGAACAATACCCTGGACTTTCCTCTACCCTCACCCCATTTGATTGCACTTTACAGTCAATTATTTGTATGAAAATAAACACCCTTGAACACAATATATGTTGAAAATGTGCATTTATGGGAACAGTCACATCTAGTGCAAATGATATGAACACTGTGATAGCATACAAATAATGACCTGTAGCTGTCTGCATTAAGCACATCAGGACTCAGTAAGTTGAGATGCAAAGGATGTGAATGCCTTCATGCTACAGCCACACAGAAAACATCAATAGTCAGAGTAATGGTCAGTTGCACTGTCTCACCTGTGTGTCATTGGAAGTATTGACGTATAACTGATGTTCTGTTGTCCACATCCTCATCCTCTGCCTCCTCATCCTCACTGTCCTCAGGGTCCACTGTTGCCACAGGGGCATCTCCAGTCCCTGTCTCCTGCAGAAAAG
Source organism: Pleurodeles waltl (assembly GCF_031143425.1). NCBI lineage: Eukaryota > Metazoa > Chordata > Amphibia > Caudata > Salamandridae > Pleurodeles > Pleurodeles waltl. The sequence continues at coordinate 397,859,310 of NC_090440.1, read as the reverse complement.
GCACATGTCGTCTGAGGGCCAGGTTGTGCAACATGTCGCATGCCACCACTATCTGGCAGACCTTCTCAGTTGAGTAGGACAGGGATCCACCTGTCTGATGCAGGCATCTGAACCTGGCTTTCAGGAGGCCGAAGGTCTTCTCGATTATTCTCCTGGTTCAACCATGTGCATCATTATAACGGATCTCAGCCCCTGCCCTGGCATTCCTCACAGGGGTCAGGAGCCACGATAGGTTTGGGTAGCCAGAGTCACCTGCAAATAGTGAGGGACAAAGTTTTGCCTTACACGATCCTAAGGGAACAACACTTGAAGACATACAGGGGGTCATTACGAGCTTGGCGTGCGGCCGCCATTGCGGCAGCACTCCCGTGGACCCCATTACGACATCCCCGCTGGGCCGGCGGGCGCAAACCAAGATTACGCCCGCCGGCCCAGCGGGGATGAGGCCGCAACATAGGAGCCAGCTCCTAATGGAGCCGGCGGTGTTGCGGCCGTATGACGGGTGCAGTAGCACCCGTCGCGCTTTTCACTGTCTGCTATGCAGACAGTGAAAAGCTGCCCGGGGCCCTGTTTGGGGGCCCCTGCACTGCCCATGCCACTGGCATGGGCAGTGCAGGGGCCCCCCGGGGGCCCAGGACACCCCTTACCGCCAGCCTCTTCCTGGCGGTGCAAACCGCCAGAAACAGGCTGGCGGTATGGGGGGGTCATAATCCCCAGGGCAGCGCTGCTTGCAGCGCTGCCCTGGCGGATTATCACCGCCGGGGCTAAAACGGCGGGAAACCGCCGGCCCCGGCGGTGCGACCGCGGCGCTACCGCCGCAGTCGTAATACGGCTCCCCGTACCGCCAGCCTGTTGGTGGTACGGACGCCACATTACCCCTGGCGGTCTCTGACTGCCAGGGTGTCAAAGCCCAGCTCACCTGAGTTCTTGTTCAGTTCTGATGGAGGTTGAAGACAATCCGACCCTACCCTGAAACTGCTTGTTCCAGCACACTAGTTTTTAAAACAGTGCACTAAGAACAGAAGCTCAAGGGAAGGGGGGAAGTGGATAAAATAAAAAAAAGAGAGACAACACCGTTCTTGCGTTTCCACTGTTGAAGTGCTGCACAAATCTGCGGCCCTTTCTGACTTCTGTAGAAACTGGTGCCTAATGAAACATAAACAAAGAACAGATAAGTGCAACCTATTCCTAAATGGGTTCCTGACTATCCCTTTATTTATTGGAAATTCTCTTCTAAAAGTACCTCTTGGATCCTGGTCTCTAGTTTCCAGGTTTGGAATGTGTTACTGCTCTGGGATGTGTTTTCTATTACTGTTAAGCTTCTAAAAAATTAAACAAATACCGTTATCAGAATTACCAATATCAAACATTCATCATAATATAACTAAAGCCTAAATTCCCAATAGCAGACTCACTTTTCGCATATTTCCAGAATCTTTTATAAAACAAATACTGTACTTTTACATCAAAATACAGCATGTAATTTGTGCAAGTCCTTGATTTACTGTTTTCCTTGCTGTCAATGGTTTCCACTGTTCGATTCCCAAAAGTTCCATGAAAAAAAACAATGTCCGCTTCACAAAGTCCTGCAAAATAATCCTGCAACAAAGAGCCTTAATCACAATGCTCGTGGAAGGCACTTCGCCTCAAACTGTCTATACACGAATCCAGAAATTGCCGTCAAAGCTCCCTCAGGTAATAAAAAGTTTTGCACTTACTTGTTGCTGGCAAGAGATACTGATCAGTCTAACCTTGTCTTCTTTCTCTTTTGCAGGTTACTCGTAGGAGAGAGGCTGAGGCAAGGAGGAACCGGAAACCGGAAGAAGGAAGAGCCAGCAGCTGCGCCAATTGAAGTCAAAGAAAGTCTGTAAAGAGCAGGAGTGCCAGCGCCGAGGGATCTGTTCTCAGGTAAGCGGGAGGTAGACGAGCACAAGCACTGGGTGAGGCTCGGGGGATGCCTTTTATAGACAGGGCTGGGTGTGGTTCGAAGAGCTGGGTGTGGTTTGAAGGGCTGGGTGTGGTCCTCACATGCTGCACATGTTCTTGGAAGGTGTGCAGAGCTGGGTGTGGTTTGAAGAGCTGGGTGTGGTCCTCACATGCTGCACATGTTCTTGAAAGGTGTGCAGAGTTTCAGTTATTATGCAAATGAGTTGGATTAACACATGGCCTAGGGAGGAGTGTTTTAAAGAAGCCTTGGTAAAAGCAAGGCCCAATGTGTAAACAAAACAGCACATTAAACAACATACACAGAAGCCTAGGGGGGGGGGAAGGTGAGATAACAAGAAAGGCTTTCAATAGTAAGTTTAAAAGGGAGCTATTACAGAACCCACTAGTACAGTGAGAGGGGACATGCTCTTTGCTGTGTACAAACCCTAACAGTTGCCCCCCTCAAAGGCCCTCCTACAGGACGGGGTTTTCCTCGATTTTTTAAATAAAACCGTCTAATCAGCTGTGGGGCATGTACATATGATGCTGGTTCCCATGAATTCTCAGATTCATCATATCCTTTCCATTCTACTAAATAAAACAGACGTCCACTAATTCTTTTTGAGTCTTTTATGCTTTTCACTTCATATTCCAGATTTCCTTTAATTGGTATGGGTGGAGGTGGTGGTTCAGGTCGGGTTTTTGAGTTGTACGGCTTAAGCAAGGACACATGGAATGTAGTATGTACTGGATATTCTTTTGGTAAATCTAATTTTACTGTTACCGGGTTTACTATGGCAGTTATACTAAAGGGTCCAATGAAACGTGGTTGCAGCTTTCGGGATCCCTCTATGTTTAGGTTTTTTGTGGAGAGCCATACCTTGTCACCAATTTTATACATTGGGGCCTCAGACCTGTGTTTGTCTGCTTGTCTTTTCATGCTTTCCTTGTACTTTAATAAATGTTTCCTGGCTTTGTCTTGTATGTCACCTAACCTCGTTAGTCTATCCGTTACTGTAGGCAACAGGGAATCTTCTAACAAAATGGGTATAGCTCTTGGATGATACCCCTGCAAGAAATAGAATGGTGAGCAAAGTAGAGCTGAATGCTCAGTATTATTATAAACAAACTCTGCTACAGGAAGAGCTTCCAACCATTCACTAGAATAATCAGCCAATAAACAACGTAGCGTTTGAAGTAAGGTTTGGTTCAGTCGTTCAGTCTGTCCATCTGTCTCTGGGTGGAAAGCAGTGGATAAGGCCACATCTATTTTCAGTTTTTCACATAATTTTTTCCAAAATCTGGAGTTGAACTGGCTCCCTCGGTCTGACACCACTTTGCTTGGCAAACCATGTAAACGCACAATTTCCCTTATAAAAATATCGGCAAATTCTGCCGCCGTGGGTAATTTCCGTAATGGTACAAAATGTGCCATTTTAGATAAAAAATCCACTATAATCAACACTGTTGTGAAGGATTTTACAGGTGGTAAACCTACAATAAAGTCTACGCTCACAGTGTGCCAAGGTTGTTTGGGTGTTGGCATTGGTATTAACAAGCCGTCAGGAGCCTTATGAGAAGATTTATGTCTTGCACAAATTGGACAGGTAGTGACAAATTGCTTAATGTCCTTTCTTATAGTGTCCCACCAAAAGTGTTTTTGCACATTTTCCAGGGTTTTTACCCAACCAGGATGACCTGCCAACGGTGAGGCGTGATGCCAAATTATCACCTGTGTTTGTAATTCAGAGGTGGGCACTAACAGCATGTTGTCGTGATACAATAAACCTCGTTGTATTGTGTTATGGGAATCCTTTAACCAATCCTGAGGTGCTATTTGCATGTGTGCATTATATAGATCTGTGATGAAATCCTTCTGTTGTACTGGTGCCAACAACTTTTGGGGAGGAATAATGGGTTTTCCTATTTTATCTTGTTTCATGTCTGAGGTATGTCCGTATCTAGATAACACATCAGATTGAATTTGTTGTGCACCTGGTCTATAGGTTATAACAAAGTCAAATGTGCTAAAAAAATGTAACCAGCGCATCTGACGTGGTGTTAGTGCTTTAAGTGATCCAAAAAACTGTAGGTTCTTATGGTCAGAAAAGATTGTAACTGGGTACTTGGCTCCCATTAAATGGTGCCTCCATTCTGAAAAGGCTACTTTGATAGCTAGTAGTTCCCTTTCAGCCACAGTGTAATTTTGTTCAGCTGGTAATAACTTTTTGGAATAGAAGGCTATAGGATGTAACTGGCCATCTACTGCATCTCGTTGAGAGAGAACTCCTCCTAAAGCTACTTGTGAAGCATCCGCTTCAACAAAAAAGGGCAAGTCAGGATCAGGATGTTTCAGAATTGGGGCTGAAGTGAACTTTTGTTTTAGGAGTTGAAAGGCGTGTGCCGCCTCATCAGTCCAAAGAAATCGTTGCCCTTTCCGCAACAAGGTAGTTATTGGGGCTGCAATGTCTGCAAAATGTGCAATAAACCTCCTATAAAAATTGGCGAAACCCAGAAATTTCTGAATATCTTTTACAGAGGATGGTTCTGGCCAATCAGCAATAGCACTGATTTTCTTTACATCCATAGTTATTCCTTGAGGTGACAGACAGTATCCTAAAAAGTCCACCTTGTTGACATTAAAAGTACACTTTTCTAACTTAGCAAAAAGATGATTTTCTTTTAACTTTGATAATACTGCACGAACATGTTGGGTATGTTCTTCTGAGTTCTTAGAGTAAATGAGGATGTCGTCTATGTATACTATGACACAAACGTCCAGGAATTCGTGTAGGACCTCATTTATAAAGAACTGAAAGGCCGCAGGGGCATTACATAACCCAAAGGGCATTACTGTGTACTCAAATAAACCAAACTTTGTCTTGAAAGCTGTCTTCCACTCATCCCCCTCTTTTACTCGGACCAGGTGGTAAGCTCCCCGCAGATCTAGTTTAGTGTATACAGTAGAATGTCTTAATTGATCCAACAACACAGGTATTAGAGGAAGAGGATATTTATTCTTTATTGTAGCCTTATTTAGTCCTCTATAATCGATACACGCGCGCAGGGATTTATCTGGCTTCGGGATAAAAAAGAGTGGAGATGACACTGGAGATGTGGAATGACGGATGAACCCAGACTGTAGTAGGTCATCTAGGTAGGTTCTTAAGTATTTGGTTTCTTCGTCAGTCAAAGCATATACTCTGTTATTAGGTAAAGGGGCCCCTGGGATAAGATCTATACGGCAGTCATAAGACCGATGTGGGGGCAGCACACTAGCCTTTACTGGATCAAAGACGTCTTTAAAGTCAGAATATTCAGGAGGGAGACTTGGTTCATCTTGTGTAACACTAGCACAGTGTAATACTGTGCTCTGTTCTGTACCTGCTTCTTGATAGCAATTGGTTCTACAGAAAGAGGAATCCAAAGTAACAGTTCTATTCACCCAATCAATTTTTGGGTTATGAGTTGTTAACCAGGGTACCCCGAGAATCAAACCAAAATTAGGAGTATCTATCAGATCAAAGCTAATCACCTCTGTGTGCCCGTTCTGACAGACCATAACAAGTGGACTTGTTTGTTTTGTGATTAATCCAGAGGTCAATTCTGACCCATCCACTGCACATACTGCTTCTGGACAAGGCTTTAGGCACATAGGAAGTCCTAAGATTTCAGCTAACTTATTATCCACAAAATTTCCTGTCGCGCCTGAGTCCAGTAGGACAGGGAGAGAATGCCTCACTTGGGTAGTAACAATTAAAACGACCTGAATTATGAAATGTCTAGGTATGTGCGGTACCCTGAAGGCTGCAGCATTAGAGGTTTGATTAAGATGTTTTCTCGAACAAGTAACCTCTCCCCTTGTCGAGCTTAATCGTTTCCCGATTCAGTTGAGGAGGTGGAGGAAACAGCACCCTTTCGTGGAGTTTTAGGCTTTACTGGACATTCTCTGGCAAAGTGACCTGCCCTGCCACAATATAAACATAATTGAAATGTTCTCCTTCTTTCTTTTTCCTCTGATGTGAGTGGACCTCTGAGTGTCCCTATTTGCATAGGCTCTGGTTCAGGGAGTTTATTATCTGTGTCTTTCTTCTCGTGTCTAATAAAAGTTAACCGTGATTCCAGTTTGTATTTATCTCTCTTTCTTTCTCCTAGTCTATGTTCTAATTTCACAACTAAATCTACAAAGTCTGAATAGTCTTTTGGCAAATCAACGATATGAGCCAGCGCGTCTTTTAACTCGTCTCTCAAACCTTTATAAAAAAGGGAGACACGCTTTTCTTCTGGCCACTGTGTCTCGGTGAGTAAACGATTAAAACTAGTGCGATAGGTCAATAAATCCTTGTTACCTTGTTTAAGATTTAAAAGCTCATTATCACTTGCCTGCATGAAAGTGTGTTTTGCAAAAAGGCTGGTCATGGTACGTTTAAATTGATTCCAATTATGGAGGATGGGATCATCTCTATCCACGAAAGGAATTGACCAATTGGCTGCTGTGCCACCCAAATAAGACAAGACGAATGTCACTTTCGTATCATCAGTAGGGAACTGTTGTGGCTTACAAATGAATTGTAATTGACATTGATTGATAAAAACATGGAATTTGTTACTATCTCCATGAAAACGTTCAGGTGCTGCTAAGGGCACAACATTAGGAACATTAACAGTAACCTCAACTGGGGAAGGCAAAGTTGTATGTTTTGATGGCGCCCCTGTCTCTGAGGAGGTTTTAAACAAAGGCGTAGAAGCTGTGTTCCATTGAGATCCCCTAAATTTATACCTGCTTAAATCCTGTTTTAAAGACGTATTCTCCATCTTTAATCTCTCTATTTCCTCTTGCATATGTTGCAAGATGCCAGACACTGATTCATTATGAGCCAAGTCCTCATTTAGGGCCTGCGCCATATCCGTGACGTCAATGCCCTCTATTTCTTCCCCGGTATTCATCGTCCACCAGAACTGAAATTATTTTTTAAGGCTTGTGCTTCTGTCAAAGCCCAGCTCACCTGAGTTCTTGTTCAGTTCTGATGGAGGTTGAAGACAATCCGACCCTACCCTGAAACTGCTTGTTCCAGCACACTAGTTTTTAAAACAGTGCACTAAGAACAGAAGCTCAAGGGAAGGGGGGAAGTGGATAAAATAAAAAAAAGAGAGACAACACCGTTCTTGCGTTTCCACTGTTGAAGTGCTGCACAAATCTGCGGCCCTTTCTGACTTCTGTAGAAACTGGTGCCTAATGAAACATAAACAAAGAACAGATAAGTGCAACCTATTCCTAAATGGGTTCCTGACTATCCCTTTATTTATTGGAAATTCTCTTCTAAAAGTACCTCTTGGATCCTGGTCTCTAGTTTCCAGGTTTGGAATGTGTTACTGCTCTGGGATGTGTTTTCTATTACTGTTAAGCTTCTAAAAAATTAAACAAATACCGTTATCAGAATTACCAATATCAAACATTCATCATAATATAACTAAAGCCTAAATTCCCAATAGCAGACTCACTTTTCGCATATTTCCAGAATCTTTTATAAAACAAATACTGTACTTTTACATCAAAATACAGCCTGTAATTTGTGCAAGTCCTTGATTTACTGTTTTCCTTGCTGTCAATGGTTTCCACTGTTCGATTCCCAAAAGTTCCATGAAAAAAAACAATGTCCGCTTCACAAAGTCCTGCAAAATAATCCTGCAACAAAGAGCCTTAATCACAATGCTCGTGGAAGGCACTTCGCCTCAAACTGTCTATACACGAATCCAGAAATTGCCGTCAAAGCTCCCTCAGGTAATAAAAAGTTTTGCACTTACTTGTTGCTGGCAAGAGATACTGATCAGTCTAACCTTGTCTTCTTTCTCTTTTGCAGGTTACTCGTAGGAGAGAGGCTGAGGCAAGGAGGAACCGGAAACCGGAAGAAGGAAGAGCCAGCAGCTGCGCCAATTGAAGTCAAAGAAAGTCTGTAAAGAGCAGGAGTGCCAGCGCCGAGGGATCTGTTCTCAGGTAAGCGGGAGGTAGACGAGCACAAGCACTGGGTGAGGCTCGGGGGATGCCTTTTATAGACAGGGCTGGGTGTGGTTCGAAGAGCTGGGTGTGGTTTGAAGGGCTGGGTGTGGTCCTCACATGCTGCACATGTTCTTGGAAGGTGTGCAGAGCTGGGTGTGGTTTGAAGAGCTGGGTGTGGTCCTCACATGCTGCACATGTTCTTGAAAGGTGTGCAGAGTTTCAGTTATTATGCAAATGAGTTGGATTAACACATGGCCTAGGGAGGAGTGTTTTAAAGAAGCCTTGGTAAAAGCAAGGCCCAATGTGTAAACAAAACAGCACATTAAACAACATACACAGAAGCCTAGGGGGGGGGAAGGTGAGATAACAAGAAAGGCTTTCAATAGTAAGTTTAAAAGGGAGCTATTACAGAACCCACTAGTGCAGTGAGAGGGGACATGCTCTTTGCTGTGTACAAACCCTAACACAGGGTCGTAATGACCCGCACAGTGACATACAGTGGATGGGGATTCTTGATCACCTATTAGCCACACCCTGTGCCTCTGTAGTTGGGCCACTACAGTTGGGATGCTCCTATTCCTCACAACGAAGACATCTTGCACCGACCCACGATACTTGGCAGTGACGTGGGAGATTTACTGGCCCGCCAGGCACAACATTTGCAGATTCAGTGAGTGGAGACTCTTCCGATTCCTGAACACCTGTTCATTCTGGCGGGGGGGGACAAATGCAATATGTATACCGTCAATCACCCCAACAATATTGGGTATATGTCCCGTTGCATAGAATCCAGCCTTCACAGTGGCCAAATCTTCCACCTGGGGGAAGGAAATGTAGGTGCACATGTGTTTCACCAAGGCAGACAATACCCTTGCCAGTACGTTTGAGAACATTGGCTGTGACATTCCTGCTGCCAAGCCCACTGTCACTTGGAATGAACCAGTTGCCAGGAAATGGACCAATGATAGAACCTGCACAAGAGGGTGGATCCCAGTGGTATGAAGCATAGCTGATTTCAGGTCAGGCTCCAATTGGGCACACAGCTCTGTGATTGTGGCCCTGTCCAGTCTATAGGTGAGTATAATGTGCCTGTCCTCCATTGTAGCCAAGTCCACAAGAGGTCTGTACACAGGGGTTTGTCTCCTCCTCCTATTCATCCGCAGTGGTAGGTATCTAAGAGACACAAAAGTGAGTAGGCTGTCACAATTTGAACAATGGAACCAACACCTCAGTCTGACAGATGGGAATGACAATGTATGTGCAATTTTTGGCAGTGACACAGTTATGGAAGATCTGCATGTAGTCCACCACCGTGAAATGGCCCCCCTGTCCTGTATCTAGGGACAGGTGAAAGTGAGGTAACTCCGCAGACGTTGGCCATTGTGACGGAAGGCGCTTGCACAGCCGTGCAATTCCTCATTGGCTAATATGGGGCTCTATAGGGTAAAGTGGCCAATGGGGATCAGCGGAGGGCCGTGACTGTGTACACCGCCGCAGACGTGACTGCCATTTTCTGTCTATAACCTCAGTTGATTCCTGACTTTCCACAGGAGAACACCTACACTGCATGTGCTGCTGTGACCTGTGTCTGGAACCTACCATGGCCCTTGTGACCAAGGAAAGGGCCCCTGCCTTCACTTCAAGGGAGTTGGAGCGCTTGGCGGATGGGGTCCTACCCAAGTATGGACAGCAGTATGCGCCTCCAGACCAACAGGTGAGTACACCTTGGACACGATGCATGTGGGAAGGTTGCATGGAGATGTGTGTGCAGGCATCGTGTCATTTGGGGGGATGTCTGTTGGTAGTGTACATGGTGGGAGCCGGGTGATGTGTGTACCAATGGGATTGGAAACGGGATTTGTGGGCCATTTGCGTGACAGGCTGGATTGTATGTGTACCATGTGTAATGGTGTCTGTATTACCTTTGCAGGTCAGTGCTCATCAAAAGAGGGGATTGTGGTGTGCCATCGCCAAGGACGTGTGGACCCTTGGGGTCTACATGAGGTGGAGCACCCACTACAGGAAACGGTGGGAGGACCTGAGATGCTGGGCACGGAAAACTGCAAAGGCCAAGCTGGGGATGGCCTCCCAACGAGGAAGGGGTGCCTGTCGGAACCTGACCCCCTGATGGCCCGCGTACTGGCTGTGGCCTACCCAGAGCTGGATGGGCACTTGAGGGCTTCACAGCAGCCACAAGGGTGTGAGTACAGTGACAGTTACTACAATAATTTGTAGGTGGCATGGGATCCGGGTGGTTGGTGTGAGTTAGTGGGTGCCCCTTAATGCCAGGTCAGAGGTTGCAGCATGATCCAGCTCATGGGTAATGGGTGTATAGCAAATGCAGGTAACCTAGCGCAGTTGCATTCCATGTCAGTTAGGGCTTTGTGGGTCCCTGGAGGGGTGCAGTTAGCGGGGGTTGGCCCTCATCTTGCTGTGGCATCTAGTCAATTGAATGCCAGTGCAATGCATAGTGCTTATTCCTGATCCCTGTGTGTGACGGTACTGTGTCTGCCAACTTTGATGTTGGTGCTATAATTGCCCACGTACTCCCTTTCTATCCCTCCTCCCCTTTCTCCTTCTGTCATCCTGTTCATGTGTGCATTAGCATCATCTGCCGGAGGAGCAGTGGCACCGGCGACAGAAGGAGCTGCATCCCACAGGACCCAGGAGGCAGAGTCCACCGACGCCAGAGGGACCAGTGGGATGGAGGACGAGGAGAGCACCATGGCGGAGACACGGGGTGACAACACTGACTCAGATATCTCCTCTGATGGAAGCTCCCTGGTGGTGGCGGACACCACTGTGACCACTCCAGCTGCAGGTACAGCCGCCTCCCCATACCAGCACTGCCCTCCCAGTAGCCCCTCACCGAATTACCCGTGTGTGCTCACCCATGAGGGTGCGCATCTCCTTCGCCCCAGGCACCTCAGGCCCTGCCCCAGTGAGCCTTGCTGCCCTGAGTAGGAGGCTATTGAACTCCTGAGATCCATCTCTGTAGGGCAGTCAACCGTTGTGAATGCCATCCAGGGGCTGGCATCCCAGATGCTGCAATGCAATGCATTCCTGGAGGGCATCCACTGTGGCTTGGCGTTCCAACAGAGATCGATTCAGACTCTGGCCTCCTCTCTGATGGCAGCCATTGTCCCTGTTTCTATCGTCCCCCCTCCAACTACCACTTCCCATTACCAGTGTCCTCAACCCCCAACCCATCCAATGCACACATACAGACGAGCATGCACACAAGACATTACATAAGAGTGGCACAGTCAGACACAGACACCACACTTCAGTCCACAAGCACATACACAAACAACAGACAGTTGCACACACATCCACATCCACTGCCTCCACTGTCTCCCTCTCCTCCCCCTCCCTCACAGTCACGTCCATTCTCACACATGCATGCACTGCTTCAACAGCCACCACCAGCATCACCACACCAAGCAGCACACACACCTCACTAGCAGACACCTCCACAACATCCATCTACGCATCCCCTGTGTCCTTTCCCACCCTGTCTGTCCCTCCTCCTAAATGACACCAACGCAGGCACATAGACACCCAACAGTCATCCACCTCACATCAGCACACTGCTCATGCACTGGCACCCAAGTCCAACAGATGTACTCTCCCTCAACCTCCACTCCCATCCCTCCTCCCACATCCCTCCCCAATGCCCCTAAGAAGCTTTTCCTTGCATGTCTTGATCTCTTCACTCCCCCTTCTCCCTGTCCTGCCCGTAAGAGCAAGATCCCACCAACCCAGCCCAGCACCTCAGCCAAGCAGTCCACGGGGACAGTGGAGGTACCTCCTAGTCGTGAGGCAAGACAGTGAAGGATCCCACTCCACCATCCAGAAAAGGGAAGATCCCACTCCACCAGCCAAGACAGGGAAGGGCCCCATTCCACCGCCCAGGAAAGGGAAAGATCCCACTCCACCATCCAGGAAAGGGAAGGGTCCCACTCCACTGGCCAGGAAAGGTAAGGATCCCACTCCACCAACCAGGAAAGGGAAGAATCCCACTCCACCAGCTAGGAAAGGGAAGGATCCCACTCCACCAGCCAGGAGGGGAAAGGTTCCCACTTAACAACCAATGCAACAAAATGTTCCCACTCAACCACCAATGCAAGAAAATGTTCCCGCTCAATCACCAATGCAAGAAAAGATTCCCGCTCTACCACCAATGCAAGAAAAGGTTCCCACTCAACCACCAATGACAGGCAAGAAGCCCTCACCTCCAGCTGGGACACAGCAGCCCTCACCTCCAGCAGAGGCTACCGAGGTGGCACCTCCCCCAGCAGAGACAGTGCAGCCCTCACCTCCAGCAGAGGCTGCCCAGGAGACACCTCCCTCAGCAGAGACAATGCAGCCCTCACCTCCAGCAGAGGGCATGTAGGCACCCTCCAGGGACTGTTGTACAAGGAGCCCCCTCCCAAACCAGGGAGAACGTTCCCCACCTCAGAGACTGTGACCTTGCACTCCCCAGCATTGGGAAATAGGCATGGAGCCCTGTCCTGAACCAGTGGGCATGTTCCCCACTTCAGCTGAGGTGCCCCACTCCCCCCTGAGGTGCCTGTCCACTTCCATGATGTTGCCCTGCACAGTTTTGTATGTAGTTAGTCAGAATCAAGTTGGGGCTTGGACTGTGACCTGTGGCAATGTGGGCCTTATGGACTTTGGACTGGGCATTGGCCCTTTCTGGACAATTGTTTATGTATCTCTGTTGTAAATTGGTTCATATGGTGGCTTTTGCCTTGCAATTACATTTTCAGTACTGCCGACTTCTAGTCCTTGTATTATTATGCTGTGTGTCGTGTGCCATTGGTTTACATCTGCAGCTGGTTGTGTGTATGGTGTGTGTGTGTGTGTGTGAATGGTGTGTGTCGTGCATGTGTGTGTCACTCTCCTTTTCCTCCCTCCCTCCCTTGTGTGCTAGGCGGCTGTACTCACCGTCATCGTCGTCTTCGCCGGCGTTGGTGTTCCAGGTGAAGCGTGGCGTAGAAGAGCATCGGGAAGACTTGAAGTTCCAGTTCCATGGCGGCGTTGAGCTTCTCTGTGTCTCTGTTGGTGAGTCTTTGGGCTTCTGTGATGTGTTTCTGCAAGGCTTTTGATGGCAGTAGTACTGCCCCGGAAATCATGGCAGTGTACTGTGTCATATATGGTGGGTGGTACCTTGTCTTCCGCCTGGCTGTTGATGGCTACCGCCGTGGTGCATGGTGTTAACGCCATGGCAGATGGTGTGGCACATTGGCTGTCTATGGGATTTCTCACCGCCATGGTCATAATTTGGCAGTAATTACCGCCACTTTAACAGTCATCGCCAATGTCATAATGACCACCTATATCTTTAGTTATTCGAGCATTTGTTTGGTGTGTGCTTGTTTGTGGATTTTTTGCCAATTATTTTTTTAATGTTTGAAATTGAAATCACGTGGGGTTCCCCGGCTTCCAGTAGTGATTCAGTGGGGGTCCTAAGGAGTCAAAAGGTTGGGAACGACTGCACTGAGTGTCACAAAAGAGATTTCATATGTGGTGTATATAACAAATATTTGTATTCAACACACACATTGGCTAACACGACATGTACATCATGTAAATCTGGGCATAAATCACAATAGGGAATATCACTAGCAGTAATAGACCCAACCGTGTTAAAACAACATCAGCAATATGTACATTTAGGAAAAATCCTACTTTTCCTCCCAACACCCTGATGCGGTGCAAAATTTTTCAACACAAGACCCACCCTAGGAATTATAATCAATTTACTACCACAGAATTATAGGGAGCACCCCGGTTCACAGCAATAGCAGAAATGTGTACACACAGATAAATACAGCACTTCTGAATAGCTTTGTGGGCCTAGGCTGCACAGGTAAACCAATGTCAACCATGATGATCTTTTGGCAAGAAAACAACGTGCATGGCCACACTGCTGTGTGACGCAGTTAATCAATGCCAGTCACTCCCACACACTCACACCACACTGCTACGCAGTGCCATGGATATCAGGCAGGCTTGTGCAGCACGCACTTGCACACACTCGTTCCCAACACCCTAATGCGGTGCACTGAAATCCGGCAAGTCAACTGTCACTGTACTCGCAGACCCCGTGGCCCCAAACCCTCCTCTACCCTTCAACCAACCCCTTCTACCGTGCCCCCATGGGATGAAGATGACAGAACCCTTTTCCCCAGTACTAGGCCAATCGCAACTGGAGTCACACTTGCAGGGTCCAAGGGGAAAGGTGAGAGGAAGGAAAATGGGTAACAAGATGATCAGGCAACAAACGGAAGTTTAGCTACCACTCAAGATGTTCTCTCACAGGTCTCCGCACCGTACCTTCCGGCACAAGCTAGGTTCTGCAAAGCACGGGGAGGGGGTCACAGTAGGACATCAGCCATTCGCAACAAATCACCTCCTCTGAACCCCACTGGAAATGGGGCACAACTCCTGGTGCATGATGACTGACTCACCAGACAGTTCCGAACACATGCGAAGAGCTATCAAATACTTACCTCCCTGGAATGAGGTACAGTGTCTGGTGCGCGATAACTTGAGTCGCACCAGACAATGCCGGTCACACGCGAAGAGTTACCAATTCTGTACCTCCCTGGAATGAGGCATGTTAGACTTGGCGTCCTTGGTGTGGTCTCCCCTGTCTTTTTCACCTCTGCTTCCCATATTTTGACTGTGTGCTGAACTCTGTTTTTGCTGCTTTTGATACTCTGGGCACTTTACCACTGCTGAGCAGTGCTAAAGTGCAATTGCTTCTGTGTAAAATGTATGTGTAGTTGGCCTTTCCATAATTGGCACATTTGGTTTACTAGTAGGTCCCTAGTAATGTGCACTAGAGGTGCCCAGGGCCTGTAAATCAAATGCTACTAGTGGGCCTGCAGCACTGGTTGTGCCACCCACATAGGCAGTCCTGTAAACATGGCTTAGACCGGCCACTGCAGTATCTGTATGTGCAGTTTTAAACTGCCGATTTGACCTGGCAAGTGTACCCACTTGCCAGGCCCCAACCTTCCCTTTTTATACATGTAAGGCACCTCTAAGGTAGGCCTTAGGTAGCCCTATGGGAAGGGTGCAGTGTATGTTAAAAGTGGGATATGTATTGATATGTTTTACATGTCCTAACAGTGGAATACAGCCAAATTAGTTTTTTCACTGTCGCAAGGCCTATCTCTCATAGGTTAACATGGGGGCTGCCTTTAAATATCTTTTAAAGTAGTTTCCCTTTGGGAGCAGATAGAAATGTGGAGATTGATGTCTCTGAACAAACAATTTAAAAATACATTTTTGGTAACGTTATTTTTTAAATTGTCATTTTGAAAATGCCATATTTAGAAAGTGGGCATTTTCTTGCTTAAACCTTTCTGTGAGTCTGCCTGTTTGTGGATTTCCTTTCTGGGTCAGACTGACAATTGGGCTGTTTGTGAATCCCCTATAGACAATGAGACAAAGGGAGCTGGGGTACAACCTGCATCCTGATGGGCCACCAGAGCTAGAGTGGAGGGAGGAGTGGTCGCTTACACCTAAATAGGCTGTGCCTGCCCTCACACAATGCAGTCTCCAAACCCTGGTGTATGCCTGGGGCCTGGCCTGGGCAAGGCAGGATCTTGTGAACAACAGAGACTTTTCTTTGAAGTTTACCAAATTCAAAGGCAAAGAGGGGTATAAGTCGTGGACCTAAAACCCAAGATTTCTAGATCATTTTTGGAACGAAGAGGAACCTCTGCCAAGGAGAAGAGCTGAAGAGCTGAGGAGAAATGCTGCCCCTGTCTGTGACTGTGTTTTGTTTGGTTATCCTGCAGTTGCTTCTTCTGCCTGTGAAAGGGAACAAAGACTGGACTTTGTTGTGCATTCATGCTTGAGAAGAATCGCCAAGGGCTTGAACTGAGCTTGCATCCTTTTTTAAGTCTCAGGGTCATGATAGACTTCCTCTGCCAGCACCTTGACTCTCTGCTGAGACTCCTGCCCTACCAAGTGGTGCCCTAATCAGTCCCTGGGTCCTTGAAAGGTAAAGTTGGCAGAACCAGAGCTGAAATCTATGCACAGAACGCCGTGCGGGGAAATTTTTGGCACACCATCTGCAACGCAGCTGATAAACGAGACGTCACCCGCTTCGCAGCTGAAATTGATGCTCCACCTTCACTGTGGCCAGGACAGCTACGCATCGCGGATGGAGAAACAATGCAACATCCACTTGCGGCTGTTGATAACGACGCAAACCCCACGCAGCGCGGTTTTCTAACACCATGTGACCGGACTTCTCATACACCGTCCCTGGGCAACAAAGTCATCATGAACCTGCGTGGATCTGAGGTGCCCTGTCCAGAAATCAACGCACGCTCTCTTGCAAGGGAGAAAAACAACAAATTGCCGATCTGACCAGAAAATAAACGACACACGTCCTCACTTGTGATAAAGGAATTGACACATCGCTGACTTTTCCGACGCATGCTCACCCGTGCGGCCTTATTTTTGATTCAAACAAGGTACTTTGTGTAAAATCAATGTTTTCATTGTTTTCTATGGTGGAAGACTCTTATTCTTTTGAAAATCCATATCTTGACTTGTGTATGTTGGATTTTTGTCGTTTTGGTCTTGTTTGATTTAGACAAATATTACCTATTTTCCTAAACTGGTGTGATGTCCATTTTGTAGTGTTTTCACTGTATTACTGTTTGTTGGTACAAATACTTTGCATTTTACTTCTGAGAACAGCCTGACAGCTTGTGCCAAGCGACCAAGGCGGTAAGCAAGGGTTATCTAGGTGTGTTTCTCCATTGCCCTGACTAGAGTGAGGGTTCCTACTTGACTGCCAACCAGAGACCATATTTCTAACAAGGCACAATGACTGATGCGCAATGACTTGAGTCACACCAGACAATCCCGGTCCCACGAAGAGTAACCAATTCTGTACCTCCCTGGAATAAGGTACAACTCTGGTGTGTGATTGTGTGATGACGAGTCGCTTCAGACAACATTGGACACTTGCAAAAAGGTACCAATTCCATACCTCCCTGGAATAAGGCACAATGGGGGTCATTACGACCCTGGCGGTCATGGACCGCCAGGGCCGGGGACCGCGGATGCACCGCCAACAGGCTGGCGGTGCATCCAGGCCAATTCTGACCGCGGCGGTAAAGCCGGGCACAGGGCTTCTTCCTCTCTGGGGAAGGGGTACGGGAACAGGAAGGGCGTACTGGGGCAGACTTGTATGAGGAAGGAGTGGACAGGGCAAGGAGATGGGCAAGCTTAGGGACGAGACGGGGTGGGCCAGTGGGTTCAAACAGGTCAACGCAGTAGAGGAAATGTTTCTTATAAGCAGTTGGGGTGGATATGGAGGAAGGTGTGGGAGTGGAGGTAGAGGGAGTGTTTGTACCAGGTGTAGGTGTGCTGGACGTGGATGCAGGTGCCTGTACAGTATCCTGATGTGTGGTGGATGTGTGTTGAGTGGGTGTCTGTGGACGTTTGAGTGTCTTGGGAGGATGGGGGTGGACACAGTGGGACACAACAGGCTGCCAGTGTAAATGGATGTTGTCTGGATGTCTGCAGGTCTGGTGAGTGTTCTGCATGTCAGTCAATGTAGTTGTGGTGAGTGCAGGTGTGGTGTCTGGGTTGCATGACTGGATGTCACATGTCGTGGTGACTGCAAGAATGGGGTCAGCAGCAGTGACTGAGGGTGCAGCGCTTGTAGGTGTGCATGTTGAGGTAACACACAGGGAGGAAGGGGAGGTGGACACACTGGGGGAAGTGGATGTTGTTCTGTTTGCCTTTGTATGTTGGGTGTGTGTATGCTTTGGTGGGAAGTGTGGTGCTTGTGTTTCTCTGTGTACTTCTTGTGTGTTGAGGTGTGTGCATGGCTGTCTGAACGTGTGCTTTGGAAGGGTGAAGGGAGTGGGGTGCTGGAAGGGGTAGAGGTGGTGGGTGGTGGGACGGAAAGACCAGGGACACTGGCTGCCGTCAATGAGGAGGCCAGAGCCTGAAAAGATCTCTGTAGGCCAGACATGGCACCGTGAATGCCTTCCAGGTATGCATTGCATTGCTGCATCTGGGATGCTAGTCCCGGGATGGCACTCACAATGGTTGTCTGCCCTACAGAGATGGTCCTCAGGAGGTCAATAGCCTCCTCCGTGAGGGCAGCAGGGCTGACTGGGGCAGGGGATGAGGTGCCTGGGGCGAAGGAGATACCCACCCTTCTGGGTGAGCGGGCAGGGGCAACTGGGTGGGAAGCAACTGGGAGGGCGGTGATGGCATGGTGGGTGGTGGAAGATGACAAAAAATGGGTGGGTCCACAAGGGTCCACCACCATCAGGGAGCTGCCATCGGAGGAGGTATCAGAGTCACTACTGCCAGTGGTAGTTGCCATGGAAGTTGCTTCCCCCGTGGTACTCCCCTCGCCCTCCAACCCACTGGTCCCCTTGGGCTCTGCCGACTCTGCCTCCTTGAAACTGTGGGCCGCTGCATCCCTACTCGCTGGTGCCACTGCTCCCTCGCCAGATGATGCTGATGTACACAAAGAACACAAGAGCACAGGGGTGGGGAGACAAAACATGAGAGAAATCTGTAAATACCAGAATGAATGTATGTACTTGGTGCACACACAACCACATCCAGCTCACACACCTACACGCAGCACCTACTATAGTCATGACTATGCCCCTGACTAGTGGCCACTACCCCAGCATACAACTCATTTCCCACATAAAACACAGACCTGATGAACTGTGTGGACTACACACAGCCAAAGCACCCACTAGTCCATGGGCCCGCTAAGAATCCTAGAGTACAGGAAGATCAACCCCCATGGGCCTATTTGGACCATCAACACCTGCCCCACACCCTTTCCATGTCTATGGGGGCAGGACTGCAGGAAAACACCTGCCAGAGTGCCTGGCACTAAACAGCATACATACCACAGCACCCAAACACATCCATCAAATCCTCTGCCTCAAATAATGACCAACTCACTAACAGTGCATGCCACACAATCAATGCCTGTGCAGTTAAAAATCGAGCACACATACATACAAGCATCCGCCACCATCACACACCATCACCTGCTCCTCTGGTTGCCCATATAACTTGGCATACAGGGGTAGGATCCCGTCAACCAGCTTCTCGAGCTCGTCCGTGGTGAAGGCTGGGGCCCGTTCCCCTGTGACTCTTGCCATTGGAGTAACCAGAGTCAGGACACAGCAGCACACTCAGTGGAGTACTTGCATGCACGGGAATCGGGAGTCAAGTGAAATTGGTGTGACGACATGACGTACACTCCGCAGCGGTGTGCACTGTCACCGCCGGCGGCGATCATGATAGGCCCAGTTTCCCCATTCACAACCATGTAAACCAATGAATGGGTGCACGGCGGTGAACACCGCCTTCTGCCATGACAACTACCGCCAGCGGAATGATGTCACTTCCACTCCCTCAGACCTGGATGGCAGGAGGCTGCCATTTTGCTAGCACCACGTACATATTTCCCGGTCGGGGCCCTATTCAGAGCCTACAAATCCCAGCCTTTAGTCACATGCTCACATGAGTGACTGATCCTCACATTCACACATCTCATGAAATGTATCCACACTTCTATGCCATTAGATCAGAGGTATCTCTGCATACATGTTCCTAACGTTGTATACAATACATAGCTTGTGTGTGTAACCTACGTATTGCACACCAGTTGTTCATTCACAACATGTTTTGCACGTGTATGCGTGTCCCTCATAAGTGTTCTTTTCTCCCCCATAGGTACAGACCCATGTGGCGAGGGAGGGCCCCATCTATGTACAGACCTCTTGTTGATTTGTATACCATGGAGGAACGTAACATCATTGTCACCTACAGACCCAATCATTCAACAATCTATGTCCTATGTGGTTTACTGGATCCTGTATTGAGACCGGCTAATCGGAATCAGCATGCCATCCCTACTGAAGTGCAAGTGCTATCTGTACTCTATTTTTTTGCTACGGGCTCATTTCAGGTGACAGTGGGCATGGGTGCTGGGTTCTCACAGCCAATGTTTAGCCTCGTCCTGTCCAAATTCCTGGATGCATTTGTACAACACATGCAGACATATGTCCAGTTTCCCCAAAGGGCTGAACTCCCTGCCATCAAGTCTGGATTTTATGCCTTTGCTAACATCCCCCATGTGATAGTGCCATTGATGGAACCCACGTAGCTCTCATAGCCCCAAGAGTGAATGAACAGGTGTACAGGAACAGAAAGAGCTTTCACTCAATGAACATACAATTGGTGTGTACTGCTGACCAGTACATGTCACATGTGAATGCCAGATTTCCAGGATCAGTCCATGATTCCTTTGTCCTGAGGAACAGCAGTGTACCACACTTGATGGGACAACTACAAGGGGACAGAGGATGGCTCATAGGTGAGTGTGTCTTACACAGATCTGTACATAGCTGACAACCTGCCTGTATGCAAGTTCTGGCATTATGTTAAGGTCCTCTGTCGCTCATTTTTGCAGGTGATTCTGGGTACTCCAACTTGCAATGGCCCCTGACACCTGCGAGAAATCCCAGGACAGATGCAGAGAGGAATTATAATGAGGCCCATGGATGGACTAGGAGGGTGATTGAGCGCACTATAGGTCTCCTGAAGGCTAGATTCAGTTGCCTCCATCTCTCTGGGGGATCCCTGTGCTATGGCCCTGAGAAGATGTGTAGAATAGTGGTGGCCTGCTGCATGCTGCACAACTTGGCTGTGAGGAAGGCTATCCCCCTTCTAGAGGAGGAGGGTGCTGTCCAACCAGACCTGCAACCTCTTAGAGGGGATGAGAGTAATGGTGAGGATGAAGAGGGGAAAGATGTCAACTCCAGGAACCAGCTAATCCGCCTATACTTCCAGTGACTATGAGGCACTGTTCACTGATGCTGTTGTCTTCCCTGCATAGTGTAAGTCTGACTCATTTGTTGGGGAATGTGGTGTCCGTAGTCATTGACCCTGTTACCTGAAGACTGAGGTGGCATGTGCCATGGAAACTAACATGGTGTATATTTTGACTTACTTCAGACACTGTTGTTGGTGGGATACCATTCCTGCAATAAAGGTATGATTATGGAATTGACTGGCTAATGCATACACACTAACAATTGTATACTCATAATGACAGGGGACATACGGTTTGGTGTAGATGTGTTTTATTACTTGTCACAATTTCATAGGTGCGCTCTACAGTGATAGGGATAGGGAGTGGGCTCATGGTGCATATCCATACCAGGTACATGGGCTCAGAGATTGGTGGCAGTGGGTATTGTTCCATATGTCCTTTGCTAGTTGGTATGTTGGTATTGGTGGGTCAAGATGGTAGCACAGGGGCACACTTTGGAGAGAGTTCAAGACAAAGCCACTTCTTAGCAGGCCTTGGTCTTGGCAGATGTTCCAGTGCCATATCTGGGTCTGAGGGCACGCTTGTGTGACTGGTGCTGGGCTGCAGGGCTTGGGTTGCTGGTCTCCTGTGTGACATCTGGCAGTGCCCCCAGTCTAGTAGCTGCTGCAGATGTGGATGGCAGGTCTATGTCCTGGGTATGGTAAGGGCTTCCAGGTATGTGGGGGTCTCAGGAAGGCTATGGTAGTGGTGCTGCAGCACCCCTGCAATGGTGGCCATGGTGGCATTGAACTGCTTCCATTGCTCCGTGGCCTCTTGGTGTTGTGCTATCTGTAGCCTTTGATTCTACTCCAGGGTGGTCAGGATATGGCCCATCCTGTCTTGGGTATGGTGGTGTACTCCCAGGACCTCAGAGATCACCTTCTGGGCTGCAGCATCCATCCTCTGGCCTCCTCCCTGGGCCACTGATGCCCTCCCACTGGCCCTAGCCCCCTGTGCCCCCTGCACAGGTCTGGCAGTCCCACTTGCACTGGGGCCATCATCATCCTGCATGTTGGTTGGTGGAGATTCTGGTACATGTGGTCCGCCACTCTGTGGCCTGGAGGCATTGGTGTGGGGTCATGTGGCCAGAGATGATGTTGGTGGCTGGGTGGTAGGGGTGTCAGTGGTATCCTGGGTGGGGCTGCTGGAGGGTGACAGACCAGGACTGTGTGACGGGCCAGGGTATTCCTCATTATCCATACATCCCTTTCCAGTCTCCTGAGTGGGGCCTCTGTCTCCATGTGGGGCGCTGGCACTCCTTGGCCTTTCCCTCCGGGTGGCATGGGTGGTGGTGCCTGTGGGGGGGAATGGACATGTATGTTACATGTACTAATTTGGATAAGGATGCATAGCTCTGCCCTATTTTATGCTGTTTATTCCCATGTTGGGCCATGCTTGGACCTTTTGTGGAATTATCCTTTCATTATGTGTGGGATGTGGAGGGGCATTGTGGGTGCAGTAGTGCCATTGTGAATCCTTGCAGGGGTAGGTGACTGTGCACAGGGGGAGGGATGTGGGCCTGTGGGCATGTAGGGTGACTGGAAATGGATGATGTGGCCTGGGTGGGGTTGTGGTCCTGGTGGTAGTTGGAGGGGTGGGGTTGTACATGCATTACAGGTGTGGTGGATATGAAGTAATTGTAGATGTCTTACCTGTGTCCAGTCCTCCAGTGAGTCCAGTGAGGCCTTCTGGGTGCAGGATAGCCAGTACCTTCTCCTCCCAGTTGGTGTAGTCAAGGGTATAGGTGGGGGTCCTCCCCCAGTCTTCTGTACCACAATGTTGTGCCTGGATGCCATTGCCCTCACCTTCCCGTACAGGTCATTCCATCTCTTCGTCCCTTGTGCGTGGATAGTTTCCCACTGCGTTGACCTTGTTAACAATCATCTGCCATGACTCCATCTTCCTGGCAATGGGTGTGTTTGTGGATCATTATTTGAGGCAGAGGATTTGTCTGCTTGGCAGTGGCGGGTGGGGTGTACAGCCTTTCTACCATCGTGGGCCCTGGAGGCGGCTGGAGTTTGCAGGATTTTTTGAGGTTTCTGATTTTATCATCATTATATGGAGGTCTGCTGTTCAGCCCCACTGGCGGTCTTCTGTTCACCATCGCCACGACGGTCGCCGGTGTTTCCTGCCATGTTCATAATGACCATCTAAGTCTTTGAATGAACAGTCAACAGATTACCAGATGGAAAGTAAAGTTAAAATAAGTGACAGGTGGCCTATTTTTTTGGCTGTTGCATGCCCACCCAACAGCATCAATGATTCCCGCTTACAGACTGAACACCAAATAAAATGTGCACAAAAAAATACATCGAAACCAAAGGATATGGCTGCATACTTTCTCATGGGTGAATGTCTGCCATTCCAAGAAAGGGGCCTGAGTGGTGTCCCCATACTTGCAGACATTTTGATAGCAATACACCTCTGCTTTATTGCTAGAAATGCAAAGAGGCCCTAATCGAAAGAGCTTGAGAAACTTTGGCAAGCCTGGACAAACATAGCTTAAATGAGTATTGAGAAACCTGTAACAGTCTCATTAGGAAGAAAACATTTCCGTTCGCCAGTGGTAGCAAAGGAACTCTTCGCTCACCCCCTGCCCTTGTCACACTTAATCATCCTCTGTAAAGGTTAGTCTTCACTCTCAATTAGGCCTCTCTCAAGGGATGGTAGCCGAAGAGCCTGCAGATGTATCAGCCAGTGGCTATCATGACCAGGAGCCACCTATGCGGTTATCACAGTCTTCCAGTGATGTAAAACCTGCTTACCCGCGGCAGGGGAAGTTACAAGGGGCAGGGGCGGATCGAGGAAAGTAGGAAGAGCTGGAAGCAAAATGATATGAATGAAATGAACTAATATCAGTGTCCCTTATTTCTCTGCACTTCTTTATTATCAAGATTGTGGGTTATATTGTGTTTGTTAGTGTAATCCAACGCAGTGACACGCATTATATCGACATCAGGAGCATGACAGTTTGAGTCAGCCCTGCATAGAAAGGAACATGCAACTTTCGGTTTACCCACAAATCCATCCTGAGGACACATTCATTTACAGACTATCTTAACTGGGAAAATATAAACGGCAGTAAGCAAACAGCGTGGGTTAAACAACATGCGAGACAAGTGCAAATGGTCATTCTTTTAGTTCCTATTGAAGTCAGAAATAAACAGATGTAACAGCTGGATTATTTTTTGTTATCTTTCCTGGTGGATTCCTATGGGTCTGAGGTCTCCTGCCCTAGTAAATCCCTTGGTGAATAGCAACACTGCTCTATGAAGAGATTCCTAGGAGATTGTTATACAGGATTCTTGTAAGATATTTTTTGTTACCTTGAATCTGTCCTGTGCATGTTCGTGGGTACAGAATGGAGCAGTGCGACTGTTTTTCAAGGAACAACTCGTTGTCAGTGCTTAATTTGTGCTTGTTGTTTCCGGTGCTGAGCACCGACACTTATTTTTGAGGGCCGGCGCTTATTCTTCTGCCTCAAGTATTTGCTGCGAGCAAAAGACACATATGGGAAAGACGGAGGAAGAGAAAAACGAAAAAGCGTCACAAAGGGAGAAAATAGAAAGCTGCGGGAGTGAGTTGAAGGGGCAGGGAGTGGTTTTATGTGGATTGAAGAGGCCCACGAGGGCTTCAGGATTGCGCCACCTCAGTATTCCGTGTTCCGAAATTTAATTGCAGCAGCTGCATGTAAGGGGAGGGCTTTGGGCTCCGCACCTTTTTATTTACAAATTAAGAAATGAGTCAGTGCGTGCGCTGAGACTGCGCTGTTCGGTGGGTGTTGCTTCGTGTTTCTGGGCTGCGCCATTTAGAGCTCGTGCCCTCCTAACTCGTGGAATTATTGAATTTGTGCAACTACTGTAAACAGAGAATTCTTGAAAAACGGATACACTGCTCAGAACATGATATGCCCTTTAACTTTAATGTACTAAAGTTTACTAGGGCTGCAATTAAAAAAACATTGCGAGGCAGCCTGCCATGTACACTAAAAATCAATATAAAATTAGAATGGAAGTATAAGAAATATTCAGTGGGCTCCCTGCAAGAGTTTTGCTTCACGTGGGAGACGCGTAGAGCGGTGAGGGTAACACCCAGAGAGGGGACAAGCTTCAGGTCATATTCAAAGACCAGGGTAACCTCACCTTGAAGCTACAGAGGCACATACCTGCCCTGCCAGCATGCCCCAAGCACATTCTTTTGTAATCTCGAGGTGCGTGGGGCCTGTCACCATGTGCTCCCCCTTTACCTGCCACACTTACCTGCCCAGAACAGCGTGGCACTAGAAAACCACTGTCAGAATATCGCCTGACATCAATATTATATACTAAATATTATGTACCAAAATCATGCCCTGTTACAGTAACTAACAGAAAATCTACACCAGTGAGCTATTTTCAGGACATACTGTGTTTGTCATACGATATTTCTGTATACGATATTTTCACATGTTTTTTACCAAGCCCACGTAGCAGTAAAACGCAATCATAACATTGATAAGAAGAATTCAACGATAAGTATAACTTTTAATGTTTAATGAAATCGCGGTATCGATTGGGCTGCCACCTCCGCCAAGTAAGCTGGGGTGAGCGACTGCTCCGCCATTCAAACAAGTCGATACTCACTGTGCGGTAGAGTGGAGCAATAGTACACGATTGCTCGACACCACTTAATAGCTAGATTCCACCATTCACTGGTGTATAATGCCTGTATGTATATCATATCAAATCAAATCATTAACATTTATAAAGCGCGCTACTCACCCGTGCGGGTCTCAAGGCGCTAGGGGGGAAAGGGGGGGTTATCGCTGCTCGAACAGCCAAGTCTTTAGGAGTCTCCGGAAAGCGGAGTGGTCCTGGGTGGTCCTGAGGCTGGTGGGGAGGGAGTTCCAGGTCTTGGCCGCCAGGAAGGAGAAAGATCTCCCACCCGCCGTGGAGCGGCGGGTGCGAGGGACGGCAGCAAGTGCGAGGCCAGCGGAGCGGAGGGGGCGGGTGGGGACGTAGAAGCTGAGGCGTCTGTTGAGGTATTCCGGTCCCTTGTTGTGGAGGGCTTTGTGTGTGTGGGTGAGAAGACGGAAGGTGATCCTTTTGCTGACTGGGAGCCAATGCAGGTGTCTCAGGTGTGCGGAGATGTGGCTGTTGCGGGGTACGTCGAGGATGAGGCGGGCCGAGGCGTTTTGGATGCGTTGCAGGCGGTTTTGGAGTTTGGCGGTGGTCCCGGCGTAGAGGGTATTGCCGTAGTCCAGGCGACTCGTGACAAGGGCGTGGGTCACGGTTTTTCTGGTGTCGGCGGGGATCCAGCGGAAGATCTTGCGGAGCATGCGGAGAGTGAGGAAGCAGGCGGAGGACACGGCGTTGACTTGCTTGGTCATGGTGAGAAGAGGGTCCAAGATGAAGCCGAGGTTGCGGGCGTGGTCTGCGGGGGTCGGTGCGGTGCCGAGGGCCGTGGGCCACCAGGAGTCGTCCCAGGCGGACGGGGTGTTGCCGAGGATGAGGACTTCCGTTTTTTCAGAGTTCAGCTTTAGGCGGCTGAGCCTCATCCAATCTGCGATATCTGGTAAAGAATCCCCCTGTTAGCCTCAAAATGTCCTTTATCACATACCCTATCACTCTTTTATCGCCTTCTCAGTTCGATCTCCTCCAGGACAACATGCACTCTTTATTGAGGACAGGCTTTTCAGACTATATGGCACCAGGATCCCCTGTAAGAATGCAAGAAGAAATCTGAACTCCAGTTGCATTGCCTTTAGTAGCGAAGACTTGGAGTGCTGACCAGTCAGCAGAGTCCTGGGGTGCCCGAGGCAGTGCCTACTCGCCGTGCCACTTGTGGTGCTTAATTTACTAACCTATCATTTATCTAGTCTTTGGGATCATCTTCGGGAAACAGCCCTCCATACTATTTGGTGTCAATTTATAAGAGACAGTGCGTTGTTGAGCGCAATCTTGTAACAGAACCCAATGCCTAATGCAATGTCTGTCCCAAATTCACTCAGCATCTGAGAATCAGGACTACAGGCACGAACAGGTGATGGCTTGAAATTATAGTCACAGTTTAAAACTCACGCCCAGTAAAACAGTTTATATAGTCTTTCCTATGTATCCCCAATTACTTGGCACACCGGACCCACCCCGACCCCCACCGACTGGGCTTGAAACCTGGGCGTCAACCTCAACACTGAACTCTCCTTGAGACGCCAAGTCAAAGCCGCCACATCCGCCTGCGTCAACATCCTCTGCATGCTCAGAAACATCTTTAAATGCCCCCCCCCCCACACCAGAAAGACTGTCACACAAGCTTTGATCACAAGCAGGTTAGACTACGGAAACACCTTCTACTACAGAATATCTGCACACCTCACCCACAAGCTTCAAACCATCCAAAACTCCACCTTGTTTTTAACCTACCCTGCTGCCTCCAATTAACAACTCACCTCAGGGAACTCCATTGGCTCCCATCCAGAAAGCTGTCACTTCAATATAAGCTCACCTACAAAGAGCCACATCAGAATGTATCCACCTACCTTAACCGTCATCTGCACTTCCACTAGCCAACCTGCAACCTCCAATCAGCCTCACTCGCACACATTCCCTGCATTCTTAGAAGCAGGGCAGAAGTCTGCTCATTCACCCATCTAGCAACAACGACCTGGAACACCCTCCCCTGGACATCAGAACAGCCACCAAGCTCAGAACATTCTGCAAGAAACTGAAGACCTGGCCCTTCGTCTGAGGCTCCTGACCTTCCACACCTACTCGGCGCCTAGAGACACTCACGGGGGATTAGTCTACACTCTACAAATCCTTTTATATTACATAACATTGCGTTACATTGTCACCCTTCAGCAGGAGTGAGATTGGGCCATCCACAATGTTTACACCATTAAAAGTATGTCTGTATCACAGCAATACCTTTCACAGATTAATGGGTATAGGAACCCTTCTTATTTAGGATTCAGATACCAGACTGGCCAGACCCAACTGTAAGGGCCTTTTACTAGACACAATGAAGGACTTCGCTGACCGGCTTTTCATACTCCATCATCTGTCTTCTCCCCACTGTGGTGTCAGTTACACATAGTGTGCGTCCCCTGGAGCTCTTTTGAGAGGCATAATGAATGTGTGCCAGTAAGTCAAAGGGAACAATTTACATAGTTAAAATGTTCAACGGTGTGGAATTATCCTGGTAAACTGTATTAATCCTTCCTTATCTAATGGATACCAGAAATGTGCTTGAGGGACTGTATCATGTAGACCATCAATTTTTATCAACATGTTTCTGCACACTTTAGATGGCCCTAAATGGTTCAGGGAATTTGTCAGGATGGAAGAGGTGTCCCCGATTGATAGTGGTATGGACAAATGAGTGGAGGGACACATAACAAGATGTCATATTTACTTCACTGCTCTATTAAGAAACACGAAACATTTTGTCTGGACAGTCCATGTTGAGAATGATGCAACTCCACTTCACCATGGGCATTTACATTATACAGGTAACAATTGTGATGGAGCTACTGAGTCCCCAATACTCTGCACAACCTTTACTGTTCACCGCAGTATCATGGGGCCTTACCGAGTCAGGAGCTATCAACAAGAAGTCTCTTCTTTACAGAGGTAATGAGATTTGCGCAAACAAATATCAGTAACCCAATTTTATCTCTGCTAATGAAAGACATTAAGCTCCCTCTCTCTATTCGCGGGGAATAATGTTGATTGGGGACCTTCCTCACATCTAACATAATAACGTGTACAAAAACAGTGCTTTCCCAGATTTTACTGCTGAATTGCCTCCTCACAAACGTTTTTGTGAGCGAATGTACGATTATATATTACCTGTGTTTTATAAGAGCATATCAAACTATCCCTTATGAGAGTGGCTCGTTTTCAGCAGTCTTTTTACCATGCTTAGATGGTTCTCTATCGCTCTATAGCCTCCGACACCAAAATGAAAGGGTTCCGATTAGTGAATCAGTAACTAAAACAGTGGTCCACATTAGCAGATCAAGTGCGTTTTGCCAAGTATGGGAGACTGCATGCATTTGAGCTTGCTGCAGGCAATGTTTGTTGTAATATCAAAGAAATCAACAGTAAAAGATCGTCCCACCACACTATAAAACAGCCCCATAAACAGCAAAAAAGCCCTTACACTGATCTGAGAGATAAGCCCTTTGGGCACTGCCAGGTTGCCCTATGTGCATTTGTACAGGGCACGACTCACTCAGCTAGGTGAAGGGCCAGGTCTTCAGCTTCATGTGGACTTCAAGGACTGAGGAGGTGGCTCTGCTGTGCTGGGCCAGGTCATGTCTGGCTTTAGGTGAGAGGTAGGAGAAGGCACAACACCAGATCTGGTCCTGTGTGTTTAGGGTGTGTGCATGTAAGAGTCTGGCAAGGTGGAGGTGTCTGGTATGTTTGTGAAAGTTTATGCAGTTGTTGAGGTATTCGGTGCCAATTTTGTATAAGACTGAATCTGTGAGGAGTTTGAAGAGTGTTTTTAGAGATTGTGAGCCAGTGGACTTCGCCAAGATCCAGGGTTATGTCAGTGTGAGATGGGAGGTTGAGCATGCCTACTGCATTTTGTGGGGTTCTGTGTATTCTGGTCAGTTCAGCATTGAATCTGGGTTAGAGTGAGTTACCCTAGTCCAGCTTGCTGGTGATGATGCCTTTGGTGATGGTTCTGTGAGTAATGGTGGGGAGTCATCTGAAGATCTTCTAGAGCATCGTGGGTGTGTGGAAGCAGGAGACATGGTGAATTGGTTGTTGATTACTATTCTAAAGTTCTTTGCATGGGTTGCAGGCAGAGGAGAAGACTACAGTCTAGCAGGCCACCAGGTGGAGGCCCAGAGCAAGTATCTTTGCCAAAGGTTACTACTTTCGTCTTGTCTCTACTGAGCTTGAGGCATTTGGTTTTCATCTATCAAGTGATTTTGGTTCTGCAGGTGGAGAAATTTGTCTGGGTGCTTGGCATGTTGTCAGATAGGGAAGGAGGGAGAATGAGAACCTGGTGGCATCAGCATAGGCTATGATATTGATTCAGTGGGAACATATGAGACCGGTGAGCGGGATCATGTAGGTGTTGAACAGGGTAGAGCTGATGAGGTTCCTTGTGGAACTCTGCAGATGAGGTTGATGGCTTCCAAGCTGAAGAGGGCCAGGTTGACTGATTGGGTGCAGACCGTTGGGAAGGAGCAAATCCGATGAAGTGCTAGTCATTGGAATTCAGGTTTGTGCAGTCATTGGGTAAGGCTGGGGTGGGATATGGTGTTGAAAGCTGAGGAAAAGTTCAATAGGATGAGGGTGCCAAAGAGGGTAGTCTCTGTAATGTGGTTAATCCAGAATCCAGATTGAGTGGTGTAAAGAACGTGGTTGTCATTGAGGTGGGTGGCTAGGTGTTTGTTTATCATCTTTTCCATGACCTTTGTTGTTTAGAGTAGCAGAAAGATAGGCCGGTAGCTGGCTAGCAATGTTGCGTCTGCTGAAGGTTTCCTGAAGAGGGGGAGCAATGTGGCTTGTTTCCAGGTGTCCACATGGGTAGGTGGCTATGATAAGTGAGTCGTTCAGGATCGGAGTGAGGGTTTGACTGACACAGTCCAGTGCTTTGATGAAGACATCATGAGGACAGGAGGTGTCCAGCAGCATGTGTGGGGCCTTCCACTCGCTGGGTGGGTCGGACTTTGGACAGGTCCTCAAGGTGGTTGGTCATGTTGCGATTGGTGAGGTCCTCCAGAAGGTAGTTGAGTTTGCTGAGGAGAATGTAGGCACTAGAGTCATGGATCAGGGGACAGTGAAGTCCATAATGGTGCTTCTGAAGTTAGTGAGTGGTCAGGGGGTGGAGGGTGATAGGTGAGGGTGCTGCTCAGAGTGTAGTTGGCAGTGATGATAGTTTAAAGGTCAGGTGTTCCATGTTGCTGGTGGGGCTTTCTGAGATGGTGAAGCATTGGATGGATTCTTTGAAGATGATGGCTATTCCACCTCCGGTCCTGCTTGTCCTGTCTTGCAATCTAGTATCTGGGAGTATTGCTGTGGCAGTGACAAAGGGGCTGACAGGGGAGTCAGACAGGTTTTAGTCAGGAAGAACAATGGTCATGTAGCAGATCCCATATTTTGATGCTGTGTTTAGTGAGGGAGTGACTATTGAGGAGTATGCTCATTACGGAGGGATGCGGTGTAGTGGGGACTGTGTGCGTTGAGTGTGTTGGGTGTGTGAGGTTTGGGGGAGTAAGGAAGGTGCAGGAGAATGCATAGGAAATGGTAGGTGGGACAGGAGAATGCATCTTCAGTGTTGGGCAGCAAAGCACAGAAGGAGCACTGAGAGATGCAACTAGGATTCAGGGTGCAGAGGGTCAAGGTTGGACAGCAGCAATTTTAATTGAAATTACTCTGTACAGTTTCATCATGCAGCAGTATTGCAATCTTCCTCCACCTTTACTTCGAAATCCTGGGGATAAACCCATCAAGTGGTGTAAATGGTTTGGTCTATTCAACAATCTTGATTGCTATAGATGTTAACGCATTCACTGTTGCAAGAAAAAAGGTTTACTGTTGAATGCCATTAGGCTCTTAGGCACAGGAGATATTTCACCGTCTACCGGAGGTTCTTGCGTCACAGGGCTTTGAGGAGTATTGGAAATGGCCCTATCTGCAGGGTCATCCCCAAACATTTTGCCTTCCTCCTCCTATTTTGTGACCCTGTTTTTGTTCGTTTTAGAACTCTGGGCACTTTACCACTGCTAAACGGTGCTAAAGTGCATATGCTCTCTCCACTAAACATGGTATAATTGGGTTATATCTGTTAGGCATATTTAAATTACTTGTGTGTCCCTAGCAAAGTGCAATATATGTGCCCAGGGCCTGAAAAGTAAATGCTACTAGTGGGCCTGCAGCACTCATTTTGTGCCACCCACTACTGTAGCCCTTCAAACATGTCTCAGGTGTGCCACTGCAGAGCCTGTGTGTGCAGTTTTAAACTGCCATTTCGACCTGGCAAGTGTACCCACCTGCCAGGCCCACACCTTCCTTTTTATTACATGTACGTCACCCCTAAGGTAGGCCCTAGTTAGCCCCAAGGACAGGGTGCAATGTATTTAAAAAGTTGGACATGTACTTTTAAGTTTAACGTGTCCAGACAGTGAAAAACTCTTAAATTCGTTTTTCACTATTGCAAGGCCTATCCCTCCAATAGAATAACATTAGGATTACCTGAAAACATATTTTAAGAATAATGTCTATACAGGAAAAGATAAAAATATGGAGTTTGGTGTCCCTGGACTCACAATTCAAAATCAGAACTTATGGTGAAAGCGGATTTGAAATTGTAAGTCTGAAATTGCCACTTTTAGAAAGTTGCCATTTTCTTAGTTTAAGCATTCTGTGCCTCTGCCTGTCTCTGAATACACATCTGGGGTAGATGACAGCTGAACTTTGTGCATTCTCTCTAGACAGCCACACATAATGGGAGATTAGGTGTTACTTGATGGACCTTAATGGGCCATTAACTGCCTTATTGGAAAGGGGTAGCTTAGCACTGTCTCTCTTACACATAAATTGACTAGTCCTGTACACCCACAATAGGGCTTAACAACCCTGTATTGTCACTCCAGTCAGCTTGGAGCCAGGACAGGGGAGGCAGGGCATCTGTACAGTTCAAAAGCCTGCTTCTGAAAGCTTCTACCACTTTCCAAACCAGGGCACCAAAGTATAAATTGGGGCCAAACCATACCAAATCAGATCTCTATTGGAACCAAGGACACTCTGCCAGGAAGAAGGATTGCTGTGCTGCTAGGAGGGACTGTCACTCTGCAACTCCATTGCTCTATTGGCCTACTGCTGCTGTGTGCTGTGCTGTAGGAGGGACTAACACTTTGCTGTTTGCTCTGCTGTGTTAGCCTGCTGCTTCTGTCCTGTAATAAGAATGAGTGGACTTATTCTCTATATCCTTGAAACCAAGAGTCTTCAAGGGCTTGCTGGCTTGTCCCCTGTTTTTCTGCGGTCTCAGAGACATCAAAGACTGCCTTCAAGTCACCTACTACATCACCTGGACTCTGCCATCTGTAACTCTGCAATGCCAATTCATACCATCCCAGTCCCGGACCCTTGGAAGTTGGCCTAACATGCTCTGCCCTCTGTGGTCCTCACTGGAACCACCTCCGTGCAGACTGCACACCAGAATTTAAGGTACTTTGTACAGCGGGCCTGAGTGTGTCCCTGTATCTGGCCTGTGCTTTATTGCGGTTGGCCTGGACTCTTGGCTGTGTCCCAGTCCGGTGAAACCAGATAACCACAGTTGGCACTATGGCTTTTAGGCGCTATTTTCACCTAAATATTTAAAATCACATATCTCAGGATCTAATTATTGGATTTTTGTTGTTTTGGTATTGTTTCACTCAGATAATATTCTCTATTTTTCTAACCTGGTGTGAAGTATTTTTGTGGTGTCTTTCAAAGTGTTAGTGTGACTAGGTGTTGCATAAATATTTTACACATTGCCTCTTAAGTTAAGCTCTATGCCAAGCTACCAGGGGGGGTGAGCAGAGGCTAATTTAGGGCGTGCATCTGACGTACCCTGACTAGGATTGTGGTTCCTAATTGGAAAGGGTGCAAACCTCTGCCAACTAAAGACACAATTTCTAAGAAGGAGTATGATGAATTTCAGGAAGCATTAGCTAGACTAAGGTTGCACTACAACGTAAAACCCAATATGGTCATGGAACGCATCAATTTTTATTCCAGGCATCAGTGGTCAACTGAGTCTATTGAGAATTGTGCTGCATCACTCTGAATTTTAGCAGCTACTTGTGAATTTGGCAATATAACATAGTATATTCATGAGCATGCATTGTCATAATAAGAAAATTCAAGAGCAGTTGCTCAGACATAAAAATCTGTTTCTGATGGAAGTTGTTGAAGCTTCTAATGGAATACAGCGATCTGTAAGATCATTCATCAGTTCTGAATGATGAACAGGAGTGTCAATGTGAACTTGCTGTTGTGCACGATTGTAACAAAAATAAACCCAACAAGGTGAACAGATCTAATGTGAACAAATCCAGATACTTGAGATGTGGTTCTGCTCCACATTTTATTAAAGCTGTTTGTCCAGCTGTCTCAAGGAAATGTTTTAAGTGTGGAAAGATGGGACATATCTCTAATATTTGCAAGCCTCAACACAATATCAAAAACATTCTGGAGAACAAAGCAGATTCCTTACATGACAATCAAGAAAGGGAAAAAATGGTTCTGCTGGTGGAGTGTGATGATGTTCTTGCTACTTAGATTGACACTGATGCTTGCAAACCACCCAATTGAGAGGTTATAATTTATGGAGTCAAAACAGTGACTCTGGACCTCCTTTCCCCCCTAATTTCCAATGCATTTTTCAGGAAACCGTGGAAAGGTAGAATTTTGGAACACATTGATATCAAGGCTTATTGATATGGGAACTCAACCATTAACATTTTGGGTTATTGTGTGGCTTCTATTTCATTTTGTTCTTGCACTACTTTGAGGGAAAATATACCTTGCTAAGAATGGTCAACGTGTCGTAGGTTGGAGGGACCAAGAAAATGTAGGGATAATACTGGATTCATCAGCTGATCTGCCCATTTATTTTATGGCTATACATCAAAGTATTGCAGGCATTATTTCACAGTAAAGGCATATATTTCACAAGCATTTGGGGTTTGTCAATTGGTACTCTCATACAATTGAGATTAAATCTGGAGTGGCTCGAGTTAGACACAAGTTTAGAGATGTATCCTTGTAGTGCCAGGAAAAGGCTTTGTATTTTACTGCAGCAAGAGGAAGTTGTGATTGAAACAGTTGACTCTGCAGAGTGGGTTTCCCTAATCATGTTCGTGAGGAACAAATCTGGGTCACTGAGGTTGTGCACTGATTTAATGTCCCTTGATAAACAGATTATTGTGGATTATCATCCTCTTCCTAAAATTCAGGAGCTGTTGGCACAATTTGAAGGAGCTAGATTTTTTACCTCCTTATACCTTGAATCTGCATTTCATCAGATAGAGTTGGAAGAGGTATGCAGTCATTTAACATGATTTATCATGCCTAATGGGGCATTTAGATATGTAAGTATGCCCCTTGGCTTGACTTCAGCTGCATCCGTCTTCCAAAAGCTCATGTTTTCTCTGTTTAAAAGTATGGAAGGACTTGTGGTGTTGCAGAGTAAAATGTTGGTTATGCTGACACAGTTGGATTACTTAATTCAAGATTGTTGAAGGTGTTACAAATTTTACATGAGATGGGAATGACTTTGCAGATGGAAAATATAAGTTTCTTACTCATGGAGTAAAGTATTTGGGTCATATCATTTCTGGAAAGGGTGTTTCTGTTAAACAAAGTTTGCTTAAAACTATTGAGATTCTATGTACATCAATCAAAGATCAATTAAGATCTTATTTAGGATTGTGTGAATTTTACTCCAGGTTTGTTAGCAAATGTTCCCAAATAGCTTTGCCCCCAAGGAACGTACTCAAGAAGGGAGACAAATGTATTTAGACAAATGAACATCAACTTGCTGTTGATAAGCTCAAATATTATACTGTCAATGTTGCGTTAATGTTTCCTTTCAATCACAAGTTACTGTGTGTTTTGGATGTTGGTGCCAGTGCGGCAAGATTAGCAGCAATATTAAATCAAAAGCATCAAAGTGCTGAAAAAACAATGGCCTTTGCTTAGAGACCCATGTCTTGCTCTGAATCTAGATGTTCCCCCGTTGAAAGAGAGGCTTTGGCAAGTGCATGGGTGCACGGGCTGTTAAACATCTTAAAACATATCTTCAGGGAAGAAGATTTATTACTAAAACTTTTCAAAAGACTTTATTAGCATTACTCAATAGTGATCACACCGGTAAAGCCTCTGCCCAACTAAGGCCTCATTATGAGTTTAGCGGTCAGGCTGCCAGACCACCATGTTGACGGTCCCAAAAAGACCGCCATGTTGTTGGGCTCTCAGACTGCCCTATTATGAGTTACACGTGTTGGACAGCCGACCGCCAAAGAAAAAAGCCAGACTAGCAAAGGCACAGAGGCCTGGAAACAGGCTATCCGACCTCCAGACCGGCAGCCCCGCGATCAACCACTGACCGTATTACAAGTCCAAAATTACAGTAGCAGACATGCATGGCAGTTAGCCAATGGTGGTCTGAACCACGGCAGTTTGTGGTCAGCATAGTGATTCACAATGGCACATTGGATGGATTTGAAAATATCACAGCTGACACACATTGGAGTTACATACCTGCAAAGGACACTATAAAACACACGCCTTCACACACCACAATCCTTTGCATCTACACTGCAAGACAACAAAGCCTGAGCACCTTTGTTTTGCAGAGTACATAGATTAGGCACCCTCTTATTCACCATCACATTGAACACCCTGTACATACCTTTGTACATTCACACCCATTGCACTTCCCCTGTTTAAAATGTCACTGTCACCTGTTTTGTTTTGTTCCACCATGTCACATTCCAAAAATCCACGTTTTTCTGAAGATGAGTTAGGAGTCATGGTGGATGAAATCATAAGAGCAGAGCCACAATTGTTGGTAGCACAAGTCCAGCACACTCCTCTCAGTAGGAAAATTTGAAATATGGGAGAGGATCATCAACAGAGTGTAAGCACCAACCTGGGCGCAAGGGAGGGCATTGGGAAGAGGTGGAATGACCTCAGGGGCAAGGTCCGTTCCCTGGTCTCGAGGTACCAGCTGCAGGCCAAGAAGACTGGCATGGCCCTCTAGTGCTCCATTACGGCTCTTTCCCTGCAAGGAGAAGGTCTTGGCCATCCTTCATTCTGAGTGCTTGACAAGAGTACTTGGGGTCATTGAGTCTGGTAGGTCACAGCAAGGAAATGTCACCTAAATGCTAGGTATTGCTTGCTCACAATTCACCTTTACCATAATTTTCTGTTACCTCACTTACCAGCCCAGTGTTCTCCCCTCCAAATACTCCTGTATGTGAACTTCCAATTGAAGTGTACTCACCTGGGGAAACAACATTTTTATGGTGTGTGTAGTAGAGAGAGTGACAGGACTGCACATCCTAGGAGGCACTGTTTCTGTAACTCCAAACACCAGCACAGTGTTCTCTTGTACAAAGACCCTTTTGGTAACCTCTCAAATTAAGTGTACTCACCTGGTGTGGCTTCACATATATATAGTGTGTGTACCACAGGGACTGACAGGACAGCAAAGGCCAGGAAGGCCCAATGTCTGTTAATCCAACCATCAGCATAGTGTTCACTGCTACAAATACCCTTGGCTGGCAAGTCTCAAATGAAGTCTACTCACCTGGGGGGGGGGGGTTCACATATATATAGTCTATGTACTACGGGGACTCCCAACATGCACTGTTTCTGTAACTCAAAACGGCAGCACAGTGTTCTCTTGTCCAAAGACCCTTTCGGTAACCTCTCAAATTAAGTGTACTTACCTGGGGGCTTCACATTTGTATAGTTTGGGTACCACAGGGACTGACAGTACTGCAAAGACCAGGAAGGCCCAGTGTCTGTGAATCCAACCACCATCAGGGTTTATTGCTACAAATACCCTTGTCTGGCAACTCCCAAATGAAGTCTACTCACCTGGGGGGGTTCACATATGTATAGTGTGTTTATTAGAGGGACTGACAAGACTACAACTGTGAACAGGCACTGTTTCTGTAACTCCAAATACCAGCACAGTGTACCCTTGTATGTCAACTCACAAATGAAGTGTTCTCACCTTGGGGGATGACATTGATCAGGTGTGTCAAATACCCAGACTTCCATGCCTGCAACTCACAGGAGGCACTGTTACTCTAACTGCAAACACCTGAACAGTGACATACGATCAAAAAGCACAGTTCCCCAACTCACAATATCATGTTACTCAGATGTGTGTAAGCCATTTGTACAGTGAGGGTAGTGGAGGGAGTGACCGGACTGCTAAGACCAGGAGCCTATGTAGCCTATGTCACACTCCAGACATAAGCTCAGGGTCCATATGCATAACTAGCCACATCTGTGAAATCCCAATTCATGTGCACTCACCTGGGAGAAAACCATTTGTGAAATGCTGGCAAGTAGTGTGACTGACCAGAAAGCTAAGCCGAATAGACCTTGTGCCACATACTTCAAAACCAAAATCAGTGTTTACTTACCCAAACCCATCTAGTAGAGTAGATCCAAATGAACTCTACACACCTTGGACGATGTAAATTCTCAAGTGTGTACAATGGACACAGTGACATGATTCTGACTCCCAGGAGGCACTGTTTCTCCAAATATCAAAAATCCACACCAGTGGTCTTCTGATCAAATACCCTTGCCGGATAAGTCATATTCCCTTGGGAGTGAGCAGCATACAGATCATGACCAACTCTGAGATGTGTCTGCCTTTCTAGTTCCATCCTGCCCTACTAGCCCAAAATAAAACCATTGAGGACAGGCAGGACAGCTTACCCAGTGTGCTAAACAATGATCCCAATGGCCGCAAGAGGCATAACAAGATTGGTATTGGCAGAACACACATTAACACTGTACTAACAACATGATGACTTCCGTCACATGTACTACAAACATCTCGTCTGCCTGTATCACGTTCAACTAGGCTTCAAAATGGCCAAAAACCTAACATGACTAGCCACTGTTTGGCCTGCATTGGTGCCAAGTTGACACTCCCATCCCATCCCCCCAAGGGACAATGTATTACATATCTCAGTAGCTGTGACAGGCAAGGAGAGCTGGCATGCTCCACAAATGTCAT
This sequence comes from Pleurodeles waltl, assembly GCF_031143425.1. Taxonomy (NCBI): domain Eukaryota; kingdom Metazoa; phylum Chordata; class Amphibia; order Caudata; family Salamandridae; genus Pleurodeles; species Pleurodeles waltl. Next base: position 397,820,731 of record NC_090440.1, on the reverse strand, counting down.
GTCAAAACAACCATTACCATGTGTACCTGTCACCATATGTTTATATGCTAGACAACTATATACAAGGTCTCTGTGAAATGTCACTGTAAATGTTTGGAGGTAGATGCCACAATACAACCAGTAACATGGTAGCTTTCACATCAAAAGGTCGTGCTGGTACCGGCCCTATAGAGGCCACTATATGGGGGCCTCAACCCCCCAGGATGGAGCTCTCAGTGATGACAACACTCCTGGACATCTGGATGTGGAGAACAGTTCTGACCCATATGGGCAACCTGGTCAGATGCCACCAGTGAGTCACTCTAGCCACATTAACACTTCCCAGCCCGGTTGCCTCAACATCATAGGCAATTATGCGTCCCTTTACCTGTGGCCCTAAAACACTGACAACTATCTTGTTCCCCCAAGTCGAGGAACCTGAGTCACAACACAACACCTCTGACAGTGATGGTCATGGAACCAGTAGGAGAGGGCACCCTGTGGCAAAGGCAGAGGACGGTGGGAGTAGGCTGCGTGAGAGGGATGTTGTGGGCTAGCGTGGTGAGGCCCCTGGTCAGGACATCATCAGCAGCATCTTGGGGGGGTCTATCAGGAGTCCCAAGGCATGATGGAGCAGGTACTAACTGAACTCCATGAAATGAAGCAGCTGCAGAGGGAATTTGTACAGGAAGTGTGTGCACAAAGGGAGTCCCACAATTCCAAAATGGCATCCCCAACAAGGATGCTGAGGGACATCAACACTACCCTGAGAGGGATCAACAGCAAGACTCCACCCCTTCCCTTGGCATGTCCACACTTGGCACCTCAACATTGGTGCCAGTCACTGGAAGAGAGGCCCTGCCAGTGAAAAAACACGCCTCAGACACATCTGCCTCTGTAGCAGCAGATCCCCCCCCCCCACGTAAGCGGGTATGTCAAGGGAAATGTTTGGGAGGTGCAGTTGGCCAGACACCTACCACTGCCAGTAAGTAACCTCTTGCCAAATCACCTCCTTTGTGTGCCACATGTTCATGCAGTTCACTGTTTCTTAACCACCTTCCATTTCCAATGGGAGGAGTACAATGGACTTACAATGCTATGGCATCTGTTACAATGATTTCATCCACCATGACTGCACCCTTCTGTGTTCTGTTGTGTCATATACCTACATTTTTGTTTGATCACAAATTTACAATAAATACCACCTATAAGTACCACCAAAATAAGTTTGTGTCTGCTTGCTTCTGTTTAAAATTTTGCTATGCAGAGATGTAAGAGCATGTGAAACCAATGATGAAGACACAAGACACAGGTACAGGGTCCTGCAAAGGATAACAACCAACACACACAAAACACATTGCTACAAGTGTCTGGTCACACCAAATATTTTATTCCGCTGTACAGCACATAGGCCGTCGAAATGTCTGGACTTTCATAGCCAAGTATGGCTGACACAAATAGTGCCAAGGTACACAAACCAAGGTACAGCTCCCAAGACCACGGAAGGAAAGGTCTTGTCAGACACTGTCCTGTAGAATAAGCAGAGTGAAAAGTGGATGATGACACCAGCTTGAGCCTTATCACATACCACACCAAAGCAATACAACACCACATACCCCAAGGTACAGACAGAGGGCAGTACAACCGTCCCTGATCAGAGGTACATCATGATCCAATAACCATGCATGTGTTGGTATGACACAAACATATGTCAGTGTTGTAGCACAGGCACTTTGGCCTGCAATGATGAAACACATCTACAGCTACATACAGGTCATACAAGAAGAATGATTAGCCTATGTGAAGGGTGATTGCCTTGCTTACACACGATGACAGCTTATTTCATGGCCACATGATTACACACATGATGCAACTGGCAACCAAGGCACGCTAAACAAGTACAATGTTCACTTCAGGCCTTCCACCCAAACTCTGTCCTAGCCGCCTCGCACAGGTCTCATGCACCCCAAATCTGTGACCCACATTATCTAGCACAATCCATGCGCACCCCCTATGTCGAAACAGCATCAGACACCTGCCAATGTCACAACTCTGAAATGCCTGCATGAGGATGTCATGGTGAAAGCGCCTGGACAAAGACAAAACAAGGAGTATAGGCTTGAAGACATACCCATTACCCAAATCATATAGCAAGCATCTGAAAAGGAAATAACATTGCAATGAGCCTGACACCAATGATGAGGCTACATCAAGGTGGGGAGCTGGCATAGGCTGACCCTCCATGTGCCCTTTGCCTGAACATTGCAGAGTATTAGCTCCCCAGTTCTTGCAAAAACACTCTACTCCACACATTCTAACAACTACAGTTCTTCGTACAGTCACAGTCAATATGCCACATGACATACTCATATTCAAGAAAAGTAGCTATTGATGAAATCTTCCCGCCAATCAGCTCCTTCCTCTTCATCCCTGTCATCTTCACTTGGCATTTCAGGAGGCTCACACGTTGGCACTACAGACTACCCCTCCTCTGGGATGTATGGGATATTCCTCATCAGGGCGAGGTTGTGGAGCATGCAACATGCAGCATGCCACAGTGATCTTCCCCACTTTTCTGGGTGAGTAGAGTAGGGCTCCACCAGTCTGATCAAGACCCCTAAATCTGGCCTTCAGGAGCCCAAAATCCTGCTCCACTAAGCGCTGTGTTCATCCATGGGCCTTATTGATGTGGACTTCCCCTAGAGTAGTTAGATTCCTTATTGGCATCAACAATAATGGACAGTTTGGATATGCAGAGTCTGCTGTTTAGGAATTAGGCATATGTGCAACAATTAGTCCCACTTATCAGAATTGTGGCATCAGACATTGCACGCACACAAACAGGACAGATGTGACTTACCAACCAGCCTGGCCCTCTCTGTGTGCAGTCTTGACATCAGCTCAGGGATTATGCTGTTCTACATAATGAAGGAATCATGGGCTGAACCCGGATAACGGGCACAGACCTGTGAAATATATAGGTCTGCCAAACATACAACTTGGATGTTGATGGAATGGAAGTTCTTTTAGTTGCGGTATACTTGGTCGTTGACATGCAATAGGACCAAGCCAACATGTGTGCCATAAATAGCCTGCGCCATATGTGGAAGATGTGAAAAACCCTAAAAGTCAGACTTCACATGGGCGAAATCCTCACGTCGGGAAAACTAGATTCTAATTCTAATAGATGTAGCTGTACAAGTGTTTCAACATTGCTGATAGGACATCCTTCAACACCAAACTGAACATAGGTTGGACCATGCCAGCAGCTAGGGCCTCTGTATGCTGGAAGGTGCCTGTGGCTACTGACATGATTTGTACAATGGGTTGTATGCCGGTTGGATAACTAATTAGCTGGCATCAGATTTGGATCCAACTGAGAACACAACTCCACTATTGACTATTCAGATGACATAGTATTATGACGTGGCATTCTTCCATGCTCTGTAGTTCTGGCAGTGGACGGTAGACAGGTGGTTGACCCATCCTCCTTCTCCCTGGGTACCTATATATGACAAGAAATGAGTTCTGACATTAGTCATTGTGTCCCCAGCTGCATGACATGATGCACGTCAATGATAACATGTGAGAAGACAATTAAGTAGGGATGGACATGTCAAACAGTACACATCACAGCTGCTAATGACATGTGACCTCCTTGGTTGCCACACATGTGTAGACATCATGTATCTGGACCTAAATCAAAAATGTTCAACACAAATGCACCTTGGAATTTGACTGGATGTCCCAAACACAAAAAATGACCTTTGATTGGGTGGACTGTGCCCCTCTGTAAATTGCCATCTGTGCTTGCTACATACTACAATGGTATTTGAGTTTTAGGACCAACATGACAAGACAGGATAAACATGTTTTTGTGCTCAAAACAACATTTGTGGAGAGGTGATGGACACAGCCATAGGCTAACGATGTTGCCAGTGGTGGTTGTGAGCCAATGGCTATGTCTGCTGGCGGTGACCACCGTGTACGTGGCGGACGTGACCGCCATGCTCTAAAGATTCCCTCACTTGACTAATGACGCTGCTGCCAGCAACACCTCCACTACTGAGTTGCTGTGTACTGCCTCTGGGAGCAATCATGCCATGCCCAGCAGATGATAGTGCCCCAGCCATCTCTCCAGAGGAGCTGGAGAGGCTAGTTAACGAGGTCCTAACCCTGTATGGACAGCTCTGTGATGCACCAGAGGAGCAGGTAACTGCCCCATGTGCACAGTTTTCTCTGTACTTCACCATCCTTTCCTTCCTCACAGACTAGATTCTGCCCATGTGTGTCATATTGACTACTCATGTGCCTGTAGGTGCAGTAGATGTGGCTTCAGTGGAAGGGTCCATGTGCAGGTATTGCTGGCTAGTGCCATATGTTGAGTTAAATCACAATGTGGTGTGTTTATTTTTTGTTTAACTATATCCATCTTGTGTTCGATGCACATAACTAGGTGAGGTGACATTACAGCCATCCACTGACATCTCTTTTCTCATGATTGTTGTATATGTTAAACAACATGTATGTACTTGGCAGCATGAGCTGAGTATTCATGTTGTATGTTTCAGTTGTGAGTAATGTAAGCTATGTATATATTGCCACAGTAATTTCTTCACACGTTGGCCCTTGCTAGACTGTTGTTTGTTAGGCATGTTGTTAGAAATGGTGTGTTTGGTTGGCAGTCATGTTACTCCAAGCAAGGACCCTACTCTAGTCAGGGTAAAGGAGAATCACACTCAGTTAACCCCCGTTCACCTCCTTGGTAGCTTGGCACGAGCAGGCAGGCTCAGAAGCAATGTGTAAAGTATTTGTACCAACACACACAGTAATACAGTGAAAACACTACAAAATGGACACCGCACCAGTTTAGAAAAATAGGTAATATTTATCTAAATCAAACAAAACCAAAACAACAAAAATCCAACATACACAAGTTAAAATATGAATTTTCAAAACAATAAGAGTCTTACGTCATAGAAAACAATGGAAAAGTTGGAAACGTTGATTTTACACAAAGTACTTGGTTTGCGTCAAAAATAAAACTGCACGGGTGAGCATGCATTAGAAATGTCAGCGATGCATCGATTCCTTAGTCGCAAGGGAGGCCGCATGTAGTTTCTTCTCCGATCGGGTCGGCGATGCAATGTTTTTCTCCCCCGCAAGAGAGTGATGCGTCAATTTCCAGACAAGGCACCTCGGATCCGCGTTGATTCACGAGGACTTTGACGTCCAGGGACGATGCGTGAGAAATCCGGCTGCACCGTTTTGGAAAACCGCACTACGTCAAGCGGGTGTTGTGCCGTTATGTCGTTTCTCCAGCCACGATGCATCGATCTTCCAGCTGCGATGCAGGTGGAGCATCAATTTCAGCCACAAAGGGGAGGCGAGTCATTATCAACGGCCGCAAGTTGGTGTTGCATCGTTTCTCCAGCCGCAATGGTTCGATCTCCCAGCCACGGTGCAGGTGGAGCGTCGGTTTCAGCCGTGAAGCGGGTGGCGTGTCGTTTATCAGCCCGGTTGAAGATGTTGCATCAAAAATTTCCATTCACTGTGTTCTGTGCTTGGATTTCAATCCTTGTTGTAACAGCTTCATCTTTCAGGAGCCCAGAGACTGAATAGGGCACCACTTGGCAGGGCTGAAGTCTCAGAGGAGAGTCCAGGTGCTGGCAGAGGAAGTCTTTCATGTCCCTGAGACTTCAAAATAGGAAGCAAGCTCAGTCCAAGCCCTTGGAGATTCTTCTAAAGCAGGAATGCACAACACAGTCCAGTCTTTGTCCTCTTTAACAGGCAGAAACAGCAACTGCAGGATAGCCCAACAAAGCACAGTCACAGGCAGGGGCAGCACTTCTCCTCAGCTCTACAGCTCTTCTCCTTGGCAGTAGTTCATCTTGAACCCAGAAGTGATCTAATTTCCAGGGGATCTTGAAGAAATCTAAAGTCTGGGGTTTTTGGTTCACTACTTATACCCCTTTCTGCCTTTGAAGTAGGCATATTTCAAAGGAAAGTTTCTGTTGTACACAAGATCCTGCCTTGCCCAGGCCAGGCCTCAGACATACACCAGGGGAGTGGAGACTGCATTGTGAGAGGGCAGGCACAACCCATTCAGGTCTAAGTGGCCACTCTTTCCTCCACTCTAGCACAGATGGCTCATCAGGATATGCAGGCTACACCCCAGCTCGCTTTGTCTCACTGTCTAGAAGGGTTCACAAACAGCCCAACTGTCATACTGACCCAGACAGGGAATCCACAAACAGGCATAATCACAGAATGGTTTAAGCAAGAAAATGCCTACTTTCTAAAAGTGGCATTTTCAAACTAACAATCTAAAAACCAACTTCACTAAAAGATGTATTTTAAAATTGTGAGTTCAGAGACCCCAAACTCCATATTTCTATCTGCTCTCAATGACAATCTACATTTTAAGCCCCCGTGTTAATCTATGAGAGAGATAGGCCTTGCAACAGTGAAGACTGAATTTAGCAGTATTTCACTCTTAGGACATGTAACACACATCAGTACATGTCCCAACTTTAGCATACACTGCACCCTGCCCATGGGGCTACCTAGGGCTTACCTTAGGGTGCCTTACATGTATAAAAAGGGAAGGTTTAGGCCTGGCAAGTGGGTACACTTGCCAAGTCGAATTGGCAGTTTAAAACTGCACACACAGACACTGCAGTGGCAGGTCTGAGCCATGTTTACAGGGCTACTTATGTGGATTGCACAAACAGTGCTGCAGGCCACTAGTAGCATTTGATGTATAGGCCCTGGGCACCTCTAGTGCACTCCTCTAGGGACTTACTAGTAAATCAAATATGCCAATCATGGTTAGCCAATTACACATACATTTTACACAAGAACACCTTCACCTTAGCACTGGTTAGCAGTGGTAAAGAGCCCAGAGTATCAAAAACAGCAAAAACAGAGTCCAGCACATATCAACAACCTGGGAAGCAGAGGCAAAAAGTTAGGGGAGACCACGCCAAGGATGTCAAGACTAACACATGTCATCACTCTGTCTGCCCTTCAGGTTGCTACACACACCACATGCTAATTAGCTGTTGGCTACATGATGTACTGTCATGCATGTAAGTGATGGGAATGCAGTGCCAGATAGGTTCTGTCTGTTCAGCCTGCAGAGACCATGGCCTGTCACAGGTATCTCCCAGTATGGGTCCTAGTTTTAGGCTGGGGTGGAGTTACTGTGGCTATGCAATTGTGGCACTGTGCTCACTCCCTGTACCCCAGCAGATCCTGTCATGTGGCCAATATGATGCTCTGGTGTAATATGCTGCCCAGAATGCCTCATTCCTTTGATCAGATTAGGAGTGGGTACAGGGGTGAGCTGTTGATATATTACACATGTGCACTTAGCAACTTGTCAATGTGTGTCTCTGACTAATTGCAGGCCCCTTACTACCACAGCCCTCTTTTGACCTTCACACATGTCATATTTGTTCTGTGCAAGCATATTGCATAGCTGACATTTACACTGTGCAGACAGTGTGTTGATTCCTTGGAGACCAGGATATGTGACTCTGTAGCTTTGTCACAGCAGAAAATAGTCAATACATGCCTTTGTTTGTTGGATGCCATCTCTGTAGGATGGACATGTGTCCAAAAGCGTGTTCTGTGGTACAGATACAGAACACAGAACCCTACCTCATGAAGTGTCATGAGTCTGCATTTGTGATTGCAAATGTCCACAAATGGATAGGCTAAACACTTTCTGTACCCAACTTGCCAGTTCCTTTATTTTCACCAATGTGTAATGTTGAAGTTTGTACTCTGGCAGTAGCCTGTAGGGACTGTATGCAGAAAGTAATTTTCACAGAGTGTGAAAGTGTTGGTCCATTCATACTTTAGGGGTTTACCTTTCAGAAGCCACAGAGGTGTGATGTGACTCATAATGGCTCATATCTCTGTCAGGTTGCTAGAGCCTGTCCCACATGATGTCATTAAGCTTGCTTAGTCATTGTAAAGCCTGAGCAGTGTGGTGGGTTGTTCTACAGATTGGGAAATGTATGTCTGTAGTCATGGTCCTGTAGTCATTGGCTTATACTTGGGGTGTATTGACAAGTAGGAACGTTCTAGCTTGATGTTACTTACATGTATGTAATTCAACAATTTGTGATGAAACTTGTGAACATGATCTCCTATTTTGCCTTTTGCATCCATACTGGTCAACGGCCATCAAAAGAAAGGGACATGGAGAGCTAGCACCAATAAGGTGGGGCTCCTGTGGGTCCACAGCTAGTGGAGTGCCAACTGCAGAAAAAGGTGAGAGGACCTGAGACACTGGGCTCGGAGATTGTAGAGGCCCAGCTGAGGCTCTCCTCCCAACAAGGGCGGGGTGCCCCTGGACCATGACCCCCCTAATGGCCCGCATTCTGGTGGTGGCATATCTGGACCTTGATGGAAATTTGAGATTGCACAGTAGCCACAAGGGGTGAGCACAGGGCATACACCTACCTGTTCCCTTGCCAAGTGATCGGGTGAGGTTCTGACAGCTCCCCCTGAGAATTATGGATGAGCCATGTGTCGCACAGTAGATGAGAGATTGTTTGTGTTGACATGTCATGTGTTGTATACTGATGTCACTTGCCTAATAGACCAGGGACCTAGGACAAAACTCGGTGGAATCCTCAAACCCCTTGCTCTGCAGGGACCACATATGACTGGGTACATTGACCAATCATGTACTGTTTGCTGTTGTATTGTGTGTAATTTCTATGCAACAGACCACTACTCCTCAGTGTTCCAATGCCACAGGGAAGTAGGAGATGAATCATTGTCCTCTGCCATGTGTCTGGGTAAATGTGTATGTTGGCATCCGCCACCCAGAGGCCACTTGTCTTCAGTGTATGATGAGTGCTGGTGCCTCACTGCAGTATGTAATGTGAAGGTGTCCAACATACATGTGACAGGGCTTACACTGTTCTTTGGATGCAGCTATAGATCACTACTTTCCCTCGGTAAGTGGGGAATGTCCATTGACATGATTTCTCTGCCATCGCTGTTGCCAAAATTTCTTGGGCCTACATGTCAGCATGTGTACCTTTCTCTTTAGAAAAATTTGTAAGCTGAAGTTTCAAGCCTTCGTCTACCTATGATGATCAGATGATGTTTGTATTCCCTTACATATGTGTGCATGGCAAACTGTTTGTGGATTAGTCCATTTACAATAGGGATATATTTCATGTTGTGCAACATACAGGCGTGTGTCACCGTTGTTTAATGTCTGACACATTCTCTCATGCATCATAGCATGCCATTTGGTATGTACATCTGGAGTAGCAATGAGGGACATGACAGGTAGGCCGAGAGTTTTGAACCACATTGTGAATATATATGCCCTTGAATTGGCATCAGGTGGAAAAGTACACTGCACATGTGAAATGGTTAAGGTCTGCACCCTGACCGTTGGCATACATCATGGAGTGACTTGCAGTTATGTTTAAAACACATGTGTTTGGGTACAGGCATTTATCCACAGGCAGACATCTTGGTTTACATGAGGAAAATGTGGACAGTGACGTAGCTTCCCACTGGGCAACATGTTGAGGGCCTTCTACAAGTCCTTGCAATTTCTGTGTCTCTCCTACATGCAAAGAACTGATGGTTTTTATGGAGGCACTCAGAGTATGTCATTGAAAGGGGTGCCAGACATTAGTGGTCATCACCCTGGGATTTGCTGAATCATTGTGTTGTGAATTTTGAGGACATCTCTCCCTGACATCTTGAACAATATGTCTACAGTGTTCATTTCCATACCACGTGTGTGCCCTATCTGAGCAAAATCAATGCTACCACCTTGACTCTATTGGGATAAATGTTGCTTGGTGAAGTGTACATTGTTGATATGTTTCCAGTGTGACATGTATTTCCATGTCACCTTGTCCAGACAATTGTACCTCTGTCATCAACATGGCAGGATTTTAGAGAATCATTTCCTATTGTTGGGTTGTTATGGCTATAACAAATAGATGTGTGCATGGCCTTGTGTGGGATCTGTGGGAATGCATTTGGCATTGACCTACTATTGTATGACAACAAGTAACTGAGGTCTGCTCTATGGGGCAAAGCTTTGTGGGAGATGAGGTCTCCTACTTGTTGACTGGTTATTGTGGTTGCACAACTACAGTCATGCAATTGTAGCTGTGTGAGATCCTGATTTTCCTGTGGGCATCTGTTGCCAGTTCAATTGGCATGCATACATATGGTATGGCACATGTATGGGCCACTTAGGTGGAGTTTGTTGCTGGTGCCGACCTTGACATGATGGTAATGTTTGCTAATCAGAGCTGTTGTTCAAGTGTGAACGTTCCTCTTTGTCTTTGCATCATCTGTACCAGCAAAGGAAGGAGACAGGGCACAGCCCAGTGGGGGAGCGCCTGGCCATGTGACCTCAGGTCAAGACAAAACTGACACAGAGTGACCCAGTGGCCCGAAGGTAAATGGAGCGCCACGGGGTAAATTGGAACATCCTCCTCATCATCATCAGATCCCTCCTCCAGTGGACACTCCCTAGTGGTGGTCGGACCAGTGGGGTATCCCCATGTACTATCCTTCTCCCCATCCCCGTTCTATACCGCCCTCCCTGTTGCTCCCCACCTAGTTGGCCGTGCCCGCTCACCCAAGAGAATGGGCATCTCCTTTGCCGCAGACACCTTCTCCTGAGCCCCTGTCACCCCGGCTGCCCTCAGTGAAGAGTCTTTTGACCTCTTGAGAAGTATCTCTTTGGGTCAGTCATGCCATCCAGGGATTGGTGACCCAACTGCAACAAACTAATGCATTCCTGGAAGGCATTCATGGTGCAATGGCTGGCCTACAGAGGTATTTTCAGGCTCTGGTCTCCTCACCAACAGCAGCCAGTCACCCCCCACCTTCTGTCCCCCCTCCAACTTGCTCGCCCCAATCCAAAACCCCATATCCCAACCTACCTAAAGCACACAGACAGATCTGCATGCACCCACTTCAACACCCAAGAGCAGAACACACAAACACAAGCACCACAAAACATACCAGCATGCACACAAACAACAGACACCCACAAACACAACAACAGTCACAACTTCTCTGGACACCCCCACAACCCCCATCATCACACACACAAGATCCAGCATAACCACAAGCACCACACTAACAGTCCCTGACACACCCACCACACTCCTCATACCACCCAAGCAGACCTCCAGGCATCCACTACATGCACCACACCCACAGACACCACAACTACAGACACACACACATTCACCACATCCAGCCTGCAGTCACCACCCCAACAGCCACACACACATCCACCACTCCATCCCCTGGCACCTCCACCTCACATTCCCCCAAGACACATAAAAGCACTAATTTACCCACCCAATAGACACCCACCACACACAAGCATACCTCCCATTAGCATGCACCCACGACAACACACTGGCACACCATACAACCACTCCCTAGACCTCCAAATCCCCACCCTCTTCTGCTGACCGTCCCCGTGGGCTTAAAAAACTTTTTTTATTCGAGTTTGACCTTGTCCCAAATCCAAGAGACACCCACCCAGCTCGCAGCCCCTCCCGTCCACATTCCAGGCCTCCACTGCCCCCTGCAAGGATCCATACTTCTCCCCCCAAGGAAAAGCCTACCCCTTCCAAGAATAAGACTACCCCTCCCAAGCCCAAACCCCCCCCCCCAAATCCAACCTCCCACCCCCAGATAATCCCTGAGGGGCCTGCCTGCCACCTTGATGCCCCTTTCTGTGTAGGTTCCATGGCAGGTGGGAGTCAGGTTTAGGCACAACACTGTGCTACTTTTGGACTATACATATATGGACTGGCCAAGAGCCTTTGGACTTTACACTATTTCACGGTTAATAAACCCAACGGTTGTTTTTTGGGGTATACATTTGTCCTGCAATTCCTTTCCTACCCTTATGTTGCTCCTGAGTAACTTGTGTTGTCTGTCTGGAGTTGTGTGTGTTTCAGCCTGCTTGCTGCTTCATTTGCTGTTGTTTGCATTATCTGACTTTGTGGGCAGTGTTGGTGTCCCCCCCAAAAAAGGTATATGTTGAGTGTATGGATTTGTGAGTGTTCATGCATTGGTGGTGTCATGGCATTGTGTTGTGTTTGTTATGGTGAATATTTAATCTTGTGTTGTCAAGTGTGAGCATGTATGGTGTTAGACTTGTCCCCTGATGAGGATTATGTATTCATCTGATGTGTGTCAGCTTGAGTTTTGTTTGTGCAGACATGGAGTGTAGTCGGTTGTGCTAGCTGTGTTTGCATTTGACTGTGGATGTGTCAATTTAGTTGTGTGTTCCGTACTGCTAGTTCCTGTGTAGATATGTCCCATGCAGTTGGAGTTGTATGTGCATGTTGTGTTGCACTTCCACATTGTGCAGATGGGCATGGCATTTGGTTCTAGTACTGTTTGTCTTGTGCACATGTTGTTTTAAGGGTGTTTGCAAAGTGATTTGTGTCCAAGTGCAGCTTTCTTCCCTCAGTGTTCCTGATGCCCCATCCCAATTGTGCAGGTATTGTTTACATGGTGCTTTTTGTCTATTTGCCTCCCTGTCTATTGTGCATACCATTGTCCTTCCATTGTGATGTGTGAGATGTATGTGTCCATTGCAGGGCTGTTTAGTGGTAGTGTAGTTTGTGTTCCATGCCCCATTGATACATATGTGTGTTGTATGTAACGAATGCCGCTGGCCTCTGTGGAATGTGAGCGTGTGAGTTGTATTGGTAGATGTGATTGTTTGTATGTTGTTGGTGATGTGTGAAACAATGTTGTGTAGCCTTAAGTGCCCCTGTGCCTCAGATGTATGGCTGTGTGTTTTTGAATAGTGTTGCTATGCAGTGTGTGTGACCTGCCCAAAGGGGGCGCATTGTGACTGTGAATGTGTCCGCATTCATGATTTGGACTGTGTACAGGATAAGACGTGTACTTGGTGCCTGTAGCGTGATCCCCATATGATGTGGATGACGGTGCTACGATCTGTTCATGAGGCTTGTGATACAGGTAGGTATGTGTACTTACAGTTGGTGGCGCCCTCGGCAGCGTTGATTTTGTGCACCTCTGATGATCATCATCAGTGGCAGAACATGTGTGATGGGCTCCATGCAGCAGTAGACAAGTGAGGTTGCCTACAGGTGAGTTTCTCCTTTAATACTGTCTGTTTCAGCCTGCTGAGATGTGGTGGTTGGACCACCACGGTCACATTATGGGTGTACAACCTTGTAATTTGTCCGGCAGAAACACAGACTCCACTGGCATGCTTGTGCAGCCTTGTGACCGTGGTGGTCTTTGCTGCCTGGCCATGCCGTCAAAACCGCAGTAGTCTTTGCTCTATAGACCTGCTTGACTTGTAATACGGCGGTCAGACCACCATCCTGACAGCAGTCAGACCGCCAGTGTCGCCATGGCGGTTGACTGACCACCAAAGTTGTAATCAGGCCCTTAGTCAGAATTTTCTACAAAATGTACAAAGGTTCCTGCAGCATAGTAGCAGATTGTTTATCTAGATTACCTGATTTAGCTACTGAAAACAGGTCAGAAGTAATTGAGGAATGCTTGGTTGCATTCGCAATAGTGAGGAATGCTGGATGGAGTGTTTCAAGGCTGACATATAGTTGGAGTTATAGAGTTCACCAATAACGTTTGGCCTCACGAGAAGTTCTATTTCTGCTATCGATTGAGTTGTTATGAAGGAGAAGTGTACTATTCCCCCAGCAAATATTCACCAGGATTTTATTAAGCTGGCACATGCAGGATATTTGGATGAGGCCCTTACTAAGAAGCAGGTTAGAGAGGTGTGTGTTGTGGTGGCTTAACATGGATTCTCAAATCTCTAGATATGTAATTAGTGTTTTGTTTGTCTCATTTCTGGCAAATCCCTTGTCGCGAATAAGGTTGATTCCATTTGCACACATTTTCCTGACAGGCTCTGGGGTACGTTGGCTTTGAATATCTTGGGTCCCTATGATAATTCTTTGCAGGGTAAGGTGTATGTTTTTTTTCTTATTATTTTTCAAAGTGTGTTAAGAACAAATGGACTTCTCAGCCTACCACTGATACAGTTACTCAATTTCTCAGTCAGTGTTTTCTGCCAGTACTACTGGCAATGGGAAGCAACTTACCTCCTTAAAGTTGCAGAAGTTGCTTAAGGACAAGGGGATTTTTCATTTGAAGATGGCTCTATATTCACCAAACATTAATGGTCTTGTTGAGAGGTATAAGAGTCATAGTTGATGTTGTGCAGGCCGCTTTGGCTAATTAAGCTGATTTTAAAAATTGCAGAAAAGATTTGGGCATATCACTCTTTTCCCAATTCAAATAAGTTTTTCAAGTTTTTCCCCTTTGCCATGTTAAAGCGTAGGGTTCTTCGTACATCTCTTCATCCTTCGTAGATTAAGTGAGAGTTACTGGTCCTTGATCTCAAAGAAATGTATCACAAAGCTAAAGTCAGTGTTTGCCTCAAAATTGGTGGTGATAGTGGAAATTCCAGTAGGTTGAGCTTAAGGCTGGGTGATTGTGTCAAAATCAAGTTATTATCCTATCATGTTAAAAAAAGGTGAATCAAAATTTTCCAAAGTGTTTATAATTGTCAAGCTGGGCGAATCTTCTCCAAAACTTAACAATGATTCTTGGTGGAACATGAGTAGTGGAGTAATTGATCTCATTGTCAATTCTTCACCTGACAATGTATCTTATGGTGCACGCGAGTCCAATCAATTTTGGGTAATGAAGCTCCTAAGCTGGAAGTACAAGTTATTTAAAACAAAAACGTGGAGGTTGAGCTGGCTCTTGCATCAAGTCAAGGAAATGACTCTCAACATGTATTAGAGTTACTTGTGACGGAGAGCAAGGTGGATCGCTCAAGGAGAGAGAGAGTGACACCTAAAGAAATTGCAGATTGTATTTTTAGCTGAGTTTATAAAGGGAAGAGATGTGTTCTATTGTCTCTGCTTCTTTATTTTATGCAATGTTATTTATTTATTTCTATCTTTCATTGTTATGATTTGAATGCCCTAATTACTCTTATTTTGTTATGCCTCACGCTTCTCCACTGAGGTTAGGTTCTAGAGTTATGTTTTGACTGGAATTGTTATCACTCACCTTCCTGGTCAGTTGGAAGTTATTTGCTTAGTTGGTGATGTGCTTTGCTCTGCTGGGGACTTTCTTATCATTAAACCTGTTCTTCTTTGTCTTCAAGCCTTGCTTGCCTTCTCTCCAAATATCAATAATAGGTTTTTGTTAAAAAAACACATACGCGTGGGACAAAAGTGCTCAAGCCAAAGCTACACAGGCCCTACTCAAGGGTCTTGAAACATAAGATGTACATACTCACTTCAAATATAAAAAGACGTTGTAAGCCAGTTGTGGGTAGAAAGCTGCCCATTTCTTTGTATCCATCCAGGTTTCTAGAAAGCTAAATGTTCTCTAGATTTTTTTTTTTTTATTGGCATCAATTTCACCATCAGATCATTGCTGTGGGTATAATTTGCAGTTAGAATCACATATCATGGTAGTTCTATAAAATTTGGACAAATATATAAAAATAAGAACTCCATCAGTATTTATTATCTGTTTAAAGAAATTGATGAAGATATAACACAGGACAAGCATAACACTTGCACTAATATCACCAAATCTGTCCAGACGACCATATTCTTTGTCAACAGCACTCTTTCTTGGACCCAAGTAAAATCTTAAGGTGGCCCCCTACAGGTCTCCCCGTCAGGCTCCTATGGCTGCAAACCAATCTGCATTACTTTCAAGCCATATCTCTTCTTTTTGAAAGGCTGTACTTTCCTATTGGTTTTCACTTTTTGGAGGATGCACCCCCAAAAATTGAATGTTGATAATGGAGTCTGATAATATGTCTGCCATACGTTTCTTGTTCATGCAAGATCCACCACTATTTCTAATTGTGCCTCTGCAACAGTAGCACTACTTTTCTTATATCTGAAGACTGCTCGTGAAAGCAACTTGGATTCCAGCGAAGGTGCTGGAGATAGTTGTGATGTAGTTTGCATTGTGCACCAACAATGCCACATATGCAACTCAAATGCACTTGCAGTGAAGCCTCAGGCACCAACAGTACTGCAGGCTCCTCATTCGTGGTCTGACCTGGGCTATCTTGTAGTCCTTGCACTGCAGCATCTCTAGCACATGCTGCTCCCCCAACCCTCTGAGTAGAACCGACGCTCGGCAACACCTTACAGGCATGCATGCCACTGCAACACTTTGGCACATGCTCGATTCTACTTGCCCTGGTCAACTCCTCATGTGCCACAGTGTGGGAATTAACAATCATAGCGTGATGTAGGATTTGACTACACGGTATTAACATGCGTATATCCAATTGTCAGTAGGTCAAAACCATAATGGAACCCAAACCAGCCCTGGCAATTTTGTCAGACCATCCCCCGCACAAAGGCTGGAAACGAGAGTGAGTGGATTATGCTGGATTGCTTCTTTTGTTACTGAGGTCCGATATTGCAGCATCATTGCAAAACCGCCCCCCAGTAACAGAACTGGCTGTTACCCCTGCAGCCTCCCGGGACAATCCTCGATGCTCGCTACGGCCAGTCCGTCCCGGAATGGTCACTGTAATGGGTCACATATCCACTAACGCATCACACTTTGATACAATTAATGCACGCATGGTTCTGCATATGAAACCTAATTTGGCATGTAATAGATAATGTTCCTATTGTAAACATTTGTTTGGAGGCTTTCAATGTAATCAAGATAACGTGAGTAGTAAATCTGTGGTGCTGATTACAAGTGTAAGAAGCTTTTCTGTAAACGTACGGCATTACTCTGTGCTTGATCAAGATGATTACAAAAAGAGAGATTAAATAATTCACCACCACTTGCTTACACGTAGTTTTTAGCTCTGGCCTAGATGTCTTGCCTGACTCATGGTTTCCCAAATAATAATATAGAAACATGCATGTATGCACGACTGTTCCATTCAAATGTCAGTCATATTTTGCTTTCATCTACATCATCATACAGCCCACTTATGTGACTGGCTCTCTCAACTGCGAATGATGGCATTTCTCTTGTGCATGTGCGTACATCCACCTAAAAAGTAGCTCTTGTCAGTGCCAGGGCCTGTAGGCAAATATCTGTTTTCTTTCCTGCTTTCCTGTTTTTTATTTATTTTTTCGATTGGTCATTTTTTTACTTTTTTGTGAATCATAAGTATGTCAGTTTTAGATGGAGGCATTTAAAAAATGCTATTAATTTTACTGTTTTAATGCATATTGCGAGTGTTTGCAAAAAATACAGAAAACTGCACGCTTGCCAAGGGCAGACAGATTGGTTTTGCCAGTGCTTACTTGGATATTCTATGCCACCATAGCTTTGCTGTTTCAGAGTGCTGTAGATAGAATGCATACATAATTATTCGACTGAATAGCCCTTCAGGAAAATGTATCCATTGCTCTGTGTGCCAGAAGGACGTCAGAGCAGGGTTTCTGGTGGTGTGGTGGCAGTGCCAAGGCTAATCGTGGCCCCTTTGGCAGCATTAAACCTTCCCACAGGACCACAGTTTCCTTAAACAATATATGGTGGCTGCTGGTGCCTCCGCGCTGAAAACGTTTACTGACAGGTTAGCCCTGGGCAGCCCCGTCTTCCTTGGCTTTATTTTCAATCATCTAGATTCTCTCGAATCGAACATCGAACTTGTCTTCCATCAATGGGAGAAGGAAACTTCTGTTCGGACTTTCAGCTTTCGCCATCGGGGTCATTACTGATCATTACTGCAGTGATACCAGCCTTGATTTACTCCTCTGGGTCTATCGTCCTGAGGGTATGATTCATGTTGACGAGCTGTCATAATTGTGCCCAGGTGTTGTTTCTATGGCACATCTGCGCTCTAAGAGGCATGCGACTACCTGCGCGTGTTTACCTATGCTGAGGCAGCGTCGCTCATCTCACGAACCTTCATTGTCCTCCTTCTGCTCTACATCTTCTCACTGCGGTGCTGACGCCAGACTTCGTTTCCAATTAACTCCATTTTAACCCACCCCAGAAAAAGTGCGTGGGGCTCTGAGGCGAGAAACCGTAGGAATAAAGAGGCAAACACGGGAACACAGCATCGAATTGTTGCTGGTCTGTCTTGAATATTAAATAGGGCTCAGTCCTAAACGAGCTGCTGTTGTCGTTCTTACGTCAGTGAGCGCTTGTTATTTCCTGACGGTTTTCTACTTCTGTCTGAAAAAAACTGTTTTTATGACAAACTTCTCGTTTTTTTCCCCTCATGAATGGAACAGTCGTGGAGTCTTCTGTTCCTGCAGGAGGGCAGCATACACCGAGGAAATCATCAGTAAAGGCAGACGGCGGAGGCGGGAAGAGACGGAAAATATTGGCGGGAGGGAAGAAAGGTGGAGAGGGCGAAGGGAAAGAAGACGTCAAGGCTTAGAACGGGAGCAGGGAGGTGACAAGCAGTGGGTAGAGTGGATAATACAAGGAGGGAACTAGGGGCAGGAGACCGGAAAGAGCATGGGTGAGGATTAATCAATGGGATAGATACTGCTGAGGGGAGGCAAGAAGAGAGATGGCCGAGACAGTTTTTCCACAGTTATCAGTGAATTGCCCGTGACAGGCATACTGTCTCTGGTATCACTAACATGGGTGTACCAGTAATGAGCCCTGGAGTAAGGGGAAAAGAAAGAAAAACTGCCTCAGCAACTGGGGCCAGTCCCTCTGCTGCTCTAGGGTCAGGGTTGGGGAGAGGCTAATACTCACCACTGACCCACCCTGCTCTTTGGAAGAAAGGAGGTCGGGAGAGGTTCACTCTCTTCTTCCACACCATCATTCCTGGCCAGAAGTATGATTACCTCGGATCTCTCAAAGTTGGGTTTGAGGGGATTGACATGTTAAACCCTTAAAGGGTTCCTGGCAGTCTTGAGGTTCACCAGGCAGGTGACCTCACTCTTGCGTTCCTTCACCTCATAGGGCCCAGACCAGTGGACCTGTATGGTCGTCGGCTCCACAGGCTCCATCACCCACGCTTTTTGGCCAAGGCTGAAACTCCACCAGGGTGGTATCTGGTCATATCATGGTTTCATGACCTCCTGGATGGCTTCTAGATTCTCTTTAGCCTTCTTCCAGAACCACTTTATCTAAGTACAGAGTGCCAGCCTGTAGCTGAACACATCATGGGTGACTTTCCTGCTTGCTTGGTCTCCACCCTCCTTCACAAGACAGAGAGGCCCTCTCACAGAGTGTTTGTACAGAAGCTCTAAAGGGCTGAATCAACCCTGTCTGTGGTACCACCCTTTACGCAGCCAACAGCCATGGCAAGACAATGTCCCACTTCCACCTCAAGGGCTCCGATAAGCCCATGATCATGCCCTTCAGGGTCTTGTTGAACCTCCCAACAAGCCCATTAGTTTTGGGATGGTGGGGTGTTACCTCACACTCCTTCTACATGGACTCACTTATGCAGACATGAAGTTGGTACCGTAGTCAGATACTACCTTTTTAGAGAACCCCAAATGGGCAAATATCACAATCAGTGTTGTCAGAGATATATCCTCCATGTACCAGGTAGCATTGTACACCAAGACCAGGATGAACCTATTGCGTAGGGCTCTCTTGACGTCCAGAGGGTCAACAATGTCGATGCCCACTCTTTTGAGGGGGATGTCAATGACAGGAAATCATTGCCAGGGAGTCTTACACTTCCCGTCTGACTTGCCACTGGTCTGGCAGATAAAGCATGACCTGCAGAACACATCTGAGTCCATACTCATCCTTGGCTAATAAAACTGGGTTTGAAGCCTTTCAAAGCTCTAATCCTGCTCGATGACCTGCCAGGGGAACATCATGAGCCAACGTCATTAGGAAGGTCCTGCAGAACTGGGGGATCACTAACACATAGGTTGCACCAGATTCAGGAGAACATTCTCCTAGTAGATCAGCTGATCACCAGAGGTGTTGCCAGCTGCCTTGACCTCGGCCTGCTGCCATAGGCCCTCTAGAGAAGGGCATTTCATCTCACCTTTCAGAACTTCTTTCTGGTGGTACCCCCTTCCTTCTGCCTGTTGGTCAGTTCAGGTAGGACCCCGAGGGCAGCAATGTTTTCCCCGTAGGCTGAAGGGTATCACACTTAGGCTGTGCCTCCTCCCAGACAGTTCCAGGAGTGGGTTTCCTGTGCCCTTTTCCCTTCCTCTTTTCAGCAGTCACCTGAGCCATTCTTCCAGGATTCAGGTACTCCTGACTACCCTCTATGGTGGCCATGTACCGTGTGATCAAGCACACAACTACTCT
The DNA here is from genome assembly GCF_031143425.1 of Pleurodeles waltl. Taxonomy (NCBI): domain Eukaryota; kingdom Metazoa; phylum Chordata; class Amphibia; order Caudata; family Salamandridae; genus Pleurodeles; species Pleurodeles waltl. The sequence continues at coordinate 397,800,463 of NC_090440.1, read as the reverse complement.
CAAGGAACTTGAGACCAACCTTCCCAATCAAAGGGAATCAAAGCCACTGAATAGTAACTCTCACAGTTGCCAGTCACAATAACCTGGTAAAATGATTTTGGGACTACCTACTCTGACAGTTGTCATGCTGGTTCCAGTGTCTCTCAGAGCCTCTATCCAGTACCCATTGATGGTGACCCACTGCCTGTTTTTCTTAGTATTACTAGGCATGTTACTCCTTGGCATCATCTCTCCAACACCAAGGGACACTAGGGTAACCTCTACACTACCCCCATACTATGTGGGTCAATCTCCTCCCCTAGTCAGCCCTGGTGCCTGCACACCACTGGGGGGCTGCGCCCACTTGGGATACTTAACATCCCCCCCTTATAGTGCCCAACCTGTTGGCACTCATAGCACTTAGGGAATGCCTTCCCTGAGAACTTGTTATCAGGGAACCATTTCTTTTTCTGCTCAGGTGGGGATTGGGAGTCCTGACCCTTAGAGCTAGTTTGGGGACCATCAGAGAACTCCTTGCTTTTATGTTTGTCTCCCCCATTTGTCTTCTGATGGGGACCCTGCTGGGAATCCTGACCATCCTTGTGGTTATCCTCCACTCCAGGCACCTTCTTGTGGACACTGGTGCTGAGCCAGCGGTCCGCTTCCTATGCAAGCTCCCTCAGGTCAGTGAGCTTACTATCAGCCAAGTGTTGGTGCAGCTCCAAAAAAAAACAATTACTGAACATTTGTTCCCTTTCAAACAGATCAGCCCTTTGTAATCATTCACTTCACTACCCTTCATCCAGCCATCCAGTGGGATGCCTCATCCTCTCCCCTTTCTCCAGGGCCAGTAGGGCATCCTTTGCCTCACTAGATATATGCTTCCAGTCCTCCTCAGGGATCCTATGCATCTGTAAAGCTACCTCATAACCTTCAAACCACTTGTCAATGCTGTCTTTCACAACAACGTCAGACACCGGACCCTTAAAGATGTCACTAGGTATGCTGCCACCATCACTTCTGGACCCTGCTTGTCTGGCCACGATAACCAGCTCTTTAAAATTAAGTTCATGAGCCAACAACATTTTTTTTCCTCCAAGGCACTCTCTGCCTCAGCTTTCTTTTGTTCTTCCTCCAAGACCAGTTTCTTTTCCTCCCAGGCCAGTTTCTTTTGCTCTGCCTCCATGGCCACTTCCTTTACCTTGTTTTTTAACTAAAACATCTACAGCCTAAACTCCCTTTCAACCTTCCAGTCCACCAGATCGTCTAGGGATAGGCCTTCAGAAGACATACTGCTCTCTGCTCTGAGGGGAACTCTAACTCAGGAGATGAGTCATCGTCCTCCCCTAAGAGCTGCATCTCATGACTGTTATCCAGGCCCTGCTCTGGTGCCTACACATCATCCTCTGTATCTTGCTCATCTGTCATTACTGGCAACTGGTGGGCCTCCACCCATGCCCTCAGAGCTCTTTTGGAGCTCCCCCTTCCTGGTGCTCCTTATGGCAGGCAGCCTCCTCTCCTTGCAAGAGTCATTGAGCTCAGCCACAGTGTAGCTCTCCAGATTGAGGAGCTCAAATTCCATTCTTACATTTGAAGCCGCAAACCGTCAGGTAGAGTAAGGGTGAATTTGGAAACCAAAAAGGCCAATCAAGGAAAATTTAAAACTCACACAAAACCACAATATGGCGCTGCACAAACACAAGTCTTAATCCTCACTACTGATCACCAATGTGAGAAATTGAATCACTGATTGTGGGGGGTAAATCCCTAGTCAAGCAGCTATTAAAATCCTTGTCAGTGTGTTTCTTAATCATTTATCCAAATGTTGAAGCACATAGTAGACACGCCTTAACAGAAAACTGCGGATCACCGTCAAATGTTTCAATGGCTAAATGAGTCACTCGCCTTTCACTCACACCTCCTCTGATTCCCTAATTCACTGGAGCTCCCTGACTGGCTCACTCACTGACTCAATGAATTAGGAATCCATTCACTTATGGAATATTATTATGTGACTGAAAGCTATGCAGTGCCTGGAATTGAGTTGTCTATCTTGAAACCTTACCATGCTAAACAGTTCTTTAAAAAATACAGGCCCCTATTTATACGTTAAAACTGCACAAACGCATCATAAAATATAGCGTCTGCTTGTGTCATTCCAGATGCAACACCATCCATACCACATGACTCCTGTCTTTTAAAAGACAGGAGTCATGCCCACCAACCCAATGGCCAGCACAGGGGACCAGTGTGCCCTGGGCATGGTCATTGCACCCAGTGCCATGTAGGGGGGCCCATTTCAGGGCCCCCAATGGCACTTATTTTCTTTTTTAAATACTTACCTATATTTACCCTACTTACCTGGGAGGGGGTCCCCCATCCCCTGATGTCCCTCTGGTGTGGGTGGGGGTGTTCCTGGAGTTTGGGGTGGGCATCTGTGGGCCCTTTCCATGGTGTTTGACCATAGAAATGGATCCACAGGTCCCCTAACGCCTGCTCTGACCCAGGCGTTAAATAATGGTGCTAAACAGGCTTAGAGCCATTATTTAGGCCCTCCTCCGACCTGTGCACTTTTTTTGCACAGGAGGAGAAATATGGTGCTAGGGGCTTTGAGTCATTTTTTAGACGGGAACGCCTACCTTTCATCTCATTGACGCAAGGTGGTTTCACGCATCCAAAAAATGACGTTAACCCTAAAATTTTGACGCCAGAAGGGTCTTGCATCAAAATATAAATATGGAGTTAAGTTTGCGCTGAATTTGGCTAAATAATGACACAAATTCAGTGCAAACAGAGTATAAATATGCCCCACAGCTTTTTATTATGCTTTCAGCAGTAAAACAAAACTGTAAACAAAAGCACAATGAGCCAATGGGAGAAGAAAAACATATTGGCTTGTTTAGAGTCAGTGGTTGTTTGGTACCAATGCCACTGGCATAGCTGAGTCTTGTATAATTGCAGTCATTGCCACATAAAGTTGTAAACTTGTACAATATCACCACAAAATTGTGTCACGAAAAGACTTCAACAGTAAATGAAGTATTCAGCAGAACATCTATTTCTCCCCAGTCCCTTAAGTCATCATCAAATTTGGAATCAGTGCACACTGCAATCATATGGGCCTTCATGGCGAGGGACCATTCAAATGTCTCTCCCCATCATAAATCATAAACTGGCCCCCCGCCCACTCCCGCAGCCAATGGATTCCTAGTCATTATTTTGCAAGGATGCAACATCAAACATACACATTTCCTTTGTTTGAGGTGAGGCAGTGTGTGTCCAGTATGCATTAATGGAGTTTTATAGTAACTATATTTGGCGGTCTATAATGCTAACAATAAAACTAAACAGTTTACAGAGATACTAAAGCAGCTATATGATCATGTATAGAATTGAGTGTTTATAGAGAGTAAAACATGTCTAGTACATTTGCTCTAAGGTCAATAATTGTTTGTTCAAGCTCTGCTTCTTTGAAGAATCATCCTTAAATTTGCAGCCTGGCTCCTCAACAAGTCTCCTTTACCCATTTTAAGAAGGGTTTCTACAACTATAATTTTCAGGTCCACAAGAAATGTCCACTTGAAACAACGGGTTAATTTAACTGTTCAAGCCAGTCAACACCGTCTTCTATTTTAGGATTGTCTGCACTCTCTGGTCACAGGGTGGCATCTTCTCAGGGACAGGAAGGCTTCTCTGGCAAAACCTTGATTCCTTACACACAATGGAAAGGAACCCAGAGATAGAAAAAATACTGAGGCAAGAAAGAAAAAGTATCAAGGATTAATACATGCATTCCACCTATAACTGTTTTGGCTTCCTCGGTGTAATGCCCTGAGTGCGATGTGTATGACCAGGCTTGGGCCCGAGCTCCTTGTGTCCCAGAAATCAAACTGCACCCGACTGAAGAAGCCCATACATGCTGAAACTGGTCTGGGGGCCCTTATTTCCAATTTAGAAGGGACCAGGCATAGCAGCTCATATTGAACAGATGAGGGTGGCTCTTGACTGGAGTGTCACAATTGGCAAAAAGGATTGACTGGAATGAGGACAAGAGTAATTGCCATGGACTGAGATCACTTCGAGCATTCCACCCATCAACGTTCTATTTTACTTAGTATGGGATTCTTTATTCTGAACATCACATGTTAATAAATACATGCACAACAAACTTGGCCCTGGGCATCCTTTGAGATCACCTCAAACTCTGGAACATTTTTGTGAATAACATTTGTTCTGGAAACCCACTTCATTGAAACAATAGGAGCATACTATGCAACTGTGTTGGGATGTTTTTGCGATTTGAAAAGAGGGCATTTCCTGGAGAGTTGCATTCACTGGTGCATCCATTTGCGGCCGTTTGGACCCAGATACCCATGCTTGTCACCCAAGACATTTTCTTTGAACCTGAGATCAGTAGCGTAATAAAATTGGAGGGGACGCCCTGGAAAGAACCTGGAGGGCCCTCCCTCTGGGCTCAATCAGGCCATGTGCTGTGCTGAGGGGGTCCCCTGGAGCTTGGGTCGCCCTGCTCCCGCACCGCAGAGGCTGCGGGGGCCTTTGTTACACCATGCCTAAGATGTATAGACATCAACATGGTTAAGACTGCAAAAAGTTTCCTTAATTTTCCCAACAATATTGAGGCATCAGAGACATCATAACCAAAGTTCATTTGAAAATGGCAGAACATGCTCTAGTGATCTCCAGACTACATGTTTTTGCTTCTCTACCTTACTTGGTGCTCCACGATTGCACTGATCCCTCTCAAGGGCATTTTGCATTTTGTGGCCAAACTAGTGACTTTACGGAGAAAATATGACCACGCCTTGTTAATAGTATGCAAAGTACACTGACTATCTTTGAAGCTGAGGATATATTTCAGATTATGCAGTCTAACATACTCTGCAATAAACAAATTACCTCCTATCTTTCTACGATGCATTGCTGCCTATATTAGAAGGCCAAGGAAACCTCTGCAGTCTAAATGACCTGAGAAGTACCCAATTTCAAAAATTCCTTTGCCCACAGCAAATCCTCACTCGCTGCCATCAACCCAACCTCATCTCATTCTGCAACAAGCTAAACATATTTAATTCATATTATCATCTTTCATGTTGTAACGCTATAAATCATCAAAGTGAATTCAGGGCTAGACATTCAATCAAATTAGCCCTGACAAAAATTTTCAAACCAGCCCCTAATCCTTCAGCTCTTTCTCTCTCTGTCTCTGTCTCTCTCTCTCTTTCTCTCCCAGGCTGTCTCTCTCTAACTGTAAGTCTCTCTCGTCTCATCCTGCCCTTGTTTTGCCTAATGCCATAAACTCCGAGATGCTGGAGTCGGTGACAGCACCGGTTGCCACTGACCTTCAAAGAGCAGTATCCAAAGGGTCCAGCTTCCTGTGGCCGTGACGTATGGAATAAAATGGCCCTATGGCTTGATCATTTGCCATATTTAAAGTACATTTTCATAGTTTTTTTATATTGAATGGTTAGGTGTAGGTTATTGTTGAATGGGAAGCACCAAAATGCCTTATGGAACTAGTGCGCTATAGGAACATAACTTAATAAATAGAACTAAGCCTCCTGGGACTGTGGTTAGTTGCTCTGGTTTTAGCTGTCTGATCATATTGGATGGGTTTATTTTTTGTTACAGTTTTATGTAGTGCGAAATGAATCCGAAGGCACTGGAACGCTTTACACAAGCTCCAGCTGCATTACACAAGGACATTTTTGTAGGTATGGGGATATTAAATGATTTGCTCAGAATCATAGGATGTTGAGCCGAACCTGGGTCCCCCGCTCCAAAGCTGGCAGTTCGCTAGATGAGCACTGTGTACCTAGCAGGCAGCAGGATGCAAGGGGCGGATCACGAAGCATTGCTACAGAAAATTGTGAGCTTGCTAGCAAGGAACTGGGAGGGACAGCATGAGGCCAATGAACTCCTGTAAATAGAATACATATGAACGAGGAGGCGGCAAGGAAGTGGGCATCCTCAGTGGGTCTCTGCAAACGAGGGGGACCCGTCGGTAAGACATGGGCCCTCATTCTGACCCTGGCGGTTCTCTACCGCCAGGGCCAACGGGGGCGGGAGCACCGCCGACAGGCCGGCGGTGCTCCCTTGGTCATTCTGACCGCGGCGCTTTGGCCGCGGTCAGAACGGGAAAACCGGCGGTCTCCCGCCGGTTTTCCACTGACCTTAGAATCCTCCAAGGCGGCGCAGCTCGCTGCGCCGCCGAGGGGATTCTGACCCCCCCTACCGCCATCCTGTTCATGGCGGGAAAGCCGCCATGAACAGGATGGCGGTAGGGGGGGTCGCGGGGCCCCTGGGGGCCCCTGCCGTGCCCATGCCAATGGCATGGGCACGGCAGGGGCCCCCGTAAGAGGGCCCCGCAAAGTATTTCAGTGTCTGCCTTGCAGACACTGAAATACGCGACGGGTGCCACTGCACCCGTCGCACCTTCCCACTCCGCCGGCTCGATTACGAGCCGGCATCCTCGTGGGAAGGGAGTTTTTCCCTGGGCTGGCGGGCGGTCTTTTGGAGACCGCCCGCCAGCCCAGGGAAAAACTCATAATACCCTCCACGGTCTTCTGACCGCGGAGCGGTATAATGGAGGGCGGGATCCTGGCGGGCGGCCTCCGCCGCCCGCCAGGGTCATAATGAGGCCCATAGTGTTAATACAGACCGAGGTGGAAGTAGCCTCTTGTAAATAGAAAACATACTGAAGAAAGTCTTTATTCCCCAAATAAAATGGTCTTCTGAAAACAGTATGTGGCTGGGGTGAGAAACAAGTGCTAGTGCGCCTGGTACTTAGTAAGTAAACTTACAAGGGGACCCATATAAGCCGATTAACATTTTGAATCGCATGGAGTATCCTAGCTATGTAGTAATCGGTGAACATCAATTATCAATGTAATCAATCAATAACTACTAAGAGAATCATCAAGCATAAGACAATATATCAACATTACGTGAATAACCACAACTCAAAGATACATTTTATCAACTTTATTTCCCTATTAGTTACAATACTAAGTCATGAGGTTAATTCAAACTTTATTCAATCAGCTCAGAATTAGTTCATTAATGCCCACCAATATCGTAATCTAATCAGAACTTGAGAAAACATATGCTCTAATTCTTCAGCATAAGCATTCAAAGATGAATATATTGACATTAATAGCAGAGTTCGGCAATCAGTTTGTCAATCAGTTGTCACTGTGAGCGTCACCCAAAGAATACCTTACCTAAACCAGATTAGCATTAGTGGGACTTCATGTGAAAAACAATTTAGAAACACAAATTTAGAAAACATCTAGCTAAAGGAAAAATTTATTCAAACAGCGCAGTTGGTACCTAGAAAGAAAGGCACAAAAAGTTAACAGTCAAATTGTCATAGCTACCTATCCACAGAATGGATCAGCAACAGTCAGTCTTGGTCTTAAGGTCATCAATCGATCAGCAACACATCAGGCTCTCAAGAGCATGAGCCCAATGACAGAATCTCGAATCACATCTTCTGGCATCAGCAATTCACCCCTCACATTTGATCATCACATCTGAAGTTTTTGCCCCTTGTCATGACTTTTTATTAAGGTTTTCCAGTCCATACCCTAATTCCTAAGTGATCAGTCAATCACCGGTTATTACCCTAACCAATAATATTATTTTTACAAATATATGAATTCTAATATTTCACCGTTCTCAGTTCATTGATTGGTTCACTGTACGGTGTCCTCATCATCCTGCTCATCAGGTATCGACAATGTTGCATCTTCTTCTCTAGTTAGTGCTTCTATTGTTCAAATCCTGGGAAAATACATTGAGTCTGTCTTACACCAAAGTTGTTACATATCCTAGTCCCTCATCTCCTGTTCGTCAGTACATTGCAGAAAATTCTAGCTCAGCAGATTTTATTAAGCAGCAAACAGTTCACGGTCTGTTCAATGCACCAGCAACTTCTACATTGTGCGTTTATTAATTCAGCTCCTGCATGAGGCCTGGAAAGACTAGGCCACAACTTTGGCTAAGTTAACTCTACAATATAATGCAAAACACAGGTTATAGATCTTAATATGACATACTACTACATTATTTTTGTATAAACTGGCTGTCACTCTCCGTGGGCACATTTAATAACGTACACATTAATTTTTCTACAATTAATTTCTCTATTAAATGTTTGTTATTCAAAACATGTAAACATTCATTAATAATTTCTGCTTCAACAGTCCGTCATCTGATGACTAAATATGTCATCACACCATTCTTTATCACATTTCACTATTCGGTTTCTGCTGTATTTTGTCTCTTTCTCAAATCTTCTCTATAGATTCTTTCCCTGTTTCGTTCTCGAATATTTTTAGACCATTTCAATTTAATCTTTTGACACAATTTACATGAACCCCATAATCCTAATATGCAAGCAATCACAATTAATATTCCCTGTAATTTTTTTTATAATACTCCATTCCACATTTGACTAAGCCAATTTCCCACTGAAGCAAAACCCTTTCCAAAACACCTGGTTCTTTCAATTCCTTTAAGTCCTTACTCGAGTTAGTCAGGTTAGTAAGTAAATCTCTTATCTCCTTACTTTTGTTAGGGTTCTAAGAACAACATTGCTTAGAATTAATCATCTTACAGACTCCGCTGTCTTTCGCTAAAAGAAAGTCTAAAGCAAGACTATTTTGAAGCGTCTTAGCTCTATCCAAGGCTAATTCAGTATCTATCAGAAGTATTGCTCCTGTAAAGTTTATCAGCATGTTATCCACAACAGTGGACAACTTTCGTATCTTGATCGAATTCAGGATGACTACCTCTGAAGGAATCATTGCACCAAAGATATCTCCCACAACGGCAAAAGAGGTTTCCCCTCTCTGTTGCTTATGATGTAATTCAGTCAATTTCGTAAACTTCTTTAAGTCATCTATCTGATAAATCTTTGGGAAAACTATCCCCAGATAACATGTCCCATACCATCCTCTTGGAAGACGGTAATAAGCATTGAGTCCACAAATGTAATAAATCCCAGGAATCGCAGGGTCCTGACCATTCAGCATAAAAGTCCACTTACTCTGAAACAAAAACACATGACTACATTCACTCGCTCCCAAAAATAAAGTGTCAGTATGTGATTTTGGCATATATATAGATAACTTCCCGACATCTAATTTCCCTTGCGTTTTAATTGAGGTGTAAGCATAATCATTCTTGTAAGTTCTTTTCTCTAAACCTTTTTCTAATTTTTCTTTTAATGCCTTTCTTCTATCATCAGTATTCCCTATAAAGCTCTTTTCTAAAGGTGTAAGCAAGCATGTTAGAATGTTTCGATGCGCATAGGCTGTTCCACATGTTAGTGTAGGCTCAAAGAATCCTCTAACTAGTACTATGTCGTGCTCTCTACCTACTTTACTCAGATGGCTGATAATAGAAACGAACGGAAACGCGACATCATGATTGGAATAAAAATACTGTATGTACTCTTGGTTATAGAACCTTATTAGTAGCACGCTACAGCTTATTCCATAAGTTAATAGTAAGCTGTGGCACATAACTCCTTCCTCTACTGACGAAGGAATGTGCGTACACACAAGACAATCCCTTGCATCCATCATCTCAACATACTCACTCAACAAGCGATAGAAGATGTTAGAAGAAAGCTCTCCTTGAGCATTAGTATATTCATGCAAATATTTCTGATCTAACTTAAACTTCTCCAAAGCTGTTAGTGTAGTAGTTTCAGGAGCAGCAATATGAGTGGTTACCTTCCCATCAAGAACAGACATTCCCATAATCACCACTATAAAGAAGAGTCCACATATAATTGCCAATCCAACACTCATATATCTACAGCGCCTAGAACTTCTACCTTGATTATTTAACTCAGCCATGATCTGTAAAGAATCAGAAATCAGAAGTAACTCTTTTATAAGGTGCAGTAAAAATCAAAAATAAGAGAAAAATTCTTCTCTCACAGTTCAGTTTCACAACCAGGAACCCTTTTCTCTTGTCAAAATCGATTAGCAGCTTGTCACATCCGGTTTTATGTCAAATCAGGTTATCAAAGTCTCTTCCAGTTTATTTTCAACAGTCTCTTTTAGGCTTTTCAGATTAGCTCAACAATTCAGCTCTCTGTTCCGCTTCAGGTTACATCAAAGTACTGACTTAGAACTTCTCTATCAAAACAAAAGGACATAAACTTGTGTTGACATTCATTAGTAGTGGCATACGCCCATTCAGGAACTGCGAAACGCCGATTTGCTATTCTCTTTCTTTTCAATCTTTGATCACCACTTATTTCTCCTTCATTCAATTCTTCTTTTCTCGTAGTATCTACCTCTTCTTCTATTGTTTCATTTATGACCAATTCTTTTCTTTTCCCTACTTGTGATTCAGGACAATTATCTCCTTATCTCAATCCTTCTGTCAGTAGTCTTCTCAGGATTAGACTCTACTGTAATATTCACAAGTGCATTTGCTGGAACTGCTGGCAAGCTCATTGCTCTGCCCATGAGGATCTCATGGGGCAACAGCCCTGTCTTCCTGTCAGGTGTATTTCTCATTGACATCAGCTCCAAAGGCAATGCATCCGGCCATTTCAGATTCGTAGCTGCACACATCTTTGCAACTCTTAATTTCAAGATACCATTCATCTGCTCCACCAGTCCTGATGCTTCAGGGCGATAACTAAAATGCAACTTTTGCTCGATGTTTAGTGCTGCACTTAAAAGTTTAATCACCTAGTTATTGAAGTGAGTTCCCCTATCTGATTCCTAAGAGATCGGAAACCAGAAACGTGGTATCAACTTACTAAGTAACAACTTTGCTACTGTGAGACTGTCATTCCTTCTTGTCCAGTGACTAAAAACACACACAATCACCAACATCTACTTCAAACCTCCACAGGCAGGCCTCTCAGTGAAATCCAATTGCATTCTGCGGAATGGACCTCCTGCTCTTCCAATGTGGCTCAAGTTCACCACTGTCCCTTTTCCCACATTTAGCAGCTGAGAAAATATAGGCGATGGCATACTGCCTCTGCTGCCTGCCTAAACTTGGGATTAAACTTGAACAATCGAACCATGGCATTCCTAAATCAAATCAAATCATTAACATTTATAAAGCGCGCTACTCACCCGTGCGGGTCTCAAGGCGCTAGGGGGAAGGGGGTTACTGCTGCTCGAAGAGGCAGGTCTTGAGGAGTCTCCGGAATACGGAGTGGTCCTGGGTGGTCCTGAGGCTGGTGGGGAGGGTGTTCCAAGTCTTGGCCGCCAGGTAGGAGAAGGACCATCCACCCGCCGTGGAGCAGCAGATGCGAGGGACGGCGGCGAGAGCGAGGCCGGTGGAACGGAGGAGACGGGTGGGGGCGTAGAAGCTGAGGCGTCGGTTGAGGTATTCTAGCCCCTTGTCATGGAGGGCTTTGTGTGCGTGGGTGAGAAGTCGGAAGGTGATCCTTTTGCTGACTGGGAGCCAATGCAGGTGTCTCAGGTAGGCGGAGATGTGGCTGTTGCGGGGTACGTCGAGGATGAGGCGGGCGGAGGCGTTTTGAATACGTTGCAGACGTTTTTGGAGTTTAGCGGTGGTCCCAGTATACAGGGTGTTGTCATAATCTAGGCGGCTAGTGACGAGGGCGTGGGTCACGGTTCTTCTGGTGTCGGCGGGGATCCAGCGGAAGATCTTGCGGAGGGTGAGGAAGCAGGCGGAGGACACGGCGTTGACTTCTTTGGTCATGGTGAGAAGAGGGTCCAAGATGAAGCCGAGGTTGCGGGTGTGGTCAGAGGGGGTCGGTGCGGTGCCAAGGGCCGTGGGCCACCAGGAGTCGTCCCATGCGGTCGGGGTGTTGCCGAGGATGAGGACTTCCGTTTTGTCTGAGTTCAGTTTCAGACGGCTGAGCCTCATCCAATCTGCGACGTCCTTCATACCATCTTGTAGGTTGGTCTTTGCGCTGGCGGGGTCCTTGGTGAGGGAGAGTATAAGTTGGGTGTCGTCGGCGTAGGAGGTGATGATGATGTTGTGCTTGCGTACGATGTCGGCGAGGGGTCTCATGTAGACATTGAAGAGTGTCGGGCTGAGCGAGGAGCCTTGAGGGACGCCGCAGATGATCTCAGTGGGGTCTGAGCGAAAAGGTGGGAGGTAGACTCTTTGGGAGCGGTTGGAGAGGAAGGAGGCGATCCAGTCCAGGGCCTGGCCTTGGATCCCGGTGGAGCGGAGGCGGGTTATTAGGGTGCGGTGACAAACGGTGTTGAAGGCAGCAGAGAGGTCGAGGAGGATGAGGGCGACTGTTTCACCGTTGTCCATCAGGGTTCTGATGTCGTCTGTGACTGAGATGAGGGCGGTTTCAGTGCTGTGGTTGGCTCGGAATCCGGATTGTGAGGGGTCGAGAAGGTTGTTGACTTCCAGGAAGTTGGTGAGCTGTTTGTTGACGGTCTTCTCTATTACTTTGGCAGGGGCGAGATGGGGCGGAAGTTCTTCAGGTCACTTGGGTCAGCCGTAGGTTTCTTTAGTAGGGCGTTGACTTCGGCGTGTTTCCAGCTTTCGGGGAAGGTAGCCGATGAAAAAGAGGAGTTGATGATGGTCTGGAGGTGCGGGGAGATGATGTCATCGGCTTTATTGAAGATGAAGTGTGGGCAGGGGTCCGAAGGGGCGCCGGAGTGGATTGAGTTCATGGTGGTTTTGGTCTCTTCAGTGTTGACGTAGGTCCAGGCGTTGAGGGTGATGGCTGGGGGTGTGGGTTCCGTGTTGCTCGGCTGGGTCTGGTGTCCGAAGCTGTCGTGGAGGTCGGTGATCTTGCGATGGAAGAAGGTGGCGAGGGAGTTGCACAGGTCTTGTGAGGGCGTGATGGCGTTGGCGTTGGGGTTGGAGAACTCTTTAACGATGCTGAAGAGTTCTCTGCTGTTGTGGCTGTTTTTGTCCAGTCTATCAGTGAAGAAATTCCGTTTGGCTGCGCGGATCAGGTGGTGGTGTTCGCGGGTCGCGTTCTTGAGGGCGGTCATGTTGTCAGCGGTGTGGTCGTTGCGCCAGGCTTTCTCGAGGGCGCGACAGGTTTTCTTCGATTCCTTAAGGGTGTCAGAGAACCAGAGAGGTTTTTTGATGTTGGCCTGTCGTGGAGGGCGTCTGAGGGGAGCAAGGTTGTCTGCGCAGTTGGTGATCCAGTTCGTGAGGTTGAGGGCTGCGTCATTGGGATCGGTGGTGAAGGTAGGTTGGTTGTCGATGAGCGTGGAGAAGAGCTGTTCTTGGGGGATTTTGTTCCACTGTCGACGAGGGATGGGTTGAGTGCGGAGGTGGCGGGTCTCGCGTCGGAAGGTGAAGTAGACACAGCTGTGGTCGGTCCAGTGTAGAGCGGAGGCGTGGCTGAAGGAAACGTGTTTGCTGGCGGAGAAGAGGGGGTCAAGCGTGTGTCCGGCGATGTGGGTGGGGGTGTTCACCAGTTGCTTGAGGCCGAGGTTGGCGAGGTTGTCGAGCAGGGCGGTGGTGTTGGGGTCGTTGTTCTGTTCCAGATGGAAGTTGAGGTCGCCGAGGAGGATGTAGTCCGGCGAGGCGAGGGCGTGCGGGGAGACGAAGTCGGTGATGGAGTCGCTGAAAAGGGTGCGCGGTCCGGGAGGACGGTAGATGAGGGATCCTCTGAGGGTGGTCCTGGGGTCGGTGCGAATCTGGAAGTGCAGGTGTTCTGCGGCGAGGGGGGTGTCTTCGGTGGAGGTGGTGACGCTGATGGAGTCTTTGAAGACGATGGCGTGGAGGGTGGTGGGGTCGTAGCGGAGCAGCGGGGTTTGGGAGTGCTGAGGGCCAGGGGTCGTGGCGCTGGGTGCGGGCCAGGTGCGGACTGGCGCAGACGGGCTTGCCTTTGGCGCACCAGCGGCGCGGTCAAGCAGCGGCTGCCATAAGAGGGAGGAGGGGGGGAGGGGTCAGCTGGGGGCGGGGGACGGGAGTGGGGCGACGAATGGGAGCTGGGGGGCTGGGGCGTACAGGAGGTGGCGGCGGGAAAGCGGAGGGAGGGGGGACAGGTAGAGGGGAGAAAAGATGGGGAGGGGGGGTTAAGGGTGGTGGGAGTGAGTTTTAGGAAGTTTAGGAGTTAGGGAGAGAGATAGGAGGAAGGTTGGGAAGATAGGGGAGGGGGGGTTGTAGAGGTGGGTGAGGGTGAGAGGTAGAGTGAAAGGATAGGAAGATAGGGGTGGTAACAGAGGGGGTGGCGAGTGGGGGGGAAGATAGAGAGATAGGTAGATAGGAGGAGGTGGTGAGTGAGGGAGAAAGATAGAGAGATAGAGAGATAGGTAGATAGGAGGAGGTGGTGAGTGAGGGAGACGGATAGAGAGATAGAGAGATAGGTAGATAGGAGGAGGTAGTGAGTGAGGGAGACAGATAGAGATAGGGGTAGATAGGGGTGATAGAGAGGGGGAGGCGAGTGAGGGGGAGAGACGAGACAGGAGCGGGAAGAACCAGGAAGCAGGTAGCAGAGGAAACAGAGCTAACAGAGGAAGAGGAGCCGAAGAACAGAAGACAGGAGCCGAAGAACAGAAGACAGAAGACCACAGAAGAAGAGGAGCCGAAGAACAGAAGACAGAAGACCACAGAAGGAGGTACAGAAGAAGAGGAGCGCATAAGATAGAAAAATACAGATGAAGGGGAAGAAGAGGAGCGCAGAAGACAGAAGAATACAGATGAAGGTGAAGAAGAAGAGGGCGACGAGCAGCAGAGGAAGGAGCCAAGAAGAGGGACAGAGAAGAAGAGGCACATGCGGGTCGCGGTGCAAAGGAGAGAGAGAGGAGCACACAGATGAAGAGAGAAGACGGGGAGCAGGAGGGAAAGAAGAGTACAGAAGGAAACTACAGAGGAAGAGCGCAGAGGAAGAACAGAGAAGAAGAAAAGAAGCAGGAGAGAGGGTGAGTAGCGCGGGGCAGGGCGAGGGGCTGGGAGGTGGGGGGGGTACTTACTGCGAGGTAGCTGGGCTTGCTGGGAGGTCTCAGGAACCTGGGCTGGAGGAGCTGGAGGAGCTGCAGCGGCAGGGGGAGCGACCTACACTTGGGTCCTCCTAGTGTGTGCCTGACCATGATAATAACATGCCATTTGTGACAATAAACTACTGGGCAGTACCATCTGACCCTCCTCAGAAACCCAAATTTCATCAGGACGTTGAACACATTTTAATTTGGACCAGAGTTTTTTCTCTTCCTTGTCAACATTCTCTTGCAATTTTTAACCTTTCCAAAGTATCGATCACTTTCAATGCAAAACTTGTACATGGGTTATCTTCTTCTGCCATCGGTTCCTACTTGTCTTATACAGTTCAATGCACAAAAACCTTGTGACTTGATCCGTATATCCATTTCCCAGTGAAATGTAGTCTTGCGTCTTTTGATGTGCACTGCATTTTACCACAGCAATTTCTTCAGGTAACTGTATTGCATATAGCAATTCTTTTATTCTGTCACCATTTCTTACTGGTGAACCAGTAGAGGTCAGGAAACCCCTTTGCGCCCACAATTGACCAAAATCATGAACAGTTCCAAATCCATATTGGCTGTCAGTATAGATTGTGACTCTCAGTCTCGCAGAAACATGGCACGCTCTAGTAGGAGCTGCCAACTCTGCCACTTGTGCAGAATATACACCTTGAAGCCAGGAAGCTTCTAATGTACCTGTGATTGTGCATACAGCATATCCTGCTCGCAATGTTCCTATACCATCTCTGAGACAGGAGCCATCAACAAAGACAATTTGGTCATTTTCTTCCAATCGTGTTTCTCTGATGTCAGGTTTTGGTTTAGTGCACAATTCCGTTACATCGAGACAAACATGCTCGATGTCTTCCGTTTTTTCAATCTCAACAGCATCACTCGGATGTAATGTTGCCGGGTTCAGCACTGTACATCTTTTCAATGTTACATTTGCAGCACCTAGAATGCTCGTCTCATATCTTGTCAATCTGGCACCAGTCAAATACTATGTTTTCGTCCTTGTCAGTAAGATCTCAACAGAGTGAGGTACCATTACCGTCAGAGGGTATCCCATCACTACTCCCTCACATTGAGAGAGGCTTTGACCAACTGCGGCAACAGCATGCAGACAACCTGGTAAAGCTGCTGCGACTGGGCCCAAGGTAGCTGGAAAATAGGCTACTGGCAATGAGCACCTCTATGGACCTGTGTCAAGACAGACAAAGAACAAGCATCACGTTCATGACAAAACAATGTGAATTATTTCATGTAATCAGGCATTCCCAACGCTGCAGCTCTGCACAAACTCTCTTTCAACTCAGTAAATGCTTTCATCTGGTCCTGATCTAGCGTAATAGGATCTGTAACCTCCTTATGTGTCAGCTGCTGCAATGGTTTAGCAATCTCAGCAAAATTTGGAATCCACTGACGACAATAACCTACCATTCCAAGAAACATTCTGACATCTCTCTATGAAGTTGGTGGACTTCTCTGCAGTATCATTGTAATACTTTCTCTAGAAATTCTCCTGGACCCTTTCTCAATTTGGTGTCCCAGGTATTTCACTGATTTCTGACAATACTGCAATTTCAAATGTGACACCTTCTGTCCAAATTTCCCCAAATGATTCAACAGGGCAATCGAGTCGTACTTACATTCGTCCCTTGTCTTGGATGCGATCAGCAAATCATCAATGTACTGCACTAGCGTCGATTGGTACGGTAGTTCCAATGACTCCAAATTCTTTTTTCAGAATATGAGTGAACAGAGACGGTGACTCCGTATACCCTTGAGGAAGCCTGCACCAGCTGTAGACTCTGTCTAGGAATTTGAAACTAAAAAGAAACTGACTATCCTCATGGAGAGGTACAGAAAAGAAAGCTTGTGACAAATCAACCACTGAGAACCACGCAGCATCGCAAGGAATCTGAAACAGTATCACTGTTGGGTTTGGCACTACAGGACTACACTTGACAACCATGTCATTCACTTTTCGCAAGTCTTGCACAATTCGTACTTTCCCACAAGGCTTCTTCAGGCCCATTATGGGTGAATTACATGGACTGCTCAATACTTCTTTCAAAACTCCTTGCTTCAGAAAATCTCCAATTATTTGCGCCACTTTCATCAGAGCATCTTGTGCCATGTTATACTGTGGAAGCTGCGGAAACACTACATTTGTCTTCAAAGTGATCTTAATCGGCTCCACTCCTTTGATCAAACCCACTACTTTACCTGTCAGGTCCCACACATTTTCCTGTACTGTTCCCTGCAAATCTGTATGCAACTCTTTCACAGTAAACATCGGGAAAAACTCAGTCAGTGGGTACTCTTCATTAACAGTTACAGCCACAGTTTCAGGAGTTTGTTCTTCTTCATCATCATTATTCATCTGAACCTCTATTCCATTAGTTGAACAACTAATTGAACATCTGGTTTTGCACAACAAGTCCCTTCCCAGTAGAGATACTGGACTTGAGTCACAGACTACAAACTTATGCAGTCCCTGGAAGTTGCCAATCTCAACCTGTACTGGATCTGTGATCGGATTTATCAGCTGTCTGTTTGCTACCCCCATAACCTGGACTGTTCTGCCTGATAAAGGTAAGTTCGGGACTTCTGCACTTTTCACTGTAGAGAGTGTACCTCCTGTGTCTACTAGAAATGAGACCCCATGAGCCATCACCTTTCCTTTTAGAAGGGGTCCTCTCTGATCTACCTCTAAGGACGCTGCAAGTATGCATGGCTCTTCATCCGAACTCTCACACATCCATTCTTTGTTTATTTCATTCTCACTATGTAATGGGAATTGGTGCACTGTGCCACTACTTCTGTCTTTTCTCTGACCTATGACCTGCTGAGTAGGCATCACCTGTTGCTGTTCCATCGTGCCTTGAGGTATCTGCATTTGCTTTCTAGGTACCATAGGAACCTGCTGCATTGGTTGCAACTGTGTCACTTGTGCACACTGCACTTGCACCTGCTACATGGGTTGAAAATTCTGCATTTGATTCTGAAAATTCGGATTAAGTCTTTCATTCTAGGGACTTTCACAGCTTGAAATGTATTGACATCACCACCATGCTGAACAACACCATCCTGCACCATCAACGGACACTCCAGCTTCCAATATCCCACATTTTTGCACAGATGACACAGTGACATATTTTTCATTCCTAGCACATTATTCTGAACGACTACTGTACTCAAATCCTGGCCACGATTCATATGGACTCCACGACCCCTACCTCTCACTTGAGGTTGGAACATGACAGTTCCCTGCTGTTGCGGCATCTGTTGCACTAAAGCTCCTTGCACTCCATTATGAGCTTCCTTAATTTGCATCACCATCTCCTTCTCCTTCAACTGTTTCTGCTTCAACTCAATCTCAACACTACAGTATTTCACATACTGCAATACCTCATCAATCGGTTTTGCTTGTCAGCAAATCAAATGACTCTTAATCATCTGTCCTATTTCAGGTCTCAATCCTTCTACGAACCTGAACACAAAGTGCAAGATATCCTTTGGCTCAATCGCTTCCTTACCACTGTGCTCCTTGAATGCTTTCATCAATCTCTCATAGTAGGTATGTATCGACTCCTTTACTTCCTGCACTGTCCTGTCAATCCTTTGCCAGTCAATATTTTTAGGCGAAATTCTCGTCTTCCGGAACTCGATCACCTTATAATAATGTTTCATTCCTTCAGGTGATGGTGCACCTGTAACGCTATCCCTTTCTGGTTTAATCATTGGCCCATCCACTGCTCTCTTGCACTCAACCCACAAATCAGCTGGAACCACTATTTCCAACAAAGTATTCAAGTCTTTCCACACACATTTAAAGAAAGCTTCACAAATCTATCTGTCTGCTGGTACCACTCAACCGGTTTCTCTCTCAATTTTGGATCATCATTTGTGAATGACAGAATATCACTCCTGTGCCAAGGTACATGAACAAATTGCCCTCCTGGAATTTCCCTCATTGGTAAAAGTTTTACTGGATCCTTTTCTTTCTGAGCACTCTCAGATTCTTCTTGTGAATCTTGTTTCCATTTATCCTTCTTCTTTGCCCATGTGCCTTCCCACTTCTCTAATGCTCCCCAAATCTAAGCACTCTGCAATAATTCTCTGAGATGCGCTTTCATCCCTGCTGACCTCATGTGTTCAAAATCTTTTGCCTCAAAATCTAACCTGCAGCTTCATTTCAAGTGCTTTGTTTTCTCAATTTCTATTTCATGTTTATCTGCCAGATCTGCCAATTTCTGATGTATCTTACCCATTTCTCTCATAATTCTCAGACACAAGTATCTCAGCTCTTCTTCTGTATAGGATTCTAACCTATTCACTCCCATTGTTCGTTCAACTAGCTCCGTTATCTCTGTAGCCAATCTTACACGATTAATCTGCTCTTCACCCTTAGATGTGTTTCGAGGAGTATTCAGACTATCCAACCACTCATTCAATTGCTGTGCTGTCAATCCCTGTAACGAGATGTTACTTGCATTTGGCAATGGCACCTGTTGTACCACTGCACCTGGAGTTTGCGGTGTCAAAAGCTTCAAGCTCTGACTTGTACTCAGGCCATTTACCGCATCTGGAAGTGCAACAAGTGAACTAAGATCCATTAATGGTCTAGATCCTTCAAAGGTCTGACCCATAGATGATATTACCTGCACATGATCTCTCACCCCCCTCCTCACGAGGCTTTGTGACATTTCACCCTGTACTCCTGCAATCGACTTATCCTGCGCAAACAATGGTACCGCTGGACCAACAGTAATTGGCAACGACATTGCATCTGGTGTCGCTCTGACACCCGCATTCTGTGCAAGGGCTATTCCCATGCTCTGATTCATCACTGATGTTGCATCTGTCTGTGTCCCTGTCGTTGGTGTGAACTTCGGCAAACCCTGTGGCTGTGCCTGAGGCAACAACATTGGAGTCGTCTCAGTCTGAACTAACATTGGCTTCAGAACCATTTGCTCCTTCGGCACCACTAAGTTCGAAGTTGTCTCAAGAATTGTTATCACTGGATAAATTCTCTGTATAGGTGGAGGGTGCATCTGCGCTGGAACCACTGAAGTAGTTACTACATTAGGAGTACTTTGCACTACCCCTTGTACCTGTCTATTTTCTATCCGTACTGGTCCCGCTGTCCCTGACACTTGGGCTGGGGCAGTTGGAGCAGAACTAGTACTTGGACCTCCCTCCTGCACTGCATATGGTGGAGGTGAGTCCCTCAACACCTGAGTAATAAGACCCTCAATATCTAAATCTTCTTCTTCCACATAAGTCTTTTTCTTTTTCTTACCCCCTGATGATCTCTTCTCACCCTTGCTCTTATGCTCTTTCTCTTCTGACTCATCTTCTTCCTTAATTGCAGGAAATAACTTAACCCTCTGCAACATTGTCATTCTCCACTTTTTCTGTTCCCAATCCCATGTTGCCTCTGCTAGAGACTTCTATACTTTCCTTATTCTCCTCTGGAATTTAATTTCTTGTTGTTGTCTTGCTATGAGCTCTCAAACAGTTAAAGCCTCAAACTGTGCTGGTCTCGGAAGTGGTTTAGACTCATATAATGTCGTTCGCAACGGATCACAAATTCTCAAATTGAACGTTCCAGGCTCTGGAAACGCTAAGCTCCCTGTTTCTCTGTCAATTTGCACCACTGTTTTAACCAAAGACATGGTGCGACACCACGCTCCTCCATCACAATAAATGCTGAAGAATTTTCAGCTGGGGTCGGCTCTGTCACCTTAATGTAACTATCGCCCTTCATGGCACTCCTAAATGCTTTGGAAAACTTCATCTTTTCTTTTGTATTTATTCGATTCAATAAGAAAATGACTTTTACCCCCATGATTTCTTTCACCCGCTTACTCAACCAATTGCCTCTTACGGACAGCTGCCAATCCGCTTGCGACTCTTCTCACTAACCAACTTATCCCAGCGCTGCTTGCTCTGACGTCACACTCACACACTGCGGCTGACAAAGTCTTGCGGCTTATCCTCCTGATCTTCAACTCACACAAAACGAATGCAAAATTATTGCGAGCACTAACCAAAAACCAATAACCAAAACAAATTGGCTGGTTTACTACAGAAAGGTACACAGTTGCTTCAGAAACCTTGTGGATTTTCACTGATGGCACTTGTGCTTCTGCAGCTATTCCTCTTTCTCAGTCTCCCACATTCACAAGCAAAATTCGACCCTCAAATTTCACTCTCAACTGATTAATGGATCTATCCTGGTGCACATTGGACTCACCAAATCTCAGTCGAACATTTCCCTTACTCTCTTAACTTACACACCGACTTGTTGACCACGCCCAATCAACCTACTAAACCAGACAGATTACAACATATAACCAAGTTTCTCCTACACTTGTCAATATACTCCGGAGTCTTAGACCACACAGGGTCCGTACATCACCAACAACCACATGGACAATTTTTTATCACAAAGCGCCACACACATATGAAGTACGACGACTACCCTACTCTCATACTGCGGAGTCCGCACACTCCTACTAAACCTCAACTGGAGTATGCAGACTCCCTATTTTACCTCTCATGCATCACAATTAACCTGCGGTCTGCATAAGCCTTTGCAAGTGCAATCCTACCACTTTCACACTATCACTAGAACGTCGAGAACATAACCATCTTTACTAGCAGGATCCAGGATCTGGGAAAGTCATTTCTGGGCCTAAGGGGACATCATCTTTTCTACAATTGCCATTATGAAAAATAAAAATACAAACCTCATAAAATGAACAACTAACCCTTAACTCAAACTACCACCATAACCACATAACTAGTTCTCCAGGGAAACTAACCATCAAGCTGCTACCAAAAACTGCTAGCACGCCTGGTCCTTAGTATGTAAACTTACAAGGGAACACGTATAGGCTGATGAACCTTTTGGATCGCATGGAGTATCCTAGCTATGTAATAATCGGTGAACACCAATTATCAATGTAATCAATCAATAACCACTAAGAGAATCATCAAGTATGAGACAATATATCTACATTTCATGAATAACCACAACTCAATTATACGTTTTATCAATTTTATTTCCCTATTAGTTACAATACTAAGTCATGAGGTTAATTCAAACTTTATTAAATCAGCTCAGAGTTAGTTCATTAATGACCACCAATACCATAATCTAATCAGAACTTGAAAAAACATATGCTCTAATTCCTCAGCATAAGCAATCAAAGATGTATATATTGACATTATTAGCAGAGTTCAGCAATCAGTTTGTCAGTCATTTGTCAATGTCAGCGTCACCTAAAGAATACCTTACCTGACCCAGATAAGCATTAGCATGTGGGACTTCATGCGAAAAACAATTTAGAAACACAAGTTTAGAAAACATCTAGCTAAAGGAAAAATTTATTCAAACAGCGCAGTTGGTACAAAAAGTAAACAGTCACATTGTCATTGCTACCTATCCACAGAATGGATCAGCAAAAGGCAGTCTTCGTCTTCAGGTCATCAATCGATCAGCAACACATCAGGCTCTCAAGAGCATGAGCCCAGTGACAGAATCTCGAATCGCATCTAAAGTTTTTGCTCCTTGTCATGACTTTTTATTAAGGTTTTCCTGTCCATCTCCCTAATTCTTAATTGGTCAGTCAATCACCAGTTATTACCCTAACCAATAACATTATTTTTACAAATCTTTGAATTCTAATATTTCACCGTTCTTAGTTCATTGATTGGTTCACTGTACGATGTCCTCATCATCCGGCTCATCAGATATCGAAAATGTTGCATCTTCTTCTCTAGTCAGTGCATCTATTGTACAAGTCCTGGGAAAGTACATCGAGTCTGTCTTACACCAAAGTTGTTACATATCCTAGTCCCTAATCTCCTGTTCGTCGGTACATTGCAGAAAATTCTAGCTAAACAGATTTTATTAAGCAGCAAACAGTTCACGGTCAGTTCAATACACCATCAACGTCTATGTTGTGTGTTTATTAATTCAGCTCCTGCATGAGGCCTGGAAAGACTAGGCCACAACTTTGGCTAAGTTAACTCTACAATATAATGCAAAACATAGGTTATACATCTTAATATGACATACAACTACATTATTTTTGTTAATTTTCGATATTTTATGCATTTTTAATCATTTCAGTACAAGTTCGTAAAAACTGGCTCTCACTCTCCGTGGGCACATTTTAAAACGTACACATTAATTTTTCTACAATTAATTTCTCTATTAACTTTTTGTTATTCAAAACACGTAAACATTCATTAATAAGTTCTAATTAGCATATCTGCTTCAACACAAGCAGCCGGACCTAGGACTGTTTGTCCCCTGGCAACAGTGCTGCAGGTTATACTACCAGCTGCCACATTTATGACATGCTTCCCCCTTAACAATTTCAGGGGACATGGGAAAGCACCTGCCATCACTTAACACATCAGCTTCCCCAAGAGCACATGTGTTAAAAATAGAACCTTATGGTGTGGCTACCACCTTTTTCTTTTGACTATAATGATAGTATTTCACGTATGTGCATTGAGAGATACCTAATTGGTTTCTGTTACCTTTATAATATGAGTATTGGAGATGGTCCTTTCTGCAGAGTTATCCCCAAACATTTGGCCTTTCTCCTCGTATTCGTCTGACCCTCTTTGTGCTGGCTTTAGTACTCTGGGCACTTTACCACTGCCATTCAGTGCTAAAATGCACCTGCTCCTTCCCCAGAAATCTGGTCTAATTGGATTATACCTGTTTGGCTTATGTAATTTACCCATAAGTCCCTTGTAAAGTAGCATACCATATACCCAGGGCATGTAAATAAATGCTACAAGTGGGACACAGCACAGATTACCCCACCCACAGAAGTAGTCTTTCAATCTTGTCTCAGGCCTACTACTGCAGCACCTTCCTGTGCAGCTAACTACAATGAAGAAATACTGAAAAGCTCATTCTCTTAATAGCTGATGCTTGCATGTGGGTGCACTTTATTTTTCTTCTCAACTGCAGGTGCCCAACCTGCATGTTCATTTATACGAGGTAGCTGTGCTGAGAAGATAACCCGGGCATTGCCTTTGAACGACTTCACAGGGACCTGCAGCATAGAATTGAAGAGGAGATGTCTCCAGTGGTCTAATTCGGAATTACGTCAAAGAATGTGAATGTACCGGCAGTAGACCTTCAAAGGGCCACTGATAGTAACTTTAGAAAATTGTTTTGTGCTGCCTGAGAGTAAACTGGTTTAGAACTGGGTTGCCTTATAGTCCTGCTGCAGAGACTGATTACATGTCCTTACTTAACTTTTAAAGGCCCTCCATTTTGAAGGACAATGGCTTGATCTCTGGGAGCAGTATGACAGGAATGTTGTTAACAGTGGCCACGTAGCAGAGATTAGCCATCTAGGAAGGGACTGAAACATCAGGCAACAGAAAAGGCAGCTTTCCCAACTCTTACTTTGAAGTGCAAATGCCAAATGAGGCTTTCAGAAACTGTAACCTTGACTCTCTGTCCGTTTATTCAGCAAGATGGAAACCTGGTTCAGGCACTGATGGTGGGCGGGATGGAGGCGGGACCTCATCTCCATAAGGGAGTGGCTACAGGGATGACCAAGGTTTCAGAAGCTGGAGGAAGGCTAGAGCCATTTTGATATAGATATGCCAGGAAAATGAGTGCTGTAAAATGAGGTGGGAATTCTGCAAGAAAGTTGACAGGACAGGATGGACAGAATTATCCTCTTACTACCTAGTACACAAGACAAGACTAGCATCTCATCACCAACCTTCCCAGAGCATTTATGGATCCGGGAAGAAAAGAATATGACTGAAGGACTCCTGAACTCAGCTGGCATCAGGTGATCAAAACTGCTCTCCAATGTTCTAGTGGTTGACCTTCTGTTACCTGCTACAAGGACATAAAAAGTAGAAACACTCCTGGCTCTAAGAAAGCTCAGCTGACCACTGTGAATACGAAACCCCAGCTGACCATTGTAGGTATGCCTTGCGGGAGCTTTGGCTGGAGAGAGTCTTGGTTTCTAAAAGCCTGGCAATACCACAAAAAAATCCCTAGTGCTAATCACACCAAAATACGGAAGACACTCCCCTCAGGCCAATGTCATATAGATGGCTCGATCATGCTCCAGTGAAAACTCAAAGTCAGACCATGTGTCACAATGTGATTCTTTTCATTGTCTAGGGACCGTCTAACTTTTTTTGAGTTGTACATAGACATTATTCAAAAGAAAAGGTCAAAACAAATTTTAGCAGGTGCTTAATGTAAGCGACCATCATGACCAGGTTGCTTCATATTTTCTTTGTCATTCTGTTACCATTTTATTCATAAAAATGTACTTTATTTTCCTCAGTTGGTGTGGGATGTTTCTTGTGTTTTCACTTTATTACTCTTGGCGCGCTGACTAAATACTTACCGTATTGCCTCCAAGTTGAGCCTGACATCCCTGTGCTAAGCTACCAGAAGATTAAACACATTTTAATTTAGAGACTTATGTGGTTCACCCTGACAAGGATTGTGGTTGCTGCTTGAGTATTGTTTTCACCCTACTCATTCAAAAAACTAATTTCCTGAAAGGAAAAAATGTCAGAAGTTGCCTAACTCCAAGGTGGATGGGCCATTCCTCTCATCGGACAAAGGCCCTCAGGACATGCCGCATGAAAAGCTTTTGGGTCAGTCTCTTGCTGCCCTAAGGCTCCTTCTCATTTCTTTGTATCAGCACTGGCAAAGCTTAACATTTTTGTTAAAAAGCTGCAAGTAATAACACATTTTTATTGTTGCTCCTACTCCAAGACTCCCTTGTAAACAAATGGTCGCTGCTCAAAAGACACACACTCCATGCTGATAGTGTTAAGGCTGAGGTATCCTTCATTACAACGCTTCACATTTTCACAAGCAATGACAAAGGCAAATGAGCAGCCACCATTTGTTTACAAGGGAGTCTGGGAGTAGGAGCAACAATAAAAATGTGTTATTACTTGCAGTACGGCATGTTAAGTCAGTGGAATCCTGGGATATGAATACAAACATAATGCCCTGCCTTCCTTTTTACTTACCACCATATTTTTTTATAACATTGTTTTTATTATATATGGTGTCAGCTTGATTTACCGTGATGTGTTTAGTATGAGATTATGTACTTTAGTTTATGAGAAAGCTGAACACAAAGCATTTTCTGTTGTTAACTGGTGGAAACATCCATCCACAGGCTGAATTGCACAATCTTATTACCAGGAAACCTGTGCTCAAATTTCAGGTTCCTTAATTGACCAAATAGTGTGCTACTGGAAAATCACTGTACTACACAGTGCCTCATTTTCTTTGTGCGACAAATATGAACCAAATTACTTTACCACACACTCAGGATGTGCGCTACTCAAGAAGGTCAATCAGACATGGTTTAATAGGGAATAGTATTGCTACATACTTAGCAGTAACATTGGTCATTATATGGTGCAAATAACAAACCGAAATCTTTCATGTTTGACATATGCCAACACTGTCAGGGCACAGAAATATTATTAAACATTTTTAAGTTCATGTTTAGAAATGACTACTTTCAATAGATGTTTTTCAATACAGTGATATCATCTAATGTGTTAAGTTGATACATTTTAAAAAACGTTGAAGAAATACTTTCTCTGAATTTTAAAGAACCTTTATCACATTCTAATTCTTTTGATGCCTCGGCTCATACTTTTGCTTTAGGGCTAAATCAAATCCATAACTCTGCTCACTTCATTCATGTTCTCAGCTATCATAATGCTGCAGGTGCAAGAAAGACGTCCAACGTGGTGGATGAGATCATGTATTCCACCAGCCATGCTAAGGTTCTCAACTTAAAAAAGGAACAGACATTCCCGCTCTCTGATGTCATTTGTCCTATCCAAAATGGTCGCCTTGTTATTAATTGTTATTATAGAACCAGAGTAAAGGCTTTTGAGCCATCCTTTGGCCTCATTAGTTTTCTCATCATTTCTCTCGATGGCACACAAAGTAGAGAAAAGACTGCACACAAACTTAATGCTGCAGCACTCAGACAAAAATAATTAGAGGGAACGTTATTGATCAATCATTTCTACTGGCCCAAGTTGTAGCTAGTAGGAAGTCAGGAGGGACGAGTAAGCCTTCCCTTCAGAACTTTCCCATGTATGGACACCTTTTGCGAGGGTAGGAGTGGTCATTGGTGGGGCACTAGTTCATAAGACAGCTTGAGAGAACCAGTTAATTCTGGGAGCAGTACACCATGCCACTTCATATTCTTAAGCTATGAGAATGGTGACTGAGTTCGTAGTTGCCAGGACCTTGCTGAGTACCTTTACCTGTGTGAGGTTTTGAAAGGAGGCTGATTCTGAAAGGGGTAACGTCTTGCTACCATACACTCGCTACCACACACGAAGTCTATGTAGAATGACTCAGGAGTACAATGAGAGATTCAACTATAAATGAACATAGGTCGTGTTTTTGCAATGCTTATCGTTTGCCAGCAGGGGGTTCCACACAGCTTCTGGCCCCTTAAACATTTATTTATTCACTCTGTCAGGGGACAATTGAGTCTTGTGAAGGACAGGTGGGTCAGACTCCCAAGAACCTTTCAAAAGATGGATTATATGCTAGCCTTAAGATCTAAAATGGAACAGTGCCTAAAGAAGACCAACATAAATATGGGGACAAGTCAATAGCCGATTAAATGGTATTATGTACAGAAGGTAAACCTGGTGGTTAATAGCCTGGCCAGAAAGTGTGGGTGATAGAATGAGTAGAACCTGGGGAACTACAGGAAAAATTGAGCTGGTCATTAAGGTGTGAAAAAAGAAAAAGAAAGGGAAATTCCATGTGCGTCTTGAAACATTACGGAACACTGTGATGGTCCTCCATGGCAACTGCATGACACCTCACTACAGTAAGGTAGAAGTAATTATGTTCATAGTGACTGATAGTGCAGAGAAGGAAGAGAATATGTCCACCCATGATCTCCTGTCTCATAATGAAAAGAATGGATTAGCAGAGGGGCTTATACTCTTTCCAACTCTGACAGAATAACAGCAGATGGACTATTGCCAACTGCTGGGTTAGGTCAGTTTGCTATATTGCTGACCCCTGGGATCACCAGAGGTGAAAACATGCATGTTCACAATAATATTATGTTATCAGACAAGGTAAGGGTCAGTATAAAAAAAGAGGTGCTGGACCTCAGGGGAATTGAACCCTCCAATAGTTATTAGTCTTGTTCAGTAGTTCTGGTAAGGAAGGCCACCCCACAATGGAGGACTCAGGAACTGAGGTTCTGTGTGAAAGTAATAGAAGTAATAGGGTTCTACGACGTCTCAAAGATTGACACTCACTCAGTACCAAGAGCAGATAATCTCATTGCCAGGCTACAGGCTGCCAACTTTGATGTATTTTTGATCTACCTTCATGGTACTCACAGACTGCTGTAATGGAGCATGAAAAGAAGACGTCCACATTCTCCACACCAGAGGGTTGTTTCCAGTTTATAATGATTCCCTTTGGGCTACAGATTTCCCCACCGCCTTTCAAAGGTTGGTCAACCTGATACTGTCTGGGCTTGAAGGTTTCAGTGCCACATACCTGGATGACAGTGCTCTCTAAGACTCCAGCTACAGCTTGGAAGACCACCCAACCCACCTGAAAGAAGTGCTACAGGGTCTGCGACATGCAGATCTGAACATCAAGACAAGTAAGTGACAGATAGGACAGGGACCTGTGATGTACATTTATCACCAAGTTGGGAAATGAAACGTGCAACCTCACAAAGCTGAGATCAGGACAATTAGGGCCTGGGATCTTCTGACAACCCAGACTCAGGTGAGAGCCTTCGTTTGGTCCTCATCCAGTACTCTTCCAGGTTTCCCTAGGAAAATAGGAGGTTTGGTGCACCTCTCATAGAAAAAAACCTTAAAGAAACAGCCAAAGAATGTGATCTGGAGAGCACAGTGTTAGAATGCCTTTGACTCCCAGAAGAACGCAATGTGTTCTTCAACAGTGCTTAAGGCACTTGACATTAGCAAAGAGTTGTTTTGGAGAAAGGTGCTTTAGAGTTTTCCCAGCTTAATGTTTAACAACAGGACCAACTCATAGCATTCATTATGTGATGGCAGAGCTATTTGAGAGGGAGACCTTGTTGTGGTTCCAGTAGAAAATGACAACTTACCTGTGTGGTATTCGTTTCTCAGTTCAGGCAGACCATAAACTACTCAGGGGATAAAGCAGGTGCAGGTGCATGGAACCGGGTGGACTTTATGGTGACCTGGGGCTGACCACTTCAGTACTGATGATCTTTCCAGGTTCTTCTGCTTTAGTGCAGAGAATTCCCAAGGGGATGCTCAGGTTCTCCCCGCCTTCAGCTAGAGAGGACCTTGTAAGAAAAAACACAATTTTTGTCATGGTCCCCTCACTTTTCCTGTTTTTATTTGCTGGCTTTAGGACTTTATGCACTGACACTGCTAAACAGTGTCACAGTCCATGTTATTTCCTCTTAAAACATATACTGGGCATTGCTTTCACTGAACTAGCCTATTTAACTTTCCCCAGTAAAGTAACAATAGATGGCATAGAAAATGCTTCACTGGTGTAGACGTTAAGGCCCTCATTACAACTCTGGCGGTAAAGTCCGCTGACCGCTGTGCTGACGGCCGCCAACATACCGTGCCCGCGGCGGAAATCCGCTATGGGTATTATGACCTACACTTAGAAATCCTCGACAATACAGACACCCACACAAGTCCGCCACAGCAAAGGTCAGTGATAAACTGGCGATAGCAAAACCCACACCGTTATGCCAACAGGAATACACCCACACTATCACGACCCACAAATCAACGCGACGGTCATTCAACCGCGGTAATCCATTGGCGGTACACACCGCCGCGCTCAAAATACACACACACTTACAAAACACAACCACATTGGACAAATCAAAATACACACACCTGATACACATACACACACCACACCCACACACTCACACCACTATAAAACACCCACCCACATTACCCACAACCCCTTACAACGACATTTTTGGAAGAAGTAGAGAGACAGAAAAGCTATGACAACACCAGCATCCAGAGGCACACAACAGCATCACTCGTACACCATCCATGCACCTCAAAGAACACACCCCAACACATCCCCCACACATCACCTCAACCATCACCTCACACATCACCCACACCACATCATGGCACCTCAAAGACACCCCGGGTTTTCTGAGGAGGAGCTCAGGGTCATGGTGGAGGAAATCATCCGGGTAGGGCCACAGATATTCGGATCACAGGTGCAGCAGACATCCATTGCAAGGAAGATGGAGCTATGGCGGAGAATTGTCGACAGGGTCAACGCAGTGGGACAGCATCCAAGAACACGGGATGACATCAGAAAGAGGTGGAACGACCTATGGGGGAAGGTACGTTCCGTGGTATCCAGACACCAGGTAGCCGTACAGAGGACTGGCGGTGGACCCCCACCTCCTCCTCCACAACTAACAACATGGGAGGAGCAAGTCTTGGAGATCATGCATCCTGAGGGCCTCACAGGAGGAGCAGGAGGACTGAACTCTGTAAGTCATGGCTTTACTAATATATTCCCCCACCCTACCTGCATGCCATCACAAACTTCTACCCTTACCCTCACACCTATCACCTCAACACCTCACAGATACCCCACTATCACAACCCACACATCCCAATACCAAGCCCTGCATGTGACAACAATGCATGGACACCCATCACAGACCTGCATGGACACCCATCACCACAGCATGTCCAGTAGAGAGTCTCAGCCAGGGCACACAATCACCACTCACACAAGGGCCAAGGCAATAATGCAAGCACAGGAGTAGAGGGAAACACACCCATTGCACAAGATGGCACACACAGATACAATAACTATGCATTTACACCCCAATAGGACCCCTACCCAACGTCACCGGACAGGAGGTGCCAGCCATATCCAGTCCCCCCCCCAGAAGAGGCCCACAGTGACGACAGCAGCTCTGCACGCCTGGATCAAGATGACCAGCCCGGCCCATCAGGGACCTCTGGACAGTCGGTTCCCCTGCCACAATCTCAAACCACCACTGAACCTCCCCCCTCAGGAAACACCACCACAGCACCCACCCAGCAGGCCAATGCCACTGTCCCCAGGACACGTCAATCAGCAGTGTGTCCACCACTACAGGGACCCCAGGCAACCCCACTAACCCAGGACGATCATGGACCTGGGGTCAGTGGCAGTGGGCACACAGTTCAGGGGACAGAGGCACAGGACCACAGGGAAGCTGGAATGACTGAGGCGACAGGGGGAGGACAGGCCCAGGGAACCGCCTCTCCACGAGGCACTCTCCAACATCATGGGAGCATACCACCATTCCCAAAAGACCATGGACACGGTACTGGCTAAGTTTCAGGAGACCCAGCGGCTGCAGGAAGAACAGTATCTGGGGATCAGGGAGGACTTGAAGTCCATTAACACCACCCTGGTCACCATTGCAGGGGTGCTGGCAGACATGGCCAACACCATGAGGGAGACAGTGGCATACCACCGGCCCACTGACACTAGCCCGAATGATGAACAGCCCTCCACGTCCGCCGGCGCTAGTGGACAGGAGGTCCCGCCACAGGACCAAAAGGCCACCAGCACCCCACGCCCTGCAGAAGTAGAACCACCTAGCAAACGGTCCCTGCGATCCAGGCACAAGACAGAGAACATTGCCAAGACCCCCGCCAGGAAATAAGACTCTCCTGATTGTCACCCTTCTGTCCCACTATGTCACCCTGACTACCTTGAACTGACATTGCTCCACATCCTATGCCCCATTGGACAATGCACCTGTGATACAAAGAGACTGGACTCTACCATTGATATTCCTCCACCATCACTCCAGCCCATTGCACACCCCCCTCCACTTATTAGCACTTAAATAAACACCCTTGAATCACAAAACAATCTGGAGTCAGTCTGCAAATCACAAATGTATTATTACAACCTCTTTGACAAATAGCATTGTAAATGTTCATTTGCACATACCAAAGTATGACAGTTGTTGGGCAGCAGTAAACATAGCAGAAGGCAGAATGTGGTACCCAGATCTGTGAAAAGGAAAGCCATAGGGAACTGTCAGGGTCCATGCACAGAGGTAATAAGGCAGACTTATACAATGTCCTACAGTAGTCTGATATGAGATGAGCAGTGCCAGTCTCTTACCTGTGTCTCACTGGAATTGATGCATGATGAT
This sequence comes from Pleurodeles waltl, assembly GCF_031143425.1. NCBI lineage: Eukaryota > Metazoa > Chordata > Amphibia > Caudata > Salamandridae > Pleurodeles > Pleurodeles waltl. Next base: position 397,768,290 of record NC_090440.1, on the reverse strand, counting down.
GTTGTTTCTGTTGTCAATATCTTCTTCTTCTACCTCCTCTTCCTCACTGTCCACAGGCTCTACAGCTGCCACAAGACCAACATCAGGCCCATCCTCCTGCAGAAAAGGCACCTGGCGTCGCAAAGCCAGGTTGTGCAACATACAGCAGGCCACGATGATCTGGCACACCTTATTCGGTGAGTAATATAGGGAGCCACCTGTTAGATGGAGGCACCGGAATCTGTCCTTCAGGAGGCTGAAAGTCCGCTCAATAATCCTCCTAGTTCGCCCATGTGCCTCATTGTAGCGTTCCTCTGCCCTTGTCCTGGCATACCTCACTGGGGTCAGTAGCCATGAGAGGTTGGGGTAACCAGAGTCACCTGCAAATGTCAAGGGATATCTGTTGGACATACACCAACCCTTAGGGACAATCCCATACCCAGACACCCATTCATACTGTGTGGGGACCTTGGCCTCACCTATTATCCACACACGGTGCCTCTGGAGTTGCCCCATCAAACAAGGGATGCTGCTATTCCTCTCTGCGTCATGCACAGAGCCAGGATACTTGGCATTCACATAAGAGATGTACTGGTCTGCCAAACACACCATCTGCACATTCATTGAATGGTAGCTTTTACGATTTCTGAACACCTGTTCATTCCTGCGGGGGGGGGAACAAATGCCACATGTGTACCATCAATGGCACAAATGATGCTGGGGATATGTCCTAGGGCATAGAAGTCAGCTTTCACTGTGGGCAAATCCTCCACCTGGGGGAAAACGATGTAGCTGCGCATGTGTTTCAGCAGGGCAGATAACACTTTGGACAACACGTTAGAGAACATTTGCTGTGACGTCCCTGATGCCATGGCCACTGTTGTTTGAAAGGAACCACTGGCCAGGAAATGGAGCACTGACAGGACCTGCACTAGAGGGGGGATACCTGTGATATGGCGGATAGCTGACGTCAGGGCTGGCTCCAATTGGGCACACAGTTCTTGGATTGTGGCACGATCAAGTCTGTAGGTGATAATGATGTGTCTGTCTTCCATTGTCGACAGGTCCACCAGGGGTCTGTACACCAGAGGATGACGCCATCTCATCATCTGCCCCAGCGGATGTGCCCTATGGAGGAGAATGGTGAGCAGAGGGTCATGTACCACATAGGTTGCACAAGGATTTTTGCACTAATGTGATTTAATCAGTGTGTGGCGTTGTCTGCCCGTATTCCTGCCCAAATGTGCTGTGAAGCAGTTAGGCACCCTGCCATGTGCCACCCTGAAATGGTGACTGCCTGAACTGTAAGGAGGGACAAGGGGAAATGAGGTAACTGCGCTGGCGTTGTGCAGCGTCACGGTAGGTGGTTGAAGACCGCCGCTCAATTCACATTGGTTATCATTGGGCCCTATGGGTTCCAGGAGCCAATGACGATGAACGCCGGCGGTGACGGTACGCACCGCCACGGACGTGACTGCCATTTTCTAGCTGTTCACTCACTTGATACCTGAACTTCAACAGGAGAGGACCTACACTGCAAGTGCTGCTGTGACCTCAGTCTGGAAGCGACAATGGCTCGAGTGTCTGGGGAAAGGGCCCCTGCCTTCACTTCGGAGGAGTTGGAGAGACTAGTGGATGGGGTCCTCCCCCAGTACACGCTACTCTACGGTCCTCTAGACAAACAGGTGATTAAACTGTGAGCATGATGCATGGGACATGAATGTATGGAGTGGTGTGGATGGAAGATACATGTTGGGGGGCTGAGGCCTGCATGTGAGGATGGTGAGTGTATGTGTGTCAGGGCATGGGTGGGAACTGGTGGCCAATGAGTATGACGAACCAGACGGGGAGTAAGTTCCTTTCTTACTTTACTTTTCCTCTAGGTCAGTGCCCACCAGAAGAAGGGTATTTGGCGTGCCATCGCCAAGGAAGTGCGGACCCTGGGGGTCTATTATAGACGGAGCACCCACTGCTGCAAGAGATGGGAGGACCTGCGCCACTGGAGCAAGAAGACGGCGGAGGCCCAGCTGGGGGTGGCCTCCCAACATGGAAGGGGTGCCCGTCGCACCATGACCCCCCAGATATTCCAGATCCTGGCGGTGGCATATCCGGAGTTGGATGGGCGCTTGAGGGCATCACAGCAGCGACAAGGGGGTGAATACAGTCTCAGTCAGCTGACTCTGCGTGCTTTACGAGGTGTCTGGGTGGGAGATGTGGGCTGTGGGTTCACTGAGGCAGGGCGAACTTGCTATGGTAAGTCCATTGTTAGGCAGGCTCTGTGGCACTCCAACCCCAATAGTGGTAGTGGCCATCTACAAACAGTCAGGCTCCTGTGGGTTCCAGGTGTGCAGCACATGGGGTTAGGCATAGTGCCCCATGGGCAGGTGATTTTCAAACGAACTGTTAGTGCATGGCCTAGTGCATAGGGCTGCTCCCTGTGTGTTGTGTCCGCCAACGGTAGTGGTGTTTCTGGCATTGACCATGTGTCTCCTTTGTCTTCTCCCTTTTTGTTTTGTCACCCTGTCCTTGTGTGCATTAGCATCATCTGGCAGAGTAGCAGTGGCACCTGAGCAGGAGGGAGCAGCAACCCACATGGCCCAGGAGGGTGAATGTACGGAGTCTGAAGGCACCAGTGGGACGGAGGGTGAGGGGAGCTTCACGACAGGAACTGGAGGGGACAGCAGCGACAGCGACTCCTCCTCTGATGGGAGCTCCCTTGCAGTGGCGGGCACTTCTGTGCCCACCGCAAAAACAGGTACAGCCGCCACCCCCCCACCAGCACCACCCTCCCAGCAGCCCCTCAGAGTGTTTCCCGCACCTGCTCACCCAGGAGGGTGGGCATCTCCTTTGCCCCAGGCACCTCAGGCCCTGCCCCAGTCAGTCCTGCTGCGCTCAGTGAGGAGGCTATTGAACTCCTGAGATCCCTCACTGTTGGGCAGTCAACCATTTTGAATGCCATCCAGGGTGTTGAGAGGCATTTGCAGCAAATAAATGCATACCTGGAGGGCATTCATTCTGGCGTGGCAGCCCAACGGAGAGCATTTCAGGCTCTGGCCTCAGCACTGATGGCAGCCATTGTCCCTGTGTCCAGCCTCCCCCCTCCAACCTCCACTTCCCAGAACCAATCCCCTTTACCTCAGCCTATCCCAAGCACACCATCAGACCAGCATGCACACACACATCAACACACAAAAGTGGTTCAGGAAAACATAAGCACCACACATCCCACAGACACTCACACAGGCATCATACCCATGCAGACACACCAACATCCACTGCCTCCAATGTGTCTCCTTCCTCCACGTCCTCCACCTCCCTACCAGTCTCGTCTCCACTCACACCTACATGCACTACATCCTCAGTCACTACCTCCATCACCAGCACGCCCATCACCACACACCGCTCATGTGCAATCACCACCCCCACTACCATTCACACGTCCTCTCCCAGTGTGTCTGTGAGCCCTCCTCCCAAAGTACACAAACGTCAGCACACACCTACTCAACAGCCATCCACCTCACAACAGCCTCCAACCCATGCACCTTCACCTAAACTCAGCAGACGTAAGCCTCCTACAACCACTACCTCTTCCTCCACTCCCAAACCCCCTCCATCTTCCTGTCCCAGTGTGTCTAAAAAACTTTTCCTGGCTAACATTGACCTCTTCCCTACACCTCCCCCATCCTTCCCCTAGGGCCAGGTTGTCTAGAGCCCTGACCAGCACCTCAGGCACCAAATCCTCGTCCAGTGTGGTCCCTGCAAGTCCGGGAGGATCGAAGGGGGCACCCATCAGGGCTGCCAGTGTGCCACCTACTGAAGCCAAAGACCACCCTATTCCACCACCTGCCAAGCTAAAGAAGAGGCCAGCATGCAGAAGAGAAAAGCCACACCACCCACCCAGCAAGGCCTCATCCAGAACCAAATAGGACAGTGCCACGGTCCCAACAGCGACTTCCAAGGTGGGGAAGGGACACAAGAGCAAAGGGAAGTCACCTCAGGGCACGGAGCCTCTTTTGCAAGACAGGCCAGCAACCTGTACCAAGGTGAGCACCGCCGCAACAACCGCCACCTGCACCGCCATCTGCACCGCCACCTGCACCGCCACCTGCACTGCCACCTGCACGGCAGCTGCCACAACTACAGTCACCAGCATCCTCCACAGTGGGCGGCCTTCCGATGCTGCAGGAGATGGCCTGATGTCTCCTTTCACAAGTGCAGACACCTGCACTACCGGCAGCATCTCTGCCGCAGACACCGCCGCAGCCATCGCCACCTGCCCCGCGACGTGCTCAGCCAGTGCTACTACAGCGGACATCAGCATCATCCCCAGTGGTCAGCCATCCGAGGCTGCAGGAGACGGCCTGGACCCTGCACACACTACATGAGGCACCACCACCAGCACTGGCACTACCAGCAGTTTGCAGCCTAAGTCGTTGCAAGGAGGAGTGTGGCTCTGCCTCTATGAAGTATCATGTTACCTGTTACCGGAAAATCTTGTGGCTCAGACAACCAGGTGAGGGAATGGGAACTGCCACACCCCTGGTGCAGCATCACTGGGCACCAAGCCCCTTCCAGAACCAGTGGAGAAAAGCATCCACTAACCCAGTCCTTGGCAGGATGAAGCACTTTGGGCACCAAGCCCCCTCCAGAACCAGTGGAGAAAAGCATCCACTAAACCAGTCCTTGGCAGGATGAAGCACTCTGGGCACCAAGTGAACCCACTTGAGAGACTGTGGCTTTGCACTCCCCAGGACCAAGCAATGGGCAAACCACCCACTTGAGAGACTGTGGCTTTGCACTCCCCAGGACCAAGCAGTGGGCAGTGACCCCGCTTGAGAGACTTGAGAGACTGTGGCTTTGCTCTCCCAGGAGCAAGCAGTGGGCATGAAGCCCCCTCGAGGAGCAGTGGCATCGTCCCATCATCCGGCTGAGGTGCCTCCCTTCCCTTCCCCCTGAGGTGCCTGTTTTTATTTTTTACTGGTGCCCCTGCAGTGTTCTCTCCGTTCCGAGGCAGGTGTCATGTGTGGGCTTCGCACATGCTTTTTGGGACCACTGGTGCACAGGCATTTAATGGGACAGTGAACGGACTTGTGTACTTGCTGTAAATATTTGTATATACTGATGATTTAAAGTTATCTTGGGCTATCTGATTATTACACTCATTTCATTTGGTCCTTGCGTTCTTCCAGGTGTTGACGGGCTGGATCTGTGATGTTATTGGATGTGTGTGTGTGTGTTGTTGTGGGTGGGGTGTGGGTGGTGCGGGTGTGGCGTGCATGTGTCACTCTCTTTTCCCTCCTCCCCTCCCCTGTGTGCTAGGTGCAGTACTCACCGTCGTCGTCGCCGCCGTCTTTGATGTTCCTGGTAGATGAGGAGGTAAACCATCATGAGCAGGACCTGTAACTCTGGCTCCATGGCGTCCTGGTTCCTCGTTCGGTGTCGAGAGGTGAGTGGTTTCCCTTCCAAGTACTGTTTCCACTGTGCTTTTGATGGCGTTGGTCCCGCCCTGGAAAAGCTGGCGGATTGGTGCTTTGTAATAGTGTGGGGCGGTACATTGACTTCCGCCTGTCTGTTGGCGGTTACCGCCATGGTTGTGATTCAATTTTTTTTCCGCCGGATTGTTGGCGGTATTACAGCCGCTTTATCACTGACCGTCAGGGTTGTAATGAGGGCCTAAATGTCATATGTGGGCTGAGGCTTGTATTTACACCACACACATAAATCACAAAAGTGTATGGCTTCAGAGAACATAAAAGACAAAAGGTGATGGGAGTGCTGCTTCCAAATAGTCTAAACCACTGGCAATCGCCATGGATAGCATTCCAACCCAATGTTTTTTTACCACTGTACCACTACAAACAGAGACCTGCCTAATGCAATGCATTACTGATCCTGCCAGTGATTAGACTATTTGTAAGCATTCCTACCATCATCTTTCTGCATTTGGCTTCAGAGAATACCATTGTACTGTTGCTGGTCTGCTCAATAAAGTATTGCAGTGAAGCATGGCAAGGAAAATGCCTTTGCCTTGTAAGAAAACCTACTTACATATATTAGCCTTCTCACCCCTCTTGATGCTTTGTAGGCCACAGGGATAGGTGCTTCATCTATTAAGGTGGGGCCTACTAGAATTTGCGAAAATAAGCTCCCACAGTTAATACTTATAAAAAACTGTTTTTATTGTGCAGGAAAAGTTGTATATTCCATGAACAGACCTAGTTATTAATAAAATACAATTTTCATATCTTTTTATGTAAAATGTTAGAGTTGTTTTTAAAGTTATTTCCACTCACTTAGGGGGTCATTATGAGTTTGGCAGATGGAAAAGGCCGTCAGCCAAACTCATGTGGTCAGGATGCCACCAGTGAGGCCACCTTCTTGCTGGCCCCATTAGGAGTTTCCCGCTGGGTCACTATTCACTATTAGGCTATATAAAAAATTGAGAGAAAACCAAGAGTGTGGAGCCCCCTGACATCCATAAGGATGAGTTGCCACTGTTTTCCTGGCACTGATTTTGCCTCCTCTGAAGCCAGCTGAGACCCCCAAAATGACATCCATGCCTGTATCCATTTTTAAACGTTTTGGTGTTTTTTTGCTCAGTAGCTTTTTTTACATTTTGATAATTTGGCTTGGGAATTGTATTGTGTTGTTTGCTTGACTTTAAAATGTTTGGTACTAAATGAGTTATTGTGACTGGGGAAGAGAGGCTTGGAAAGGAGATAAAAGGCGTGAAGAAATAGGGTCTGCAAATGAGGAGGAGTATGAAAGAGAGGCAGTACAGCAGCGAAGCAGAGGAGAGAAAGTGTTAGGTTATAGAGGAAAATGTAAGAGGAGTGTGAGAGAAGAAGAGAGGCAAGAAAGGTAGATGATCTACTAATGGCTCCATTTATTGGGCGTGGGGAGTCCTTAACCCTTACTAGCACAACAGACCATCGCTATCTTGTAATATGACTTCGCATTTAAAAACCAGTACAGTGTTGTTGAGGTAAACTAGCTCGGAGTTATTCAGGTTGCCTGAGGAAAGTTGTGCTGGCTTCATACGCATTTGACCTAATCTAGTGCACATTTCTGGAAAAACAAATTAGGTGGTAGTACGCAATTAGACATTGTTGGAAAAGGGCTTGAGTTTCCAAATGTAATTTGTGAACATCTTTAGCAAAAATGCAAATACTTCTAAAAATGTACTGTGGCAGGCGGAACGGTATAAATACAACAGAGAGAAATTGCGGTGATCAGGTAAGTGGTTTATTTAAGAGTTTTGCTTGTTTATAGTTTTTCCTTATGTTTACAGGGGGGGGGGTTGATTAAGGTCTCTAGACGTCGTCTTCTAATCTTCTGATTGTTTTTTTTTTCCTCTTCTTTCTCCTTTGTCTCTTAGTTGGCTTCCCCTCTGTCTCTCGGTTGGCTCCAGCGAGGATGTACCGGAAAAAGAAAACGCTACGGTAAGTGGGGCGCTAAATCTGGGTTTATGGTTTGTACAACTAAAGGGGAAGGGTTAAAAGGGTGAGGGGGGGTTTGGTGCTGGTAGTGAGTTAGGGCAAAGTGATTAACAGACTTAAAGTGCACGTTTATGTGGTTCACTCGTGTCTAAATATGTGCTCTTTAAGAATCTTCCCAGCCCTCCCTTCACTCCTTCTCAGGTCCCTTCCCCAGTGCCCTCCTAATCGGTATATTCCCTCTGGTGTCCCACAGAGACCGTACCTTAGCAAGCCACGACCCTCCTGGGTCGTGGCTGGCGCTGGGGTGTCCCGTCAGCTGCGGTTCCTCGGTAACGTTCTCCTTCTCCAGTGCCTCGTCCGGAGTTGTAGTCGTGTCGGTCCTCTCTCGTTCGTCTGTTCCGGTTCCTCCGTTCTCCGTCTCTCTCCTTGCGCCTTCTCCTTCTCTCTCCTCCTCCTCGATACTGTGGCCCCCCGCCTCTTCACAGCCGCGGCCCGGAAGCCCTCCTGGGTTTCCGCGGTAACCAGGGGACGCCATCCTCCGTCATCGAGCGTTCCCACGGCAACGTGGCAACGCGGAAATGACGTGTCGGAACTATCCGACACGTCGGTAATGTCCAGCGCCGAGGAAGTGTTCGGGATCACCCGATCACACACCCCATCCCAAGAACGGTCCTGTTCTAGGACCGAAGAAGAGCAAGGAAAACGAGATAAATAATCCGCAGGACCCTGCTGAGACCCAGGGATGTGGCGGACCTGAAAGGAAAAAGGCTGTAGTTCAAGGAACCATCGTAAAATCTGGGAGTTAGAATCCTTATGAGCGGCCATCCAGGTAAGGGGAGCGTGATCAGTATATAGAACAAACGGCCGTCCCAAGAGATAATACTGCAAATTGTCCACCGCCCATTTAATAGCTAAACACTCTCTTTCGATGATGGGATAATGGCGTTCCCGAGGGAGGAGCTTCCTACTGATAAACACTATAGGGTGATCCCTGCCGACCCCGTCAGGCTGAGATAGAACCGCTCCTAGTCCCACATCAGAGGCGTCTGTATACAGATGAAACGGTTTAGAGAAGTCTGGACATTTTAACACAGGTTCCTTAGTCAGATAGGATTTTAGTCTCTCAAAACTATTCATTTGAAGGTCTGAAAATGGTAATAACTGGTTAGGGTAGGATTTGGACAGGAGGTCTGTGAGGGGAGCTGCAAGGGTGGAATATCCTGGTATGAACCTTCGGTAATAACCTACTAATCCCAGGAAAGAGTGTAAGTCTTTCTTTGTTTTAGGGGTAGGGGCATGTTTTATGGCTTCCACTTTTGTGGTTTGTGGTTGTAGGGTACCCTGGCTAATATTGTATCCGAGGTAGGATATGTCCTTTTTCCCTAAAATGCATTTCTTGGGATTGGCTGTTAATCCTGCTTTTGCCAGGGTATGGAATATTTGTTGAAGATGGTATAAATGATCCCCCCACGTCTCGCTAAAAATAACGACATCATCCAAATAGGCTGCAGAGAATGTGTGAAAGGGCTTTAGTAACCTGTCCATCAGTCTCTGGAAGGTATCCGGAGCCCCATGTAGTCCAAAGGGTAACACTGTAAAGTGATAAAGACCGGATTGTGTAGAGAAGGCTGTTTTTTCTTTATCATCTGGTGCCAGGGGAATCTGCCAATACCCCTTAGTTAGGTCTATTGTGGACATATATTTTGCTTTTCCTAATTTCTCAAGGACGTCGTCTACTCGAGGAATTGGATAAGTGTCAAACATAGATATTTCATTAAGTTTTCGGAAGTCGATACAAAATCTGACGGTCCCATCAGGTTTCGGTACCAGTACTACTGGGGAGCACCAGGGGCTATTGGAAGGTTGCACCACTCCGAGGGCTAACATTTTCTGTATCTCGTCTTCTATGATCTGTTTCCTTGCCTCAGGAATACGGTAAGGTCGCAATCTGACTATTTTACCTGGGGTTGTTCGTATTTTATGACAGATTAAGGAAGTTCTTCCGGGGGTCTCTGAAAAGAACTGTTGAAATTGGCTCAATAAGAGAGATAACTGCTCCTTTTCTGATCTTGTCAACGAACTATTGACAGAGGGTAACTTTTTGTTATCACACTGTTCCTTAGGGTAGAACTCAATGTTTACTTCCTTACTCGGATATAAAAACCGGACCATTTCTACTGAATTACCTGCATTCTCTGCAACTTCCCATTTCTTTAAGAGGTTCACATGATAAATTTGGGTCTTTTTAGGATTGGCATTTATTTCAATGAGATAAGTGACCGGGGAGACTGCTCGGACCACCCGATAAGGACCCTGCCATCTTGCGAGAAGTTTTTGCTCCGACGTGGGACGCATTATTAATACCTGGTCTTCTGGCTGAAAGATCCTCAACTTGCTCCCTCTGTCATAATAATGCTTTTGTATCGTTTGGGCCTGTTCCATATTTTGCCGTACCTCTTCCCATAGCCCTTGTAAATGGGACTTCAAGTTGTGGACATATTCCAGCAACGGCCTTCCCCCTCCCTCGGCTTCCTCCTCCCATGTTTCTATGGCCATATCCAGAAGGGAACGGGGTTGCCGTCCGAACACGAGTTCGAATGGGCTATGTCCTGTTGAGGCCTGTTCATGAGTTCTGATAGCGTACAGAACTAATGGTAATTTTTGATCCCAATCTCTGCCTGATTCCTTGACTATTTTCTTTAATAGAGATTTAATGGTCCGATTGTAGCGTTCCACCAATCCAACTGTCTGTGGATGATAAGCTGAGGTTTTTAGTTGGGAAATGCCTAATGTCTTACATACTTGTTTCATGAGATTCGACATGAACGGGGTCCCTTGGTCAGAGAGTATCTCTCGGGGAAACCCTATTCGGGCGAACACCGTTATCATTGCTTGTGCGACTGTTTTTGTTGTCATACTTGTCAGTGGGATGGCTTCGGGGTATCGGGTAGCATAGTCGATGATAACCAATATATATGTATGACCTTTAGAGGAAGGCACTAAGGGACCAATTAAATCCATCCCCACCCTGCTGAATGGAATATCTATGATGGGAAGGGGTATAAGGGGTGCTTTCCTAATCCTTCCTGGTTCTGTAAGCTGACACCTGGGGCATTGGGAGCAATATCGCCTAATGTGTGAAAAAACCCCTGGCCAATAGAACCGTCTGAGGAGATACTCCTCAGTTTTTTCCCTCCCAAAATGCCCCCCCCCCCTGGTTGACTGTGGGCTAGGGTCAGAACTTGATTCCTATAGGTTTCAGGTACTATTAGCTGATGTTTGCGATCGCCGGCTCGGGTAGTGGTAACCCTATATAGGAGATTTCTTTTAACCAGGAAGTAGGGACCCACCTCATCAGTTTCTTCCGTTTTTGCGGAACTCCAGGCCTGAGCGAGGGAAGGATCTTCTCTCTGTTGGTGATGGAAACTTAGGGGTGCTTCATGTGTTTCTGCTATAAGTCCTTGGGGATGCTCCTGCTTTTTCTGAGTCCGGAAATGTACTTTCTCATCTCGTTTTTCTCGACGTGAAAGTTTTCTGCGGGTTAGAGGACATTCAATGGTGCTTCCTGAAAAAGGAGCCTCAACCCACCACTCCTGGGGAGTTGGTGGACTTCGAACATGATCCAAGAGCTCTTGGAAATGGTCATAGTCAGTACCAATGATACATTCCTCGATAAGTTGAGACATAACTCCCATAGGAAGGAAGTCCCTGTAGTTTCCCCACTCTATGTCGACTACTTTCAGGGGGTATTGCTCCTTATCGCCGTGAATACAGCAAATATTGACCCACTGACTGGTTTCCCTATCTATCGGGCCTATTAAGTCTTCGCGAACCACGGATTGGCTGCAACCCGAATCGATGAGAGCACATAAGGACCGCCCGTTAATTTGTAGGGTTTGCTTAAATTTAATGTCTCCCCCTCCTGTACAGAGTACGCGCAGCCTGGTCACTCCTATCTCCATAGGTTCACTTCCCTCTACTTTCCGCGGACACATACGAGCTATATGACCCCACTCTCCACAGTGGAAACATTGTGGTCCCTGCACAGGAGGGCCTTCTACAAGTCTACGGGGAGCCGGGTCTTCTAGAGGAAATCTCGGTAAAGGTTTGGGAGTGGGTAAAACAGGTTTCAGGTTGGGTCTGGCCTGTTTGCCTCTCACATCGGTGGATCGATGGTACGCACAGGCTAAGTCAATGGCCATCTCTGTATCTACCTTTGGATGTTGTCTTATCCAGTTTTTGGTAGGAGTAGGTAAAGAGTCCAAATATTGTTCGAGGACAACTGTTTGTATGACCTCCTCCCGGCTGTTCCCGATAGGACCCAACCATCTCAGGGCCAAATCTTTAACGCGGAAATAAAAGGTTCGGGGGTCTTCATTGGGTCCCCACTTTACTTTCCGGAATTTAACTCGATAGAACTCAGTATCGTGTCCTACCCGTTCTAAGATACTGTTCTTTATGTCTTTGTAGGGTGTTGTTCCCCCGGGATTCGCTGCTTGATACGCGGCTTGCAAGAGTCCAGTAAGCAAGGGTGCGATGTATTGTCCCCATCTTTCTTCCGGCCATTGGGCAGAAGAAGCAACTCTTTCAAAGTTAGTAAAGAATGATTCTGGGTCTTCTCCCTCCTGATATTTTTGTAACACCGAACTGGGGACATTGGGGTGGACTTTGCTGGCGGCTATTGTCTCTGTTAACTTTTTCATGGCCGATTCGTGTACAAGTTGGTTGTTTGCTAGTATTGTAGCTTGGCTTTTCAATGCCAACTGCAAGGCCTCCCTGTCCTCTTTCGCCTCTCGTTGGTGGGCTTCCCATACCAACTGCAAATGGTGTTGGCCTTCCGCCAGTTGTTTTATCATATCCTCTAGAGACGGACTTTCACTCATTGTTTATACCGTTCGGTTGCCTTGGGCTGCTTTCCTTTCCAGATCCCACTTCTGACACCACTGTGGCAGGCGGAACGGTATAAATACAACAGAGAGAAATTGCGGTGATCAGGTAAGTGGTTTATTTAAGAGTTTTGCTTGTTTATAGTTTTTCCTTATGTTTACAGTGGGGGGTTGATTAAGGTCTCTAGACGTCGTCTTCTAATCTTCTGATTGTTTTTTTTTTCCTCTTCTTTCTCCTTTGTCTCTTAGTTGGCTTCCCCTCTGTCTCTCGGTTGGCTCCAGCGAGGATGTAACGGAAAAAGAAAACGCTACGGTAAGTGGGGCGCTAAATCTGGGTTTATGGTTTGTACAACTAAAGGGGAAGGGTTAAAAGGGTGAGGGGGGTTTGGTGCTGGTAGTGAGTTAGGTCAAAGTGATTAACAGACTTAAAGTGCACGTTTATGTGGTTCACTCGTGTCTAAATATGTGCTCTTTAAGATCCCTCCCAGCCCTCCCTTCACTCCTTCTCAGGTCCCTTCCCCAGTGCCCTCCTAATCGGTATATTCCCTCTGGTGTCCCACAGAGACCGTACCTTAGCAAGCCACGACCCTCCTGGGTCGTGGCTGGCGCTGGGGTGTCCCGTCAGCTGCGGTTCCTCGGTAACGTTCTCCTTCTCCAGTGCCTCGTCCGGAGTTGTAGTCGTGTCGGTCCTCTCTCGTTCATCTGTTCCGGTTCCTCCGTTCTCCGTCTCTCTCCTTGCGCCTTCTCCTTCTCTTTCCTCCTCCTCGATACTGTGGCCCCCCGCCTCTTCACAGCCGTGGCCCGGAAGCCCTCCTGGGTTTCCGCGGTAACCAGGGGACGCCATCCTCTGTCATCGAGCGTTCCCACGGCAACGTGGCAACGCGGAAATGACGTGTCGCAACTATCCGACACGTCGGTAATGTCCAGCGCCGAGGAAGTGTTCGGGATCACCCGATCACATGTACTTTATGGCATTGAAGTGCACAGACATCCCTCATCGGTTTTCCACCATTACTAGAATCCTGTGAAAGGAACACAGCAAAGGTGCTTGCAAAAAAGAATGGCAATATGGTGTCATACACAGTGCATGTATTCAAATCACTTCATATTATATTGAGTTCTGAGCCTTAATATAGTGATAGGTAAAATTAATATATGATTTGAACTGAGGGATGGTGGCAGAACACATCACAAGCTTTGGGTTGAGAATGGACACTGCAGTATAAAGAATCACTTGAAGCCCCTATAAAAGCAGTATCAAGCTGTCACCAGACTTTATAAAGGAATTTGGCTAGGTGTCCGATACTGCCAATAACCTTGAATAACCAGTAGAATATAACATGCCATTCTATAACTAACATTTCAGAATATATAGTTCCTGGTTTGATAAGAGCAGGAGAAAGTAAAAGTCAGTCTTGCTGTGACAGCAATATAGCAAGATCATGCAGCTAGCTGGGTTGTCTCAAGATCTATCTTGAGGAGGAGAAATAGAGGAAACAAAGAATGTATTTCACTATCTACTACATCAGAACTGATGGAAAAACAGAAATGTGGTAATTAAAGGCCATATGTATGAAAGTTGGGGCCAGATTTAAGGGCCCCTAGTGCCTCCTTGTGCCACATTAGTGTCATTTTTTTACGCTAATGTGGCCCAACAAGGCCAAAATTGCCACGCCAAATTTACAAAGTGGAGCAATGCATACATTGCACCACTTTTTAACCCTTTGTGCTACATTATGCCTGCGCCAGGCATCATGTATGCAAAGGCGGCGTTCCCCCATCAGAGGGGCTGAAAAAATGTAATTTATTTCAGCACTTTTATGGCCTGCTGAGAGAAGGCGTTAAAAGGAGGCCTGCTATTGTTTTCAATGGGCCCCAATGGCCTTTTCATTTTTTATGCTAATCCTGCAAAGCTCCAAACTAGCGTAAAAAATGTTCACGCTAGTTCCCCTAAGTAACGTCATGGTTCACCGTATCTTAGATACGGCACACACATGGTGGTGATAGGGGGATACTAAGGGGCAAAGAGAAAAGTTGCGCTGGGTACAACAACACTTTTCTTAAATCAGGGCCTTAGTGTTTGCGATTTCCAAATAGCTAATTTGTAGAAATCACCATTTGGAAATTGCAAATTTCCACCTATTCACATTTGTAAATAGGAAATTTCCTATTTAGAAATTGCACAGATGAGATTTCCAGATAAGAATTTACGTTTAGGAAAACTACAATTCTGGATGCGGAATGATGATGTGAGAACTAGGAAGTTTAGAAATACAAGGTTTGGCTGAAACCCGGAAGCCTAGGAAGATGCTGAAATTAAAGAGTGCTCCTGTCTGACTTCTGGCAGTGGAAATCTAATTTCTGATGAACATCATGTCCATGGAAGATTGTAACAAGGACCCTGGCAGCAGGAAGTGCAAAGTAACATTTTCTGAGTAGGAGCTAGAGCTCTTAACAGAAGAATGTGTGGCACACATGGACCAGCTTTTTAGGAAAGCATCATTTTCTGTTCCTGAGGCCCAGAAAACAAAAATATGGAACAGGATTCTGGAGAAAGTCAACTCACTTGATGTCACCCAGCGAACCATATCATAGATCAAGAAACGCTGGTATGACCTAAGATCCCATGCTTAAGAGAAGGTGGCCATCATGATGGTTCAAGCTCATGGCATAGGTGGTGGACCATTCAAACATCCTCCTTTGACTCCAATGGAACCACTGATGGAGGGGACACTTGAACCTGAGAGTGTGGTGGAAGTGTCAGACACTGACACTGCCAAATCTGCAAGCTCCAGCCAAAGTAAGTAATTTTCCTGTTAATTTCTTACCATTACATGTTGTTTGTAAGTCCTCAGGTACAACATCTTACCTAAAATACTCCATGGAGATGTTTGCTGTACTTTGGAAATGCATTATAGGATGTAGCACATCTTTAGTTACATGGTGTACTTTGTGCTGACTATAAAACTACATGATCACCATGTCACAAAATCATAAATCACATTTTCAACAATATTATGCAAACACATTGTGATTTATTTACAATAACTATATGCATACATTTTCTCAGATTACACCCAGGATGTGTCTGAAACCATTGAGACTGATGAAGCAAAGCAGGAGCACAACTTTATCTGTGCACAGGACAGAGAGGAACCGTAGAGTCCAACAACCAACATTTCACAATGGTAATGTTTCAGATGACATGGCAGACAGTTCTCCATTGTTTGTAGGCATCTGCAAAGTCTGCCAAGATCAATGTTGAAATTGCAAAAAGGACAAGACCATGCTGCCATAGAGAAGGTGCAAAGTTGCGGGCACAAGCTGCACATGGCATGCTATGCTGCTTTCAATCGATTGGCAGTAGCCACAACCACTCTTGCTTGCCAGGAGAAATGTCAATATCCAAAATGAGATGGGGCACTGCACCAATATGTTACATATGGGCTGGTCCAAGTGATCACAGCTCTGGAAAACATACATACATATAACCTGTCTGTCCCCAACATTTTGCCACCACCTGGAAGTAAAGATGGCTGAAGCCTCAGTGCCACATTTGTGCGAGATGGACGCTGCACCAGGAGATCACCCCAACACACATCTGGAACAGATATATCCCCACCTCTACAGCCAAGTCCTCCTGAGAAGGTGATTAACACCAGAGGCAGTCAAAAGTGACTTTTGTAGACACCCAAATGTATGAGACTACATTGTTATATTTGTGTTTTCAAACTTTGTTGCTTTGCTAAAAAACACATCCTATAAGGATGCAGTTGATGGTGAATAAGGCTACCAGTTTATTGGTATTAATTTTTTTCACATTTAAAAAAATATTTAACCATATTTATTTTTTTGCCTATATTACTGGTATTTACCCATATTTATTTTGTGTCTAGAGAATGAATGGAGTCGCAAAATGGTACATTTCAACATTTATTTAACTGCTGACATACACTCACATGTTGATGCCTTTCGCGTTTTAGCAAATTAAGAAACCAAATATAATAAATCATTATACTCACAGATGAATATTATTGTAATTCATATACATGTTAACATATGGTTGTAATTAAGGAATTCTAATCCTGTTTTTAACTCTCCATGCTGTCAATCTGCACAGATGCTGTCATGGAATTCACAAAAGACAGCATGGCCAGTCACTCAAAAGAAGCACAATTGTCATTTTTGTCCACTTTTAAAAATTAATACAGACTAGAAATATATGGTTTGCCGTCTGTAGTTATCTGTAAAAATCAGTAAAAATGGAAACTGGGAGCCTTAATGATGGAGAATTACATTGTTACAACCTGAATAAAAGTTTAACTTTCAGTCATGTGCAAAACATTACCGTCATATGTGCTGTCTATTTCTTCAATGTGGTCATTGTTCTTACCTTGAAAATAGTTGGTGATCTCCGTGAATCAAACTCAACCCTCTTTTGCACATGCACCATCCTGCTGAATCTGTAATGGTGGTAGTTCATCAGCTAAGTCTAAATCTGGATCTTTGTTGTGCAGACCCTTCTCCTGGCTATGTTGTGGAGAGTGGCACATGTGGCAATGATTTTACAACAGGTCTCTGGTCTGCTGAATAGTGCTCCACCAGTTTTGTGGAGATGTTGATGAAGACATGAGTATTACAAAGGTATGTTCAATTATTGAGCATATTATTTTATGAGCCCTGTTGTACTGCCTTTCACTTCTGGTTCTTGGATGCAAGTATGGTGTCAGTACCCAAAGGTGCAAGACATAAGCACAGTCTCCTTAAACAGTATGAGAAGGATAGACTAAACGAAACCATTGGAGACTATATGAATTGAGTTTGCAATTCTCTTACCAAGTAGTAAGCCATCACCAAAATCACCCTGAGATAGACGGTTATTTATTCCACTGTGGTGGAACATGAAGGAGTCATGTGTGCTGCCTGAGAATCTGGTTACAGGGTCATTTTTGATACATGAGGCCTCATACACTACCTGTAAATTGAGGGAATGTGTGCTTTTTCAGTTTTTATAAATGAATTCATTTGCAGAGGGGGGGTCATATGGCAATATGTGTGCCATCACCACACCCAATTACATTGGGAAACTGTGCTACTCGGTAAAGCATTAGTTTGGTCTTTTGCAAATATTGGGGAGTATTTGTAAAATAAATATATTGGTTCACTTTGTTAACCATGATGTCCTTAAACCTGTGGAAGTTAAATGGCGTAGACAACACAATACCTGCACATATGGTGGGATTGCATTGATTCTGACTGTTGGGTTCTGTAGCTGAGGTTGTAACTCACCAATTGAATATAGGGCCAGATGTAGCAAAGGGTTTTACTAATTCTGTGTCTATGGGAAAATGTGTTCGTACATATGGCCCTATGTCACTACGTAGTCTCTACTTCTCATATTTCTCCTCCTCAGTCTGTACAAACAGGGTGACCCTCATCCTCCTCCTTCTTTGCCTACCAGCCAAAATCCTCATCCTCCCTGCTGAGATATACAGAGCCACCATTCTGAAAGAGCCAGATGCATTTTGGTCTGACTTTTTGTAGTTTGCACCTGCTTACCTCTTGATAACCATTAATGGTAATTGCATTTCCTAAATGGCCATTTTGCTACTATTCACAATTACGAAATCCTTTGTATATAGTATTAGTGATTCGTTATATTGAAATCCCAATTTGCAAGTTCCTATTAAGAATTCCCAAAATGCGATTTCTCCATGATGGTAATCACCAATTGCACAATGCACAACTGAAAATACGCTTGGTACATAGCAAAATGGCATTTTGCATTTCCTAACAGCCTGAATTTGCAAATCACACCAATAGGGCCTAAACCACTGGAGAAATAAGACAGTAAAATAGCTGTAGCACTGGCCATTGGAGAGCTTTTAACCTGATTATGTCTTTCGTGCTAAATCATGGTGAAAAAGTCAGTAATTTTACTTCAAGTCCATTTCTTCCTCTTCACTAGGGGCGGCTCCTCAATTAGAGCAGAGGAGTGTTGCTCCGCTAACTAAAATAACCCCAAAAGCCACAGAGATGAAAAATAAAATGGTAATAAACTTAATTTATTACCATTTTAGTTTCCATCCATTTGTCCCGAACTGAGTGTCAGGAAGGGGTAGGGCCTGCTGAGTGGAAGCAGCAGGGAGGAGGTGGACTGCCTGGGCACTTCAATTTAAAGTGTGCATGTCCCTTTCAGTGGCCATCTTGCGATGGCCAGCCAGACATGCACATTTGAAAACTCTCTAACCCAGCTATCTCAAGACAGCTGTGTTAGAGCAAGTACAGGCCTCCAGGGCCCTCGGGAGCACCGAGAAAGGCCGCTAGCTCCAATCCTGGCACTTCTCTCATGCTGGTGAGAGAGCGTAGTTTAAACATACCTATTATAGATGTGAAATGCTTATGTTTAACAATGCTGCATTAATAATATTATTCATTGAAAGGTATTTTAAACGTGGAGAATTTTTTCATATGCGTAAACTAATGACAACTGTAAGAAGTAATCGTTTATATTATGCCTAACTGAAAATATTAACACGTATAAAAAAAACTGCATTCGCTAGAATTCATACATCTTAAGTTAGCGTGAGTCAAAAACTAGCTGTGTAACTCTCATATTAAAGCGTATTTTTCTGTTTCTCCAGTGTGCTGACTTGCAAAAGACCATGACCCAGCAATTGTTCTTTTCTTCACTTATTTGCAACAATGCTAGATTTTCTCATCCGCATGCTAGTAGCTTTAGTATAAAAATTATGGACTTTGAAACAAACATGGACACTTTCAAGGACATTAAAGCGCGGAGAAGAGAATTCTTGACCTGATGTGTGTGCCAAGGAAATTAAGTAACCCCGGATATGCCACCTACGAAAAACGTCAATTATGAAGACCAATTAGAAACTAAAGAAATATTGTGAAATGGCAAATGCATTACTTAATGTGGGGGTGCAGTGACTGTCCAATAGAATTTTGGGGGAATGTATTACGAAAAAGGGATAAAAACCCATGACACAAGAGACAAAGGGCATTAGGTAGGGAATGATATCGATTGCATCCAGAAACTCTGTCACTCTATTTGGTGATTTGAGACTTAGACAAAATATCCTCACCCATTAGACTGCCCCATTACACTTTCCTCCTTATGAGGGAAGTGTCCCTTGTCCATAGTTTAGATAGGCTGACGGCGATCTAACTGATGTTCTGAAGACGAAGACTGATCCTGTATGCTGACCTATTCTGATGAGGGTAATTATATAGTTGCTAATGGAAATTCATTTATTTTGCCTTTTCTTTCTAGGTACCAACTGCTGTGTGTTTTTGATTAGAGACCTTAGTTAGACATTTTTCCAAATTGATGTTAAATTGTTTTGCATGAAGCCCAACATGCTAATGCTAATCAGTGGTTAGATGAGGCGTCCTTATTGACTGACGTAACTGACGTGACTGGCGTAGTGCTATGCTGAACTAAGACCTTTAGGAGATTCTATGTATTGTGATCTGCTTATCTTCACATGATTCTCTTATGCTTCTGATCTTTGCATTGTCAAAAACTTATCATAGTTGTCGCCTTGTGATTATGTTCATTTGCTTCTTGGTTTTGAGATTAATACATTTGCTATTAGATTGTAATCAATAGGGAATAAAATTCACAAAACTCCATTAAGGTGTGGTTATTCATGACTTAAAGGTCATGGTTGCGCCAAAGGTTTAGTGATGCCTGAAGTGCAATACATTGTGGTGATATATGTTGACAATGTTATTGACATAGTGATTGATATATTGATCAGTTATCTCGTCTTACGGTGTCTCACCACTGGGTCCAAAGATTAATCGGCCTAAAACGAGTCCTGATGTGTATAAATTAACATAGACGGATGCGTTAACACTGGCAAACAGCATGAGAGCAGCACCAGGAGTGGCTAAGGGAGTTGGCTGGGGCCCACGCTGAACACTGGGCTGCAGAGAGGAGGACGTTCAGCAAGTAGGAGGGCGTGTCATGCATGTAAGGCAAGTAGATTTTTATTTTATTTGTGGCGCGAGGCGTAATAGTACATGCAACCATCCATTTGCCTGCCCCACCACTCTCAGTAGATGCCATCTGCCACTGCTCATCACAGCTCTTATTAGGGGTGTGTGAATGTTTATTTACACCAGTAACGTCGGTCATATTGCTGGAATTTTGAGGTTCACATAGGAGTTTTAAGTTTCCCTCACTTTGTCTGAGGCAGGAATAGTTAAATTAGCTCAATCCATGCAGTCTCTCCCATCACTGATGTAACATCAGGATGTATGAATGTGTCTTACTTCACTATCATTACCTCCTCATCTCTTTCCTCACTCCATTCCTTTCTAAAAAATAATTGAAGGTACCTCTTCAGTTCCCTGCACATCCTATCCAAGCCTCTTCCTTCTTTCTTTGTCTACTCATGTTAAAGAAAATACCCTTCCGCTAAACAATAATCTTACCTCTATTCTTCCAATTTTCTTTTGGTGTCATGTCATGTTATGCCATGTTACCATACGTTATCTTGTGTGGTATTTGTAAACAGTTGTATGCATGAGCCTCTTGGCTCTGTAGTAGTAATATAATATAGTAACAATGCATGTCGGTTATAAATGTTCATTGATCACAAAGCCAGGTTTTCATGTGTCAAGTGTCTAAAATTTAAAAGATAGGTTTCAGCCCATAGTAACGAGTTCCTGAATTTTGCAGAGGCTATGGAGAAATTTTGTCTCAAAAGGAATACTGTTTTTTACTTGGGGAAGAAAATAAACTGAATGCAAGTGTCTAATGAGATTCTGCAACAAAAGTTTAGAAGGAATAAACCTTGAAACTATTTGTGATTGACATTGTGCAAACTTGTCATGGATTTTAAAGTAATTCTGTGATATCCAGGTAACCAGTGAAGGGATCTAGGGATGGTTGTGATATATTGTCATGCTACATTTTAAAAACGTTGTAGCCATTTAATAAGCTTGTTAAAAGAAGTCAGGTAGACTGAGTTTGCATAGTCCTTTCTTAACTACTGGTATATGGAAGTCAGCTTCTAGAAAACTTAAAATCTTCTTTAGAACTTTAGGCTGAAGGAAGCAGCTACTTTCTGGCTCACTGGTCTGAAGTCCCTATGACAATGAAGAACTAAGGTGAATCCCTAATATCTGACACCATTTGCTGGTCGACTGCCCATTGATCCAGCTCAAGGGGTTTTGTTCCATTGAGCAAATACTGAGGATAGTGTAGTGGCGTTAGCATCCCCTCAATTTTTAGGGAATTCACTATCAGAAAATTGGAGGACATACTCCACTGACTGAATGCCAGGAAATCGTTTAGGTAATCATGGTTATAGTTTGATGTGTAAGCTTTCTGGCAGCATGAAACAGTGAAGAGTAACTGCAAGTCATCTTCAATCATATAGACTCATGCCCTGTATTTGTGCATTGTTCAAATGCGTACATTCAATAGCAGTCGGGAGAGTGTTGAATCCTGGACAACACCACACTTTACCATATGGAGAGTAGAACTGAAAGGGGAAGTATAACAACCTGCTAAGAAATTATTTAATCCATTTTAATACTTTTTTTTTTTTTGTTTATTAAACATTTTGCGATACAGAAAAATACAACCAACAAACCTGCCAGTCAACATCATTAGTGTGTTACATACAGTATGCTATTAGGTGTCATATAGAAAGGAACATATTGCAATAGTCATCATGTCCATATCAATAGGAATTACAAGCCACTAGACTGGATACAGGAGCTCAGAGGGCCACAACACTCTGCCTTAGTGCATAAAGAGGGCAGCCGTGGAGGAAGACAGGGGCAGCGATCAGGGTCATGTCAGTATTACAGGCATTGCCTCCGTGATGTGAGAGGAAAAGAGTGCGACGTACCCCTACTGCCACCCACCTCCCAGGGATCATTCACTCAAAATATCTCCTTCTGATTCCCTGCTCTGATGTTCCCGAGCCCAACTCACAAACGGATCCCAGATGTCTCGGGGCCTGGATGTAGCCGGCAGTAACTCCCAGAACGTGGTTAGCTGCGTGTGCCCATAAGTTACATCCGCCAGCCAGTCCCTCACCGCGGGCACCCTACGACTACCCCAGTGGATCGCCACCCGTCGCTTAGCAAACAGTAGAAGCAATGCATGCAGCCTGCGCGATGGTGGCGGAGTGTCTCTGACATATCCTAGTAGCCCAAGCAGAGGGGAAGGGACGTCCGAGCGGCCCACAATCTGGTTTAACAGTACAAAAACCTGAGACCAATAACCCTCCAACCTCGGGCAGGACCATGCTATATGTATAAAAGAGGCCGAGGCCGACCCACATCGCCAACATTCATCCGTCTCTCTAAGCCCCATTCTTTTCAGGCTGATGGGGGTTCTGTAGAACCTATGCAGGTATTTAAAATGTATTAAACGCAAGTTGTAGTTTGGCGAAAGCTCAGTAAGCTGCCCACAGCAAAACTCCCACTGTTCCTCAGATATCTCAGGTTGGAGCTCCTCGTTCCAATATAGCATAGATTTAGGCGCCACCCCCGGTGCCATGTTTTGCATATGGCGATAAATACGAGTTACCAGCTTACGGGGAGACGGGGAGACCACCACCGCCTCTAAAGCTGTAAAGACTGGCGGTGCGCCAGGGAACTCTCTGGATAGTTCCCGGCACGCCGCACGTAGTTTATGGTACAAAAATAATTCGGAAAAAGGCACCGTACCCCCCTCTTCCGGCGCCGGGGGAGGCATGAACTTGCCATTGGGAAAGAGGTCCGCAAAGGTGCGAAGATGCAGCTTGCCAATTAGGTGACCGGCTATCCCATCAGCCACACAAGGCAGCATCGGGTTATGCAACAGAGGGAGCGATGGAGCATACAACAATGGGACCCCCGCCCTCCTGCGCAACTCCTCCCACACCCATTGCAGCGTCCCAGCTGTGTCTACATCTGCTCTAGGGCGCCGTGCCTTGGCGCATATCGCCACACCAAGTGGAAGGGGCGCCACCACATCTCGTTCCACTGCCACGTGAGGCTGAAAGGGGACAGGGTGGGTCCAAAAATGCAGGAACTGAGCCTGAGCACAGAGGGCATACAGTTTCATATCTGGGGCACCTAGACCTCCCTGTCGCAGTGGTAGTGCCAGCGTTTCCCACGCTACCCTGGCCTGTCCACCTGCCCACACCAGCGCCACCAGGCAGGACCGCAGAGTGGCAAAGAAGTGCGACGTAAGCGGTATAGGTATATTGACGAATAAATAAAGGAATTTGGGTAGCACTATCATTTTTGTCAACGCAATCCGCCCAGTTAGCGACAGGGGCAGGGAAGCCCATAATTTCACTTTCTCGCTCAGCCACATCATAGCCCTGCCAAAGTTAAGGCTCCAGATCTCCTGAAGGTTCCGGCTAATCCAAATCCCCAAATATTTGACTTCCTCCGCCTCCCAGCGCAGGGGGTATTCGGAGGACACCTCAGCAGTGCTGTCCGTGAGGGGAAAGATTACCGATTTAGACCAGTTGATGGAGATGCCCGCAAAGCCCTCAAAGCAGACAAATTCCTGCAAGATGGGATCCAAGTTGTCCGCAGGATTGATAAGATAAAGGGTCACATCGTCCGCGTATAGTGATATGAGAAGGTTTCTAGAACTGAAGCCTATACCTCTTGCAGTATGATGTTGTCTAATCCTAGCTGCCAACGGCTCCATAGCTATGGCAAATAGCAGTGGGGAGAGAGGACACCCCTGTCTAGTACCACGCAAGACAGGGAACGGTTCAGACACCAGGCCATTTACCCGCACTCTGGCTGTAGGCAAAGTGTAAAGCAGGCGAATTTTCCTAAGCAGCAGCGCACTGAAACCCATCCTTACCAATATATGGAATAAATAGGGCCATTCAAGAGTATCAAAGGCCTTAGTGGCATCTAAAAACACCACGGCAGCCCTGACCTCAGGGTGTAGGTAATGCAATGCGGCGAAGATCGTTCGCAGGTTGTGGTAGGTCGCTCTTCCCGGTATAAAACCGGATTGGTCTGGGAGTGCGATCATCGGCAACATTGGCTGCACCCGGTTCGCGAGCAGCTTGGCCAGGATTTTCACATCTACATTAATCAGAGATAAGGGCCAATAGGAGTTTAGATCGTCAGCAGGTTTATCCGGCTTCAGCAACGCGATGATCAACGCCTCGCGCATGGTGGCAGGCAACACCCCCTTTTCTAAGGCCTCCTCGTACACTGCCAACAACCGGGGCGACAGTTCATCCACGTACGCCTTATAGAAAGCTGTTGTCAGACCATCAGGTCCCGGCGCCTTGTCAGGCGGCAAGCTCTTGATAACTTGTGCCACATCTCCGGCGTCTATCGGGAGGTCCATATATTCTCTGTGGTTATTTTTGAACCACGCCAACGCAATAGAATCCAGGAAGGATGCAAGCCCCTCCGGACACTCATCCTGGGTGTTGGTATATAAACGAGAGTAAAACTCAGAGAATGCTCCTACAATGTCCCCTTTGTCATGAAGCAGCTCGCCAGTCGTCGTGCGCAGTTCATGAATATACGTCGCGGGACGCGGCGGCCTAATCATATTTGCCAGGACCTTCCCCGGTCTCCCACCCTCGCCGTAACGCCTCCGCATATTTCCCTAGAAATTTTACCTCCCGCATCGCCTCCTCGTCGTACTCCAATAATTTGGTTTTCAGCAGCCCGCCACCCCTGACTGCTTTGTCATCCAGTACTGCATTGAAATCACCTCCCCATACAATTGTATCGCATCCAGGGGCTTTCACTTGCCCCCAAAGCTTATGGAAGAAACCTGGGGAGTCAGCATTAGGCCCATACACAGCCACGAATACCACCGAAACTCCGCACACAATGCCCTGTACCAAAACATATCTACCCTCTGGGTCGCATTGAACAGAGCCCTCCCGCCAATCCAACCCGCGACGTATCAGTATCGCCACCCCCCGGGCATAGTTGGAATAGATAGCTGAATAAACGTGCCCCCATCTGGTGTGACGCAGTCTTTGGGCAGGGGCGGTGTTCAAATGAGTTTCCTGCAATAGGCAGACATCCACACAGTGCCGCACCAAATATGCATGTACCAACCTGGCCTTCCTGTGGTCGTTGAGCCCTCGAACATTCCAGGTAAGACAGTTCAAAGTTTTATCCACTCTGGGCATTCCCCACACACATTATGTAAAGTGCAGTAAGACATGTTGACAATGACCAGGCTGTATGCTCAAGACACCACGCAGATAGCATACAATAAAAGTTGGCAGTAAACAACAAAACAAAAACCCCAACCAACCGCCCTCCACCCACTCCAACCCCCCAACCGGGTCGTAGAGAAGCCATCCCCATACTATCCCCAAATCGACATTTAAATAAACAAGGGAACATTCCCGAGGGGGTGTGACGATGCCGGCTACTCCCCCGTGTAAAACGGGGTGGCCGGAAGATCTGCAGGGGATCCTGGCCACTCAAAACCTAATAATTTAGATCTATCTAGGATAGCAGATGTCAACGATTGAACACCGGGCAACACAAGTGCACTACCCTTTCCAGCCGATAGAAGTCCACAGTCAAAAAGGAGTCATTCCCCTCAGGATATAGTAGATGGGACCCGCGTTTACTCATTGTCGCAGAGCCTGCTATCCATTGCCTCCGTAGCATCCTTGGGTCGTTGTGCGGATTTGTGTCCCACATGTTTGGTGAACTTCATCGCCTCCTTCGCATCAGTGAATATGTGGGCAAACCCCTCAAAGGACACCCTTAGCTTAGCCGGATAGAGGAGCGAGTACGGAATCTGCGCCTGCAGAAGAAGTCGCTTTGCAGGCAGAAATTCCCAGCGGGCAGCCTGGACAGCCGGGGTGAAGTCAGGGTAGAAGGAGATGTTATTGCCCTTGTGCGTGATGGTACCTCTTTCCCTTGCCAGTTTAAGGATCAAATCTCGGTCTTGGTAGTTCAAGATTCTCGCAATTATGGGCCGGGGCGGCGCTCCAACAGGGGGCCTCTGACCCAGCGACCTATGCGCCCTCTCTACCGCAAACACTGCTGATAGACTAGGGTCAAACAATTCGTGTAGGAGTTCAGTGACATAGGTTTCCATTTTAGTTATGGCAGTGGTCTCCGGGACCCCCGTGACGCGTAGATTATTGCGCCGGGACCGCGCTTCTAAGTCCTCATTCTTCGCACGGATTATTCCCAATAATTTGTCCATATGCAGGAGCTGGTCCTTCGTTTCCACCTGGAACTCATGAAACTCAGACTGGCGAGCCTCAAGCGTGTCCAACCTCGTCTCGTGCGTCGCCACCTGTGTTTTCACAGAGTCTAACTGACTGGTGAGGTTGTCCAGTTTAGTGTCAATATTGCGGAGGCTAGAACGCATCTCAAGCATCAGCGTGCGTAAATCTTCGCCATGATCGTCAGCGGCCACGTCGCGCCCCTCTGCCGCCTGGGGCCCCTGCTCCAACTCTCCCTGACGTGTGGAGCGCTTATGGTCAAAGTTCAGCTTTGGTTGCTTAGAATCATGTTTACCCATGGTGAAGAGAGACCCACCGGGTCCCGCCGTGAACCACCAGCAAAGGCCCCCAGCCTCCTCCACAACCGAAGAGCCGCAGCAGGACACCCCCACCTCTGCCGCAGCACTTCTGCTGACCGATCCCAAGATGGAAGCCGGAGGCACAGGCAGCGACCACCGCGCAATCCTCCCAGCAGCAGGTCCACCCTCACAGGCCTCAAGAGCGTCCCCAGCACCTCCACCAGGTTACCCTAGACCGACTCCTCGCGTTGGACCAAAGCTGCAGCCAGATTGTAGGCAGATGTCCACCAAGCCCTCCGCAGGCGCAGGGTGGCGGGGGGACAGCCCCTCCGTTCACCCCCGTACTCACAAGTCAACTGGACAGACCGCAGCAGCACCCGTCCCTGTAATCCACATTCCTCCTCCTGCACCGCGGTGTTTGCGCACAGGTTCCCAGTAGCCTCACCACTGTCTCATCGGAGCATGCCACCAGCGGCGCTCGGGCAGATCAGGCACTCTCCACCGCCTCCAGAGCTCCAGATGTCCCCCGCAGGCCACCCACGGCAGCCGTGAGACCCCGTGTCAGCATCCCGCCGCTCATCGGTCCTCGCACCACCTCGCTCTGGCTCCGGTGATTGATCCCAAAATGGCGGCCCCCACCTCCAAAATCTGCCACTCGGGCACCCGCCGCGGGGTCAGCATCAACAACCTGTGGGCCACCCCCACCCGCCGGAGCTCAGTTCAAATGCCGCACAGACAGCTTTAATCAGGGTCCCACACCTATCTGGCGCCGTCCACGTTGGTGAGCAACGCTCCGATCTCCGAGCTGTCACCCGTCTGCACGGCTCACCGCAACTCCTCACGTAATCAGCCCAAGGACCCCCTAAACACTGCAGCGCTCACATGATCCCTCAAGCGGCGCCAACAATGTAGGGACTCATCAGCGTCACGGCGCCGCTCCAGCCCAGGCCCGCCGCCAGCGCACGCCCCGGGCTCGAGTCACAGCTCACCCCCAAACGAGCTCCAGCAGGCACTTCCGCCAGGTCCGCCCACAGGCTGTGCGGGTCCCGAGCTCCTCCAAAGCGATGGAAGGCGGGAATATCGTACCTCCGCTGATGCCTCACCACCTGTATGTTTTCTGCCGGTCTTGGCAGCTCAGGCACACCCCGGTGTGAAGGATAATTGCAGGATTTCGGTCCGGCCGGCGGAGCTCACTCAGAGAGCGGCCATCTCGCTGCTCAGCAGGCCACGCCCCCAATCCATTTTAATACTTAGGCCCATATTTATACTTTTTTTAGCGACACATTTGCACCACATTTTGACACATAAATGGCGCAAACTTACAAAATACAACTGTATTTTGCAAGTTTGCGCTGCTTTTGTGTCAAAAAAATTACGCAAATGCGGCGCTACAAAAGTATAAATATGGGCCTTAGTCCGAGATGCCTGTCTTTTACTGTGGCTAGGTCAAACACCACACGGCTTTCTGTCTCTTTGTGGTGATACTATGAAAAAATTGCTGAAGTGCAATCTCTTCCAATGTTACCTATTTTAAAACTTTTGTGAGGCCCGTATGTTATGGATGGTGATGCAGTCAGCCCACTTTCATCGCGTTGGCACCATCAAGCAGTGAGTTGATAAAACAGCCATTTCAATCCAAATTTTCTTCTGTAACTTTTTCCCGCTATGGCAGATTCTTTAAAGCAATATACCGTTATGTCTGCTGAACTCTTCTGGTAGGGCTTGTAGGTTCACAAAGAACCCTAGGTACCCAGATCCAATAAATGAGCACGACCTTTCAAATGGGTTTTCATTGTATTACGGGTATACAGCAATTAATTTGGTAAAATATAAAGAGTGAAAAATGGGAATCAAGGACACCTTTGTATTTCCAAAATGGGCACAAGATAAGGTGTTGAGAAGCAGTGAACAGCTCTGAATTTGGGGGTCACCATACTGGCATGTGAATTGCAGGTAATTTCTCAAATGAACCACTGCCTTACATTTGGAAGGAAAACATGTAGAGAAAGACATAACCAAATAACATTTGTTGTTCTTTTATGTGTTCCCCAACACTCCCAATAAAAATGGTACCTCACTTGTGTGGGTAGGCCTAGTGCCCGTGACAGGAAATGCCCGAAAACCCAACATGGACACATCACATTTTTACATTGAAATCTGACGTGTTTTTCATCTCTGAAAACTAGACACTTGTGTGGGTAGGCCTAGCACCCGCGACAGGAAATGCCCCAAAACACAACTTGGACACATCACATTTTCCTAAAGAAAACAGAGCTGTTTTTTGCAAAGTGCCAAGCTGTGGATTTTGGCCTCTAGCTCAGCCGGCACCTAGGGAAACCTACCAAACCTGTGCATTTGTGAAAACTAGACACCTAGGGGAATCCAAGATGGGGTTACTTGTGGGGCTCTCACTAATTTCTGTTACCCAGAATCCTTTGCAATCCTCAAGATGTGGGCAAAAAACACTTTTTCCTCACATTTCAGTGACAGAAAGTTCTAAAATCTGAGAGGAGCCACAAATTTCCTTCCACTCAACGTCCCCCCCCCAAATCTCCCGATAAAAATGGTACCGCACTTGTGTGGGTAGGCCTAGTGCTCGTGACAGGAACTGCCCCCAAACACTATCTGGACACATCAAAATTATCAAACACAAAATGACCTGTTTTTGCAGGGGCACCTGCGTTTTTGGTCCTGGGCTCAGCAGCCATCTAGGGAAACCTACCAAACCCAGACATTTCTGAAAACTAGACACCCGAGGGAGTTCAAGGAGCTGTGACTTGTGGGGATCTCCCAGTGTTTTCTTACCCGGAATCCTCAGCAAACCTAACATTTAGCTGAAAAATCACATTTACCTTACATTTCTGTGTGGGATCACCACACTGGCACAAAAGTCCTTCCACCCAGCATTCCCTCAAGTCTCCCAATAAAAATGGTACCTCACTTGCGTAGGTGGGCCATGTACCAGTGACAGGGAAAGGACAAAAACATGCAGAGAGTGAACCAAAGCGGGTCCGAAAGGGTAGTTTGAAAAAAAACATTTTTAGGCTGACAAGTGGGGTGGAATTTCTACCAGTATAGATGTGACTGTCCTGGGTGGTAGGAAGTTTGTGAATTTCTGTGGATTCTGGTAAGTTCCAACACAAAAATGTAGGGTAAAAATGTGTGATTTCAAGCAAAGTTAAAGCATTGTGGGTAATAAAATGGTGTGGAGACCATGTGAAGCACACCACCCTGGACTCACCAGATGTTTCATTTTCAGATGTGTCTAGGTCTGGTAGATTTTTCTAGGTGGCAGCGTCCCAATGTCCAAAAAGTGCAGCTGCTCACCATTCCAAGTGGGATGATATTGAGAGCTAACCA
The DNA here is from genome assembly GCF_031143425.1 of Pleurodeles waltl. NCBI lineage: Eukaryota > Metazoa > Chordata > Amphibia > Caudata > Salamandridae > Pleurodeles > Pleurodeles waltl. Next base: position 397,738,102 of record NC_090440.1, on the reverse strand, counting down.
AGCTCTCTTAGCCCAAATGTAAAATCAAAACCCAGAATAATCACCCCTCTTTTTTTATTATTCCTTAGCATCTAGTAGGCTTTTGGACCCCCAGGGGAGTGGATCGGGCGTAATTGCCCCATCTACCCACTGGTGGGCAGAACAACTGTGTCCCTATTTATTTAGGGTGGGGGTATGGCCATACCCCCACCCACTTAAAAAAAACAAATCTTCCCTGATGTCTTTTGGGCTTTCTACCACACTTGGGGGCAGATGGGCCTTACAAAAATAGGCCAATCTGACCCCCAGGGGACAGAAATGGCCAAGAGTTATGTGTCCCTCTTCAGGGGCCAACCCTTGCCCTAGGAGCCCCCCCCCACAAAAAAAATGAAAACAAAATCATCCCTGGAGCCTTAGTGGATTCTGCCCTCCTTGGGGCAGATTGGCCTAAAACAAATAGGCCGATGTGCCCCCAAGGGGGGAAGAAATGGCCAATAGTTGTGTGCCCCCTTTGGGGAGCGACCTTTTCTCAAGGGGTCGCCCCCCACACACAAAAAACAAATGGAAAAAATCCCTGGCATCTTTGTGGTTTCTGCCCCCCCTTGGGGGCAGTTGGACCCAAAAATAATAGGCCGATCTGTCCAGGGGGGCAGAAATAGCCAATAATTATGTGCCCCCTTGCCCAAGGGGCCGCAATTAACTGAAAACAAAACAATCCCTGCTGGCTTAGTGGATTCTGCCCCCCTTGCAGATGGGCCTAAAAATGGGCAAGAGTTATGGGCCCCCTTTGAGGAGTGACCCTTGCCCAAGGAGCCACCACCATCAAACAAAACACACACACACACACACAGATCTCTGGTGCCTAGTCTAGTTTCAACCTCCCCCTCCCCCCAGGAGCCAGATCAGCTGAAAAAATGGCCGATCTAGCCCCAGGGCAGTAACCCTTGCCCAAAGGATTGCTGCCCTAAACATACATTTTTATGAATCCCTGGTGCCTAGTAGGTTTAGACCCCCCCCCAGGGGGGCAGAAACACTAATCGATTATTGTCCTCCAGGGAGCGACCCTTCCTTAAGGGGTCGCTCTCCAAAATAAAGAAAAAAACATCCCTGGTGTCTAGTGGATGGACTCCTGCTTCACGATTGGGGGCCCCAATCGTGGAGCAGGAATCCATTAAAAACAGGCGCAGACAGAAAGGACAAACTCTTTTCTTTCCCCCTGTCTGTTTTCTCTCCCCCAAAAAAAACCTAGGAGAAGGACTTACCTGTTTGCGTCCTCTACGCTCACCGTGCTGGAAGCAAATGGCTTCCAGCGTGTCCCCGGCAGCATCTAATGACATCAGATCCCAAGGGGGGGTGGGGTGGCAGGGGAAGCACTTCCCCTGCCATCCCTGACTAGGGTGTGTGGGCTGGGTGCCGGACGAGCTGGTCTCATCATCGGCTCACGGCGACTGTGACTGAAGGCGAGACCAGCTCATCCATGTCGCCCAAGAGGTTAACAGTACCCCTGTTGCTGTAGAGCCATAGTAATATGGGGACTAATATTTGTTAATAATAAAGTAGTTGAAAAACCTCTTGTGTCTACTTACCTTCTTTATTTGAGTGCCTGGTTGGGGGGGGTTGGGTTGGTGTTTGGGGAAAGTGGTAGGTGCCCTTCACTATTTTATTGTTACATCGGCCTCTATCTGTATCACCTCTTCCATTTAAAAACGTAGGCTCATATAAAAGACAACATTTTATGATTGTTTTAATCCTAATTATATTGGATATTTACCCATATAGGCTTATCATTTTAAGATTTTAGAGGGAACAAGCATTGTTGGAAACCACCCTTTGCAGGACCTTTCTAGCATATTTATTTGGGCATTTTGCTGTCCCTTTTTCACTTTGGTCTTGTTGTTTAACAGGGGATATTGGAAATCCTTTGCAGAATAAGCATCATTCATCTTACTCATCAATTGGTGGGGGGGAGGGTATGAACTTGAGGTCAGGACATATTGCCACAGGTTTGCTCACTCTCCCTCAATGTCAGGGAGATCTATTCAAGCCATAGTGAAATCTCTCAGAGGCACCTATCAAGCACACAGTATGACTGCTTCCCCTCGTGAGGATTCACTTTCTGATCATTCTTTGAGTTAGTCTCTTCATCTTCTTCACTGTCTTCGTCCTGGCATCTTAGAATTATGATGAGGATCGGGGTTGCCCTGGTTTTTCATCTTCTGTTATGAGAAAACATATTCAAAAAGAGGAACTGCAGAATATCTGTCCTATAACCTGCACTTAAATTCAGACAAAGAACAGCTAAAAACTAATAGAGGAATATTTTGAAAATTCTATATTCAGGTCAGAGTCTTTTTAAAAAGAAAATGCTGGGACCCCGACAGAGCTATGCTTCCTCATTTTATGGGAAGATTATCCATTGGCTAAACGTGATTCAGAGCTTCCTCAGTCCCTAATAGTCGATCCTCTCTTGGCAAGCTTAGCCGTACATGATTACTGACAAAGCACTTTGGCATTTCTAACTCTGTGGGTACGAAGGCAGAAGCTGGTTTAGTGATGGTATGTAGGTTTATGTCTTTCAATGACATCTGAAATTGATCAATCTTAGTCCCTGATTAAATAAGTTAAGTCCTTAGCAGCAGGCTTCAGCTGTTAAGTTGTACGGTGGTCCATGAAACAATTTGTCAAACTTTAACATTGACTGCATGAGACCCTCCGTTATGGTTTCAAGTGGAGTTATTGTGGGCCATAGGCATTTACATCTTAGAGGGTGAAAGGTGAGCCACAGACATTTTGGAGAGGAATCAGTAGTTCACAAGTGTTTAAAAACAGAAACACTGGTAGCCATTTAGATACAAATCTATGCCTTTTAAAAGAGGGAGGAAATAATTTTAAAGAGGTCATCAGAGGTTGCCTTCAACAGGTCCCAGTTTCTGTTCAAAAACCCTCCCATTAGTGATACCTGGCTCTCAGTCCTTACAAATAACAGATATCATATGACAGGATGTTGGTTCCTTTTTAATCAGTTGGAGGTGCTTTAGCCTTGTTTCAGGACCAATGGTGCAATCTAGTTACAGGCAATCTAAAGATTGTTTCAAAGTGCTATACAGTAAACTTTTGTTTGATTCATTCAGGTTTCTCATTCCATCCACACTACCTGCTCCAGGATCCACTGAAGAGGAGGGTCTTGGACAAGACAATCACTTCTCTGGCACTGAAGAAGGCCTTTCTCCCTGTTCCACCCCAAGGCAGGGTCTTAGGGTGGCATTAATAGTTCTTCTGTACCTCAAAGGTGCAACAAGTTCATTAGTAAATCACATTAGATTAATGTGCAAGATGGGTATCGACACATCACTATCAGAGATTCAAATCAGATGTTTCTCAGAGTTGCTGTAGGATACCTTCATTAACAGTTTTGCGTTCTTCCATTCAGACTCAAGGTTACTCTAAGAGTGTTCACAGAAATATTGGTTTCAGTAATGGCCATTCTTTACAACAAGTCCATCAGTATTTAGCCTTATCTGGATGATATCTACATTCAGTTGTCTTTGGCTACTCAGGATTTAAGGGGCCTGGAGGTGGTAAAACAAATTCTCCCGGATCTGGGCTTTCTGACTAACCTTTGCAAGTCTGATCTTCAGCCCACATAGAGCATTGAATACATCTGAGTCTTGTTCAGAACAGATATGTGAAACCTTTCTCCCTGAGGCAAGGAGAATCAAAGTATTGCTTCATTTCCAACAATTGCTGGCAAAGAGCAATCCAATGGCAAGGGAAAGGCTTCAGGTCAGGTACGCTATGAGGAGTGTCTGAGGCAAGAGACAGAATTCTTGTTTTTATTAATTTTAAATCATATACTATATATATCACATTAATACTTAAATATTTGTTTTTGCTTTCTAGCAACAACTTTGTTAATAGCAGAATGGATCCAGATCTACCTGGGTCATGTGGTGTCTTACATTGTGAATAACTAGTCTCCACATTCAAAGTACTATAAGGAAATGGCTCCAATGTCTCAGGAAATTCGACATTGTACAAAGTGTTGTTTGATTCTACGAATGTTGAAGACTGGAGTATTGTTTTCCATCCTAGATCCAGTAATTCTAACAACATACGCCAACAGTGTGGTTGGGGGCACCACTGGGATCAGATTCAATTCAGAAACTTTAAACTAAGGAAGAGGTTTCTTCTTCCTCCCACTGGAGAGAAATAATGTCAGTTTGATTGGCTCTACCATTATACAAGCAACCGGAAGGGTTTATTGATGGTGGTACGATTAGACAATATGGTGACCACAGTCTACATAAGCTGTCATTTCAGGAGAAGGTCAAAGCTTTGAATCTCCTGATGTTTCAGATCTGTTCTTGGGCAGAGGGAAATACCTTGTAAATCAATGTAGTTCTCATTTGTGGGGTAGACAATATCTGAGAAGATCACCTAAGTCAGATTTTTCATTCTTCTCAGGAATAACCTTTAAATCTCCCTGTATTCCAAAAATATATAATTTATTTGAGATTCAGAATATATTGTGAGTGCTCTTCTATCCAAGTTCATCTCAGAGTTCCTGGATCCACAAGCATTAGGGTCAAACATTCTGCTCTACCACTGGCTGAAACCATCCTTTATGCATTTCCTCTAGTCGGTCTCATCCCAGGCAGACTGGGAGGCTCTCTCCAGCCCTGTGAGCATGTGTGTTTGGCCGGCTGTCTCTGGCTGGCCAAACACACAAGCGCTCTGAGGGGAGTGCACAGAGCACTCCCCTCTGCTCGACACAGCCTGTGGCCTACCCTTTCACAAGGAACATAGTTTATTATCCCTTCCTTGTGAAAGGAATTGCAGCGGTTGCTGCTGGGGGGGTGGGGGGGGGTGTAACGCTCCTCCGCCCTCATGGAGGAGCCACCCCTGTGTGTTGGGCTTTTACAGAAAACAGGCAGAGAGGAGCGTGAAGGCATTGTTTATAATGGAAGTGCCTTCCCTTTATAGACGAGGTAGACAAAGAATAAGGTGTGGCGAGGGAGTAAAGGGAGCTGTAGAGGCGGTTGCTTCATGGGTTGAAGAAGGAAAACTTGGAGTACTAAAGATTCCTGGGAATGAAACCAGACATTAAGTGGACGTTTGAAACACAATGGCAGTTACTTGGCAACATCATCTCCTTTCGAACTGGAAATGGTGAAATAAAAAGAAGTACAATGGAGTGCGAAAATGGGTAAGATGCTCCTGGAATAGTTTCCACTGGAACATAGAGCCCCTATCGGTGACAAGGTAATTTTATTTTCATACAATTTGCCACTTACGTTTGACCCCTTTAAGTATGTCAAGTAAACTCGTTGAACTCAGATTCACATGTATGTGGCTTCCATTGCAGACAGGAAAGAAATGCGAGTTTACAGACTGGCAAAAAACGCATTTAGCATTGGAATATATGGTTTATTGAACTCAACCTTGGATTGAACAATTGTGCTACTCAATTTAAAAGCTTTGCGCTTGTCATTACCGAGATAGTTTTACAATGATTTGGCTGCACTGAAATGGAGTGTAGCCAAAATGGGGTCCTGGGGGGGACCTGCCGAAGAATGAGGACTCCCCCCGGGGCTTTGGGGAGGGTGGTGCGGCCTGCGACGGCAGTTGGGCTATGTTGGGCGTTTGGGTGGGGGGTATATATGGTGCCATTTAGTTTGCCGGCCACCATTTTGTCAACAGGTGACACGGTGGCCGGTCCGGTTTTGTGGGAAAATTTGTTATCGCGCTGGGACAAATTTTTTGAGCGTTTTTTGTGCGCAGCTAATAAAAATATATATATATCCTACTAAAATAATACGCAAAACAAACAAAAATAATTGAACATAGCACTCACCGATACACGGTATCCCGGTTTAGTAGCCCTTCCGCTTTTTGGGCGTTTTTTTTTTCAATCATGAGACTTACTGCGAGTGCCATGGAAGGCGACTGTGTGAAGAAGGCATTGGCTCGTAAATTGGCACAGGGGGTCGCGGCCGCAGTTCTGGCGTGCTCGCCGCCGCGTTCCCCCATCAGGGAGGGGTGGGCCCTAGGGCGGGCCTCAACCGCGAGGGCAGGCCGCGTAGTTTCTATGGTGGCTGGCATTAGGAAAGGAGGCAGGGCGTTTCTGCAGCCTCGGAGGGGTGGGGCAGGTGGCGTGAGGGCCACGGAGTTGAGGCCTGGGGGGGTTGGAGGACACCCTCAGAAGAGGAGGGAGCAGGGGGCTGGGGGGGCTTAGGGGCCCAGCCATTTGATCGTGGAGTTCCGGCGGGGGCCAGGAGGGGTGGTGCTTAGCAGTGCCAGACAGGGGATTTTGGCTGACGGGAGCCAACAACGGGGCCCAGATAGTCCGATCAGTGAGGGGAGGAGGCCCTTGACAGGGATGCGGATTTTGACCCCTTGGTTCCCATTTCCAGGAAGTGGCCTACCATGTTAGAGTGGAGTGCCACGGACCGTGAGGGTGAGGGCCAGGTGGATGTCTGCAGGGCCCGGGGGGGCAATCTCCCTACCCCCTCCTCGCTGTAGATTTCCACTGCGTGTCTACGGGGACCAGACGCCCAGGGGGGAAGGTAAGTCACAAGGAGAAGTGTTAAGGGAGCCGAGTACGCCGGGAGGACCCTTGTTGGAAGGGGAGGGCAGCCAGGCGTCAGGTGGGTGTTTTGCCAGGGGCATTGTTCATTTTGGCACACTGGACCTTTGTTGGCAGGAAAGGAATCGTGGACGGGCTGAGCCAGGTGAGCCTCGAGCGGCTCTGATACCCTGGCGGGAAGAGCAGGCGGAGCCCAAGGCGGCTGGCCGGAGTTCATCAACAGGCGGACAGGCGAAGAGGATTTTGTCCGTGGACGCTCCTGAGGGAAGGTGTGGAGGTATGGGTTTTGCACCCACCAGCGTCGCCGCCTCTGGGGAGCAGCGTCCGGGTCCATCAGGTAAGCATTGGGGTCCATCCGCGCGGCTCGCGGACGTGGATTTAGTGGGTGAGTGGCAGCAAAAAAGGGCGGAGAGGGGACCTATGGTGCGAGGAGGAGTGTGTTTTGGATTTTTAAGGAGCACAACATTGAGGAAGGGGAATTGGTGGACGAAGGAGGGGAGGACGGTTGGTGGCGAACAGTGGGGGCTTGGGGGCGGGGCCCGCTAATGTTGTTTCTCAGTCATTTCAGGGGTCTCGGCATGTGCAACCATGGAAGGAGCCCAGATGGCGAGGCAGAAGGCACAGGAGCGGCCACCGTTGTTGACCTCAGGTGAGGAGGGGTCACTAGGTAACATGGTATCGGTAGCAGTGGAGGCGAACGAGGATGGGGGGAAGGGGGCAGTGCGTTTGGTAAAGGGAGTTTACATGGCGGATGCAAGCTTCGGGACGGATGGGGCGACATCGCTGGAACCAGTCAAAGGGGAAAACGTGACTCATGCGGTAGCTGTTGGTGGGGGTTCAGGGGAAGGGGGTGCGACAACGGTCGGTGACAGTCAACAAGGGGATAAGGCGGAGCAGCCAGTTTCTAAGCGGGCGCGTTTGCCCTATATGGGCACTGCTAAGCCTTTGGGGGCCCATCTAATGCAGTCCACAAAAGAGAAGATTTGGAAAGAAGAATATGTAGAGGTGCTCAAACTCCTGCACAGGGAGGTGCGAGCAAAGGAGGGTTCAAAAGAAGAAGAATTTGAGCTAGCTAAGCGGCCAAAGGTGCCCGTTAAAATTGAGAATTGGACAGCGGCATTTTAAATTTTTGCCAGCGTCTATTCTGAGCGCTTTCCGGAGAGGTCAGTCGCTCTGTTTAAATACATGGATATAATACGGAAGGCACAACTCAACTGTGGTGGATTTGCGTGGCGGCAGTACGATGAGGAGTTTAGAGCACGTATGGCAGCGGATCCAGAGGTAAAATGGGGGGAAATAGATGCGGATCTATGGCAGCACACCATGGGCCCAGCCAAATTTAGTAAGACCATCTTTACGGCCAGTGGGCTGCCCATCACTTATCGGCCCTTTCGGGAGCGCATCACCAAAGGGACGGGGCACCAATCAGGCAGGGTCAAGCACATCGGGTAGTGGACGCACGGGGCATGCTGGAATACAACAAAGGGATCTGCTCCCGGGAATATTGTAAATTTCGGCATGAATGCTGAAAATGCTCAGGAAGACATCTGCTCATTCACTGCTCTGGGAAAGCTTCCACTGGAGCTACGGCGGGGAAAAGACAAGGGACTTGGGGAGGGCAGCAATCAGGAGCTAGCGGTCGGGACCAGAGGTTTAGACAGAGCCCTTCTGGAAAGGGCTCGTACTCCGGTTAAGGTGGACAGACTGGCTCCGTAGTTGCGGATATACCATAAAAAGAGTGATGCGGGCTTGCTGCTTCGGGGTTTTTCACAAGGGTTCCGGCTGGGCTACACGGGTCCGCTGGAGTGGCGATGGGCGGAAAATCTGTGGTTGGTGAGGGGCAAGGAGCTTCTGGTCAGTAGCAAATTGTAGAAAGAGGTGGCTGAGGGTCGCATGGCTGGCCCGTTTTGTCAGTGGCCATTGACGAACCTTATCGTATCCCGCATTGGCGTGGTGCCCAAGCGGGAAAGAGGGCAGTACCGATTGATCCACCATTTGTCCTGGCCAGAGGGTGCCTGGGTTAACGACTTTATCCCAGAGGAGTTCACACGGGTGTCGTACGCGTTGATTGACGTGGCTATTGGCATGGTGGAGGAGTTGGGGCCCGGAGCGCTGATGGCAAAAACGGACATCAAGTCGGCCTTTTACTTGCTCCTGGTCCACCCGGATGATTTGGGGTTTCTGGGAATTCAATTTCGCGGGTGCTGGTTTGTGGACATGGCTCTTCCTATGTCAACGTGACGCATTACCTTGATGACTTATTTTTTGCGGCGGCGGCTAACTATCCACGGTGCGCGGAGGTGTCAAAAACATTCCAGGAAATCATGGGGACCTTGGTGTGCCATTGGCCCCCGAGAAGACAGTGGGGCCTGGTACTGCGCTGTCTTTTCTGGGTATTGAGTTGGATACGGTGGCAGGGACAGCTCGACTGCTGGAGGAAAAGAGGGTGGACATGATCCACAAGACTTCACACTTGCTGAGCGAAGACAAAGTAACCGTTCATGAGGTGCAGGTCCTGTTGGGCCACTTAAATTTTGCATGCAGGGTGGTGAGGGCGGGGAGGACATTTTGTCGAGGGTTGGCTTTAGCTCTATCAGGAAAGACCCTGCCCCATCACCATGTACGTCTTAAGGCGGGCATTCGGGAAGACCTCCGGATGTGGCTTATGTTTTTTTAATCTTTCAATGGCATTCCGATGGGGGCCTGGCAGGAGTGGAAATGGGATGTTCAGATATTTTCTGACGCGGCCGGGGAGACGGGTTTGGCATTTACTGGCAGGGCAGGTGGTGTGCAGAGGAGTGGCTGCTTGAGTGGAAGAATGGAGGGCGTAGCATAGCCTTTTTGGAGCTATTTCCCCTTGTTGTAGCAGTGTGCCTGTGGGGGGATACCTTGCGGCATAAGAAAGTTTTGTTCAGGGTGGACAATATGGCAGTGGTAGATTTGGTAAATAGGCAGTCAGCAAGGGAGTCCCAGGTTCTTCATCTGCGTCGGGTTTTTGTGTTGCAGTGTTTAAACAATGACATTTTGTTTCAGGCGCGACATGTGCCGGGAGTGAACAATGACATTGCAGATGCTTTGTCTCGTTCACAGTGGGACAGATTCCATGGGTTGGGCACGGGCACGGCGTTGTGCAGGACAGTGATGCCAGAAGCTCTCTGGAATATAGGCACTCGTGGATGCTTCAACTGGTAATAAACTCTCTGGCGCCTTCCACGCGTTGGGCATACGCAAAAGCATGGGAGGAGTTCAGGCAGTCGGGAGCGCGCAGGAGGATCCGGCCGGAGATTGCGGTGGAGGATGTGGTTCAATTCATATTGACATTGATTGAACAAGGTCAGTCGCGGGTCACTATAGCAGATAAGCTTGCGGTGTTGGGTTTCAAGGGCAAGCTTTTATGGGGTTCCCAGCCGACGGTGGGGGAATTAGGGCAGTGGATCTTGGAAGGTTGGGCGCGGGAGGTGGGCACTTCGGGCCGTCGACGGCACCTGCTGTCTTTGTGCATGTTAAATGACTTGTCAGTTATCCTGCGGGAGGTCTGTTTTATTGAGGGAGAGGTTCTCCTTTTTCGGACTCTTATGTCTTGGATGTTTTTTGGCACTTTTCAGGTGTCAGAATTGCTCGGGTCTTGACGCATGCCAGGTATTTGCTGGAAGGATGTTCAGCTGGGCGGCCGGGGTGTGGCATTGCGAATTAACAGCTCAAAGACGGACCAGAGGGGATCCGGGGTGGTTGTATTTCTCAGGCGTTACCCGGTGACTTCTATATGCCCGTTAGCTTTGGGTCAGAAGTGGAGTCAACAGGCTAGCGATCGGACGGGTGCTGTATTTTGGCATGCTGACGGGAGCAGGGCCACTTTAGCCCAGTTGTAGGCAGTGATGCGAAAGGGGCTGGCATCCCTGGGTCAGCCATTTTGGCACCCACTCATTTAGGATTGGGGTGGCAACGGAGGCGGGACAACAGGGTTGGAACAGGGAGGCTCTCATGTACTTGGGGAGGTGGAAGTCGGATTGTTTCCGGAGATATGTAGGGGGGCGGGAAGCTACAGGGGGGAACGATTGCTAACTGTCTGTTTCTTTTTCAGGTGTGGTGGCAGTTCCAGAGTTGGGGTTCATTCGCATATGGGTCGTCAGCCACTCAAAATGGGCTCAGCGACAAGCACGTCGGACGGCAATGGGAGAAACTTTGAGGTTAGATTTACATTGGTATCATGTTCGTTGGTTTGGTAAGGGAGGTATGCAATGGGTGGAGCTACTACCGTGCTTGCAGGGGGCTCGTGGGGTGGGCCGTGGGCCCTGCCCGATGTGTTGTGTGTGCATTTGGGAGAGAACGACTTGGTCGTGAGAACGGGGTTGGATCTTTTGAAAGTTATGAAAAGGGATTTGCAGACTATTCAGTCACAGTGGAGTGGCTCTCACGTCTTGTTCACAGGATTTGTTCCACGTCAGGTGTGGAGAGGGGTGAGGAAACCAGGGGCAGTTGAGAGAGTGAGGCGTAAGATCAATAAGGAGATGAGAAGTTTCTGTATAGACAGGGGCATTACTTATACGGAACACAAGGACTTGCGTTTCGAAGATGTGGAATTTCTCAAGGACGATGGGGTCCATTTGTCGTTCGTGGGGATGGAACTTTACCTTTTGCAGTTGAAGGACACCTTGAGGATGATGTTCCGAGAGCCCTATTGAGTTGGGGGGGCAGGTGGCTTTTTCTGGTGGCGCTGGCGAGGAGAGTTTGCAGCTAATGAAACATGTGCGGATGGGCAGGATGGCAGGGCAATTTTGGATAGTAGGTAGGGGGGAATAGCAGCAGGTCGCGACGGGCAGTAAGGAAGATTGACAGTGTTCAGGAGGAGAACAAACGGGCATGATTGAGAAGTAGCTAAAACAAGAGTCGAGAGGGGTGGCAGGAGAACCTGGCAGGGAGGGGGGAGGTTGGGGTAGGGAAGTGGGGAGGATTGTGTGGTTAGGTGGCTTGATGTCTAGTGAGGCTTTAGTTTTGTAAGGCAAAGGCCAAGGAATTTTTGTTGTAAGTGCACCTGTTCCAATAAAGCTGCCTTTTACACACAGCAACGGTGTCGTGGTCTCGTTCCCTCCTCCCCAATGAAACATACTGGTCTACTGTCAGACCTACACTTTCTGCTCGCATTCATCACTGTATCGAGGAATGGAGAACGTACGGACTCCTAAATACCGTTTGGTCTCTTGAAACCTCAAATTGATATTTATAGGGATGCACTAAGAGCCTGCCCTAATGCTAGACTCTGTCTCCGCTCCTCTAACTGTTCACCACCTAAACCCCTCTTTCTCAGAAGAAGTGATATGATACCTCATAGCAGAAATGCAGGGGCGTAGCCTAGTCAGGAAGATTGGTGGGTTGTGAGCTTCAGATTTCCCAACAATCCCGCTGGCATATCATGTCAAAATAAATTATACCAGACGCAGGGTGTGCAAGAGGGGCATAAAGGGCTCCAGAAAAGGGAGGAATGTGGATTGTTAGGGTTGCTAAGTGAGAGAAAGCACATTATTTTGTGAAATAACTAACATGTTTAAAGTCTTTCCAAACACAGAGAGGGAGAGAGTGTGTGTGCGTTTTTGTCTCTGTTCATAAAAAATCCTGGTGGAGAAGTGTGGCACAATGGTTAGAGCGGCAGACCCTGATGCAGAGATGTGGCCCGGGACCAGGGTTCAATTCCCACATTTCGGTGGGTCTTGGGCTCAATTCCCTTGGACCAGATAGTTCTTGCCTAGGTGCCTAATCTAATTAATGGGTCCCACTCTGTAACTCTGGGCAATAGCTTGCTTAATCTCCACAACAGCCCTCACAGTGCTTAGATGCCTGGCTTCATGCTGGGGCTGTCCAGGAGTGGGCACCTCACAGGGAAAAGCCAGGAGGGGTTCCACGGCAGTATATGTACAGCGCCTTGAGACCCTAACAGGTGAGTAGTGCGCATACCCAATTGAAAGCACCTGTACCCAACTATTTATCACAAAATACATTTATTAGGGGGTGACACCACAAACACCCTCTTGAAGCTACGCCCCTGCAGAAATGCCAAACTAGTTGCCTCCCTGTGCTGATGTCACAATTACCAAGGGCCCCTAAGACATGCACTGTCGTTAAATTGCCTTCCTTCGCACAAAATAAAACCCTACGTTATTGAGAATCTTTGTTGTTTTAAGCACATCCAATCACTGAACAGTGAGAAAAAAACACTTCAGAAGCCAGTGCTTTTGTCAGTGTGTTAAAAAAGGTTCTACCACCCGACGAAAGCACAAAACATAGGAGAAAGCGCAAGATGTTAAATGATCTACATCAGGGTGTCCAAAGTAGGTCTGGGGCGAGTAAGGATTTGAGTAGATCATGCCAGTTTTTTAGGATATCCTAGCAACACAAACTCACACACAATACATATATCTCATTTACATAGCTGGAGGCTATCCTGAAAATCTGTCATGGATCTGGCCCCAGGGTCGGCTTTTGGTATGGACGAGGTAGGCCCAGGCCCAGGGCGCCAATCTTCAGAGAGACGCACAGAGCTGTCTGCATTAAAGTCATGTAAACAGCAGCGTCCAGTGCCTCAAGTGATTCAGTTTGACATGCTTTTAATCAGTTGTTAATATGCCACAGGTGTTTTTTTTAACACCCCATCAGCCCTTTTGCTTGTTCTTCATTCTCACCCTCACCACACCAGGGGCTTAGGTCTTGGCGGGGTATTTGGGGTGCCATACCCCCCTAAAAATGTATTCTGTAGCAAATAGTTGGCTACCAGTGGTTTCAGTCGAGTAATGTGAAGTGTCTGTCGGATTTTACCTGGAATTTGTACATGAGAAAAATACACACTCTGCCTCCCTTGTTTTGAATGCCTAAGAAAATATTGATTCATTTGAAAAATCTTGTCTCTTTCCATGGCCCCTTCATGCCCTGCGTCTCATATAATTTTCTTTGAGAAAATGTTCGCAGCGTAAATTATTGGGAATAGGACGCTCACCCATGTCTCGCCCCAGTCATACTAACAAAGCTTCACCCCTGCCTGCGGCCACATACCAGTACCACCATCAGCAAACAACTTGGCACGAATGTGACAGACCTGAGCAGTGAGTGTTTCAAATATGTTGGGGGAGGTGCAGAGATGTTTGTGTTCAGAGGCCAGTTACTGCTGAAATGTCTTGAATACAAGGAGTTGAATACAAGAGGAGCTCCCTGCTGCCTCATTTATTCAAATGGAGCAGGGAGGACACCAATTCTGTTCTGCCCAGATAATTTCCTTATGGGTGACGTTCAATGACTAAATGAGTGATACTTAGAGTGGCACTTTTAAGCAAATAAAACCAACAATGAAGTGCTTGGAAAGACATCAGTATCAGAACTTAAATTCTTCTGAGTAATAAGAAGCTCTAAAAAGAACGTGAAACTGCATCTTTCAGTTTATATTTCAGATAATTTTATGAAGTTAAGTGAAGTTGAGAGACCAAAAAAGAGATACTTGGGTCAGGAATGGAAGCAAATCCTACTCTCTTCAGTGCCAGGCTGAGCCAGAGAGTGTCTTTGGCCTGTGTTCTGCAGCAGGGCAAGTGATCTCACACTGGTGGTGCTGCTGTAGGCTAAGCTGCTGTAGGGGGGCGACCTGCTGTTTCACAGTGGGCTGGCGCTGACTAAGGCCTGGTTTCACTCTTTCTTGTCTGGTTTGTGCACACTCACTGCAGCTGAGCTCTGTCGCCACCTTTGGACTCTTTAGTGGCAGCTGCTCATCATCATTGTTCATCCGACTAATACAGTCATTGGCAGATACGGTTGACACCAGGCCGACCTACAGCACCAGTATTTTAATATCCTGGTTGGTGCAAAAGTTTACAAAATCACATAAAGCTGCTTTTCTGAACCTTCATCTGTACATACTTTGACCAGCAACTGTAAATAGTAAGGGGCAGATTTACGAAAAGTGGCGCTGCACCTAGTACAGCGCCACTTTCCTTGAGCCCCTTAGCGCCTCCCTACTGTGCGGCATATTTAAAATACAGTGCACCATGGCGCAGGGTAGGGGACAATAGCATATTTATTTTTACGCTATTGATGTACTCTGCAGGAGTAGTGGCAAAATGTTGGCGCTACTCCTACAGAGTTGATGGGGCCCATTATAAATAATGGAAGCCCTCTTTTAGCACCTGCTCTGAGCAGGCGTTAAAAGTGTTGAAAAAAATGGCCTAAGGAAATCTCCTTGTGCCATTTTTTTTGGGCCCCCCCAACAGGCTAACACCCCCTTGCATACATTATGCCTGGTACAGGCATAATGTGGTGCAATGGTTTACAAAGTGGCACAATGCATGCATTGCGCCACTTTGTAAATATGGTGCAGGGAAAATGCCACTTTAGCGCCGCCTTAGTGTAAAACAAATTATGTTATGGTTGCGCTAGGGGCTATTAAATCTTCCCCTAAATATTTAATATCACAGACGAGTCTTTGCAGACTATTAAAACAATAGAAATGGCCAGTATTTTTCTCTTGAAAAGGTGACTGACCCACTCGAAATGTCTAGGGTGAAGGGATTCTGGGGCCCAGGAGCAAGGGCAATGTACTGTGCCACTGTGACACATTGGGCAGGGTGGACTCACAACAGTTACACGCATGCGTGGTGTGTATTGGTTTGTTTCATCATAATGCTGGAACAGTAATAAAAGAGCTCAGGGAGTCATGACCTGTGGTTACAGCATATAAGTCTCAGTCTGTTTATTATACTGTGCTAGATCCCTGGGGATCTACAACCTAGGGCTGATATGCTACAGGGAGCACACACCAAAAAGCACCCTGTGTCACGCAAGCAGTACTGCGCCCTTCCACAAGCATGTACAGTATTTATTGTAACCAGGGCCGGCTTTTGGGAGGTGCGAGCAGTGCGACTGCACCGGGCGCTGACCTCAGAGGGGCGCTTTGTTTAGCAATAACTTCTGAAACTTGTGATTGAAAAGCACATGCTGAGAAGTTCCTTGTGCGTTTAACCTTCAAGAAACAATTAAAATGTCAAGATACCTCTTGTGATTAATGTCCCTGCTAGACAGAGAGATAAGAGTTTTGCCTAGTGGCAGCTTTGGGTCAACATAAAGTAGCATGGAGGGTTAATTACCTTAATCACAGGTGTAGGATCACAGGAGCTCCTGTACCCGACATTGGAGATCTTTAAGTGTCACACCACTGGCCAAAGAAACTCAGTCGCACTGTAACCTTCACGCTGGAGGTGCAGTTAGAGATCCCTAACTGGGGATGTGTTTTGCTACCCTACTTTCACTCTGCCTGGTTCTGTCTTTTATTCCATTACCTGATTCATACTACATATTGTGCTTACCAGGTTGGGTGGACAGGCATGTTTTTCAGGGCCTATTGGACCTGGAGGGGGAGAGCAGGTTTATTATAGCCTAAGCCTTATGGAAATGTTTCAGTAATGCTTTCCCAGTAATGTTTTTATGACATACAAAGGAGGAGGATATTTTTTGCATTCATTATTATGTCTTGGCATTCTTGATAATGTGTATATTATGACATGGGTTATTGGTGATAATGATGACCTGACTTCTGCTTGTGTTGCAGAATACTAGTAACCTATAGGTTTACCTGACTACTGCTTGCTTTCGCAGAGTACTAGTAACTGTGTGACAACTGCTTGTGTAGCAGAGTATTCTTGATACCTGTTGTGTTTGGTCTAATGATGTTTTGTGCAATACAGTTTACTTTTATATAACTTGTTTTTGTGTTTACTTTGTGATGTATTTATTGTGTCACTGATGTGTGTGTTGTGCAACTGCTTTACATATCACCACTGGGATAAGCCAGACTTCTCATGCAAAGCTACCAAGGGAGTTATTGGGGGATATCTTGGGTTTGTAGCTCCCTTACCCTTACTAGAGTGGTGGTCCCTGCCTGGCTGACATGCATACCCTACCAAACCAGAGTCCCCATTTCTAACAAACACCCAAGCAAAGTGACCTGTATTAAAACTCTTCCGTGGTTTAACGAATTGGTGAACTGTAAGCATATGTGCACAGTTTACAGTCAGCCTCACGTTTACGGAATAGCAATGTATCCTAGCTACATTGGTGCAACCCTCCAGTCTGGGGTGCAGCCCTCCACTGAAATGTTCACAAGCCATCCAACTAACTTTCCATGGTAAATGTTTTCAGATGGAACTGACAGTGTAGTTGGTCAAACAATGACTGGATCACTGGTGGCCACGCGGTGATTGTTGTACCTGGCCCTTTTCCCATGGTCTCCCTAAAGTTTTTGCCTTCTGTTGCTGAGCCTGTTTTTGCTGGCATTAGGACTCTGCACCTTACCACTGCTAACTAGTGCCAAAGTGCTTGAGTTGAGTTCTCTCCCTAAATCATGGTGAAATTGACTTACTCCTAATTGGCACATTTAATTTACTTGTAAGTCCCTTGTGAATGCTACTACATAAACCCAGGGCCCTTAAAGTAAAAGTTACTAGTGGGCCTGCAGCATTCATTGGGCTATCCACTGAAGTAGCCTTTTTAAACATGTCTCAGGCCCGCCACTGCAGTCTGTAGTGCAGTTTTACACTGTCAAAATAAACGTGCAGTGTTTTGCTACAAAGATTGGCACTTGGCTCACATGGGCTAGTTTATGGGCAGACGTTGGGGGCAGACTACAGTCACAGTGTGCATGTTTTATCACCTCCTTTCCATGTGATTCTGTTGCGGTTGTTTCACACTTCTTTCTATTCTTACTGGTTACTACATCTGACTTGACTACAATGATGCTTTTTCCTAAATGTACTTTTCTTGTTTCTCATATTTATCCCCTGCATTGGTTCTTATCGTCAAATGTCAACCTTCAGTCTACTGTAACAATTTGTCAACAACTTTCATATGCAACTGTGAATCAACATTTGTATCTTCATTGAAATCCTGACATTGATACATTATAAATACATTGTTAACAACAACACCAGGACTACAATTTTTCACAAAGATGTTTTTGTAAATTGTTGAAATATGTGTATAAGTATTGTTGCACATTACAGCCTTCAGGCACTCAGTAGTGTGCTCTGGGTCTATCTCACCAAGTGGACTAGCTCTTTGCAAAATAAACCTTTTGCCAGACCTAAACCTTCCTTTTTAATAGATATACATCACTCCTAAGGTGGGCTTTAAAGGCTTATAGGGCAGGGTGGCTTGTATTGAAATTGTAGGACATGTGGGTTTAAGATGTACACGTCCTGGGAGTAAATAATTCTCACTCACTACTCAAGTCTATCTCTTCCATACACTAACATGGGGTGAATCTATTACATTTAATAAGTGTTAACATTTGATTTGGAGCAGATAGCGTTATGCTGTTTAGAATCCAATTTATTGTACTTTAAAATCCTCTTTAATGAAACATTAAATAGTTATTCCCAATTCTGAAAATGCCACTTTTAGAAAGTTGGCATTTTCTTCTCCTAACCATTTGTGCCCCCTGCCATTGTCCTGAGTCACATGACTGTGAATGGCTATGATGCTGGGATTGTGTCTTCCTTCTAGACAGTGAGCAGGATGGACCCTCCTGCAGGATGGTTAGGGCAGGAGCTACACTCAGTCCGATTACACGGGCCTGCTTTGTTCCCCATAGAACTGCCCTGCTGATTGATGTTTGCCTTGTCCCCAGAGGACTGTCCTTTTGCTTGAGGCCTGCCTTGATCTCTGAGAAGATAGACTGGACCAGCTCCCTTCATCCAATGCTTCCTGAGGGACTACAAGGGACAATTGGCCCAGTCTCGAGTTCTGAGCTACAGAGACAGAGCAAGCTCCGGAGGCTTCCCTGCAGCTGTCCAGCTAACGTGTTGCACTGGACCTATAACGTGACCTGGCTAAACACTGCTAGCCTCCGATATAGTTAGTCCTTCATCCTCAAGGGGTCACTTCCCTGGTCCTGGACCCTTGCATGGTATCAGAGTTCACTCCTTTGAAAAGAAAGGTGAAATCCTGAGGTTTTGGGCTCTTGACAATGCCAACACGACACTCCGGTGAACCCAACTCTTTGCACTATGTTGACCACCAGCAACGTGAGATCTGCTCTTTAACCTAAAGCAGCAACAGCCCTTGGTGACCGACAATGCAAAGGTCTAGCAATGACCCTCTGCAACGCCCGACTGGATCTTCACGCTACAGCAATGATCATCTGCGATGCCAGGCCTATTCCTCGCACTGCAGAGATGGTCATCCATATCCCTCAGCCTGCATCTGGGGCAATCCTCCACCGTGAACTCAACTCTTTGAGCCAGACTTTGAGAAGGTAACTTTTTCAGCAGAACTAACATGGCTTCTGTATCCAGTCTGCTCTCCATTCCAGTCTGCCTGAACTTGTGACTTTCCTCCAGTTTATCATGACCAGATGACTGTGAGTAGCTCTTTGTGTTTTAAGAGTATATAAAAAAGTGATGAACGGAATGCTTGAATTAATCTCAGCCACTGGTAATTATTTGGGCCGTTTCTCATTTCATTGTTAATTTGCACACCAGATCACCTCAGTTTGGACCCAGCTAGAAGCAAATCATTCTTGACCCTGCTCCATTCGGAACAGTCCAGCTTGGCCTGCCAAGTCAGGTCCTCCCTGAACCGAAACACAAACAACCCAGGACCGGTTTCGCCATTTTTATGGGTTCTTCAGTTGGGTACAGCATGGTTCCAGTGACACAGTGTGTAGGCGACCCACGTCTTACAGTCAACAGTTACATCACACACACTAATATTCTGTCCCGTCCAGTGCTTACCTTTTATTTAAATTAAAGAACTTTAGTCATACAGCAAAACAAAATACTACACAGTCCAACGGTGGATCGAGTATTCCCCTCTGAGGTGTAGGGAAATGCTCATGCCTTCTGTGGTGCCTGCTTCCACTCTCCCTATCTCTTGGAGAAGTTCTCCCACATTGGGTAACTTGGACAAATATACGAGAATAGGTGTGGATTGGGCACACAAGCAGATCACTATCAATTACCCCAAATGTTGTCTCATAGGCCATTTCAATAGACTATTGGCCCACCACAGTTGTATTGGCAAAGGTTTTGTTCTAGCAGAAAGCTTCCTCTTTGCTTGTATTAGGCACAGTCTCTTATTTTGTGCAGGAGGAGGCATGCTTTACCTGCTCAACCATCATGGTGAATCACTGGTGTGGGCCAGTGCTGTTAGCAACTTTAGGGGACTGTGGACTGCAGGTCTGTGCTATTCTGAACAATTTGGTTCTAACAACAGTCTCAGCTGCCTCCCCAGCAATTGTGGCATTTGGACCAATGTGCGTGGGTATTTGTCTTCTCAGATATGATCTTGGGGACTGATGCAAGCAGGTGCTCATCTTTGGCAGGTTCAGCCTGCAGGCTCGTATGAGTGGGTGCTCGCATTTTAGACAACTGTGGCCTCCAGGCAGATATTGCTGCTCCTCACAGGCAGAACCTATAGTAATAAAGGCAACACAAAGCCATGCAGGTTAGCAACATAAAGGCTGAGGAGCACACTGATAATTCAGTGCACAACCTCTTATATTGCTCATGGTAGAACTTTCCCCGGGAGAACCCTCACACTTGAGGGCAGTGCTGGCTCCACTTCCTGTCAATAGTCAGCTACCTCTAGGTGTTTCACATGATGTGGACATGATTGGCTTCTTCTCTTCGATGGTGCTTCTATCTCTCTGAACAGACAGGCAGGTTTCTAGGCACTTCAGTAGACCTTCAGTTTCTCCAGAAGATGCATACTTCAGACAATGTTTCCTCACTTCTGGGAGGCTGGCTGTCATGCAGACACTAGCATTGGTCAGGCAGCAGTCCTCTGAATACTCTGTGAAGCACTCCCCAGAGTATGAAGAACTTGGGAAGGGACCAATTGGGGCCATTTGGGTCCCACGTTTATTCTAAATTTCCAGCCAAAAGATGGATCCACTGTCTAAGGCATCAGAACTTTTATGTGTTAGTTCTTTCTAATGTCTTTTCTGTCTGTTCCTAGTCCTTACCTGAGTTAAGCCTATATGGAACAGAAAGCACCTACATGAGTTTCTCAGATGGCCTGGCTTGAATAAATTACAAGATGTGTTCAGCCTGTTGTGTGCTCCTCAAACCAGTGTATATAATAATATGAACTATTTATTATACAAGCGAAACAATACACAATATATTTGTAAAAAATATAAAAAAGCATTTAGAATGAATTAATATATGAATAAATGGGGAGCACACAAATTGTAAAAATACATAGCACATGACAACCCTTCTCCCATGCCACATATATGTTGGTGTTTAGGAAGAGCGAATCAACAGCCCATTGCTAACAAGACCCTAAATGAATTTCTTAATGCAGCCTTGTGTCAATCAATCCTTATCTTAGTGTATGAATTCCTCCCAAGCAAATCACGTCCACTGCCTTAGAAAGCTGTATTCATCATCAGTCTTTTGCCATGCTAAACCAGGCGCCATCCAAAATGGATATCATTGGTCCTAGTACTTTGACAGTCACCAGACACAAAGTCCTACTAACACACCTGTACCTCAAATGTTTAAAATATACTCACACTTGTCATGCACACAGAATGTCAGTGTATGGTCTCGAGTTCACAATCTAAGTGGAACTTTACATGAGGGCATAGTAGAGTGCACACTCTCATGACACAGAGAGAATAGTTTGGTGTCACTAATGATTTACAAAAGAGGAGGGCGGTGTTGTCTAGAGCCCGAAATACCAGCGCTCTTGTGAGGTCCTGCCCGTGATCTAATTTCACTGGATGTAGGGTATCCTCAGAGGGCCATCGGAGTCACAGAGGTGAAAAGGATTGTGGCAAACAACACCTTGTAAGGAGTTATCCAAAATGTCTTGACGACAGCTGTCACACTTGAGCCCCTGTGCAATCCTACAAGCTGTGGAGTACTACACCTGCAGTGACGGTGTAGAGGAGGTGGCAAGACCAGTACTGCCAGAAAGGGAAGGCCTGAGAGACCTCAACTCCACTGCCCATAGTTGTTGAGGGCCCCCGAGGGACCATTGTGACCTGCACTTCAGGGCGCCGCTGATAAACCAGGATTGATGAGAAGATCAAAATAGCACCCGAGGACGATGGCAACAGACAGCTTTAGCTGAGAGAGCACTAACAACAACGAGGGGCCAGGAAATGGCTATAATCCTAAATAGGCAGTATGAGGGAATTATTCCGGACTTCTATGCTGCCTCTAACCATCTTGCTGATTGGAAGTGCAATGTGGACAGTCCAATCCCCTGATCAGTGATTGCATGAGCTTCTGACTACCCCAGGAGGACACATGCTGTTCTGCTGAGGGTTGAAATGGTTGAAGCATTGAATTAAGAGGGCTGTGACAGTGATGGAATACAAACTTGAACGACTCACAAAAGGAATAGTATGGTAAAAGAGCAAGTAGAGTTGAGAAACAGAGTAATGGCCAAAGAGACCAGATGTGGGGAGGCCTCTTCCACTGTGACTGACCAGAGGAATTAGGTGGTAGATAGTGTCCTGATTCTACATGGTCAATTAAAATGTTTAGACAACTTGCATAGAGGATCTGTAATGATGATAAGGGGAGTTCCTGTGCACATTCCAGAGGAGTTTCTGTGTTATGAAATGTGCACCTTCAATAGGGGTCTGCTGGACCTGGGTGTGTAGGTGATCAGGTAGGATTACTACCACCAGACTTCCCTGGAGACCAAAGAAAATAAAATGGAGATAGGTGGTATAGTGGTGGTCACTCTGCAAAATACTGAATGGATAGGAAAGATACTATGGGTGATTGCTAAAGTGGGGAGAGTGATGATGAACAATATGAGACTCCTGTTCTTTACTGATTCGAATGAGAGATCCAAAAAAAATCACAGTAATTCGGTATGTTGCCACCACCACTTTATGTGACTTACCCTGCTCATGGGCACCGATCCTTTAATTGCTCTAAGGCCAAACGTGTATGCCCTTCCAAGTTACAGAACAAGTGCTAGACCTCACATTACCGGGGCAGGCATAGGCCCCTGTACACACCCTAGATTGGAGTGTTGACAGGCCAAACAAAAAGTCAGAACACAAGTTTCACATGCAGGTTCGCACGGGATAACTGCCCATTCCCATGCAGGAGACGTTCATGTTTCAGAAGGAGGCATTTCATTTTTTGGGTATATCACCTCAGTTTGGACCCAGCTATAAGCAAATCATTCTTGACCCTGCTCCATTCGGAACTTTACCTCCTTTAGTTTGTTCCTTTTTCATCTTCTTGCATGGAAGGCACTGGCCACAAAACCCTTCTTTATTGAAAGTAACAGACAGCAGATGTCATATTTTAAACAGAGAGACTGCGTGGCATATGTCAGTGGAATTCCATATTTATAGCACCATGCTGACTGGCGATGATTTTGTAACCCAGTGAACACAATAAACAATTCCAAAGTTATAAGCAATTTTACAGATTGAAGGATACAAAAAATATCTTCATTCTTCTCTTACTTTTTAAAAATGGTAACAGTACATGCAATGATCCTTTTTACTCAATTTCAGGTAGCAAAATAGAACAAACATTTGCAATGCACACTATATTTCCGACTTTGGACAACTACTTAAGGTGAACAAAAAGAAATGGAAAATAGCAGAACGGCACGTAGTACATATTTCCAGGGCAAAGAAAGCCTTCTCAGAAATTAGGACTCATCTGCATACAAAGCAAACACATCTAACGTTTTAATAAGCAAAGAGGGAAACGTGCAAAGAAATAAACGTCCATGTGTCAACGCTCCAACCACAAAGATATTTCTTTACTTTAGGCATCCAATTAAATTCAAAGCCAAATACATCCATTTACGTAAAAGAGTTTCGACTTGAACACGGATTAATGAGAGTGAGTACCGGGGTTCAACGTATGCCGTGAGGCCACACTCATTCAGTACACCGTGCACATGAGCGATCCCTTGAGTCACAGTGTACTTAATCCAGAAATACTAAAGAACAGCAGGCTCAATGAAGCAGAAAAAACACTATGGGGGTCATTACAACATTGGCGGTAAAAGCCGCTTACCACCGTGCAGAAGACCGCCAACACACCGCCGCGGAATTCCGCCACGGTCATTATGACCCACAGCTCGAAATCCGCCAAAATCCAGACACCCACACAAGTCCGCCACACCAAAGGTTAGTGATAAACTGGCGATAACAAAACCTCCACCGTCACGCCAACAGGAATACGGCCACACTATCATGACCCAAGAATCCACGCAGCGGTCTTTCAACCGCGGCATTCCATTGGCGGTACTCACCGCCGCGCTCAAAATACACACACATTTACGAAACACTACCACATTGGACAATTCCAAATACACACACCTGATACACATACACACACCACTCCCACACATCCAATACAATATAAAACACACACCCATATCACCCACAAACCCTTACGTCAACAATTGCGACTGAAGGCCAGAGAGAGACACCACCATCTACAAACTAGCATCCACAGGCACTCAACATCATCACTCACACAACATCCAAGCACCTCACACAACACACCTCTAAATATCACCCCACACATCACAACACACACCACCCCACACATCACCCAACCCATGGCCCCGCAAAGACACCCCAGGTTCTCTGAGGAGGCGCTCAGGATCATGGTGGAGGAAATCATCCGGGTAGAAACACAGCTATTCGGATCACAGGTGCAGCACACCACCATAGCTAGGAAGATGGAGCTATGGCAAAGAATCGTGGACAGGGTCAACACAGTGGGATAGCACCCAAGAACAGGGGATGACATCAGGAAGAGGTGGAACGACCTACGGGGGAAGGTGCATTCCGTGGTCTTAAGACACCATCTTGCGGTTCAGAGGACTGGCGGCGGACCCCCACCTCCTCCCCCAGAACTCACTACATGGGAGGAGCAGGTCTTGGCTATACTGCATCCTGAGGGCCTCGCAGGAGTAGCAGAAGGAATGGACTCTGGTAAGTCAAATCTTTAACTACTTCATCCCCCACACACCTGCATGCTATCACATACTCCCACCCTCACCCTCACCCCCATCACTCCAACTCCTCACGTATGTCCCAATATCACAAACCACACATCCCAAACCCAAGCCCTGCATGTAACACCAAGGCATGGACACCCATCACCAAAGCATGGCCACATACCTATACACCCCCCTAAACCATTATCACACAAGGTCCTACACAGGAATGCAAGCACTGGGGTACACGTTCACCCACCCATTGCACACCATGGCACACACAGATGCAATAATCATGCCTTTACACCCCTGCAGGACCCCTACCCAACGTCACCGGACAGGAGGGTCCAGATATGTCCACTCCACCCATAGAAGAGGCCCACAGTGATGACAGCAGCTCTGTCCAACTGGATCAAGATGACCAGCCCGGCCCATCTGGGACCTCGGGACAGTCGGTTACCCTCACACTGGCACAGGCCACTACAGAGCTTCCCCCCTCTGGAAACACCAGCACAGCACCCACCCAGCGGGCCCATACCTCTGTCCCCAGGACACGTCAATCAGCAGTGTGTCCACCACTACAGGGAACCCAGGCTAACCCACCACCCCAACAACACCAGGGACCTGGGGGCAGTGGTAGTGGGCACACGGTTCAGGGGACAGAGGCACAGGAACACAGGGGAACTTGGAGGGCTGCTCTGCGACAAGAGGACGACAGGCCCAGGGAAACTACTCTCCACGAGGCCCTCTCCAACATCATGGGAGACTACCACCATTCCCAGGAGACGATGGCAAAGGTACTGGCCAAGTTTCAGGAGACCCAGCGGTTGCAGGAGGAACAGTATTTGGGCTTCAGGGAGGAACTCAAATCCATCACTTCCACCCTGGGCACCATTGTAGGGGTGCTGAAGGAACTTGTCAACACCAGGAGGGACACTGTGGCACAACAAGGGGCCCCTGACACTAGCCTGGACGATGAACTGCCCACCACCTCTGCCGGCGCTAGTCGACAGGCGGCACAGCCACAGGACCACCACACCAGCACCCCACCCCTTGCAGATAGAGAACCACCCCGCAAGCGGTTCCTGAGATCCAGGACAAAGACAGAGAACAATGCCAAGACCCCGCCAAGAAATGAGACCACCCTGATTGTCATCCTTCTGTCCCACTTTGTCACCCTGTCCATACTTAAACTGCCCTAGCTCCACTTCCTATGCCCCTTTGGACAATGCACCTGTGAGACTAATAGACTGGACTCTGCCATGGACATTCCTCCACCATCACCCCTGACCATTTTACAACCCCCTCCACTATTGAGCACTTAAATAAACACCCTTAAATCACAAAACAATCAGGAGTCTGTCTGTGCTTTCGAAAATGTGTATTAGCAATAACAGTGGCAAAATGCTATATCAAATGTAATGTCAACATACCTATGTCACACAGCTCTAGTCTATGCGGAAACAAAGCAGATGTCACACAGTGGGACCCACATCTGTGAAATCGTAAGGGAAAGTGACAACTCAGTGACCATACACTGGGTGAAAATGACAGACAGATGAGAGGTAGTAGAATTAAATCAGATGAAGCAGGCAGTGTTGTCTTCTTACCTTTGTCTCACTGGAAGTATTGCAGGATCACCGTGTTCCTGTTGTCTATGTCCTCTTCTTCTGCTTCCTCGTCTTCACTGTCCACAGGCTCCACGGCTGCCACAACACCTCCATCTGGACCATCCTCCTGCAGAAAAGGCACCTGTCATCGCAAAGCCAAGTTGTGAAGCATACAGCAGGCCACGATGATCTGGCACACCTTTTTTGGTGAGTAGAATAGGGAACCACCTGTCATATGGAGGCACCAGGACCTGGCCTTCAGGAGACCGAAAGTCCTCTCTATAACCCTCCTAGTTCGCCCATGGGCCTCATTGTAGCGTTCCTCTGCCCTTGTCATGGGATTCCTCACTGGGGTCAGTAGCCATGACAGGTTGGGGTAACCAGAGCCACCTGCAAATGTCGAGGGACAACTGTTAGACACACACTAACTCATAGGGACATCCCCAGACCCAGACACCTAGTCACACTGTATTGGGTCCATGTCCTCACCTAATAGCCACACACGGTGCCTCTGGAGTTGCCCCATCACATAAGGGATGCTGCTATTCCGTAGAATATAAGCGTCATGCACTGAGCCAGGAAATCTGACATTCAAATGGGAGATGTACTGGTCTGCCAAACACACCATCTGCACATTCATCTAATGGTAACTCTTCTGGTTTCTGTCACCTGTTCACTCCTGCGGGGGGTACCAAGGACACATGTGTCCCATCAATGGCACCTATGATGTTGGGGATATGTCTCAGGGCATAGAAATCACCTTTCACTGTAGGCAAATCCTCCACCTGAGGGAAAACGATGTAGCTCCGCATGTGTTTCAGCAGGGCAGACAACACTCTGGACAACACGTTGGAAAACATAGGCTGGGACATCCCTGATGGTACGGCCACTATAGTTTGAAAAGACCCACCTGCTAGGAAATGGAGTACTGACAGCACCTGCACCTGCACCTGAGGGGGGATTCCTGTGGGATGGCGGATAGCTGACATCAGGTCTGGCTCCAACTGGGCACACAGTTCCAGGATCGTGGTATGATCAAGTCTATAGGTGATGATCACATGTCTTTCCTCCATTGTCAACAGGTCCACCAGCGGTCTGTACACCGGAGGATGCCGCCATCTCCTCAAATGCCCCAGCGGACGGTGCCTATGGAGGAGAACAGCGAGCAGAGAGTCAACCAAATCTGAGGTATGTAAACACAGCTTAATTGGAAAATATTAGCAAATCGACATATGCTTGTATTAGTGTTTAAGCAAGGCCTAGATATGTGTGACGCAGTCCAAAATAATGCCATGTGGCCCCCTGAAATGGCGGCTGCCTGACCTGTAAAGTGGGACAATGGGATGTGAGGTAACTGCGCTGGCGTTCTACACCGTCGCGGTAGGCGGTCGAAGACCGCAGCGCAATCCTGCATTAGTTAACATCGGACCCTATGGGTCCCAGGAGCCAATAACGATGTACGCCGGCGGTGACAGTACCACCGCCGCGGACGTGACCGCCATTTTCTCTCTGTTCAATCACTTGATACCTGATCTTCGACAGGAGAGGACCTACACTGCAAGTGCTGCTGTGACCTCAGTCTGGAAGAGAAAATGGCTCGTGTGTCTGGGGAAAGGGCCCCTGCTTTCAGCACGGAGGAGTTGGAGAAACTAGTGGATGGGGTCCTCCCCCAGTACACGCTACTCTACGGTCCTCCAGACAAACAGGTAAGTACACTGTGAGCATGCTGTATGGGCAATGCCTGTGTGGAGTGGTGTGGATGAAAGATAGGGGGGGTGAGAATGAGGTGTGCATGAAACGACGGTCAGTGCATGTGCGTCATGGCAAGGATAGGGATGCGGGGCAATTACTGTGACGGTGCGGACGGTAATATCTTCTCCTTTTCCCCTGTACTATTCCTGTAGGTCAGCGCCCACCAGAAGAAGGACATTTGCTGTGCCATCGCCAAGGAAGTCCGGACCCTGGGGGTCTACCACAGACGGAGCACCCACAGGGCGAGTTTAGTAGGCAAGGTCCCTTCTTAAGGCAGGCCCTGTGCCACCCCACCCCACCTTTCTACAGTGCCAACTACACCTAGTCAGGCTCCTGTGTCATCCATGTGTGCAGCAATCGGGCATAGCCTTGTAACCCATGTCCCTGTGATTGATTAGGGAACTCCAAGTGCACGGCGCAGTGCAGGGGGCTTCTGTGTCTGTAGTGTCCACCAATGGTAGCGGTATTGCATGCACTCAACATGTCTTTCTTCTGTCTCCCCCCCCCCCCCTTTTTGTGGTCTTCCTGTTCTTGTGTGAGTTAGCATCATCAGGCGGAGGAGCAGTGGCACCGGAGCAGGAGGGAGCTGTATCCCACATGGCCCTGGAGGGCGACACAACGGAGTCTGAATTCACCAGTGGGACGGAGGGTGAGGGAACTCCACGGCGGGGACAGGAGCTGAGACCAGTGATACGGACTCCTCCTCAGATGGGAGCTCCCTTGCGGTGGTGGGCCCATCTGTGTCCCCCGAATCTACAGGTACAGCCGTCACCCCCCTACCAGCACCGCCCTCCCAGCAGCCCCTCAGCGTGTGTCCCGTGCCCGCTCACCCAGGAGGGTGGGCATCTCCTTCGCCCCAGGCACCTCAGCCCCTGCTCCTGTCGCCTCTGCTGCCCTCAGTGAGGAGGCCATTGACCTCCTCAGGTCACTCACTGTTGGGCAGTCCACCATTTTGAATGCCATCCAGGGTGTAGGGAGGCAGTTGCAACAAACCAATGCATACCTGGAGGGCATTCATTCTGGTCAGGCAGCCCATCAGCAAGCTTTTCAGACTCTGGCCTCAGCACTGATGGCAGCCATTGTCCCTGTCTCTAGCCTCCCCCCTCAAACTTCCTCCACCCAGACCCAAACCCCTGTACCTCACCCTATCCCAAGCACACCATCAGACCAGCATGCACACACCTCAACACACAAGGGAAGCTCTGGCAAACATAAGCACCACACATCCCACAGGCACTCACGCAAGCATCATACACATGCAGACACACTAACATCCACTGCCTCCACTGTGTCCCCCTCCTCCCCTCTCCCTCCTCCCTCCCTGTCTCGTCTCCACTCACACCTGCATGCACTACATCCCCAGCCACTACGTCCATCACCAGCACAACCAACCCCACACCCCGCTCACGTGCAGTCACCGCCCCCACTACCATGCACACGTCCCCTGTGTCCTCTCCCAATGTGTCTGTGAGCCCTCCTCCCAAACTACACAAACGCAGCCACACACCCACCCAACAGCCATCCACCTCACGACAGCCTCCAGCCCATGCACCTTCACCCAAAGTCAGCAAACGTACACCTCCTACAACCACTACCTCTTCCTCCACTCCCAAACCCCCTCCATCTACCCGTCCCGGTGTGTCCAAAAAACTTTTCCTGTCCAACCTTGACCTCTTCCCCTCACCTAGCCCCACCCCTTCAGTCTCCTAGGGCCCGCCTCTCCAGGTCCCAACCCAGCACCTCAGCCACAACATCTGTGGGACCTGTGGTGCCAGTAGTAACCGGCTTCTGGAGTGCGCCAGGCAGCAGGGCAGCCAGTGTAGAAAGGAGCCAGAGCACGGACAGTCCCCCACCTGTAAAGCACAAAAAGTTGGCCAGTGCCCGGCGGGAGAGAGGAAAGAAATCAGCCACCAAAGCCGCTCCCAGGGGTACAGTTGGGAGTGTGGAGACAGCTGCGCCACCATCCAAGATGGGGAAGGGGCACAGTAAAACCAGCAAGTCTGGGAAAATCTGCACGGCGGACAAGACCGCCACCAGCCCCGCTGCCGAGGACACCGCCGCCACCAGCCCCGCTGCCCAGGACACCGTCGCCACCAGCACTGCTGCCCAGGATATCGCCGCCACCAGCACCGCTGCCCAGGACACTGCCGCTACCAGCACCACTGCCCAGGACACTGCCGCCACCAGCACAGCAGGCCAGTGAGCACCAAAGATTTCAACGCTATTGAGGCCGCCACGAGCAGGATGAAGCACTCTGGGCACAAAGCCCCCTCCAGAACCAGTGGAGATTCACATCCACTACCTCAGTCCTTGGCAGGATGAAGCACTCTGGGCACAACGCCCCCTCCAAAACCAGTGGAGAAAGGCATCCACTAGCTCTGTTCTTGGCAGGATGAAGCACTCTGGGCACAAAGCCCCCTCCAGAACCAGTGGAGAAAGGCATCCACTACCTCTGTCCTTGGCAGGATGAAGCACTCTGGGCACAAAGCCCCCTCCAGAACCAGTGGAGAATGTTATCCACTTGAGAGACTGTGGCTTTGCACTCCCCAGGATGCAGCAGTGAGCAAACCACCCACTTGAGAGACTTGAGAGACTGTGGCCTTGCACTCCCCAGGATTGAACAGTGGGCAAACCACCCACTGGAGAGACTTGAGAGACTGAGGCTTTGCACTCCACAGGACTGAACAGTGGGCAAACCACCCACTGTAGAGACTTGAGAGACTGTGGCTTTGCACTCCCCAGGATTGAACAGTGGGCAAACCACCCACTGTAGAGACTTGAGAGACTGTGGCTTTGCACTCTCCAGGATTAAACAGTGGGCAAACTACCCACTGGAGAGACTTGAGAGACTGTGGCTTTGCACTCCCCAGGATTGAACAGTGGGCATGGAGCCCCCTCGTGGATCTGGCGTCGTGCACTTATCCGGCTGAGGTGCCCCCCCCTTCCCTTCCCCCTGAGGTGCCTGTTTTATTTCTATCTGATGCCCCAGCAGTGTTCTCTCCGTCTTGTTCGGGTATCTTGTGTGGGCCTCGCCCATGCCTTTTGGGCCCAGTGGTCCACGGACTATGATAGTGGAATACCTTGGACTTGTATTCTTGGTGTATATATTCGTTTATAGTGTACATATCTTTAGACATGTATATATTTTTGATTACTGGATTTGGATATATTACAATCATTCTACTCATTTCCTTTTGTCCTTGCATTCTTCCAGGGGGTTTGGGTGGTATAACTGTAATGTATCATGATGTATTAGTGTGTGTGTTGTCGTGGGTAAGGGTGGGGGTGGGGGTTTTGCGTGTTGCATGTGTGTGTCACTGTTTTTTCCCTCCCCCATCCCCTGTGTCGTAGGTGCAGTACTCACCGTGGTCTTCGCTGCCGGCGTTCGTGCTCCTGGTAGAGGAGCAGGAAGATAAAGGCTGGAAGAATCTGAAGTTCCGGTTCCATGGCGTCCTGGTTCCTCGTGGGATGTGTAGAGGTGAGCGTTTCCCCTTCCAAGTCCTGTTTCTGCCGTGTTTTTGTTCGCTGTGAATCCACCCCGGAAAAGGTGGCGGATTGGCCTGTTGTAATTCTGCGGGCGGTACATTGTCCTCCGCCTGTCTGTTGGCGGTTACCGCCGTGGTGTTTGTTTGTACCGCCTTGGCGGTCGGAGTGTTAAAGTGGCTGTCTATGTTGGCAGTTTCCGCCACAGTCGTAATTCCATTTTTTTTCCGGCGGCTTGTTGGCGGTTTTACCGCCGCTTTAACACCAACCTCCAGGGTTGTATTGACCACCTATAACTGCACGCTCCTCTTTAAGCTGTCACGAGAGTGGGAGCTGAATGATACTGAGTACAGGTATGGTATGTGCAGGGGTCAAATTATCCAAACCAACTAGTGAAGAGAGCAAACCAAACACCACTGCCAGCTACTAAGCACAGGCACACGCATCCGAAAGAAAAAATGGAGGAGAAGTGGACCAGAAAAGAGTGCAAGTTAGACAATCCTTTGCAGTGCAATGTGTCCCACGTTTGATCGAATTAGAGTTGTTAACGTTGTAAACTCCTAACTGGACTTTTCTTGCCACTTAAAGTGAAAATGAAAAGTAACACAGTTTTAGGTAAGCGAGCCGATGGCCGCCATAAGCACGAAGCAGACACGCAAAAGGAAACAGAAGTCTGCTTGTAGTGAAAAATATTGGTAAAAGTGCGATAATCCATGTAACTGGCAAAAATGCAATTATCCATGAAACAGGGTTGATGTCATGCAAAGCGCTCAACTACTGCAAGATCGCACTGCCTATGAAATACAGAGAAAAAGTAGTCCAGAAACCATACAGAAAACACAGAGCCTTGGATGTTTTCAGTATTTGGCCTGTGCGCTGGAGGAGGGCTAAATACTGGAAAAAGCATGACGTAAGCATGCCTTTCAATAATGAAATCAAGCAAATTTTAAAAGGCAAGCCCACAAACCAACCAAACTGATGGGCATGACATGGGCGTGGTTGCAAGCCAACAGAGAGATTACTATCCTAAAATCCTAAAAACAAAGGTTTCAAATGTGTTTTGCCCAGAAGGTTGGCACCCAATCTGACACAAGACTTAAGATGTTATAATAACGAGGTAATACTGCAGACCCCAACGTGTTGAGTTTGAAAAGTAGCAAATTTACTTTTCCTTACTAAAGAACGTGAACAAAATAGGAGGAACCTATCGATAATGGGAAGCTTGATTGGTGTGGTCTGCTTTCGAACAGGGCATGTTATATTTCCTTGGGCTAACAAATCTGACGTTACTGAACAGTCGTTGTTGACCAAATTGCAAGTCTAAATTGAATTTTTTTTTTTTAAATCGTTGGGAAAAGCAGAATGAAAAATAGCAGTTTTTGTAATATGTCAAATGGATGATTTTTAGGAGATAATATTTTTGTTTTGAAAAACTACTTCAGCTAAATATAACAGACCAACTTAGTATTCTCAGTTTGGGAGACGATTTGTATATATTTGAGAGTCAAATTTTGTTTCTTTTGACAGTTTTATGAATTCTGCCCTTTTGCAGATGAGGCTTATTTATGGTGCTTGATTTCAAACACAGTACCACACTGGGCTAGAGCCAGCTTGTTTTTCCTCCCACATTTTTTATCCACTCACAGACATCAGTCCATTCATCCATCCAGATATCTGCCCACACGTCTGTTCTGACTGAGCACCGGGTGCAGGATTGGCCTAGTGAGAATAGCAATTACTGCATACAGTGAATGAAATCACATCAGACACCATGGCCCTCATTACGAGTCTGGCGGTCTACTGACTGCCAGACTCGTGGTGGCGGTCCCACCACCGACGGGCTGAGGGTGAGTACCCGTTCCTACAGCCGGGATGGGCGGAGCGCCTGGCCGGAGATAAGCATCCCTGATCCAGTGGTCCATCAAAGACTGCTGGCGGTAATTCAAGTCATCTTCCGGCCAGGGATTTCATGGCGGTAGCACTGTCACGAAATTCGTGGTGGGAAGGCTACCAGTAACAGGAATTTGCATTCCTGTCGCCAGTAGATGATTCCCCCCCAATCTTCACAAGTCCTCCCCACCTCCCTTCCCTTACAACATTCCCACCCCCGAAGTCCCCGTAACACCCCCACCCCTTCTCTCCCAGTAGTAACTCCCACCCCCTGCTCACCGTACTAACCCTCAAGCCCTGATCCTCATACAAACCCCCTGCTCTCCATACTAACCCCCCACCCCTGATCCGTGTGCTAAGCCCCCACTCCGATCCCCATACAGACCCCCACCCCCACATACACACACTCACCCACATGCCCCCACAGACACACACACCCTGACACTCACAACACCCATACAGTCACATGCACACACACAACACCCATACAGTCACACGCATGCATTGCCATCACCACATTTACACTCAGACACACACGCACGCACGCACAAACACTCGCCCGCCTCCCCCATTCATGACCCGCATACCCACACACTTACACACATCCATTCACACCCCCTCCCCTTGCGGAGGACACTTACCTCATCCGATGAGGTAATCAATCAATCAATCAGTGTATTTGTAAAGCGTGCTACCACCCGTGAGGGTTTCAAGGCGCTGGGGGTGGGGCGGGGTGCTGCTACTGCTCAAATAGCCAGGTCTTGAGCCGCTTACTGAAAGTCAGCAGGTCTTCGGTATGTCGTAGGGGCAGGGGAAGGTTGTTCCAGGTCTTGGCGACGAGGTGGGAGAAGGATCTGCCTCCGGTAGTCACTCTTCGGATGCGGGGGATGGTGGCGAGGGTGAGTTCGGACTCACAGTGTACTTAATCCAGAAATACTAAAGAACAGCAGGCTCAATGAAGCAGAAAAAACACTATGGGGGTCATTACAACATTGGCGGTAAAAGCCACTTACCACCGTGCAGAAGACCACCAACACACCGCCGCGGAATTCCGCCACGGTCATTATGACCCACAGCTCGAAATCCGCCAAAATCCAGACACCCACACAAGTCCGCCACACCAAAGGTTAGTGATAAACTGGCGATAACAAA
This sequence comes from Pleurodeles waltl, assembly GCF_031143425.1. Lineage (NCBI taxonomy): Eukaryota > Metazoa > Chordata > Amphibia > Caudata > Salamandridae > Pleurodeles > Pleurodeles waltl. The sequence continues at coordinate 397,703,680 of NC_090440.1, read as the reverse complement.
ACCTCCACCGTCACGCCAACAGGAATACGGCCACACTATCATGACCCACGAATCCACGCAGCGGTCTTTCATCCGCGGCATTCCATTGGCGGTACTCACCGCCGCGCTCAAAATACACACACATTTACGAAACACTACCACATTGGACAATTCCAAATACACACACCTGATACACATACACACACCACTCCCACACATCCAATACAATATAAAACACACACCCATATCACCCACAAACCCTTACGTCAACAATTGCGATTGAAGGCCAGAGAGAGACACCACCATCTACAAACTAGCATCCACAGGCACTCAACACCATCACTCACACAACATCCAAGCACCTCACACAACACACCTCTAAATATCACCCCACACATCACAACACACACCATCCCACACATCACCCACCCCATGGCCCCGCAAAGACACCCCAGGTTCTCTGAGGAGGAGCTCAGGGTCATGGTGGAGGAAATCATCCGGGTAGAAACACAGCTATTCGGATCACAGGTGCAGCACACCACCATAGCTAGGAAGATGGAGCTATGGCAAAGAATCGTGGACAGGGTCAACACAGTGGGACAGCACCCAAGAACAGGGGATGACATCAGGAAGAGGTGGAACGACCTACGGGGGAAGGTGCATTCCGTGGTCTCAAGACACCATCTTGCGGTTCAGAGGACTGGCGGCGGACCCCCACCTCCTCCCCCAGAACTCACTACATGGGAGGAGCAGGTCTTGGCTATACTGCATCCTGAGGGCCTCGCAGGAGTAGCAGAAGGAATGGACTCTGGTAAGTCAAACCTTTAACTACTTCATCCCCCACACACCTGCATGCTATCACATACTCCCACCCTCACCCTCACCCCCATCACTCCAACTCCTCACGTATGTCCCAATATCACAAACCACACATCCCAAACCCAAGCCCTGCATGTAACACCAAGGCATGGACACCCATCACCAAAGCATGGCCACATACCCATACACCCCCCTAAACCATTATCACACAAGGTCCTACACAGGAATGCAAGCACTGGGGTACACGTTCACCCACCCATTGCACACCATGGCACACACAGATGCAATAATCATGCCTTTACACCCCTGCAGGACCCCTACCCAACGTCACCGGACAGGAGGGTCCAGATATGTCCACTCCACCCACAGAAGAGGCCCACAGTGATGACAGCAGCTCTGTCCAACTGGATCAAGATGACCAGCCCGGCCCATCTGGGACCTCGGGACAGTCGGTTACCCTCACACTGGCACAGGCCACTACAGAGCTTCCCCCCTCTGGAAACACCAGCACAGCACCCACCCAGCGGGCCCATACCTCTGTCCCCAGGACACGTCAATCAGCAGTGTGTCCACCACTACAGGGAACCCAGGCTAACCCACCACCCCAACAACACCAGGGACCTGGGGGCAGTGGTAGTGGGCACACGGTTTAGGGGACAGAGGCACAGGAACACAGGGGAACTTGGAGGGCTGCTGTGCGACAGGGGGAGGACAGGCCCAGGGAACCCACTCTCCACGAGGCCCTCTCCAACATCATGGGAGACTACCACCATTCCCAGGAGACGATGGCAAAGGTACTGGCCAAGTTTCAGGAGACCCAGCGGTTGCAGGAGGAACAGTATTTGGGCTTCAGGGAGGAACTCAAATCCATCACTTCCACCCTGGGCACCATTGTAGGGGTGCTGAAGGAACTCGTCAACTCCAGGAGGGACACTGTGGCACAACAAGGGGCCCCTGACACTAGCCTGGACGATGAACTGCCCACCACCTCCGCCGGTGCTAGTCGACAGGCGGCACAGCCACAGGACCACCACACCAGCACCCCGCCCCTTGCAGATAGAGAACCACCCGCAAGCGGTTCCTGAGATCCAGGACAAAGACAGAGAACAATGCCAAGACCCCGCCAAGAAATGAGACCACCCTGATTGTCATCCTTCTGTCCCACTTTGTCACCCTGTCCATACTTAAACTGCCCTAGCTCCACTTCCTATGCCCATTTGGACAATGCACCTGTGAGACTAATAGACTGGACTCTGCCATGGACATTCCTCCACCATCACCCCTGACCATTTTACAACCCCCTCCACTATTGAGCACTTAAATAAACACCCTTAAATCACAAAACAATCAGGAGTCTGTCTGTGCTTTCGAAAATGTGTATTAGCAATAACAGTGGCAAAATGCTATATCAAATGTAATGTCAACATACCTATGTCACACAGCTCTAGTCTATGCGGAAACAAAGCAGATGTCACACAGTGGGACCCACATCTGTGAAATCGTAAGGGAAAGTGACAACTCAGTGACCATACACTGGGTGAAAATGACAGACAGATGAGAAGTAGTAGAATTAAATCAGATGTAGCAGGCAGTGTTGTCTTCTTACCTTTGTCTCACTGGAAGTATTGCAGGATCACTGTGTTCCTGTTGTCTATGTCCTCTTCTTCTGCTTCCTCGTCTTCACTGTCCACAGGCTCCACAGCTGCCACAACACCTCCATCTGGACCATCCTCCTGCAGAAAAGGCACCTGTCATCGCAAAGCCAAGTTGTGAAGCATACAGCAGGCCACGATGATCTGGCACACCTTCTTTGGTGAGTAGAATAGGGAACCACCTGTCATATGGAGGCACCAGGACCTGGCCTTCAGGAGACCGAAGGTCCTCTCTATAACCCTCCTAGTTCGCCCATGGGCCTCATTGTAGCGTTCCTCTGCCCTTGTCATGGGATTCCTCACTGGGGTCAGTAGCCATGACAGGTTGGGGTAACCAGAGCCACCTGCAAATGTCGAGGGACAACTGTTAGACACACACTAACTCATAGGGACATCCCCAGACCCAGACACCTAGTCACACTGTATTGGGTCCATCTCCTCACCTAATAGCCACACACAGTGCCTCTGGAGTTGCCCCATCACATAAGGGATGCTGCTATTCCGTAGAATATAAGCGTCATGCACTGAGCCAGGAAATTTGACATTCAAATGGGAGATGTACTGGTCTGCCAAACACACCATCTGCACATTCATCGAATGGTAACTCTTCTGGTTTCTGTCACCTGTTCACTCCTGCGGGGTACCAAGGCCACATGTGTCCCATCAATGGCACCTATGATGTTGGGGATATGTCTCAGGGCATAGAAATCACCTTTCACTGTAGGCAAATCCTCCACCTGAGGGAAAACGATGTAGCTCCGCATGTGTTTCAGCAGGGCAGACAACACTCTGGACAACACGTTGGAGAACATAGGCTGGGACATCCCTGATGCTACGGCCACTATAGTTTGAAAAGACCCACCTGCTAGGAAATGGAGTACTGACAGCACCTGCACTTGAGGGGGGATTCCTGTGGGATGGCGGATAGCTGACATCAGGTCTGGCTCCAACGGGGCACACAGTTCCAGGATCGTGGTACGATCAAGTCTATAGGTGATGATCACATGTCTTTCCTCCATTGTCAACAGGTCCACCAGCAGTCTGTACAACGGAGGATGCCGCCATCTCCTCAAATGCCCCAGCAGACGGTGCCTATGGAGGAGAACAGCGAGCAGAGAGTCAACCAAATCTGAGGTATGTAAACACAGCTTAATTGGAAAATATTAGCAAATCGACATATGCTTGTATTAGTGTTTAAGCAAGGCCTAGATATGTGTGACGCAGTCCAAAATAATGCCATGTAGCCCCCTGAAATGGCGGCTGCCTGACCTGTAAAGTGGGACAATGGGATGTGAGGTAACTGCGCTGGCGTTCTACACCGTCGCGGTAGGCGGTCGAAGACCGCAGCGCAATCCTGCATTAGTTAACATTGGACCCTATGGGTCCCAGGAGCCAATAACGATGTACGCCGGCGGTGACAGTACCACCGCCGCGGACGTGACCGCCATTTTCTCTCTGTTGAATCACTTGATACCTGATCTTCGACAGGAGAGGACCTACACTGCAAGTGCTGCTGTGACCTCAGTCTGGAAGAGACAATGGCTCGTGTGTCTGGGGAAAGGGCCCCTGCTTTCAGCACGGAGGAGTTGGAGAAACTAGTGGATGGGGTCCTCCCCCAGTACACGCTACTCTACGGTCCTCCAGACAAACAGGTAAGTACACTGTGAGCATGCTGTATGGGCAATGCCTGTGTGGAGTGGTGTGGATGAAAGATAGGGGGGGTGAGAATGAGGTGTGCATGAAACGACGGTCAGTGCATGTGCGTCATGGCAAGGATAGAGATGCGGGGCAATTACTGTGACGGTGCGGACGGTAATATCTTCTCCTTTTCCCCTGTACTATTCCTGTAGGTCAGCGCCCACCAGAAGAAAGACATTTGCTGTGCCATCGCCAAGGAAGTCCGGACCCTGGGTGTCTACCACAGACGGAGCACCCACTGCCGTAAAAGATGGGAGGACATTGTCTGCTGGAGCAAGAAGACGGCGGAGGCCAATCTGGGGATGGCCTCCCAACGTAGGAGGGGTGCCCGTCGCACCGTGACCCCCTGGTGTTCCGGATCCTGGCGGTGGCATACCCCGAGTTAGATGGGGCTTGAGGGCATCACAGCAGCCACAAGGGGGTGAGTACACTCTCATTCTGCTGATTCAGCGTGCATTGGAGGTGTCTGGGTGGGGGAGGTGGGCTATGGGTTCCCCTCGGTCAGGGCGAGTTTAGTAGGCAAGGTCCCTTCTTAAGGCAGGCCCTGTGCCACTACACCCCACCTTTGTACAGTGCCAACTACACCTAGTCAGGCTCCTGTGTCATCCATGTGTGCAGCAATCGGGCATAGCCTTGTAACCCATGTCCCTGTGATTGATTAGGGAACTCCAAGTGCACGGCGCAGTGCAGGGGGCTTCTGTGTCTGTAGTGTCCGCCAACGGTAGCGGTATTGCATGCACTCAACATGTCTTTCTTCTGTCTCCCCCCCCCCTTTTTGTGGTCTTCCTGTTCTTGTGTGCATTAGCATCATCAGGCGGAGGAGCAGTGGCACCGGAGCAGGAGGGAGCTGTATCCCACATGGCCCTGGAGGGCGACACAACGGAGTCTGAATTCACCAGTGGGACGGAGGGTGAGGGGAACTCCACGGCGGGGACAGGAGCTGAGACCAGCGATATGGACTCCTCCTCAGATGGGAGCTCCCTTGCGGTGGTGGGCCCATCTGTGCCCCCCGAATCTACAGGTACAGCCGCCACCCCCCTACCAGCACCGCCCTCCCAGCAGCCCCTCAGCATGTGTCCCGTGCCCGCTCACCCAGGAGGGTGGGCATCTCCTTCGCCCCAGGCACCTCAGCCCCTGCTCCTGTCGCCCCTGCTGCCCTCAGTGAGGAGGCCATTGACCTCCTCAGGTCACTCACTGTTGGGCAGTCCACCATTTTGAATGCCATCCAGGGTGTAGAGAGGCAGTTGCAACAAACCAATGCAGACCTGGAGGGCATTCATTCTGGTCAGGCATCCCATCAGCAAGCTTTTCAGACTCTGGCCTCAGCACTGATGGCAGCCATTGTCCCTGTCTCTAGCCTCCCCCCTCAAACTTCCTCCACCCAGACCCAAACCCCTGTACCTCACCCTATCCCAAGCACACCATCAGACCAGCATGCACACACCTCAACACACAAGGGAAGCTCTGGCAAACATAAGCACCACACATCCCACAGGCACTCACGCAAGCATCATAAACATGCAGACACACCAACATCCACTGCCTCCACTGTGTCCCCCTCCTCCCCTCTCCCTCCTCCCTCCCTGTCTCGTCTCCACTCACACCTGCATGCACTACATCCTCAGCCACTACGTCCATCACTAGCACAACCAACCCCACACCCCGCTCACGTGCAGTCACCTCCCCCACTACCATGCACACGTTCCCTGTGTCCTCTCCCAATGTGTCTGTGAGCCCTCCTCCCAAACTACACAAACGCAGCCACACACCCACCCAACAGCCATCCACCTCACGATAGCCTCCAGCCCATGCACCTTCACCCAAAGTCAGCAAACGTACACCTCCTACAACCACTACCTCTTCCTCCACTCCCAAACCCCCTCCATCTACCCGTCCCGGTGTGTCCAAAAAACTTTCCCTGTCCAACCTTGACCTCTTCCCCTCACCTAGCCCCACCCCTTCAGTCTCCTAGGGCCCGCCTCTCCAGGTCCCAACCCAGCACCTCAGCCACAACATCTGTGGGACCTGTGGTGCCAGTAGAAACCGGCTTCTGGAGTGCACTAGGCAGCAGGGCAGCCAGAGTGGCAAGGAGCCAGAGCAAGGACAGTCCCCCACCTGTAAAGCACAAAAAGTTGGCCAGTGCCCGGCGAGAGAGAGGAAAGAAATCAGCCACCAAAGCTGCTCCCAGGGGTACAGTTGGGAGTGTGGAGACAGCTGTGCCACCATCCAAGATGGGGAAGGGGCACAGTAAAACCAGCAAGTCTGGGAAAATCTGCACGGCGGACAAGACCGCCACCAGCCCCGCTGCCGAGGACACCGCCGCCACCAGCCCCGCTGCCCATGACACCGTCGCCACCAGCACCGCTGCCCAGGACACCGCCGCCACCAGCACCGCTGCCCAGGACACTGCCGCCACCAGCACCACTGCCCAGGACACTGCCGCCACCAGCACAGCAGGCCAGTGAGCACCAAAGATTTCAACGCTATTGAGGCCGCCACGAGCAGGATGAAGCACTCTGGGCACAAAGCCCCCTCCAGAACCATTGGAGATTCACATCCACTACCTCAGTCCTTGGCAGGATGAAGCACTCTGGGCACAAAGCCCCCTCCAAAACCAGTGGAGAAAGGCATCCACTAGCTCTGTTCTTGGCAGGATGAAGCACTCTGGGCACAAAGCCCCCTCCAGAACCAGTGGAGAAAGGCATCCACTACCTCTGTCCTTGGCAGGATGAAGCACTCTGGGCACAAAGCCCCCTCCAGAACCAGTGGAGAATGTTATCCACTTGAGAGACTGTGGCTTTGCACTCCCCAGGATGCAGCAGTGGGCAAACCACCCACTTTAGAGACTTGAGAGACTGTGGCTTTGCACTCCCCAGGATTGAACAGTGGGCAAACCACCCACTGGAGAGACTTGAGAGACTGAGGCTTTGCACTCCACAGGACTGAACAGTGGGCAAACCACCCACTGTAGAGACTTGAGAGACTGTGGCTTTGCACTCCCCAGGATTGAACAGTGGGCAAACCACCCACTGTAGAGACTTGAGAGACTGTGGCTTTGCACTCTCCAGGATTGAACAGTGGGCAAACTACCCACTGGAGAGACTTGAGAGACTGTGGCTTTGCACTCCCCAGGATTGAACAGTGGGCATGGAGCCACCTCGTGGATCTGGCGTCGTGCACTCATCCGGCTGAGGTGCCCCCCCTTCCCTTCCCCCTGAGGTGCCTGTTTTATTTCTATCTGATGCCCCAGCAGTGTTCTCTCCGTCTTGTTCGGGTATCTTGTGTGGGCCTCGCCCATGCCTTTTGTGCCCAGTGGTCCACGGACTATGATAGTGGAATACCTTGGACTTGTATTCTTGGTGTATATATTCGTTTATAGTGTACATATCATTAGACATGTATATTTTTTTGATTACTGGATTTGGATATATTACAATCATTCTACTCATTTCCTTTTGTCCTTGCATTCTTCCAGGGGGTTTGGGTGGTGTAACTGTAATGTATCATGATGTATTAGTGTGTGTGTTGTCGTGGGTAAGGGTGGGGGTGGGGGTTTTGCGTGTTGCATGTGTGTGTCACTGTTTTTTCCCTCCCCCATCCCCTGTGTCGTAGGTGCAGTACTCACGTGGTCTTCGCTGCCGGCGTTCGTGCTCCTGGTAGAGGAGCAGGAAGATAAAGGCTGGAAGAATCTGAAGTTCCGGTTCCATGGCGTCCTGGTTCCTCGTGGGATGTGTAGAGGTGAGCGTTTCCCCTTCCAAGTCCTGTTTCCGCCGTGTTTTTGTTCACTGTGAATCCACCCCGGAAAAGGTGGCGGATTGGCCTGTTGTAATTCTGCGGGAGGTACATTGTCCTCCGCCTGTCTGTTGGCGGTTACCGCCGTGGTGTTTGTTTGTACCGCCTTGGCGGTCGGAGTGTTAAAGTGGCTGTCAATGTTGGCAGTTTCCGCCACAGTCGTAATTTTTTTTCCGGCGGCTTGTTGGCGGTTTTACCGCCGCTTTAACACCAACCTCCAGGGTTGTAATGACCACCTATAACTGCACGCTCCTCTTTAAGCTGTCATGAGAGTGGGAGCTGAATGATACTGAGTACAGGTATGGTATGTGCAGGGGTCAAATTATCCAAACCAACTAGTGAAGAGAGCAAACCAAACACCACTGCCAGCTACTAAGCACAGGCACACGCATCCGAAAGAAAAAATGGAGGAGAAGTGGACCAGAAAAGAGTGCAAGTTAGACAATCATTTGCAGTGCAATGTGTCCCGCGTTTGATCGAATTAGAGTTGTTAACGTTGTAAACTCCTAACTGGACTTTTCTTGCCACTTAAAGTGAAAATGAAAAGTAACACAGTTTTAGGTAAGCGACCCGATGGCCGCCGATAAGCACGAAGCAGACACGCAAAAGGAAACAGAAGTCCGCTTGTAGTGAAAAGTATTGGTAAAAGTGCAATAATCCATGTAACTGGCAAAAATGCAATTATCCATGAAACAGGGTTGATGTCATGCAAAGCGCTCAACTACTGCAAGATCGCACTGCCTATGAAATACAGAGAAAAAGTAGTCCAGAAACCATACAGAAAACACAGAGCCTCGGATGTTTTCAGTAGTTGGCCTGTGCGCTGGAGGAGGGCTAAATACTGGAAAAAGCATGACGTAAGCATGCCTTTCAATAATGAAATCAAGCAAATTTTAAAAGGCAAGCCCACAAACCAACCAAACTGATGGGCATGACATGGGCGTGGTTGCAAGCCCACAGAGAGATTACTATCCTAAAATCCTAAAAACAAAGGTTTCAAATGTGTTTTGCCCAGAAGGTTGGCACCCAATGCTGACACAAGACTTAAGATGTTATAATAACGAGGTAATACTGCAGACCCAACGTGTTGAGTTTGAAAAGTAGCAAATTTACTTTTCCTTACTAAAGAACGTGAACAAAATAAGAGGAACCTATCGATAATGGGAAGCTTGATTGGTGTGGTCTGCTTTCGAACAGGGCATGTTATATTTCCTTGGGCTAACAAATCTGACGTTACTGAACAGTCGTTGTTGACCAAATTGCAAGTCTAAATTGAATTTTTTTTTTTAAATCGTTGGGAAAAGCAGAATGAAAAATAGCAGTTTTTGTAATATGTCAAATGGATGATTTTTAGGAGATAATATTTTTGTTTTGAAAAACTACTTCAGCTAAATATAACAGACCAACTTTGTATTCTCAGTTTGGGAGACGATTTGTATATATTTGAGAGTCAAATTTTGTTTCTTTTGACAGTTTTATGAATTCTGCCCTTTTGCAGATGAGGCTTATTTATGGTGCTTGATTTCAAACACAGTACCACACTGGGCTAGAGCCAGCTTGTTTTTCCTCCCACATTTTTTATCCACTCACAGACATCAGTCCATTCATCCATCCAGATATCTGCCCACACGTCTGTTCTGTCTGAGCACCGGGTGCAGGATTGGCCTAGTGAGAATAGCAATTACTGCATACAGTGAATGAAATCACATCAGACACCATGGCCCTCATTACGAGTCTGGCGGTCTACTGACTGCCAGACTTGTGGTGGCGGTCCCACCACCGACGGGCTGAGGGTGAGTACTCGTTCCTACAGCCGGGATGGGCGGAGCGCCTGGCCGGAGATAAGCATCCCTGATGCAGTGGTCCATCAAAGACTGCTGGCGGTATTACAAGTCCTCTTCCGGCCAGGGATTTCATGGCGGTAGCACTGTCACGAAATTCGTGGTGGGAAGGCTACCAGTAACAGGAATTTGCATTCCTGTCGCCAGTAGACGATTCCCCCCAATCTTCACAAGTCCTCCCCACCTCCCTTCCCTTACAACATTCCCACCCGAAGTCCCCGTAACACCCCCACCCCTTCTCTCCCAGTAGTAACTCCCACCCCCTGCTCACCGTACTAACCCTCAAGCCCTGATCCTCATACAAACCCCCTGCTCTCCATACTAACCCCCACCCCTGATCCGTGTGCTAAGCCCCCACTCCGATCCCCATACAGACCCCCCACCCCCACATACACACACTCACCCACATGCCCCCACAGACACACACACCCTGACACTCACACTCACAACACCCATACAGTCACACGCACACACACAACACCCATACAGTCACACGCACACACACGCATTGCCATCACCACATTTACACTCAGACACACACGCACGCACGCACAAACACTCGCCCGCCTCCCCCATTCATGACACGCATACCCACACACTTACACACATCCATTCACACCCCCTCCCCTTGCGGAGGACACTTACCTCATCCGATGAGGTAATCAACCAATCAATCAGTGTATTTGTAAAGCCTGCTACCACCCGTGAGGGTTTCAAGGCGCTGGGGGTGGGGCGGGGTGCTGCTACTGCTCAAATAGCCAGGTCTTGAGCCGCTTACTGAAAGTCAGCAGGTCTTCGGTCTGTCGTAGGGGCAGGGGAAGGTTGTTCCAGGTCTTGGCGACGAGGTGGGAGAAGGATCTGCCTCCGGTAGTCACTCTTCGGATGCGGGGGATGGTGGCGAGGGTGAGTTCGGCTGAGCAGAGTTGGCGGGACGGGGTGTAGAAGTTGAGTCGTCTATTGAGATAGGCTGGGCCGGTGTTGTGGAGCGCCTTGTATGCTTGGGTGAGGAGCTTGAAGGTTATCCTTTTGTTGACGGGGAGCCAGTGTAGGTTTCTCAGAAGGGGAGTGATGTGGCGGTGGGCATCGAGGCTCAGGCGTGCGGAGGCGTTTTGTATGTGTAGCAGTCGTTTGAGGAGTTTGGCCGGTGCTCCTGCGTAGAGGGCGTTTCCGTAGTCAAGTTTGCTGCTGACATGGGTTTGGGTGACTGTTCTTCTTGTATCTGTGAGGATCCATCTGTAGATCACGCGGAGGATGTTGAAGCAGGATAAGGAGACGGTGCTGACTTGCTTGGTCATGGAGAGTGTTGAGTCAAGGATGACACCCAGGTTGCATGCTTGGTTGGTGGGTGTTGGGGGTGCTCCTAAAGCGGTCGGCCACCAGGAGTCGTCCCAGGCTGAGGGGTTGGTGCCGAGGATGAGGTCCTCTGTCCTATCTGAGTTTAACTTCAGTTTGCTGTTCCTCATCCATTCGGCAATAGCCTTCATTCCATTGTGGAGGTCGGATCAGTTGGGTGTCGTCTGCGTGGGAGATGATGTTGAGGTTGTGTAGTTGGGCGACGTGGGCGAGCGGGGCCATGTAGACGTTGAGCAGTGTAGGGATGAGGGATGGTCCTTGGGGAACGCCACAGATGATCTTGGAGGCTTCGGAGCGGAAAGGTTGAGGCGGACGCTCAGGGTTCTGCCGGAGAGGAAGGAGGTGATCCACTCTAGGGCTTTATCTCAGATCCCTGCGTTGTGGAGGCGTGTGCCTAGGATGCGGTGGTAGACGGTGTTGAAGGTGGGCAAGAGGTCCAGGAGGATGAGAGCCGCGGTCTTGCAAGGCACTGATGTCGTCGGTGGCGGCGACGAAGGCGGTTTCGGTACTGTGGTTGCTGCGGAACCCAGACTGGGATGGGTCCAGGATGTTGTTTACTTCAAGGTAGTGGGTTAGTTGTCTGTTGACGATCTTCTCAATGATCTTGGCCGGGAATGGGAGCTGGGAGATGGGGCGGAAGTTATTGAGGTCTCTCAGGTCTGCCATGGGTTTCTTGAGTAGGGGTTTGATTTCAGCATGCTTCCAGCTTTCGGGGTAAGTCACGGTCTCGAAGGAGATGTTGATGACTTTGCAGAGGTGGGGTGCGATGGTGATGCTTTCTTTGTTAAAGATGTGGTGCGGGCATGGGTCTGAGATCTAGAGTGGATAGTGCTCATGGTTTTGATTGTGTCGTCTTCGTTAACGTTGGCCCAGGCGAGCAGAGGGTCGTAGTTGAGGGTGGGTGGAGAGTCTGGGGTGTCGGTGATTGGCAGGGTGGTCTGGCTGTTGAAGCTGTCGTGTATGTCTGTGATCTTGTGGTGGAAGAAGGCGGCGAGGGAGTTGCACAGGTCTTGTGAAGGTGGGATGTTGTTTGTGCTGGAGCTGGGGTTGGAGAGTTCCTTCACGATGTTGAAGAGCTCCTTGCTATTGTGTGCGTTGTTGTCCAGGTGGTCTTTGAAGGAGTTTTTTTTTGGCAGATCTGATGAGTTGATGGTGATTGCGGATGGCATTCTTGAAGGCGGCATGGTTGTCCGGTGTCTGTTCGAGGAGCCACTTTCTTTCCAGTTTCCGGCAGGTTTGCTTGGAGGCTTGAAGGTCCGGGGTGAACCAGCTGCCTCTCCTGTTGGCAGCTCTGTTGGAAGGTTTGTTGAGCGGGGCGAGTGTGTTGGCGCATTTGTTGATCCAGCGCCAGAGGTTGCAGGCAGCGAGGTTGGGATTGGTGGGTGCGATGTTTTTTTTGGGGGGAGGTTGGTGTTCAGCTGGTCCTGGTTGATTTTGCTCCAGTTGCGGTGGGGGATCTGTTGGGTGCAGTGGTGCGTGGTGATTTTCCGGAAGGTGAAGGGGACGCAGCGCTAGCCGGTCCATGGGAGTTTGGTGGTGTGGCTGAAGGCGACGTGGGGGATAGTGCAGAAGACGGGGTCCAGCGTGTGGCTGGCGGAGTGTGTTGGAGTAGTGATGAGTTGTCTGAGTCTGAGGGTGGCGAGGTTGTCGATCGGGGTGATGGAGTTGGGGTCGTTGTTATTCTCTAGGTGGAAGTTCAGATTGCCGAGGAGGACATAGTCGGTGGAGGCTATGGTGTGTCTGCTGACGAGGTCAGCGATGGAGTCACAGAAGCAGAGCGGGTGTTTAGTAGGCTGCATCAGAGGTAGTTGCTGTCCGGTTCAGCCAGTGGTGTGGCGATTTCGAGGCTGGTGAGGCTGCAGTTCCGGCAGGTGAAGGGTCCCTGGGTGTGGCCAGGGGAGGCCAGGAAGCAGGCGTGTGATTGTCCGGTGTTGAGTGCGTGGAGGGTGCTGGCGGTGTAACGCCGTTGCTGGCCATGGTGGTCATGGGGACCAGGGGTCCTTGCGCTAGGCGCGGTCCAGGCACAGACGGGCGCAGACGGGCTTGCCTCTGGTGCGACTCCGGTGCACCAGCGGCGCGTCTGCTGCGTGGCCGCCATTAAGAAGGGGAGGTGGGAGGGAGGAGAAGCTGGGAGGAGGGAGGGGGTGGAACCAATGGGAGCCCGAGGGGGGCAGGGCCGCAGGGACGCAGCGGCAAGGCCGGGGAACCGGCAAGAGCTGGAGCAAAAAAACAAGGCAGTAGGAGCAGCGGGAAAAATGAAGTGGGGCACACAAATGGCACTGATTCATAAGAAATCACAGGCAAAAACTAAATCTGATATGTATGGAACAAAACACAGAGTGAGTGCAGAAAATGCTGGAATCTCCCACTGTAAATGGCAGCGGCAGCGAGGCAGCAGGGACGGGGCCAGGGACACGGGGGCAGAATGGAGGATCCGCCCGACGCGAGGAGTCGAGCCTGGCCCAAAACAGGTCAGGGGTCACCCTTCGCATTGCGCCTTAAGAATGGCAGAAAGCTGCCAGCAGTTGTAATATGGCAGTCTGCAGACCGCCAGCACTGGCGGTCTAGGGAAGGCTTTGACAATGGCGGTCTTGCTAAAAGACTGCCAAAGTCATAATGAGGGCCCATGTATGTAAGTAAAGCCACAAGGTTGGGGGCCTCAGGATTTTTTATTACCTTCCCCAACAAGTCACAGCCTCAACCAACTGGACCGTATGACACAGGGTTATGAAGGGAGACACCCCTTGTCACATTACAGTATTGGGATAGACCATGTCCCAACACAAAAACATCTATTTATCCATCTACTTATTCAACCTTACTATCGATCATTGTGTGCAGCGACACATCCTTATCTCCTTATATTTTATTAATACATCCATATATCTAGCAGTGCGTGCAGGTGTGTTGTCTGTGTGGGATAATCTGCACCTGTAAGGGCTTTTCTGAGTTTGGTGGAAATAACCATTTAGCTCTAACCGACGATACGGGCAATCCAGATCCGCCCTTTTCCTCCAAGCCTTTGAGTCCAATGAATCTTTTTAAGAGTCCAGAGGACAAGGAAAAAACACATTCGCTCAACACATTAAAAGACAGTGTAACCCATTTAGTCACACATTAAATGTCAGAAACTAACTTAAAGTTCAGAAAGGGATTTATTGCAGGTTCAGAGTTAAACTTAGATAAATGAGTCTCATAACCATACTATATATGTAGAGAATCACCAAAGGAAAACTAAAGCATTGTACAATATTAAATTTCACTAACATATAAAAGACTAATCTTAATGGCAACACTACAGAAACAAGGAAACATGTATGATGCTTTGAATTCAAGCTCATATTTTCCTGCCTAATCATTGAATCTAAATTCCTAGTTATCCAAATAAGCTAAGGACAAGTTTGGAGAAAAATGTCAGCATTACAAAAACTTCAGTGGAAGTTTTTGCCAAGAGAGATGTGCATAGCATGAAGCCACTTAGTCCAGCAAGGGAAGAGCTCTGCTTTAGTCAAGGGCAAAAGAGAATCTAAATCTTGACTAACTAACCAACACTTTAATCAACCTCAGAATCTTCCAGTAGCTGACATCATAGCCAAGGACATTTCCACTGACAGGTCACCGTAGTGAATGTAATCCAATTAGCCTTCCTTCTCTCTGGAACACATCTGTGTGACCTTGGATTTTATGTCTTGTGTGTCAGCCTCTGTAAAGACTTGGACACCAGGGAAAAGTTGGGAATCCACTGACAACAGTAGCCAACCATTCCCAAAAACATCCTCACTTCCTTTTGTGTTGTTGGTGGACTCATCTTCAGAAGAGCTGAAATTCTCTCTTCTGACACTTTTCTCTCTCCTTTCTCAATGTGATGACCCAGTTATTGCACTTCTTTCAGACAGTACTGCAGCTTTCCTGGGGACAATTTACATCCATTCTCGGCCAGGTGGTTCAACAGAGCAATGGTATCTTGTTTACATGCTTCAACAGAGCAATGGTATCTTGTTTACATGCTTCCTGGGTATTCAGCGCCACCAACAGGTCATTGATGTATTGTATTGGGAAAGAGTTACAAGGAATAACCAAAGATTCCAGATTTTTCTTCAGAATCTGGTTGAAAATGGAAGTACTCTCTGTGTACCTTTGTGGGACACAGCACTGTGCCAAAACGTGATTTCTGAACCAAAATGCGCAGAGGAATTGGCTATCCTCATGCAACGGTATTGAGAAAAAGGCTTGACATAAAACAATGACAGTGAACTACTCACCCTCACATGGAACCTGAAACAATATCACAGCTGGATTTGGTACCACAGAACAACAAGGAATGACTATATTGTTTACTTTATGCAGATTCTGTACATTCCTGTACTTAACATTCAACTTCTGTAAGCCCCTAATGGGGGAATCTAAAACAATATCACAGCTGGATTCAGTACCATGGGACAACAAGGAATGACTATATTGTTCCCTTTACAGAGATCCAGTACAATCCTGTACATTCAGCTTCTGTAAGCCCATAATAGGGGGATTGCAAGGACTGCCCATGATTTCCCTTAGGATTCCCTTCTCAATCATAGACTTGATCACACAACAAATCTCCACAATCGTCTCAGGTGTCAGATTGTATTGTGGTATTCTCTGGAATTCAGCATTTGGTTTGCCTGTTATTAGGACAGGCTCAACTCCTTTAATCAGTCCGATATCCTTTCCTGAAAAATCCCACACTTCAATTTTGACTGTGTCTCTCAAATAGAGGGGTAAATCATCAACAGTCAACAATGTGACAAGGTACAAGAGGACCTATCATTTGCCAATTTGAAAGATGCGTCCTCATCATGAGTTTGCATTTCTGTGCCTGCTGGAGTGCAGTACATAGTGCAATTTAATTTGCAGAGCAAATCCCTCCCCAATATGTTTACTGGGCTAGAATCACACACCACAAATCTGCATCTGCCTCCAAAAGATCCTATTCTCATCAAAACTGCTTCAGTTTCTGGGTGGTCATTTGCTTGTTTGCTACTCCTACAACTTGGACTAATTTTCCAGAGAGGCATAGGTTTGGAACCTCTATTTTTCTCAAAGTAGAGCTGGTAGCACCAGTGTCAACCAAATATGACACAGGAGGCCACCCACCTCGCTGTTTATAAATGGTCCGCTCTAGTCCACCTCCAAAGCTGCACCAAGCATGCAGTCTTCCTCCCCTCTCAGGCACTGTCAGAATGACTGACTGGAGTCGTATTCATCTTTTCTGTCAAATAGGGGAAATTGTTGGTAAGCATTTCTTCCCTGAATCACATTCATGATTAAATTCGGAACCTGATTAGCAGTGGGTCTGGAACTCACTGCATTTTGTTGTGGCATTTAAAGGTTGGGGAACTTGCATCGTCGGGGCTTGGGGCATGGTAAAATTTTGATTTCTCTGTCTCAGTACATTCTGCATTTGTGCAGTGTTAGCATTCTGTGGTGGCACAAATCCGGAATTGTGGAGCTGATTAACCAGATTAAAACAACATTCCTACTTCCAATGCCCCATCTTGTTACAGACGTGACAAAGGGTAGTTCTTTTCAAGCTATTAATAACCATCCCAGTACCAGGGTCTTATTCTGCCAGCAAAACAGATACTGCTGAATGATCATACTGATCTCTGGTCTGAAACCTGTCACAAACCTTGACACAAAATGTCCCATGTCTTTAGGTTAAAGCATCTCCATTCCACTATACAGCTTGAATGCCAACAACAACCTTTCATAGTAAGCATGGATCGTTTCATTGGCTTCCTGAGTCATTCTGTCAATTTTAACCCAGTCTATATTTTGAGGTGGGACCTTTTTTTCAAGAATGTCATAACCTGATGATACGTTTTCATCACCAGCGATGAGGGACATTTCGTTATGGCACTTCTCATTGGCTCAGCCTCAGGCCACTGAACAGCTATCTTACATTCCGTCCACAAGTCTCTTGAAACAACAGTATCAAACAACATATTCAGCTCAGGCCACAATACCTGCAATATTTTCACAAACCTCTCAGCTTGTTTATACCACTCCACTGGCTTTTCTCTCAACTTTGGGTACTCATTGGTAAATGCTGCAAGATCAATTCTACTCCAAGGCACATGCACGTAACCTCGACCAGGCACTGCTCTCAAAGGGAAGTTAGTTCTTGCAGGAGGCGGCTCTCCCGGGGGCTTCTTTGCTTCTTTATTTTTCTCCTACATAGCTTCCCATTTATCTAATTCATTCGACTTTTGGATATTGTGGACCAATTTCCTAATTTGAGTTTTCATTCCTGTAATTCTCATGTCAATTATATCCTTTTCATTGGAATACACTTGATAGCTTCTTTGCGAAGCTTTAGTCCTGTTTTAATCTATCTCATACCTTTTGGCTAATTCCTCTAGCTTATCATGGGCCTGACCCACACGCTTGGTAATGTCCCTACATATAAACTCAAGTTCCTTCTCATGATAGGTATCCAATCACTCTAAACTAAGATTTCCATTATTAATCTCATCCAGTTCTATTTTAACTTTTAGCACATCCACTAACTGTTCTCTAGGTGGTGAAGGAATAATTCCCTGGCTCAGTTCTGAACTCACGTTTCCTCTCGAAGGAATATCTTAATTGAAAGCTCTCACCCACTGTAGGAAGTTGGCTCTGTATATACTATTTCAAAGTAAGAAATAGTGTGCACAGAGTCCAAGGGTTCACCTTAGAGGTAAGATAGTGGCAAAAAGAGATAATTCGAATGCTTTATTTTGTGGTAGTGTGGTCGAGCATTAGGCTTATCAGAGGGTAGTGTTAAGTATTTGTTGTACACACAGAGGCAATACATGAGGAACACACACTCAAAGACTGATTCCAGGCCAATAGGTTTTTACATAGAAAAATATATTTTCTTAGTTTATTTTAAGAACCACAGGTTCAAGATTTACAAGTAATACTTCAAATGAAAGGTATTCCACTCCGGTATTCTAGGAACTTTGAATAATCACAAAAGCATGTACAGTTTTGGCAAAAATGTCAATAAGCTATTTTAAAAGTGGACACTGCAAAAATCAACAGTTCCTGGGGGAGGTAAGTAGTTGTTAAGTTCACAGGTAAGTAAAACACTTACAGGGTTCAAAGTTGGGTCCAAGGTAGCCCACCATTGGGGTTTCAAGGCAACCCCAAAGTTACCACACCAGCAGCTCCAGGCCGGTCAGGTGCAGAGGTCAAAGAGGTGCCCAAAACACATAGGCTTCAATGGAGAACAGGGGTGCCCCGGTTCCAGTCTGCTAGCAGGTAAGTATCCACGTCCTCGGAGGGAAGACCAGGGGGGTTTAGTAGGGCTCCGGGGGGGACACAAGCAGGCACAGAAAGTACACCCTCAGTGGCACAGGGTGGCCGGGTGCAGAGTGCAAAGAGACGTCGGGTTTTGTATTGAAAACAATGGGGAGACCCGGGGGTCTCTTCAACGATGAAGGCACAGTGGGGGCTCCTCCTGGGTCACCACCACCTGGGCTATGCAGAGGGTCGCCTAGGGGTCGCTCCTGCACTGGAGTTCGGTTCCTTCAGGTCCTAGGGGCTGCGGGTGCAGTGTCGGGTCCCTTGTTACAGGCAGTCGCAGTCATGGGGAGCCTCTGGATTTCCTCTGCAGGCGTCGCTGTGGGGGCTCAGAGGGGTCAACTCTGGCTACTCACGGGCTCACAGTCCCCGGGGAGTCCTCCCTGTAGGGTTGGTTTTCCGCAGGTCGAGCCGGGGACGTTGGGTGTAGAGTAGAAAGTCTCATGCTTCCGGCGGGAAACGTGAAGTCCTTGTAGTTGTTTCTTTGTTGCAAGAAAGCTGCAGATGGTTGAACAGAGCCACTGTTTACGGGAGTTTCTTGGTCCTTGGGTGCAGGGCAGACCTCTGAGGCTTCAGAGGTTGCTGGTCCCTGTTGGATGCCTCACTGTTGCAGTTTTCTTCGAAGTTGGGAGACAGGCTGGTAGGGCTGGGGCCAAAGCAGTTGTAGTCTCCATCTTCACTGCAGGGCTTCAGGTCAGCAGTCCTTCTTCTTCTTTAGGTTGCAGGAATCTTGCTTCCTAGGTTCTGGGGGGGCCCTAAATACTGAATTTAGGGGTGTGTTTAGGTCTGGGAGGGCAGTAGCCAATGGCTACTGTCCTTGAGGGTGGCTACACCCTCTTTGTGCCTCCTCCCTGTGGGGAGGGGGGCACATTCCCTAATCCTATTGGGGGAATCCTCCTTCTACAAAATGGAGGATTTCTAAAAGTAAGGGTCACCTCAGCTCAGGACACCTTAGGGGCTGTCCTGACTGGTGGGTGACTCCTCCTTGTTTTTCTCATTATCTCCTCCAGCCTTGCGGCCAATGTGGGGGCAGTGGCCAGAGGGGCGGGCATCTCCACTAGCTGGGATGCCCTGGGGTGCTGTAACAAAAGGGGTGAGCCTTTGAGGCTTACCCCCAGATGTTACAGTTCCTGCAGGGGGAGGTAAGAAGAACCTCCATCCAGTACAGGCTTTGTTCCTGGCCACAGAGTGAGAAAGACACTCTCCCCCTGTGGCCAGCAACATGTCTGGTGTGTGGCAGGCTGGCAAAAACTAGTCAGCCTACACTGGAAGTCAGGTAGGTTTTCAGGGGGCATCTCTAAGATGCCCTCTGGGTGTATTTTACAATAAATTGCACACTGGCATCAGTGTGCATTTATTGTGCTGAGAAGTTTGATCCCAGTTTTCAGTGTAGCCATCATGGAACTGTGGAGGTCGTGTTTGATAAACTCCCAGACCATATACTTTTATGGCTACCCTGCACTTACAATGTCTAAGGTTTTGCTTAGACAATGTACGGGCATAGTGCTCATGCACCTATGCCCTCACCTGTGGTATAGTGCACCCTGCCTTAGGGCTGTCAGGCCTGCTAGAGGGGTGACTTACCTATGCCACAGGCAGTGTGAGGTTGGCATGGCACTCTGAGGGGAGTGCCATGTCGATTTAGTCATTTTCTCCCCACCAGTACACACAAGCTGTGAAGCAGTGTGCATGTGCTGAGTGAGGGGTCCCCAGGGTGGCATAAGACATGCTGCAGCCCTTAGAGACCTTCCCTGGCATCAGGGCCCTTGGTACCAGGGGTACCAGTTACAAGGGACTTTCCTGGGTGCCAGGGTTGTGCCAATTGTGGAGACAAAGGTACAGTTTAGGGAAAGAACACTGGTGCTGGGGCCTCGTTAGCAGGGTCCCAGCACTCTTTCAAATCATAACTTAGCATCAGCAAAGGCAAAAAGTCAGGGGGTAACCATGCCAAGGAGGCATTTCCTTCCACAACCCCCCAAATGAAAGAGGATGATACTAACCTTTCCCAAGAGAGTCTTCATTTTCTAAGTGGAAGAACCTGGAAAGGCCATCTGCATTGGCATGGGCAGTCCCAGGTCTGTGTTCCACTATAAAGTCCATTCCCTGTAGGGATATGGACCACCTCAACAGTTTAGGGTTTTCTCCTTTCATTTGCATGAGCCATCTGAGAGGTCTGTGATCAGCATGAACTATAAAGTGAGTACCAAAGAGGTATGGTCTCAGCTTCTTCAGGGACCAGACCACAGCAAAGGCCTCCCTCTCAATGGCACTCCAACACTGCTCCCTGGGGAGTAACCTCCTGCTAATAAAAGCAACAGGCTGGTCAAGGCCATCATCATTTGTCTGGGACAGGACTGCTCCTATCCCATGTTCAGAGGCATCTGTCTGCACAATAAACTGCTTAGAGTAATCTGGAGCTTCTAGAACTGGTGCTGTGCACATAGCTTGTTTCAGGGTGTCAAAGGCCTGTTGGCACTCTACAGACCAGTTTACCCTCTTGAGCATTTTCTTGGAGGTAAGTTCTGTGAGGGGTGTCACTATTGATCCATATCCCTTCACAAACCTCCTATAGTAACCAGTCAAACCAAGGAATGCCCTGACTTGAGTCTGGGTTTTTGGAGCTACCCAGTCCAGAATAGTCTGCATCTTGGGTTGGAGTGGCTGATCTTGGCCTCCACCTACAAGGTGTCCCAAGAAAACCACAGTACCCTGCCCTATCTGACATTTAGATGCCTTGATAGAGAGGCCTGCTGCTTGCAGGGCCTGCAAAACCTTCTTCAGGTGGACCAGGTGGTCCTGCCAGTTGGAGCTGAAGACATAAAAATCATCAAGATAAGCTGCACTAAAGGACGCCAAGCCAGCAAGGACTTGATTTACCAACCTTTGGAAGGTGGCAGGGGCATTCTTTAAGCCAAAGGGCATCACAGTAAACTGGTAGTGCCCATCAGGTGTAGAGAATGCTGTTTTCTCTTTTGCTGCTGGTGCCATTCTGATTTGCCAGTACCCTGCTGTAAAGTCAAACGTACTTAAGTACTTGGCAGCACCCAAGTTGTCTATTAACTCATCTGCCCTTGGAATGGGATGGGCATCTGTCTTGGTGAGAGAATTAAGTCCTCTGTAGTCCACACAGAACCTCATCTCTCTCTTGCCATCTTTTGTGTGAGGTTTGTGGACTAAGACCACTAGGCTAGCCCAGGGGCTGTCAGAGTGCTCAATCACTCCCAATTCCAGCATCTTGTGGACTTCCACTTTGATGCTTTCCTTAACTTGATCAGACTGTCTAAAATGTTTGTTTTTGACAGGCATGCTGTCTCCTGTGTCCACATCATGGGTACACAGGTGTGTCTGACCAGGGGTTAGGGAAAAGAGCTCAGCAAACTGCTGGGGGACATGCCTGCAGTCAGCTTGCTGTTGGCCAGAGAGGGTGTCTGAGTAGATCACTCAATCTACTGTGCCATCTTTAGGGTCAGTGGAGAGGAGATCAGGGAGAGGTTCACTCTCTGCTTCCTGGTCCTCATCTATAACCATCAAAAGGTTCACATCTGCCCTGTCATGGATGAGTTTCAGGTAATTAACATGGATGACCCTCTTGGGGGTCCTGCTAGTGCCTAGGTCCACCAGGTAGGTGACCTCACTATTCTTCTCTAGCACTGGGTAAGGGCCACTCCATCTGTCCTGAAGTGCACTGGGAGCCACAGGCTCCAGAACCCAGACTTTCTGCCCAGGCTGAAATTCAACCATAGCAGCCTTTTGGTCATACCACATCTTCTGGAGCTGTTGGCTGGCCTCAAGGTTTTTGCTTGCCTTTTCCATGTACTCTGCCATCCTGGAACGTAGGCCTAGTACATAGTCCACTATATCTTGCTTAGGCGCATGAAGAGGTCTCTCCCAGCCTTCTTTCACAAGAGCTAGTGGTCCCCTAACAAGATGGCCAAACTGAATTTTAAAGGGGGAAACCCTACTCCCTTTTGAGGCACCTCTCTGTAGGAGAAAAGCAGACATGGCAAGAGGACATCACATCTCCTTTTGAGCTTTTCAGGGAGCCCCATGATCAAGCCCTTCAATGTCTTGTTGAATCTTTCCACAAGACCATTGGTTTGTGGATGGTATGTTGTGGTGAATTTGTAAATCACCCCACACTCATTCCACATATGTTTCAGGTAAGCTGACATGAAGTTGGTACCTCTGTCAGAAACCACCTCCTT
Source organism: Pleurodeles waltl (assembly GCF_031143425.1). Taxonomy (NCBI): domain Eukaryota; kingdom Metazoa; phylum Chordata; class Amphibia; order Caudata; family Salamandridae; genus Pleurodeles; species Pleurodeles waltl. Next base: position 397,681,018 of record NC_090440.1, on the reverse strand, counting down.
AGGAAATCCAACTCTGGTAAAGATACCAATGAGTGCTTTGGCTACTGCAGGAGCAGTAGTGGACCTAAGGGGAATTGCTTCAGGGTACCTAGTAGCATGATCCACTACTACTAGGATATACTGATTCCCTGAGGCTGTGGGAGGTTCAAGTGGACCCACTATATCCACTCCCACTCTTTCAAAGGGGACCCCCACCACTGGAAGTGGAATGAGGGGGGCCTTTGGGTGGCCACCTGTCTTACCACTGGCTTGACAGGTGGCACAGGAGGCACAAAACTCCTTTACTTTCTGGGACATGTTGGGCCAATAGAAATGGTTGACTAACCTCTCCCAACTCTTGGTTTGTCCCAAATGCCCAGCAAGTGGAATGTCATGGGCTAAGGTTATAATGTACTCCCTAAACTCCTGAGGCACTACCACTCTCCTAGTGGCACCAGGTTTTGGATCTCTTGCCTCATTGTAAAGGAGTCCATCTTCCCAATAGACCCTCTGGGTTCCACTGACATTTCCTTTTGTTTCCTCAGCAGCTTGCTGCCTAAGGCCTTCAAGAGAGGGACTTGTTTCTTGCCCCTTGCACAGTTGTTCCCTTGTGGGTCCCCCTGGTCCCAAGAGCTCAACCTCATAAGGTTCCAACTCTATAGGCTCAGTTCCCTCAGGGGATAGAACTTCTTCCTGAGAAGAGAGGTTATTTTTCTTTGTCTGTGCTGAAGCTGGTTCCCCAGTCTTCTTTCCTTTTCTCTTGGACGGTTGGACCATAATTCCAGACTCCAACACCTCTTTTTCACCCTGAGCCTTGCACTGTGCCCTTGTCTTGACACAGACCAGTTCAGGGATACCCAGCATGGCTGCATGGGTTTTGAGTTCTACCTCAGCCCATGCTGAGGACTCCAGATCATTTCCAAGCAGACATTCAACTGGTATAGCAGAAGAGACTTCAACCTGTTTCAGGCCAGTGACCCCTCCCCATTCTAAAGTTGCCATAGCCATGGGATGTACTTTAGTCTGATTGTCGGCGTTGGTGACTGGATAAGTTTGTCCAGTCAGGTATTGTCCTGGGGAAACCAGTTTTTCTGTCACCATTGTGACACTGGCACCTGTATCCCTCAGGGCTTCTACACTAGCCCCATTAATAAAGAGCTGCTGCCTGTATTTTTTCATGTTAGGAGGCCAGGCAGCTAGTGTGGCTAGGTCCACCCCACCCTCAGAGACTAATGTAGCTTCAGTGTGGACCCTGATTTGCTCTGGGCACACTGTTGATCCCAGCTGGAGACTGGCTATTCCAGTGCTAACTGGAGTAGTAGTAGAAGTGGAACCTTTCTTGGGACAGGCCTTGTCTCCACTTTGGTGTCTCTGCTGGTTACAGCTATGACACCAGGCCTTTTTTTAGATCAAAGTTGTTACCCTTGTACCCAAATGAGGATTGTGAAGAGGCTTTGGACCCTCCCTCCTGAGCAGGTTTTTGGGGCCCTGTAGAGGACTCTTTACTTTTTCCCTTGGATGTCTCAACACTCTTCCCCTGGGGAGTCTTTGTGACCCTTTTCTTTTGGTCACCCCCTGTGGAAGTCTTGGTCACCCTAGTCTTGACCCAATGGTCTGCCTTCTTTCCCAATTCTTGGGGAGAAATTGGACCTAGGTCTACCAGATGCTGATGCAGTATATCATTGAAATAATTACTTTAAAGGTGTTCCTTCATAAACAAATTATACAGCCCTTCATAATCATTTACACCACTGCCATTAATCCAACCATCCAGTGTTTTGACTGAAAAGTCAACAGAATCAACCCAGGTCTGGCTCGAGGATTTTTGAGCTCCCCTGAACCTAATCCTGTACTCCTCAGTTGAGAATCCAAAGCCCTCAATTAGGGTAGCCTTCATGAGGTCATAGGATTCTGCATCTTTTCCAGAGAGTGTGAGGAGTCTATCCCTACACTTTCCAGTGAACATTTCCCAAAGGAGAGCACCACATTGAGATTTGTTTACTTTTCTGGTTGCACAAGCCCTCTCAAAAGCTGTGAACCACTTGATGATATCATCACCATCTTCATATTTTGTTACAATCCCTTTGGGGATTTTTAGCATGTTAGTAGTTTCTCTGATCCTATTTAAGTTGCTGCCACCATTGATGGGAGCTAAGCCCATCTCTTGTCTTTCCCTTTCTATGGCTAGGAGCTGTTTCTCCAAAGCCAATCTTTTGGCCATCCTACACAGGGGAGTGCTTCCAGAGCTGTCGGACTCCCCTGTGGGAGAAGCAGCATCTCTGACTATCACTTGTGGAGTCAGGGTTTGAGAAACCCTGGTCTCCCAAACTAGGACAGGAGGGGGGAAATTCTCCAGGTCACTAGCTTCCCCCTCTGTAAGGTTGTCTTCAGAGGGGTTGTCTCTAGCAAACTCTGGCAAAAGCTCCTGGAGCTGTACTTTGGTAGGGTTTGATCCAGTTTTTATCTTTTGAATTTTGGAGAGTCCTTAACTCTGATATCCTAAGATGCAGGTAAGGGGTGAGGTTGAGCTCCACCACCATCTCATCTGTACTAGACATTATTTCTCTAAAAGTTGGGATACTTTTGAAGAATCTAAAACTATCTCTAGAACTTAATCCAAACTTTTACAAAACTTTTAAACTCTAAAAGAAATGCTAACAGGGACTAACACAAGGCCCTAGCAGGACTTTTAAAAATTTTGAAAAATAGCTAACATTTCAAAAATCTGTTTCTAATGAAGAATATTTGGAATTTAGTCATGTGATCAGGTATTGGCTGAGTAGTCCAGCAAATGCAAAGTCTTAGACCCCACCGCTGATCCACCAATGTAGGAAGTTGGCTCTGTATATACTATTTCAAAGTAAGAAATAGTGTGCACCGAGTCCAAGGGTTCCCCTTAGAGGTAAGATAGTGGCAAAAAGAGTTAATTCTAATGCTCTATTTTGTGGTAGTGTGGTCGAGCAGTAGGCTTATCAGAGGGTAGTGTTAAGCATTTGTTGTACACACAGGCAATAAATGAGGAACACACACTCAAAGACTTACTCCAGGCCAATAGGTTTTTATATAGAAAAATATATTTTCTTAGTCTATTTTAAGAACCACAGGTTCAAGATTTACAAGTAATACTTCAAATGAAAGGTATTTCACTCAGGTATTCTAGGAACTTTGAATAATCACAATAGCATGTACAGTTTTGGCAAAAATGGCAATAAGCTATTTTAAAAGTGGACACAGTTCAAAAATCAACAGTTCATGGGGGAGGTCAGTAATTGTTAAGTTCACAGGTAAGTAAAACACTTACAGGGTTCAAAGTTAGGTCCAAGGTAGCCCACCATTGGGGGTTCAAGGCAACCCCAAAGTTACCACACCAGCAGCTCCGGGCTGGTCAGGTGCAGAGGTCAAAGAGGTGCCCAAAACACATAGGCTTCAATGGAGAACAGGGGTGCCCCGGTTCCAGTCTGCCAGCAGGTAAGTACCCACGTCCTCGGAGGGCAGACCAGGGGGGTTTTGTAGGGCACCGGGGGGGGGGACACAAGCAGGCACAGAAAGTACACCCTCAGCGGCACAGGGGCGGCAGGGTGCAGAGTGCAAACAGGCATTGGGTTTTGTATTGAAAGCAATGGGGAGACCCGGGGGTCCCTTCAACGATGCAGGCAGGCACAGGGGGGGCTCCTCTGGGTAGTCACCAACTAGGCTAGGCAGAGGGTCACCTGGGGGTCGCTCCTGTACTGGAGTTCGGTTCCTTCAGGTCCTGGGGGCTGCGGGTGCAGTGTTGGTTCCAGGCGTCGGGTCCCTTGTTACAGGCAGTTGCGGTCAGGGGGAGCCTCTGGATTTCCTCTGCAGGTGTCGCTGTGGGGGCTCAGGGGGGTCAACTCTGGCTACTGACGGGCTCGCAGTCGCCAAAGAGTCCTCCCTGTAGTGTTGGTTTTCCGCAGGTCAAACCGGGGGCGTCGGGTGCAGAGTAGAAAGTCTCACGCTTCCAACAGGAAACGTGAAGTCCTTGAAGTTGTTTCTTTGTTGCAAGAAAGTTGCAGATGGTTGAACAGAGCCGCTGTTCACAGGAGTTTCTTGGTCCTTGGGTGCAGGGCAGTCCTCTGAGGCTTCAGAGGTCGCTGGTCCCTGTTGGATGCGTCCCTGTTGCAGTTTTCTTCGAAGTTGGGAGACAGGTCGGTAGGGCTGGGGCCAAAGCAGTGGTCGTCTCCATCTTCACTGCAGGGCTTCAGGTCAGCAGTCCTTCTTCTTCTTTAGGTTGCAGGAATCTCATTTCCTAGGTTCTGGGGGCCCCTTAATACTGAATTTAGGGGGGTGTTTAGGTCTGTGAGGGCAGTAGCCAATGGCTACTGTCCTTGAGGGTGGCTACACCCTCTTTGTGCCTCCTCCCTGTGGGAAGGGGGGCACATCCCTAATCCTATTGGGAGAATCCTCCTTCTACAAGATGGAGGATTTCTAAAAGTAAGGGTCATCTCAGCTCAGGACACCTTAGGGGATGTCCTGACTGGTGGGTGACTCCTCCTTGTTTTTCTCATTTTCTCCTCCAGCCTTGCTGCCAACAGTGGGGGCAGTGGCCGGAGGGGCAGGCAGCTCCACTAGCTGGGATGCCCTGAGGTGCTGTAACAAAAGGGGTGAGCCTTTGAGGCTCACCGACAGGTGTTACAGTTCCTGCAGGGGGAGGTGAGAAGTGGGTGCTAACTCATGGGACCTCTTCCCCTTTATGAATGTCGCCCAAAATATTTTTTCAGAGCAGGCAGTGATCCAATGGTTTCATTTTTTCTTTTGTAATGCAACTTGTTTCCTTTAAGTAAAACGGGCTGCATTACAAAAAAGATCTGCTTTATTTAAAAAGCAGTCACAGACATGGAGGTCTGCTGTCTCCAGCAGGCCACCATCCCTGTGAGTGCAGGGAATCGCAAGGGGGTCGCAAATTGCGACCCACCTCATTAATATTAATGAGGTGGGTCTTTGCGACCCCCTTGCTATTCGCAGAAGGTGTCTGCTACACCATTCTGCATATGCTTTTGCGACTCGGAAATTGCGAGTCGCACCGACTCGAAATTTCCGAGTCGCAAAAGCATTTCTTGCTACATCTGGCCCTAAATTCCTAATTATCTAAATAAGCTAAGTTCAGAGAAAAATGTCAGCATTACAGAAAGTTCAGTGGAAGGTTTTACAAAGAGATATACATGACATAAAGACAATTAGCCTACCAAAGGAACATGTCTCTCCAAAGGTCCTCTTTAGACAAGGGGCAAAAGAGAATCTAAATCTGGACTAACTAAACAACAATTTAATCAACCTCAAAACCTTACAGTTGCTGCCATCACAGCCAAGGAAATTTCCACTGACAGGGCACCATTGTGAATTTTATCCAATTGTCCTTCATTCTCTCTGGAACACATCTGAGCGACCTTGGATTGGATGTCAAGACAGGAGGCAAGCATTATGCATAAGCCTTGTATTTACCACTTCTGTGCAGCACCTTTAAAGACTTATAGAACCATATGAAGCCACAATAACAAGAGAACCACAACAGAACAGTACATATAACTCCTTGCCCATAGTATTCTTCCTCTTTTGTTTGCTGCTTCTGTGCAGATAAGTATACTTTATGTACAATTTAATTTAATATAATTTATTTAATAATATGAAGAGTATGATGTGTAGATAGAGAATGTTCTTTAAATTTTATGAGAGGATTGGTGTTTCATAACCCAATTTCCGGGTAAACGCCATTAATATAGTAAGTAGGTTAAATTATCTTTTATTCTGTAGTGTTTTTTAAAGTAGTGAGAGTTTGATGATAATGTAATATTTAGATACAGTACTGAGGAAAATGTAACACTGTTTAAAGACTTTGAAATATTTTAGTAAAGGTTACGGTTTCAATGCCGGTTTTTCATTTGACTGACTCGAGCACTTCCTCGCGCTCAGCTGTTTTTCTTTAAACATTCAAGCTCTTGGGGCGTGGTTAAGATGGCGGCCGGAGCAGACGTATAATCTGAGCTCCGCTCACGGCCCACCATTAATTAGCACATTTCTCTGTCCCTGTGGTCGTCCAGACACCAAGCTCGGTGGCACAAAGACATCGGGAGTCTCTGGCAGCGATTGTTGTCCTTCCCGAAGCACAGGGTGATCTGTGCGAGAAACATTGCACTCCGGCTGGGCCTGTGCGTCGGACGCGAGGGGAGAGGCCTTCCCCTCCGCCGGAGACTGTGGAGCTCACTGGGGTGAAAAGAGCCAGGCCCGGAGCAATCGCGCCGGAAGAAGACGAGGAGGTGAGACCAGCCGGTAGGTGAGGCAAGCCTGGATCCCTGAGGGACCCACGCGCTGGCGCTGAGGGGGCGCGAGCAGAAAGAGACGTCTAATTCCCTGGATTGCATGCAGGGCGGAGGAACAGGAGGGCAGCCTCGCTGAGAGGGGACCCTGCTGGTGTATGCCCCCCATGGGATCGGAACCTAAAAACAGGGGGAAAAAAAAAAAGAGAGATCACAGGAGGCAGGCGAGGCTGGGGCTGGCACCAGGGGAAATCGAAAGAGAGCCGCAGAGATCATCTTCAGGAGAAATGTGGGGTGGGGGATTCCCCCCCCCAGGTGGACCAATGAGACTTTCTATATGTCTGGAAAGGGAGACTGAGATATTCTCCCTTCCCCTCTTCCTTCTGGATATCACCACAGTCGCTGAACAAGGCACTTTAACCATACGCCAATGGTCAGAATAGGGAGGGTCAGAGGCATAGATATCCGAACGATAGAGTATATATACAGCAAGCCGATTAAAGAGACTTCAACGCTAAGACAAGTATAACAACCCCCCTGAAAATTGCCGCCTGAAAACGCTGGTATAGCCCAAGATCTCCCTAAATGGTCAACAGTGCTCCTGACTAGCACATAAGGAGCCCCACCAGAGCACGAGACGAGAAAAGGCTGGGCGAGGTAAGAAGGAAGCGGGATGGGAGCTCCTGAGAAGGACCCTGTGTCTCGACGTGACAATTAAGCGAAACACAATACACGGCGGGACCCGGACAGCTGACGCCCTATCCAACAAGCAACACAGATACGACACGAGCAATCATGGGTAAATCAAAACCACAGAAGATACACACCAACGCAGAAGCTGGGACCCCCCTCCCTGAAGGAGAAACAGGACTCCAAGCTGACGCTCTACAAAGGATGTCCGAAACCCTGGCCACTCACTCAGTGCAATTCGATAAGGTGCTGCAGGCGGTACTGCACACCAAAGCCTAATTGGAAGGGAAAATAGACTCGGTGGTGCTGGAAGTCAATCTCCTTCGCACGGATCACCGGAAACTGACAGACAGAGTCACCATCACTGAATCGGAACTTGAAACGACCCAACCGGCAATATCTGTGATGAAGGCTCAAATTAAGCAAAGGGAAAACGAAATAACATTATTACAACAGAGAGCTGAAGATGCTGAAGGCCGTTCATACAGGAATAATGTTAGGTTCCTAGGTGTTCCGGAACGACTGGAGCTCCCTAATGCTGAACATTTCTTGGAGCAATGGCTCAAGGATATGGTGTTACTCCAGGCCGCACCACCGATGATGGTAATAGAGGGAGCTCACCGGGTCCCGGGCACGCCGCCCCGTCCGGGTGTCCCGCCCCGCCCGCTGATAGCAAGATTTCTAAATTATCGAGACCGAGACCAAGTGTTTCAAGGCTTCCAAAATCAATGTCCTGTCCGCATGGAGAACACCGAGATAACAGCATACCCAGACTACACGATGGAAGTCCAGCGCAAGCGTGCCACTTTGACTAGAGTGAAACAGGTACTCAGAGACAAGAATATCACTTACTCTCTCTTGTTCCCGGCCCGACTGAGAGTGGTAGATGGTGATAGGACTCTTTTTTTCCCATCCGCAGAGGATGTATGGACATGGTCACATACTAAAGGACTGGTTGACCCAGTGGTGGAACCTGACGGAAACGGAGAATGGCTGGAACAACGTCCTCGACGGAAGAAAAAAATCAACACCGGGATCAAAACTCGACCATCAAAGCTACAGGCTGCAGACGCACAGGCACAGGTCCTTAAAGAGGCAAATATATTTGCGACAGCGCAAACATTAACCAGAAATGAAATCAGGGACACAGACTCAAATTCTTCACAAGGCTGCCTAAGCACCCCCCTCGTCACCACTTATATTTGGTCCCGTCCTGACACCACGCCGGGCTGATGACATATGAAACCAAGCAGGCAGACTGGGAAATACTAAAACACCAAGCCGGCAGAGGCACAAAAGAATGACACGAGACATAAATGGCTCTGGAAAGACCAGTGCTGAGTAGGACACGGAAAAATAATGACTCAGATATGTTACACCCACCTGGCTGAGAGGGCAAAAGACAAGAATCCAAAACTGCGAATAGGATCAAACTTGCCTCTAGAGAACCGGACGTGGATGAGAGACCGGACGACAAGGACTATCAGGGAAACAGGATCATCCATGTGGGCCACGACTACTCGTAAACCTAGATTCTCCCTGACCATGCCTCCACACCCAAATGGGTTACCGAATGGACCTGGGATTAAGTAACGTATTTGATGGCACCGGTTGTGCCGCACAGTTTGATATGGTTTTGGTTATTGTTAGTTTTACTAATCCAATCTCAACAGGTGTCACATTTAACATGCTCGGGGGGCAGGCATGGGGGGGCCCTGGGGCGGCGGGGATTTTTGATTGATGAGGGGATGCTACCAAGCAAAGTAAATCTAATACCATGGCTACATATAATATTTTAACCTGGAATGGAAGAGGGATGGCCAATATCTCCAAATGTGGCAGAATATATCATTACCTTAAGCACCATGCAATACACATAGCAATACTTCAGGAGACACACCTCACGACTGATGAACTGGGCAAAATAGATAGAAAGTGGTCAGGAACGACATACAGCACTAACATATCGGCATACCCGAGAGGAGTGTTAGTATGGATAGCCCCTGGTGTCCCCTATACATTTAAGAACACGCAAATAGACAAGGATGGAAGATATGTCCACCTGAGAGGAGAATTGGATGGGAAACAATTGAGTATAACGGGAATATATGCACCCAACACCAAACACCAAACAGGGGGATTTTCTACTGTCCACTTATGCAGCTCTGACATGGGACCCACTGATACCCAGCATATGGGGGGGAGATTTCAATTGCGTACCAGACGTAAGTATGGATAGATCTCATCCCCCGCTTGAGGGCGCCCAGAGTAGAAGACTTTTCCAAGCGCTGCGAAATTGGTTGACAGACAGGAGACTACTTGATGTATGGAGGAGCTTGCACCCCACGGATAGAGAGTACTCCTTCTTTTCCTCGGTACACCAACTTCACACCCAAATAGATTTGCTATTGTGTACGAGCAAACTCATTCAATTCTTAATCAAGGCATCATACCTGGCTAAAACTATATCAGACCAATGCCCATTAGTGGCAGTAGTGCGATGGGGCAGACTGCATATGCGCACTCCTGTCTGGCGCTTACAGCCGTCCCTGCTATGAGACCCCCCTTCCAAGTCGAGCTGGCAGAGGGAATAGACTCATACTTTAAAATAAACACAAACACAGCATCGTCAAGGGCAGCGGAATGGGACAGGCACAAGGGGCATAAGGGGTTTATGTATGTCGGCGTCTGGCGGAGTTCGTCGAACATTGCACACAGATCTACACAACATTGAGAGGAAGCTGCGGGAGGCAGAGGGGGTTGGCGGGGATGGACGGGGGGACGAGGGGAATGTGATTGAACTGAAAAAACAATGGGTAGAAACCGATGCACGCTTGCGAAAATTTGATTACCGACACTACACAGCGCGATTACATGCTGAGGGGTACTGGTCCAGCAGGTTGCTATCCTGGCTGATAAAAGGAAAACAACAACACTTAACCATAAACGCTATTCATTTAGACGAGGGTAACATAGTCAATACACAGCTGGAGATTAACGAGGCCTTTAGACAATATTACGCCACTCTGTACAAGTCGGGTCCCCCCACCCGAGGAACAAATGAGAGAATTCTTCCGGATATCCCAATTAACCAGGTTGACGGAGACACAGTTGTCAGATCTAGAGAAGCCCATAGCACTGGACGAGATCCAGCAGGCGTTGAAACAAATGGCGCATAATAAAGCCCGGGGGGGGGGCTCCCGGCAGAGTACTATCAGGTTTTCGCAATTCAAACAGCAGCACCATATCTGGAAATGCTACAAGAAGCATTTGAACAAGGTCACCTCCCAGAATCACAATGAGAAGCAATTATAGTGGCGCAACCCACTAAATGTTCGGTCCTACCGGCCCCTGTCTCTGTTAAATTCTGACTGTAAACTGTTGGGGAAGGTACTAGCAAATCGTCTTCTCACACTGATGCCAATATTAATCCACCCGGATCAATCCTATTTCATACCCGGCCGCAGCACTCACACTAACATCAGATGCCTCTTACGACTAATAGCCGCGATCTGGGATCAGACTACACACGAACAGCGGTTTCATTAGATATAGAAAAGGCATTCGATAAACTGGGCTGGCCATATTTGATGGAATCCCTAAAATACATGGGTTTCGGTACCACATTCATACGATGGATAACAATATTATATGCAGACCAGAAAGCAAGAGTGAAGACAGGCGGAATAATATCAGAGAGATTCGAGATAGGTGGAGGTACTAGACAGGGATGTCCCCTGTCACCTCTCCTGTTCGCACTGGCAATTGAACCACTCGTAGCACGATTACGATATGAAGCGCCAAACTGGGGTATTCTCGATGGGGGTGAACACAAGGTCATCTCCCTATATGCGGATGATGCCCTGATATACTTACGTAATCGATTGGAATCCTTACCAGATCTATTGCAATGACTAAATACATTTGGGGATATATCAGGCCTACGAGTAAACTGGTCAAAGTCATATCTGTTCCCGATGCAACTAATACCGAACCCCCAAAGAGAAATAATCTCCACACACAAGTTACAGTGGTGTCACACCACTTTCAAATATTTAGGGGTGCAAATATATCATGACGAGCGAGACCTCAGAGAGAAGAACTTAGACCGGATGATTAGATCTATAAGAAGCTCCATGCCCTTCTGGTGCTCACTTCCACTCTCACCCTTGGGAGAGTGGCAGTAGCTAAAATGATTATTCTACCTCCGATCTTGTACTATTTCTCGGCCTTGCCGCTCAAACTCCCCACAAATTACTTTGTGCCCCTATCCAGCCTGCTGACGGACTAGACGTGGAACACGGGACGCCGCCGAGTGGCTCTAGCCAAGACCTATATGCCACTGGAGAAGGGAGGGATGGGTGCACCCCAGTTTGAACTGTACTACGCAGCGGCACAAATACACTGGATCATGGACTGGATGTGTAACCCAAACGGCTCGGAGGGGCAAATGGTGAGTACCTTGCTGGGACAATCGAACGTATTAAATTGGCTCGTAGGCCGAGAAAATCCATTACACAACAGCAACATTTTGCTGGGAGTGGCAAAATGGATATGGCACCGATACGTGAAGACGAAGGGACGAACACCACCGTACTCACCCAGAATCCCATTACTAGCTACTCCCGGAATAAATAACATAACAAAACAGTTTAAACTAACAACCTGGGTCACTAAAGGTGTACATACAATTGGAGACATATTTGGAGAGGGACACCTCCTGCCATATGAGGCCTTAGCAAACACGTTCCATTTAGGCAGGGGCGAATTCCTCACACACAGGGCGCTACAACAAGTGGTGTGCAATACCTGGGGAAACGGTAATAATGAGCCTCATACTTCACCGGTACTCCATGAATTATTGCTGGGGGCAAGCAAGCAGGTATATCCTGGATATACAAGATACTACAGAATTATCCAGAAGAGGCTCAGACACAAGCAAAAACTAGATGGGAGGCGGCCTTACTTACACCTCTGCCCACACAAAAATGGAACACAGCACTTGCAAATTCACGAGAGGTATCGCAAAATGCCCGTTTCCGATACATGCAATTCAATTATCTACACCAGACATATCTCACACCAGCTAGAATAAAGCGTATATTCCCACAATCTACCCGGCAATGTCCGAGATGCGGGTTGCCAGAAGCAGATTTTTTACATATGACATGGAGTTGCCCATAGATACTCTGCAAATGGCAGGAAGCAACAACGCAAACAACTACCTGGTCAGGACTACCCCTACTCCCTACCCCAGAGTCCTGCCTATTGGGGGTGCGCCCACGATGAGGGAAAGACAAACAAAAACACAGGTGAACTGACCTCGCGTTCATCTTACTCAAACGCTTAATAGCCATACAGTGGAAATCGCCCAGCGCCCTAGATATACACCGATGGACATCGGAGATGGTACAATGGGCTAAGGCAGAAACACAAGTACTGAACACACTGCGTGACAGTGGGGTGGAGATCAAGGGGGCGGACATATGGGACTCTATCATAGAGCAGCTAGAACAAAAAGACGACACTCGACCTCCCTGAACTGTGGTTACACCATCAGTATGTATGCCTTCACGTCACTTCCTTTTGTCACTGATATCACACCGAAATGAACAACCAATTTCCTCAACCAATCTCAGGCCACTCGCATTGCCTCGCTTTCACTCCCCTCCTCGCCTCCCGCGTCCCCCCTCTCTCTCTCTCTCCTCTCCTGCCTTCCCCCTTCCTACCCAGCCCCCCCTTTTTTTTTTCTTGCCCCCCCCTCTTCGTCACCTCTCCCCACATTATCGGACACATGTTTAGTCCATACATGTGCAATTCAATTTAAAAATGGCGTTTCACTGTTAACTTTTTCTTTTTTGAATGTTGATCGAGAGATCTGTTGATGTATCATGTAGACAGAAGAGATATACCAAATGTAAGATGACTCGATACAATAACTTGTTGACATGATTAACTCACTGTAAACAAATTAATGCAATTAATAAACAAATTTAAAAGAAAAAACATTCAAGCGCTTCCTTGCGCTCTGCTGAATTCTCCATACGTGGGTGTTTCCTCGCACTCTGCTAATTTCCCGATATGCAAGCGATTTCTCGCGCTCTGCTGTTTTTCTCAGGCTCTACAGTTATAACTTAAATTACAAACACTTCCTCGCACTCCAGCATGCACGTCACACAGACAATAGTATTATATAACGGAGGATTTCGTTTTGGAACACAAGAGTCTATTTCTTAAGGAAATAGAGCTCTTTTTGGAAGTGAATAACGCGTCACGTTTTTTGTCTCTAAAACGCTGATCGGTTCCTAAGCAAAGGTTTCCTTCATAGGAAACACGTAGTTGGGAATTGCAATTGTGTTTTTTAAGAGCGAGCTGCTTAGTTATTGTTGTGTATTGAGCAAACAGGGCATATAAAGATTTGTTTTAAAAAAAAATTAAGAGAAGAATGTATATATTACTTTAATATTTTAATTTAATTAAAAAAAATTATATTATATATTAATTTTTAAATATTTAGAAATGATTATTAAATTAGTAAATACAGAGTAAAAAAATGGCAGAAAAGAGTTACATATCAGGTAAAGAAATTCAGGAGGAGGGGATAAGGAGATTAATTACTCAGGAATTTAAGGAAACAGTTCAGTTAACAATAAAAAATTCATTGTAAGAAAATAAGAGAAAATGTACATCAGTGGTGGAAGATGAATATTGGTCCCTCTCTGAAGATGAGAAGACAGCAAAAAGAGACCCAGGGGGCAAATGTTCTAAAAAGATAAAACATATTGAGAATGAGGATGAGGATGTTGCAAAAGAATGTCCAGAGGCTATAAAAAATATACTAAAATGTGTCCTAAGTGGCACAATGGAAAGGTAGGACAACCCTGCAAAGGATGTGGGCAGTAAGCCTGATTGGATTGAAAGGGATTTTACAAATGAAATGGATGAATACATATTTGATTTGAGTTATGATGAGGAAATGGATGAGGCTGCAATACTAGAATCCACAAATAAGGAACAGACAAAAGAGGTTAAGGATCCTTTGGGTCATGTTTTATTTGAACCATCTGATGTTAAACATTTGTGTAGTGCGGAATGGTGCCCTATGCGTCATGCAGGGAAATACATTAAACAAAAAATAAAGAAACCTCGAGCGAGGGGAGAAAGAAATATAATGAGAGCCGAGTGCTCATACCCTGTTTTTGGAGACAAGGATTCCATGACACCTAATCTGGATCCTAATTTAATTACTTATTTGTTTAAGCTAGGCCGTGATCCAAGAAAGGGTTTAGAAAGATCACTGAAGCAGTGTGAGGATAAACTGCTAGATGTGTTGGGGCCATTAGCAAGAATATTTGATATGGTAGAACAATCATATGTTAAAGGGACGGATCTCGATATAAATTTATTAAGAGCAATTTGTTTTTTGGGAAATGCAAATGCAGGGTTCATAGCAGAACGACGAAGGGCAATCGTTTTGAGGATAAGTCCAAAATTGGGAGAAATGGCAAAAGAAACATCTGAAGAGACAAAGGGTCTTCTTTTTGGGGATGGAATGATAAAAGCCTTGGGCAAGTATGTCCATACTTTCACAGCTTTAGATAAGGCTCATTCATAAATGAGAAAGGTATTTGGTGATGGAAATGTATATGTAGGGCCAGAAGAAGGGGCCAATCTTTCGGTTGCACATTTTACAGAGGCCCAAGTGGTCACGGTCGAGGATCTTACTGAGGAGTTTTCACCTCAAACAATTTCTTCCCACAAAAAGGAAGAGGTGGTGGAGGCAGATCAGGTTGAGGAAGATCGCAGTGTGCTACCTCAGGATCTTATTCAGAACAAGGTGGGTATGAGGACTGGAATTGTTTTTTTTCAGGGAAAAATAGCAGTAAGGTTAAATAACTTTTTAGACAATTAGAAGATGATAACAACAGACAGTTGGATTTTGGAGACAGTAAAGAGTTATATAAAAGAATTCAAAAGGTTCCACATCAGGTTACAGAACAAAAGGAGACTTGTTTTAAGAAACAAATAAAAGAGGTTTTGAGCAAAGAGATGTACCGTATGTTGGAAAAAGGGGCAATTGCGAGAGTTGGAGAAGAAGAAAGAGTGCTTGTTAGTCTGCTATTTGTAGTGGAAAAAAGGACAAAGGTTGAGGACCAGTGATCAATTTAAGAAATTTAAACAAATACGTGGTGTACAGAATGGAGTGTTCAAAATGGAGAGAATACATCTTCTGAGAGATATTCTTCAGGGGCAAGATTGGTTGGCAAAAATAGATCTGAAGGATACTTATTTCATGATTCCTATGGCAAAACAGAGTCAGCATTACTTACAGTTTGGATGGGAGGGACAGTTATTCCAAATCACTTGTCTACCCTTTGGTCTGTCCTCGGCTCCTTGGTGTTTTTTTAAGGTAATGAGACCCGTAGCAGGTTATCTGGGGGAAAAGTGGAGCAAGATTGATTATTTATTTAGAAGATATATTGATCATGAATCAAGACAAATCCTTACTGTTGGGACATGTGGAGATGGCTATAGATATTCTCCAGGATCTGGGTTTTGCGATCAATCAGAAGAAGTCAGTTCTTTTACCATCTCAGAAGATAGAAATTTTAGGTTTTGTGGTGTACACAGTGAAAGCACAGTTACAACTGCCAGAAAGAAGGATTTCTCTTATAAAGAAAGAGATAAAAAGTTTATTGAGGAAACAGAGGATCACTTTGAGAGAGTTGGCAAGGATTATTGGTTTAGTTTCTTCTTCAATTCAGGCTATATTCCCAGGACCATTGAATTACAGAGCACTCCAACGAGTCAAACATTTGGCTTTGGCAAAAGGTTTATGGTATGGGGACATGAGAAAGGTCTCAGAGGATGCAGTAAAAAAGTTGAAATGGTGGTTGGAGAAACCGCAGACATGGAATGGGAGAACGATTTTTGGTAGAACACCAGATTATGTGTTGGAAACAGATGCAAGTACATTAGGTTGGCGTGCAGTAAAGGAAAATCAATTGACAGGAGGGAAATGGAGTGTGTGAGAGAGAGGATCACATAAATTGTTTGGAATTGAAAGCTGGGGAGTTGGCGGTCTGCAGTTTCAGAGAACAACTAAAAGGGTGCTCAGTTCTTTTGAGAATGGACAGTATTTCAGCTGTCACTTACATAAAAAAGTTGGGAGGCATCAGGTCGAAGAGACTTTCAGAGATAGCAAAGGGATTTTGGGAGTTTTGCATGTAACAAAATATAGAAGTAACAGCACAATATTTGCCAGGGAAAGTGAATATGGGAGCAGATTGGAACTCCAGTTATATGTGAGATTACAGCGATTGGAAAATCATGCCTCAAGATTTTCTGGAGATAAACAGGGCTTTAGGTCCACTAGAGGTAGATCTTTTTGCTTCTCGTTCGACAAATCAGTTGGAGAATTATGTGAGTTGGCATGCGGATCCAGGAGTGAAAGCGGTGGATGCGTTCAGTCTGGACTGGAGTAATTGTCTAGGTTATGCTTCTCCTTCATTCTGTATGATACAGAGAGTTGTAATGCAGGTAAGGAGACAGAGATGTCAGTTAGTGTTGGTAACTCCATTTCAGACCACTCAGGCGTGGTATCCATCAGTGATGGAGCTGGTAATAGAGGATCCATTCTTGATAGAGGCATTCAAGGGGCTCTTGAAGGATGTAAACAAATGAGAACATCCTTTAGTGGAGTTTGGAAGATTTCAGGAGAAACCAGCATTTCAGAGAAATATTTGGAGAAGCTTTATATTTACTATATGAATCATGGGCTCTGGAACGAGGAAAAGGTACAAGAGTGCATGGAATGTATGGGTACTTTGGTGCATGGAAAGGGATTTGGATCCCATGGAGGCGGATGAAATTATAATGGCCACTTTTTTGCAGAATTATTCATAAAATGTTTAAGTTACAGAACAATAAATTGTTACAGATCAGCGATTGCTGCAGGACATTGTTTAGTGGATGGATTATCGATAGAAAAAAATACATTGAGATGCAGAGTTCCGAAAGGAATGAAATTAAAGAGACCTCCAAATACTCGAGTACATTTTTAACAAATACACAGTAGATGTGGAAAGTAGCTACATTATTATGCATGATTTTTTTTAAAAGGGTTTCTGATGCGAAAGTTCTAGAGGTGTCAAATCGATTTTATCAACCACATGGGGATTTGTTTGAGATAATAAAGAGAACCAAAACAATGACAGAAAGTATATTTTACACAATATTTGATAAACATCAGAGTTTATGTGTGGTAAGGTGTATAAAGGATTATGAGGCAAGAATGTGTGAGTTCAGAGCGGCAGGAACAAATCAACTTTTAACTTCATATGTAAGACTGTATGCAGCTGTATCTACTGCTAGAATTGCTAGATGGGTTCAAAGTGTGATGTGTGAGGCTGGAGTAAATTTAGAGCACATTTCATAAAAGGAGCAATAGCTTCCCAAGTTTATTTTAAAAGAGGAATATTAGAGGAAATCATGAAAGTAGCTGATTGGTCTAGTGATGAGATGTTTAGGAGATTTTATTTTAAACCTATAGAGCATGTAGCTGTTTTGGCAGTTTAAACTTTAAACATACATAATGTTAGCCCCTTGTCTTGACATAAAATGGCAAGCCCGAGAGGTTTTACTGCATACAGAATCGTGATTTTATTAAAGACAAGGAGGCTAGCATCATCCCTTCACTCCCACACTTGGGAGATTAAAAAGTTCTGCATTTTTGAGGATTCTCATTGTCGTAGACAACAATTTTAAGACATTGATGTAAAGAATTTTCTTGAACTAAATAAAGGAAGAATTATGTTGATATTTTGTTCTTTTAGACATATGAGAAGATAGAAAGGTTTCTTATAGGCAAATAATTTTGGAAGAAAATAAAGAAGGAAAACGAAGATTTCAGCATAACAAAAGAGGAAGAATGCTGGGGTCATGGAGTTATATGTACTGTTGTGGTTCTATTGTTATTGCGACTTCATATAGTCTTTAAAGGTTCTGCACAGAAGTGGTAAATAAAAGGCTTATGCATAATGCTAGCCTCCTTGTCTTTAATAAAATCATGATTCCCTATGCAGTAAAAACTCTGAGAATCGCCATTACTTTCATGTCCAGGAATCCGATAGGGGAGTTGTTCTTACAGCTCCGTTCTTCACACCACCGTATCTGTACTTAACAATGTGCTTCTCATTAACGAAAGACTGGTAAAGAGGCACATGGAAATCAAAAGATTAAAAAACAAGAACAAACCTTACATGAAAAGTTTAAATGGAAAAATAAAAGCTTGTTCAACACAGACTTTTAAACACACATTTGATTATAAAGTTCTACGTGAAATTCCCATCAATACAATAAAAGGAGAGAATGGTTATAGGAATATATAGTTTCTAAACATGATATCACTAATACAATTGAATAATACATGTGTAGATGCGGTTTACATTAGATATTCGCAGGCTTCTGCTTATATATTCACTTCAGTAATTTGCCTTCACAGTGTACCACATTTACATGAAAGTGGTTTATACACATTATATATGCAGCTAAATAATCTTTCTCAAAAGCATAATGGCACAGCCAAGTTAAGTTCTTTCACCGGTAGAATGAAGATTTCAACTTTTTTTCTAAAGCTGCACACCTGGTGCCTCCCTGCAGCCTGCCAGACGTTTCACTTGGTAAGAGCCAGTGAAATCTTTAGAAGGAACACTGCCTGAAATGTGGAAATACCTCTGGAATCGGAGTGTAACATGGATTCCAGTGGTAATTTTCCATTTCTTGATGTTTGATTAGCTTCCCACTCAGAATACTGCGGTATTCCAATAGACCACAATTACTGTATCAGTAATTCCGGGAGCGGGAATAGCAATGTGGTATTACTTACAAAACTGAAATGGATATATGTGTATGAGTGCCCGTGATTATGTCGTGTGAGCGTGTGCATCCATGCAACCTCATCATAAAGCAACACACAGCCCATAGAACAAACGCTCCAGGGGCAGCTCCTCCGCTATGCGGAGAAGCGTCACCCCCCCACCCCCGGCCTGCAGCAGCAGCTGCAAAACGTTTACAGTAAAAACATAACACAGTATGTTTATTATGCTTTTACTGCCAAAGGGGTGGGCCACGGGCATGACAAGGACTGAGGGGGAGTGCACAGCACTCCCCCTCAGTGCGCCTGTATGCTTGGCCGGCCATCTCTAGCCGGCTAAACAACCATGCGCAGTAGGCTCTGTCCAATCGGGCAACACAGTGCCAGATTGGAGAGGGCAGGCAGAGGCTTCCACTCTGCCTTGGAGCGCCAGCCAGGGCTCTCTGTCCAATCCTACTGTGCTTTCATGCTGCCAGCAGCAAGAAAGCAGTGGTATGATTGGATGCAGGGCAGGCTGGAAGCCTGAGCCTGCCCCTGGAGATGAGGAGCGATTCGGAGGTGGTGCGGCGAAACAGGTAAGTTTTTTAGTAAACAATTCTTATTTTTTGGTCTCGGCCACCCGCTAGCGCTGCCAGCCTCTTCTCCCTCCAGCCAGCAGTGACTAAAACACTCCTATACTTAAGCATCATGTACTGACTTTGTCAATAATTGTTTACACAGCATTGACATTTTTTTATTACTTTGTGGTTTCTGATCGTTGCTAGCACAGACTTTCAAATGTTTGCAGGCAAAATAATAATTGCTTTATCTAAACACAGATTCCCTTCTGTAATATGCATGTGTTAGATGAGCAGTTCCCGAAAGGAAATGTTAAAAATTCATAACCAGTGAATGACTTCGAGCCTAATGCATGTTGAAAGGAGCCGTCTATTTCCCACTCCTATTTATACAAACGATCAGGGAATATTAAACAGTTGAGTGGACTCTGTCTTGCGTTTTGTTTTTTTCCATCTGCGTTATGAATTCAGCAAGAGGCAGTGTGAAGAAAGGTCTGCAGATTTGTTAACCGGCCATTTTGTGACATTTCAAAAAACACCCACAGATCAAAGTAGTTTTGAGAGGTACCTCGAGGACTGCCACGCTTCGCTTTTATCGGAGTTTCGAGTGAGATTAGATACGTGGGCGGAGACAAACTGATAAATTTTGATCCTGACAGGTTCATTGACCCAGAAGTACGAGGGTCAGCCTTGAACAGTCACATTTCCATCTGATTGTTTTCAAAGAAATTTAGGATTTTCTTTAACTCTTTTGGACTTGAAATTTTTAGGAAAGTTAAAATTATTTCGGTAAACATCCCTGCAGTATAGGTTCAAACCAATGAAAGTCTTTTCATTTCTTCTTTTGCGCAACAAAACGTGCAGTATGTGAATTTCTGTATGTTAGATCACCCAAATGCTTAACAATACTGCACTGCTAAATTTGCAGCTTGTGACTTAGGGCCAGATATAGCAAAGGTTTTTACCCATTCTGTGTTTATGGGAAAAAAGTGTTCCTACATATGGCCCTTAGTCATTTTCCAAAAAGCATACAGTTAGCAGAGGCATTGTAGATTGAGATCGTAGTGGTGCTTTTGGAAAGCCATGTGGATGGGCTAAAAAGTTGCTAAAGTGTTTCCAGCCTGCCAAGTGATTCAAATTGCATGTTTGTTCCTGAAGCTAGAATTGACTTCTGCAATCCTTGAATAATGTACCCTGTCTTTTCCCTCAAATCTATTACCTTTCTATTTCTTCAAATGTTTTGGAGATGCTCATTATTTGCCCACACGGACTGTTGCCAGGTCAGTTTTTCATGGTATGCATATGCCTTAAATGGATGCAATAGCATTAGTCAATGGTTGTGCTGAAATGATGCCACAGAAGACACACTAGTAAAATAGCACACATTAGATTCATGCACCTTCTGCAGAATTCTGCCTGTCACATACTGTTCATGGATTCACACTGCTACATAACAGTACAAGTCTTGGAAAGTATAGATTGTGGAAGGCTCTGCAGTACATTTATTGGAGTTCCAGACAAAATTATATGTTTTCCATTCTGAGATGTCTTGTTCCTCAGAAACAGGGCCAGATTTGAGATATTTTGTTGCAATCTGGCATCTGGTTGTGATGGCACCCTAAGGCAGCATCCTATTCTTCATGATGTAGCAAGGGCCCTTCCTCTAGACATCATAGTGAAGGCTGTGCTTGTGAGATCTCTTGTATTATATATTTAAAAAAAAACTTTAAAAGGGGTTAGAGCCTGCCCATTACTTACCTTTACTTACCATTGGCTGACTTCCATGTTACTCTACTTATCATTGGTTGGCTTCCATGTGATTCCCACGTCACTTTCAAGTCCTTGCTTCGTATTGGTCAGCACTTCTTCATAGCCTCTGTCTTTGAGACTTCAGCACCTTCTCCTCGCCCCCCTCTTCGAGTCTTTGTCATGATGTTTGTCGTCCAGTGGAGCTTGGTCCAAGTACTGCTTTGGGCTCCTACAGGTACTGTTTTCTGTTCAATCTTTTATTTGGGAAGGGAAAGCACACTGGCATTATTCAACCACACCACGCTGTAATCAGGGACATTATAGGACTGTACGTGAAGTGCAGACACCATTTTTTTCATTTAATAGCAATTGTATGCCATGTTTAGTTGAAAGTCAAACACATGTGCACTAGTTTGTTATGGGCTTTGTTTCCTTTCTCTGGCATGAACGAGCCCCCTTAAATATTTTGCCTTGATCTTGAGTATATTGCTTACGTGCTCAAAGTTAGGTGAAGAGAGGTCCTTGTGCTTGAGTTGAGCGTTGACTAAAGTAAGCAAACACAAGAGCTGTGACATGGTCAATGTTGACCATGTCTTAGTGCTCTTTTTTTGTTGCTGCATCATAGAACTTCTTATTTTAACTTTAAGCCATGTTGCTCAGTGGCTCAACTGCTGTGCAACATGTAAAAACATTGACAATGCCAAGAGATCTTGCATAGGTGAAACCTTTTGGTTTTGCCAATGCATGTTTTATGCTTGTTGCCAGTTTCCATGCACATCTTAGCCCTGACATCCTGGGCATGTTATCACTACCTAGTGATAATAAAAACCACCATGATAACTGACACTAATGACTATTATAGCGTTGTTTGCAGCCCCTAATATTCATTGTGAAACACTGTTCACAATGCAAGCAAGAGTCATCGTCCTCTTTCACAGGAAACAATGGACTGATGTGATCTCACAGGCAGAGATCTGAATATTAATCTGCCTTTTAAAATTGATGATCTTTACTATAGTGTTCATGATCACTAACTAATTACAGTCATTACTAAAATACAAGAACAACAACACATTTGATGAAAACTTTAATAAAACCTTAAAATATGTGTATCTGAATTAGATTTTTGTTCAGGGAGATATATTATTTCCCCAGGATTATCGCTGAGCAATTCTTGACAAGGGTAAGAAGGGGATCTACTCTTCAGAGGGAAACGGGATGCAAGCCTACAAGAGTCATTCTTTTAGCTCTTAATATGGGTAGAAAGTAAGCCAGCTGATTGATAAATTGATACACACCCAAGCAAAGTCTGCAGATCCCCATGGGTGGCTCGTGGACATTTGGCCCCACACAAAAGACACTGTGATGGACCCATGTTCACGCCAGCTGGAGGCTACTGGGTCCTGGGGACTGCTAAACGGGATGGATGATTAAAAGAAAGGTTAAAAGGGCAGTGAGTTGTTTGCCAGGCAGAGTCAGCACTTCAGAAAGCTCACCAGCACTTAAGCATATTCTTTTGGACCGCCCTGCTCTGATCTCAGGTGAGGGTTAGACTGTTCTTCCATTCTCAGGACTCCTTGGAGTTTGTGGCTGCCACAGAGCCTTGACAGAAGCAGCAGCACAAGAGACTTGCAGTGACTTAGGAAGCCTCACCCGAGTTCTAGCCGTGACGTAACGATTATCCCTCAGCTCCATGTTCGGGATGGTCCATGCAGGACTGGGATGATGATGAAGGACTTATACAAGCTGGAGTGTGAGTCTAGCGTAAATGGCAATTGCTTAGAGTAGTGATCTGGATTTCCAAAGCATTCTGCTGGGCACCATTAGCAGGCAACTGGAATGCAGTCCATTGTTCAAGAATCATTCATCCAGGATACTGATTTTCTATTTCTATTTATTTCATTAAAAATGAAATTAAATTATTCATAAATTAAAGGTCTATGAGCCAGATGTAGGAAACTAAAATTTTTCGACTTGCAAATTGCGAGTCTGACCGACTCGCAATTTGCAACTCGCAAAATTGAATGCAGAAAGGTGTCTCAGACACCTTCTGCGAATCGCTATGGGGTCGCAAAGACCCACCTCATCAATTTTCATGAGGTGGGTCGCAGTTTGCGACCCCATAGCGAGTCCCTGCACTCACAGGGATGGTGGCCTGCTGTAGTCAGCAGACCTCCATGTCTGTGACTGCTTTGTAAATAAAGCAGTGTTTTTTTTTCATTTTGCAGCCTGTTTTCCTTAAAGGAAAACGAGCTGCAAAATGAAAACTAAACCGAAACCATTTGGTTTCGTTTTTTTCGGCATTCACAAAGGGGAATGGGTCCCATGGGGACCCCTTCCCTTTTGCGAATGAGTTACCACCAGTGTGACACTGGTGGTAACTGCGAGTTGGTTTGCGACCGCATTCGCGGTCACAAAGAAACTCTGAATGGCGATGCAGTCGCAAATAGGAAGGGAACACCCCTTCCTATTTGCGAGTCGCATCCCCAAATTGCGAGTCGGTACCGACTCGCAATTTGGGGATGAGCATCGCGTTCGGACTTTTGCATGCCGCAAACTGCGTTTTTCGCAGTTTGCGACATGCAAAAGCCTTCGTACATCTGGCCCTAAATTAGGCAATGCACTATTCATAGAAAACTTATGAAGAGTGGGATTTATTAGGGTGACCAGTAGTGGGCCCAGGTAGCTGCTCTGGAAACTGCAGTTCGCTACTCTAAGTATCAGATAATTACCCAGAGAAGAGGTAATAGGCTGAAGCCACACAACAAACTACATAGTTTCTAAGAAAAATGTAATAGCTATTGGTTAGAAATGGGTTGCAAAAGAAAGGTGTGTTCTACTTGGGAATTTCTCCTCTCTTTTCATCTACAGCAATTGTCCAGCAGCCAACTGGAAATCACAACTAGTGCATTTTTTATATTTTTAGATTACAACCACTGAGGTGATAGGTGACTGGAATAACTTTCTGGGTTCAATTTGCACCCTTTGTACACAGTTGATCTGCATATCGAGGGCCTGCCTAGAGGGTGCAACAGTAGTAATGTTTTGCCTTTATAGCTGCTCCCACAACTGAGGATTTATGCGTTGAAGAAAGAAATGATGGCTCTTACTTTAGGAAATTGGGGGTGACAGCTGCTATTACCTAATTTAACTAGGTGTGGAGGGTCATATACTGTAGAAATCAAATGCAATGCTCAGGTTCTTTACTATGGAGACAGCTCCACTGGGTTGTCCATTATTTCTAGGCTAGAGATAGGAGTCAGAATACATCAACCTTTGGTCTCAAAACAATAAACTTTGTTTTATTGTTATTCAACTCTGCCATGCTCCATTGCTCATGCATGTTTCTAATGTTTAGAACATGTTTCATAGATCAACTGAAGTGATTCTGTCCCATAAAAACTGAAAGTAGACAATCTGAATAATACTGTCCCCTCATCTGACTTCCATCAAAAATAACAATGCGGCAAAATAGATGATAAGTAAGGTCAGGTACAAAGGAGAATCCCACATAATTAGGTAACGTTCAGGGAGAAGGAGCCCTATGAAAGTACTTCTGATTGTTCAAAAAGTAAAAATCTAAACCATTTATTTGAGTGTGTGTCCACACTGCCTGCTAAGGAGAGTTGTTCTAGAGGGATGAAGTAGTCCACTGCATCGAAAGCTACTGACAACTCCAACACAGGTCCAACACAACCAGCTGGCCACCTGCTCCTTCATCAGCAAATTTAGGGGTGTCACCCCAAAAAGCCTGTCAGGTCAGATGCATTGCCATTTAAAGGCATAAATCCAGATTATAAAGGAGAAATACACTGATTATATTCTAGGTAGGGGAGAGGTTGATTAGTAACAGTATTCTCCAGGATCTTACCAGGAGCGATACTTTTGTGATGGGCTTATAGATCTCAAGAACTAACCAAACAGGAGGGCTGTCAGGACAGTGCTCTGTGAGATGGAGCAATGAATGATCCTACAGATTTAAGGGGCCATCCAGAAATCGTATTCTTTGACTGTAGAAGTTGGGACTGGAGCCATGGTACAATCCATAAGCTTTACCACCATTAGGATACTCATGATTTCCTGAGGAGTGGTAGACCTAAGAGAAAAGGCAAAATTGATGTAAGCAGGAATGTCAGCAGAATGGTCAGGCCAAGCGATTTGTTCGTGAGGTTAAGGTTAACATCCTGGCAGAAACGGGCAAAAGTAGGGACTTCTGCATAACAGCAGGTTGGGCTTGTTGCCAAGGTTACCAGTTTACAAAGATCCCATGTTTGGTACTTAACCTTTGTTCTGCTATAAGCCCAGAAGTTTTGTTTTGCTATCTTACCAAATAACTGCACAGGGAAACCTTTACCAGCTTGAGCCTGTAAGAATGAAAGTGATATTTCTTAAAGAGACAAATAAAACCCCATGGTAGATCACAGATATTAAGATAGAGACAGTTAAAGAATAAACATATCATAGTTTGGTCTTCTGCTCAGTTCTCAAAATTCTATTCTAGAAAGCTATGACCAACCTTGTAGGACTACTTCAATTTTTAAAATAAATATGTTGGCTGTATTGCATAATAATTCCTAGATGTTTTTGACTGCAAAGTATACATATAATCTTGTATGAGTTTTGTCTGGTGGACAGACTCCTTTCAGTTCCTGGAGAGGAACCAAAATAGACATATGAGAGCAATTTCAGGGCCTCATTACACTCCCTCTGTGAACCTTCGGTCTGAGTTAGATTTGTAAACTCTTTATTAAAGTCAGCTAGTCTATATGGCTAGGTTAACACATTTTCAGATCTTTATTTCAATGTTAACTTAGCATAAATGTTGACATACCAAAACATATCGGATCTCTCATTTTTTGTGGTTAAGTCACTCAATATGTGTTCATGGGTGATGCAGAAAGATGCCCCAAAATAAAGGAACTAAGAAGACCTAATTACATCAATAAATGTCTAGTAAAATTTATTTTATTGCAAAAATGTGATCAGGTATACGTTTGACTCTTGCTGTCTTTTTACACAACTGCATTACTCCTCTATGGAAAACTAGATATTTATATCAGATCAGATAAGCCAGCTAAGATTCAAAGCTCTTCCTACGAGGGCGTGAAGGTGTAACTGGCAGGGTGAACAATCCTGCTTTGTAGACATTACGGTGCATCGATGGACAGACTCCCATGAGGAAGTGTAATATTGATCTCCAGATAGGATGTAATTTGTTTTCGTGAGTAGAGCAAGAACAAACTATGCAGGCAGCAGACGAGTTTGGTAAATAATTTGTTTTGATGTTATTAAAAATTAGTAGCATACACTAGCTTTTAGGTTAATCATGGAGTGGTGAGTAAACTCCAATTACTATACTGCAAGGGAATTGAGACTGTCCAATGTATAGTTTATTGCGAAGAACATCCCCCACTTTACTTTTAGAGTAAGCTCCTGTGACCTCTAATTTTTGTCTAATTGTTTTTATTTAGGATAATTTTATGACTTGATCACATGACATTATACTTGTAATGAATTTGTGTTTTTAATGGTGTCATTTAAATAAAATGCACATTCTCAGTAGAGGAAATACTACCCGGCTTTATCCTTTTGCTCCTGTGTTCTTCCGATACCCAGTATACACCGGTGGGCAATGTGAGGCCACACTGTCCTTTTTGCGTGCCTAGCAGGATGTGTGTTTATGCAGAGGGAACACCTGAGCTTATGTTGTCAGTCCAGTGAGTGAGGGCCCAAGTTTACATTTCAGAGTTCTCTTCCGGGTTTACCGTGGAGTTCAACACACGGTAGCATTACACCAGAGTTAACACAAAAGACACAGGGGGGATATTAAAGTCGGCCCATGACTTTTGTAGGTTCATAATTTAAAAATGCAAATTATGTATTTATTTTGCGGTTGATATACATTTGAATATGTGTTGTGTTCCTCTCTTGTTCTTCTTCACGGCCCCTTTCGTTATTTTAAATGTCTTTTTTCAAATCAATAATGAAAGAAATGTGGGGAAAGGGGAGGAGGTATCAAAAGAATAAGGTTTGCACCTGAAGCTGCAGTGCATCAGAGGGAACGAGCAAAAGGTGTAGAGCCTTAAACTTGGACAGTGTCATGACTCACTGATAGCCTTAAATTCCAACCTTTCCCACCGTCGTTTTTAAATACTATTTCAGAATTACACTGCTGTTGAACGCATACATTTCCATTGGAGCACTGACTCAGGTGTACTCCAACATGATCCATGATTGTATGTTGATTTCTCCATTGCCCTTTGGGATTGTGTTATTTTTCTGATGAGGGCCATTTGGCCCTATGTTGTGCGTGGCAGAGTCAACACATCTGTTATCCTATAGCATATAGATTTCTAAGACTTTACGTAAACACAGGATGACTCATGTTAGAAATGGGGTCTTTGGTTGGCAGTCAGGTTACCCCCTGTCCAAGCAAGGACCCTCACTCTAGTCAGGGTAAAAGAGAATCACCCTCAGCTAACCCCTGCCTACTCCCTTGTTAGCTTGCCACGAGCAGTAGACTTAACTTCAGAGTGCTAGGTGTAAAGTATTTGTACCAACACACACAGTAACTTAATGAAAACATTATAAAATGACACAACACAGGTTTAGAAAAATAGGAAATATTTATCTAAACAAAGCAAGACCAAAACGCCAAAAATCCACCATACACAAGTCAAGTTATCAATTAAAAAGCAAAAAGAGTCTTCATGTGGTTTTAAACACGCACTAACACTGTTAGCGTGAAAATGTACCTTCGGTGCGTCAAAAATACCACTGCACGGGCGAGTGTGCGTCAAAAAGGGCTTGCAATGCATCGATTTCACTCATGAGCGAGACCTTGCGTCGTTTCTCCTTTCGTCGGGTCTGGTGCGTCATTTCTTCTCTCTGCAGGACAGTGATGCGTCAATCCGGTCAGCACTCTCGGGTCCGGGCAGGCCTTGCATTGTTTTTACACCATCAGCGGTGTTTGCTTCGGAAATCCAGCAGCACGAAGATCCGAAAACCACGCAGCACGGGTTGCAATCTCACCAGCCTCCGTCAGCGATGCTGCACGTCGTTTCTCCAGCTCCGTGCGCTGATCTTCTGGTCGCATTGGAGGCGAGCGTCGATTTTCAGCTGCGAAGCCGGGGGCGCGTCAATTTTTCCGCCGCAGATTGGAGTCTCGTCGATCTTTTCCCAGCACGGCATTCTGTGTGTGGATTTCTTACTCTTAGGCTGCCAGCATCTCCTTTCAGGGGTTATATGTCGGAACCACGGGTGCCTCAACCACCCGTGGCTCAACAACGAGGTCGGAACAACGACCTCGTTCTAACCACTAATGCCTTTACCACGAATGCGTTTACAACAATTTTACTGTTGTAAACGCATTCCTGGTAAAGAAATTAGCAATCAGCATGCACGATCCAGCATGCTTCCACCCTAGCCCCCACCCCCAAAAATGACCGGGACCCCCCACCCCCACAACAACCCCAACCCCCAACCCCCAAATTACTACAACCCCAACCCCCTCCCCTAAACCACCCTAGCCCCCACCCCACCTCTTAAACCCTGAACCACCCAAACCGTAATCACCCCCAGCCCCCCAACGACTCCAAAAACTAAAAATACCCCTGCACGGGCGAGTGTGCGTCAAAAAGGGCTTGCAATGCATCGATTTCACTCATGAGCGAGACCTTGCGTCGTTTCTCTTTTCGTCGGGTCGGGTGCGTCATTTCTTCTCTCTGCAGGACAGTGATGCGTTAATCCGGTCAGCACTCTCGGGTCCGGGCAGGCCTTGCGTTGTTTTTACACCCTCAGCGGTGTTTGCTTCGGAAATCCAGCAGCACGAAGATCCGAAAATCACGCAGCACGGGTTGCAATCTCACCAGCCTCCGTCAGCAATGCTGCACGTCGTTTCTCCAGCTCCGTGCGCTGATCTTCGGGTCGCATTGCAGGTGAGCGTCGATTTTCAGCTGCGAATCCGGGGGCGCGTTAATTTTTCCGCCGCAGATTGGAGTCTCGTCGATCTTTTCCCAGCACGGCATTCTGTGTGTGGATTTCTTACTCTTAGGCTGCCAGCATCTCCTTTCAGGGGTTATATGTCGGAACCACGGGTGCCTCAACCACCCGTGGCTCAACAACGAGGTCGGAACAACGACCTCGTTCTAACCACTAATGCCTTTGCCACGAATGCGTTTACAACTATTTTACTGTTGTAAACGCATTCCTGGTAAAGAAATTAGCAATCAGCATGCACGATCCAGCATGCTTCCACCCTAGCCCCCACCCCCAAAAATGACCCGGACCCCCCATCCCCACAACAACCCCAACCCCCCAAATTACTACAACCCCAACCCCCTCCCCTAAACCACCCTAGCCCCCACCCCACCTCTTAAACCCTGAACCACCCAAACCGTAATCACCCCCAGCCCCCCAACGACTCCAAAAACTAAAAATACCCTGAGTCCCCACCCCCCTAAAACCTAAACACTCCAACCCCCAACCCACCCCTTAAACCTAAAACCCTGACCCCGCCCTCCCCCAAACCCTAATCACCCCCAGCCCCCACCCCAAAAACTAAAAATACCCCAAGTCCCCACCCGCCCCTAAAACCTAAACACCCCAACCGCCAACCTACCCCTTAAACCTAAACCCTGCCCCCTAAACCCTAATCACCCGAGCCCCCCACCAACCCACCCCCCCAAAACACAGCCCCAGTCCCAGCCCAACTTACCTCCTCCTTCACCGTGTCCACTCCGACTCCCTTCTTCTGTACCTTAACCACGCATGTACGTTGTTCAGACATGCGTGGTTAAGGTACCAAAACCAGGAAGACGTGGAAAAAGAAAGCGTTGTTTCGCTTTCGTTTTTTCACAACTTCATGGTTCCGGACTCGTTCTTCTGGGTGTTTCCCCCTTTCAGGGTCCCAGGAACTGGATGGGCACCACAGGGCAGAGTAGGAGTCTCTTCAGAGACTCCAGGTGCTGGCAGCGAGAAGTCTTTGCTGTCCTTAAGACTTCAAACAACAGGAGGGAAGCTCTAAATCAAGTCCTTTGAGATCTTCACAAGATGGAAGGCACACAAAGTCCAGTCTTTGCCCTCTTACTCTGGCAGAAGCAGCAACTGCAGGATAGCTCCACAAAGCACAGTCACAGACAGGGCAGCTCTTCTTCCCCAGCTCTTCAGCTCTTCTCCAGGCAGAGGTTCCTCTTGGTTTCCAGAAGTGTTCTAAAGTCTGTGGTTTTGAGTGCCCTTCTTGTACCCATTTTCTCCTTTGAAGTAGGCCTACTTCAAAGCAAAGTCTCTCTTGATTGTTGAACCCTGCCTTGCCCAGGCCAGGCCCCAGACACTCACCAGGGGGTTGGAGACTGCATTGTGTGAGGACAGGCACACCCCTTTCAGGTGTAAGTGACCACTGCTCCCCTCCCTCCTAGCACAGATGGCTCATCAGGAAATGCAGACTACACCCCAGCTCCCTTTGTGTCACTGTCTAGTGTGAGGTGCAACCAGCCCAACTGTCAAATTGACCCAGTCAGGGAATCCACAAACAGGCAGAGTCACAGAAATGGTATAAGCAAGAAAATGCTCACTTTCTAAAAGTGGCATTTTCAAACACACAATCTTAAACTCAACTTTACTCAAATATGTATTTTTAAATTGTGAGCTCAGAGACCTCAAACTCCACATGTCTATCCGCTCCCAAAGGGAATCTACACTTTAATCAGATTAAAAGGCAGCCCCCATGTTAACCTATGAGAGGAACAGGCCTTGCAACAGTGAAAAACGAATTTAGCAATATTTCACTGTCAGGACATATAAAACACACGACAATATGTCCTACCTTAACAATACACTGCACCCTGTCCTTGGGGCTACTTAGGGCCTACCTTAGGGGTGTCTTACATGTAAGAAAAGGGAAGGTTTAGGCCTGACAAGTGGGTACACTTCCCAAGTCGAATTTACAGTTAAAACTTCACACACAGACACTGCAATGGCAGGTCTGAGACATGATTATAGAGCTACTTATGTGGGTGGCACAACCAGTGCTGCAGGCCCACTAGTAGCATTTGATTTACAGGCCCTGGCACCTCTAGTGCACTTTACTAGGGACTTACTAGTAAACCAAATATGCCAATCATGGATAAACCAATTACATACAATTTTGTAAAGGAGCACTTGCACTTTAGCACTGGTTAGCAGTTGTAAAGTGCCCAGAGGAGCAAAAACAGCAAAAACAGAGTCCAGCCCACATCAACAACCTGGGAAACATAGGCAAAAAAGTGAAGGGAGACCACGCCAAGGATGAAAAATCTAACAACTCATGACACTTGACATGAGGTCACATCACAGTTATGTGCATTTAGTGTACTTGGGCACACCCAGTTTACAGTTATCCTGTCAGAAGTACAAACACTTAAACTCGGGTGAGGCAGTGGTCTGCTGCACACACGCAAGGGGATCAGTATTGTATCTATAAACCCCCTTCTTCGTTGGAGTTTGTTTCTTTGTGTCATATGTGCACACAGTGTCATTCAGTGCATGCGTTTTAGTGTGTTCCTAATGGGAGTAAAAATCAGCTCTTGCTATGAACATCACTGTTCTGCACATGGGCATTGAGCGCAGGGTGAAGAGCATCTGATGAGGAAGCTGACTCTGTCATTTCTCTGTTCCTGTCTGGCTCCTTTCTGTGGTTGTACTTGATTGGCTATGGATGCAGTGGCTGGAAAGGTCTGGGCAGAGTCTCAGCATGCTGTGCTGGAGAGTGACTGACAACCTCTAGTCTGGAATACTGTGCAAGACTATAAGGATTACCATTGAAAACCCCCCTCACACACAATCCAAACTGGTCTAAGTGGCCTCAGTCCTCTTTCAAATAGATGTATGTGTCCTCAACATAACCTGTTTCAGTGGTCTCCTTCAGCAAACAACCATCTCAGTCTCCTCATTTCAAACTTGTGTTAGGCAAATTTTCCTATAGGCCAGCAGCTGCACTCAACAGCTGAGAATATGTACAGCATAGTCACCGGGTTTGCAAGGCATCATCACACGAGCTAGCATAGTTACTGTTGGACACAAGTATTCTCTACATGATAAAAGGGGATGTACTCCTGCCCGAGTGATTTACTGCATGTGAAACTAGTAGTCTTACTTTTATTTTGTGTGCATGTGTGCAGAGGCCTAGGCCAGACCTAGACAATGCGAGGTCAATGACCTGTCCTGCGACCTGTGGGGGGGGCAGCAACAAACCGTGCCCTCAAGCTAGGGAGTGGACTACACCATATTGGGTATATCACATAAAGCTGTGGTGGTAGCATACTGTATTTTGTGAATTTGTACTGGGCCTTTTTCTCTCTGTTGATGAGAGCACAGCCTCCTGACTCTTTACATGTAAAGTCCCACTGTTATGTGAAACCCAGAACCTTGCACCACTGAAATACCATGTGCATGTTGTGTGCAAGTGTGTGAAGTGCATGTGTGGAGGTCCCTTGGTTTAGCATGGCACAGTGGTTCAGCACAGTGAGGATAGCTTCTCCAGAAGTATGTTGCCTTTATTCCTGTGACTGAATGGTGGAGACCAAAACGCCAAAATGAGGAGGCTGGAGACAGGGCTACTTTTAGAAATTACTCATAGGCCTTGTTAGCAAAGGACAGCTGATTTTCTGACCATTACCTTTTGGTGGATGGTGAGGGCGAGTTGGGGACAGTTTCTATTGCTGTTCAAGGTTGGGAAGTTTATGGACATCATATTTGCCCCTGATTACTGCTTCAGGACAATTGATGACAGCCAAGCGCAGAGCATGCACAATTCATTGCACCCATGTTTTGTGTTACTCCGGCTTCAAGCCAGCCCCATTGCTTCCTGATGTGAGAAACAGCACTTTGCACAGAGGCTGTGTGTGGAGAGCAGCATGGAAATTACATTTGAAAGAGGACCAACCCAATACAGTTCTGAAACCTTAGACCTGTGTGGAAAATGGGTATACAAGTGTGATTCAAATAAACCCGCTTTGTTCCAGTTCCTAGTTCCTCTTGGCCAAGAAGAGGAGTGCTCAATAGAGCACTTAAAGGACTGATTGTGTGACCAGGGCTTGTGTCTGCCTGGCAACCAGTTTCCCAGAGGTCATAGAACATCACCGCAAGTCTGCACTTTATGCTGAAGAGCAGAGTGTCTGTCTTGAGCCCTACAGTCCTGCCTCCCTGCTGAAAGAAGAAAGGAGTGTGCCTGGCCAGAGACAGCGAGTGACTGCCACAGACTGAGCCAAGAGTGGCAATCATGTAGAAAAAGTCCCCTGGTCTCTCTAACAGTTTGCTTCATCATCTGCATTTAGCCTTTTACAAAAGGCAACCAGTAAGCGAAACTAAATGCAGTTGATTTTGCACGGTCTGTACCATTTGATCATGTAAAGTGCAAAACTGGATCTTTGACCTTTTCCCAACTCCAAACGCCCTGTATGCGGATTTATAGCATTTAGAATTGTGCAGAAGTTGAGACGTGGGGTCTAGTCTATTGTTGATATTTTCTCTGAGATCTGGGTGCTGCTTAGCAGTGGTTTCCATAATTCAGAGGCTGAAGAACATTGTTTTGTATGTTGCTGTCACCTTCTACGTGTTCCAAGATCTATAGCTGATGCTTGGGAGTTGGATCTAAGTCAGGATATTTTGTTCATTGTCCTAGCAGCTGATGTCAGGTTAAATAAACCTGGGTACTCGGCAGTTTGTTCTTGTTTTCAGCATACATATTTTTGCTGTTTGAATTCAGGGTCCCAATCTACTGCCTACCAGGTAGTTTAGGCACGGATGACTGAGGTGTTTGCTGCTGTAAGTCTTGTGGTGTAGACACCTGGGTCTACTGTGCTAGATTTGCACCCTCTTGACCAAATGCAGGATTTTTTCATTTTTCCATTGGTTCTAAGAGTATTAATTGCTGAGGGTGCTGCTGGCAGTTCTTTGATATAGTGGATCAGGGTTTGTTAGTTATTCTTGTGCTTAGGTCATTGAGAAGCGCTGCAGATGGCAAAAGCTGTATTGGTTTCTCGGGCGGATGAAGCTTCGACCGCCTTCCTTTCGTGGCACAGGATGGGTGGCATCAGTAGCAGTCAGGTGTTGGCAATACGGACCTGCTTCCATTGGTTGCTAAATCTGTTCATGATTAGGTGTCTGAACAGCAATTTCCAGCAGACCAGACAAAAACCTTCTGCTGTGACCGGGGCACTGACATCAAACCTAGAGAGGAGGAACCTGCACAAGGGGCTGGAACATAGGTGTTATACCACCTACAACTACCAATGTCTCAAATATGGAGCATGGAGACATGTTATTCATATCACAGGGGTCCTACGATTCTCTTTCCCAGGAGGTCGCTGAAGAGATACTCTCACTTAAATCACATCTGTCCTTACACAGGGGCATCTAAGGACGCCCTGATCGCAAGACTACATGCGGAAGACGAGAGAAAAGTGTGTTGGGTAAAATGTGCTTTGGAAGACTGAATATGTTGTAGACGTTGTTTTCGTGTGAACACAGAACCAACATTTTAAGCGTTATTTGAAACCATCATCTGTTGAGCAATGTGACAGACCATATCTACTTTGAGATGCACAGCCCTTCTGTATTTTTTCTTTTAAGAGAATACCCCTTCAAACTTATGTAGTATTTGTCTTTAAATTCCTTAAACGTTGGACTAATGTGGTAGATGGCATCTATTTAAAAATGCATCACCTGCTAATACATTGTTAAACTACCTTAGAAAGTTTCCATCTCGAAAAGGGTCATTGTTACAGTATGCAGCATATGAGTGGCACACCTCTTAAAAAATGCATCACTTGGTAATAAATTGTTAAACTGTCCATCTTGGAAAAGGGGCATTAATAGAATATTAATATGAGTGGCAAACCCCTAAACTACTTTGTGGGAGAACATTTCTTTCAAACACTTTATTTTGATTTAAACTGATTTCAGAAGAGTGTATTTAGTAATGCTTTCTTATTTATTTTGCTTTAATAGTTCTTACAAAACATTAAATGGCTAGGCAGTATTCATATTATAGAGGTCATTGTGATGGGCAGCACAGTTAATACACAAGGGAAATAGAAGGAAAATTTTAAAATGGCTAATGTTCTTGGCTCAATTTACACAGAAGACCGCTTCAATGCATTGATCTTTGGCTCCCTTAATTCCCAGTTTGCTTGACATCGATGTTGTGCTGTATCGCAGTTTAGCATTGATTATTATTTTCTGGTACTGTGGCAGCAGGTAGTGGCTAGCAGAATAAGACGAGATTAGAATAACCCATGTCTTCAGGTTCTTACAAAAGATGGTCAGTGAGGTGCAACTTCTCAAAAAACACAGGTAAGGTATTCCACAACTTGGGCTCCAAGTTTGAGAAGGAACAGCCTCCTATAGGGGCCAATTTTACTCCGGGAACTGAGCAGAGAGACTGGTTGCTTGAATGCATGAGCACATGTGCTGGTAAGGTACCACCAGTCCTCGTATGTACTGTGGGCCCGTACCTGACTTAGTATGCCTGTTGCATCATGCTTTGACCTGGATCCATTTTTCCACTGCGAGCCAGTGAAGCTTGCGAAGGAGGCACGACACAGATGTGCGTTTCGGGAGTCAATATGGAAGCCTGGCGGCAGAGTGCTGAACTACTTGGGGGCATCTAACGGCGGCTTTGTCTGCCCCAAGACAGAGGATGTTCCTTAATCGAGTCATGATACAATTAAGGCCTGAATAACTGTCCTTTTAACTGAAAAAGGGAGCATCCAAATAATTTTGTCAGCCATTTCATGACTGCAAAGCAAGTCGAGGCTAGCTTAACAACCTCGGGTTTCATCAACTGGTTCTAATCCAGCGAAAAGCCTACTTTTTTACATTGGTGGCTGGTTCAGGAAGAGCACCTGAGGTCTCAGGTCAATGCTGTGGGCCCCAGAGCAGGGGAATCTTACCCAACACCACTACATCAGCCTTTTCGCCATCAAGTTTAGTGAATTGATGTTCATCCAGGTGGAAATCCAACCAAGACAGGAGTTCAGGTCCTCTGAGCTGTGGTCCTGAGTGGTTG
This sequence comes from Pleurodeles waltl, assembly GCF_031143425.1. NCBI lineage: Eukaryota > Metazoa > Chordata > Amphibia > Caudata > Salamandridae > Pleurodeles > Pleurodeles waltl. Next base: position 397,644,850 of record NC_090440.1, on the reverse strand, counting down.
ACGAACAGAAGATTATTTCTGTGTCGTTTGCATAGGAAAACTGGGTAAGGCCACAGCTTTCATATAGCACTTTGCACCTCTTGCATTACCAGGCACAGTGGGAGAGTGTATGGATGGCAAATTGTTGTATTTTTAGCAATTCTATTTGGGAAGCATTTTAAATTTTTGATACTGCACGACAGTGCCCAAAGACGTGCTCTTATGCAAGCAGCATGATGGGCAAAGAGGTGTGTTAGATAGGCCTTCAAATTATATTTCTAATCATTAGCAGGTACAATTTAATTTGAAGGTTCCATATTATGTTTCATGGTTGTTGTTATGCTGACCACAGCAGTTGGGCCAACCACTCTTTCTAGATGTAAACGTTTAGGAGGATGACAGTTAGTGGGAGAGAGAAGGGGAAAGAGCAAGAGACTGACCTGTATTGTCTGTGGTATAGGTAGTCCATTTAGGGTGGGATGGGGGAGTTTGAAGATTAAAAATGTAGGCATCTACATACCATCGACCTTAGCCAGAGGGATAGCTGGTTACTCCATGTGTGTATGCAGTAAAAAAGGGGGTAATGGAGGAAAGCCAAGTAATCTATATGGAAGGATGAGTAAGGCAGAGATGTTGTCAAGTAATTTCAAAGCTGCCAAATGGACAAGAATGGATGTTGGTAAAATGAAAACTGAACTTGATGACATGAGCAGTAAAATATACATGTGAACAAAGAAATATAAGCACGATCAAGGCTGGAAACCTGCATAAACTACACAATATTTAATGGTGCAAATATCCCCTAGTAGACTAAAGGAGGCCAACATTTTCAGGAGAGGTTCACACCACAATACCCCATCATTAACCTGAAGACTCCCAAAGGCAAATAAGCACAAGTCTGGTGCACCCTACCTGGGCCATGGCTCAGTCCCTAGCCAAAATTCTAACTTGCATTTGTAGGGTGAGAGGCGAAATGTGTGGTAGGTGGCTGCCCTGACAAAATAAGATGGAATTTCCCCTCCCTGTGCTACCCTTTTGTCCACACCAATCCATGTGAGCTCAGTTCCTTTTCTTAGATCTCAGATTCAATGTTCTTTCTACATTACATGAGCAGATATCCTCCTGAACCTCTAGTATTTCCTCCTATTGAACACTGAATGACATTTGAGGGTAAAAAATAGACAATGTGGTGAAAGGAAACATACAATACTCCCATTGTTTTAGCAAGGACAGCACCACAACACTGATGTGGAAAGCCTCATTTTGTTCAGTCTTATTGCTGGTCTTTTCTGACCTGTGAACCTTGTGAGAGTCTACTTTTATATATCTCTCCACAAATTCCTTTTCCTTAGGATCTCCTCTGTTTGGCCACTTCCAACTCTCAAAGCTCCCCCCATTAACTCGGCTGTCACCTCTAGCAAAGCAAATGGCTGCCATGTCCTGTTTTAAATAACTCCTGATTCAATCTCTCTGAATTTTGGCTCTGTCTGTAAAATATGTTGATTGAGTGTACTTGACATGGCAGGACATGCCTGCCTGGCAGAGAGAAGCCTTTGACCTTCTTGACATCCATGTATCCCTGTAGGAATATGTAGGGAAATATCAATCTACCCCTACTACTTTAAGGTTGCAATGTATCAGGGTAGCTTTCCTGAATGCTGTTCACTTGGTGTGATCCTGCATACCCTTAACATCACAGAGATTTGAACTGTAGCCTGCTAATATAAGCTTTTTAAGATTGATGAACCTATCAAGCCCTTCCAACTAGTAACTAACTTTTCAAACTTTTATTTTCTGCTAGAAATGTCTTGGTGGCAGGGGTGTTAGTATGTACACTCTGCTGGACACTGCAGCTCACATAGGCCTTTGAGGAGAATACCCTTTGCTTGCTTTGTTCATTCAAGAACTCTGACCTTAGGGCCCGGTAGGAACTTTTTAAGGGGAGATCAACCCACCCTTCATGGCTGAGTGCAATGTCTGGGCAAGGTTTTTTTATTCTTCGACACATAGTCCCATCCTGCTAACCCTTGCTATTATTGAGAACTCATCCACAACCTCTAAATATTGGCATTTTAAAGTTGAAGGTCCTGCCGAGGTCTGCCCCGTAGCAACTTTACACAGCTTTAACAGTGACTACATATATGTAGTTGGCAGTATGTGACTTTGTGAAATCTCATAGACTCTGAAGCTCTGAAGACCCTGCTGAACTTTTCGGGGAAAAATCCACCTACCCCTTACTACTTCATGGGTGGCCTCTATACCTCTGACGTGCCTTGCTGATTCCTCTAGTTTGGTTCCTGTATCCTGCTGATCCTTACCATAGCAGAGCTGCAACCACAGCCTGCTTTTATTGGCAATTTATGGTCAAAGACTATGATGATGCCTGCCATCTAGTAACTCTACACATTCTTAACTTATATTAGGGATTTGCTATTTTGGTGGCAGGGGTGTTAGTTGGTGCTGCGTGGTATTTCACATGTCATTTCTTCTATGTTACTTGTAGTGCTGTATTGCACTGGAGCACTAATACAGTACAACACACCCCATATCTATGTAAAGTGTAATTGCACATAACAGAAAACAAATGTGCAGGCATAAATTAACAATCACTAGCAAAGCAAATACGTATCGCCTATGCAAGAGTTATTGGCTTTGCCAATGTGTTTTAGCCATGTTGTACAGCAGTGCTGTTGCTGTTCAGCATGGCTAAAAGTTAGTATCATAGAGGAGAGTGGAGTAAAGTGGCGTAGAGTGAAGTAGAGTGGCAAATAGTGGAGCAGAGTGTCACAGAGAAGAGTGAAGTGTTGAGGAGTGGAGTATTGTGGAGTAAAGTGGAGGACCAAAGAATAGAGGGGAGTAGAGTGGAGGAGTTTAGAGTGTTATAAAGTGTTGTAGAGTGGAGTGTCATAGAGTGGAGAGGCGTAGAGTGGCATACCGTAGAGTGTCATAGAGTGGTGTAGAGTTGAGTTGAGTCATAGAGTGGCATAGAGTGGACTAACGGCATAGAGAGGAGTGGAGAGGCATAAAGTGGAGTGATGTAGAGTGGAATAGAGTGGTCTTGAGTGAAATGGCATAGAGTGGAGTGGCATATAATGGCATAGAGTGGAGTAGAGTGTCATAGAGTGGAGGGGCGTAGAGTGGAGGGGCATAGAGTCGATGGGCGTAGAGTGGAGTAAAGTGTCATACAGTGGAGTGTTGCAGAGTGGAGTAAAGTGTCATAGAGTGGAGTTGAGCGGCATAGAGTGGAGTAAAGTAGCATACAGAGGTGTAAAGTGAAGTGGTGTAGAATTGAGTAGCCTGGAGTGTCACAAAGTGGAGTGTCGTAGAGTGGCCTAGCGTGAAGTGGCACAGAGTGGAGTGGAGTTTTGTGTTGTGGAGTAGATTGTCGTGTTGTGGAGTAGAGTCTTGTATTGTGGAGTAGAGTGTCGTAGAGTGGAGTAAAGTGGAGTGGTTTAGAGTGGAGCAGCTTAGAGTGTAGGGGCAGAGAGTGTAATAAAGAGTTATAGAGTGGAGGGGTGTAGAGTGGAGTGGCGTAGTGTGGTGTATTTATGGTGTAGTAGTGCACTACCATTAAAGACAACACATTTTCAACTGAAATGGCCATAACATTTGCATATAGAGATTTACTGATGAAACTATACAGTGCACAAATGATAATGTGTGGAAATGGCATCACCCAGTGTACCTATTTGTTTTGATTATAATAAAATATTTGTTTCCACTACACTTCTGACAAAATGTCCTTCATTTGTGCTTTCCTAATTCTGATGCATTCTGAAATATTTTTACAGTTACAAACATTTAAATTTTGTTGGGTGCTAAAACAATAACTTTTCTTTCCTAGTATCCGCAAGATTATCATATAAATCCTCCCACTTTTAAGTCACAGAAAGAAAAATAAACAGAAAGCTCCCTTGGAAGACAAAGCCTGACATTTGAAATCTGTCTTTGAATACAAAGCAAATGTGACAAGCTAAGAACAAAAGTTAAAGGCATGTTTACAGAAAGCGAGGACTCATGGAAGAATGCAAGGATTGATGGTGAACTCCACGTGATGGACGAAGACATTATGGACAGCCTAAAACAAATAAAGCCAGTAAATAGAGAGACAGAAAACGTGAGTTACAAACCACAAAACCAAAGGTAAGCAATGGGCGCAATGCATTCCCAAAGAATCTTTCAGAATGCCAACAAGAAGTCTTTTCAAAGACAGACAACTGTGTTGTCAGGTAGGCTTCGACTTAAAAATACAACTCACGCAGGGCACGCGCCTTCATCACAATAAAAGGAGCAGAAAGCTGATGTCTGGAGAACATTATAGTCAGGTCCTCCCAAATGTTTCTTTTCACCCTGAGAGATTTGCAAAACTATTTTATTACACTTTCTCCATTTTTCATGAAAGCATATGAAATGGAAATAATCTTCGCCCAACAACTGACGTCAGTTCCGGCAAATCAAATCGCACTAGACCCAATGTGTACAAAATGATTGTGTTTCCAATTTTGAATTTACATACGTTTGGATAAAACTTAATTTATTTTTTTCGGTTTGCCTTTAGAATGTGTATCCATCGTTCTTCTTTTAAGAACTGAATCTTCACTTGAAAGCCTTTTCCTTGGCTAATATGTAGATTATCGTTCCTCTTAACGAGAACAAATAGAACAAATTACATTACAGAGCCTCCGGGCCCTGCTCGTACTCACGATGGAATTGCACATGACGCTGATTCAAGTGGAAAGCAACGGTTTCAAAATGTGAAATGACGAGGCTGTAAATTAAAAGTTACTTATAGCTCCCGAAGGAGTAAGTGCTTCTCTCTTCCTGACATCAAGCACATTCTACTAAAGGCCAATAAAAGCCAGCCATTCACAGGCTGCAAGCAAATTAATCAGCAGCGTGATTCATTACAATCAGCAGGTCAAGGTGTTTGTTCATATCTCATACTATCAGCTGTCTGCTTGGCCTGTAAGAATCAGAGTGTTTTTTAAGAACTGGCAGTCTGCTGTGACTAAATGTGATTTATTGTTAAAATTAAGAGCCAACTCTTGCTGTGAGTAAGGAATACATTATCAACAAGAAAACGATTCATGTGAGAGATTTCACTTTATTGTTATTAACCAATCATTCTCCTTCAAACCAGAAATCTATGTAATGGATGTTAATAGTGGATATTGTAGGATCAGCCCTCTACCATGTGTAGGATTTGTCAACCACTATATGGTGGTGGAGTAAATATTGAGAGTAGAACAGTTTGGTTCATGTTTCTTTGTGGCCCGATTCTAGTAAAAGTTCATGTTGTTGTGCCACACATGTAATGTCTATGCTAACTAAACCTGGATTCCTACTCCTGCAAAGAATAACAGTTTAATTTTCACAAGGGAAGCAAGGAGACAAACATTGTGCAAAAAAAAAATACAGGGAAAACGTATAGAATATAATAACAAAATAAGAAAAGGGAAGAATGGAGTAATAAAGAGAAGCTCCAAACAGACACTGGAAAAAATGAGATGGAATCAGATCAGGATTGAAATTGAAACAAGCATTGGCAAAGCTGGTAGTTCTCCAGGTAGGCTGAGCCAGATACGGCGGAGGAGCATCGCCCAAACACCCAGCAGCAGAAGCTTAAAACTTTTACAGTAAAAAAGTAATAAACTATGTACAAAGGGCGGGCCACTGGCATGAAAGGGACAGAGAGCAAGTGCACAGCACTCCCTCTCAGTGCGCAAGTATGTTTGGCTGGCCGTCTCGGGCTGGCCAAACACACATGCGCAGTAGGCTCTGTCCAACCCGGCAATGCAGTGCCGGATTGGAGAGAGCAGGCAGAAGCTCCCATTCTGCCTCAGAGCGCCCAGTCAAGGCGCTCCCTCCAATCCTACCTCTGCTTTTATGCTGGTGGCAGCATGAAAGCAGCGGTAGGACTGGATGCAGGGCAAGCTCGGAGGCTGAGCCTGTCCCTGCAGACGAGGAGCAGTTCGGAGGAGGCGCAGCGAAACAGGTACGTTTTTTCCCATTTATTTAACGTATTTTTAGTTGTACTCCTCCCACCCCACCCATCCGCCTTCTCGTTCCTGCGAGCTGCGACTGGGCTTAGTCAATGCTTTTTTAGAAAATGCATTCAAAGATGGGCACTTCAGAGGAGCACATATTCACAGTGGCCAACTTTGAATGAACTTTCTACTATTTGAAGAAACCTCATTCCGAGATGTCTATACTGATGGATGCACAAGCACAACAGTCATCTTTGAATGCATTTTCTAATATCAACTGCTCTTGAGAAATGGTGGGAAAAGAGGGCTGAGTTTACATGTGATGTGGCACCCGTGAATCTCCTGAAGTGATTAAAAGGGATCCCTTGAGAAGTCCGACAGCCCTCTCAGCCACTCCATTTCCCCTTGGATTATATAAGGATGTACACGAATGCCTAACACATCAAGCCCTTAAAAATCTTACCATCTCATGTGAAGTGAGTTGTGTGCCATTGTCTGTAATAAGGACTACTGGGGCTCCTTCTCTTTTGAATATTTTCTCTTAGACACCAATGGTGGTCTTTGTGGTGACATCCCTCAAAAATTCCGCTACCAACCACTTCGAATGAATATCCACCATCACCACTGCAAATCTCATATCTAGAGACAACTCCCTCAACGGTCCAATAAAATCCAAACAGATCGTATGCCAAGGCTTCTCAGGATCTCCTAGATGTCCACCCTCGCACTTCTCAAGAACCAACCTCTTTTCGCTTTCTCTGCACAGGTTACAACTTCGCACCCATTCCTTGATTTGATTATCCAAGCCTGGTTACCAAAAGTTTGCTCTCACCCTTCTGATGGTCAATCCTTGTCCAAGATGACCCTCATGTGCCAGCTAAAAAATTCGGAACCTCAACCCCACAGGAGGAACAAAACAGTCTCCCTTCATAATCACCCCATCACCACAGACAGAGAGTTCTTCCAGAACCTTCAAATAGGGTCTCACAGCTGGGGCAAGAGTGCTCTCTCTCACCTCTCCACACCTAATAATTTTAAGTACATCTCTCATTATTGGATCTCCTTTCATTTCCTCTCTCCACTGCAACACCGAAAAAGAACATGTGCCGCTATCCACTGCATCTTGTACAGTGGCGACCTCACCTTCCATGTCTGCATCTCTCACACCAACACCATCAACCTCTTCCCAGTTCAACGGTAATCTAGACAGACAATATGCCTGAACATTCTTCCAGCCTTGTAAAAACTCAACTGTGTAGGTATACTCCTGAAGTCTTGCCGCTAGTCTAGCTAGCCTGGCTGAGCCTTTTCCTGCACCCCCTGGGGCTAGGATCCTTATTAGTGGTTTATGATTAGTCCGTATAACAAACGGCAATCCCCACAGGCATACACGAAAATACTCAGCACCCCAGGCTGCCGCTAAAGCTTCTCGCTCTATGACCGAATAATGTTTTTCAGCCAATGTCAAAGTACGAGAGACAAACGCCACAGTCCTCTCATCACTTCCATGGAATTGTGAAAGGACCACTCCCAAACCAGATGCACTGGCATCTACAGTGAGTGCAGATTTCAGACTCCTGTCAAACACAGTCAATATTCCTGCTTGGCATATCTCTCTCTTGATGTTATCTAAACAAAGTTGCTGTTCTTCCTCCCACTCAAACTTATTTCCCTTGTGTAAGATTTGTTTCAAACCTACTGTCTTCTCTGAAAATTTCTCAACAAACTTGGCTTAGTACTCCACAAGATCCAAGAACGACCTTAGTTGATCTCTATCTTTCGGAACAGGTGCTTTACTTATGGCATCCAACAAAGAGCGTTTAGGCTTAATCGACCCCATAGCAATGGTACAGCCCAAATACTCAACTTGTTCGGCCAGAAAAATGCATTTCTCTTGATTTAGCGTGAGGCCAAATTCCTCCTATCTCCTCAACACTAAATGTAAAGTGGAGTTATGTTCAACCCTTAGTTTTCCCCATGACCAGAATGTCGTCTTGGAAGTAAATTACATAATTTACCCCTTCTAGAACCTTAGTCATTGCCCTCTGAAAAACACTAGCAGCCGATGCTAATCCAAGCTGATTGAATTGAAAAGTTCCTTCTGGGGTGACAAATGTTGTGAGTGACTTGGAGCTCTCATGCAACCTAACTTGGTGATAAGCGCTCCTCAAGTCAAGCTTTGAGAAATATTTCTTGTCCTTCACAAAGGTAAGTAACTCACTTATGTTAGGAAGAGGAAAGACATCAACCACAATTTTCTGGTTCACTGAGCATAAGTCTACAGAGAATCTCAGACGACCATCAGATTTCTTGGTAATCACCACTGGCGAAACCCACTCTGACGCTTCCACGGGCTCAATCACACCATCCTCTAACATTTCTCCTAACAATTTTTTCAACCCATCACGAACGGACAGTGGCACTCTTCTCAATTTATGTTGTATAGGGGTAACGTTGGATTTCACTTTTACTTTGTGAACATAACCGTTGAGGCATCCCAATATTTTGCAAAAAACATTTTCCGCTCCAATCAACACCCTCTCCAAGGTGAGTTCATCCACAACCTGATTAGGGGCTCTGGGATGTAACATGATATTTAAATCAAACTGGTGCATCCACCCCAAAATCGGTGGTCCTTCCATTGACACGTAAACCTTACCCGTGGTACATCTTGAGCCATATCGTATGTTGCCTTCCATGTACCCCAAGATGTCTATGGATTCTCCTTGATCCCCCCCCAGGTTTATGTCTTTAGGTATCAGATTGACATTCTGCCAATGCACTTTGAAAACCCGTTCAGGTATGATGGTGTACATGGACCCAGAGTCAATCATGAGTTCAACATCCTTCTCACACACTTTGAAGATAGCTGTAGGCCTAGTCATCCTCCCTTTTTCCTGAGATATAACTGCACTTTTAAGTTTGTGACCCACATTTACTACAAGGACTCTGTCAGTAAACAAGCTTTCTGTTGTACTTTCAACCACCCCCACACCAGAATTCCTGTTCACTTTACAAGATTCTCTACACACTCTCGCATAATGGCCCTTCCGCCCACACCTCCTGCAAATTTTGTTCATAGCAAAACATTTTTTTGAGTCTGTATCATGGAAGATGCTACCACAACGGGCGCAGTCCCTCTTACTCCTGGCCCCGGGAAAACTTTGTTCCACTTTATTCCTGGATGCTGAGAAGTATATATAAACTTTCCCTTTCAGGCGTAAATACTAATTTCACCGAATGAATCCTCAATAAGAATCTCTTACAAATATGAATGTAGCTGGCATCCCAGTTGAAGCTGCTCTACTATTAATTTTAAATTCTCCATCTGAAATCTGTTATGATGCATCTTTGCATCATAAGTTCTAGAATGGAAGGCGGCCAGGGTTCTGAACTGGTCAATTGACCTGGAGCCGGCTTGACGCCAGGTTGTGTCGCTGAAGATTAAACTTGTGATGTACAAAATCACATGTCTGTTCGGTTTTTCTTCACAACATTTTGGCGACAAGCTTACTTGTCCTCAGGAGCGAACACAACCTGGGTCTTACAGCCGGTCAATGAAGCTGTGTGTTGCCTTCGCGTCAGCGCTGACAAGGGGTTGGCGGCTCGGCGAACGCTGACTCACCTGCTGTTCAAGTGTGCCCTGTGCAGCTGCATTTCATGGAAACAGCGACCCGGGTGAGCCATGAGGAAGGGGTAGCGCTGCTCCTTTATCTGAGGATACTCGACACTGCGGAACACGTGCATCCAGTGGTGATTGGTTCAGGCAATTTCAGAAACCTCCAGTTCTTAAACTCCCTGTTACTCTGGCAGTCCAAAGTTTGCTGTAGAGGGAATGGAGGGATCTGGATAGAATTACTGTAATCCTTTGGCATCAGGGGAACTGGAACTCCCTCAAAGTCTCTCTATTGAACCCCTGTTGGGTAATCTTGTGGGGCACAATGACCTGTTGGGTGAAGATGCCATAGTGTCTGATCCAGTGGACAAAAAGGTTGAGGGGGCTCTGAAGCGGGCATATACTGGTCTGAGTATTCAGTTTCACTTCCCAGTCCTTGGTGAAAGACTTCTAATCCCTGTCTTCTGCTACACTCAGGTGTGAGGATTGTTCTCAACTCCTAGCACAGATGGAAGTCCAGGCAAAATTCCTTTCGGATGTTGTCTTTGACAGCCTTAGGGCCACTGCCATGGCTGCGGCAGGGGTGTAGGTGGCCAGGTGTTATTTACACCTGTGGGGCTGGAAGGTAGCTTCTTCTCAAAAGAATTGTCTTGTTTGTATGCCTTTTTTCTGGGAAAAATCTGTTTGGGGAAGAACTTGAGGAAGAACTGAGGAAGTATTCAAAATCCAGAAACATACATAGCCTATCAAATACAGGCACGAGGGATTTTGACAAGAAGGGAAGGGGGTGGCAAGTGTAGGAAAGTACCCCCTTTTACCCATGGTTACCCCCATTTTTTGCCTGATGTCAGTGTGCTTGACTGCAAACCAGGACCCCAGTGATTATGCTCTCTCTCCTCTAAATATGGTTGTTGTATACTGGTAACCCAGAATTTCACCCACAATTGGCATATTGGCGCCCCCTTATAAGTCTGGAGTATATGGTACCTAGGTACCCAGGGGATCCCTATGGGCTGCAGCATATCTTTGCCCCAGCTGCTGCCACCTCACAGACAGGTTTCTGCCCTCCTGCTGCTTGAGAAGCTCATACCAGGAAGGCAGAAGAAAGGATTTCCTTTGGGAGAGGGGTGTTACACCCTATATCTTTGGAAATAGGTGTTACAGACTTGAGAGGGGTAGCCTCCCCAAGCCACTAGAAATGCTTTGAAGGGCACATTTGGTGCCCTCTTTGCATAATCTAGTCTACAGCGTTTCAGGGACCCCCAGTCCCTGCTCTGGCGCTAAACTGGATAAAGGAAAGGGGAGTGACGACTGCCCTTTCCATCACCACCTGAGGGTGGTGCTCAGAGCTCCTGCAGAGGGTCCCTGGGTTTTGCCATCTTGGATTCCAATCCAAGTTGGCAGGGAACTCTGGGAGCATCTAGGTGGCCAGTACCAGCAGGTGACGTCAGAGCCCTCCTCTGATAGGTGCTTACCTGTTTAGCTGACCAATATCCCATTGAGGGCTATTTAGGGTCTCTCCTTTGGGTGGTTCTTCAGATTCAGATTACAAGACTCCAGCAGGAATCTTCTGCATCCTCCACTTCAACTTCTCACCGAAGAAACTGCATCTGGACCCTCCAGGAACTCTACAAACTGCAACAAAGAAGCAAAGACGACTTCTGCAACATTGTATCTTCAGCTCCTGCCAGCAACTGCAACTGTTTCCCAGATGTGCATCCTCAGAGGACAGCCTGTCTTCAGCCTGCACCAGAAGAGTGACGGAATCTCCCTTGGGGTGAAGGAATCACTCCCCTGATGAGCTGCATGGATCCTGCATCACGGGTGGTGGACTGAAGAGGTCCATATGATCCTGACATCCTACTGTCCAACATTGGTGGAGGTAAGAGCTTGCCTCCCCACGCAAGACAGCACTGCATGTTTTGCAATTGCCAAGGCCTGTTGGCATTCTTCCATGAAGTTCTTCATGCACCATGCAGCGCCGGCCCCCAACACTCTATTATGCAACACACATCTTCCTGAGTTGTTCTCCGGCGGCGTGGGAGCTTTTGTCATAATGCTGCATGGGCCTCCTTTTGCACCTCATTTGTCCCTATGCTGTGGGACTCCTGTGCATGCTGCCTGGTCTTCTGTGGGCTCTCCGAGTTGCTGAGAGCCCCCTCTGACTCCCTCTCTTGGGTAGAGTCCCCCTGGTCTTTTCTGGTCCCAGGTAGCACCATGTTCTGCTAACCATGAGCTTTGCGTGTGCCAAGGCTTATTGGTAGAACCCCGGGGACGCAAACCAGACTGCAATCCTCCACCCGACATGAGACATCATCTGCACCAACCAGGAACCTGAATCCATCTTCTTGGGTGCAGTACTGACTGTTCTTCACCTGTGGTTCTTCTTTTGCACCTTCATCCGGGTTAATACAGGGGCTCCTGTTCTCCCTGGACTCTCCTGTGCTTCTTGGACTTGGTCCCTTTCTTCCACAGGTCTTTAGGTCCAGGAATCAACTGTTGGTGTCTTGCAGTCTCTTCTGGTTATTGCATAATCTTCTTTCTCATGTTTCTGTGTGTTCTGGGAAAATTACAGTGTTTTACTCCTGCTTTCCTGGGAACTGGGGTGGGTTCTAGTACTTATCTCTGGTGTTTTGTGGTACTCCCAGCGACCCTCTACACACAAAACTTGCCTAGGTGGGAAACCGACATTCGGATTCCACTTTCTTATAATATGGTTTGTGTTCCCCATAGGCCCATTTCTAACTATTGTGATTTACACTAATAGCACGGTTTTCTAAATGCATTTATGTCTATTTCTGCATACTAGTGTATATAATTTGTGTATTACTTCTATGGTATTTTTGGTAATTGTGTCACCAAAATAAAGTACCTTTATTTTTGTAATACTGAGTGTATTCTTTCATGTGTGTAAGTATTGTGAGACTACAGTGGTATCGCATAAGCTTTGCATGTCTCCCAGATAAGCTTTGGCTGCCCAGCTACAGCTACCTATAGAGAGCCTGGCTTCTAGACACTGCCTGCATTTCACTAATAAGGGATAACTGGACATGGTGTAAGGTGTAAGTACCATAGGTACCCACTACAAACCAGGTCAGCCTCCTACAGCAAGTACAAGGACAGGAGGCACAGTAATAAGTCTAGGTTCCAGCCTAGATCCCAAATGTCTGCTGCCCCTCGCCATCCTCCAGGTTCCAAGGACAACCCTTCGCAGCGTTCCTAACTATGCCGGAGAACCTGTGGGAGGTCGCCTGTTGTTTTTCATGGACTTTTGGGTCCCCAGGATTTGGGACAAGTATGTACTACAAGTAATCAAAGACGGTTACACCATTCCTTTTTCTCTGGGCCTCCAGTCTACCTCTCTTCCGGTCCACAACTCCAAAAGGGCGGCATTACAGTGTATTAACTTTGTTCAGGAAGAGGGTTGGCATTCCAGTCCCAGTGGATCAACATGGGCAGGGTTGGTATTCTTGGGTGCTTTTCATGCAGAGACCATCAGGGGAGTACAGAATGATCATTGTTTTTAAGTTACTGAACAGGTTCATACCAACAGTCCATTTAAAAATATGTTTCCTCCAGCAGATCATTCCTCTTATCTCTCAGGGGGATTATTTTGCCAACATCAACCTCAAGGATGCTTACATTCATGTCCCCATAGAACCAGCCAACTAACAATTCCTCAGGTTCCTGATAGGGGCAGAGCACCGGCAATTTCAGGTCCTCCCATTCGGGATCAAAATGGCTCCCTGAGTGTTCACAAAGCTCCTGGCTCCTGTTATAACTTACTTTCATGAATGGGAGAAAATAAAATACCCTTACCTAGATGATCTTCTGATTCAGTCTAGTTCTCAAGCTATGTCCATCATGCAGACTGTGGAGGTATGCAGGACTTCAGGTTTCTCCTCAACAGAGACAGGTTGGTTCTGGTTCCATCTCAGGATGTGGAGTACATAGGGGCAACCTTCCAGACAGTGGTGGGGAAGGTCTTCCTGCCTTTGATATGGAAAAGAAAGCTGATTCACCATGTGGAGCTCCTCCTGCATCGGGCATCGGCCCCGGTGAGAGATTGGCTTTAAGTCAAGGGGGGACATGGTAGTTATAATTAGTTGGTCGTTCCCTTCTGATATTATGTGCTGGCCATGGGTCGATCTGCAGATTGATTGTTTTCTGTTGTCTTGTTTTTCTTTTTACAGGCAGCCACGATTTTCATAATTCCCGGGGCCTCTTTCCATCTGGGTCATGCGGTTTAACATATTCTTCTCAATTGGTTGCCCATTTCAAAAACTACCAGAGCCTCATTCCGCTCACTCCAGAGATCAGGGCTCAGCTGGGCTGGTAGATACATTCTCCTGTGTTGGGACAGGGTACCTCCTTTGCTCTCCCAGACCCCCTGATCCTTACCACAGATGCCAGCAAATGGGGATGGGGAAGCTGACCACTTAGAGTCTTTGGTCTACCAGAGAGCGGGTGCATTCCTTGAACTGGAGGGAACTGAAGATGGTGCTGGAGGCTTTGAGGTTTTTTTCAGCCTCACCTGAGGGTTCAGCAGTAGTGGTCAGGATGGAAAGCTCAATAGCAAAAGCATACATCAACCACCATTTTGGTACAAGGACTCAGTCCCTGAATCAGTTAGTTATTTAAATAATGACTTGGTCATAGGAGAGTCGCTTGTCTCTCAGGGCAGTCCACATTCAGGGGAGTCTCAACATTTAGGCAGACAGATTGAGTACAATTTGTGCTGGTTCCCCGGAATTTCTCCTCAATCTGCTGGTGTTTCAGGATCTGTGCAGCAGGTGGGGAGTTCTGGTCATAGATTGGTCATATTCTCAGCTTCCTCAGTTTTTTTCTCCAGCTAAGGAGAGTCACTCCCTCAGAATAGATACCCTTCTCCAGCCCTTGCCCAGGAATCTCCTGTATGCCCTACCCTCCTTTCCCCCTCATTTGGAAGGTTCTTCTCAGAATCCAGAGGGAGGGTTTGGATGTGATTCTGATCTGTTTTTCCCATATTGGCAGAGGAGAGTGTGGTTCCTTCTCCTTTGTTCCCTGGCAGTCTCCAAGGAATGGATTATTCCTCTAGCCCCCATTCCAATCATTCATCCGCCCTTGTCACTGCTGTCGGTTGTCGCCCTGGAGGTTGAGAGGAGGGGTCTGTTGAGGAAGAGTCTCTTCTTGTCTGTTTCTTTGTTTTTACAGGCCTCAAGGCAAGAATCCACCAGGAATGCCTACAATTGTCATTGGGTCTCTTATGATAAGTTGTGTCTAGCTAAGGGTTTTTACTCCCTGGATTGTTCCCCTGAAACTATTTTGGATTTTTAGGAGGGTTTAGACAAACCTTTTTCATTTCCTACATTGAAACTGCAATGGTCAGCTTTGAGGGCTTTTAGATCTCCCTGAAGGGAACTGGAACAGCTTGATTCCCTGGTTCATCTGCTTTTTCTGGGTTTTTCCCTGCTTAGGCCTCGGGTCAGGTATTTTTTTTCCTCCATGCGATTTACCTTTGGTCCTTTCTTTCCTTCTTGGCCCCCCTTTTGAGCCAAGGTTTTGTCATTGAAGGTTTTCTTCTTGGTGGCAATCAGTACGGCCAGGTGACTGGGAGAACTGGGCTCTCTTCAGTGCCAATATCCTTACTTGAAGATTTTTGAGGACAGAGATGTGTTGTCTTTGGGTCCTGATTTGCTCCCCAAGATTGACTCTCCTTTTTACCAAAATCAGGACATGGTCCTTCCATCTCTGAAGGATGTCTCCTCGGACCCTTCTGTTTCCTCCTTGGATGTGGTGAGGGCTCTTGAGGTGTATTTGACGAATTATTTTGTGTTTCGGTAGTCTGATTCCCTGTTTGTTAATTGTCGCCATGCCAACAGAGGTGGTAAACCTTCCATATCCACCCTTGCCTGATAGATTAAAACTGTAATTTCTTTTGCTTCCAAGCAGTCTAGTTCTGAGTTTCCGGTGTCTTTTAAGGCTAATTCTACTTGGAGTATGGCTGCCTCCTGAGTGAAATGGGCATGGGTTTCGGTGGCAGATATTTGTACTGCTGCGACCTGGGCCTCCTCGTCCACATTTGTGTTTCACTATAGACTGCATTTTGCTCAGGGCCCTGAGTCTCAGTTTGCTTCTGGTATTATTTCTAAGGCTGTCACAGATTCCAGAGTGAGATGTTCAGTTTGGGGTGTGTCTGGTGTAGCCTTTTTTACAGAACTGACATTAGGGGCTTGTAAGGTGGTGTGTTTTGTTTTCAATAAAAATAACTGCCACCTGCATCTCTGAGTGCCCTAGTTTTATCTTGGTGTGTTGGAGTTGATAAGAAGGCGTTTTGCTTGAGTATTTCCTCATTTAGTAATGGCTGTAGAGCGGAAGATGATGAGGGTGGTAATGCTCAGATTACTTACCAGTAACCTTCATTACTCTGATTCTCTCTTCCTCATCCCAGTACTTATGACCCTTCCTCCCCTTCTGGTTTCCTGGCCCTCTTATCTGGGCTTCTTTGAACTTTGCTTGGGTCGTGCTCAGGAAGTGCTGGGGATCGAGTGGGTTATGGGAGGAGGGTGGAGAGAGAGTAGAAATAGAAAAAAGGCTTGGTCAAGGTGTGGGAAAAGGGGCAAGAGGAGTTAAAACCTGATTTAGGAAGAACCGGGGTGAGGAAGACAGAATTGGAGTAATGGCGATTACCAATAAGTAATCCGAGCACTTGTGAGGCCCCAGTAATATCCATGCCCTCCCTATTCAAGGTGAAGAAAAAGAACTAGAAGGTTTATCAGCAGAAATAATAGGTACTTCGAAACTGTATCCTGCATTATGGTCCCCATCACTGTCGAGGGGCGTGGCTAACCATCCAAGATGGCGGACGCATAGCGGCAAGTCTCCTGGGCTGCCCCCAGACAATCCTTTTAAACCTAACCTCTATTTGTACCTGCAGCCCCAACAACATTAATATACTGAGACCCGGGAGTGCAGGGGTCATGTTTAGAGGAGCACCGGGGACGGCAGCCCCAGTGGATGACCTGGAGCTTGGACTGCTGGGCGACTCACAGCGGAGTTGATGGGTGAGATGACACCCCGCTTACTTGCGGTGTGAGCGGAGGTCCCTGGGATTAGAGGCTGGATTGGAGAACCAACATAAGCCGCTGTCGGTGGTGGCATGAGGTGGGGGGTCCCTGAGGCTCACTGGAGGACACTGGGCCCCATAGAGGGGGAGTCCGTATCCTGCAGCTAAAGTGAGCCTGGAAGTGAGTGGGAGCGGGCAGGCCGGAGTAATGTGAGCAGCCCATAGGCCTGCTCCTTGCCTCCGTGAGGCGACAGCGATAAGACAGTGGGGGGCGCCCCCCTTTGGCTGTGCTGATTCCCGCTGGTGGGGCGGCTTAGGTGCATGTACGAACTGTGGGCCGTGGAGGCCCGAGATGCCGTGACTACTGGCAGCCATTTTATGTATGGGCCTGGCTACATTATACGGACCCCGAGGGAGTGTGCGGGGGAGCCTCGACTTTAAACAGCGAGTCTGATAGAGCCGGGCGGACTACTCTCCTCTTCTGGGGGAGCCGGACTGGTAGTGGGGAGTAAACGGCTGAGGCCGGTGATTGCTGCCCAGTGATCGTTGCCTGGAGAAGCCGGCAAGCCTGTGTGGGCAGTGTGGTCCGTCAGCCCACTCCTAGTGAACTAGCTGCCTGGGGAAGCATGGGCCACCTGTTGAATGGTGAGTGGTGTCGCGTTGAGAAGGGGTGGAACGAAGTGACTCACTTTGGCCTGTCAACGCTGGACTTGAGGTGTGTCTCGAGGGTAGAGACACACAGGAGTTATCCTTGGCGACAAGTTATTGTGGGGCCTGGTACTGCCTGACTAACTATCGCTGACGGCAGATTGCCCAGTAGTAGACATGGTGGGGCCACCTGTGCTTCTCCTCTCTCGTGCATACCCAGATCCATTCAGTGAGGCATAGGCTGCTGGATAACACGTGAGAATTGCACTCCCCTTGTTTTTGAGTGGCATGCTGCCCCATGTTGAGGGGCACAGTGTTGAAGTAATAGAACCCATGTTTTGATGTCAGCATTTGTAAAGTGTAGATTACATGTGATATAAAAGGAGTGACTGGCTGAACGTTTCTGCTATTGGTACACTTTAGCACTTATTATTGGGTACCAGACAGGCCCGACTATTAGCAGGCATGGGGAGACCAAAATCCAAGACCGGAGCCCGGTACTCCCGGGTGCCGTCATGCTCCCTGTCTTCGGAGGACTCTTCGACCCATGTCTCGATGTCCTGTGTTCCTCTCACTGGCAATACGCCTCCCTAGGACAAGTTGGATCTTATCCTACGAGTAATACAGGAGTCCGGACTTGTCATCGAACAGCGGATGGGATCAATCACCACTGACATATCATTCCTCAAAGATGAACATTGTAAATTAGTGGAAAGGGTCAAGACAAATGAAACCATGATCTCTGTTTCGTAACCCGTCAACGAAGTCCATGCCACGCAAATCAGTAAATTAACTCACCAACTGGAACTGCTTCAAAAGCGGGCAGCAGATGCTGAAGACCGTGCTTGCAGAAACAATATTTGAATCTTGGGTCTGCCGGAAGGGACAGAGGGCCAAATGCCGACACAATTTGTAGAAATCTGGCTCTGAACGGCGGTGGCACTGGAGGGCCTTTCGGATATATTTGTGGTTGAGAGAGGGTTCCAACTAAAAAAGCAAACCGTGGAGTACCTCCAAGACCCATAGTTGCAAAAATCCTGAATTATAAAGACTGTGATGTATTGTTTAGAGCTGCCCAGTAGACGTCCCCAATTCTAGTAAATAATGTAAGAGTCTCACTGTTTCCAGACTAAACAATGTTTGTTCAGCGGAGGCGCGCCTCCTTCCAGGCTGTCAAGCGAGACCTGAGAACAGCTGGTCTCACCTATGCTCTGCTATTTCGGGCGCAGCTCCGTATCCAACATGACAAGCGGGCTATATTTTTTGACTCTCCGGAATCAGCAAGCAAGTGGCTGGACCAAACCTTCCCGAACTTGTCAGGCTGGGAAATGTGAATTAGGATCTCCCCAGGCCCCAGAAGAAACGAGATCGCCCTTGTCCGGCTATCACTCCAGGAGGGCCTCATGGCCTTGCGCCTTCTTCACAGAAAGCACTGATGGGCTGTCTGGAGGCACTCAAATCAGCTTCACAGCTTCAAACTAATCCAGGCAGCTCCAGCACATCACAAGACGGTGGTTCTGACTCTGATTCAATAGGTAGCATGGACATCTTTCCATATGTTACTCCTCAACTGGCTCCTGATCTCCAGCTCCCGGATGGACCCGGACTAAGTGATTTTACCCATCCCAAACTGGCTCCAGCTATTCTATTCTAAATACAGACGTTCCCCTTTAACAGGACGAAGAGGGCACGTGATAATAGCCCTGTTGCTTATGAAAGTCCATCGCTATCCCTATGGTTACATGATTCCCATATTACTGGGCAGCATGAGCAGGCACACAATGCATAGATTGGTTTGGGGCCCAGGTCTGAGTTGCTTTCCTCGACTCAGTAGTGGTCGCTCTGCCGTAAAGAGAAGGCTACAAACATAAATGTTAGGTCTGACCCCCACATGTGCGTAATCACTAGTTGTTCATTGTATAAAATGTTGTTGTTGTATTCCAAGTTTGGTCGAATAGCTACATAGAGCTGGACCAAGATATGGGCTGTTATATGTTTAATACAAGTTGCAGATTCCACTGTTAAATTGTATGGGCAAGGGGCTATACTAGTGTCAACTCACATTACTTGGACTCTGTAAGTCATACTATACCGTTGGATGTGATCTCCTATAAAATCCTGACCTGGAATGTGACAGGGTTGGGCACATTACACAAGAGGCATAGAATACTAGCTCAATTGTAGGAGACATGCGCAGATAGTTTTTTTGCAGGATACACATCTACAGACATCTGAGGCGCAAAGACTGCAGAGGAGGTAGAGGGGCCAACTCTTTCATATGTCTTACTCGGCCTGTGCCTGAGGAGCTGTAATATGGCTTAGGGTGGGAGTCCCCTTCATGGCACAAGAGGTGTGCAGAGATACGCAGGGCAGATTTGTTCTTGTCAAGGGCACACTGGATGGGGAACCCTTGGTACTGGGCTGTATAAACGCACCTAATACAGTCCAAGAAGCCTATTGGTCACACTTAACAATGGTCATTACTGACTGGGAGCAGTGCCCATGGGTTTTAGGGGGCGACTTAAATGCGATACTAGAGGTTTCCCTAGATTGCTCCAATCCTCCTTTACCTAGCGCGGCAGCAATACCTCATGCAGCGTCCTTTCAAGAATGGATGTCGGGTTGGTCACTAGTGGACGCCTGGCGTGCCCGAAACAGAGGACTCGGGGAGTACTCCTTTTACTCATATCCACACAGGCTGCATACATGCATTGATGGATTCTTGTGTTCCCCACGACTCATGCCTTATGTAGTACACATCACCTACTTCGCAAAGACACTTTCTGATTATAACCCCCTAGAGTTGGCATTGCTATGGGGTAAAATACCAACACCCACACCCACCTGGAGGCTGCCATGCACATATTTAGAAAATACTCCCTTTTGGGAATCGCTGGCACAACCTGTAAATAATTACTTCGCTGAAAACACCGGGACAGCTACATCGCTACTACACAAAAGGGAAGCTTTTAAAGTAGTTACTTGTGGAGCCTTCATTGGTACGTTGGTGGCTGCCTGAAATTAAGCATTGGCTACTCTTAAGAAAGTTGAACACACAATGTCCCATATGGAACAGGCGGTGGCCAGTGGGAAGGCAGACACAACATCACTACAAGAGGAAAGATTAGCACATGCAGAGGGCCTGGAATGATTGAGATTAATAGACAATGAACTCATGTCCAACGGACGCACTCTGAAGCTGACAGATCTGGCGCATTACTAGTTTGCCTAATACACCTGACCCATTCCAGGGCCTGATACTTGTCATATGCTCTCAAACTCAGGGCTTGCTCTCCACACAGCTAGACATTAATAATGCTTTTCTTGATTTCTACGCTGACCTCCATACAGCCCCTACTTCGACGCTGACCACATACCTGGGGAGGACAAGCCTGCCCAAAATAACAGCATTGGATCAAGACAATCTTGGTGATAAAATTACTGTAGGTGGGATTAAGGGGCAATTAAGGAAATGGTCTGCAATAAAGCTCTGGGATCAGATGGACTCCCCATTGAGTTTTACGGCACCTATATACAGAAGTTAGTTCTC
This sequence comes from Pleurodeles waltl, assembly GCF_031143425.1. Lineage (NCBI taxonomy): Eukaryota > Metazoa > Chordata > Amphibia > Caudata > Salamandridae > Pleurodeles > Pleurodeles waltl. The sequence goes on along the minus strand of NC_090440.1, from coordinate 397,624,025 downwards.
CAGTTGGAAAAATTGTATATGGAATCATTATAGGTAGGACACCTACCCACCACAATGTGACAGGCCATTGTCACATCATTGTTGAAACCAGGCAACCCTCCCTCTTGAATACAGAGTACAAAATCCTGAGTACAATTCTAGCACGACGACTGCTTCCCCTCCTGCCACAGCTATTACACACAGAACAAAGCAGCTTTGTGCCACAGTGCAATACCTCATCGAATATTCATCGTCTATTTCACATAATGGACAGCACCCACGGTCAGTACACAAACGCCAGCTGTTTATCTTTAGATATACGCCACATTTGATATGCTGAGCTGGGACTTTATGCTCACCAAGCTAACATATCATGGAATACTTGACTCCTATACTAAATGGGTGTGGCTGCTATATTCCCTGCCTATGGCAAGGGCAAAAACAGGAACGTGCATCTCAGAACCATACACAGTTTCTTGGGGAACACATCAGGTCTGTCTATTATCGTCTCTACTATTTTTCTTAACAATTGAGCCCTTGGCACAGCTGCTATGCCAAGATACGCTGGAATGGGGTATTCCAATTAAAGGGGATACCGAGGCTACTTCACTATATGCAGATGATATGATTCTGTACTTCAGGGATTTGTGCCAGGATATGAGTGTTGTGTCTGACAGTGTGGCCAAGTTCGGACGACTATCCAGCCTTCAGGTCAATGCTACCAAATCCTGCGCTTTTGCATTCCTGACTGACCTGGGGTGGGAGATGGTGGAGTTTGGAGGTGACCTGATTCCAGTGGCAACACATACTACCCGCTAGTTAAAAATCCACATATACCGGAACCCACAAGATATATTAGAAGGGAATCTTTTATGAGCGGTCGATTTCCTCAAGCCAAAAATAGCCTTTTAGACTACACTGCCCCTCTCTGTAGCCAGCAGACTGGCACTAGCAAAGATGGTCCTCCTTCCTAGACTCCTCTATTATTTTGTTAATTTACCGGTGGTGGTTCCAGACCTGGTGTTCCACATATTGAACACCTTACAGATCTAATTAGCGTGCGTTGCAAGGTTAGCTTCGCAAAATTGCAGTTGTCTGTGCTGGGCGACAGCATGGGAGCCCCGGATCCCAAGGAGTACTGCATAGCCAGCCAGCTGCTACGGATGGCGTACTGATTAGCAGGATATAACTTACATGAGACAGGCTTTATGCCTGCCCAGGTGCAAAATGGGCAGTTGCATAGGGGGCTGTACCCATGCCCTCGTAACGCCCCTATATTACTACAGGTGGCCATGGCGTATTGACAAATGACATTGTGTTATACACATATGCCCATTCCTTATGCCCAGAACATACCCCTAATGGGTATTCCCCTTGCTATGGGAATTCTATCAGTGCAGAGGTTGGAACCCTGGGAACAATCAGAAACCATGACAGTGTTGAAGCTGTTTACGGGAGGAACACTAATGTCACATTTACACTTTGTACATTCACATGGACTCCCTGACACCCTCTTTCTCATGCAGGATTGATTTGTTACATTTGAAAATGTTGGGCTCCAGACGGTATAGAACCAACTACATTTGCATTCCTGGGTGCATTACATACAATGGGTCACGGCAGTCATTTAATTTGTTGGCTATACAGAGCCCTAAGGGTACACTTGGGGATACCTTTAAATGCACTCCACATAAAATGGGAGACAGACCTAGATCACACACTAACTGACACTGAATGGAAAGGTTTGCTCAAAGCCCCTAACGTTGTATCGAGAAATTTAAGTTCATTAGATTTTCTATATTTCATAGAACATACCTTACCCCACATAAAATAAACAAAATATTTCTGGGTGCAGAAGCAGGCTGCCCTCACTGTCACCAGAGAGATGCTGATTTATTACATATATTGTGGAAGTGCCCTATGTTGGCACCATGATGGTCTGCAATAACAAGGTCCCTTATAAGACTTAACAAGGCATTCTCATTGGCAGACACCAGACGTATGCATAATGGGACTTTATCCCCAACCTCAGAGAGTTGGCGTGTCCACGTGCTTTACAGACTTAGCCTTATTGTTGGCTAAACGCACTATAACGCATTGCTGGAACTCTTCAATACCCCCTTTGGCGTCACAGTGTCGTGAGGAGTTGTTGGAGTGGGGCTCAGCTGAAAGCAGAGCATTGCAGTGAGAAGAATATAGAGGGCTGCGCAAGACTCCTATTTCCTTGGAATGGGACATGCATCTAGAGAGATTTAGGGAGCAATCACAGGAGGATGCTGTAACACACTCCTAAAACATATCACCTACGCGAACGAGCCCAGGAGGGTGTGCCTGCATCACGCAAACAAACCCCCCTCCCCATCTTTTTCCTATGTGAGACGCTGTACATACCTGGTGCATACAGGGTAACGCAAGACAGCCTCTACACATGCTTTACATATAGTTCCAACGAACCTCACACGCTATTACAACCTTGATACCTTGAACACTGGGTTCCATATGTGGACCCAATAGATGATGGTGGACTGCTCTTGCTAGTTGTTTGTTTGGGGGGGGAGTTGGTGGGTGGGAGGGCACAGTAGGAGTTTATACCACAGTAGCAGGATTTGTTTATGCAAGGAACAATGGGTCCATACGTGGCCAAATACATTGATGTTGTATATGGACATATTTTGTATGTTACAACTTCGTTATGTCTTAATCTATGCCTGCTACTGTCCAAAAAGCAATAACATTTGTGGAAAAAAAAAATCCCCATCACTGTCTCAATCTGATGCCAAAGAGCACGCAATTTCCTACTTCTACTGAACAAGGAATGTGGAGGGAGGGGGATGGTGAGTGGAAATTAATCCTCATGCTTTTTATTCCACACTGCTCCTTAGTCTTTCTCCAACTTTTTTTCAGTTATTCCTCATCACTATTATATACTTTCTTTCTCTTTATTTTCCTCTGGAAAGACTGTGAGTGTTACAACTTTTCTGATACACTTATCACCCTGCACCTTATTGGCAGGGGCGGCTCCTCCATAGGGGCGGCGTTGCGTCATCTACCTGCCAGCTGCTGCAAATCTTTTCCCAAAAAACAATCATAAAATGTTCATTATAATTTTTTGGGGTAAGAGGCGGGCCATGTGGGTGACGAGCAATAAGGAGGAGTGCACAGCACTCCCCTCCATAGTGCATGTATGTTTGGCTAGCCGTCTCTGGCCAGCCAAACACACATGCACACAGGGCTCTCTCTGGCCCCAGCAACACAGTTGCTGGGGCCGGAGAGAGCCTGCACAGGTTCCCAATCTGCCTGGGAGTTCCCTGGTTGGGCGCTCCCAGCCAGTCCTAACACTGCTGTAAGCAGAGTCAGGATTGGCGCAGGGCAGGCTGGGAGCCTGTGCCTGACTACAGCGAGGAGACGGAGGAGCGGCATGCGGCGGTAAGGTAAATGTTGTTAAAAAAAATATGTTTGTTATTAAATTTAATTCTCCCCCTGCATGTGCGACGCCTGCCCCTTCTAATTAGCGCGAGCCGCAACTGCTTATTGGATGTAATTATGGGTTCATTTTATTTATTAATGTCTCCATTTCCCTTTAGCCAGGTTATCACTTGGATCCATGACATGCTCTTGCTTTCCGATCTTGCACTCCATTTCTCAAGTTCAATAATATTATGCAACTCACTCTTCCGGTCCAGTAAAGTTGGTATACTTTCCGCCTTTCATCTCTTACATATTTCTGTTCTTACCAACAATTTTAGACAAAATAATTTTTTTCTCTTCTGCAAATTATCTTTTTAACTTCAGGATCACTATTTCCAGAACCAAATATAATCAGTTGGGGACTTGCATCTATTTGTTCTTCACGTATTTCGGTTCATGCAACGCTTACTTGATTCCAGATTTGGAAGCCTGGATATTCCACAAACAAATCGTCTACCTCTGGGGCCTCACAATTCGAATATATGTATATCTGGTTCTAAAGCATTTTTTTTAATGTCACTGGTGTTACATAAATTTGGCCAAGTGTAAAAAAATGGCTCTTTTTCAGATTAGCAGTTGTGACTGTGGAGTATTAAGCATTACTGAATACTTGCCATAACAACTCCGTCTCTAGACACAGCAAACTTCTTTCCTATATTTTGTATGCTGGAGCCATCTTGCTTTTCCTTGTCAAACACAGTAAAACATACCACTTTGAAACGTTTTTCCTGAAGCTCAGTTCTTTTACTTCTCCTTTGATTTCAAGTGGATCTTGTTGTAACCATTTCCCGGTTGAAATCCAAGACCTTGTTTATGTGAACGCTGAATTTTTACTAATAAATATTCATGTATTCTGAATGTTAAAGTTGCACAGAAATTGAATTAATATAGGAAATAATTCACAACTTGGAAAGGGTGCCTACTTGAGTGGTCATCAGCAATCCCAAAGGGGGTCATTACAACATTGGCGGTAAAAGCCGCTTACCGCGGTGCAGAAGACCGACAACACACCGCCGCGGCCGCGGAATTCCGCCACGGCTATTATGACCCACAGCTCGGAATCCGTCAAAATTCAGACACCCACACAAGTCCGCCACACCAAAGGTCAGTGATAAACTGGCGAAAAAAAAACCTCCACCGTCACGCCAACAGGAATACGCCCACACTATCATGACACACGAATCCACGCGGCGGTCTTTAAACCGCAGTATTCCATTGGCGGTACACACACTCCGCGCTCAAAATACACACACTCCTACAAAACACTACCACATTGGACAATTGAAATACACACACCTGATACACATACACACACCACTCCCACACACCCAATACAATATAAAACACACACCCACATCACCCACAAACCCCTACTACCAAAAATTCAGAAAGAAGGCCAGAGAGAGACACTACAAACTACTAGCAAGCATCCACAGGCACACAACACCATCACCCACACTACTTCCACGCACAAAACACCACACACCACTACATATCACCACACTTATCACCACATACACCACCCCACACATCACCTAAACCACCCCATGGCACGGCAAAGACACCCCAGGTTCTCGGAGGAGGAGCTCAGGGTCATGGTGGAGGAAATCGTCCGGGTAGAGCCACATCTATTTGGATCACAGGTGCAACACACCTCCATAGCTAGGAAGATGGAGCTATGGCGAAGAATAGTCGACAGGGTCAACGCAGTGGGACAGCAAACAAGAAATCAGGACGACATCAGGAAGAGGTGGAACAACCTACGGGGAAAGGTGCGTTCCGTGGTCTCAAGACACCACATTGCGGTACAGCGGACTGGCGGCGGACCCCCACCTCCTCACCCACAACTAACAACATGGGAGGAGCAAGTCTTGGCCATTCTGCATCCTGAGGGCCTCGCAGGAGTCAGTGGAGGAATGGACTCTGGTAAGTCAAATCTTAACTATCATATCCCCCACCCTACCTGCATGCTATCACAGACACCCACCGTCGTCCCCTCCCCTATCACTCCAACTCCTCACAAATTTACTAATAACACAAACCACCCATCCCAACACCAAGCCCTGCATGACAAAACAAAGCATGGACACCCATCACTAAAGCATGCCCACTGCACATACTCATAACAGCCCCCTCAACCTTCATCACACAAGCCCCCACACAGGAATGCTAGCACTGGGGTACATGGTCACCCACCCATTGCACACCATGACACACACAGATGCAATAATCATGCTTTTACACCCCTGCAGGACCACTACCCAACGTCACCAGACAGGAGGGTCCAAACATCTCCACCCCACCCACAGAAGAGGCCCACAGTGATGACAGCAGCTCTGTCCAACTGGATCCAGATGACCAGCCCGGACCATCGTGGGCCTCGGGACAGTCGGTTCCCCTCACACAGGCACAGCCCACCACAGACCTTCCACCCTCTGGTAACACCAGCACAGCACCCACCCAGCGGGCCCATACCTCTGTCCCCAGGACACGTCAATCAGCTGTGTGTCCACCACTACAGGGAACCCAGGATAACCCACCACCCCAACAACAACAGGGACCTGGGGGCAGTGGCAGTGGGCACACGGTCCAGGGGACGGAGGCACAGGAACACAGGGGAACTGTGCGACAGAGGGCGGACAGGCCAAGGGAACCCACTCTCCACGAGGCCCTCTCCTCCATCATGGGAGCATACCACCACTCCCAGGAGACGATGGCAAAGGTCCTGGCCAAGTTTCAGGAGACCCAGCGCATGCAGGAGGAACAGTATTTGGGGTTCAGGGAGGAACTCAGAACCATCAGCTCCGCCCTGGGCACCATCGTAGAGGTGCTGAAGGAAATACTTAACACCAGGAGGGACACTGTGGCACTCCAAGGGGCCCCTGACACTAGCATGGACGATGAACTGCCCACCACCTCCGCCGGCGCTAGTGGACAGGACGCCCCGCCACAGGACCACCACACCAGCACCCCACCCCCTGCAGACGGAGAACCACCCCGCAAGCGGTCCCTGAGATCCAGGAGCAAGACAGAGCATGACGCCAAGACCCCCGCCAAGAAATGAGACTACCCTGATTGTCTTCCTACTGTCCCACTTTGTAACCCTGTCCATATTGGAACTGCCCCAGCTCTACTTCCTATGCCCATAGGGGCAATGCACCTGTGAGACTAATAGACTGGACTCTGCCTTGGACATTCCTCCACCATCCCCCTCACCATTTTACAACCCCCCTCCAATATTGAGCACTTCAATAAACACCCTTGAAGCACAAAACAATCTGGAGTCAGTCTGTGATTTCGAAAATGTGTATTAGCAATGACAGTGACAAAATGCGTTTTCAAATGTAATGTCAACATACCTATGTCACACATCTCAAGTCCATGAGGAATCTAAGCACATGACACACGTTGGAAACCACACCTGTGAAACCGTAAGGGAAATCTACAACTCAGTGACCATATACAGGTTGAAATCGACAGACAGGATAGAGGTAGAAGTGTGAAAGTACTTGTAGTAGGCAGGAATGTTTTCTCACCTGTGTGTCACTGGAAATATTGCTGGATAACTGAGTCCCTGTTGTCAATGTCTTCTTCCTCTGCTTCCTCCTCATCACTGTCCACAGGCTCCACAGCTGCCACAACACCGTCATCTGGACCATCCTCCTGCAGAAAAGGCACCTGTCGTCGCAAAGCCAAGTTGTGAAGCATACAGCAGGCCACGATGATCTGGCACACCTTCTTTGGTGAGTACAATAGGGAACCACCTGTCATATGGAGGCACATGAACCTGGCCTTCAGGAGGCCGAAGGTGCTTTCGATCACCCTCCTAGTCCGCCCATGGGCCTCATTGTAGCGTTCCTCTTCCCTGGTCCTGGGATTCCTCACTGGGGTTATTAGCCATGACAGGTTGGGGTAACCAGAGTCCCCTAATAGCCACACACGGTGCCTCTCGAGTTGACCCATCACATAAGGGATGCTGCTATTCCGCAGGATGTTGGCGTCATGCACTGAGCCAGGGAACATAGCATTTACCTGGGAGATGTACTGGTCTGCCAAACATACCATCTGTACATTCATCGAATGATAACTCTTCCGGGTCCTGTACACCTGTTCACTCCTGTGGGAGGGGACCAGAGCCACATGGGTCCCATCAATGGCACCTATGATGTTGGGGATATGTCCAAGGGCATAGAAGTCACCTTTCACTGTAGGCAAATCCTCCACCTGAGGGAAAACGATATAGCTCCGCATGTGTTTCAGAAGGGCAGACAACACTCTGGACAACACGTTGGAAAACATAGGCTGGGACATCCCTGATGCCATGGCCACTGTTGTTTGAAATGACCCACTTGCAAGGAAATGGAGCACTGATAGCACCTGCACTTGAGGGGGGATCCCTGTGGGATGGCGGATTGCTGACATCAGGTCAGGCTCCAACTGGGCACACAGTTCCTGGATTGTGGCACGGTCAAACCTGTAGGTGATGATCAAATGTCTTTCCTCCATTGTCGACAGGTCCACCAGCGGTCGGTACACCAGAGGATTCCACCATCTCCTCACATGTCCCAGCAGACGGTGCCTAGGAATGACAACAGCGACCACAGAGTCAAACAACTCAGAGGTATGTACCCACAGTCTGCACAGAACACCATTCATACACAAAGGCGGTCATTCTGACCGCGGCGGACGGCGGTCGCCGCCCGCCATGCGGTCACCGCCGAATGGCCGCTCCGCGGTCAGGAGACCGCGGAAGCCATTCTGGCTTTCCCGCTGGGCCGGCGGGTGACCGCCAAAAGGCCGCCCGCCGGCCCAGCGGGAAAGCCCCTGCAACGAGGAAGCCGGCTCCGAATGGAGCCGGCGGAGTTGCAGGGGTGCGACGGGTGCAGTGGCACCAGTCGCGATTTTCACTGTCTGCAAAGCAGACAGTGAAAATCTGTATGGGGCCCTGTTAGGGGGCCCCTGCACTGCCCATGCCAGTGGCATGGGCAGTGCAGGGGCCCCCAGGGGCCCCACGACACCCGTTCCCGCCATCCTGGTTCTGGTGGTGAAAACCGCCAGAAACAGGCTGGCGGGAAGGGGGTCGGAATCCCCATGGCGGCGCTGCAAGCAGCGCCGTCATGGAGGATTCCCTGGGCCAGGGGAAAACCGGCGGGAAACCGCTGGTTCCCCTTTTCTGACCGCGGCTTTACCGCCGCGGTCAGAATAGCCCAGGAAGCACCGCCAGCCTGTTGGCGGTGCTTCCGCTGCCCTCCGCCCTGGCGGTCAGAGACCGCCAGGGTTGGAATGAGGGCCAAAATGTGGCCTGTATTTGTGTTGTGCGACAAGGCCTAGGTCTGTGTGATGCAGTTGGTAATTAGGGCATGTGGGCCCCTGAAATGGCGGATGCCTGACCTCTAAAGTGGGACAATGGGATGTGAGGTAACTGCGCTGGCGTTGTACACCATTGCGGTAGGCGGTCGAAGACCGTGGCGCAATGCTGCATTGGTTAACATTGGACCCTATTGGTCCCAGGAGCCAATGACGATGTACGTCGGCGGTGATGGTACGCACCGCCGCGGACGTGACTGCCGCGGACGTGACCGCCATTTTCTATCTGTTCAATCAGTCGATAACTGATCTTCGACAGGAGAGGACCTACACTGCAAGTGCTGCTGTGACCTCGGTCTGGAAGAGACAATGGCTCGTGCGTCTGGGGAAAGGGCCCCTGCCTTCACTGCAGAGGAGTTGGATAAGCTCGTGGACGGGGTCCTCCCCCAGTTCACGCTACTCTACGGTCCGCCAGACCAACAGGTAAGTACACAGGGAGCATGCTGTATGGGCTATGCCTGTGTGGAGAGGGCTGGTTGTAAGAATGAAGGGGGCACAGGTCTGCGTGCATGAAGTACTGTGAATGCATGTGCCACATGGCAAGGGTAGGGATGTGGGCCACTCACTTAGACGGTGCAGTTGTTAATGACTTCTCCTCTTCCCCTGTACATGTCATGTAGGTCAGCACCCACCAGAAGAAGGATATTTGGCGTGCCATCGCCAAGGACGTCCGGACCCTGGGGGTCCACCACAGACGGAGCACCCACTGTCGGAAAAGATGTGAGGACATTCGCCGCTGGAGCAAGAAGACGGCGGAGGTTCAGCTGGGGATGGCCTCCCAACGTGGGAGGGGTGCCCGTTAAACCATAACCCCCCTGATGTTCAGGATCCTGGCGGTGGCCTACCCTGAGTTGGATGGGCGCTTGAGGGCATCACAGCAGACACAAGGGGATGAGTACAACATCATTCAGCTGACTTTGCGTGCAGTGAAAGTGTCTGGGTGGGGGAGGAGGGCTGTGGGTTTCCCTAGGCCAGGGCGAGTTCCGTAGGCTAGGCCCCTCCGTAATGCAGGCCATGTGGCACTCCACCCCACCTCTGTAGAGTGCCAAGTACAGCTATTCATGCCCCTGTGTCATCTATGTGTGCAGATGTCGACCATAGCCATGTAGGCCATATCCCAGGAATTGCATCTGTAGAGCCCAACAGCGCGACGTAGTGCAGGGGGCTGTTGTGTCTGTATTGTCCGCCAACGGTAGCGGTAAGCCATGCACTCAACCTGTCTTTCTTCTGTCGTCCCCCGCATTTTTGTGGTCTCCCTGTTCTTGTGTGCATCAGCATCATCAGGCGGAGGTACAGTGGCACCGGAGCACGAGGGAGCTGCATCTCACATGGCCATGGAGGCCCACACCACGGACTCAGAATACACCAGTGGGACGGAGGGCGAGGGGAGCATCACGTGGTCACAGGATCTGCAACCAGCGACACGGACTCGTCCTCCGATGGGAACTCCTTTGTGGTGGCGGCAACATCTGTGCCCCCCACTTCTACAGGTACAGCTGCCACCCCCCTAACAGCACCGCCCTCCAAGCAGCCCCTCAGCCTTCGCCCCGTGCCCGCTCACCCAGGAGGGTGGGCATCACCTTCGCCCCAGGCACCTCAGCACCTGCCCCTGTCACCTCTGCTGCCCTCAGTGAGGAGGCCATTGACCTCCTCAGGTCCCTCACTGTTGGGCAGTCTACCATTTTGAATGCCATCCACTGTGTCCCCCTCCTCGTCCTCTCCCTCCTCCCTCCCAGTCTCGTCTACACTCACACCTGCATGCACTACCACTACAGCCACTACGTCCCGCACCAGCACACTACCACCACACCCCGCTCACGTGCACTCACCACCCCCACTCCCATTTACACGTCCCCTGTGTCCTCTCCCAGTGTGTCTGTGACACCCCCTCCGAAGATACACAAACGCAGGCACACACCCACCCAACACACATCCACCTCACGACAGCCTCCAGTGCATGCACCTGCACCCAAATCCACAAAACTTACACCTCCTACAACCACCACCTCTTCCTCCACTCCCAAACCCCCTCCAGCTACCCGTCCCAGTGTCTCCCAAAAACTTTTCCTGGCCCCCCTTAACCTATTTCCCACCACCCCGTCCAACTCATAGGTCTCGTACTAGCACCTCAGCCAAAAAATCTCCGGGACCAGTGGTGCCTGTTGTTACAGGTATGTGGAGTGCACCGGCCACCATGACAGCCAGTGTGGCACGGAGCCACAGCACAGCCAGTCCCCCCCCTGTGAAGCAACAGAAGTTGGACAGTGCCCGGCGGGAGAGGGGGAAGACTCCAGCCACCAAAGCCGCTCACAAGGGTCCCGGGGGGAGTGTCGACTCAGCTGTGACTCCTCCCAAGGTGGGGAAGGGGCAGAAGAAAGTCTGGGAGGAGCAGCACGGCGGAGAGGACCGCCATCATCCCCGCTGCCCAGGAGGCCACCGCCAGCCCCATTGTCACTGACCAGGAGGCCACCGCCAGAGTCACTGCCCAGGAGGCCAGCCCCATCGTCACTGGCCAGGAGGCCACCGCCAGAGTCACTGCCCAGGAGGCCAGCCCCATCGCCACTGGCCAGGAGGCCACCACCAGCCCCAGAGTCACTGGCCAGGAGGCCAGGAGGGCCCCGCAAGCCACAGCCCAGCTGACCCATGAAGGACCGCCAGCCACAGCCCTGCTGGGCAATGAAGGGGCGCCTTGGCAAGCACCGCTGAACAGGCCAGGGACTGCTGAACAGGGCAAAGACCGCCATGGAATGCACCGCTGAACAGGTCTGACACTGGCAAGGCAAGCACTGCTGAACAGGCCAGGGACCGCTGAATAGGGCAAAGACCGCCATGGAATGCACCGCTGAACAGGTCTGACACTGGCAAGGCAAGCACCGCTGAACAGGCCATGGACCGCTGAACAGGGCAAAGACCGCCATGGAATGCACCGCTGAACAGGTCTGACACTGGCAAGCCAAGCACCGCTGAACAGGCCAGGGACCGCTGAACAGGGCAAAGACCGCCATGGAATGCACCGCTAGCCCATTTGCGGCTGGGGCAGTGACGCAACTGGGACCGTCACGGGGTGTGTGCTGCACTCTAGGCACCAGTCCCCCTCCAGAACCAGTGGAGACTGTTATCCACTTGAGAGACTGTGGCTTTGCACTCCCCAGGATTGAACAGTGGGCAAACCACCCACTGTAGAGACTTGAGAGACTGTCGCTTTGCACTCCCCAGGATTGAACAGTAGGCAAACCCACCCACTGCAGAGACTTGAGAGACTGTGGCTTTGCACTCCCCAGGATTGAACAGTGGGCAAACCACCCACTGTAGAGACTTGAGAGACTGTGGCTTTGCACTCCCCAGGATTGAACAGTGGGCAAACCACCCACTGCAGAGACTTGAGAGACTGTGGCTTTGTACTCCCCAGGATGGTACAGTGGGCAACCCACCCACTGCAGAGACTTGAGAGACTGTGGCTTTGCTCTCCCCAGGATACATCAATGGGCATGGAGCCCCCTCGTGGATCTGGCGTGGTGCACTCATCCGGCTGAGGTGCCCCCCCTTCACTTCCCCCTGAGGTGCCTCTTGTATTTCTATCTGATGCCCCTGTGGTGTTCTCTCTGTTTTGATCAGGTATCTTGTATGGGCCTTACCCATGGTTTTTGGGCCCAGTGGTCCACGGACAATGAATGGTGCATTACCTGCACTACTAATCGTGGTGTATATTTTGTTTAATGTGTATATATATATATATGTATCTATTTGCTTACTGTATGTTGATGTATTACAATGGTTCCACTCATTTCCTTTTGTCTTTGCATTCTTCCGGGGGGGTTGTGGGTTGTTACTGTAATGTATAGATATGCATTGGTGTGTGTGTTGTAGTGGGTGAGGGACGGGGTGGGGGTTGGGATGTTGGTTGTGTGTGTCCCTGTGTTTTTGCCTCCCCCCTCCCCTATGTCGTAGGTGCAGTACTCACCGTGATCTTCGCCGCCGGCGTTGCTGATCCTCATATAGGAGCAGGAAGACTATCGCTGGCAGAAAATGTAGTTCCGGCTCCATGGTGTCGTCGTTCCTCGTGGAGTGTGTAGAGGTGAGCGTTTTCCATTTGAAATGGCTGTTTCCGCATTGTTTTTATCCTCTGTGAATCCGCCCCGGAAAAGGTGGCGGATTGGTAGGTTGTGATACTGTGGGCGGTACATTGTCCTCCGCCTGTCTGTTGACGGTGACTGCAGCACTGTTTGTCTGTACCTCCGTGGCGGTCGGAGTGTTAAAGTGGCTGTCTTTGTTGCCGGTTTCCGCCACGGTCATAATTCCAATTTTTTTACCGCCGGCCTGTTGGCGGTTTTACCACCGCTTTAACACCATCCGCCAGGGTTGTAATGACCACCAAAGTGTCCTTATTTATATAAAATGATGTGCTCATGTTTATATTAAAGTACTACTCTGTTATATTAATGATTATGTATTATGTATTTACTTTATTAATTGTAGGCCTTAAGTTAGCGAGGTCTTGGGCCTAGTTGCACAGCCTCATGTTAAGTTGCACTGTTTAAATAATTCACATGAAATGGCTGTTTAGAGAATGAATACTTGCATTGTTTCACTGATTTGACCAAACACTAGTAGATGGTTTTATTCTCCCATGAGAACTGCTTGCTAGAATATGCTGTATTAGCTATCGTTACAATGTAAAGTTTAGTTTGTGTAAAAGCGATGTTCCCCGGAGCTAACAATGGATGCACTGACTGAAGGACAGAGAGATACAAAATTGTTATCTGACGGGTCCGCGATGGGAACAGGAGAAGAGGAGCCAATCAATGACATGTGAAAGACAGTTTAGTTATATCTTAGATTTGAAATTATTCTTTTATTGGACTATATGTAAATGTACGATTCTTTGACCAATGGCAAAGTGGGAAGAGTTTTAGATGATTTTAACTTAGCCTGACTGCACCGAGAGAAGAGAGGCTTATTCCTGTTTTCTTTCTCCACAGATGAGGTGTACTCGCCTTGACTTCTTTTACTTAGAGAATTCTATCTTTAAGTTTATTGCTTAGACATTTGATGCTGAATAATGATTCCTTAAACTATGCTTTACAAACGGTTTTAGAGTACACTGTTCTGAACCATTCCTTTCATGGTCCGATGCTGATGCTGACCGAACAGATGTCCAATTGACGAAGACAGTCGCAGCTTGCTTATCCATGCCGAGGAGAGGTATTAATCAAATGTTATTGTTTGATGTAATTTGTCTTTTTGTTCCTAGGTACTAACCGCTAATTTTTATAGAACCATAGCTAGATGTTTTTCCACATTTGTGTGACTAAATTGTATTGCTTGAAGCCCAAACATGCCATTCTAATCTGAAGGTTAGAGAGGGGAGATCCTAAAATGCTACTAGGTTGTTATTAATAATAAGTAGATGTAACTTAGTTGCTGAATCTAAATGTATGCTATTTCTATTGTTCAGTTATTCTTGTTAATGAGTTGTACTGTAATTCTAGAGTGTGTAACAATACATGCTTTGGCTAAATTATAATTCTTTGGAATATTTGGTCAACCAGTGTTGTTTCTGTATGTATACCATCTGATTTTGAGACTAGGCTACATGACATTAGCATTGTTAATATAGGGAAATAAACATTCTAACTTTTACATAAAGGTGTGGTTATTCATGGTTAAAGGTGTCATGGTGTGTGGGAATTACTGACTCCAAAGATTACTGATACTGTTGATTGATGTTTGTTGTTGATTTGTATTGAAATTGAGTCCTATGGTGGGAGTTACTCTAAGCACAGTAAAAAGGTCCATTGAACTTCTAACGCGTACATGTCACAGGGTCCTTTCCTTGGGACCTGCACGTTGCTGAACAAATAGTCCACCTCCCGGCGTCACCAACTCAGAAAGCTATTATAGCACAGAGTTATGGTGAAGCCAGTCAGGGGAAGGGAATTTAGGGAAGGGAACAGCAGGGAGAGAGATCTGAAAAGGAAAAGGTTAGAACAATATGCATTTACTCATTCATAGAAAAACATAAATCGTTTATAGACTCTTGACTAAATGTGTCTCCGAGATATCAGGTGGAGACCTCTTCCAAAATGGGGGCAAAGCCCCCTTGTGAAAACACGACTTCAGATTCAAGAGATGGCAAGAACGTTGAACTATGATTTTACATAGAATATCAATCCTGTAACATTAATGTATTCACATCATAAAGCTTTGATCATGACTTAGAAAATCTCAAAGACTTAAATGTTTTCTCATATCTTAAGTTATTCAAAGATCAATGAAAACTTTGATTAGTTTTATCTCCAAAATACTTTCACATTCATAAGAATAACTGGCAAAAAGGTTTAACTAATCGAAACCTAAAGCGCCTTACTGAATAACACCAGGAAGCACTTTTTATCTGGGAACTGAAACACTTTGAAATACTTGTACACATAACGCATTTTCTCTGTGAACTGAAACACTTTGAATTACTAAGCCAAAAGAGCGTTTTACATCTGTGAACGGAAAGCACCATGAATTACATGTGCACTAAGCGCGTTATCTCTGTGAACTGAATCGCTTTGAATCACTGAGCCAAAAGAGCGCTTTACATCTGTGAACGGAAACACCATGAATTTCATGTGCACTATGCGCGTTATCTCTGTGAACTGAAACGCTTTGAATCAGTGAGCCAAAAGAGCGCTTTACATCTGTGAATGGAAACACCATGATTACATGTGCAGTAAGCGCATTATCTCTGTGAACTAAAACGCTTTAAATTCACTGAGCCAAAAGAGTGCTTTACATCTATGAACGGAAAACCATGAATCACGTTGCACAACGCTCATTACCTCTTGGAAGTATTAACTTCCTCCAAACTTGGATTCAGCAAGGCCTTACCGCTACGAGTACAACCTACTCGTTTTTGGATGCACCATGGACTCTGGTTATACGATACTCTGCCATTCAGAAACTCTGGACTTTTCCAGAGAAACCTCCATGAGGTCTGGCTGCATGAAAGACTTCAAAATAGTGAGCAACGTGCTTGGGTGTGGCTGGGCTTTATAGGCCTGCCACACTCCAAGATGGCCGCTGCCTCTAAAAACATGGGAAATGTAGTCCTTTCATAGGAGAACACTGATAAGTGCATCTTGACCACCAATGCCCTGAACCTGCAGCTAAGTGAGCTTTACCACAGGGCAGACGACGCTGATGGCCATTCTTGGAACAAGCGGTGATGACCGCTGGTGCGCATAAAGCGCCGCAGAGTTGCGCAGTGGAATTTTGGGCGAGACCTGGACGGCGCCTGGCCTTATTCCTGACAGTACCCTCATAAATTAAAGATAAGAAACCAAATAGGGTCAGACGCGCTCACAGAGATGGTAGCAGAATATGATGGTTTTTCTCCTTAAGAGTCCATCATAAAGGCCTGGTACATGGTTTGTCCCCTTAAGAGCCCATCATCATAAGGTCAATCATTTGCATTTGCTCTCTGGAGAAGGTAACGGAATAGGATGGTGACATCTCCTTAAGAGGCCACCACAAAAGTTTTACTTTCGGAAATGGCAGGTACCCAGAGATTGTAGTGGGGTAATGGTTAGTCCCCTAAAAAGAGAGAATGATTCGCAGATTGGGTAAGAGAAACTGGTGGAAGTTCAGATTTCCAGATTTGATGATACAAAGTGGAGAGAAAATGTGTCTCTAAGAACTTAGGAATGACTTTCTCAGAATCTTGGAGCTTGCCTATGATTGTGTGAGGATGTTCTTGTCATTCTGGTGACAGTGTGCATGGAATAGGTTTTGCTCTTGCACAGCTTATGCAAATCACAGGTGAATTGTGATGTTTGTGAGGGTTTAGGGAGTCTGCATACTCCAAATAAAGGTGTTGAAGGAGTTTGCGTACTCCAAATGAAGTTGCTGAAGGAGTTTGCGTACTCTGAATTGTGAGAGTAGAGAAGTCGTCGAACTTCACATGTGTGGCGCTTTGTGCTAAAAAATTGTCTACGTGGCTGTTGATATATGGGCCCTGCGAGGCCTAAGATTCCAGGGTATATTGAAAAGTGCATGAGACACTTGTTGTAATTTGTCTGGTTTAATAGGTCAATTAGGCGTGGTTGACAAACTCAAGAGTGCGTGTCAAAGTGAGTGAAAGTTTTTTTCGACTGACATCTGGAGAGTCCTTTGTGCACCAGGACATACCCACTGATCAGTTAAGAGTAAAATTTGCGGGTCAAAGTTTGATTGTGAATCAGGGCAACTGAGAAAGAAAGAGTAGCTGCTAGAGCAAAAGGCCGTCAGTGAAAAATACTTAAGGTTTCTGAAGCTACTGTGTTACCCTACCTGTAGCAAACAGCCAAATTCGGTTTTGATTTTGTTTAGTGCTCGCAATAATTTTGCATTAGTTCATGTGAGACTGAGTTTAGTAGGTCAAGCCGAAAGACTTTGTCAGCCACCTGTATGTGTGAGTGTGATGTCATTAGAGCTGCGTTGGGATAGGTCGGTTAGGGAGAATGGTTGTGCACGGATTGGCAGACAACCGTGAAGCATCATTGGTTGAGAAGGTCAGCAAAAAGGATTTTGGGATTGAAAGTCACTTCCTAATTTGACTGCAAGTAGCGTGAAATCACTGAAGATGACATTTTTCAAAGTTTTAAAGAGTGTCCTCAGGGGAGATACGTATATTTCAACGAGTATAGGAGAAATAACACCGTTAGAAGGTACACCTGCCTATATTGTATTAGAAGGAAAGGGTGCTGCGCCATGTCTTTGGCTGAAACAGTGGTGCAAAGAGACAGAGAAAGATGAGAGTTTAGCGTTTTCTGCCCATGGAACATTTAATTTGGGGAGCTTAGAGAATTTGAGGAGGGTACTGTGTGATTTGAAACCTCCTCCGAGACCAGCACAGTTCAAAGCTTTAGCAATTTGGGAATTAGTGGCTAGACAGCAACAGCAACTGAAATTCGAGAGAAGAATGAGAAAATCTGAAAAGACATTGGCAGAGGCTAGATGGATAGTGATCAGAAATTTAAAGGGAATTAAGTTGTTTCCTGCAATTACACAGAAGAATGAGAATGAAGCTAGAAAGAGCACTAGAAAGAGGGATTTGTATCCTTCCAATGACACAGAGCAGAAATCCACAGGATCTAGGAAGTCTGAGACACATGATGAAGAGACAGATGATGATGAATTCATTTTACAGTTACTGAGAAATTGGCCACCGCAATATGCAGCACATGAGAGAAGTTCAAACATCAGTGTAGATCCTACAGCCCCGATATCAGTTGAATCAACACAGAGCCAGATACAGGTTAGCCATAATTCTCCAGTTACTTCAGCAATTAAAAGGCCTATGCTTCAAACTGATATTCCAAGAATTTACACTGATGTACCCACTGTAGATACTGCAACCAACTTGATAGTGCTGACAGGACAAGTTTACCAGAAGCCAACACTGGTACGTATAGAGTCCACCCAGAATTTGATGTCCCGATTCAGTCACAGACAGTTCCACAATACACCCCTAAAACAGGATCACAGTCAGGGACATTCACATTAATAATTCAGAATACAGGACTAGTGCATCCACAAGATCCAAATGTCAGACCAAGCCCGGATGCAGTGTCAATACCAGTTACCATGGTTCCGGTCATACCATTGTTCGCCCAGGGAAATAACGAGAACAGTGAGCAGAAATCTCTGAACCAGAGTGTAGATAGCAAAAGATACAACGCGAATGCAAGAATTTCATCTCCCATGAGACCACCGTTTGACGGAACAGAAACGTTAATTGATTTAAGTCCTTTCAGGACACCTCCAAATAATGAGGTGCGATCATACGTAGGTCCAAATCCAAGCATGGTGACACCAGGAACCTTGAATCTGACATTACAGCAAGTGCTAGGTGTGAGTCACAATAATGTTACGTTACAACATTTGACAGCTCAGCAGTTAACTAAATGGTTAGAGAGGTTGAGTATTACTCAAGGAGATCTTTATGGAGGAAGTGCTCTGAATTTTACCAGACTTAGACTAGAGGCAGAAGACCTTATTGGGGGAAGCATGGGGTTAGACAGGATTGATACATTCAAGGAAGACGAGTTGCAATACCTATGCAAGATGATTATTAACAAAGCAGGAATAGTGCATCGGAATTTAGAAGACCTAACAGAGAAATATGACATGGAGGTCGAGAAAAAGAAGCACTTAAAGAGGAGTTACACAATAGATTTTGACTCAAACAATTTTGAGAACATGAGAATACCAGGAATGAAAATTCACCTTAGAGAATTAATATAAAGCATTCAAACCTTGGGAGCATTAGACAAATGGGAAGGCAGATGGGTGAAGAAAAGAGACAAGAAGAAAAGGGATTCTGTGAATCTTACTGCAAATGTGCAGCAGGTTGAGGACCCAATGAAAATTCTACGTATGAGAGAGATTCCAGGAGAGAATTTTATCCATGTTCCTTGGAGCAGAAGTGACATTCTGCCGTTTACAAATGATTATCCCAGGTTGAGAGAGAAGCCAGCAGAATGGTACCAACAGAAAGACAGGTTTGTGAACCTCGCAAAATGCATGTGGGAGGATTTGAACACCCTGCTAGAGATAGTGGTTCCAGCAGACTTATGGGTTGTGTGCAAGAGGAGCATTGATTGGCCGACAAGAAAACCTCAGAGAGATCCAGCAACAGGTGCACCATCCCGTGATGTAATGAAATATTACTATAAGACGATTGAGTTTCTGAAAATGAGAATTTCACCCAAGAACATTGACTGGCAGAGAATAGACAGGACAGTCCAGGAAGTGAAAGAGTCCATACATGCATTTTATGAAAGATTGTTGCAGGCATTTAAACATAACAGTAGTACTAAAACAATTGAGCCAAAAGACATGATTCATTTTGTGTTCAGATTTGTTGAAGGATTGAGACCTGAAATTAGCCAGATGATTAAGTATCATTTGATTTGCTGGCAAGCATAGCCGATTGAGAAGGTATTACAGTATGCAAAGTACTGTAGTGATGAGAGTGGGTTGAAGCAGAGAAAGTTGAAGGAAAAGGCAATGGCGATGGAGATTAAAGCGGCACAAACAGGATTGCAGGGTCATTTTCCACAACAAAAGCAGCAGGGAAACGTGGTGCTTCAGAATCAAGCAAGAGGTAGAGGTTGTGGTGAAATTGGAAATGTGAAGCCCCAATGGATCAGCAGCATTTGATGCTTCCTCAGCAGGTCACAGGTCAAAGGTTTAATCAGACTAATAACACAGTGCACCAATTCCTGTTACACCGTGAGAATACAATAAACGATGATTGGGTGAGTGAGAGTTCGAATGAGGAAGAATGCATGCTTGCATCTTCTCTAGAAGTGGATCAGAAACGTCCATATGTAAAAGGAAAGGTAATGGGTCACAAAGTTTCATTCTTGGTTGGCATAGGAGCTCCACGCTCTACAGTAAGAACTGCAGAAGTTCCAAACTTGCCCCTTTCAGGAAAAACAGTCCAGATTGAAGGAGTTGTGAATCAGTTGACCAACCCGATTACAGAACCAGTTCAGGTAAAAATTGACAACTTTAAAGGAATACACAAATTCGTAGTATGTGACTCGAGTCCAGTATCCTTACTA
This sequence comes from Pleurodeles waltl, assembly GCF_031143425.1. Taxonomy (NCBI): domain Eukaryota; kingdom Metazoa; phylum Chordata; class Amphibia; order Caudata; family Salamandridae; genus Pleurodeles; species Pleurodeles waltl. The sequence goes on along the minus strand of NC_090440.1, from coordinate 397,603,614 downwards.
GGAATGGACTTGTTGTGTAAAACTAGATGCTTGATTACTTGCTCAAATGATGGAATTGAAATTCAGACAAACAGTGATGATGAAGATGACCGGACTCCAAATACAGATTGTGACACAGTGAATGAGGAGTACCCTTAGATTAGCTTTTTTCTGTTTTATACAGTGAGAGATCTTCCCTCGACTTACAGGGAACAGTTAAAATGAAAGTGTGCGATTTTACAGGGAAAGACATTGGTCTAATAATAGGAGTTGAGCCAGTCAAGGTCCCAGTCAAGCCAAATGCGATTTTTCCCCCAGATTCCTCAGTACCACATGGCACAAGACACAATTGAAGGGATTGCACCCTTAATTGCAAATTTGTACACCAAGGAGTTTTGAGAGAAGTGCTGAGTAGTCCATGTAATTCACCGATAATGGGATTGCGAAAGCCCTGTGGGAAATTTTGGATCATCCAGGATTTGAGAAAAGTAAATGACATTGTAATTAAATGTTGCCCTGTAGTGCCAAATCCAGCAGCGATTTTGTTTCAGATCCCATGCGATGCTGAATGATTCACTGTAATAGACCTGTCACAAGCATTATTTTCTGTACCTCTTCATGAGGATAGTCAATTTATTTTCTGTTTTGCATTTTTGGATCGAGTCTACTGTTGGTGTAGAATTCCTCAAGTGTTTTCAGAGTCACCTTCTATTTTCAACCAGATTTTGAACAAGAACCTGGATTCATTGGAAATGCCTTTCCAATCGACATTAGTGCACTACATTGATGATTTGTTGATTGCATCCAAAACAAAAGAAGAATGCAAGTATGATATGATTGCCTTACTAAATCATTTAGGAAAGAATGGTCATAAAGTGTCTCCAGCGAAATTACAGTACTGTGAGAAAGAAGTGAAATATTTAGGTCACTTGATTGAGAAGGGAACTAGTAAAATATCCAGAGAAAGGATCACAGCCATATTGCAGATGAATCCCCCAGCCGCACAGAGAGATGTCAAGATGTTTTTGGGAATGGTAAGCTAGTGTCGCCAGTGGATTCCAAACTTTTCAGTCATTTCAAAGTCATTACAGAAGCTGACTCACAAGGAAATTACTGATCCCTTAGTGTTAGATCAAGCCTGTATGAAAGCATTTTCTGAGTTGAGAGAAAGTCTGTGCAAAGCCCCGGCTTTGGGATTGCCTGACTACACAAAACTCTTCACTTTGTTTTGTCATGAGCGTTATGCATGTTCATTGTCTATCTTGACTCAAGTCCATTTTGGTGTGAACCGCCCAGTAGCATATTTTCCGGCTACTTTGGACCCAGTTACTCAGAGTGAGAGCATTGTGATGGGACACCCTCTGACTGTTATGGTCCCTCACTCCATTGAAATTTTACTTTCCCGAACCAAAACGCAGTACCTTACAGGTGCCAGACTGACTCGTTATGAAATGAGCATCCTGGGATCCCCAAATGTGTCATTGAAAAGGTTTACAGTGCTTAACCCAGCAACCTTACTCCCCAAAGAAAATATTAAAATTGAAAAATTGTAAGAAGTTGAACATGATTGTCTCAAAGTAACTGATCTGTACACAAAACCGAGACCTGATATTAGAGATACCCGATTGGAGGAAAATGACTAGATTATTTTTGTTGATGGTTCCTGTTTAAGCGACAACATGGGAACACTGAGAGCAGGATATGCTGTGTGCACAAATTATGGTATACTTGAAGCGTCTTGACTTCGAGGAGTATATTCTGCCCAAGTGGCAGAACTGGCAGGCCTTATTAGAGCGTGCCATGTTTCTGTACAGCTTAAAGTTGCCATCTATAAGGACAGCCAGTATGGATTTGGAATAGTCCATGATTTTGGCCAATTGTGGTCACAGAGAGGTTTCCTGACCTCTTCTGGTTCAACCGTCAGAAGTGGTGTGAGAATTCATGAATTTTTACAAGCTATTCAAATGCCTGAGAAGATTGCCATGGTGAAATGCAGTGCACATCTAAAATCACATGATTTTGTGTCAATGGGAAATGGATATACAGATCAAGTTGCAAAGGTTTCTGCATTGAAATGTATATAGTTCAAAGATAAATAGGAATTGGTATCGGATGAAGATGAGATGTGCCCAAGTTATGTATTACATGTTATAGCTACCTTAGAAGAATTGAAAACATTGCAGGATAATGTTGAAAGGGATGAAACAAAGACATGGATTAAATTGAAATGTGTTCAACATGAAGATGAACTGTGGGTTTCAGAAGAGGGACAGTTAGTTTTGCCAAATAATTTGCTGACTCAAATGGCTAGATATTATCATGGTCAGGAACATGTTGGGAGGGATGCAATGATTTGAGTGTTTAAACAATATTGTTTCAATCCAAAGTTTAGACAGGTTGCCAAAACAGTTTGCAGTCGTTGCGTCATTTGTCAGCAAATGAACGTTGGGAAAGGGACAGTGGTCAAATTGAGCCACATTGAAAGAACAGGAGGTCCATTAAGCAGAATACAGATGGATTTCATTGAGATGCCTTTGTGGAGAGGATTGGGATATGTGTTGGTGACTGTCTACATCTTTAGCCATTGGATTGAAGCTTACCCTACATGAAGAAATGACAGTCTTACAGTGGCAAAATTACTGCTTATGGAAATGATACCACATTTTGGGTTTCCAGCCTCTTTAGAATCAGATAGAGGAAGTCACTTCAACAATGAAGTAAATATATTACTATGTTCAGCTTTAAACATTGAGCAGAAGTAGCATTGTAGCATCAGGACTTGTGGAACAGATGAATGGTACTTTAAAATAAAAAATAGCAAAAATGTGTGTGTCCAAGAATCTGAAATGGCCCGACGCACTACCGTTAGTTCCGAAGACAATGAGGAACACACCTGTCAGGAAGACAGGACTGTCACCGCATGAGATCATCATGAGCAGAGCAACGAGGTTGGCAGCAGTTCCTGAAAATGCTCTTGTGAACATAAAAGAAGGATATGGTGTTGGACTACTGCAAAGGTCTAGCTAATGTGATTCGCTCTTTCTCTCATCAGGTGGAAGCTACCATACTGCAACCATCTCAAGATCAAACACACAACCTGAGAGCAGGTGATTGGGTTGCGATCAGAAAGCACGTGAGGAAGACGTGTTTAGAGCCTCAGTGGAAGGGTCCTTACCAGGTAGTATTGATCGCTACTACAGCTGTGAAGAGTGCTGAAGTTCCGAACTGGATCCATGCAAGCCATACAAAGAGAGTACTGTGTCCTTTGGACAAGGAAGAAGAGTTGTTGAGAGTACCAACAACATCCCGACTGTAGGAAAGTGCCGTCTTTCGTGGCATGGTTACTCCCATTGTCTGCCTGTTGTCAGTATGTTTGACTGTGTTTGACTGTGCCTACTGGGTTCCTGATAACTGGGACCCCAGTAGTTTTGCTCTCCGCTCTAAATGGTATCTTTTTCCTCCCACAATTGGCATACTGGTCCCCCCATGTACGTCCCTAGTATATGGTACCTAGGTACCCAGAGCATTGGGGTTCCAGGGGATCCCTATTGGCTTCAGAAGTTATTCTGCCACCCATAGGGAGCCCATTGAAAGGGTTCAGCAGGCCTGCCATTGCAGTCTGCGTGAAGCGGTTGCATACACCCGGTTTTACTACAGGTCACTGCACCAGGTCACTGTAAGTCACCCCTATGGTAGGCCCTCTCAGCCCAGAGGGCAGGGTGCAGGTACCTGTGTGTGAGGTCACCCCAGCACCATTTTACTGGACTTTGTGAGTGCGGGATGCCATTTTATATATGTACTGGACAAAGGTCACTACCTATGTCCAGCTACATAATTGTAACTCCGAACCTGGTCGTATTTTCTATCAACAATAAATAGATGTAACTCAGTTTCTAAATCTAAATGTATGCTATTTCTATTGTACAGTTAGTGAGTTGAACTGTAGTTCTTGTGTGCGTAACAATATGTGCTTTGGTTAAATTGAGATTCTTTAGAAGATTTGGTCAACCAGTGTTGTTTCTGTATGTATACCATCTGATTTTGAGACTAAGTTACGTGATATTAGCATTGTTAAAATAAGGAAATAAACATTCTAACTTTTACATAAAGATGTGGTTATTCATGGCCAAAGGGGTCATGGTGAGTGAGAATTACTGACTCCAAAGATTATTGATACTGATGATTCATGTTTGTCATTGATTTGTATTGAAATTGTGTCCTATGGTGGGAGTTACTCTAAGCGCAGTCAAAAGGTCCATCAAACCTCTAACGTGTCTCCTTATAAATTAAAGATAAGAAACCAAACAAGGTCAGACGCGCTCACATTTGTCCATAAATACATTTTGAAGGCTTTCCCATTGTTCTTTCTGCTAACGTTTCCCATTTAAACAGAACATCTGCATTTGTCAGACTCCACGCTTGGAGTATTTCTGCATCCATCAGTAGCTTTGAAAGCTTCTCTTTCATACACTCCGGCGTTCCTGGCGATTACCCTATTTGTGCCAACCTTCTGCAGTGTTGTAGTCCCCATTTTATCCTGATGGCAACCCCCACCCTGTCCACTGCTCTCAGGGTTTTTAATCTTATTTTCTTGAAATAAGTTGGTGCTGCAACTTTGTATAAAAAGCCTCCTTGCTGGCAAATCACCTTAGTCATTACCATGTAAATTAGCCCCTACTTGATTGGTTTGTTGTCAGTAATAACAGAATCCTTGACTACAGTACAAAGAATAGGCAATAAAGGTTATCATTTGGTAATTGTAAACCCCCTTTTGACAGTTTTCTTCTCAGCAGTTTCCATGCTAAGCTGCACCCTTTAGATTCCCATAAAAACCACTTATATTACCTGGCATATTTATATTTATTTTCTGTCAAAACCCAGTGGGATACTATTAAACAGAACTGTTAGTTTTAGCAGTATACACATCTTGAATAAGCTTACTCTCTAGAAGTTAGATAAATGCATATTCTGCAATTTTGTTAATAGTATGTTATCTCTTTTAATACTGTGGATAGATTTTTTTTTTGCAGCAGGCTTCCCCAAGTCTTTTTTAATAGTAATTATCAGATGTCTCATCTGTTTTGCAGCTTCCTTACTCCATGTTTTTATGTTCCAGATCATGTCTCCCATTTTGTCTTCATTTAGCTGATATACCAAATATCTGCCAAGCTCACTGGCTTTATCTCAATAATGGGTATGACGTGCTCTGGTTCGGATATTTATGCAACTCTGTCACCGGCATATAATGCAAGGGAGACAAAGATTAAAAACAACAACACGAAAGTGGTATAATGAGATACGGGAGGACACGCTGGGGTAGGTGCCAAAAGCAGGGACTGACGTAGTCAGCTTAGCGACAGTCCCAGGCCTGTACCTCCTAAGGAGCCCTTCCTAAAGCTGGGGATGGGAGACCTGTGTGTGTTTAGTTGACCGGTTGGACAATATGCTTCAATGTAAGTGACTGTGTAGTAACTGTGTGACTCACTAGATTGAGATAGACCTTAATAGGGACTTTGGCTGTCATTCTGACTGCGGCGGTCGGCGGTCGCCACCCGCCAAGCGGTTACCGCCGAAAGACCGCTCCGCAGTCAAAAGACCGCGGCGGCCATTCCAGCTTTCCCGCTGGGCCGGCAGGCGACCGCCAGAAGACCGCCGGCCGGCCCAGCTGGAAAGCCCCTTCAACAATGAAGCCGGCTCGGAATGGAGCCGGCGGTGTTGAAGGGGTGCGACGGGTGCAGTGGCACCCGTCGCGATTTTCACTGTCTGCACAGCAGACAGTGAAAATCTTTGTAGGGCCCTGTTAGGGGGCCCCTGCACTGCACATGCCAGTGGCATGGGCAGTGCAGGGGCCCCCAGGGGCCCCACGGCACCTGTTCCCGCCATCCTGGTTCTGGTGGACACCGCCAGAAACAGGCTGGCGGGAAGGCGCTCGGAATCCCCATGGCGGTCCCGTCAGACATTGCAGCGCCGGTCTGACGAGGAGCACCCCGATGAGGAAGCATGACATCCGAATGGATGTGTGAGGGCTCTTGCTCCTAAACATATAGGTTTCCCCTTTTTTGGTAGGAACAGTGCACTCTTTATTGTTTATTGAATCTCCAGGGAGACTGTGCACTGGACCTTTAATTCTCCCTGTCCCTCTCTTTGATGTTGACACTATGCAGAGAGACCAGTGGATCATAAATTGGTTTGCAGAGGCAAAAATAGATAGGACTAATGCTCTATTTTGTGGTCGTGTGGGTGAGCAGTTAGGCTTATCAGAGGGTAGTGCTAAGCATTTATTGTATTCACAGAGGCAAAAAATGACACATGCATTCAAAAAATAAATCTGAGACCAATTTAGAAAAATAACACTTCTTTCTATATATACTTTAAACCCAATAAATTTGTTATAAGGTAAGTATGTTTTCAAGCATGAATACTTTTTAGTTTAAAAAATCTACAGTGCATTTTCAGAGTTCTTCAATGTCAACCTATGGAAGGAAAACACAGTCAGCAAACAAACACTTATTGATGACTCACAGGACCAATCCTGTAGACTTATGGTAAGACCTGGACAAGGGTCAGGACCACACCAACAGGTCACTCTGGAAAGCACTGGAGCAGCCGGGTGCAGTGGTACAGTATGTGCTGGGTGCCCAATGTATTTCAATGGGGATTGGTCTCCATGGGTTTAGGCTGCAGGTTCAGGCTGTGGGGCCAGTTGTAGACAACCAAAACCTAGGTTATAAACATGGGGTGCTCGGGGATGTAGGTGCACCTTTGGTCCTTTTCAGCAGTGTAGGAGACTGGCTCTCTATGTAGTGTGCTAAGCTAGCCACACTGTGCAGAGAGTCCAGGTAACCACACATTGGTTTACAGAGGTAAAAACTATACCACCTAATTCTCCAATATGGTAGCTTGGTTGAGCAGTTAGGCTAATCTTGGAGAAGTGCAAGCATTTGTTGTACCCACAGTATCAATAAATGAATACACACACTCGTAAGAATAACTTGAGACCAATTTACAAAAATACTTCTGATTTTTATAAAAAATTTAAGACCAAGATCATCAAAATCGGGCAAGTACTTTTTAAGTTATCGAATTTTCAAAGTTTAGAAAATGTCTCAGTTCTGTTCGTAATTACGCACCATAGGAATCAATGGAGAAATACAAAAAAAAAACATATAAAATCAGGCAATGCGTTTACCAATATCTCCTTTTGCAGGTATGTAAAGGTCGTTGGTGGCCCTGTGGACCAGCTGGAGAAGTTCGGGCAGCTCCTGGTCCCAGCGGGAGCAGCTGCAGAAAGTCATCAGAGCTGGTTCAAGGCCACTGTGGGGGACCACTTGGAAAATCACTGCACAGGTGGACTTCAAGGTGAGTCTGGTAGGTCCCCTTGGAGTGTCAAGGTTGAAAGGGGTGGGGGACCCTTAGGGCACTGCTGGATCTTCGGTGCAGGGCAAGGGACGGCCGGTTCAGAGTGAATCTGTGTGCCAGGAGCTGTGCGCAAAGGTGCCCTTGGAAGCAGGAGGTAGATCAGCTTGAGGGTCACTTGCAGGTCAGCAGGGTCACTCTGGTTGGAGGTCCTGATGGTTTCTGAAGTCCCTCAAATGGGGCTTTCTCCTGGTCCTTTTTCAGTCTAGATTGGACTGTCCTTCTGGGTGTCCGAATGTAGTAACCAGTACCTGAGACTACGGCACGGTTTGGCCACTGGAGGTTGCAGTGCCACCAAACATGGCACACTTATGGGGTTTGTCCTCACGGTCAGTCAGGGAGAGTTCGGTCTGGCTGTGGTGTCCAGTTCCTTGGTCAGCAGCCGGTAAAGTGAAGTGGACTTCACTGGTCTTCTGGTCTTTGTTTCAGGAGAGTGATGCTTTCACTCTTGAGGGAGATCTTTGCTGATTTGCAGAAGTGTGGATGTCTTCTGTCCAATGTCCAAACAACCCCTCAACAGTGATTGCCAAGTACTGGGTGCAACAGGCAGGGTTTGGTGCCACCTTCTTGTGCATCAAGACTTCTGTTCTCGTGCCTTGGGTCTTCTTTGTTATGGGTCTTCTTTTTGTCATTGGAATCTGAATCTATGGTCTAGGGGTTCCCACTAAATACTGTATTTAGTGGGCATTTAGGGGAGTACCTAGTAGTGACCAATAGGTCTTCTTACCTAAGGGTGGCTACACCCACTAAGTGACCACTTCCTATGGGCAGAGGGCACTTTCCTACACCTGATTGGCTATTGTCCTTCCATGCAAGATGGAGGAAAATGAAATGGAGGGGTCACCTTGCATGCAACACCTTATGGGTGGTGCAAGCTTGGGCTGACCACTCCTCCTGTCCTTTGTGTGTTTTTCCCGCTGTTGTGCCAGCCAAAAGTGAGGGTTTGCAATGGGGATGGCCATCTGCTGCTATCAGCAGGCTTGGGTGTTGAGGTTCAAGGGCGGTAAGCCCTTTGAAGCTCACTAGCAGGGCAGTGCACACTCCTGGGTGGAGGCGTGATAGCACCTCTGCCCATGAAGGGCTTTGTTCTGGGACCCAGAGAGCAGAATCTCTCATCCCAGGGTTCCAGAATCTTGTTTGATGGTGGCAGGCTGTTTGTGACCTGCCAGTAAGCATGCCAGGGTAGTTAGCTTTTGCAGGGGGCACCTCTAAGAAGACCCCTGGGTACATTTGGGGATAAATCCAATGCCGGTACCAGATTGGATTTATCATTCTGATTTGCTTGACACCAAGCAACCCAGGGTTCAGAGGAGCCATCATGTAGCTGTGAAACTCATACTGACCAGTGTCCAGCACATGTACTAAAATGGCTTCTCTGTTCACTTATTATGTCCTAGGTTTGGTAAATACACAGTAGGGGCATATTGCTCCTGCATCTATGCCCACACATACAGTATAGTGCACCCTGCCTTAGGGCTGGACGGCCTTCTAGAGGGGTGACCTACCTATAGTGCATGCAGTGTGTGGTGAACAGGGCACATAGGCTGTGTGCAATATCGAGTTTGCCTTTTAGGATTGCACCAGGACACTCAGCCTGCAATGGGACTGCTGGGTGTATCTGGATGCATGGCCCTAAAGGGTGGCACAATCTGTGTTGCTGTCCTCAGGGGCCTACCCTTGGTACCCCATGCCTGGGTACCTGAGTACCATTTACTAGGGACTTATAGTGGCAGCTAAAGGTGTTGACAATTGTGCCAATGCATCACAACAGTTTTAGGGAAAGAGATCTGGCCCAGGGAACCTGGTTAGCAGGGGCCCTGGGCACTAACAACTTTGAGACTACATCAAATATCAGGCAAAATGTGTGGGCTAACCAAGCAAAAAGAGGCCTTTTCTCACAACTAGGGACCAGAGGCGATGGTTCCAGAAGTGTCCTTTAGCATCCGGTTTCATTGTCCTGGAGCATTCGTGGTTGGGGGAGTTCTGTGGTTTGAGCCTGCAGGCGTCATCGGGGAGTCCAGGAGGGGTGAAACCTCAGTGGACTCACGCTCAGGGTAGCCATGGGCCATTATTGATGCCAAGGGTTCACTTCAACTCGGGCTGGCAACTACGGGGGTGCAGTGGTTGCTTTAGGTGTCCGGCTCTCTCATTGTAGTAGCTACAGGAGAGAGGGCTCTTAACTGCTTGTGAGAAAGCTGGGGTAAGGGGTAAGGTTGAGCTCCTTATTCACACCCACTGTGGTAATCATTTTTGTTCTACTGTTGGGACCCTTTTGAACTAGAGACAAAAATCCTAAGAGATTTTACAGCCCTAACTAAAGTAGGCTTTAAGATTTTTAAACTGTTTAGCTACAGGTACCTAACCAGGCCCTGACACTTACTTTTAAGAATTTGGAAAAAAATGGCCATTACAAAAATGCATTTTAATTAACGTCAATTTTTGGATTGACTTGTGTAGTCACTTATTGACCAAGTGGTATCAGCAAATGCAAAGTCTCAGACTCCACCACTTTTCCACCAATGTAGGAAGCTGGCTCTCTCTATGGTGCACTAAAAAGAAGTATATTGTGCAGGGAGTCCAGTGGATCCCCACTTGGTTTGCAGAGGCAAAAGTAGATAGGATTAGTGCTCTAGTTTGTAGTAGTGTGGGCAAGCAGTTAGGCTTAGCAGAAGTTAATGCTAAGCATCTGTTGTACTCACAGAGGCAATAAATGAGACACACACTCATAGAATAAATCTGAGACTAATTTAGAAACATAACACTTCTTTTTATATATACTTTAAACCCAAGAACTTTGTCACAAGGAAAGTACGTTTTCAAGCATTAATACTTTTTATTTTAAAAAATCGACAGTGCAATTACAGAGTTCTTCAATGTTAACCTATGGGAGAAAAAAACGCAGTCAGCAAACAAGCACTTCTTCTTCACTAGGGCCAAGGAGCAATGGATGCAGAGGTGTCCTTTGGCGTTGGGTTTCCTTGTCCTGGAGCACTCGCGGTTAGGGGGTCCTGTGGTCTGAGGCTACAGGTGTCATCGTGGAGTGCAGGAGGGGTGAAACCACAATGGACTCGAGATCAGGGGAGCTGGGGTATGTAATTGATACCAGGTATCCACTTCAAATCAAGCTGGCGGCGACAGGTGCAGTGGTTGCTTTAGGTGTCGGGTTCTCCCACTGTAGTAGCAGCAGGACGGGGTCCTGCGTGCAGAGGCTGCAGGCGACCTCAGGGAGTCCAGGAAGGGTGAAACCATGATGGACTTGGACTCTGGGCAGCTGGGGGACCTTGCTGGCAGCAGAGGTTCACTCCCACTTGGATCGGTGACGGTGGGTGCAATGTTGACTTCAGTCGTCGGGTCTTTCCAGTAACGGAGACTGCAGAGTCCTTTCTTTGGAGTTGGTTGGAGAGCAGGTTTGCTGCTCATAGGAGTCTTGAGTCTTTTCTGAAGGCGGGCAGTTCTCCCAGGTTTCTGGTGGTTCAGCTGCAGGACAAGGCATCTTTTGGTGCAGAGTCTGTCGAGGAGTGCAGACAGGTTGACAGGGTTTGTACCAGATCAGCTGCTTCTTCTTCTCCTCTTCTGTGGGTGCATCTTTTCTTTGTCCTTTTCTTCTTAGATTGTCAGAAACAGAGTTCTAAATACTCAATTTAGGGGTGTTACAGAGAGTGTCAGGTGGTAGCCAATGGGCTGACCACCTTTAGGGTGACTATACCCTTTCTATGACCACTTCCGATAGGAAGTGGGCATAACCCTAACCCTAGTGGCCTAATTCCTTCCAAACAAAGATGGAGGCATTTTAAAAATGGTGTCCACTTCATCTGCCCACTATTGCCTTTGGATTAGAGGTCGTGCTTGGAAGTGGTTCCAACCTGCTGGACAAACTTGTAGTGAGTGCCTATAGAAGGGGTTTTCACCTCCCAAAACACGCCTCCCCAGCACACATTTGGCTAGAATTCAGCCTTTCTAAATAAACCGTTGAAAGATAAGGTGCTTTCTTGAAAATATGCTTTAGGCTATGCATCGCAAGGGCCGACTCATTGGAAAACCAACTATGACTAGAAATAACTAAACCTAATAGCCAATCTGCAGCCTGGGCCTATCTGGACTAATCATTACAGAACCTACAGGTAGATGCGCTTTGGGTAACTCATTACCTTTTCAAGTTTTGAAAGGATAATTTCCATAATGGCACATCAGACATCATGGCTAGCAGATAAACAAAATGATGGCTTCACCTAGGCATGCCTGGCCAGTCTTAAGCAACTATGTAAAACTGGGACTGCAACAAATCACAAATGTTTGCATGTTAAAACATGTCAAACAAAAACTCATTCAATACAGGTTAGGTGGGCTGCCAACCTTAGACTGCATATCCGCAGGTCGAAGAACACACATCAGCACACTATGTAGGCTCTGCCAGTCCTACAGAGAAATAACCATGCATATTGTCTGCATTTGCCTAGTTTTGTCCAAAGAAAGGCGGGCACTACTAAAAACTCAATTTCAGACACTGGTCATACGCTCCTGCAGAACCTCTGTAATCGCCTCTCTTAAAACAGATCATCCAATTGTGGCAGGGAGATCTGTGTAATTCAGCTGGCATTTGAGACGCTATTGAGCACAATTGACCCCTCTGAATAATATGCTACCCATGCACTTTAAGACCTATCTTCGGTGGACTTTTAATTGACTTGTTATGAATTTGTGGCACACCCTAGGGACGATTACTTGCAAATTATGTTTGCAGTGATGAATTAAAGTTTACGTGAAGCCTGTTCTGTTGATCATGGGCCAGCCCATGATGCCCATTAGTGCAGGGAGATTCTATTAGTCTACCTTGTGAAGTAGGAAGGTAATGGTATTGCCTGGTGAGGTGAACCGAGGTTAATAAAAGGGCCAGGTTTTCCCCTTGTGGCCAGTAACTCTCTATCGGTGTCCGTGTGGTTATTTTAGTATGTGTTCATAAGCGTTGTGGTGTTAGGCCTCACAACCTTGTTCTTGCCAACCAACACAACAAATTGGTGACGAGTGGGTGCCTGTTCCCTCGCGCCCCTACCTGCTGTCCTGGTGTGGGAGACGGTGAAACGTCTCCATCATCGTGGTCTCTGCTGCGTTCGCTCAGCAGGTGTTGATCGACTTGAGCCCGCCAGCTGCAGGCTTCCAAAAAGGAGTGGCGGTGGAGGCGTGTCTGCTGTGCCCGGCCGTGTTTGCTGTGCCTGGCCTTCTGTAGTGTCGGAGGTTTTTCAAGGCGGCCTGAGGCGAGGTGCTGGAGGTGGAGCTTCCCTGTGTTTGGCTCCACATGCCGGGAAGTGTTTTCGGCTGTCACCGGGGCAACGAAGGACATCTCCAGTGACATTGGAGTCAAAGGAAGGCTCCGTGAGCAGTTTAAGCTGGAAGTAGGAAGACCTACGCGCACACAGCTTCATGAAACAGCATAAAAAAAAACAATAACAAAAATTAAAAGTAAAAGAAACACAGAAAAAACTGTGAATTGAGTATTTTGGGCACAAGTGCAACAAAGCCACACAGGACATACACATCAGGATACTGACATCTATTACAAACAATACTGTCTTAGGAAAAGGTCATGAGGTGGCAGTGAAACTTTCCACAAGTACATGTCCATATTAGGCCACCTGTGTTTTGATGTGCATGTAAAGGACCCTTCATCTACCAGTTTCCATGCCACGAGTGGCACAGGTGTGAGTGAACCTTAAGCTACTATACGAAAAATACTTTTGCAATGAGATAGCCATGTCGTCAGTTCCTGCGTTAGAACTGTTTCTTGTGGAGAGTCCCCCTTCTGACAGAGCAGCCAGGTGGAAGGAATGCGTCGATAGGTTGGAAACCTATTTTTCTGCTATGGCACTGGACGATGAGAGACCCCGTCACATGCTCCTGCACCTGGGGGTGCAGCCCATTCATAAACTTGGAAGGTCTGTGGTAGAGGAGGGCCCACCTTTCATTTACCAGCCATTAAAACGGGCTCTGACCGCCCATTTCGAACCTCTAGCGAATCTGGACTATGAGCGTTTCTTATTACGGCAAACTAGGCATCTCCCAAATGAGTCAGTCAATACATTCTACGCAAGGTTGAAAGAGCTAGCACACACGTGTACACTGCTGGATGCTGAAGATGACAATTGTGCGCAGTTCATACAGGGCTACGCGTCTGTAAAGCTGTGAGAAAACATACTACAGGTACCTGGTATGCCAATGGTGAATATTCTCATGATGGACCGATCCAAAGGATTGTCAAAAGTACGTGCAGCCCATGTGGAAGCGGCATTGTAGACTCAGGTCAAGAGTGAACCGGTGAACGCCATCACTGCAGCAGTCACGGAGAAGAAGAAAGGTAGGCAAAAGGCTGCCTCGAACTCCCGAACATGCTTCTTGTGTAGTGGCCATTCCCTCATCAAGGTACATATCCTGCTCAAGGCAAGAAATGTTCAAGCTGCAAAAAAATGAACAATTTCGCCAAAGTTTGTCGATCATCTGTAAGTTCAAAGTCACAGAAATCAAAGACTGTCAACTTGGTGCAGCCACCTGTAGTCACAGGTGAAGATGACGATCTGGATGACGATGAAGAGGAAGAAGGGACTGTAGTGCCTGGAGCACACAACACTGGTCTATTTTGATCCCCGCAAAGAGTCGGAGCTATCTGTTGATGCCAGTCCCACAGGATTGGGAGCGGTGTTGGAGCAGAAACAATTGGATGGAGAGTGGGCTCCAGTGGCTTATGCCAGCCGTGCGTTGACAGAGACTGAACAGCGCTATCACAAATTGAAAAGGAGGCCATTGTGGTGCATTGGGGCTGCAGACATTTCCACCTTTGCTTATATGGACAGCCATTCATAGTACACACTGACCATAAGCCCCTAATACTACTGTTTAACGGATCCTCCTCCAAACCGTTCCCTTGCATAGAAAAGTGGATTCTGCAGTTGCCATGTTATTGTTTTCAAGTGGTATACAAACCTGAATCTCTTAACCCGGCAGACTACCTATCAAGACATGCCTTTGCCAGCTACGTCTTGAGAGATTGAGGATGCAAATGAGGTAGAGGAGTATGTGAGGTTGTTGGCAGAAAGGTCTCGCCCATTACCCATTTCTATTGATGAGAGAAAATTGGTCACGGATAGTGATGAGTGTCTACAGGGGGATCTAGGAAGTGTCAGTGTTCCTCAAAATATGACTCTCAGAATGGCAGAGGCTAGAATGATGTTATCCTTGTTACATAAGGTCAGGAATGAGCTGGCCATATCTCCGGAAGGATGTTTATTGAGAGGTCCAGGTTAGTGATTCCTGCCTCTTTGCAGAACTCGGTAGTGGATCTGGCACACTCCTCTCACCAAGGAATGGTCAAGACAAAGTCAAGGTTGAGAAGAAAGGTGTGGTTCCCTGTGCTTGACGATCAAGTGGAACGAACAGTGCAGCACTGTGTGATGTGTCAAGCGGTTGGTCCAGCAAAGAGTCCCCCACCGGTCATAACTGTGGTAATAAATCCTGTCCCGTGGTTTCAGGCCAGTGCCAGACTTTGGAAGTTTACCAGATGGTTGTCACATGCTGGTCGTGATAGACAATTTCTCTAAATATCCTGATGTGGAAATTGTAGAGTCTCTGACTGCTTCTCAGATCGTTCCTCGTTTTGAAAAGATCATGGCCACCCATGACATAATACAGGAGCTACGCACGGATAATGGACCGCCTTTTTCCAGCCAAGAGTTTGCTGAGTACTTGCAATGTCAAGGAATCCTTCACAAAAAGATCACTCCTCGTTGGCCTCAGGGTAATGGAGAAGTGAAATGCTTCATGAGAACTCTCAACAAGGTGTTGCGGATTGCAGTAGCTGGTGGTCACAATGTGGACTGTACGGTGTATGTATTTTTGAGGGACTATCGTCTCACTCCTCATGCCACCATGGGAGAAACACCTAGCTCTTTATGCATGAATCATCAACTTGGAGACACCATTCCCCAGTGCAAGAACCCTCTGAATTTCATGATCGAGTAAGGGAGGCACTGTCCAATAGAGTAAAAAAAAATTACAAGATGTCAAGAAAGCGGAGAGAAAAGAAGTAGGACATTCATGTAGGGGACCACGTCCTTGTACGCAACAGAAGAAGTTGAAGCAAGTTTTTGCTGCCCTTTGAGAAGAACCCGTGGGTGGGGATTGCCATAAAGGGTATTATGGTAACTGCAAAAAGGAAGCATGAAAACATCACAAGGAACATTTCATTTTTCAAGGTATTTCGCTCGGATAGTGGTGGAATGGAAATAGAACAGAGGTCTTCAACGGCCGTTTTGTGTGAAGACGGAGACGAAGGAAGTGTGGATTGTTGCAAGAGTCGGTCTGTGCTCCATAGCCCTGGGATGTTGGTTAACAACCTTCTATCAGCTGATCGAGGGGGTGCAGATGTGCAGAGCTCGGAAGTTACCCAAGATGCTGATAGGGGAATGCCTGAATCTCTGCCAGGTGTCTCGTTACCTCCTAGGTAAGGTCTGGAGCATTACAACTTACGTCCTCGTCCACCAAGGTCAACAAGGCTGCAAGGATTTGTAGCCGAGTGATTATATGAAGGGTTATTCTTCCACATACTACCTGGTGGGACCCTGTGTTATTGTTGTGATTTCAATATATATGTTTTTATGTTTTTATTTTTTATTTTGGGTAAAGGAGGAATGTTATGTTCGTCATGGGTCAGCCCATGACGCCCATTAGCGCAGGGAGATTCTATTAGTCTCCCCTGTGAAGTAGGAAGGTAATGACATGCGTGTGTTTACCAGATTGAGACCAGCTTTACTTTAGATTTATGAATTGTTAGTTTCTTTGTGTACCATTATGTGTGTACCAAATGAATCATGTGGAAGTGGCAGAATACAATGTGACATCAATTTCTGATAAATATAATGGAAATTTTACTAGAGTATTTTTATTGTGTGAATGTAATGCATTTTGTTATAATATCTACTAACCGCACAAAAAATAATTTGAATTGAAATTGAAGTGAGTCTGACGGAAAATTCACTAATATCTTTCTTGGATATTTTCTGCTGGTATTTGGGTATTTCTAGCACCAATTTAATCTCTTTACTATCTTGAGATTTGAAAATTACACTTCTTTCTTTCCTGGGTGACGAGGACTGAACAGCAGCCAATCACCATGTGGTCCGCTGACATCTGTCTGACTGACTTCGCCGTGGTCTATTGAGCCCCTCTTCTCTCCTTGGAATATTTGAGACCCTCTTCTATCCGGCTAGTGGAGCTGCCCTCTGCCTGGCCCCAGGAGACATCTTAGCCCAGGCCGTGTTACCTAGGCAGTGTGCCTCTGCTTCCAAAACATCCTACTGGGCTGCCCAGACCCTCCACAGACCACTTTCCTTGGTCTCTATGGCACAGTCGAAATTTTAGACAAGGCCAAGTATCTACACAGGGACCTACAACAGAGGGCATAACTTAGAGGGTTGGATGCCCTCCTCACTTCACCACTGCTCTGCCTTAAGCACAAAGATTCGGCATTCGTTTCTTTCTTTTACCTAGTTAGGGGTCCAGAACCCTCAAAGATACAATAAAATAAAGGAAGGACTAACGGAAAGGACACCTCAAATGTCCACAAGGAGGAATGTTATGTTTGTCATGGGTCAGCCCATGACACACATTAGCGCAGGGAGATTCTATTAGTCTCCCCTGTGAAGTAGGAAGGTAATGGTATTGCCCGTGACGTGAACCGAGGTTAATAAAAGGGCCAGGAGGTTTTCCCCTCGTGGCCAGTAACTCACTATTGGTGTCCGTGTGGTTAGTTTAGTACGTGTTCATAAGCGTTGTGGTGTTGGGTCTCACAACCTTGTTCTTGTCAACCAACACAACAAGGCCCTGTAAGGCACCTAAAACTCAGAAAGATTGCATTGTGATGTATTTGCTTCATAATAAGACAGGGCATATGGCTGGATTTTATTTTCAACTATGGCTGGAAAGTATGCATTAGTAAAATGTGGCTGTGGTCTGAGATATAGTAATTTGAAACCATTTACTAACTCTGTGCACTTGCAGGGAATCAACATTTTTTATGAGGTTTCTGCCTGGATTTGCATGTTTTAAACGGAGTGAGATAAATTTTATTTTTACACCTATGAATTGCAAATGCAAGCGATGTAGTAGTTTGTTGCAATTTTGATAGCACTTTACACACCCTATGCACCTACAGGGAATCAACATTTTTCAAATGAAGTCTGCGTCTTGACACGCGTGTGTTTACCAGATTGAGACCAGCTTTACTTTAGATTTATGAATTGTTAGTTTCTTTGTGTACCATTATATGTGTACCCAACGAATCATGTGGAAGTGGCAGAATACAATGTGACATCAATTTCTGATAAATATAATGGAAATTTTACTAGAGTATTTTTATTGTGTGAATGTAATGCATTTTGTTATAATATCTACTAACCGCACAAAAAATAATTTGAATTGAAATGTAAGTGTGTCTGACGGAAAATTCACTAATATCTTTCTTGGATATTTTCTGCTGGTATTTGGGTATTTCTAGCACCAATTTAATCTCTTTACTATCTTTGAAAATTACACTTCTTTCTTTCCGGGGTGACGAGGACTGAACAGCAGCCCAATCACCATGTGGTCCGCTGACATCTGTCTGACAGACTTTGCCGTGGTCTATTGAGCCCCTCTTCTCTCCTTGGAGTATTTGAGACCCTCTTCTATCCGGCTAGTGGAGATGCCCTCTGCCTGGCCCCAGGAGACATCTTAGCCCAGGCCGTGGTACCTAGGCAGTGTACCTCTGCTTCCCAAACATCCTACTTGGCTGCCCAGACCCTCCACAGACCACTTTCCTTGGTCTCTATGGCACAGCCGAAATTTGAGACAAGGCAATGTATCTACACAGGGACCTACAACAGAGGGCATAACTTAGAGGGTTGGATGCTCTCCTCACTTCACCACTGCTCTCCCTTAAGCACAAAGATTCAGCATTCGTTTCTTTCTTTTACCTAGTTAGGGGTCCAGAACCCTCAAAGATACAATAAAATAAAGGAAGGACTAACGGAAAGGACACCTCAAATGTCCACAAAATAAAAGAAGGATCAAAGGAAAGGACACCTCACAGGACCACAAAATAGAAGAAGGACCAATGGAATAGACACTGCACAGGTCCAGGTAAATAAATAAAGGAGCAATGGAAAGGGCGTCTCACAGGTCCACAATCATGAAAGAAAGACTAATGTGTCTTACCATTCCCCTTTATGAACCATTCAAACTAAGGAAGGACTTTCCCTTAGTACAGACCTATGAGAGTAAAAAGAGTATGAGACACTATGGCCCTCATTACAACCCTGGTGGTCAAAGACCGCCAGGGCTGTTCTGTTGGAAGCACTGCCAACAGGCTGGCGGTGCTTTCCATGGAATTACGACCACGGCGGAAGCGCAGCGGTCGCACCGCCGGGTCCGGCGGTTTCCTGCCACTTTGGTTCCGGCGGTTTCCCACCACTTTGGTCCCGGCGGTTGTACAGTG
Organism: Pleurodeles waltl; assembly: GCF_031143425.1. Taxonomy (NCBI): domain Eukaryota; kingdom Metazoa; phylum Chordata; class Amphibia; order Caudata; family Salamandridae; genus Pleurodeles; species Pleurodeles waltl. The sequence continues at coordinate 397,584,701 of NC_090440.1, read as the reverse complement.
CTGCCCTGGGGATTACGAGTCCCCCTCCCGCCAGTCTTTTCATGGGGGTAGGAACTGCCATGAAAAGGCTGGTTGAAAGGGGAGTCGCGGGGCCCCTGGGGGCCCCTGCACTGCCCATGGCTCTGGCATGGGCAGTGCAGGGGCCCCCTGCCATGGCCCCATGGCGCTTTTCACTGTCTGCTATGCAGACAGTGAAAAGCGCGACGGGTGCAACTGCACCCATTGCACTGCTGCAACACCGCCGGCTCTATTTGGAGCCGGCTCCCGTGTTGCAGCTGAGATCCCCGCTGGGCCGGCGGGCGGAAACCATGTTCCCACCCGACGGCCCAGCGGGTTTCTCCAAATGGCCTCTGTGGGAGTGTGGCTGCATTGGCGGCCGCCCGGCGGTTTCAACTTGGCGGGCGGCGGTTGCCGCCCGCCAATGTTGAAATGAGGGCCTAAATGTTTAGTAGCCTAGGAGGTCCTTCGAAAAAAGAAGTAAGACCTTTGTTGAAATAGCTTACTCTGACACTACTATCCCTGGTTGATGCCTCACTTCTAGCTTTGAGTGTAAACAAATCCTGACAGTCCATAACATTGAATCTTTGACCCCTATCTCTCACATCATATTATGCATCCTGTTAAATGAGCAATCACCTCTTGAGTACCTACTATGACCCTGAATTCCTTTATTCTGCCTAGCTCAGGACTCATTGTATTGAACCCCTCAACCAAACCAGCTTTATCGCATGAAACATCTGGCACCTTGACCAGAGGCCTGACCACAACATACTGGCCTTCAATCTCCTTTTTTAGGGTTGAGCCTGCGTCGAATGCGCTTGCGCATGTGTTTCGCTTGCGAGACGCTTTAGTAGTTAGAAAAGGGCTTGGTGCCCCGTCCATGTCACGTCAGTGTCTTTCATTGGTTCGTGGGCATGCCTGGTAAAATCTGCTTGCATTCATTAGTGGAAGCCATGCCTTTTCCAGTGGCATGACGATCGCAGCGACCAAGTACTGAAAACATGCGAGGCTCGCTGTTTTCCGTCCGGTTCGTGGACTACTTTTTATCTTTTTTTGCAGCGCGATCTCGTTTATTTATGTTTTTTTTATCCAGCTGTACTTTATTTTTCTTGACGTGCTGCGTTTCGCACACAGAGTCTCGTGTTGACTCCGTAAGTAGCTCACCAAGTCCAGTTTTTTTTGTTATTCATTTGCATTGTCACATAGCTTCATGCTTTTTCCTTTGAACATAGATGCAGCACACCCTGTCCAAGTTTCTACTTTGCGTTCTGGTATTTGGTGTTCTGTTTATTCCATAATAAATTCAGGACTACGACTTCCAGAGTTCAATGAGCGAAAATGAGGCTGGAGAAGCTATTAATGGATAAAATCGAAGAACTTCATTCCTGTGGTTTTGTGTTTTGTGTACAGGTTCAAGACTATTAGGGCCAGATGTAGCAAAAATTTGTGAGTCGCAAATGGCCTGAATCGCAATTTGCGACCCCGCAAAATTGGAAATGGGATGCAAAAATCCAATTTCCGAATCGCAAATTGCGACGAGAGCCATTACCGAGTCGCAAATTTTGCAACCCCATTGTGCGACCAGCAAATAGGGAGACTCACTTTGCGAGTCCCAAACCATATGTAAAAGTCACATGCAAATTGCGACAAGTTGCAAAAAGCCCATTTTGCACATCCAAATTACCACTAACTCAGAGAAGGTGGTAACCATAACTAAAGTATAAAAGGAGACCCAGAAGGCATCTGGGTTACTCAAAATGGCTGAAATATATGTGATAGCAAGTAGGAGGAGAGTCCACGCCGCACAGCAGAGGAGGAGGAGAAGCCAGAGACAGGAGAGGATATACAGAACCAGGCAGACACTTTTCCAGCAAACTGAGGAGGAGATTTATGATAAATACAGACTCAGCAGTGCAGCAATATTAGAATTAATTGATCTACTCAATCCGCAGCTTCAACGCCAGACTGTGCGCAGCAGCGCCATCCCCACACATGTGCAAGTGCTATGCTCACTTCACCTCTTGGCCTCGGGGAGCTATCAGGGGTGATTGCAGTGGCAGGTGGTGTATCCCAAAGTGCACTTTCACGGTTCTTCAGATGTTTCCTAGATGCCATACTCACACACATGTCCAGATACATATACCTTCCCAGGAATGAGGCAGAAATCAACAGCACCAAGTTGGAATTCAACAGAATTGCCAACTTCCCACATGTAATAGGGTGTGTAGACGGGACACATATACAAATATGCCCTCCTGCAAATCTGGAATATCTGTTCCGCAACCGGAAGTGTACCCACTCACTGAACATCCAGGTGGTATGTGACGCCAATTATGTCATCACTGACATGGTAGCCAAATTTCCAGGGAGTACATATGACTCTTACATTTTCAGGCACAATGGGATACACCAACGCCTAGAACGTGGGGAGTTTGGAGACGGATATCTATTAGGTATTGCTGAATACACCCTGAAGCCATACACACAGGTCACTGTAGAAACCATCCATGCCCTGCTAACATTGTTAATTTTTGCCACACAGGTGACAGTGCATATGCGCTACGACCATGGATACTTACCCCGTACCTAACACCCAGCAATGAAAATGAGAGGCGATATAACAGTGCACATAGGCGAACCAGAAATGTCATAGAGAGAACCTTTGGACTGTTAAAGGCAAGATTCAGATGCCTCCACAGAAGTGGAGGTGCGCTCCAGTATGCCCCAATAACAGCTTTCAAGATAGTTGGCCCATGCGCAATCCTACACAACATTGCCACCAGACGTGGCCTACATCTCACCCCTGAAGACCCAGATTCGGAGGATGACGAGCAAGAGCTACCACATCGCCAGCCTGGGGATAGAAGCATTGCAAATCAAGGCAGACAGAGACGGGACCACATTGCAAAGCAATACTTTGGAAGGTATGTGGTAACTGTCACCACACACACTAATGTCACACAAAGAGCCCAGTTGTGAAGTGGATCAAACAATAATTTTTAATAAGTGAACCCAATAACGAATTAACTGAACTGTTGTTAAGGGCTGTTAATGTCCACCCTCAATGAGGACACATTCACTCCATGTGCCTCATGTGTCCTGCAGTGCTTGGGCCTAACACCTCCTCCTGGTACGCCCAGCATGGATTGTGCTAGGTGGGTCAGCAGACCCCTGACGTGCACTGCCACTCCGCAAGACACGTGTGTCTGTGGCAGATGCGCTGCTGATGGTGGACCCCTCCTCACTGTCCTGAGGTGTCTCAGCCTTGCCCCTAGCCACCTGTCTGGCCTCCAGCATGTCCGCAGCGTGGTTAATGCGACCCAGTCCCCGAGCCACATCCCCTGCAAAGTGGCCCAAGTCCACCTGCAAGCTCACAGTACGTCGTGACAGCCCTGTGGTGTTCACTGCGAGACGGAAGATGGATGCAGCCATGCAGTCCAGTCTCTGTACCAGTTGGCGCTCACGGCGCCTTGCACTCTGTCTCTCTGACACCAGTTCCGTCACCAGTTGCTGTATGGATAGTGCAAGGTCACTGACATTTTCATTCAAACGAGTGAACTGTGTGTTTACTTATGCCAGGCCATTTGTGAAATTGTGCTCCATCCTTTGCATTGCCCCAGAAATGATTCTCAACTGCCTTGTTTGCAGGCACTGACCAGATATGAGGGATGCCTCAGCTGCAGATATGGATGCGTCACCTATAGCCTCCTGGGACACTGCTTGGACATGGAGTCTGCGACGCTGTGGTGCTTCGGGGTCTTGCTGTCTCACACTGTGGCTGGGACCAGGTGCTGTGTCTCTTTCCTCCATGTCCACTTCTTCAGCTGGAGGGAACTGGGGTGGTGTGGTGCTGGGCCCTGTAGTAGCTGCTGCAGCCTCCTGCCCTGCCTGTGGCCTGCTTTCTTCACCCTAGATGGTGTGGCTGGTGGGGGTGTCTTGTGGGAGACCTGTGGGACATGGGGAACACACTGTCAGTATGTAACATCTGTTGTATGCCTCCTAATAAACAGTTGCCTATAAGCTGACTACTGTACTACATTGCCCATAATGCACCATTCTGGTGGTTGCTAGTCTGGAATGGAGCTAGTTTGGTTGTGAATGCTGCTGTGTACTGGGTGGGTGGGGGTATAGCAGTTATAGGTGTACATGCATGTTTCATGGTACTCACTTTTTGATGTCCCTGGCGCTGACGTGTCCAGTACTCCCATTCCTGACACTGCCTCAGTCTCCAGTGTCTGCTCCACCAGTTCCTCCATGGCTGTGGGTGGTAGGATGGTGGATGGGCCTCCTCCTGTGCCCCTCATCTCCCTGAGGCGCTCTGCCACCCTCTCCTTTGTCCTGGATCGCAGGTCATACCAGCGTTTTTTGATTTACGCTATGCTTCTGTGGCTCACCCCTATGGCATTGACCCTCTCCTGGATATCTTGCCAGATTCTCCTCTTTTCAGTGTCTGGGACACTCAGGGCAGCCTTTCCAAAGCTGGTCATGGTGCTGGCAGCATTCTTCTGTCAGCACCTAAAGTTCCTTTTCAGAGAATTTCAATTTTCTCTTCCTGCCTGCACTGCCTGAGTCTTCCATTGTTACTGCTGTTCCTCCAGGTGGTTTCTCAGCAGTTAGAAAAGAGTGTGGTCCTCCCTCCTCCCAGGTGTATTTGATGTCTTCCTGGCTCTGATGTCATCAGCAAGAGCCAGGAAGTGTTTTTCCAACAGTTATGCTGTACCTGCATGCAATTTGTGGCACAGTCGCAATTTGCGATACCCACTCGCAATTTGCGAGTTCGTTTTTAGCGAGGTCGCAAAAACCGACCTTGCTAACTGCGGACTCGCAATTTGTGGTGCGACTTCATTTGCGAGTCGCAAAATGAGGTCGCTTTGTTTTGTTGGATCCCATTTTGCGAGTCGGAAATTGCGAGTCGCAATGACTCGCAATTTCCGACTCGCAATTTTTTTGCTTCCTACATCTGGCCCCAAGTCCCAGAATGCAAAGGTAAGAACAGGACTGGAAGAGTTAGTCATGCCTCACATGGTTCAGATTAGGAATATCAGACTTCTACTACCATCTCAAAGCTTTGTATTTCTCTTCCTACAAATACAGCAGTCCCAAGGTGTTGCATGTGACGTGGGGCAAGTTCTTAGCTTCGTAACTGGGCTGACACCAAGGTGTGGGGTAAATTGGATAATTGTGCAACAAACACAGTCACGTACTTAAAAAGATTCTGCGTGTTAGCATGATTTTTTGTTCTGTAACCCTCCCTGCTGTTCTGGTCACATGTGCTATCTTGTATATATTTACCTCACCAATCTGTTCCTGTAGTTTGGTTATACAACAGCGAGCTTGTAAAGTACGCAAACTTTCAAATGACAAAGCCGTTTGTGCACTTCTCACATGGACAATAAAACGCACTAAACTTGAATGCTTGTGTGTTTACAAATCCTTTTTTCAGATAGTTTGACGCCCTGAAAATTGTTGGAACTGTGCTCCCTTAAATATCAGGATTAAATCCGTTCTTGGGTGTAAAATGCAGGGACGTGCCTCCAAAACTGGCCAGGGTGCCTGTCAGTGAAGGAGCCGCTCCACTTGCAACAATATTTTTGCTCTTCCGAAACAAAAGTACATTTAAACCTTGCGAAATCATTTGTGCGTCACATGTATGCATACGGGAATATGGATGGACTCGCTACAGTTCCTTTAGAATGCTATTTGCAATAGTTCATATCTTTATGGTCTTTGAATATTAATTTGTAAGTAGGTTTGGTGTTTGCTGTTAGCGCTAAGTTGTATCTATTCTGATAAAGAATACCCTTATGTCATGTCCGGGGACATCCGCGAACAACACTCTGGGGTCATGCGGGAAATGCAGGCATGGGTCAGCTGCTTGGAACAGTTGTGGTCAGTGCTTAAAATGGACATCTAAAATGTAGCTCACTCACTGTTCCAAAATATCTGTTAGTGAAAAGTGCAGGCACTCTCCCAGTAAAAGTACTGCATTCCTGCTGAAAAACAGTAGGTACTCTCCCTTTCAAATTCAATACCTGTGAGTACTGGCCCACTTTAAGCACTGTTGTGGCATAGTATAAACCACACTTCGCCTTGTGATCTCTACTTGGCATGAACCCACGACACACGCTGGCGACGAGTGCGATATTTGGCTGGCACACTCTTGGATCATGAGAAGCCATCATGTGACAGCTTCAGAAGGTGGCACAGCTTCAACTGTGAACTGATGAGGGCATGAGCTGTGGCCATGTCACGTGGCTTCTTTCCGAACACTTTTAGGAAGGTCCAGGAACCTTGCAAGGAGGACCCTAATGAGATTTGGTGTACTTAGACCCACACAGTAACGCAGGGAACCGCTCCCTGCTTTAGCAGTTTAAGTAGGAACATTCTCTGCCCCCGCTGATCTGGGTACATTATGGGTGAGCACAAAGCACCCTGTCCCATGCTGTAATCTCTCTTTGGGCTTGTAACCACGCCCATGTCACTTTCATTGGTTCGTGGGCTTGCCTTTTAAAATATGCTTGCTTTCATTTGTAAAAGGCATGCATACGCCATGCCTTTTCCGATGTTTAGCCCACCTACAAAGCTCTGGTAAACTATTGAAACCATTCGAGGCTCGATGGTTTCCGGACTACTTTATCTTTTTATTTTCCTCGCAGCGCGATCGTGCTGGAGTTTACATAGCTCAATAGCGCTCCGTTTTTCCGTTTTCAATTTCAGCATGATCGCACTGCATTTTACATAGCGCGATCACGCTGTGTTTTTTTTCTTGCAATTTGTGAGGCAAGAAAAGTCTGGTTAGTAGTTTACTACGCTAATAGCTCTAACTCGAGCAAATGCGAGACCCGTTGCATTGCAAATGCTTGTTAATCCTTTGTCTTCAAAGGAGACATGTCTCCAGAAGCAGCCCTCAGGAGCATCTTCCTTACAAAGCGGTGACATACTGAACTTGAACACACAACCCAACTGCCATTCCTAGTTCTCTCTATTGAAGTTTATCCAATGTGCATCTCTCTAGTAAAACTGTCCCAACACATTACCATCGAGTATACCGCCTCGTCTCCATGTCTGCATCCGACTTGGAACAGCTATCAATAAATGCCGCAGACATGAACATCCTACTCAGAACCTCATGAAAAGTTGCCCCAAACCCAAACAAAATCTCTTATCCTTCCAACCTCTTCAAACATGACACAAGGTTATGAAAGAAATTCCCAGAAACACTGTTTGCTGACCAATATATAAACAGTTGAAATGGTTTTTCAAGACTAACTTTTTCTTCTACACAGGCCACACCAACATTTGGCGATCCATGCTGAGAAAATAACTAATAGTCTGAATCTAAGGACATTGCCCACAGTAAAAGGCTAACCATAAATACATCCCAAAATTGGCCAGGAAATAGAACCATCTTGATCTTTAATAACAGGAACATAATGGCCCATGGCTCAGACAGTACACTGACCCAATTTTATCTATGCTTCAAGAAACTCCTTAAAGCTCAGAAAATAACTCTCACCCCCAATTTTTACCCCTATTTAGACTACTGATGCTGTCGTTTTCATCTGAAAGTGCACTGAGGCCTGCTAATCAGACCTCAGTGTCAGTGCTCCTACCCTTAAATTGTACTGTGATCGGGGGCCAATTTCATGCACCCTGGGGGTTCCAGCATGGACCCCCAGTAATGCCAAACCAGCTCTCACAGGTTTCCACTGCAGCCCCAGCTGCTGCCACCTCCCTGACAGGTTTATGCCCTTCTGGGGATTGAGCAGCTCAATCCCAGGTGGGCAGAACAATGCATTTCCTTTAGGAGAGGGGTGTTATACCCTCTCCCATTGGAAATAGGTGTTACAGGCATGCTCAGGGCCAAAAAGCATGGTGTTTTGACACCAAACACAGGGGAAATAGGTTGGGCCATCATGGAGCTGGATGTCGGGATTTGCCCGGTTTCCAGCCCATGTTATCCTATTGACCGCATGTCACTTGCAGTAGCATTAGGTTTAAAATGCTATCACTGGGTCATATATGCTTTTGCTTATATCTCCTCACTCATAACACAGTGCACCCTGCCTCCTGGGCTATAGGAGGCCCTCCTTAGGGGTGTCTGACCTGAGCTAGTGGCAGTGTGGGGCTCTACCAGCACTTGGTGTGGCCAGAGTTGAATTTGAGCAGACAAGCTGCTCATGCAGGCGGACATGGCAGTTTTGCAGGCATTGCTTTTACTCAGGCAGGCCAAGCAGGGTGGTGCAATCAGTGCTGCAGCCCTTGTGACCCCTTTACCGCCCCTCCCCAGGGTACCACTTGTACTATTTACTAGGGCCTTCATGGGTGGTAAAGTCTTCGCCAATTGGATTTGGATTGGGGGTTCAATTTCACAATCTTAGACACCTCACATGGCCATATTCGGAGCTACCATTGTGAAGCTACATATATGTATTGACATATAAGCAGTGCAAGCTTATAATGGTGTCCCCGCACTCACGAAGTCCGGGAAATTGGTCCTGGAATACGTGGGGGCACTTTTGCTAGTGCAAGGGTTCCCTCACACACAATAACTTTGCACCTAGCCTTCAGTAACTGAAGGTTAGACATATAGGTGACAAATGCAGTGAAAAAATGATTGTGAAATAGTGTGTGCACTATTTCACTCAGGCTGCAGTTGCAATCCTGAAGGAGTGTTTGTATAAGCTCTTAACGGTTGCAAAAGAAATGCTTCAGCCCATAAGGATTTCCTGGAACCCCAACGCCCTGGGTACCTAGGTACAATATATATAAGGGACTTATAAGGGGGGGCCAGTGTACCCATCTGAATTGGAATGTGGAGTCACTAGACTATAGTGACAAGTTTGGTAAACAGAGAGAGCAGAACTCTGGTTAGCAGAACTCCAGTGACACAGTCAAGCATACTGACAACACAGTAAAACACACTGACAGATAGGCCACAAACTATGAGCACTGAGGTCCTGATCAGCAGGATTCCAGTGAGACAGTAAAAACACACTGACAAACAGGCCAAAAATGTGGTTAACAATGCTAGAAGAAAGCCACCTTCCTACACTAAGCCTGCTGAAATGATCCCCAATGGGAGGGAGGAGTGACAAAGGTACCAGTAGCAGCAGTTGGCTTTAAAAATCGGCCTCCAGTGGCTCTGGCTACCAGGGACATGCCTGGTGGAATGAAAGGTCTGTCAACCCTGTAGATAGAAAATCAACCGGGTATCCTACTATTTAGAGGAGCCTGCGTTCTATAAATAGGTGAGAGAAACAGTGGTCCCTTCAAGTTTAGTTCTAGGAGAGATACAGAATGCACAAAACAATAAATATACAAAAAAGACAAGCATTGGCATAGCAAATATGTCTTGCCTATGGGACCTTATAAGTATTTAGCCATGCAGCACATTAAACCTTTCTCAGAAATAAACTGTGTTTGAGCATTCTTTCAAACACTTGGCATTAGACCATAATGGTTAGAACATCCACTAGAGAGCACCACAATACTAATAGCATTTGAAAGAAACATGGTCATGTAACTATATAGTCAGGCCCTAGAGGCCACAACCACATGAAAAGAGAAGGGCAGAGAGCATTGCAGTGTAACCATATACCCCTAGAGAGCATAGAGCAATCCATATTTTCAAGCCTAGTAGGCTTGCTAGAATATTACTACAAACAAGACCCTTGAAACACAAACTACACAAACTACTCCCAGCTGTAAAACAGAAGCTCCAGCCATGAGAGAGCTTAAAAAGACATTGAATGGTGGGACAGGTTATGAATTTGGGATCCCCCCAACCTAGTGTGGGTACCCAGAAGCTGGACAGAAAGAGCATGTTGTGCTGAACGTTTTGGTGGTGGTCTCATTGCCCTAATACCACCACAGGCTGAGTAATGGGCAAAAATGTGTTGTAAAAGGAATGCCCCACAAAGCGTAATGGGGCAAGTTTCCTGAGTACAGTGAATATTGTAGTATCCGCTGCCCCACTGTGCCAGGGAAAGCTGCGTTGAAGGATTCTCTTGTGTTTTTTCTATTTAAAAGGTGCCAGTTTATATATTTTTCAACTGCTAAACTTGGGAAGAATTTAGAAATGGGGCTGCAAATTTAACCACTACTCATGTAAAGCGCTCCAATCTTTGGGTCGAGGTTGTGCTAAATAAATAAATAAAAAATAATCCCCCTCCAGCTTGCAGCCTTTGTCGGATGCAGACATCGCAAAGAAACAGTGAGATGCCAGAAGAAGACACAACATACCGCCACAAGCCTGAAGCGGAGAGGCAAATGAAAAAAGTAGTGCACCAACACTAAGGTATATGAAAGATCATGCGATAATCCATGTAACAGGGTCAGTCTCCAAGGCAGTAACAAAACAGCATCAGGCAGGACAAACCTAAAGCATTTACCCAATAAACCAAAGGAATTTTGAAACAGGCCACGGAACAAATGAAAGTGATGGGCTTTTGATGGGCGTGGTGCAAGCCCACAGAAGTAGCTTGCAGCATGTCGAGAGACAGCACATGCACGCTGCCTAGGCTCAACCTATAAAACGTCCCCACAATGCAGTATTTATACAAATTTTGCAATTTCATCCACTTGTACAAGGAAAAATACTACATAAACGTAAAGGGCCTTAATCACAACAGTAATTTCAGTTGTAAACATACTTTAATGATATATTTATTAATTTGCAGTTTTATAAAGCATGAACTAGATCTAGCTGAGTTTAAAGGGGCTGTTATAATAATTACACAAGGTGAATGACTATATCATTGGGGAAGAGTGCATAGTGAAAAAAAGTGGAAATTTAAAAGATAATTATGCTGGTGGGAGATATTGACAAGGAGGGATATCAGATGTAAGGACACAGGGAGGAGGGGGGGAGGAGAGGGAACACAGTTAGTCCATTAGTGGAGGATTACAGGGTAGTGGGTATGCTAGATAAAGGTGGAAAGGGCTACTTCATTGGGCATTGTGGAAAACAGTTTGGCCAACAAAACCTTAAAGGTGTGTTCATATTCTTCATGGGTTTTTCTTCAACCATGTTGAGTATTCATATGTCAGCAGTTCATGACTGGTAATGCTGAGCAAAGAGAAAGAGTTTGAGTTATTTCCTGAATGTGGCACTAGAGGAATTGGTTCTTATGACTAATAAAATGAAGTTCCAAATATTATGTACATTGCCTGAGAAGAATTGGTTGAGTGTGCAGCATTTTTTTAGCACATCTTAGTATTTAGGATTCTCCTGAAAAATAACCTTACAGGCTACTTAATTCGGAGTTCCACTGTGCCAGGTCTTGTGAATAATACAGGCTAGTTTGAATTGGCTTCTAGCTTCGATCGGAGGTCAATTGAAGATGATCAGTATAAATGTAATGTGATTTAATTTGAGGGTGCCTGATACCAACCATGCTGCAGAGGCGTTAGAGGGACTAGGGCCAGTATTTAAGAAAAAGTGGCGCATCAGAGCTGATGCGCCACTTTTTATGTGCCCCCCTCCTACTGGCACCTAACAACACAATTGTTGCAGCATATTTATAATATGGCGCACCATGGCAGTCATTAGCATAATAGAGTTAAAATTTGTGACCCTACTGTGGCGCTTTGCTGCACTAGCATCACAAATGTTGACCCTTCTGTAGCAAAGTGCAAGGAGGTCCATAGGTTTCTATGGGGGCGCCATTTTAACGTCTGCTCTGAGCAGGTGTTAAAAATTACGCCAAAAATGCTGCAGTGAAATCTGTTAAATTTCACTGCGCCATTTTGGCGGGCCTCCTAGAACCGGACACCCACCTTGCATACATTATGCCTGGTGCAGGCATGATGTGGCAAAGGGTATACAAAGTGGTGCAATGCATGTATTGCGCCACTTTGTAAATATGGTAATATTTACAAAGGGGAAAAGGCACTTTAGCGCCACCTAGCATAAAAAAAATTATGCTATGATGGTGCTAAGGTGCCACTAGGGACTCTTAAATATACCCCTGTCTATGTTTTGGAAATGCTGGTTAGAAGTCTGTTTCTATAGTCAAGTTTTGAGTGGACTAGTGAGTGCACTATAGACTTGAAGTCCTTGGTTGGAATTAAGGGTTTGACTTTTCAAAGAATCTGATTTGCTGTTGTGTACTCCTTGCTATGTCATTGATGTGAAGATTTTGATTCTTGACAAGTATGAAACGCAGGAACTTTGCTGCCTTGACAATTGTGGGCTTGCTGTCACAAATGTTTGATGAGCCAGGATTCCACATGGGTGTTACTTTGAAAAGGTGAGATCAGAAGGAATTGTGTTTTCTGAGGATTTAGTTCCGGGTGGTATTGAGTTACCCACGTTTGTAATTTTTAACTCTTTTTTCAGTGTAATTATATCATCTGCGGAGGAGCCTTTCAGGTCTAGTTGAGTGTTGTTGGCATATAGGTGAAATGATATGTTGGACTTATTCAGTATAGAGGTTAGTGGTTCTGTGTATAAATTGAAAAGGGTGAGTGAGAGGATGGAGCCTTGGGGAAACCCCTTGTTCAAGCAAAGAGATGGTTAATATTTTTTTTAACTACTTTCACATGTTGGGAGTGGTTTGAGAGGTATGATTTGAACAATGATAGCACTAGGTGTTCTAGGCCTATTTTCTTTTAAAGGATATTTACCAGCCATTGAAAGAAATGTCGGAGAGGCTCTGCTGACATGAGGCTTTCTGTTGTTGTGGGGGGTGGATTTCATGAAAGAGGTAGTGTGGTTGTGTCTATGGCCTCTGGATTGGGTGTGTGTTCTAGTTTGTAGGAAGGTGAATGATTGGAGTTAAAAAGGAGAGAAGCTATTGGCCAAGAATGCAAGCTTTTCTGAGAGGTATTCAAGTTTGGAGTGGAGAGAGGTGAGTATATCCTAAATGTGCTGGGTGGGAATTTGACTGGAGTAACACGGGGAGTGGGAGCGAGTTTGAGGTGGGGGTGAGAGTAGAAGAGCTGGGTTCATGTGGGTGAGGATGATCGTGTGGAGCTTCCTGGGAGTTTGTACTGCTTTAGCTAAGGATGGGTTAGTAAGGGGGTGGAGTGGGAGGAGGTACTTCTGCAGCAGTGGATTGGATACAGGGAGAGGGCCAAGAATACAGCTGGTTGGAGAAAGGATTAGCACATTGTTGAAAATGCTGGCCTCTGACAGAGACAAGGAGAGGTAAGGATGTGCCAGTTATTATTTGAAGTATCAGTCAATTAGGGGGCACAATCTGTGCATGGAGAAGTGGATGTGATGTGTAGCAAAGTGGCAGTATTATGTGGTATGAGTGGGGGGTCTTGCCATGTAATATTGGTTCATTACCCAGAAGTGGACCTTGGGTTCACACCAGTAAACCTTAGCTCAGTCCTGGTAGAGTGGCAAAAAGCAGTCAGGCTACTTGGAGGAACATGTGTAAAGTATTTCCAACATGGATGATAAGTAATTGAACCGACTCTTTAAAAAAAGACACCAATTTAGAAATATAAAGCAGATTTATATCTTAATTTAGACACCAAAACAAACTTTGCATCTTACATACAACCGGAGTTGTGGATTTTTAAAGTGTTTAAAAATAGATGCACTTTTAGCTGTCAAACGAATACCATTGACATTAATAGGGGAAAGCACAGTGTGCAATCGGTCACTTGTGGGGTGAGATCCATGGAACCCACCTGATGTTAAGTTCTGAGTGGTCCCTAGTCCAAGTTTCTATAGACAGTCCTTTTCACCTTGCCCAGAGAGTCCGAATGCAGAGATAGCCGTGCTGTTCTTAGAAAAGACCGGGAACCATCTTGTGTTGCCAATCAAAGATGCAGCACTCTACAAAACCACACTTTGGAGATGGAGTTACATTTTACCTTCGGAAAGTAGAGGCCTTTGGGGTCCCAGCACCTGGATTCCACAGATGACAATCCGCCCCCACGTCTGGCGGCTTTGAGTGCAGAGGTGGTCTTGCAGCTGTCAATCACAGGAGGGTTGCGCCAAAGATTCTTCGCCCCTTCAAGATGCAGGATCTCAGCAGTGGAGCCGTTGCTGACATCGATCACTATTGTTGGGAGTTACTCTGAAGTTGGTGATGTCCGGAGATGGGTCGGTAACTGGACTGGTGACCAACAAGCCTTGGCAGTGGCAAAAGTAATACACGGGTACTTTGTTGGCTGGAGGTCGCCAAGAGTGGTTTAGTGGCTGGAATCCTGGTGTGTCACTACAACTTCCAGGGTGCAGGTCACCGATTTTCTTTGGGCTCACTTACGAGGGCCCGTTGGGTTGCACTTCTTGTGACACGGCCTGATGATTTTTTGGCAGGTTGCTGGTGACTGGTTCTACCAGTCAGGGGAGTCTGTTTCAGTTTCTGTTGTCCACTGAAGTCCCTCTTGCAGGGGACAATGAGCTTTTCCCACAGACACATGTGGAACATACAGTTCCAGTGTATGGTCTCCTCAGGGCACTTAAATGTCCTCTCTTTGCGCTGCGGTGGAGTCACAAAAGACCTGTTGTTGGTGACAGCATCTTTTCCGTGTCTCTTCTGAGATTCAAAGTCAGAACTGAGGTTCTGATGCCAGGAGAGCCCCTTAAATCCTAGTTTAGGGGGCATTTAGAGTGTGATTGGCAGTGGCCAATGTAACCTCCTCCCTGCCCAGGTGCCCAGAGCTCCTCCAGAGTGTCCCTGGCATTAGCCATCTTGGATTCCAAGGTGTGGGGACCCTCTAGGAGCATCCGAGTGGCCAGTGGTAGAAGGTGACATCAGAGACCCCTCCTGATAGGTACATACCTGGGTAGGTAGCCAATCCTCCTCTCAGGGCTATTTAGAGTCTCTCCTCAGATTCAGTTTGCAAGACTCCACCAGGACTCCTCTGCATCCTCTGCTTCAGCTTCTGACTGTCGGATCAACAGCAGACTGCTCCAGGAGCTGCCGTAACTGCAACAAAGAATCCAGAAAGGCTACTGTGACCCTGCAACTTCAGCTCCAGCCAGCAACTGCAACAGTTTCTAGGTTGTGCACACTCTGAGGAGTGTTTGTCTTTGTGAGTCTTTGTTCTGCACCAGAAGAACCGAGGGAATCTCCTGTGGAGTGACGGAGTCACTTCTCTGCTTCAGCAGGCACCTCTCTGCGACGACAACCGGTACTCTGGGACTCTTCTCC
Source organism: Pleurodeles waltl (assembly GCF_031143425.1). Taxonomy (NCBI): domain Eukaryota; kingdom Metazoa; phylum Chordata; class Amphibia; order Caudata; family Salamandridae; genus Pleurodeles; species Pleurodeles waltl. The sequence goes on along the minus strand of NC_090440.1, from coordinate 397,569,582 downwards.
TGTCAACAAGCGTGATCCCTGGAACACAGGTGGTAGACTGAAGTGATCCTGACTGGCCAAAGGTCCAGCTGTCCAAATTTGGTGGAGGTAAGAGCTTGCCTCCCCGTGCCAGACAGCACCCCTTTGCACCATGTCTTCTGCAGCTCCTTAGGCTTCTGTTCACTACTTCCAAAAGTTCTTTGAGCACAGTATAGCTCAGGTCTCCAGCAATCTATCCTTCAATGCACTGCTCCCTAAGTTGTTCTCCAGCGGCGTGGGATCCCTTTGTGTAGTGCTGCAACAACCACACTTTTCAACTCCTTTGTCCCCATGTCCTTGGACTCCTGTAGGGGCTGCCTGGTCTTCTGAGGGCTCTCTAAAGTGCTGACAGCCCCCTCTGTCTCCTCAGTCAGAGTCAAGACCCCCAGGTCCCTTCTGGGCCCGGGCGACGCCTCATTGACGCAAAATGCATTCTTGCATGAACCCAGGCTTGTTGGCGGAATCCAGTGACAAAAACAGCCTGCATCCAACGACTCGACGTGGGACATCTCTTGCACCAAGCAGGAACCCACAGCTGTCCTCTCTGGTGCATTTATGTACTTTTCTTCTAACCGGAGAATCCACTTTTGCACCTTCATCCAGGTTGGTAGAGGCCCCTGTTCTTCCTGGACTCTTCGTCGAATTCTGGACTTGGTCTCCTCTCTTCACAGATCTTCAGGTCCAGGAATCCATTGTTGGTTTCCTGCAGTCTTGCTTGGTCTTTGCAAAATCCTTTGCCATGACTTCTAGTGTTTTCTGAGGAAACTAGCTGTACTTTACTCCTGTTCTCCTGGGCTCTGGGGTGGGGTATTTTACTTACCTTTGGTGTTTTCTTACACTCTCAGTGCCCCTCTAAACACTACACTTGCCTAGGGGGGACCGACATTCCCATGCCACTATTTTAGTGTATGGTTTGTGTTGCCCCTAGGCTCATTGCAATCTATTGTGTTTTTCACTGTTTGCACTATTTTCTGACTATGTACTTACCTGATTTTGGTTACTAGTGTATATATTGTGTATAATACTTACCTCCAGAAGGAGTATTGCCTCTAAGATATTTTTGGCCTTGTGTCACTAAAATAAAGTACCTTTATTTTTGGTAACACTGAGTATTGTCTTTCTTGTGTATCAGTACTGTGTGACTACAGTGGTATTGCAAGAGCTTTGCATGTCTCCTAGTTCAGCCTTGACTGCTCTGCTGCAGCTACCCCTAGTCAGCCTAAGCTGCTAAGCTGCATTTCGCTAAGGTGGATCATTGGACCTGGTATAAGGTGTAAGCAGTGGCGGCCGGCAGCTTTAGGTGGCGGGGCGGGCGGGAAGCACACACAAACTCATTCTTTCACACACACATGCACGCACGCATGAACGAACAGACGCACATCCACTAACAACACTCATAACATTCAAACATGCACGCACGCACACATGCACATCCATTAACAACACTGATAACATTCAAACATGCACGCACGCACCAAACATTCATTTTAAAAGATCACACACACACACACTCATTCTTTCACACACACATGCACGCACGCATGAATGAACGGACGCACATCCACTAACAACACTCATAACATTCAAACATGCACGCACGCACACACCAAACATTCATTAAAAAAAATCACACACACACTCATTCTTTCACACACACGCACGCACACATCCACATCCATTAACAACACTCATAACATTCAAACATGCACGCACGCACCAAACATTCATTTTAAAAGATCACACACACACACTCAGTCTTTCACACACACATGGACGCACGCCCGCACATCCATTAACAACACTCATAACATTCAAACATGCACGCATGCACCAAACATTCATTTGAAAAGATCTCACACACACACACTCATTCTTTCACACACATATGCACGCACATCCATTAACAACACTCATAACATTCAAACATGCACGCAGGCACCAAACATTCATTTTAAAAGATCGATCACGCACACACACTTACCTTCAGCCTCGGAAGTCCCAGGAGGGTTGGGACTGCTGCCTTCCCTCATTGGCTGACGGCAGGGAAGGCAGCAGTCCCAGCCTCGTCACAGTGTGGGACGGGTTCAGTGAGACTGCTGACCCCACCCCACTCTGTGACGAATTGTCACTGATTGACACTCGCCGTGGGCGCTTCAGGGCTTAAACCTGAAGTGTCCAGGTCAAAGTAAAGGACGCGCCGTGCCTGGGTGTAAGTACCCCTGGTACCCACTACAACCGGGCCAGCTTCTCACATTTTAGTGGGACAGACAAAGAGACAAAGGGACTGGGAAGGTAGAGAGAAAGCAATCATGGAGGAGAAAGGGAGGAGAGAAGGAGAGAGCGGGAATGAATGGATGGAAAGACAGAGATTGCACAGGCAATGGTTGGTATTAGCATTTTTGCTAGTGCTGCTTTTGACTCCTCAGTCCGGCCCTTGTTCTCTATTTAAAGGGCACATAGTCCTCCCTATGTGGGTGAACAGGTCACATTTAACCTCATAAAATATAAGATACAATAAATGGTTTTTTGTTGTTGTCACAAGCAGATTTAATGTATAATCTCTGTGGGTGGATTTGTTCCAAGCCGTAGGTGCTAAGTATGAGAAATATAAAAAAGCAATGTGTGGAATGCTTGATTTAATCTCAGACAATGGAAATCACTCGCACCACATTTTAGTCCATCATGTTTTCGCAGACTATGTAACTGTATACAAGCGCCAACCTGATATTTTACGAACGCCAAATACGCCTTACCAAACTAACTAGAGTGCATGATGTATCTCTAACAATGAAAAATGTAAATCTCTTCCAGGACCAATGCATCACTAGAATCCTCCCGGATCAGTGTGTGAAAGATGTGCTTTGCTGTTAGGAGAAGGAGTGCATCATGTTCCCAGAGGAGAGTAGTGGAGGAGTGAAGGGGAACAACAGAAACTAACAAATTATTGGAAACACGGTTCAAAGGCTGTAACATGCTAAGGAGCCCGGCATCAGTATTTCATTTTGAATGTTTGATCCATACCACACGCCTGGAGAACGAGCACCATGGATTTTCTCCTAATGCCTCCATTTATTCTCAGGCCCTGCATTTATTTCACCTGCCAGAAGTTGTGGGTGGAGGAAATGTATTTCAGTATTGAGGTGCAAGTGAGTCTGTAAAGGTTTTCAAGAGGCCTTTCCTCTTCTGTACTTGGGGGTAAATTGAAATAGCGTGTTTGTGTCCTCAGAAAGCCACCTGTATATAGTATATGTTCTATTTGGATTATTTAAGAAAATCACAAGTGATGTCTGAAAGTGCTCATTGTGGGCATTCCCAGCGAGAATCACATAGGTGGTCAGGAAAATGCAGTGCAAAAGTGGCTAACCTGCAAATAGGTACAACTGTTTGGATATTCGTAAACAATTGCATTGCAGAGGCCTATGTGCACTTTCAAAATTACATCTGATAGGTGCAGGTGCGTTGAAGCAAGTTTGAGAAAATGCACCAACAATACCATTTGCTCAGAAGGTTTTTATGTGGAGGCACATATTGTCTTGTAAAATAATTTTGTTTCAAGAAGAATGTAAAATACAATTTAAAAATGTTTCTACATTTCTAACTAATCCATGAGTGAGAAACCTCTGCAATGCAGACTCCACAGAGGCAGTGTTATGAAATCAAGCCTACACTAGGCATGCATATGAATACTGTGCATTTGTATCTGTCTATTACGTTGCTACTCGCTGTAGGGTGACCCCCAGTCCACTGCCTTGCCTGTACTAGACATTTGTATACCTTCTAATTGTATCTTATTATTTATCTAAAAATAGAAATGCTTTCAATGCAATAGATAGGTTTGCACCATACAGATACTAAATACGTACATGTATAAATGTTCAAATCCATTGTGACCAAGAGTACAAATAATTGCCATCAAATAAATGCCACAAGTGTGACACAAAATATTAGACACATTTGAAAATATGGTACTCAAGGAGTTGGCCAAATTTATATATGATTGGAAAACGAAGAACAATTTGATCATCAATGTATAAGCAACTTTGAAGTACAAGACTCACTCATAACTTTTAAAGTAGTGGGCAAAGGTGGTGGTGCAGTCCAAACTACTCCCACAATGGCGCTGTTTCAAACAACCAAACCCCAGCTAAAACAGAGGTTATTTAAAGGATGGCACTAGAAGTTATCATACCCATTCTATTCTACATAATGATGAAACAGAAGTCATAGAATGGTTATTATTTAGAAATGAAATATCAGGATCAAACCCAACATATAATTACTCCACTTCACACTGTACTACAATTACTTTGAAATGTGGGACTAATTTGACCTCCAATCATTGGAATCTCAAGGGTTTTGCAGTGGCACCATACTCTGCAAATTTGTTTATAACCATTTACTAGAATGTCACATCAACTCCAACAACTAATGAATTAATGGCCGGGGCTTACACAAAAGATTTATTGATGCTCTATTCACTACATATAGAGGTGCTGAACTCAAAATGTAGTTATTACAACAGTCAAACAATCGAATTGGCTTTACAAATGTTAAATAAAAAGTTTGTAATTTCTGGTCGTCAAAATTATTATCACGAACCGGAGGATACAAACTGCAGTGGTTACCAAACCTACAACCTACAAATATTCTCCTCCTATACAGTAGTTTTCACCTACATAACAACTCATAAGAGCAACATGGATAATGGATAATTCAGCATATCAACCCACACATGAAGAATTATCCTGTAATAAAGTTTCTGGAAGGAAATGCCCTGTAACAACTCGGAATGTTGCCAGTACTGATGTAGTTTAACAAACGTAGGGTAGAATTTCTTTAAATCAAAGGATGACATCTCATGAATTGCCCAATATTTATGTTCAAATCGTCCACACAAAATACAGGCATTGGAAGAAAAAACATCCCGAAGCACTGGCTTATGTTGCAATTAGAGTCTGACTTGAAGAATGTTTTCAAGGACAAACCTATATTTGCATACCAAAGGAACATCAAAGAAAGTGTGTGCGGAAAATACCAAAGCTGGGAGGAAGTTTGAATTAAGGCTAAAACGTATTTAATTGCAAAAATAATACTTTGTGAGTCAGAGCGCACTAACAAGTAGAGTCACCAACACGAGCACCCCTCCAGGTCATAAAATATGTCCTAGACCTTGCATTGTCAGGGACCGACTTAGGCTTCTACGAGGGATGGCAAAATGCTAATTAATACTTAACGACAGACGTTTCTTTAGTATTGATCATATGACTGAATTGTTTGTCTCGCCTCGAAGAAGTGCACATCTGAGAAGCAGGGTTAGCATTAGCAAGAACACTTGATTGCTACGAGTTACTACAGACCATCAGCGAAAACTAACCCAGAGTAAAAGTGCGGAAAATTGAAATGCAATCATTAAAAACAATTAAATCATACAGCGGTATGTGGTCAAGAAGAAGAGATTGAAAGAAAACACAGCTTGTGAAAAATTAGCATTATTTACTTACTAAAATGACCTTGTGGTAAAATTTGTATTGAAAAGACTGAGTAAAAAATAGAGACTAGGGCCGAGATCTAAGAGGGTCTAGCGCCATTCTAATGACACATTAGCGTCATTTTTTATGCTAATGTGGCGTTAGATGGCCAAAAACGCTGCACCATATTTGCATGCATTGCGCCACTTTGTAAACCTTTGCGCTACATTATGTCTGCACCAGGCACAATGTATGCAAAGGGGGCATTCCCTCGTAAGGAGGGGGCGAAAAAATGGCTTTGCCTAATTGTTTCCGGCACTTTTAACGCCTGCTCTGAGCAGGTTTCAATAGGAGACTCCCATTGGTTACAATGGGACTGTGGGTGCTTTGCAGGATAAGCATCAACATTTTTTACGCTAATCCTGCAAAGCGCCGAACTAGCGTAAAAAATTCTGATGCTAGTTCCCTAACTACGGTGCACACATGGTGGCGTTAGGGGGGTGCTAAGGGGTGCAAGAAAAGTGGCATTGCACTGGGTGCAGTGCCACCTTTCATAAATATGCCCCTAGGTTTAATGAACGCATCAGTAAAATTAGCGCCAAAAGTAAAATAAAGGTAGTGATTTATCCTAAACATTAATCCTAAAATGCTAGGCAACAATGTAAGTCATTCAAAGCTTTAAATCTTGGAAAATGTTCCAAGAGAACCAGAGCAAGACAGCAATTTAATATTTCATCAGAGGGAGCTTCTTTGGATAAAAAAAAACGTAAGTCAATGATAGAATACAGGGTCTAATTATGAGTTTGGCAGTCGGACGAGTTGACCGTAAACTCGTGGGGAGGATGCTACCATCATGACGGCTGCGTACTCCCCTACCCACTGTCTTATTACAATGTTCCCACCAGTGCTACAGTACTGTCTCAGCTCCCTTACCGCAGCACACCAGCACCTAAGTGTGCTGGGCAGGGGGGGGCTCTGCACTGGCTTTCTGCCAGCCTTTTCATGGTGGGGTTCCTGTCATGAAAAGGCTGGTGGAAAGTTAAGCTGTAATAAGCACAGCAGCGCTGAGTGGAATGCTGCCGTAGTTGACCAGAACTCAGACTGCTGTAAGCCTGTTGGGGACCAGGTTCCCACCAGGGTCGTAATGAAGCAGTACGACTGTCACCACGAGGCTGGCAGTCTCATGCCCTCCAGCCTCGTAATGAACCCCATAATCTGCTCTCTTTAGTTCAACCTGTTTCACCCAATTCAAAGGTTTCAGCTCAGTTCATAATCTGAAATTACTTCAAAGATTTCTTTTGTAGGGTAAACCTCCGTACCTCCTGTGGAAGGTAAGGTTTGCTTGGCACACCTGAAAGGGCTTCAAAAACAAACTGATGGATGGAATGCTTGAATTAATTTCAGTCACTGGCAATTGCTCTTTGCCAAATCCCATGACATCATTTTTGCCCACTATGCCACCTCTGTTTGGACCCACCAACATGCAAATCAGTCTTGATCCTGCTCCAGTAAGAACAGCCAAGCCTAACTGGCACACCAAGTCCTCCCTGAGACGTCATGTTGTGCAAAATAATGATGAACTGGGATGGGTCCCTGTGTAAATACTATTGGCTGAGATTTATTCACACTTTCCATCCATTACTTTTTTGTATACCTTTGTGTATCGCCCTAAGTGGGATGGGTACGCCCACACTTGGGTTCAATGCTGAGGGAAACTGTTCCTGGGTTGCTTGTGTTCCAATTCAGATAGGAACTGACCTGGCAATTCGGGCTGGACTGTTACCACTGTTGCAGGGTCAAGACTAATTTTCAGGAGGCAGGTGTTCATGGACTTCGTTTTCTTTTTTGGTGGAAGACATTAAAACCTCCTCTTTACTTAACAGCATACCAGGCCTTTAGCTCTCTCCAGGTTTGTACAGCTATATCTCAGGATCGAGGTGCAGCGTCTGTCTTGCAGATATTGCGTCCTTCCTTCAAAATCAGAAAACATTTTTAGAGAATTTTGAGTGAATGAAGAATGGGTGTAACTTCTCAAATATTGAGCTCAGTCAAGATCTCTGCAATTCAATTGAACTTTTTTTTTTAAAGAGATTTTTTCTACACAGATATCCTGTGTCCCTGCATTCAGAATTATGATATTGATGCTACTCTGATCAATCAACCAAATCGATAACCATCTTGTTAGAAATTGGGTCTTTAGTTGGTAATGGTATGCACCCTGTCCAAATAGGGACCACAATCCTAGTCAGTTACACACCATAACTTAACCTGTGCTCACCCTCTGGTAGCTTTGCACAGAGTGGCAGACTTAACTTAGGAGGCAATGTGTAAAGTATTTGTGCAATACTTAAAGCAGTAACACAGTGAGAATACCACAAAAAGACTATACAAGTTAAAAAAATTGATTAGGGGCCTGATTACGAGTTTGGCGTCATCCGACGAACTTCTGACGGGGAGGTTGCTGCCATACTGGATACTTCCCAGCTGGGCCCATTACAACTTTCCCGCTGGGCCGACGGGTGGAAACCAGGGTTTCTGCCCGTTGGCCGAGAAGGAAAGTGGCAGCAGCATTATCACCAGCTCGCAATTGAGCATCCTCGCAATGCTCACTCTCTGCACGGTGAATCCAAAAGTTCAGGCTGACCGTGTTGGAGAGCAGGTGTAGGTCGGCTGCAGTGACCAACCTTGTCTCACTGAAAAAGTGCCTTGTACAGAGGGTTACATCGCTGTTGAAGATCTGATGCAAGAATCAGGGGCAGATGTGAAGACAATGCATCGGTTCCAATCCGCGCAGTTGCAGATGCATCATCATCAAGTCGCGCAGTGGTCAATGCGATATTCTCGAACCGCGGTGTGATGTAAAACCTCTCGCGATGAAGGCAATGCTCCGTCATCAAGCCATGCAGCCAGCGATGCATCATCGTCATAGGGAGATGTGTCGGTTCTAACCGGTGCAACAATGGCAATGCTTGGATTCTGCTGGTTCAGCAGAGGGAAACTTACTTCCAAGGGCCCAGTACTGGATTGGCACCACTTGGCAGGGAGGACTCACAGTTGGCAAGAGCCCAGGTGCTGGTGTAAAGTTGCTGGAAGTCTTTGATGCCCCTCAGACTTCAGAACAAGAGGTAAGTAAACAAGCCCTTAAATCACTCTGGGTTCTAGTGTTGTAGGTCCAGTCCTTCTCACCCAGGCAGAGAGGGCAGGTCAACACATTAGAAAAGCAGGTCTTCCAAAGCAGCAGTCCAACAGAGTAGCAGTTATTGTAGCAGCACAGAAGTCCTTCTTCCTAGCAGAGTATACACAGGTCCAGAAGTGTACTGACTGGTAGGGTCAGAGGTCCAATAGTTATACCCAATTGCGGCTTTGATGTTGTGGTGACTTCAAAGAAGAGTCTTTGAAGTGATTAGGAGTCATTCATTTCTGCCCTGGCTCCAGACTCACTTCAGGGGGTAAAGCATTCCTTTGTGTGTGAGCAGGACACTGCCTATTCAAGTGTCAGCTCCTTTCCCCACCCTGCCCAGGATGGCCAATTAACATGCACATGGCCACTCAGTCACACTTACTCATCCCCTATGTGCAGTTGTGTAGAGGGAATTAATCAATCAATCAATCAATCAAACATTTCTAGAGTGCTGCAAATTACCCGTGATGGTCTTGAGGATTTATTATTCCAATTTTGAAAATGCCACTTTTAGAAACTTGGCTTTTTTTTTTTGTTCTTAGCCCTGTGTACCTGCGGTCTGTCTCCAACACATGTCTGCAATGCATGAAACCAACTGTCACCCCACCTCAGAAGTGTGTTGATTTGCAGTATTAGTATATTTGTCTGCATGCACATGATGATACATTCTTAGGGCCTCATTAGGACTTTAGTGGTCTGACGGTAACACTGCTGCGGTGGCGGGCCTCAAAAGACTGCCATGAGTCATCACACCACCGTATTTTGAGGTACACAGCTCAGACTGCCAAAATATAGTGAATTTCCTCAAACCGCCAGAACACTGGAGGACTGAAAAAAGGCGGTTCGACCACCAGCATCGCCAGCCTGACAAAAATCATCAAAACAAATTACGATCCACAAATCACAAGTGCGATTCTTCCATGGTGGAAAACAATTGGCGGTGCGAACGGTGGTGGTCTGACTCACATCAGTCAGAACACTAAACCCATTGAATAGTTTGAATACCCCACACCTGACACATATTCACACACCCGACACATATTTACACACCGACACACCTACTCACTGCACTATAAAACACACCCCTACAAAACCAGAATACCACTCACAGCCAGAGACTAGCAAAAATAAGAACTCTCTAAACAAACAATAGGACCCCCTACACATTTCACTCAGCACTCATTCCACACTTGCACAACATAGACAACACACCATTTTAAAACCCACACAATACACAACCATCACCCACTCACATAGCAGCACCACACCTCATCACTAACATTTTTTCATCCTTTTTTCACTACCTCACCATCTTTACCACCACTACCATGTCACCACAAAAACATCCACGTTTCACTGATGATGAGTTGAGGGTCATAGTGGACATAATTTTCTGGGTAGAGCCGTATCTTTTCAGAACCAGCAAACATCAATAGCCAGGAAAATGGAGTTGTGGCAAAGGATAGTCAACAGGGTGAATGCTGTAGGCAGTTACCCATGCACAAGGGGGGACATCAGGAAGAGGAGGAACGACCTCAGAGAGAAGGTATGTTCCATGGCATCCAAGCACCGGTTGGCAGTTCTCAAGACTGGTGGTGGGCCCCCACCTCCTTCCCCACAGTTCACATCATGGCTAGGAGAAGGCCTTGCACACACTGCATCCTGAGGGCCTGACAGGAATACATGGAGGAGTGGAGTCGAGTAAGTAACAACAACATTCATGTTACCAAACTGTTTTGTCTTGCATGCTCACTGGTCACCTTTCTCCACCCCAATGCCCAAACCACCCACTACCCTTTTGTCCAAATCTCCAAATACCCCTCTCTGCCATGCCACATGTTGAGTAAACTCACCTTGGGCCACAGTGTTTGGGAAGGGCCTTTGAAGTACTGGGAACTCACAGCACTACAACTCCCAGAAGGCACTGTTCCACCATTAACAAGACCAGAACTGTGCACTAAATTTGAAATGTCTTGCATCTTGGATTGTGCACCATTTAACAGGTCATGGCAGTGACAGCTATGCAGCGGCCCACTACCAGTACCATTACAAGCAAATCACAGCTGTGTCCCATACCAAACCGGCCTCTGTGAAGAGCTCCCTAATAATATCATAGATTCACCTGAGGGGACATCTAAGTGGCAAACTGGATGCATTTGCAGTACATCCAGACAGAGGACCAGGTCAAATTGTAACTCCTATATTGTGTGCAAGCTCTGACACCATTGTGCATTGTTCGACTTTTAGTTGATTCAGTGATGCCATACACCTTACTAGGGGAGAAATGTACATTGTCATGTCTTTACTCAGACAACATATGAGGGTATAAGCAGCCATCTAAACACCAAGATACTCCAAGAGCTTGGGGCATCCTGCATGCAATTGTAAATCTTTGTGTCCCACATTGCACTAACGCAGATTTAGTAGCAGCTTTCATTGTCATTTCAGGGGGCTCATGTAAAGGCAGTGTGTGCATCTTACATACCATGTTTAGTTGTCTAATTCATACATAACTTGTTGAATCACTTACAGCAACTTTGTGTTCCACTTCTCCTACAGGTAACCTTGCCATCCCCAACTTGGAAAGGACACCAGAGACTGACACTACCCCTCTGGATGAAGGCCTCAGTGCGGAAAACACACCTGGATGTTTTGACACTGAGGATGAAGCTGGCCCATCAGGGACACCTGGTCAGTCAACAACTGTCAGCCTCACCCTACACACAATGACTCCTTCCATCCCTGTTGCAACTACATCACAGGCAACCATTCACCCCAAAACCTGTGTCCCAAGGACAGTCTCTTCCAAAGATGGTCCTGCCACCAATGGAAGTGGGCACACTGTGCGAGAGGCATAGGTAAGTGGGGTAGGGTGCGTGGGAGGGATGGCGTGAGCCAGAGGATGGGGGCTCCAAGGGACACAACTGACCAGGAGACCTAACAAGAGCCTAACAATATTCCCAGGGCATTTAGGGTCAGGTACTGACCATGATGGGGGAGATCCAACAGCTGCATAGGGACAACCATCAGGAAGCCATGCAGCAGTGGCAGGCCCAAAATGCCATCCTGGCTTCCATTGCTGGGTTGCTGAGGGACATGAACACCACCCTTGGTAAGTTTGGCACCCAACGTCAGGCTTTTTCCACTAGCAATGAGATATCAGGCCCTTTGATATCTGTGTCTGCTAGCGGAATTGAGGCCCTGCCCAAAGAAGGGGAATGCCTCAGACACCCCACCCTCTGTGGCAGAAGAACCCCCCGGCAAACGTGGACATCCACCCAGACATCCAGGAGAAGCAGATGCCAAGATTAAACCCACTGTCAGGAAATAAACCTCTCCTCACTGGTCCCCTTTGTGTGTCACTGATACACCCTGTTGACTGTTTTGAAAACTAGCTCCATTTTCCTGTGGTGCAAGGACACTGGAATTGTGTTTTCAAATGGTGTATCACCTACCCTGATTATTTCATCCACCAAGACCGAACCCTTTACTGTTAACTTTGTGTTATGTCTGTTTCTAATCACTCATTTTTTTGTGCAGTCCCCAATAAATACCACTTAACCACATTTCCTGTGTAAGTGTGATGTATCAGCTATATACAACTGTCATGTATGACAACTATTGTAGCGAAATGTTCATCTCCAATGTTAAACCTTTGTCATGGTCATCTCACATGTACTGGATAATCATGCCATCTATATATGTTAGAAATAGGGTCTTTGGTTGGCAGTCAGGATACTCACTGTCCAAGCAAGGACACTCACTCTAGTCATCGTAAAAGAGAATCACCCTCAGCTAACCCCTGCCTACCCCCTTGGTAGCTTGGCACGAGCAGTAAGCTTAATTTCAGAGTGCTAGGTGTTAGGTACGTGTACCAACACACACAGTAACTTAATGAAAACACTACAAAATGACACAACACAGTTTTAGAAAAATAGGAAATATTTATCTAAACAAAACAAGACCAAAACGACAAATATCCACAATACACAAGTCAAGTTATCAATAAAAATGCAAAAAGAGTCTTCATGTAATTTTAAACGCAACGCTAACACTGTTAGCATGAAAATGTACATTGGGTGCATCAAAAATAACCCCGCATGGGTGAGCGTGCATCAAAAATGGCTTGCGGTGCGTCGATTTCACTCACAAGCGAGACCTTGCGTTGTTTCTCCTTTAATCAGGTCGGTGTGCGTCGTTTCTTCTCTCCGCAGTAGAGCAATGCATCGATCCGGTCCGCACTCTCGGGTCCGGGCAGGCGTTGTGTTGTTTTTACACATCCAGTGGTGTTTGCCTCAGAAATTCAGCCACACGATGATCCAAAAACCACGCAGCATGGGTTGCGATCTCACCAGCCTCCGCCAGTGATGTTACGTGTAATTTTCCCAACTCTGGGTGTCGATCTTCTGGTCGCGTTGCAGGCGAGCGTCGATCTTCAGCTGCAAAGCCGGTGGTGCGTCGATTTTTCAGCCGCAGATCGGAGCTGCGTCGATCTTTTCCCCGCGCGCGTTCTGTGCATGGATTTCTCACTCTTGGGCTGGCAGCTTATCCTTTCAGGGTCCCAGGAATTGGATGGGCACCACTTGGCAGAGACTCCAGGTGCTGGCCAAAAGAAGTTTTTGCTGTCCCTGAGACTTCAAACAACAGGAGGCGAGCTTTAAATCAAGCCCTTGGAGAGTTCTTTACAAAAAGGAAGGCAGCACAAAGGCCAGTCTTTGTCCTCTAGCACAGGCAGAAGCAGCAACTGCAGGATAGCTTCACAAAGCAGAGCCATAGGCAGGGCAGCTCTTCTTCCTCAGCTCTTCAGCTCTTCTCCAGGCAGAGATTCGTCTTGGTTTCCAGAAGTGTTCTAAAGTCTGTGGTTTTGGGTTCCCTTCTTCTACCCATTTTGCCATTTGAAATAGGGCTACTTCAAAGCAAAGTCTCTCTTGTTTGTGAAATCCTGCCTTTTCCAGGCCATGCCGCAGACACTCACCAGGGTGTTGGAGACTGCATTGTGTTAGGGCAGGCACAGCCCTTTCAGGTGTAAGTGACCACTCCACCCCTCCCTGCTAGCACAGGTGGCTCATCAGGAAATGCAGGCTACACCTCAGCTCCCTTTGTGTCACTGTCTAGTAAGAGTTGCAACCAGCCCAACTATCAAACGGACCCAGACAAGGAATTTACAAACAGGCAGAGTCACAGAAATGGTTTAAGCAAGAAAATGCTCACTTTCTAAAAGTGGCATTTTCAAACACACAATCTTAAAATCAACTTAAAAAAAATATGCATTTTTAAATTGTGAGCTCAGAGACCCCAAACTCCACATGTCTATCCGCTCCCAATTGGAATCTACACTTTAATTAGATTTAAAGGTAGCCCCCATGTTAACCTATGAGAGGGACAGGCCCTGCAACAGTGAAAAACGAATTTAGCAATATTTCATTGTCAGGACATATAAAACACATTACTATGGGGGTCATTACGACCTCAGCGGCCTTTTTGCAAGACCGCCGAGGGACCGCCATGCGGTTTGGCGCTCGGCGTATTATGACTGTTGGCTGCTCTCCTTCGTTATTCCGACAGAGAGCTGTCAACAGCCATACTTGCGGGCGGCGGGGAAGTGGAGGTTGCTCCACCTCCACCGCCACGCCAACAGAACACCGCCCAGCGAATCACGTCCTGTGATTCGCTGTGGCGGTGTTCTGTTGGCGTGGCGGTGGAGGCGGAGCTACCCCCATGGCTCCCATCCCCTTCCGGAGGATCGACGGAACAGGTAAGTCGATCGTCCGTTAGGGGAGGGGGGTGGAGTGGGGGTGTTGTGTGTTGTGTGCGTGCATGGGGGTGTGCGTGTGTTTATGTAGAGGGGGTGTGAGTGCGTGTATGCTTGCGGGGTGTTGTGTGTATGGGAATGAGTGCGTGTATGGCTGTGGGTATGTCTGTATGGAAGTGTGCGTGTATGTTTGAATGTGGGTGTGCGTGCCTGACTGTGTGTATGGCTGTGGGCATGTATGTCGGGGTGTGTGCGTGTGTGTGTTGATGGTGCCTGCATGCGTGTCGGGTGTGTGTCAGTAATGTTATGTTGGGGGTCGGGGTGGGGAGGGGGGCCCTGCCACCTTTGGGGGGTGGCAGGGGTGGTGGGGGGTGTAGGGGAGGGAGTCGGGTGGGGGAGACCCCTATCAGTGCCAGGGAAGGAATTCCCTGGCACTGATTGTGCTTACCGCCATGGATTTCATGGCGGTTCAAACCGCTGGAAATCCACGGCGGTAAGCCGGGTCCAAATACCGCCGGCGGTATACTGACGGCCGCAGGGCTGGAGACCCAGGTCTCCAGCCCGGCGGTCTTTTCCGCCCTGGTGGGCGGGACGGAGAACCAGCAGATGACCATGGCGGTAACCGCCATGGTCATAATTCACCTAGGTAAGACCGCCAGCCTGTTGGCGGTCTTACCGCCGGTTCTCCGCCATCCGCCAGGGTTGTAATGACCCCCTATATGTCCTATCTTAACCATACACTGCACCCTGCTCTTGGGGCTACCTAGGGCCTACCTTAGGGGTGTCTTACATGTTAGAAAAGTGAAGGTTTAGGCCTGGCAAGTGAGCACACTTGCCAAGTCGAATTTACGGTTAAAAACTGCACACACAGACAGGCTTGAGACATGATTACAGAGCTACTTACGTGGGTGGCACAACCAGTGCTGCAGGCCCACTAGTAGCATTTGATTTGCAGGCCCTGGGCACCTCTAGTGCACTGTACTAGGGACTTACTAGTAAATCAAATATGCCAATCATGGATAAACCAATTACATACACATGTTGTATAGGAGCACTTGCACTTTAGCACTGGCTAGCAGTGGTAAAGTGCCCAGAGTAACAAAAACAGCAAAAATAGAGTCCAGCACACATCAACAACCTGGGAAACAGAGGCAAAAAGTTAAGGGAGACCACGCCAAGGATGAAAAGTCTAACAATATTGCACTGGGATTTTAACATAGACATGACACAAATCACTTGTATTGTACATCTCTACAGATTTTTATGGAGTATGGTAATCAGCACATCGCGAATTACTGCAGTGTTTCAACTTAGGTGCCATTCACTACCAACCCACAGATTACAAAAGTTAGGGACATGTCAGTCTTTCACCATCCCAAGAGGCAGACAGATTGTTTCCATGTATCATCAGCTAAAGCCTCATCACATACCCATACCTTACCTTCCAAATGGCCATACCCCATGAACAGACAGAGGTCAGTACTAATCTCCCCAGCCATGGAACCTTCCAATTACCATGGTCGGGTATCTGTAGGCTTGCCACTCACCTATGTCACTCTTCAGACACATGCACATTGGTCTGCAATGAGGAATCACACTAACAACTATGCACAAATTAGTACACATTCAACATAAACCATAATTATGGTTGAGGGTCTGGATACCACATTATGACATGTCTTAGACACAAATAGACACACCCATTGCACCATTTGAGGCACCTGCAATACCAATCAGGTCTTTTCTGTTGAAAAGAACACTTCCATTCACTGTCCTGACAGTCTGGGCATAGAACACACTCACCACAAATCTCCTGCTAAAAAGTAGCTGGTGTAATCCATGTCCAATTCTCATGTCAGTCTGCAAATCCCATCTGCCTGTGACACTGTCTGACATTGCCAAATAGGGATGAGCCAAATAGCCACTCTGCAAATCTGTGATGGACAAAGATTAGAGTGGAACACATACATCACATTGTCAATGCATAACTACAAATGTGACTCTATACATAACAGTTCTGTACACAATTCCAAGTAACAATCTGCATGCATTTGTGAGTCATGGGCTTTGGAGCCTCTTAGGACCTCACTGATGGTGGTAAATAGAACATAACATGACATGCATAACCTTAAAAATACTCCAAGGAATCACAATTGTAACATCACATCACATACCTTCAGTCAGTTGAAGTACTAATTGATGACATCTGCCCTGATGTCTCCAGCTTCATACTCGTCATGCTCATCTTCACTTGACAAATCTACATTTCCACCCACAGGATCTGCTGGCTTCCCCTCATCTGATATGACTGGTATCTGACTTCTCAGAGCAAGGTTGTGGAGCATATAGCAGGTAACAATTATTTGACATATCTTGTAGGGTGAGTAGAGGAGGGCTCTCCAGACTTGTCTATGCTGTGAAATCTTGCCTTCAGGAGCCCAAAAGTCCACTCCAGGACACGCCTTGTCCTTCGGTGGGCCTCAATGAAGGGGACTTCTCCTGGCGTGGTTGGTTACCTTACTGGTGTCAATAACCAAAGATAGTTTGGGTAGCCAGAGTCCCCTGCAATGTATAGCGACACCAATCCAAACTTTAATCTTGGACAGCTACATATATGGTAGCAGGAAAAGAGGTACAGACACACATGACATATGTGTCTTACCAACCAGCCAGGCCCTCTCTGTGTATAGTCGTGTCATCAGCACTGGGATATTACTGTTCCACATGATGAAGAAATCATGGGCTGATCCTGGATACCTTGCACAAACTTGTGAAATGTACAGGTAAGCCAAACAGACTACTTGGATGTTTATGGAGTGGAAGTTTTTCCTGTTCGTCTGTACCTGTTGATTAGCACTTGGGGGAACCAAGGCTACATGAGTACCATCTATGGCTCCAACCACATGTGAAATGTGCCCCAAAGCAAAGAAATCTGCCTTCACATGGGCCAAATCCCCACGTTGAGGAAATCTGATATAGATGTCCAGGTGTTTTAACAATGCAGACAGTACAGCCTTCAAAACCAGACTGAACATGGTCTGAGACATCCCTGCAGTTAGGGCCATTGTATTCTGAAAGGACCCAGTGGCCAGGAAGTGCAGCACTGACATGACTTGAATGATGGGAAGTATGCCATTGGGATTTCAAATGGCAGCCATCAGATCTGGCTCAAACTGACGACATAGACCCATAAGTATGCCTATCCAGGCAAGATATTTGGATTACATGTCACTTCTCCTCTATGGAAGCTTCCCTGAAGCTTCTCGTCATGCATTGGAGTTCGATTCCTCTGTGTACCAGCCTCCTTGTTGGATTGTGTTCCTCTTCTGCTTCAGCCTGAACCTGCTTTCTGTTTCTCAGCCCTGTTCCTGCTTGTTCAAGCCAGAGTATGCTCCCTGTTCCTTAGCCTTGTTCCTGTTTGTTTCAGCCAGAGCCTGCTCCCTGTTTCTTAGCCCTGTCCTGCCTTATTTCAACCTGATCCTGCTCTCTGTTTCCGCACCCTGTTCCTTCTTGTTCCAGCTCCCTATTCCAGTCCTGTTCTTGGTTGTTCCAGCCACAGCCTGCTCTCTGTTTCCCAGTCCTGTTCCTGCTTGTTCAAGCCAGAGCTTGCTCTCTGTTTTCTAGTCCTGTTCCTGCCTTGTTTCAGCCTGAACCTGTTCCCTGTTCCTGCCTTTGCTTCTTAGTTTATTCCTTCTGTTTCTGTTTCCTCTTGGGTTATCGAGTCTGGTAAGTGTACTGTCAGTCCTCACCTGTGTATAAGTGTTTTCCTTTGTACTGGGATTGGCTCCTGGTTTGCCCCAGTTCCAGCCTCCATCCTTTGTCTAGCGTTGTATGTAGTCTTTAGTGCCTAACAGTGACAGTGTGCTATTGCTGTTTTCCAGGAATTGCCACTGTGTTTCCAGATGGACTCACAAGGGATAGTCTTGTGAATGTAAGTACAATCCTTGTTTGTGCCCTAAAGGTCCAGAGACAGAATCACTTCTGCTGCCTCCTTTCTATGGGGCTTACGGGTGACTATCTGTAAGGGTAATCTGAACAGAGGCATTGACGTTCCCTGTTGCTGTGGGAAGTTCTGAGCCCTAGCCTGTGTACAACCTTAACGATATTCCCAGCGTGTTTGTCCATTACTGATCCGGTCCTTATTTGTTCACACTAAGGTTGCTCTGCCTTCACTATACTGTTTCTGTGCCTTACCATAGCTGTCCTTTCCTCGTGTATGCCTTTAGGTGACTTTTTGCTTTGGTACACTACCTCCTTGGGAGATATTTTGTGACCTCAAGGGGTGCCCCAACCAGAGTCCTGACTAGACCCGCCAGAAACCGTGACAGTAGTGTGTTATGGCATTGTAATATTCATATACAGATCTAAGATTGGTCATGTCTGAAGTGTGAATAGTGATGTTGTCACTTAAATAATGGGCTATTGATGTTGCCACTCATCATGATAAGTTGTACTGTTTGTGGCCTTCATGCACATGACAGGTGTCCATTGTATTTAAAGTGTTGTTATCGTACCTGGGGATGTCTGTGGGTAACTCGTGTGGGCTAAGTAGGCCCCTATAAGTGTACATGACTTTGTTTACAGATGGAGAATGACTAAGATGAATAGCTCAACAAAGTATGTATCATCCTTTCCTGCATGACTTTTGGGACATGTATTGACGACATGTGTTTAAATCCTATCATACTCCAGTTTCTGAAAAGGCAAATATAGCTGTTGCATGATTGCAATTGTCAGTTGTGAAGGTTGTGGACTCTATGACATGGAATGGTTTTGGCTTGTATGCAACATGCTGTCTTGTGTTTGGCATATGATAAGGTTTGTTTCCTGACACATTACATCAGCTAATAATGTAGGTATGTGTGGATTTTGTGTATGTGATATGTTGAAATGAATGTTACCACTATTTCTCATTGCTTGGTTGTTGTTTAACTATGTAGCTGTGGATAGGGATGCTGCAAGTTAGGTTGTCATGGAATGGTTTTTGTGATAGCTCTACTGATAAGATGGTATAGTAAGTGTGCAAAAGGTTGCTTAGCTGGTGTGTGACATTGTTGTAATGCAATGTAGGGGTGTAGATGATATCTAGTTGTGACATGGTTTTGGCACTAACCTGGTTCTCCCTGGGGGTATAGTACAAGTGGTTGTAATGTGATTGATGTGTACAGTTTGATGTTAGTGTTGGAAACAATATGATGACCATACCTCTCTTTCTGTTTTCCAGCATCAGCATCAGCAGGCAAAGAAGACGTGGCACAGTCAAGTGGGGGAAGCTGCTGGCCACAGGACCTCAAGTCATGATACCATCGACACCAAGGGACCCAGTGACCCAGAGGGTGAGGAGAGTGCCATGGGGGAGACAAGATCCACGTCACCATCTTTGGAACCCTCCTCCAGTGGACCCTTCCTGGGTGACCCATCTGGGACCCCCCAGCACCATCTCTTTCCACTACTGACATTTCTACCACCACCCTCCCTGTAGCTCCCCACCCAGTTGTCCGTGCCAAGAGGGTGGGCGTCTCCTTCGCCGCAGGCACCTCTTCCCCCACCCCTGTTAGCCATGCTCCCCTCAGTGAAGATCGTATTGACCTCCTGAAATCCGACTCTGTGGGTCAGTTGACCATCGCAAATGCCATCCAGGGACTGGCAACTCAAAACCAACAGAGTAATGCGTTCCTGTAGGGCATTCAGGGTGCACTGGTCGGCCTAAAGAGATCCTTTCAGATTCTGGCCTCCACACTGATGGTCCCTCCTCTACCTTCCTTTTCCCATACCCAAACACCTCTTCCCAGCCAAAGCACACAAACAGACAGGCATGCATCCACCTCAACATCCAAAGATAGCTCAGACAGACAAAAGCACCACAAGACACACCAGATGCACACACAGCAAAAGTCACAACCTGCCCTAACACCCCCACTGCTCCCAGCATTACAGACAGCACACCAGACACATCTGCAGACACCACACCAACATTCACAGTTCCAGCCATTACACCTAACCTACCCACAGACAACACCACAAAAGATATCCAAACCAGTCACCACACCTGCAAACATCACAGCCACTCACACTCCTACATGCAGCACATCCCCCATAGCTGTGGTCACCACCCCAACAGACAGTCACCCACCACAGCATCCCCCAGCACCTCCAGCACCCTCATCCCAAGACACATAAACACCCTCACTCACCCACCCAACAGACGACCAGCACCCACAAGCATACCTCCACAAACATGCACCAATGACATCCACACCAACAACTCAGACAACCACTCCCTCCACACCCACACCCTTTTGCTATGACCGTCCTCATGTGTCTAAAAAAAGCTTTACTTTCGGAGTTTGCCCTTTTACCTACTTCTCTCCCCTGTAAACCCCTAAACGTTGTTTCCCTCCCCAAGTTTGTCCCTTCCACCTCCAATGACTCCCTTACACCCCTGCAAGTACCTATGCCCCTCCCCCTGCCAAGAAGTCTACCCCTCCCAAGAAAAGCCAACCCACCCCTAAGCCTAAACCTAAACCCCCCTCCCAAGCCGCATCCCAAAGGGCCCCTCCCAAACCTAAGCCAACCCCCCCCACCACCCTACCACCTCGATAATCCCTGAGGTGCCTGCCCGCCCCCTTGATGCCCCTACCTGTGGAGGTTACATGACAATCAGGAGTCAAGTTCGGGGCACCCATAGGTGCACTGAGTGCACAGTGACTTTTGCCCATGGACTGGCCTATGGCCTTTGAATTTAACATTACTTAATTATTAATATATGATAACCAACCTGTTGTTGTTTTTGAGGTTACATCTTTGTCATGCATTTCTTTTCCTCGTGTAGGGTTGTTTCTGACTGACATTGGTTGTGTGACAGTTTTTGTGTGTGTGGTACTTGCGCTAGCTGTATTGTTTGAGCAGTATGTGAGGTTGTGTGCAGTGCTTTTGCTCCACAGTGAGAGGGTGTGTGTTGTGTGATGGGCATGTGTCTGTTCAAAACATTTTGTTGTCATGCTCTTGAGTGGTGCTTGTGTTGACATATGTTTGTTGCTGTGTTGTGTGGCTTTGTGTGCTTTGACTGTGTGCGTGTTTAGTGCTTGGTATGATAGATATGGTGTGATGTGTATGTCAATTGGTAAGTTGTATGGTTGTGTGATTGTGTATGTTTGTTCCCTGTTGGTTGTGTTGTATGTGTGATGTTTTCCAAGGGTAGTGTCTATTGTGAGTATTTGCCAAAGTATTGACGATGGTGTGGTTGTGGTGTCTGTGACTGGGCCTGTGCTGTGTTTCCATGCATAAGCATGTGTTTTTGACATGCATGTGTGTGTTGGCCGTAGTGTGTACTGTGTATGTGCGTGTGTGTGTGTGGCTGCATGTAAGTGTACGTGTCAGTGTGTAGTAGTGTGTGGTTGTCACCTTCACACCCCCTTTCCGATGGTATATTGTGTGAGTGTACATACATTGTTTATATACAACAATTACAGGTAAGTGTGTGTACTTACGGTTGCTGTCTGCGGTGGTGATGAAGATTCTGATGCCTTTCTGCGAGCATGAGCTGTGGGATGACATCTAGTTCTGGTTCCATGGCTGCTCCAGATGAGTATGACTTCCTGAAGGTGAATGTCTCCTTTTATGCAGTTAGTTTTCGCCTTTGTTTTTGTGGTGGTGCGACTGCTGTGGAAACCTTGGCGGTGTGCTGCATTGTAATCTGTCTGGCAGAAACATGGTCTCTGTCGCCCTGCAAGTGCCTTCCGTCGTCTGTTGCAGTCTGACCACAGTGGTGGTGGCGGCAGTGCTTTGGCTGTATTCTCCACCAGCCTGTTGGCAGTATGACCGTCACTGCCAAAATTGAGGTCCTGAGACCACCAAACTCGTAATGACGCCCTTAATGTTTAAACTGCAACATGCCAGTCTCTTTGAAAACTACTTGATTTTGATGAAACAATGGAGGCGTGCAGTTGACCTAATATGAATCACCCTAAAAGAAATATAATTTTGGTTGGGTTATCTTTAAATGTAGACTTAAAGAGATTTGGCCAGCAGCTCAGGCTTTCTCCTTACAGCTAGTTTCTCGGGGGTTCTGGATAGGTAAGAAGTTCTCTGAGACCCCTCACGTGGCAAGGTGAAGTCAGGTTGTGTAGTTAATGACCATCTAAAAGATCTTCACATTGCTTTGTGACTCACGCTGGGTAAAATCAATATTGGCAATAGCTAAGCCAAGGTAGGGCTTTGCAAATAAAGTTCTACTCAGAATTACTTGACAGCGATTCTAAAATTTAAAATAGGACATTAGAAGAGCCTTCTCATTGTGAGGAACGAGCCTGAAAGTATCTACCCCATCATAGAAGTCAGCGTACTCCAAAAATGCATTGAAACATCTCCGTTTGCAGAGTCGTCTATAGCATCATCAGCTTAACTGTCATTGGAAACTTTAGAGTTTTTGCTGTAGCTGGTTTGTCAGCATCAAGGGGTACAATTGAGGATGGATACTTACCTTGTAAGAAATGTATCCTAACTTAGCATTAGTATGCAAAGAAGTTATGAGGTCATGCAGTCTTCCTCAGTACTCCTAATATGTGTCTGACTCCCTTCCAAGATAAAAAACATTTTGCTGCTCCAACACGCAAATAAGAGTCAGAGTCTAGGGGAACTATGATCCGGGAAGACCCAGGTAAGAAGGGGATTTCCTACTATTTAAATTTGGGTTATTTAATAAACATGTTCTCTGTTTTTAGGAGTTTTACAGACAACTTTACACCCGGTCCTTAGGACTCTGTGCTTTTCACCGCAGAAGACTGTACACCAGAAAAAAACACATGATATGGGAAGCACAGTTAGAGGGCCCCACAGCTCTAAAACCTTATGTCAGAGCTCAGTTGCTCCTTTCATGCCGTAAACTCAAGAGTGCTAGATCATTTAACAACGGCTACCATTTCATCTCCACCACTAGAAGCCATGGATATGTTAATGAGCTGTTTAGAGGTAATCCCTCAATACCAGCTTGCCAAAAACTTGCAATTGGATGCACAATTACACACAACCTGTTTTCCAGTTTCTCTGTGAATGTTCCAGAGACTCTTACCAACAATCATCTTCACAAATAGGCGCCACAATCACGGTGATTTTTTTTTATCTTAATGTGTTCAAATACTTGTGAACTTTACAAGAATGTCTACTACAGAAACCTGTCTCTAAAGTTTCTTTATAAGAAACCTTGTCAGAGAGACCCACAAAGCTCCATTTCTGACTATTGAACAAAATGAAATACAAGGCAAGAGCCCACTATATAGTGTTTTCATTAGCTGGCAGCCAAATAAAATCCTGAAGGCCCTAATCGTTTATTTTCGTTCCCTTTTTTACACCTGAATACCCAAAAGTGAACTATGGAAAAGAGGGAGATAAGAACCCTTGACCTACAGAATGAAGTAAGAGAACTAAACCATTTGGCCATAATAGACGTTGTTTGTAGAGAAATAAAACGCCCAAAACGCGTTGGGCGAGGAGGTTAATGTTGGAGTAAATCAAATTGGCAGATTCTAACTCTGGAGTGTCTGTGTTTTCCTTTTAGGTGGGGAATTTCGATTGTCCATATTGTGGACTACCAGAGCCCTACACTGACCGCTGCATCTACAGCCTGGAATTCCGGTGTTTATGGACGAGTTTATATATATATGAACTCCTCCCTGTTAAAAAATACCTCACGTCATTTGGATCTTTTTCTGTGTCCGTCTGTAACTGCATTGCCATCTTACCTGCGGGATACTACTGACTTTCTATCCAAAGTACACCATATCCCCTGGCAATCTGGTTATCTCTTGGTCACTATGGATGTGACCTCTCAATATACTTCCATCATGCATGACTATGGTATTCAGGCCTGTAGGTACTTTTTAGGTACTCGCAAGATAAAATTTTTGCAACACACTAATATGCTTCTAGCTATTCTAAGATATTGCCTTACCCATAATGTCTTCCTGTTTGATAATGAGTATTACCTCCACAAACAGGGGACAGCTATGGGAGCTTCTTTTGCACCCACCTATGCCAATCTTTATATAGGTTGGTGGGAAAAGGAGGTGGCCTGGTCGGATATATATAAAAACTACATGGAACGAGTAATACTGTGGGTCAGGTACATTGATAACCTTTTTCCCATTTGCGATGGCGGCGAACAGCTCCTCTTGGAATATATCAGTGCACTCAATGATAATGAGCTTAATATTCATTTAGATCTGAAATATAGCACACACACACACTATTGAATTGCTAGATGGCTTGCTAACTGTAAACAATGATATTTTGCAGACGACTATCTATCACAAACCGACCGCTTGTAATTCTATATTACATGGGAACAGTGGTCACCTGAAAGCTTTGAATTGGAGCATTCCTTACAGTCAATTCTTGCGGGCTCGCAGGATTTGCTCTGATACTATCACTTTTAAAACAGAAATTGCCACTATGATGAAAAGGTTTTTGAATAGAGGATATCTATTGAAAATTCTAAATGATGCCCAGAATAGAGTGATGAATATGTCTAGAGATAAATTACTCTTTAAAACTGCAGTCAGAGAGGAAAATCTCCTAGATTTTTCTTTGAATTCAATCAACAACATACAGAACTTAAAAATATTATACAAAAGAATTGGCATGTTTTACGACATGATCCCCATATTAAAGAAGATATTGGGATTCATCCTCAGATTACATATCGTAAAACACTGTAGCTTGGAGATCATCTAACAAGAAGTTTGTTCTGTTCTAAGGATAATCAGTCATGGCTTTCCAAGAAGAGTTTGGGTTTTTGGAAATGTGGTCATTGCAAATCTTGCAAATTTGCACCCAATCCGCATAATTATAACACATTTGATGGCAAGATTTGTGAGATAACTGATCGCATAACTTGTGAAACTGAATACGTTGTTTACGTTATTGAATGTGGCTGTCACAAAAAATATGTTGACAGCACTATTCATAAACTTAAACTTAGATTTCTACAACATTTCAGGGCTATAAAGAATCAGGTCAGGTCATATCTTCTAGCCAAACATTTCGGGGAAGTCCATGACTGCAGCTCATTGATATTTTATGGGATCAAAACTAATAAAATTAATTCAAGAGGAGGAGATAGAGCGTTAGAGCAAAGACAGATGGAATCAAAAATGATTTTGCTACTTGGTTCAGAAAATCCATGGGGGCATAAGGTAGATGCAGAGCTTTATGTCCATCTGTGATATATCTTTTGAGTCTTTGACACTTTTGACCCCTTTTTGGGAGCTAGCTATCAGAATATTCCTCTTACATAGTGGCAGGTGGATGATATCCAAGATTAGCGTCAGTAACATGTTTGCTCCATATTCAATACCTTAGCCAGTCTCAGTATACCTAGTTTTAGCATTTTTATTCATTATTTATGAATACAAGTTTTAATTGTCCATGTTTGCACATTCTTTCTATCACTTTTTAGATTAGCTATGTTTGCATGTTTTGGCGCTGAGGACTTTATGAACATGAGCGATCTAATTAATATTTTGAAAACAGAATTGCTTCCTTGTAGATAAATCAGTATATGGATTGATGTAATGCTCTACATATTTTTACATATTTTTACATGCGGTATCTTTGTCTGGTTTTCTAATGAATTACTATTTAGCAACAGTCGAGAATTAATTTATCAAGATGATCAATGTGATCTTGTATCAATTACTTATTATTTTTTTACATGCTTTTTATGGTGGTGATCTATACTATATATGGATCATATGCTCTTGTGTATTGATATATAACCAATGTGTCTCATTTAGGTCTAAATTTGATCAGATTTGCTGTGGACATTTACATTGGAAATATTCCTATTTTTTAATTATCAGACTTTTTACTCATGTATTTATCTAATTTATTTTATATGGATATTTATAGATATTCATTATATTTATACCATATGTAAGATAGATTATTATGTCGCTCTTTGGTACAAAATTAATTAGAACTGGTGTGGAAACCTATGTTGACAAATATTTCTATTATTATTAGATAGATTCCTTTATCCACGTATCTAATTAGCTTTGTATGGATATTTATAAACATTTAGATTATTGTAATTGTATGTAAGAGAGTTATTCTATCACAGATATCCATATACTTGATATTCAACTTGAACCACGACGAATTATGTTTCAATACGAGGATGCTTCATTGGTATATATAATAATGTCTTTTGGCCCATTATGGCAAAAATCAATCATGTTCTAAGATGGCCGCTGCCATTGTAAATGAGCAGTGTGGCATTGAAATCAAAGAAGTACTGTATTGGATAAATGGATGTGTGCAATAATGTCTGCCAATGTCCAGTTGAAGGCGTTTTCTGAAAAGCATAGACATTTGGTCAGGACAGCGTGATGGTGAATTTGCTTTGAATATACTATTATGGATTTTTCTACAATAAACTGCTGCCGGAAGATCTTCATTTGTGAATTTTTTGGATTCTTTCCTCCCAGCCGAATGCAATACCCGGGACATTGTGCAGCCGTCCGGTGAGTTTCTTTTTTTCACTGGGTTTGAACTACATATATTTATATACATATATACATATATATATATATATCAAAACGAACAAACACAGTTCTGGTAAAATCCCAAGGCGGATTCTTGAGCGGTCCGGGACAGGTCCCGGAAACCCAATTATATCAAATAAACAATTTCCTCATAGTAGGAAAAGGAATCCGAACACTGTGGCAGTGAAATCTTAATTTATTGATGCGTTTTGGCCATAGCCTTGTTCACAATAACATCCCTAACCCTACAAAACACATAAATACACCAGTGTAGAAACATAGACAAAGGACCAATTTGAAAACCAAGTTCACCAGTTCACATTATCTTGGCGGCCATTTTGGCGTGTAGATTTTTAACGTTTCAAATCCTGCGGTGCTTGCCCAACATTAACGTCATGACATCGTAAAATGCTGCATTGTACTGCTCTTTCAATCTTTTCGTCTTTGAATACTGGTGCGATCTTCTAATTCATCAAAAGTATTCATAAATGTAATATTAGAAAGAACACTTAGTTTAGTCAAAGTAATAACACACCACTACTCAAACTCTTATCTACCTGGACTAGCACCTCATTCAATATGACTAACTGTTAAATATCTCCTAAAACAAAACATGTATTCTACTTTGGTCCCAAATCATCTGCTCATGTCTAAAAAATAAATCTTAAAATTATTCTCAAATAGAGACAAATTCAAAAATTGAAAGAAAATCAGCAAAACCCTTACCCTATTATCACTTTCCCATAACTTAATATAATCATGTGTCCCTAGGAATTAATTAAATACTGACCCATGTATATCTTTTGTCTAATTTGTTACTCAAAGCTCATATCTCTTCCACACCTCATCATCTTAACACTGTCAATTTTGTATACAAAATGTCTATAAATATCAACACATAAATACATAAATATATAAATATAATTAGACATCTACACAAGTCAGTTATCCACTAAAATCCTGTATATATTAATACATGAATACATATATACACATGAAATTAAACATAATAATAATTAGCTCACCACCATGCAATAAAATGACTACTATAAACTCCTTATTCTAAAGTTGTATCAAAACTGGATCTATGACCTAAATTCATCTTATTCTCTCAAATGTACAGCTAGTTCCTCACTCAAATTTAATCCTTGCGGAACAAGAGTTTCAAAATCAATAATATGTTTAGACTCTAAAATTCTAAATTTTACTACTCTATCTCCACCACGTGATTCCCTTTTTACATGATCAGTCACTAAAGATTTTAACTTTTTTTCATCTCCATCATGCATAATGTGAAAATGTCTTGCCACCGGATACTTTTGATCATTATTCCTAATGGCTATCGTATGTTCATGTACCCTCATTTTTGCTCGATGGATTGTACTGCCCACGTACATCTTGCCACATGGACAGATCAAGCAATACACACAATAATCAGTGTTACAATTGAAAAGACCTTTCATCTTGAATTGTCTATTCCCTATCATTAAGGTACTGCAATTTTCACTATTTCCACACGCTTTGCAATTAAGGCAGCAAACAAATCCTGTGCTACTATTTCACATCCAGAGTCATTTTGTGTAATCATGTTATGGCTTAAATTATCTCGCAGAGACTTGCTCCTCCTAAATGTAATTTGTGGTGTCTCATGTACATATTGTGTCAGCACGGGATCTGCATGAAGAATATGCCAACTTTTGTGTAATATAGAGCGGACTTTATTGGATTGTTTGGAAAAAGTGGTAATAAATCTTATATTGTCATCTCCTGTAGATTTACTTCTACGGTTATCAAACAGCAGGCTTTCTCTCATAATAGTACACACTTTCTCTATGGCTTGAGAAACCAATTGTTCATTATATCCTCTTTCTTTAAATCTTTTACACATACTATTCTGTTCCTATTCATAGTCCTGTAAGGTACTACATATCCGTTTAGCCCATAGTATATGTATATATTTTTTTTGTAAATTATTTTTTATTTAGCACAATAAAGTTTTAGAGGTGTGGTGCAAAGAATATACGGGTGTTGGGAGCGGAAGCGTGTTAATACTCAGGCACTAATTTTAATACCTGAGTATTAATTTTTAATTCATGTAATGATAGGGTATTTACTATTGATATAATTAAAACAATATTTAAAAAACTACAAAATAAAGTTTAGGGAGGGGATACAAGGTACCTAGAGGTATTGATTGGGAAAGTGTATTAATATTCAGGCATTAATCTTAATACCTGAGTATTAATTTAAAATCATAACTATCACACATTTTTCAGCAAACATAATTTAAAAAGGAGAAAAGTAGGAAACACATGTTGATCACGTTAAACATATTTATATAATAGTACACCAGTAATAGTAGTTTTAACAAACATAACTTAGTTTATAAAAATATTATATATATTTTAAGTAGACCATAGCATATTTTTAAACTAATTTTCCCACAGTTTCTCATTGATTTGAATGGGACAAATTGTCTTTTTTTTGTTTTAATTTTCCAACTTGGCATACACGGTTTTGGGTCTGTTTCTACAGTGGGTAGAGTGTTGCTATCGAAATCAGATGCAAGTAGGAGTTGCGGTCTAGTAAGAAAACTTTAATTTACTTTTTCAAAAATATTGGTGGCTAAATGTATTGTTAGGAGAGATAAGTGTGATGCTAGATGTTGTAGATAAAACAAATGTTATTGTTGCTTTAACCATTTTTACATCCCCATGCAGGTTGTGCTCATGAGTGCATATCGGGACGCATTGTTTTTTTCAACTTATGTTTAGAAAAGTTGGAAAAAACTCATGGATACAATTTTTTTAAACCTACTTCAAATATAAGCAACATTCTTTTATTTTTTTTGCATTTTGTTGTTGTTTACCCATGTTACAAGAAGACCAGGCCCTTCAAGGAAAAACTCAGGAATTCTGTTAAATTGGATTTAACTTTTTAGATTGTTGGAATACTTAAGACTCTTGGTGACAGGTCTAGAAATATCAGCAAGGGTCAAAGAAAAAAGACAGCTACAGGAAGGAATCCAAGCTATTCTTTAATTTTTTTTTTTTTTTTTTAAATGTCAATTTAATTTGATTATGTTGTCAAAACAGGCAAGCAATTTTAGAGGATATTAGTTGATGTTAGTAGTGTAGAATGTATACATTATTGTCTAGGTAGTCTGAAGCTGCCATCAATAGAAATTAATGGATCTTTGCCATCTCTTTGCTTTTTTGTAGATACAAGAAATCAGACTACCTGACAATGATTTTGCCATTCTCATTTCCAATGTAACTGTGGGCGAATAATACAACCCTCTATGCCATTGTATATTTTTGCACCTCCTTCCAAGCAGGTTGGGTAACAGCTCTACCAGTTAATTAGAAACCTTAACTTTCTTCTGTGACGTGACCTGTTTAGATTGAGTGAAGCTAATTGTTCTACATTCTGAGTTAAGTGGTCTGATTGTATAACTGATGTGTAGGGGTCATCCACACACTCAGGAAGTACAAAAAATAAAGCTGTTAGATTTTGTAATTCAAATTGCAGTTTACTATTTATCTTGTAATACTCAGCTAAGGAGATTTTTTTTTATTCCAATGTGCCTGGGAAAATTGAAAAAACATCCTTGAATTTGTGTATCAAGATATATTTTAGTAATTGTATTAATCATCTGTAATTTGAAGTCAATTATAATTTTATTACAAATGAAAATCTATTGTGTTTGTCAGGGAGTAAACTATACTCTAATGGTAGGGTAGTGTAGTTAATGTTGGCATGAATAATAAATTTGGGTCAGTGGATGGGAGGTTGACTTAAATGTTCAATCCATCAACCCAATTTAAACATTCTCCAGCGGTAACAAGTTATGTACTGTACTAAAGATTAGTTAGTCATTGTTGATGATGTTTTTTGTTAACGTACAATAGAAAAGGTTCACTAGTAAATGTTTGGGGGGGGGGGTTGTTAACCCGTACGGTGCCTTGGACGAGGTGATCTCGTCCAAGGCACCGGTTCCCGGGTGCCTTGGACGAGATCCCCTCGTCCTGCACCCGGCCCACACCCCCTGGTCGTGGATGTAAGGGGAATTCCTTCCACCCCCGACCCTCCCCTCGGCAATCTGATGACGTCCGTGCGCTCACAGCGCGCCGACGTCATCAAGTATTGCTGAGGGACGCGCTGGAAGCCATTTTCTTCCAGCGCGTCGGCAAGAGAGCACTCATCAGGTGAGTCCTTCTCTTTTTGGGGCTTGGGGGTGGGGGAAACAGACACGGGAGAAAGGAAAGGGTTTTTCCTTTCCCCCTGTGCCTGGTTTCAGTGGATTCCTGCTCCACGATCGCGGGCGGGCCCGCGATCTTGGAGTAGGAATCCCCACTAGGCACCAGGGATTTCTTTTTCTGGTTAGTTTTGGGAGCGACCCCTTGGGCAAGGGTTGCTCCCATCGGGGGCTATTTCCTTCCAATTTCGGCCCCCCCTGAGGGCAGATCGATCGATTTTTCGGGCGATCTGCCCCTGGGGGGGCTGAAAACCACTAGACACCAGGGAAATTATTTTGGGAATGTTTTTTGGGAGCGACCCCTTGGGCAAGGGTTGCTCCCATCGGGGGCTATTTCCTTCCAATTTCGGCCCCCCCTGGGGGCAGATCGGTCAATTTTTCGGGCGATCTGCCCCTGGGGGGGCCGAAAACCACTAGACACCAGGGAAATTATGTTGGGCATGTTTTTTGGGAGCGACCCCTTGGGCAAGGGTCGCTCCCATTGGGGCCTAATTTGTTTTCCTATTTTGGCCCCCCCGGGGGCAGATCGGGCAATTTTTCAGCCGATCTGCCCCCAGGGGGGGCCGAAATCCATTAGACACCAGGGAAATTATTTTCTTTGTTTTTGGGCAGCGACCCCGTAGGCAAGGGTCGCTGCCCCGGGGCAATAACTTTTTAATATGTTTCGCCCCCCCCCCCGGGGCTAGATCGGCCATGTTTTTGGCCTTTCTGGCCCCAGGGGGGGTCGAAACCCACTAGGCACCAGGGATTGTGTGTTTTGTGTGTTTGGGGGCACCTCTTGGGCAAGGGTCACCCCCCCAAAGGGGGGAAATTTAATTTTGGCCATCTCTGCCCCCCTTGGAGGCAGATCGGCCAATTTTATTTACGCCCATCTGCCCCCAAAGGGGGCAGAATCCACTTAGGCACCATGGATCCTGTGTTTGTGTGCGTGTTTTGTGGGGGTGGGGGGCGGCTCCTTTGGCAAGGGTCGCCCCCCAAAGGGGGCACGTTAGTGATGGCCATTTCTGCCCACCTTGGAGGCAGATCAGCCTATTTTATTTTAGGCTCATCTGCCCCCAAGGGGGGCAGAAGGCACCAAGATGTCAGAGATTTTTTTTTTTGGTTCCCTTTGTTTTTTGTGTGCTGGGGGCACCCCCATTCACCCCCTTTGACAAGGGCCGCCCCCCCCAAACAGGGCACAGAGCCGTTGGCCATTTCTGCCCCACTTGGGAGCAGATCAGCCTATTTTTTTTAGGCACATATGTCTCCTAGTGATGCAGATGCCAATTAGGCACCAGGGACAGTTTCTAAGTTCTTGATGGCGAGCTGTTTGTCAGCCGGCACAGTATTTGTATTTGTGATTATAACAGTTTATTTCTTCTTTTTATTCTAGTTCAAAGCTTTTGCTTCCTTTGCTGTGGATCCTTGCGGTTTTGGCAGTAGTTGTCCTGCGGTTTGCATAGTTGCATGTTTTAGGGAAGTGAAAGCAATTTACTCCAAAGGAGCTTTGTTGACATGCATGAATGATATGTTTGTAGGTGGTGTACTAAATGCAGTATTGTGTGTGAAATTACCCTTAGATTTGAGCACAATGATATTTGTGTTGTCATATGTCTAATTTGCTTTTTTCTTTTTTCCTTTTAGTGGGATATCATTGGTGATTGCTGTGTCTGTGCAGAGTAGTTGCTGGTGAGTAGCTTTTTCAAGCAAGTGAGTGGTATAGTTTTTTTAGTATATAACTCTTTATGATAAAGCTACACTTTGTTTATTACTTACTTTAGTGCTAGTTGTTGTTGGCAATCCATTTGTTGTTAGTGAGGATCATGGCTAGCTGCAGAGTGGCCGCTCAGCATGTTGTTGGCATGCTCTTTGAGTCGTCTTCAGACCATGATTACAAGACTGACTCTGCATCTGAGGCAGAGGAGGAAGTGAGAGATTCTGGCAGTGAGTTTTCTGTCCGAGAGTATTCTTCTGATGAGGAAGCTACTCTCAGTGCAGATGAAGGGTCTGTTTTAGAGGAGGACATTGATGTGCCAAGAGTGCAGCAGCCTGGGGCTGAAGGGTTTCCCATTAGAAGACCTGACACCTGGATTGCCCCAAACATGGAGCAGCCACAGTTACCTGCATTTACTGGTCTCCCAGGGTGTAGAGTCAATACGGAAAACTTTTTGCCTGTCCATTTCTTTCACTTGTTTATGGACGATGTATTTTTGGAAGAGATTGTGGAGCAGACTAATTTGTATGCAGAGCAATATTTTAGGGATAACGCTGCCAGACTTAGGCCTCAGTCTAGAGCTACTCAGTGGGTTCCCACATATCTGGAAGAGATGAAAAAGTTTTTAGGCTTGATTTTTTTGATGGGGCTGATCAGGAAGCCGTCACTGGCTTCTTATTGGTCTACTAGTCCCTTGATGGCAACGGCTATATTTCCTGCAACTATGACCCGTAATCACTATTTGCTTCTTCTTCGTATGCTGCATTTTGTAGACAATGCTTTCGCCTTGCCACGAGATAACCCTGATTGTGACCGTCTTTTTAAGATTAGGCCTGCACTGGAGTGCAGTTGTTCAAGGAGTTGTTTAGAGGGGACACTTGCTTGTGGCACAATCCGTTCTAACCGGTGTAGTGTGGTTAGTTTTACGTATCCTTTGCGCATTAGCTTCAGGCTTTAGGCCTTTGTGCACTTTGCCCTGGTTCTATTTTATTCGTTTGCTTGCAGCTTAGAGCCTCTGTGCACTTTGCTCTAAATGCTTTTTATTAGGCTTCGTACTGTTATTTTTCAAATAGCCAGTTCTACGGTCTTGTTTTATATTCATATCACACTGTTTAGCCTACTTCAGCACTGGAGTTCTCCATAACACATTCTTGTTCACTCTGTGCTTCAGTCAAGGATACAGTCTGGTACATTGCCGATAGACATGGTAGGAGTTTAGTCTTTGGCATTCCTGCGTAGGGACATTTTGTGATCACGCTGACATGTTAGTTATAAACACACTTCCTTGTCCCAATACACGCAAGAGGGAGATTCTGACCAGGGAACCACAACTAGACGCTGACTGCCTCGTTGCAGATGCTGAACCAAGATCACAGGCCTTTGCTCAGGTATGAGGGCTGATGTCTCCCCAATGATTCAGAAAGGCAAGTTAGAAGCTTAACATGCTGTGCTCGAAATAGAACAAGCAGAGGGAGAGTAGAAACTATTAGACACCATGATAGCTTTGTTCTTATGTTTTACTCTCCTGGTGACTATTTCAATCCTACTGTGTTGTATGGTTCTGGTTATTGCGGCTCACGCCTTATTATCTAAAATGCAGTCGTTTTATTAAAACATTATATAAAACTTATACTGCCTTTGTCATTTGTATATGAGATCATACTGTAAATGAGAGAGTTGGTTTGGATCTGAGTGACCACGACTTCCCTGAGAAGTTCCAAAGATGTCATGCGCTCGGCTGCCCAATCATCTCTTCCCTGTGGGAGAAATGAGGCACTGCTAGTTAGCCGGAGCAAAAACCGGATTTAGGGTGACAGAGTTCCTTACACGTGGGTCAGACTCAGTCCCCCACACCGTTATCGATCCTGCTGCCTAGAAATCCAGTAGTCTCATTTAGGATAATGAGAGCCAACGCGACACCGGAAAGGCTATCCAAGGGAGCTTGTCTGTAAAAAACTTGAGAGGGGACAGTGCATTGCCTTGCGGAATAATGTGCTGCTAGCTCTGAAATTTTCAGACAGGAGGGATGGGTACATGCTATCTACCATCCATGATGAGAGTACTTCCCGTGTGACTGTTTCGGGTCAGGTTACGGAAGTGTGCAAACCTGCGTGCATTTTGGACTACAATAGGCACATGGGTGGTGTTGATAAAGTAGATCAGAGGTTGGAACCTTACACTGCTCTTCGTAAGTGTACGTGTGGTATAAAAAGTTTGCCCTACATTTATTTCATTTGGCAACTTTTAATCCTTTTATTGTGTTCAAGGATTGTTCACCTGAGTCAAGGATGACATTTGTTAAATTTCAGGAGTCAGTGATAGGGAGCCTTATTGTGGTGGAATGGGCAAGAGTTCCTAGAGTAGAAGTGGTGGAGGAAGTGGCTAGATTGAAAGACCGCCACTTTCCAGATCACATTCCTCCCACTCCCAAAAAAGACTTGCCCACAAAGAAATGTAGACAATGTGCCCGGAGAGCAATCTGGAGGGAGAGCTGGATGTACTGCTCCGATTGCCCTTCAAAGCCTGGGCTGTGTGTGCCCGGCTGTTTTAGAATTTACCTCACCAGGAAAATGTTTCGGGAAATACCTTGAGCGTAAACTGCCTATTTTATATTTTCATTTGTTCAGTTTCACGGTTGGCATTACTGTCCTGTATTTAGTTAGAGCTTCTGTGTTTGTAGTTTTGTACTTATTTTATAATTAGTTTGTGGTTTCTTTGTTGTTTATAAACACAAAAAAAGTGATGGCGGTGTGTGTGTGGTGGCGCTTGGCTGGTGGTATGGGTGGTGTGGCGCTTGGCTGAAGGTGTGCTTGGGGTGGCGCTTGGCTAGCGGTATGGGTGGGGTGGAGCTTGGCTGGCGGTATGGGTGGGGTGGCACTTGGCTGGCAGTATGGATGGGGTAGCACTTGGCTGGCAGTGTGCTTGGAGTGGGGCTTGGCTGGCGGTGTGTGTGGGGTGGCGCTTGGCTGGCGGCATGGGTGGGGTGGCGCTTGGCTAGCGGTGCCAGCCAAATGCCAGTCCACACACTCATCAGCTGGTGTGATTGCTGTATCAGGCATGTGGGCGTATGAAATGATGGGCCCTTGACTGGCGCTGTCTGTCGATGCAAGTGTTGTAATGTGCTGGGCCCTTGGCTGGCGTGAATGGACTGTAAAGCGGCTGGTGCCTTGCCGTGGCTTTACAGCTCCCGAGCTGTGAGTCATTGGTTCAGTTTTTTGGCCTTTCAGGTATTACCAGTGCATTTCACTTTTCTGAAATCTCTTGTTAATAAAATTTGATCTACTGAACCATCACTCACCCTCGTGCCAAATCCAACCAGTATGTGTGGTAAAAATAAAAAAACCTGCTCCGCTGTAATCAGGCGTCGCATCACACTTGTGACACAATAGGTGTCTCCGGTGGGACCCCGATGATGAAGCATGCCACCAACTTGGTTGGTGGTTGAGGGGTCTTTTTCACATAACCTAAGTGCGTTTCTTTTCACAATTTTAGTGTTTGGCACATCACAGACGTATGTGGACACATCAAAATGATATATTACAAAACTACCTGTGTTTGGGAGAAAGGTGGCACCTATGTTTTTGGTCCTGGGTGCGGCCTTCATCTAGGGAAACCTACCAAACCCAGACATTTTTTAAAACTAGACACCCCAAGGAGTCCAGGGAGGTGTGGCTTGAGTGGATGCTTAAAAAAGCATATTTTCCTGACTTTCATTTGTACGATCACCGCTCCAGCACAAAGTTCCTACTCCCCAGCGTTCCCCTCAGTCTCCCAAGTAAAATGACACCTCAGTTGTGTGGATCCCCAAAGGAGAGTCAACCTAAAGATGTATAAAAGAAGAATATGTGCTTATCAACTCGCTGTGCTATCCCCATAATCTCTACAAGTTTGTGGCCTTTTTCTGTTGCAGGCACCTGGCCCACCGACACAAGTGAGGTATCATTTTTATCGGGAGACTTGGGGGAACCCTGTGTGGAAGGAAATTTGTGTCTCCTCTCAGATTCCAGAACTTTCTGTCACCGAAATGTGAGGAAAACATGTTTTTTTAGCCACATTTTGAGGTTTGCAAAGGATTCTGGGTAACATAACCTGGTCAGAGCCCCACAAGTCACCCCATCTTGGATTCCCCTAGGTCTCCAGTTTTCAACAATGCACAGGTATGGTAGGTTTCCCTAGGTGCCGGCTGAGCTAGAGGCCAAAATCTACAGGTAGGCACTTTGCAAAAAACACTTCTGTTTTCTGTAGAAAAATGGGATGTGTCCACGTTGTGTTTTGAGGCATTTCCTGTTGCGGGCGCCAGGCCTAGCCACACAAGTGAGGTATCATTTTTATCGGGAGACTTTGGAGAACGCTGGGTGGAAGGAAATTTGTGTCTCCTCTCAGATTCCAGAACTTTCTGTCACCGAAATGTGAGGAAAATGTGTTTTTTTAGCCAAATTTTGAGGTTTGCAAAGGATGCTGGGTAACAGAACCTGGTCAGAGCCCCACAAGTCACCCCATCTTGGATTCCCCTAGGTCTTTAGTTTAAAAAAATGTACAGGTTTGGTAGGTTTCCCTAGGCGCCGGCTGAGCTAGAGGCCAAAATCTACAGGTAGGCACTTTGTAAAAAACACCTCTGTTTTCTGTAGAAAAATGGGATGTGTCCACGTGTTTTGGGGCATTTCCTGTCGCAGGCGCTAGGCCTACCCACACAAGTGAGGTACCATTTTCATCGGGAGACTTGGAGGAACATAGAATAGCAAAACAAGTGTTATTGCCCCTTGTCTCTTTACATTTTTTCCTTTTCCCTTCCTAAAAGAGTGTGTAAAAAAGACGTCTATTTGAGAAATGCCCTGTAATTCACATGCTAGTATGGGCACCCCGGAATTCAGAGATGTGCAAATAACCACTGCTCCTCAACACCTTATCTTGTGCCCATTCTGGAAATACAAAGGTTTTCTAGATAGCTATTTTTCACTCTTTATATTTCAGCAAATGAATTGCTGTATACCCAGTATAGAATGAAAACCCACTGCAGGGTGCAGCTCATTTATTGGCTCTGGGCACCTAGGGTTCTTGATGAACCTACAAGCCCTATATATCTCCGCAACCAGAAGCGTCCAGCAGACGTAACGGTATATTGCTTTCAAAAATCTGACATTGCAGGAAAAAGTTACAGAGTAAAACGTAGAGAAAAATTGCTGTTTTTTTCACCTCAATTTCAATATTGTGTTTTTTTTTTTAGTTGTTATTTTCTGTAGGAAACCCTTGTTGGATCTACACAAATTACCCCTCTCTGAATTCAGAATGT
Source organism: Pleurodeles waltl (assembly GCF_031143425.1). Lineage (NCBI taxonomy): Eukaryota > Metazoa > Chordata > Amphibia > Caudata > Salamandridae > Pleurodeles > Pleurodeles waltl. Next base: position 397,531,380 of record NC_090440.1, on the reverse strand, counting down.
TGTCTACATTTCAGAAATGTTTAGGTTTCTGGGATCCAGCATTGGTTTCACACCGATTTCTGACACTGACTGGAAGGAGGCTGAAAGCACAAAAAAACGTAAAAACGGGGTATGTCCCAGTAAAATGCCAAAATTGTGTTGAAAAATTGGGTTTTCTGATTCAAGTCTGCCTGTTCCTGAAGGCTGGGAAGCTGGTGATTTTAGCACCGCAAACCCTTTGTTGATGCCATTTTCAGGGAAAAAAACACAAGCCTTCTTCTGCAGCCCCTTTTTCCCATTTTTTTTAAAAAAAAGGAAATTTTCACTGTATTTTGGCTAATTTCTTGGCCTCCTTCAGGGGAACCCACAAAGTATGGGTACCACTAGAATCCTTAGAATGTTGGAAAAAAAGTACGCAAATTTGGCGTGGGTAGCTTATGTGGATAAAAAGTTATGAGGGCCTAAGCGAGAACTATTCCAAATAGGCAAAAAAAGGCCTGTTACAGGAGGGGGGGAAAGGCCTGGCAGCGAAGGGGTTAATGTCAGAGTAGGATTGTGGTTTTATTCTTTGGGGAATACAGACCTGAACCATTCTCCTTAAACTAGGTATTGAGGGGCATACTACTGGCAACGTGCATGGGGGTGTTTTTTGCTACCTCCCTCAAAACTGAGCCACAGGGATCATTGGAAGTGGCTGGTTATACATTTAGCTGCTGAATGTTTTCTCGAAATTCAATCTCCATTGCAGAGGAAGAGTGGTTATGCTCTGTGGTCCTTTCCACAGTGCAACCTAGAGTAACTGCTCTGCCTGTGCAAAGGGATGGGAAATACTCAGCACACCTCCAGTGACTCCTGGGCTTAGTTAACTTCTCCTTACAATAAATATAGCCACCATATTTTAACAGTCTGCTGCCCCATTTGGACAGAATGCATATTGCTTCCTTTAAATGTTCCATTCTTCAAAAAAACTGTGCAAAAAAACCACAAACAAGTGGTTAACCTTGTTATGAAATGTATTTCTTTTTTTAGTACTGTTTTGGGCCCATTCATAAAGATAGAAGAGTAAAATGTAAAGATAGTTCCTGAACTCTGTTGAAAAAAAACACTTAATTAATGTTGGTTGTGCTGTTAAAGAAAACAATTGGTGTTACTGTTCTATTGTGGAAATAAAAAGTGATTATTTATTTGATTTCCAATTTTTTACAAGTTAATTTACCTGCTTTATTGGTCCTGGTTGTGTTTGCTTCATGTATGTGATGATTTTTGTTCAGTTTTCTTTAGGTGGCTTTGGTAGATTGATTATTTCTGTGTTTCTGTGGTTAGCGAGATATTTATTTGCCGTTAATGATTTAATTCTGCATTTCTATATGTATTTCTACATTGTATATCAGTTCACAATGTACACTTTAACATATTTTCTTTATTGATAGGTGTTTTCCTTTGGCCTGGATTGACAATTTGCTGGATTATTTGTGTTTTTGCAAGATGTTTTTTCAAACAGCTGGTTTATTCTGCTGTAATATATATACATTTTTTAAAAACTAATTTTATTTCCCCGGTCAGTGTCCAGCACCTACCCTGAGGTAAGTAGTTGCCAGTGTTAGAAAAGTAATTTTGTCCCTCAGTCACTGGCCAACTCAGTGGAGTTAGAATAGTAATTTTGCCTACTAGTCACTGTCCAGCACCTGCCCTGAGGTTCATACTCGAATAAGAGAGAATAGTATTTTTGCCCCCAGTCACTGTCCAGAACCTGCCCTGAGGTAAGTATTTAGTATAGGTAGATTAGTAATTTTGTCCCCCTGTCACCGTCCAGCACCTTCCCTGAGATAAGTACTTGTTGGAGCTAGAATATTAATATTGACCTCAGTCACTGTCCAGCTCCTTCCCTGAGGTAAGTAGTTAGTAATTTTGTCCCCTAGTCGCTGCCTAGCATCCTTCCTTAGTAGTTCATATGTTTTACTTTAAGTAAATATTGCTATGAATTTTTTTGTGTGAAAAAACGGCTGAATTTTAACGTACATTGTGGTAATGGTAGAAGATCTACCCAAACTGTGGCTTGGAGATAATTTTGGCAAGTCTGAAAAATTCAAAACATTGATGTATAATTATTTGCTGCTGTGATGTTGTCAGTTATTTTAAAGGGCATTAAATGTTAAGGTAGGTGACGGTTTTTGAAAAAGGTTGTGCCCCACTTTCCTGGTCTCTGCGGTGCATGTAGTAATGTCAAAAGGCAGTGAACCACTGAATACAAAATGGTGGATGGCTGTTTAATATGTTTTTAGGGGGTATTCTATAATTCTCATCTGTGTAAAAAATAACATGTTTTTGACCTTCTTCACAGTTCATGACAGGTAGTTTGGTTGGGTACAAGGGTCTTCGCATATGTAGAAATAAAAGAAAGACAAATGTTTATATGCTTAAACTGGTAATGTACTGTATCAAATTTCTGTATCTTATTGGCGTGTTCTTTCCGGGTTTTTTTGGGAAATTGTGAAACAAATACTGTAATGGGTTGCCACATTTTGTGTTGTGTTGCGTTGATAAATACTGTTTTATTACTTTGCCTAGTGTTGCCTTGTTTTGTGCTGGGTTGCATGGCAGTAATATGTTGGAAAAAATGTGCATGAATTTGTGTTGCCCTGCAGAGAGTTGCAATATACTGCATTGCCTTTGGCTCTGTTGCATAGAGATGTGCTACACAAATATTTTTATTCTTAAACTTAAATCTATTTAAGAAATATTATATTTCACATCATAATTATATAGTTGTACATACATGTTGTTAGAAATGACCCTTTTTTCAGGGTTATCCCCACATTTTTGTCTCTGACCTATTTTTGACTGTGTGCATCATTTCGTTTTTTCTAGCTTTAGGACTCAGGGCACTTTACCACTGCTGACCAGGCCTATCTGTCTACGTTGTATTGGTATTTGATTTCTCCATGATTGGCATATTTGATTTACTAGTAAGTCACTTGTATAGTACACCATGTATGCCCAGAGCCTGTAAATCAAATGCTACTAATGGGCCTGCAGCACTGATTGTGTCACCCACATCTGTAGCCCTGCAAACATGTCTCAGACCTGCCACTGCAGTGTCTGTGTGGGCGGTCTTAGGCTGCCATTTCAACCTGGCAAGTGCACCCATTTGCCAGGCCCAAACCTTTCCTTTTACTACTTGTAAGTTACCTCTAAAGTAAACCCAAAGCAGCCCCATGGGCAGGGTGCAGTGTATTTAGAAGGTAGGACATGTACTGGTGTGATGTACTTGTCCTGATAGTGAAATACTGCTACATTGGTTTTTCACTATTGCAGTGCCTATCTCTCCCATAGGGTGATATGGGGATTGCCTTGAAATATCTTTTAGGTATAATTTCCCATTGGGAGCAGATAGAGAAGTGGAGTTTGGGGGTCTATGAGCTCACAATTTATTTAGCTGGTTTTTGAACTGTGAGTTTGAAAATGTCACTTTTAGAAAGTGGACATTTTCTTGCTTAACAATTCTGTGCCTCTGCCTATCTGCGTACTACACATCTGGGTCAGGATGACAGTTGAGCTGTTTGTGTATTCACTCTAGACAGTCACACAAAGGGAGCTGAGGTGTGCCCTGCATATCCTGATGGGTCTTCCTGAGCTAGAGTGGAGGGAGGAGCTGACACTTCCATCTGATTAGGGCTGGGCCTGTCCTCACAAAAAGCAGTCTCCAACCCCTGGAGTGTGTCTGGGGCCGGGTCAGGGAAAGGCGGGGTCTTATACTCTACTAAGACGTCTCTTTGAAGTTTGCCTACTTTGAAGACAGAAATGGATATAAGTACCGGCTCCAGCAAAGCCTCACCTCCCTGACTCCATGCAACGTCTTTCTTCCCTCTTTGTTTTCAAAGATACTGTGCCTGGGGTCCGTGTGACTCAGTGTCTGGCCTGCATTCCCTTGTGAGTGTTAGGAACGACACCATCAAGACGTCATGATAGCCCCAGTTGGAGCTATTGTGTTTCTAAGCGGTATACTAAGATTTAATCTTTGATAATTTGTATCTTCTCTTGTGTATTTTGGATTATCCTGTGCCCACCCTATGGTAGCTTGGAACTGACCAGTCAGGCTTAACTTAGAAGGCAATGTGTAAAGTATTTGTGCAATAAATCATACAGTAACACAGTGAAAACACCACAAAAATACACCACACAGGTTTAGTAAAATAGATAATATTTATCTGAATAAAATAAAAAAGATTCAATAAGTACAAGTTGAATTTTCACTTTTGGAAGTTTTAAAAGAGTATGAAATCTTAGAAATCAACAGTTGTTTCTTGCTTACACAAAGTACCTGATTTGCATCAAAAGTACCACGTACAGAGACTGCAGAGGAGGAGATGCATGGAAAAATAAAGTGTGCGTCAGATTTTCCGATGTGGCACTGACATTACATTGTTTCTTCCCACGCTGCAAGGGGATTGCGCTGTTTTTCGGCATGCAGTCTTGGTTTCTCACAGCGATGCAGGTATCTTTTTAAGGCCCAGGGACGATGCAGGGAAATCCTTGATGCTGGGGAAGAAGGCACAGGCACTGCGTCGATCCTTTAGGCGCTGCATCAAATTTCCACTCGGGAAGTCGGGCTGCGTTGTTCCGGTTCAGCTATGTGGCTATTTCTCAGTCGCAAGGCAGGCTGTGCATCATGCCCGGCAGGATGTGTATCAATTTTTGATGCACAAGAATTTTCCTGAAGAGATGAAGTCTTTTTGGCCCTGAGACTTGAGAAAACAGGAGGCAAGCTCAATCCAGGCCCTTGGAGAGCACTTTTGGGTAAGGCAGAGTCCTTCTCAGCATGGTCAGAGGCCAGTAGGGCAGAGGGGCAACAGAAGGGCAGCAGTCCTTCTCAGCAAAGCAGCCCAGATGAGTCCTTTGGGCAGCAAGGCAGTTTCTCTTTACAGGTTGCAGGTGCAGGTCGATAAGTGTCTGAGTTGGTGGGGTGAGAGACCCAGTTTATATACCCAACAATGCCTTTGAAGAGGGGGAGACTTCAAATAGTGGTTTTGAAGTGCACAAGGTCCCCTTTCAGTACAGGCCTGTCTGCCAGGGTCCCAAAAGGGGGTTTGGCAGTCCATTGTGTGAGGGCAGGCCACTAGCCATTGAAATGTAAGTGTCAGGCCCTCTGCCCTTCCATCCCAGGAAGACCCATTCAGTATGCAGATGAGAGCAGGTGTGACTGAGTGTCCTGTGTTTGTGGTTGTCTGGGTGAAATGCCCAAGGGAGCTGTCAACCAGCCCAGCCCAGCCCAGACGTTAATTGGAGACAGGTTGTAAGGCACAGGTGGACTTTAAGTGCAGAGAAATGCTCACTTTCTAAAACTGGCATTTCTCAAATAGTAATATACAATTCAACCTCACCAATGAGCAGCATTTTCTACTACCATTCTGTCCATACTAAATATGACCTGGTTACCCATTTCTGATCAGAATCTACCACTCAAAAAGTATATGAGGGCAGTACCAATGTTAGTCTTTGAAAGGGGCAGGCCTCACAGTAGTGGAAAATGATTGTAGGGTTTTCAATACCAGGACATAGGAAACACACACATATGTACATGTTCTGCCTTTTACCTACATGGCACCCTGCCCTGTGGATTATCTAAGGCCTACTTTAGGGGTGACATATGTGGAAAAAGGGGAGTTTAAGACTTGGCAAGTACTTTTAAAAGCCAAGTTGAAGTGCAGTGAACTGCACACACAGGCCTTGCAATGGCAGGCCTGAGACATGGTTTAGGGGCTACTTATGTGGGTGGCACAATCAGTACTGCAGGCCCACTAGTAGCATTTAACTTACAGGCCCTGGGCACATGTAGTGCACTTTACTCTGGACTTATTCCAATTGGGTATGAAACAATGTTACCATGTTTAAGGGAGAGAGCACATGCACTTTAGCACTGGTTAGTAGTGGTAAAGTGTGCTGAGTACTAAAACCAAAAAAAACATTGTCAGAAAAGTGGAGAGAGGCCGGCAAAAAGTTGGGGGATGACCACCCTAAGGCTGTCATGTCTAACAGTGTACAAATATGTTACACATTGCCTCTTAGAGAAGCCTGATTGCTTGTGCCAACCTACTAAGGGGGCCAGCAAGGGTTATGTTAGCTGTGGGACTCCCTTACCCTTACTAGAGTGAGGGTCCCTACCTGGACAGGGTGCAAACCCCTGCCAACTAGAAGCCTCATTTGTAACACATATAATTTTATTTTTTGGCATCTATATTTATTAGCAGTGGTTTTTAGTTTAAAACAAAGTGTGTGATAAAGGTATAAGTGGTAATGTTATTTATAATGTACATGTGTTGTAAAAACATTAATGGTAAGAGCATGTGTATAGTAAAGACTGCATGGTAAAGACTTGTATGGAGCATTTCTCTGTCACACATCCATCAGGCAAACATTGCCATGTTTTTATTTCTTTCCAAAACTGATTTGTGCAACCATTGCAAGTCATCCTGGAGGGTTACAATGGTGGAAATAGTCAGTTTGCTGTTTTATTAGCGTGACCAATGTCAAGTTATAGCTTTGAAAATAAGGTTTGAAAATGTGACTTGAGCACACTATTAGCATTATCATTCAAAATATTACTTTTGTATGTCCTAAACCTTACACACATACTCTCTAAAGAGTTAGCGCTCCTATGCTGGCCTACAGTCATGACTGGTTTACGTGTAACATTTATGCATTACAAGGAAAAGCACACATGGGACTATCTATTCAATGGAGAATCAAGACTACATGAAACAATTGTAATAAACAGAAGTGTGAACAACACTACAATAGTTGAGGATTTAATGAAAGAAGGTAGTCTTCACTTGCAGATGAAAATTTGTGTGGATGCTTCTTTTAACAGATGCCTGGCTCGTGGACAGAATTTTGTCTAACTTAAATATTGTGGCCTAATGATTGTTTACAAGAATCTGATAGCATTGTAGGGTTTCTCTTAATTCCAGTGAGGTGATACTTATGACACAATGTACCATGCTCTTTTTTTAATCAAACTAGATGCTTCCAGAAAATGCAACCCAGGAATGAAAATCTAAATATGAAATACAAATTCTCCTACTGAAGGATACACAAACACAATGAAATGCAAAATTAAATTGACACAGCAAGGCAAAGAGAGATACAGACTCACAGAAGCACTCAGACCTTTAGGGATTTTCCAAATACTGTCGTTGTGTTATTTCACACAGTGAGAAGAATATCATGGAGAACTATGGACCATGACAGTTTCCCTGCCAGTGAAGGCAATACCAGTTATTTTCATCATGCAGTCTCACACATGGGTATGATCTAAATAGTCTAACAGGACACAATCCCTCATGCATGTTAGAGGCCCACATTTGTAATTCTTTTCATGGCATTGGAGTTGGCCAGTCACCAACTGTGTGGCCATTATCTATGGTGAGTCATTATTCTGTCAGGCCCTCAGTTACTACACAACCAGAGTCCAGATCTCTCCTACAAGCAACAACCCGTCCTTCTCACAGACCTACCAAAGTCACTAATTAAAAACTGACATAACCCATAAAATTCACTCAAGTCTCACCATAAACAGACATCATTTATCTCCATATGCCTCAGCAGAAAAGCAGAGGTATGTTCTCAGCTGCTGTCTGGTCTAATAGAATAAAGCAATCTTCTCAAAGAGAACAATTCCACCACAACACAGAAAAGCAGTAGAAAGATGTGAGGTGATTGTCTGTAATTAAAGTGGTCTCCACATGATAGAGCTGAAAATGATCCTGATGGACTACAACAAACCTGTCAACTTCTGAAAAATGTTCACTGTGTGAGGAGAGGGTTGGAGCTTAAGAGGTGGCATGGCTTTGTTCCTCGCACAGCCTGAGGTACACTCACCACCTTCCCTCTCCCACACCAAAGAAAAAAAAATGTGTTGAGGCTACCGTTGATATCCTTGGGGAGATTTCACACCCCTAGCAATAAATATTCAGCTACACAAAGATTTGAAGCAATTAGCTGATAACTTGCTCTCTGCAGACGTTTCCAGTAAAATATGTGCACACCATGTGATATTAGCTCCTCGCCAGGTGACTGTGTGAAGGGAGAGTTTGTGTGACACACGTTGGCACCCTGTGAGTATTTTGCTACAGTAATTTTACTGGAGACAAACAAAGAATAGAAGAAGACCTATGGGGAATTCAGGGAGACAAACACAAAGAATACAAGAAGACCTATGGGGGATTCAGGGAGCCTAGGTGAAGCACAACCGTGTGAGGATGGGATCTGAATGGGAGAAGTAACGTCAGTGACGTTTCCTATTGTTGGGAACCTGAACAGAGATGGCTTTTGCTCAGAAAGCACCCTGGGCAAAACCAAATTTGGTGCTTCCCTCCCACTCATCCTCGTTAATTATTTATGTATTGAATACTTGGTAATAGGAGGCAGTTGGGGGGAGAATAAGGATTGCCATACAAGGAAAACAAATGAAAAGCAGATATGGGCACCACCAGCCTTAAGAATAAGGGCCTGATTGCGAGTTTGGCGGTGTGACTGACAGACTGACCACCATGTTGGCGGTCATACAGACCATGGTATTATCAGCCACACAGCCAAGCCTACCAAAGACCAGCCAAAAACCCGTCACTGCCAGGACCCTGGAGGGCGGGAAAGAGACAGTCTGACTACCGGTACTACCAGCCTGCCAATCAACCACCAAACCTATTACAAGTCGAAAATTGCCATGGCAGTTTTGCCATGGTGGTCCTCCAATGGCGGTGCAAACTGCAGCGGTCCCCACAGTAATACACAACACCACATTGGATAGATTTGAAAACAATATAGCTGACACACATTCACACACCCAATACACCTACCAACCACACTATAAAACACACCCCTTCACACACCACAATCCTTTGCATCTACAGCGCCACACACAGCAACAGCAGTGCAAAAATTAGAATAGACACGTCTCCACCTCAAAGAAGCCACACATCTAACATCTTCACTACACCCCCAACACCTATTTGCAACCTATCACAACATACACTGCACGTCACCCACTCATCACACAGCACCTACATTATTTATTTTTGCTCATTTCCACACCTTTTTATCCATTATCATGTCACCACAAAAATGTCCATGATTCATAGATGAGGAGTTAAGGGTCGTGGTGGATAAACTCATTAGGGTAGATCCACATCTATTTATAGCCCAAGTTAAGCAGCCTACTATTGCTAGGAAAATGGAAGTGTGGCAAAGAATAGTCAACAGAGTCTGCAGGCAGGTATCCGTGCACAAGGGATGACATCAGGAAGAGGTGTAATAACCTCAGGGGGAAGTTGGTTCCATAGCTGCCAGGTACCAGCTGGCAGTACACAAGACTGGTGGTGGTCCCACACCTCCTCTCCAAGAGTTCACATCATGGGAGAACGTCTTGGTCATGCTACATTCTGAGGGATTGACAGAAATACCTGGGGGACTGGAGTCTGGTAAGTCATAACTCCAAAATTAGCTCATCCAAAATGTTTGCCACGCAGGCTCACTGATCACCTTTACTCACCCACAATCCAACACCATTCAACAGCCCAGTGTCCACCTGTCCATAGACCCCTCCCTGGCCTACAACATGTCAAGTACACTCACCTGTGGGAACAACATCTCTTTATACTGGATGACATCAGGGATTGGCAGCACTGTAAGCCTCAGCAGGCACTGTTTCACTATCACTAATACCAGAACAGTGTATACTATCAACATCTGAACCCCTTTGACAACTCCACATTGGAGAGTACAAACCTGATGGGCATTTAAATGCATAGTGTGTGAGTAGGACCGGCAAAGACAGCAATGCTAAGGCCAGCAGGCACTGGTAATGTCATTCCACTCAGCCACGACTGTGTCCTCTCCCACTATGACCATTGTCCCTCGAATCAGCCTTTCAACTCTTCTCACCTCAGGGGATTTCCAATGTATAGTTTGTGGGAAGGATGCCTATGAGAGCAATGCACATCTCAGAAGGCAATGGGACCCTCACTACACTGCCAGTACAGTGTACTGTGGTGCCATGCCCATTCTCCCTCTAATCAGTCATTCAACTCTACTCACCTCAGGGGATTTCCAATGTATAGTGTGTGGGGAAGAAAGCTTATGAGAGCAATGCACAGGTCAGCAGGCAAAAGGACTCTCCCTACACTTTGCCAATGCAGCACACTCTGGTACCATGAGCATTCTCCCTCTAATCAACCATTCAACTTTACTCACTTCAGGGGATTTCCATTGCATAATGTGTGGGGAGTTCAGGCAAAGACAGCAATGCCATTGCCAGCAGGCACTGGCAATATCACTCCACTCACGCACAACTGTGTCCTCTCCTACTATGACCATTCTCCCTCTAATCAGCCATTCAACTCTACCCACCTCAGGGGATTTCCAATGTATAGTTTGTGAGGGAGACAGCCTATGAGAGCAATGCAAAGGCCATCAGACAATAGGACTCTCATTACACTTTGGCTTAACAGTGTACTCTGGTACCATGACCATTCTCCCTCTAATAAGTCATTCAACTCTACTCACATCAGGGGATTTCCTATGCATAGTGTGTGGGGAGGACAGGCAAAGACAGCAATGCTAAGGCAAGCAGACACTGTCTACCCAATGCAATACCAATACACCTGCCTACTGTGCATCTGCTCAAACATCCTCCCACGTCAATTTGCAATGAAAACCTACTCACCTGACAGGATGAATTTTGTATGCTGTTTCTAGTACACAGTTTGCACACCTGGGAGGGAGCAAGAAACAGATCCTGCTACACTCTCTGATGTGCACAATCATTTAGATCCATCATGAGTTGCTAAGCCAAGATGTAAATAGTGTAGACAAGAAGGACAGCCCAACCTGTGTGCAAAATCAATGAAAGACAAACAAAGGTACCAAGATGCCTCATCTTAATGCGTGTGGCAGTATACAAATTCACAATGCACTGACCACTTGTTGACAACTAACATATGCAACTACATGGTTTTCGGTCTGCATGCATGACAATCTACTAGGTCCAAAGATGGTCATAGCCATATCATGCCCAGTCACTGTTTTGACTGCACTGCTGGAATGAAAGGAGTCCATGAACAGTCATCCAAGTACCAAAATACTCACACAACCTGTAGCAAAGTGACTTTAAATAGAATTGCTCACCACCAGATGTCAGGTTCATACGGTTGATAGCCGGTGTGCCTCTCACATAAAGGAAAAAATGCAAAACCAAAGTGTGTTAGGACTTAAGCAAATGTCACTGTAACCTGTTGGAGGTACATGTCACAATACAACCTGTAACATACTGTCTCTCACCTCAATAGGTCTATCTGTCACTGGGAATATGGAGATCCCTCAAGAGACTGCCTCTCCCCCCATGGATGAAGCCCTCAGTAAGGATACAACTCTCGGACATTTGGACATTGAGGACAGTGCTGTCGCATCAGGGGAACCTGGTCAGACGGCACCGGTCAGCCTCATCCTTACCACATCGACTCCTCCCAGACCTGTTGTGACCCCTCAGGCAACAAGTTGCCCCCAAACCTGTGTCCCGAGGAATGAGTCCACCATTTTGTGCCCCCCAATCCAGGGACCAGAGCCCCATCTAGACACCTAGAACAATGAAGGACCAGGCCCCAGTGGTAGGGACCAACTGTGCCAAGGTTGCAGGCACGTTGGGGTAGGGTGAGTGAGAGGGATGGTGTGGGCCAGTGTCATGAGGCTGCTGGTGATGGGCCTGGCCAGGACACCATCACCCAAGTTTTGGGAGCCTATCAACAGTCCCAAGGTATGATGGGCCAGTTACTAACTGAACTTAGGAAGATCAAACAGCTGTAGAGGGATTAACACCATGAGACTTTGCAAAAGTGGGAAGCCCACAGTTCCCCCTTGGTCTCCCTAACTGGGGTGCTGAGGGACATAACACCACCCTGATAGAGGACGACAACACAGCCCTTCCACTGGCCTCCTAACATCAGCCCCTTCAACATCTGAGTCCTACTTGGGGAAGGACCTGCCTCAGACACCCATGCCTCGACAACTGAAGAATCCCCCTCAAGCGGGGATGTCCACCAAAACATCCAGGAGATGTAAATGCCAAAACCTTACCCACTGCCAGGAAGTGCTCTATTGCTGATGAAACTCCTTTGTGTGCCACAGATTCACTCTTTTGATTGTTCTACTACAACTTACCATTTTCCAAGATAGAAGGACAATGGACTTTGAACCTCAATCGTTGTGGCAGCTACTCTGAAGAAGGCATCCACCATGATTGATCCCTTCACTGGATTTTCCTTTTATTTCCTTAATTAACACGTTTGGGTTCAAAACAACTGTAAATAAACTCAACTAGCACTCAATCTATGCCTAAAAGTGTTCTTTTTTAGGATATATTGTGATGTACAATGTGAAAATCATAAAATCATGTGAAGCAAATGAGGTACATATGAGAATGTCAATGTAAGGAGGGATATGTCACAGGCTGTCTTAGGCTGAGGATAACTAGCAACACAATAACACAAGTGGTCAGTCACACCTAAATATTTATTTACACTGTACAGCTCATAGGCTGCAAACATTCCTGTACTGTCATAGCCAAGAATGACTAAATATTGATGTTCTTTTATAGATATCCTGCAGTACTATCCACCTGACCATAGAAAAAAGGGCTATGTCAGACCCTGTACCATAGGATAGGAAAAGATTCATATGCCAAGGCACTCAACTGTAGTGATAGAAAGTCTATTCCTCATAGTATTGAAGAAATCAAAGTCCGACTGCATGTGAGTAAATATCCAAAAGGTTTTATTCATCCGATGCAAATCCAAAAGATGCAACAGCCAACACATGTTCATCAACAAGATTTCCTCAAGGCAAAGGCATACGTATATTAGAAAGTCCAAAAGATGTTACGAAAAAACGAATATGGTGAATCAGCATGAATCTTAGGTTGTCATCCCAGATCATAGAAGAGAAATACACTCCGTCAGTGTCCACGACCTTGATAAGTCGTGGAGTCTTCGTTTCCCATACGAGGTGAGTTGGTCGATTGTTCCGGGAACTCACAATTATTTACTCACTTGCAGTCGGACTTTGATTGTTCCAATACTATGAATTTTTTACTTTCATGTGTTGGTTTTTCTCCCTAACCAACTCAAATGCACCATAGGTGGTTGAGTGCCTGCCACCATGGCACCAACACCAGCAACTTCTGTGAAATTTGATATTGATCTTTCATGACAGACTATGCGTACAGAGAGGAAGTGCGAACCTTATGCATAGCCACCTGTTTATGTTTTTTGTATACCATAGGATAGGCAAATGGATAGGTGGATATTGTCCCCAGCTTGACCCTCATCCCATACCAAATCCACATCTATCGAACTTGACATACCCCATAACACAGACAGAGGACAGTACAATGGCCCCTAGTCTGAGGTCCATCCTCTTACAATGGGTAGGCATCTACTGCCATGTTACATACCTATGTCAGTGTTGTGGCACAGGCACTGTGGTCTGCAATGAGGAGATACATCAACAGCTACATACAGGGCATATAGGAACATTGTCAAAACAATCTGAAGGGAGAATGTATGGATTGGCCAGTATGACGTTACAAGGGCACATAACCACATACATGAGACAATTAGACCAACATACCAGGTCAAACAGGTCCATTCTGTTGCTCAGGTAACTCCCTTCCCACTGTCCAGGCAGCCTAGGTGTGTTACCCATACAAATCAATTTTGTAACACACACAGTACCTGGATCCATTTAATGTCCCGTTCACCTGTCAGATCAGCCACTCCCATCAGACAATGACACCACTCTGAAATGTCCACTTGGCATCGTGATAAGACCTTGAAGAAAAAGGTCACGTACAAGGAGTTTAGGCAGGCAAAGGCATACGTGAGACACAAAAGGCTTTCAAACTGCTGTTGTTTCAGTGCAATATGACTGCATAAATAAAAGGAGATGCTCAAGAGAGGGACATCTCCAAGTCTGATGTAGCCATCAAACCCTGGCAGTATGATGCATTACATGAAATGTCCTGTCTCACGGTAAGAGACATGCCTTTCTCAACATTTCGTGGGCCCCTACAGTACCCCATGCAGTATGAGTAATCACAGAACATCACATTCTTACACTCAGATGAAGTACTGGTTGATGAGACATGCCTGCATGTCTCCACCTTCCTCCTCATCACTCTCATCCTCACTTGGTATTTCAGGATTCCCACCCGGTGGCACTGCCAGCACCCCATCATCAGGAATGTATGAAATGGTCCTCCTCAGGGCAGGTTGTGGAGTGTGCAGCAGGCCACAATAATGTTACTCACTTTTGCAGATGAGTCGAGGAGGGCTCCACTTGTCTTGTCAAGCTCCTGAATCTTGCCTTCAGGGGTCTAAAAGCCCGCTCCATGACACAGCATGTTCTTCCATGTGGCTCGTTGAAGCGGACTTCCCCAGGCGTAGTTGGGTTCCTCACTGGTGTCAACAACCATTGATGATTTGGGTAGGCAGAATGCCATGTAAGGCAATGCACCTTGTGTGCAACCATGAGTACAGAGCAAAGTTTTACTAACAGCAGACATAACATACATAGACACATGACATATGCCACTTACCAACCAGCCAGGACCTCTCTGGGTACATTCAGATCATGAGGTGTGGAATAGCGCTGTTCCATATGGCAAAGGAATCATGGTATCAAGCACAAACATGGGAAATGTAGAGGTCCGCCAAACACACTACTTGAACATTGACAGAATGGATGTTTTCCTGTTCTGATAGACCTGTTCAGTGCCACACGGTGGAACCAAGGCAACATGGGTACCGTCAATGGCTCCAACAACATGTGGGATGTGTGCCAATCCATAGAAATCTGCCTTCACAAGTCCAAAAGCATTACGTTGAGGATACCGGATGTAGCTGTCTAGGTGTTTCAACAGTGCTGGGAGGACATCCTTCAACACCAACACCAAACTGAACATAGGCTGGGTGCACTATATTTTGGAAGGACCCTGTGGCCAAGAAGTGCAACACTGACATGACTTCTACTATGGGTGGTGTGCTATTTGGATGATGGATGGCTGGCATCAGATATGGCTCCAACTGACGACAGAGATCCATGATTGTCTGACTATCCAGACGGTCTCTCCTCCATGGCCTGCAAGTCTGCTAGTGGAAGTTACATAGGAGGGTGTCTGATCTGCCTCCTCCCAGGGTAACTATGTGGGTCAAAAGACAAAAAAAGGCAATCACTCAATGTGTCCCTTTTATTTTACATAACACATGTCACATGTTATGTGTGTCACTCCAAACATGATACACAATACATACCAGGGCTAAGCTTTGTACTTCTTAGAATGTTGATGCCTTCCTCATATACATATGTGTACCAATCAGCTATTTGGACAGCAGCCTCATGTTCAATTAAGTCCATGAACTGTCTCTGATTCAATTCACAAAATCCTAAGTCACACGTGTGGGAGAGGGTGGTGGCTGAACCCCCAATCATATTGTCACACATGCATAACTTGATATCAACATGGTAACGAAAAGGCTTGACCTACATGACCGGACTAGGCCAGCACTCAATGCCCTCCAGAGCATCTTTGTTTGAATTTGTTATGCATCAATTATATTGTGTAAATGCATTCTATGGTTCTAAGATGGCGACTGCCTGGCCTACTCCACTGGACATTGTGGACCGCCCTGACTGTTGGCGGAAATTATAATGGCGGTAGGCAAAAGCTACAGTGGCGGACCCTCTCATAGGATGACATTGCTGCCTGTGGCAGTCTTGGGCGAGTGGCAGTATCTGCCAGCAGTGACGGATGTCTATGTCACTGCCATTTTCTGCTGCATCTCTCACTTGACTCCTGAAAATGCTGCCGCCAAGACGTCCACGACTGGAGCTGCTGTGTACCACCCCTGGGAGCAATCATGCCGTGTTCAATAGGTGACAGGGCCCCTGCCTGCTCACCAGAAGAGCTGGAGAAGCTGGTGGATGAGGTCCTACCCCTGTATGAATGGCTGCATGGTGCACTAAAGGAGCAGGTAAGTGCACCACGTGCACACTTTCCAGGTACCTCTATTTACCTCAGTTTTAGTTAGCGTGGGCTTAAGCCAAGTTTGTCAGCTGGTATCTGCCAAGCCCTTTTTTGTGCAGTAAGTGTGTATGAATGGTTGGTAGAATGGCCATGTCAAGTGAAAGCTTTGGAGTTGTGAGAAATTGTGGTGAATGAGAATTGACTGTCCCCTGACCCAACATGTGTTGGATGCACATGACTTTGTGAAGTATAATGACAGCCATCCCCAGGCAAATTTTGCTTGCGAATGTTAGTAAAGTGTAGTAACATGTGGTTGAATGACAACAAGAAGGTTGTTGTTTGTCATATGTGTGAGTTGACCCCCGTTTGTGCTCTTCCACTGCTTACACATAGGTCCGTGGCCACATCTGGCCTTGCTGGACTGTTGCACTGAAGCCAGGTGATGACTCACTATGCCCATCAGATCTGGACAGAGGCACTGTTAGACCTGGCAGCTTTTGGCATGTCTCCTCTGTCTTTTTGGCTTCTGATCTCCTGTTTTTATGGTTTACTGGACTCTGTGTTTACTGGTTTATTGTCTCTGCACACTTTACCACTGCTAATCAGTGCTAAAGTGCAAGTGCTTCCTATATAAATTATACTGTTGATTGGTTTATCCATGATTGGCATATTTGATTTACTGGTAACTCCAGAGTAAAGTGCACTAGAGGTGCCCAAGGCCTGTAAATCAAATGCTACCAGTGGGCCTGCAACACTGACTGTGCCCACAAGAGTAGCCCTGTGAATATGACTCAGACCTGCCACTGCAGTGTCGGTGTGTGCAGTTTTAAACTGCCAATTCTACCTGGCAAGTGTACCCACTTGCCAGGCCCCAACCTTCCCTTTCTGTACATGTAAGGCACCCCTAACGTAGGCCCTAGGTAGCCCCATGGGCAGGGTGCATTGTGTGTTAAAGGATGTGTTTTACATGTCCTAACAGTGAACTACTTCCAAATTCAGTTTTTCATTGTTGCAAGGCCTATCTCTCTCATAGGTTAACATGGGGGCTGCCTTTAAATAACTTTTAAGTGGAGTTTCCCTTTGGGATAAGATAGAGATATGGAGTTTGGAGTCTCTGAACTCACAATTTAAAAACACATCTTTTTGTAAAGTTGGTTTTTACATTGCCTGTTTGAAGATGCTACTTTCAGAAAGTGAGCATTTTCTTCCTTAAACCATTCTGTGTCTCTGCCTGCTTGTGTATTCCACGTCTGGCTCATACTGACAGCTGGGCTGTTGTGAATTCCCTCTAGGCTGTGGCACAAAGGGAGCTGGGGTGTAGCCTGCATATTCTTATGGGCCATCGGGGCTACAGCTGAAAGGGGTTGGCCTGACCTCACACAATGCAGTCTCCACCTCCCTGGTGTGAGTCTGGGGCCAGGCCTGGGCAAGGCAGGATTTTGTCAACAACAGAGACTTTCCTTTAAAGTTTGCATACTTCAAAGACAGAAATGGATATAAGTTGTGGACCCAAAACCCCAGACTTTTAGAATCTTTCTGGATCAAGAGGAACCTCTGCCAAGGAGAAGAGCTGAAGATCTGGAGGAGGGGTACTGTCCCTCTGCTGTGTGTGCTTTGCTAGGTTGGCTTGCAGTTGCTGCTTCTGTCTTTAAAGAGAGCAAAGGGTGAACTTTGCTGTGAATTTGTCCAAGGGCTTGGAGTAGAGCTTGCCTCCTGATGGAAGTCTCAGGGATACTGAAGACTTCAGTTTCATCTGCCTGCAGCACTGGGTACTGTGTGTTCTGTGCTGTTCAAGAAGAAAAATCACTGTGACGCCCCGACGATGCTGCTGGCCCTCACTGTGACCTGCAGATGACGCACTGAGCCACATTGCCCCGCCCAGCTTCACACTGAAACCCTGGTCTCACTGACGCCACCATTTGATGCTGCCACTGAGCCGCTGCTTGCACTGTGACCTGTGGACCACGCACTCTGGCATCGCCTTGCTCACACCGCAGCCAGGGCATCCCTGACGCAGCCGCTCCTGCTGACACTGGTGCCGCTGCCTTCACCGTGGCATGTGGACACAGCTCGTGAGGTACACGAAGCACCATCCTGCACTGCAGCCCCGGTCCACCGACGCCAGCACCATCGACTCCAGTGTCGTCACCAGTTTTCCTTGTCTGCACTGCGACCTGTGGACACCACACAGAGCCTGTGCTGCGCTGCACCGCTGACTTGGGCTTACCGACAACATCGCTTCTGCAACGCCGCTGCTGCTGTGTGCACCGTGACCTGGTGAAACTGCACATTGCACTGCCCCACTTCACACTGCAGCCCTGGTCTCACCGACACCACTGGACGCTGTCACCAAGTCGCTGCCTGCACCCTGACCTGTGGGCACCACACGTCGCATCGTCTTGCTTCGTACCGCAGCCCCGATGCCATCCACGCCAGCGCTCCTGACTTCATAAGCCCAGAGTTTGATCTGTAACATGTGTGACTTCAAGGGCCCGATGACCCCCGTAACGACCTCCGGAACCAACACCGCGACGCCAGCGACGCCGCTCCCTGGATCTCATTGCAAGGATCATGACACCCTGTATTTCCAAGGTACTGTTTGTGGGTCTTCCAGACACCGTAGCTGGCCTGCAACACCACGGCCGGCCTGAACTGTTGGATTTGTTGTATACGACGCCGTGATAGCCCCAGATGGAGCTATCGGCTTCAAGGAACTGTCTTTTTAAGTAATTCTTGCAAAAATGTTATCTTATTTATTGTATGTTGGATTTTTATCGTATTTGGTCTTGTTTTATATAGATAAATATTGGCTATTTTTCTAAAACTGCTGTGGTGTCCTTTTGTAGTGCTCTCACTGTATTACTGTGTTTTATGTGCAAATGCTTTATACATTGCTTCTGCGATAAGCCTGACTGCTCGTGCCAAGCTACCAAGGGGGTGAGCAGGGATTATCTGAGAGGGTATCTAACTTATACTGACTAGAGTGAGGGTTCATACGTGGAGAGGGTGCAAACCAACTGCCAACTAGAGACCCCATTTCTAACAGGCACCCTTTGTAAAATGGCAGGGGACTACATATTGTACTCTGACGCACGTGATTAGTAGGACATGGTACGATGTGTAGGTCTGTCTGCTCAGCCTGCAGATAAGGTATGCATATGTTTGCTCACTTCAAAACAGGACGTCTGTCCTGATATAGATTCCCTTCTGCATTGCAAGTGTGACTCTGTGTCCGCTCCCTGTTTCCAAGGACAGCATGTGATGGTGACATTTCATGTCCCTTTGCATATCAACAGCTTCTTAGGCCGATGTCCACTGATTATTGTGGGATTAGCATTGGGGGCAGGCTAATCATATGTGTCTGATATGCTCATGTCATCCCATAAAATGTGTGTCACATAGCCACAACAGATCCCTTGATCACTCAGCCCTGTTGTCCCTATCACACAGCTCTGATGTGTCCAGTGCATGCAACTTTTTTTTAGGACATTGACCATCTGCAAGCATTGTGCTGTTATGTAATGTGTCATTGGAGTCTATGTTCATGGTTTTGAAGTTGGACATGTACAATGCTGGGCTACGTATTTTCCAATAGTGTCATAGTTCCTGTGTACATACATATATGGATATGTGCAGCTACTGGTTAATGTGAGATGGAAACCTCACC
Organism: Pleurodeles waltl; assembly: GCF_031143425.1. NCBI lineage: Eukaryota > Metazoa > Chordata > Amphibia > Caudata > Salamandridae > Pleurodeles > Pleurodeles waltl. The sequence goes on along the minus strand of NC_090440.1, from coordinate 397,511,662 downwards.
CCCTGAAGTAGCATGTGCCTGCATCTGTCTCGGCCCATGTGCACATATGGACAGAATTCACTGTGTGTGCTCCACATATCACTCCCTTCCATGTGGTCAAAGCACAAGTCACTAGGATTGTTGTTACATCTCATGACTATTGCCATCTTGTGATATTTGGAGGTCGTGTATCTCTTTTGTGCGTTGTTTGCTGTGAGCTTTAGCTGTCGTCTGCCACTTTGTGGGATGTGTTCCATCGTGCACCTTATCAATGTCATGTGATCTTGTCATGTTCTACAAAAGTCACTGTCCTTAAAACTGGTCAGTGGAGGCCCTGAGCTGTGGGGTGGGTAGTGCACCCTATTGGGGAGTGTTTGCATTCATTTCCATGTGTACAATGACTGGTATGTGCCACAGGTGGACAGGAAAGTTAAGACAGGGTGTTCTAGGCCTGGAACAGATATGCATATGACTTGGACCATTTTTGCATTAGACTTGGGGACATGATTTCTTGTCTTGTTTGTATGCATCCATGCATCTAAACGCCCATGAGCCATCGTAAAGAAGGTGCAGGCCCTGTGGGCCTACAGCCAGGGGAGCGCCCACTCCACGAAAAATTGGGAGGACCTGAGACGCAGGGCCCGGAAGACCACGGAGGTCCAGCTGGGGATGTCCTCCCAACACGGTCTGGATGTCTGTCGGACGATGACCCCCTTAATGGCCCGACTTTTGTCAGTGGCTTATCCAGCCTTGGATGGGCATTTGAGGGCAGCAGAGCAGCCACAAGGTGGTGAATACATAAATATGTGAGACATGCTTGCCCCTTTGCCAGGTGATTGAGTGAGGGACAGACTGCTCCCCCTGACAATGTAGCATGTGGCATGTGTCACACATCTTCTGACATCAAATTGGTGTAGACAGGCCATGTGTTCCAAACTGGTGTGCTCATCCCTTTGGACCTGGAACCTAGGACTAAACAATGGTGAAGCCTCAGTATAATTGTCCAGCATGGGGCACATATAACTGTGTTTAGTGTCCATATTATCTTCTTTAAACTACTCTGGGGTTTTAAGTTTGCAACAACAGATCAATCCTAACAAATGTTATAGTCCAAAGGTAAGTAGGATGTGGGCCATTGTCCTCTGTCATGTGTCTGGGAATATGTGTAGCTGACATCTGCACCCGAGGGGCAAGCGTTCTCCATTGTATGTTGGGTTCTTGTGCCTCACAGCAGTCAGTAATGCATGGGTGTCCATCATACATGTGACATGACTTACATGGTAAAAGTCTTGGCAGCTGTAGCAAGGTACTTACCCTTGGCAGGTAGGGAATGTGCATTGTAATGGGTTATGTGTCATCAGTGTAGCCAACAATTCTTGTGCCTACGTGTCTGTGTATGTTCCATTTCCACAGGAGGCATACCTATGCATGAGATGTAGTCATGAGGTAGCCATGCAAATGGCATGATGTCTCTAATCTATCACATATATATTCATGGGGTCCTGTTGTTGTTATGATACATCTGCAATGGTTGTCCATTTACTGTGATGCCCCAAGACAGGACTGTGACACCATCATATGTAGTCAGACAGATACATTCATGCCTCATAGTATGTTGTTAGCAATGTGTTACAGCAGTAGTGATGATGGACATGACAGGTAGGGGCAAGGTGCTGATCCACTTGATGATGATTTGTACCATTTAGGTGGTATGATGGTTGTCGGTCCACAGAACGTGTGTGTTGATTAGGAATTGTGCCCTGACTGTGTGGATGCATCAGGGATTGACTTTAAGTGATATTTGATTGACATGAGTTTGCAGTCAGAGATTCCTCCACAGACAGAAGCCATGCTTATTGTTAGACCTGACAGCCCTAAGGTGGTCATCTCCCAACGTTTTGCCTACCTCCCTCCACTTTTCTGACACTGTGTTTGCTGGTTTTAGGACTACGTGCACTTTACCACTGCTAACCAGTGCTAAAGTGCTCTCTCCCTACAAACATGGTAACATTGGTTCATACCCAACTGACATATTTGATTTACTTGTAAGTCCCTAGTAAAGTGCACTACATGTGCCCAGGGCCTGTACATTGAATGCTATTAGTGGGCCTGCAGCACTGATTGTGCCCACAGAAGTAGCCCCTTAACCATGTCTCAGGCCTGCCATTGCAAGGCCTTAGTGTACAGTTTCACTGCCACTTCGACTTGGAATTTAGAGGTACTTGCCAAGCCCTAAACTCCCCTTTTTTGACATATAAGTCACCCCTAAAGTAGGCCCTAGATAACCGATAGTGCAGGGTGCTATGTAGGTAAAAGGCAGGACATGTACATGTGTGGTTTATATGTCCTGGTTAAGGAAAACTCCTGAATGGGTTTTCCACTACTGTGAGGCCTGTTCCTTTCATAGAATAGCATTAGGGCTACCCTTATATACTGTTTGCGTGGTAGATTCTGATCAGAAAGGGGTAACCAGGTCATATATACTATGGTCAGAATGGTAATACAAAAGCCTGCTTATTGGTGAAGTTGGATTTTATATAACTATTTTAGAAATGCCAGTTTTAGAAAGTGAGCATTTCTCTGCACTTAAAATCCACCTGTGCCTTACAGCCTGTCTCCAATCCACATCTGGGTTGGGCTGGTTGACAGCTCCCTTGTGCATTTCACCCAGACAACCACAAACACAGGATACTCAGGCACACCTGCACTCATCTGCATACTGAATGGGTCTTCCTGGGCTGACACTTACATTTCAAAGACTAGTGGCCTGCCCTCACACAATGGACTGCCAAACCCCCTACTGGGACCCTGGCAGACAGAGCTGTACTGAAATGGGACCTTGTGCACTTCAAAACTACTCTTTGAAGTCTTCCCCACCTCAAAGGCATTTTGGGTATATAAACTGGGTCAGTGACCCCACCAAATCAGACACTTCTGGACCTGAACCTGAAATCTGTCAATATGAACTGCCTGGCTGCCCAAAGGACTCATCTGGACTGCTCTGCTGTGAAGGACTGCTGCCCTGCTGCCTTGCTGCCCTCTGACTGTGCTGGGAAGTGCTCTCCAAGGGCTTGGATTGAGCTTGCCTCCTGTTTTCTGAAGTCTGAGGGCCAAAAAGACTTCATCTCTTCAAGGTACCGCTTGTGCACAAAAAATTGACGCAGAGCCTGCTGGAAATGATGCACAGCTTACCTTGCGATGAGATTATCGCCGCACAGCCAAACCGGAATGACACCGCCTGACTTCCGAGTGAAGAATCGATGTAGTGTCTGCCTTGGTGCCAGAAATTCGACACATACTCTATTTGTCCACGCATCTCCTCCTCTGTGGTCTCCATGCGTGTAAATTCTGACGCAAACCAGGTACTTTGTGAAACCGAGAGACTACTGTTGATTTCTAAGATTTAATAATCTTTTTTATCTTGCAAAAGTGATATCTCAACTTGTGTTTATTGAATCTTTATAGTTTTGACCTTAATTTAACCTTAATTTGACCTTAATTTAACCAGATAAATATCATATATTTTTCTAAACTGTGTGGTGTATTTTTGTGGTGTTTTCACTGTGTTACTGCATGATTTATTGCACAAATACTTTACCCATTGCTTTCTAAGTTAAGCCTGACTGCTCAGTGCCAAGCTACAAGAGGGTGGGCACAGGATAATTTTGATTGTGTGTGATTTACCCAGACTAGGATAGTGGTCCCTATTTGGACAAAGGTGAAAACCTCTGCCAACTAGAGACCCAATTTCTAATTTTGATGATCAGCGGTGATGATAGGACTTGTGTTTGTGCAGTGCACACTACCTACCCACAGTTAAAGGTCAATTTGATTTGTTCGGTTTTTTCTGTAATTTTTTTCTGTTTGACATTTTAATCTAATCCTAAACAACATGTCTCTGGCCGGGTCTCAAGGAGGAGCTGGAGAGTTTGACCTAGCCAAGCTAGAGGCATACACTGTCACCCAGCTGAAAGGGCTCTGCAAGGGAATGGGAGTAATTACAAGGAGGAGCTAAGGGACTGGGCAGAAGCCCGTTCAGAAGAGAATGTTGAGTTTGGATAGCAAGAGGAGTGCTTCTGAGAGGATTTGCCAACAGCAGTGGGGGATGACACCCTTGGACCTGTGCCCCCTGCTAAGCTAGGGAGCAGTGTCTCAAGTCACGGCCTGACCGCAGAGGAAAGGAGGGAGGAGAGAGAGTTTCAACTACAGTTGTCCAGGTTGAACATGAAGGCAGAGAAAAAGAAAGCTGAGAGAGAAGTAAAACAGGCTCAGAGAGAGGCAGAGGAGAGGAGAGCTAAGACTGCAGCTGAGAGTGCCTTGGCTGAAAAGAAACTACTTCTGGCTCATGAACTGAGTCTAAAAGAGCTGGACCTCATGTCTAGACATTATGAGTCCAGCAGTGATGGTGGAAGCATACATACAAGACCTGCTGGGGACAAAAAGGTTTGTGTACCCAATGATGTGGTGCCAAATTATGTGGTGGGAGATGACATAGATAATTGGTTTGCTGTATATGAAGTTGCACTAATGGCTCATGGGGTTCCTGAAGAGCAATGGGGGGATGGGCTTGTGGAAACACGTGCCAACATTTGGGAGGGACACACGTCTTAGCATAGAGGTTGGGGACCTGAACAAGTATGCCCCTATGAAAGCCATTTTAACTGCCAAGTTAGGACTGACCCCTGAGAAGTATTGCCAAAGATTAAGGGACAGTACCAAACTCTCCGCACAAACTTGGGTAGACTTTTTTGAATTTCCTAGTACTGTATGGATGGGTGCGGGAAGTAATGTAATTGATTATGTGGGGTTGTATAATTTGATCCTGAGAGAGCATATGCTCAGTATTTGCTTTACAGAGTTGCGCCAGCACCTGACTGACAGTAAGCTGACTGATCTCAGGAAGCTTGCTAAGGAGGCAGACCTCTGGGCTAGCACCAGTGTCCATAAAGGTATCTGGGGGGCACCCACAAAGGTGGTCAGGGTTCCCACCAGAAGAAAGAGGAGGGAGAAAAACTTACAAATAAGGAGTTCTAAAAAATCCCCTAAGATAATTACCAAGGAGATAGTGTACCCAGTCCCAACCTGATTCGGCAAAAAAAACAGGATTCTTTGACTGTAAGAAAGGGAGGTGATACCCCAATCGATAGAGTGCACTAGGTATGGTCACTCTAAGGGCGACTCCAAGTGTCCCAAGAGGGCACAGCTCCCCACTGGAGGACAGACACCTGGGTTGGCTGGTGTAGCGCTCGGGGAGGAGGTAGTCCCAGTTAGCTTTGGGGAACAGATAGAGGCGACCCTAGTGTCCCTGGGAGATGAGGAAATGGTGCCAAAAGTCCATATGCTTGCTACTACTTCCAAGTATAGGCTGTGGGTCACCATTAATGGGTAAAGGGTGGAGGCTCTGTGTGATGCAGGAGCCAGTACGACCACTGTCAGGGGTCAGCTGGTGTCAGCAGAGCAGGTCATCCCTAATACATTCCACCAGGTCGTAGTCACTGACAATCGTGTGAGCAACCTACCGGAAGCTCTGGTTCCCTTTAAGTGAGGGGGCAGTCTCTGGTACTCTGAAAGTAGTTGTGAGTCCTACCATGCCTTAGATTGTCTGTTAGGCAACAACCTTAAGCATACTGCCTGGAAGGAGGTAGAGCTAAGGTCTCATCTAGAGATGTTAGGTTTGCCTGAGTGGGTCTGCATGACCACAAGGTCCATGGCTGACCGGGAAGGGAGTCAAGGGCATCTGGAGCCTGGAACAATGGTCCAGACAGCTGCCAAGGGGTTGGGGTAAGGGGTACAGGAAAACAGTCCCAGACGTCCCTAGGGTGGTTGACGGGGTCCCAAGGAGGAAGCCCCTGAGCCAACTGAGGATGACATTGCTGCCCGCGTAACCTACCTGAGCTTGCTGGCCGGCAAGTTGAGGGTGGGCCAACCAGGGAGGAATTCTGCTGGGCACAGAATGAATGCCCCACTCTTGAGGGTCTGAGGCAACAGGCCTCAGCCCAAGCAGCAGGTGAAGCCTCTGGCAATCACCATATATATTGGGAGAATCATCTCCTCTACAGTGAGCCTAAGGTGCCAGAGGCTGGCACAGCACGTGTGCTTGTGGTCCCCCAGTGTTACAGGGCCTTCCTTCTGGGTCTGGCTCACAACATGCCCCTGGTGGGACATTTGGGGCAAGACGAGACCTTTGCCAGGCTTGCCACCCACTTTTATTGGTCCTGAATGCGGGTGGCCTCAGATGCATTCTGTAGGACCTGCCCAACCTGCCAGGCTAGTGGGAAGACAGGGAAAAGTCTCAAGGCACCCATGTGCCCACCACTCGTCATTGGCACCCCCTTTGAAAGGGTTGGCTTCAACGTCATTGGTCCCTTGGACCCCAAGACTGCCGAGGGCAACAGGTTTCTCCTGGCTTTGGTAGACCATGCCACCCGCTACCCAGAGGCGATTCCTCTGAGGACAGTGACTGCACTAGTGGTGACCAGAGCTCTGATGGGGATATTTACCCGTGTGGGATTCCCAAAGGAGATTGTGTCTGACAGAGGCACAAACTTCATGTCTATATAAATAAAGTCCATGTGGGATGTGTGTGGGGTGACCTACCGGTTCACCACCCCTTATCATCCGCAATCCAATGGTCTGGTGAAGATATTCAACAAGACCTTGAAAGCATGATCACAGGCCTCCCTGAGGCCATGAGACATAAGTGGCTCACCTTGCCTTGCCTTCTCTTTGCTTATAGAGAGGTGCCCCAGAAAGGGGTGGGGTTCAACCCCTTTGACCTCCTCTATGGGTACCCTGTCGGGGTACCCCTAAGCATAGTAAAAGAGGGGTGGGAGAAAGCTCCCAGGAACCCCCCCCCCAGGATGTGATCAGTTACATGCTGGCCCTCTGCAACCAGATGCAGCGCTTCTGGAAGAAGGCCAAGAGGAACCTCGAGGCCAGTCAAGAGGTTATGAAACAATGGTATGACCAGAAGGCCACCCTGGTAGAGTTTCAATATTGGCTACAAAATTTGGGTAGTGGAGCCAGTCGAGCCTAGAGCCCTTTATGACCGCTGGACTGGCCCATTTGAAATCAAGGAATGTAAGGGGGAGGCCACTTAATTAGTGGACCTCATGTCCCCTAGAAACCTTCTAAGGGTGCTCTGTCAGAACTGACTGAAGCCTCATTTTGAGAGGTCTGAAGTCAGCATGCTTCTGGTGACAGATGAGGGTATGGAAGAGGAGCGTGAACCTCTCTCCGACCTCCTCTCTACCAAGGAAGGTGATGGGTCAATGGAGGGTGTCAATCTCTCTGACTCCCTGACACTGGATCAGAGAGGGGACTGCTACCAGTTACTGGAACAGTACTCTTCCCTGTTTTCCCTCACCCCTGGACTCACACACTTGTGAGTCCATGAGACTGACACAGGAGACAGTCCCCCTGTAAAGAACAAAATTTACAGGTAGTCAGACAAGGTAGCATCAAGGAGGAAGTTGCCAAGATGCTGGCTCTCGGGGTGATTGAGAAGTCCAGCCCTGTGGTGCTGATTCCCAAGGATGCTGCTCCCGGTGCCAAACCAGAACTTAGGTTCTGCGCGGACTACCGGGGTCTCAACTCACTAAATACAGACGCTCACCCCATCCCCTGAGCTGATGAGCTCGTAGACAGGCTAGGCGCTGCCAAATTCCTTAGTACCTTTGATTTCACATCAGGGTACTGGCAGATTGGCTTGACTGAGGGGGCTAAAGAGAGATCTGCGTTTTCCACCCCTGAGGGACATTACCAGTTCAGAGTGATGCCCTTTGGGGTGAAGAAAGCCCCTGCTACCTTCCAAAGGTCGGTTAACAGGGTGCTAGCTGGGAAGGATGTGTTTTGTGCAGCCTATCTAGGCGGCATCACCGTCTACAGTTCCAGCTGGGAGGAACACCTGCTCCACCTCAAGGAGGTGCTTCAGGCTCTGGAACAGGCAGGCCTGACCATTAAGGCCAGTAAGTGCCAGTAAGTGCCAGATTGGGACATCTAGTAGGTGGTGGCAAGGTGCAGCCCCTCCAGGGCAAGATTGAGACAATCAAGGCCTTGCAACCACCTAGAACCCAAACTGAGGTGGGAGCCTTCCGGGGTCTTACTGGGTACTACCACAGATTTGTTAAGGGCTATGGCACCATAGTGGCCCCCTTAACAGAGCTTACATCTAAGAAACAACCTTGGTTGGTGAATTGGACAAAGGCTTGTCAGAAAGCCTTTGACTCTCTAAAGGAAGCCATGTGCACGTCACCCATGCCCAGGGCCCCTGACTACTCCAAGGAATTCATCGTGCAGATAGATGCTTCAGAGCATGGCATAGGGGCAGTTCTAGCACAGCTGAATGAGGAGGGCCTAGACCAATCAGTAGTCTTTATTAGTAGAAGACTATTACCACGAGAACAGAGGTGGAGTGCCATAGAAAGAGAAGCATTTGCTGTGGTCTGGGCACTGAAGAAGCTGAGACCCTAGCTGTTTGGGACTCACTTTCGGTTTCGGACAGATCACAGGCCCTCAGATGGCTTATGCAGATGAGGGACGAAAATCTTAAACTCTTGAGGTGGTCCATTTCCCTACAGGGGATGTATGTTACGATGGAGCATCGCCCAGGGACTGACCATGCCAATGCTGATGGTTTCTCCAGATACTTCCGCCTTAGCAATGAGAGCTTCCAAGGGGTTGGGTAACTCTCCCCACTTTCAGCTGGATGGGGACACATGTTAGACCTGACAGCCTTAAGGTGGTCATCCCCCAACTTTTAGCCTGCCTCCCTCCACTTTTCTGACACTGTTTTTGCTGGTTTTAGGACTCTGCACACTTTACCGCTGCTAACCATTGCTAAAATGCTTATGCTCTCTCCCTACAAACATAGTGACATAGGTTCATACCTAATTGGCATATTGGATTTACTTGTAAGTCTCTATTAAAGTGCACTACATGTGCCAGGGCCTGTAAATTGAATGCTACTAGTGGGCCTGCAGCACAGGTTGTGCCACCCAGGTGGTGCTGGTGCTCCATGGTGGTTGGACCGCGGCGGTTACATTGACTGTGTGCAACCTCGTAATAGGTCCGGCGGAAACCTGGTCTTCGCCGGCCAGTTTGTGCCTCCAAGTGGCAGCGGCGGTCTGTGCTGCCTAGCTGTGGCAACGGACCGCTGGCGGTCTTGTGTTTACTACACTGCCAAACTCATAATATGGCGGTTCACTCTGCCAGGCTGTTGGTGGGTGGACCACTACCGTCAACATAGCAGTCATGTGACCATCAAACTCGTAATCAGCCTCTAAGTGTTTAAAAACAAAGGGCCAGTTTCATGAACGTAACTTACATGTGTAAAGTTACCAGTGCAGAGTCTCTGCATTCAGGGCAGAATTTCCCCACTGCACACTGTAGACAGTGCACAGCACGGAGATTCCGCCCCGAGTGGGGAGTCAAGTGCTGAGACTCCACCCCAAGTGCATTTAGTTACTTTCGTTAATCTGGATCACATTTCTTTGGATAAAAGTCATAGTGAGGCTGCAGTAGGGAGCTGGAATGTCCCTTTGTAGGTCGGTGCCTTGGGTGTGGACCCAGCTCACAGAAGCTCAAAGCCAGCCCGGAACTTGATGGTAGAGTTGTAAATCATGGATCGCATAAGATCCTTCAGCGTATTACGCTAGAGGATTTAAGCTACCACAGCTGTCTTTGATTTCCAAGGACGCCAATGACACATAAATGTGCTGCTCGCTATTCGTATAGGTCAATGTAATTTGGCCCCACTTTCCCTTGTATAACACAACCCTGATTGATGCTAGCTTGCTGCTCACTCTGATGCTTCTGGTATATAGACTTGCCTGGCTGACACCTCCCCATATAAATATTATCCTGTTTTTCCACCCCTCCCCGCTATCTCCCTGTTATTTAAGCACAAACGCCAGTGCAGATGGAAGGCGGTGATAACTGAAGCTGTTGTGCATCATCAGAGGCAAAAAAACGTCCTCTCCTGCTTGACACTGAAACCCGGCAAAAATGTGAAATGTATTCTTAGTTTATTTTTAAATAGATGAGTCAGTACTGAAATGAAAAGGTAATTGTAGCTTCCTGTTTGTGATAAACTATTAAAGGGCTGACATTTCCAAAGAAATAATGTATTCCTAATTTCGGCCTGGATGTTTACAAGGGGCTAATGTTACAGCTGCTGAATGGAGACAGCATAAAGAATGAAACCTCACCCTCCTATCCGTCTCCTGCCCCTTTCGTCCCTCCCCCTCGTCCACCTCTCCTTGTCTGATCTTTAATTGTGCACGTGGACCAACAATAATGGAGACTGGAATCATTTGGAATAAACACTAAGTGAATTTTTGCTAACAGCCGAGGCAGGGGCAGCTCCTCCGCTCAGGCGGAGGAGCATCACTCCTCCCGCCAGCAGCAGCAGGAGCTGCAAACCTTTAAAAATAAAAGGATAATAAACTATGTTTATTATCCTTTAATTACAAAACGGACAGGTCATGGGGTGACAAGCAGTGAGGAGAGTGCACAGAGCACTCCCCTCAGTGCGCATGTATGTTTGGCCAGCCGTCTCGGGCCAGCCAAACACACATGCGCACAAGGGCTCTCTCCAACCCAGCACGGTGTTGCCAAGTTGGAGAGAGCCTTCACCAGCTCCCAGTCTGTGCTGGAGCGCCCAGCCAGGGCGCTCCAGCCAATCATAACACTGCTCTGAGCAGCATCATAATTGACGTAGAGCAGGCTGGGGCCTGTGCCTGCAGTGCAGCGGAAAGCAGCGGAGAGCAGTGGCGACACAGGTATGTTGATTTTTTTTGGTATTATTTATTTTTGTTTTCCCTCGCTCCCCCCTGCCACTTTTTCAAGTCACCAGCCGCGACTGATACGAGATCCATTCTGGTGTTAAATTAACCGGGTTTGGATTCAAACGTTTATAAGGCTGAATTCCATCTTGACAGGGAGCCTTTGTGTGACTTATGTCCCATAAAAAGCAGTGGAACTCTGTACTCGATAGAGTTTGTACAGTAAACACTGTAAGATAGTGCTTAATTTGCTCCAGTTGTTGCAGATGATGGGAACGACCACTATTTTTCGGGCTTTGTGATTTATTTTTCATCATCAAATTTGACCCAGAGCAAGAGAGAGAAGGACAGAAAAATAAAAAAAGAATGAGGAAGAAAAAGTTAGAAAAAGAGAGAAAGAAGAGGTGAAAACGAACCTGCACCTGTGAGACAGGAAGTTTAGGGCAGTGGAAGAAGCAGAAATGAGGTGGAATCAGCACTTGGCAGCATTGTTATTCTTCAAGATTGGCATTTAGTAGGGCCAGCGGCGGAGTCCTTAAAAACTTTGTGCCCGTGACCCAAGAGTCACTTACATCCAATTCCCCCGGTCAACTGATGTGCAGCTGCCTATGTTCAACTTTAAGTGTAAATTAGAGCATTACCCAGGAAAGAAAAATGCTGAGTGAGGCTGGTCTGTGTTTTAAGCGGTGATTTTTGTACAGCTCTCTCATACATTCCGCAACTCAATTAAATAATTTTTCAATTGCTGTCCCTTCTTATCTCCATTGACTTTCCAAGCACTTCACATTTACCCTTTGGTGTACAATCCATGGACTTTGACGTAGGTTTATTGTTTTGAAACACTGGGTCCTTCCCTTAGGAGTCAGTGCCTCGAACGACCAGTTCAATACTACACATGTGTTATCAATACGTATTTAATGCCCTTGTTTTAGAAAATATACCGTAGGTAAAATCCTCTACATATTGTTTGGTCATGGTTCAATTGAATAGCATCTAGGTTAAATCAGAGTATTAACTGAAGAAGAGGGAAATAATTGATGTTTTCATCCTCCAGTGAAATTAAGAAATTATTATTGCTCCTGTAAATCCAAGGCATGGCTGATATGGTGGATTACATTTAAGGTCTCCATATATCAAGGACTAAAAATAAAATAAAATAAAATATCACTCCGTAAACTAACCATTGCAGTCTGGGACAAAAAGGGTTAAGGTTCGGCTGGTAGGTCCTTGTGACAAATCGATAATGGACCGCCTAGTAAACTTTGATATCACTGCTACATTAGTATTGGGACACCTCTCACAGACTTCTAACAATAGCATCGTAGCCGCTTCTCTCAGCACAACTACCATATTCTTAATGGAAAGTATTAATACTTCCCTGCTTGGCTGCTATACCACTAATCAACGATTTGGGCACATCTCAGCAGGCATTCTACACTACTGGTAAACAGTACCAGCGTTCCTCATCAGGTTTGCTAGATTATAATTGAACATTGACAACAGTTATAAGCAGGTCTTCTATATTATAAATTAAAATTAACAGCATTTAGCAGATCTACTATGCTATTAATTGAGAATAGCACTACTTCTCAATGGTGCAACATTTGTAATGGAAAAGTCCACATACTACTATAGAAAAGTGGAAGTCTGTTTGATACAGTGGAGCCAGTGAGGGTTGTAGTATACAGAATCCCTGTGATGGCCCTAATAAAGAACAGAAGTTGAAAATCAGTTCAAAGGCAGATAGATCAATGGCTGCAAGTAAGATAACTTCATGGGACAGAGAAATGGAAACTGCTACTTTCATTCTTGCAGGCCACAAGAACAATGTAGGAGAACTAGTTGGATGTCCAGGGGAAAAAGAACGACCGTAGGAGCGTTGGGTGCCTGTATCAGCTTTCGAAGACTGCCACTCCTTTAGTAATCTTTCTAGGGAAATAAATGGCTCCCGGTATATTCCACTACAGATAATGCTGTGGCGAACACAGTATGCCTGGAAAAAATTGTCAAGGCGAGAAGAACATAGGCATTGCTTAAAAACAAATCTCTAGTTTCTACTTCACAATGTACTACTAGCAGCTACGAGCCCAGTAAACAACATAATACAAATTGATCCCTCCTTCCAGTATTTCATAGATTTTTACTTTGGGTGTAGAACTAAGAAATCTGTCACAGCAGAGAGTAGTTATTCCATCCCTAGTGATCTACATATGGATGCTACTTTACATATTATGATTCAACTATTCCATTAAATTGGCCAATGGTAGAACTATTTACAGATGCACAATCAATTACTGCAACTGCATTAGGGGTGCATTCTGTAAGACAGAACAATGCATTTGTTTTATTGATTATTTCGCAATTTTGGAAATGTGCTTATACCTGCTTGGGAGCATTAAAATCAGATCCGACTAGGGATTTTATATAAGGTGGAAATGCCATTTCCGTGTACTACACCAGTTTGAAATGAGCAGTGGCCTAAAAAAAAAAAAAAAAACAGTTAGACAAATGATGGCAATGCAAATGAGATGTTTATTTGTTGTTGCAGTTGTTGTATGATATGATATAATATGTCCAGGATTTCATCCACATTCAGTATACAGTTTCAGAATTTGCTCCTGTTATGTGCCTTTAGTCTTACACGTGTCCTGTATATCACTGGTTTGCCTCCTTCTCTGCAGCATCCCTCTGTCTGCCCTCATCTCCCAGTGCCTTCAGACTGCAACCACTGGCGGCATCTGTCATGCTGCTAGCCTACATGCAGCCGTTTTATCATCATGCTCAGGAGAACTGCAGTGCTTTCATGGATGTGCTAGACAAATTCAGGTAGGTCGCAGTAGGTTCATATTTTACATGTCACTGCATATTTTCCCGTGTGTTTGCACTTGCTCTTGAGACACTATTTGCAACAGATGAAAAAGCCTTTTGACTGATACTCCTGTAATATAACTCAGGTGTAGCGTGCACACTGGTGCTAATGTGATCCTTTTCTTTTTACACTTCATACTGTGCTCTAAATCAGGGGCTACGTGAGTCCATAGGAAAAGAAGTTGAGTTAATTTGTTGACAAATGTAATAAAATGAGGTGAGTAACCACCAATGGATATCTAACAAAGCTGTAAACAGAACTTAACCATAGACTGGAAGAGCTTAGGAACTGAACTCCTGCTCTAACTCTTGTACTAGCATCAAGACACTAACATGTATGACAAATATTTAACCAAGACCAGGTTTTTCCTATACAGATCCACTTAAGAGGTCAATGAGTCAATAATACCATTATTAAGGCTTGTACTGCCCTGGACTGCCCTGGACTGCCCAGGACATAACAGAAATGCAATGGGCCTAATACCAAGCAATCCGAACTACATTGCATAGTTTTTCTTCCTACCTTCCTTGTTGAAGTCCCCCTTTTTAAAATTGCTTAAAAGGCCACAGAAAGGTAAATCATCACCTAGATCAACTGATAGTTCAGAAATGGTCCTGTGGTGGTGTGGGAGCCACACCGTATCTCAACATTTACCTTACTGCCTTCCCCAACAGTTTACTGGATTGGAGGCAGTGTTAAATATCAATTTCACGAAGCAATGGTTGGTGAATGAAGTCACCTCCTCAAACATCAATTGGAAGAATAAAATAGTACATCAGTTAATGTGTTCCACTAAGAAATTGAGTTCTAGATGAATGGAAAAAGTTGAAGGGTTTTATTGCAAAAATTCAAATCACTGGCATGAAGGCTCTCAGATGCAAAGTTATACAGAGTATGTAAAAATCTGAATAATACATTGTTAAATAAGCAGGAAAGTCATAAGAAAATTGGGCAGCATAGGAAAGACCTGTAAAACCTTTCTGACTCACCCCAAAAATCAAGAGGTTCTTATACACATTTCTTGAATAGCAAATTAGAGAAACTGCAGAATCATTGTGGTGTGAGCAAAAATATTATCTTAACACATAAGCACCATTCCATATCTAAAAATAACTCATTCAACACCTTCTATGCTAATGTGACTCATAGATGTTCAAACGGATTTGAAACATTTAGACAATATGACTTTCTTCCAATGAACAGAGTAGTGATCATAGTAGAAGGCAGCGGAAGAGACTTCGACGAACGTAACTTTACAAGTCATAGAGAGCAGGGAAAAGTTCATAGAAAGTAATATAATCATAATAGTGGAAATACAATACTACACAACAGCTTGACTGTGCTGTGCAGGGTCTGTGAGGAGATATGTAGTGGGGGAGCAGGAGGTAGTGAGAGAGATGGTATCCATCTTGTTTAAAATGGATATCGATATAGAAATGTGCCCTAATTAAAACACATTAATAACTTCATTTGTTTACATTATATAAAATGTGTTTCAGTTGCAACAAGATTAATCCAGTCTGTTTATGCAGGAATATGTGTAAACTTGCATATCACACATTATTATTAGTTTACAAAAATAGAAACTTAAAACAATCCCACAACTGTGACAGTAAAACAGCCACTCAACCCTTCACAGATTTGCTGATCTAATAGCTAAAGAAACATGGGATGTCATAGGGACACAAAACATGCCCATAGGCATGACTCCACCAGAAGGCTCCGGAAGTGTTGAAAGTGATTGCGAAAGGGTCTTTCAGTCCTTTCACCATCACACCAGTGAAAATAATTAAGACTAAACATGCCATATAAATATTTTATGATGGAGCAATCATTGTTTATGCTTGCTCTATTGCAAGACGAAGCTCGTTTAAAAACACAATGCATGCTAAGAACCGAATAAATCTATCATTGTGACCCCACATAAGCTATAAAACGCAAGATTAAAGTAAATGAACAGGTGGCTATTTGACAAGTGCCGACATACTCGATTTTCTTAAAGGATTATATTATATGGAAAACTGAATTTTAATTCTATCAATGATGGAAAAAGTTAACAGCATGATTGCATATTAGAACGCTGTAGTATATATATATATATATATATGTTTATATATATATATACACACACATATATAGTATAGTACAGTATAGTATGTATACGATAATACTGAAACAAGAAATTAATTGCATGAGTTAAAGTATCAAAAGGATATGAACACCTTGTTGAGGTACTAATGGACAAGTGAAGGTGGACTTTGGAGAGGCATGACATAATATCACAATTAGTAAAATATGGCACCATTCAGATCAGTGAACTGTGGAAAATCAGACCTGCATAATGAAAGATTATTGTTTGAAGAAAGGTTTGTCCTAAGCAATACTGTATGGTACACAGTTCAGTTGATGTAACTAAAATATCTTCTATTCATGCACGGACGTAATTTTAATTCATGTTTTCAACTTGAATCATTTATTTCAATTGGTTAGGGGACAAATTAAGTAATTTAGTAGAGTTCATATTTAAATACTTATTCATTTTGTATTTCTATTGACATTTTTTATTTAGAATAAATAAAGAACAAATGTGTTTGTCACGGAAAGTTATCATACTTTGACTCCAAGGACCTGATTACCAAGATACTGCTTGGTCTTCCCACACCCCATGTTCACAGATACAGGAACACCAGATCTGGTCAAGAAAATGAAAGATTAAACCCAGATCTTTGTGACTGGGGTGAATGTTTGCATTGTTTAACATTCCGTCCATCATCTGTTCTTTTTACTTTTGTTGCCCTAAGTGGGAAAGGTATGCCCAGACGTGGGCTCCGTGTTCACTGCGCCACTGGATTCAAGCTAGCCGGGCTGATGAAGGGTGATACCCTGTAACTGGTCACAGGATGCTTGTTTCCAGCCCAGGGAGGACCTGGCTTGGGAGTTCAGGCTGGACTGTGCCCAGGGGGGTCCAGGGTCAAGACTGATTTGCATATAGCTGGGTCCAAACTGATGTGACTTGTTGGGGAAAACATTATGGGGTAAAACCCAGAACTTTGTGACTAGGGGTGAATGTTGCATTGTTCAGCATTCTGTCCATCATCTGTTTTTTTTTGCTTTTGTTACCCTAAGTGGGAAGGGGATGTCCAGACGTGGGTCCTGGGCTCACTCTGCAACTGGATTCGAACTAACCTGGCTGGTGAAGGGTGATACCCTGAAATTGGTCCCAGGGTGCTTGTTTCTGGTCCAAGAAGGACTGTTCCCAAGGGGAACATGGTGAAGACTGATTTGCATATGGCTGGGTCCAAACTGGGGTGGCGTGGTGGGCAAAAAAAACAATGGAGTTAACCCAGATCTTTGTGACTGTGGGTGAATGTTTGCATTGTTCAGCATTCTTTCTGTTCTTTTTTCTTTTGTTGTCCTAAGTGGGAAGGGTATGCTCAGACATGGGCCCTGTGCTCACTGCACTACTAGATTCAAGCTAGCCTGGCTGTTGACGGGTGATACCCTGAACCCGGTCCCCGGATGCTTGTTTCCGGTCCTGGGAGGACCTGGCTTGGCAGTTCAGGCTGAACTGTTCCTATGGAGAACAGGTTGAAGACTGATTTGCAAAAGGCTGGGTCCAAACTGGGGTGGCGTGGAGGGAAAAAAGATGATGGATTAATCCAATATCTTTGTCACTGGGGGTGAATGTTTGCATTGTTCAGCATTCCATTCCATCCATCATCTGTTCTTTTGCCTTATAGTGAAGTGGTGTCTTCTCCTGACATGTCACTTGTTTGCCTACTGACAGATTCTGCAGAAGGGAGTAGGGTTCAGTCCGTTTGAATTTCTGTCTGGACAGAAGGATTTAATATACTACTTGATTGGCCTCAGGATGTTGATGACACAATCCATGTGGTAGGCAAAGGAAAACCTTCAAGCTATCCAAGCACTGATGAAGGAATGGTATGACCAGAAAGTGACGCTAGCTGTGTATCAGGAAGGGCGGGAAATGTTGGTGCTGAAGCCTATTTGTCCAAGGGCTTTGGGAGACAAATGGTGTGGGCCATATTATGTTGTTCAGAAAGTGAATGAGGTAAACTACTTAGTGGACACAGGAGCCTCATGGGGATTCCAATACAGTGTTCCATATGAACAGGCTGAAGCCTTACCTCTGTAGAGAATAAACAGTAAATGCCATGGCTACAGCAGCGAAAGGTGAGGAAGACAGTGTGCCTCTTCCTAATTTGCTATGTAGTGACATGAAGGATGCCATTGTTTAAGGGATTCAGTGAGCCCCTGAGTTAATGCTTGAGCAACAAAAAGAGTGTAGAGAGGTATTGGGATAATTTGCCAACCTCTTCTCGCTGACTCCAGGGTTGACACCTGTCTTTGTACATATCATAGACACCGGTGACAGTCTGCCAGTGAATGACCAGATGTACAGAATGTCTTACCGGATTCAGGGATTCATTAAGATGGAAGTTGCCAAAATGTTGGACCTGGGAGTCATTGAGAGATGTTGTAGTCCTAGGCCTAGTCATGCAGTTCTAGAACCAAAGCAAGGGTCTACTTGCTTGCAGTTCTATGTGGACTACCGAGACCTCAATGAGGTTACCAAAACTGATGCCCATCCGGTTCTCAAATTGGATGAACTTGTGGATCAGTTAGGTGCTGCAAAGTACTAGACCGCCTATGATCTGACCAGATTGCTTTGGCACCAAATGCTAAGGAGAAGACTTCATGTTTTATGCCAGTTTAAAGTGATGCCCTTTAGATTGAAAAATGTCCCTGCCACTTTTCAGTGCCTGGTGAACCATGTTTTGTGTAGCCCACTTGGATGAAATTGCAGTGTTTGGCAAATTATAAAAGGAGCCCGTAAGGCAAAGGTACATGAGGCGAAACTGATCATCTAGGTAACTAGGTGTCACGTGGGGTAGTCCTCTGTAGTCTACCTTCGCCATAAGGTGGGGAATGGAAAGATTCTGTCTGTGATAGTGTGAGAGGTACCTACTACCCATGCTGAAGTGCGGGCTTTTTTAGGGCCTACAGGGCTTTACAGGAATTTTGTGGCCAACTACGAAAGTATAGTTGCCCCATTGTCCGCTTTGACTTCTAGGAAGTAGCCCAGGAAGGTAAAGTGGACTTCTGATTGTCAACATGCTTTTGAGGAACTGAAGAAAGCACTTTGCACTGCACTAGTACTGAAAGTGCCTGATTACAGTCAGCCTTTCATTGTACAGACGGATGCCTCTGACAAAGAACTTGGAACTCTGTTAGCTCAACTGGAACACAAAGGTACAGAGCATCTGGTAGCCTTTATTAGTAGGACATTACTACCCAGAGAGCACAAGTAGGCAGCTGTTCAGAAGGAGTGCTTTGCCATCGTTGGGGCCTTATGTATGTATCGCCCATATTTGTTTGCCTCTAGGGTGGTGGTGCAAACAGATCATAAGCCACTGAAATGGTTGATTGCTATGAAGGGAAAGAATCCCAAGATGTAGACAACGTCTATTTCATTGCAAGGGTTAGGCTTTGTAGTGGAGCATAGATCCGGATTGAGCCATGAGAATGACAATGGGCTTTCCCGCCTGTTTTATCAATGTGACCACCCAACCTCTCCAGGTTAGGAGCTGGTTCGGAATGTTCTGATGTTCGGAAAAGCCCTCTGCATGGAAAAAGATGTGTACCCCTACCCTGAGCTCCCACATTGTTGGAAAATGGGTTATTGGTAAGGGCAGGTAGGTACCTACACTTAGCAATAGGCCACTAACCTCCACTAAGGTCCAGTTAGGTCTCAGTAAATTAAACCCAGCTGAACCCTTGGTAGCTTGGCAACGAGCGTCAAGGCTTAACTTAGGAGACAGAGTGTAAAGCATTCAAATATCACAAAACAGTAATTAAATAAAACACAGGAAACAGTTTAAAAATCCAAAACCAATTTATAAAAATAGTTTATATTTTTATCTTTAAAATGACACCAAAATGAATAAAATCAGATAAGGGGAACCGGAGATATGAATTTTTAAAGATTTTTTTTTTTTTAGCGCCTAGAAACAAAAAGCGCTAATCGGGTCATCTGGTTGCACCTCAACCGGGGCAAAGTCAAAGTTTCAGGCCGACGCGATGGAGCCCTTCTCGGCTACAGGCCGCGGGAGGCCTCGGTTAAAATGTTACCTTCACACTTAGGGGGTCATTCCGACCCCGGCGGGCGCCGCCCGCCGGGCGGAGACCGCCAGAAGACCGCACCGCGGTCAAATGACCGCAGCGGTCATTCTGACTTTCCCGCTGGGCGGGCGGGCGACTGCCAAAAGGACGCCCGCCCGCCCAGCGGGAAAGCCCCAGCAACAATGAAGCCGGCTCCGAATGGAGCCGGCGGAGTTGCTGGTGTGCGACGGGTGCAGTGGCACCCGTCGCGATTTTCAGTGTCTGCTTTGCAGACACTGAAAATCAGAATGGGGCCCTGTTAGGGGGCCCCTGCAGTTCCCATGCCAGTGGCATGGGCACTGCAGGGGACCCCAGGGGCCCCACGACACCCGTTCCCGCCAGCCTCTTCCTGGCGGTGTAAACCGCCAGGAACAGGCTGGCGGGAAGGGGGTCGGAGTCCCCATGGCGGCGCTGCTTGCAGCGCCGCCGTGGAGGATTCCCTGGGGCAGGGGAAAACTGGCGGGAAAACGCCGGTTCCCCTTTTCTGACCGCGGCTTTACCGCCGCGGTCAGAATTGCCCCAGAAGCACCGCCAACCTGTTGGCGGTGCTTCCTCCGTCCCCGGCCCTGGCGGTCCATGACCGCCAGGGTCGGAATGAGACCCTTAGTCTTTTTTTCGAAGATTTTCTTCAGCGGGACGAACCTGTAAATCCAATCCGACCTCCTGGAGCCCTTCTCCGGATACGCGATGCTGGAATCCTCGGTGGAGATTTTTACCTTCGGACTTAGTCATTTTTTCGAGGTGAAAATCCTTCGACCGGGGTAAACCTGGATCTTGATCCGACGTCCATGGAGCCCTTCTCGGATACGCTGGCTGGGAGGTCCCAGTCAACTTTTTACCTTCGGACTTAGTCTCTTTTTCGGAGATTTTCTTTACCGGGACAAACCAGCAAATCAGGCTGGGTCGCGGTTGAGGCAAGCCGGTTAGAGTTGCCACGGCGGGTCGGTCCCTCTATGGAGCTTTTTTACAAAAGTTGTCCAAACTTCTCCAAACTTCTGGGGCTTCTCCCAGATGTCCTTTTAAGGTTCTTTTGGGGTCCACAGCTCACCCCAAGGGTCCAGAAGTTCTGAGATGGTCCTTGGGGGGGTGTAGACTACAACTCCCAGAATGCACCTGGCGCAAACTCCTTTTTGGCCACTGGACAGTGGTCAGCTGGTCGCTTTCTTCAGGAGTTGGTGCAGGGGACTCTGGATAGCAATTTTTCACCTGTAGCAAACAGGGAGTCCCTCCTTGAACCAGTTGAAGCCAGGCAAAGTCCTTCTTGTGGTGAAGCCCAAGTGTGCAGCTGGTGCAGTCCTTCTGAGTGCATGTTCCAGGTGCAGGCCAGGGGTCCAGCAGGGCAGTCCTTCTTCTCCTTTGGTTCTTCCTTGTTGGAATCTGATGGGGATCTGAGGTGTGGGTGCAGATCTGCCAGTTTTATCCTTGCTCCGGGGTGAAAAGAAGGGGGGTCCTGGTTCTCCAATCAGGTGCAGGGTCCTTCCCCCTGTGATGAACACTTCCTGGGAAGTGTGGCAAAAATCTATCCCAGGAGGCAACATTCTCTAAAAATCCATCATGGCTGAATCTGATTTTTGGAGGTTACATCTGGCTGAGCCCACCCACTGGTGTGGCTAAAAATCATAAACACACACCTCTCCTGCCCTCTCCTAATCTAATCAAGGGGGCACCTCGTTGTCTGGGGTTGCAGGATGTGGGGGTGTTGCTGGTTGCTCCAAATGTCCTTCTCTGTCTTTGAAGGCCAGTTTGGCAGCCCTTCCCCTTCCTGCCTCACCATCTGCGGAGGGGAGATTCCCTCCCACAGGCACATTCCTTTGTATGAAGCCAGGCCACTTCACACCTCATCAAGGCAGCTTGGCCAAGCTACTAGAGCTGGCCAACCAGAGGACAGCAGCAAAAACAATGCAGGGCTGAAATGGGCAACTTTTCAGGTAAAGTTTAAAACTCTTTACCTGAACAAGTTATATTAAATCCAACAACTGGAAGTTGTGGGATTTATTACAACAATTAATTTGATACCAAATTCTTGGTATGCATCATTTAAGGAGACTTTAAAAAATAAAATAAAGTCTCCCCATTCTAGCCTATGAATGCCATTTACTACAATGAGGGAAAAACAAATTTGGCTGTTTTTACCTCACCAGGGCTTATAAAACCATTTTTATAAAGTCCCTGCTTATAGTTACATGGCACCCAGCCCTAGGGGCACATAGGGCACATCTTAGGGGTGTCTTATATGTAAAGATAAGGTAGTTTAAGACTTTGGAACTACTTTTAATTCCAAAGTCGAATTTGCATATAACTTTAATTTAAAAGCAGCCAGCAAGGCAGGCCTGCCTTTAACATGACACTGGGCACCTCAGCAGTGCACCTATGGGTGCACTACCTATGCTGTGGTCCCTAAACCTACATGCCCTACCATATACTAGGGACTTATAGGTAGGTTAACTTAGCCAATTATAATTAGCCTAATTTGCATATCCATTTTACACAGAGCACAGGCCCTGGGACTGGTTAGCAGTACCCAGGGCACCATCATAGTCAGGAAAACACCAGCAAAAGGTGGAAAATGGGGGCAAAAAGTTAGGGGGCCTCTGCAATCAGCCCTGTTTTCTCACACACATGTACTGTTTTCTAGATACATACTGCTGATTTGTTGTCATAGGTAAACACAGATCATGCTTGTGCACCATGACCTAGGCGTGTCTCACGGATTGGAGTCTTGTTGGACTGGAAGTGGCACTCAAAGCACTACCCTCGTAATGCTGGAAGGCTACCACCTTCACCAGGAGTTAAGCAGCAGAAGTGCGGTAGTGGTAGTATGCCAGGCAGTGATCAGTAGCAGTGAACAGGTGCTCTTTGCCCCATGTCTCTGGAGTGAGGCCTACCAGCTAACTCACCTTTTTACATGCTCTGCTGCTGTGTAATTAACTTACCCTTGGCCTACATCAAGTAGATGTGGAGTGTTGTACGGTGCAGGAGTAGTGACTGCACTGGATGTATGTGTGCCTGGGAAAGGTATGGCACAGGGATAGAGCAGTGCTATGTGGTACATGTGGGATTAGTGCATGTGCTGAGCGTATGTATGCCTGCCAGGTGAAGACATGAGGATTAGAGGAATTCCCCAGTAAGATGTGTGTGTATTGCTTCATTCCTGTGACCTATGTGGGACACACTGGAGGAAGGGCCCCCCCTTTAAACTTCAAAAGGTTGCTCTTTGATTCAGTGACAAATTAGAAGGAAGGAGGTGGACAGGATATGGGTCTGACAAGGGCATCATAAAGAGTCAGGCTGAGAGCCTGAGATTAACCTTTTGATGAACATTTGATTGTGGCTGACATTCAGGTGTGAACTCTGGTCACTCCCATGAATTGTGGTGTAGGTCAATCAGTTTCAAAGTTTTGGCAAAGTGGACAAAGCAGAAGCCCAAAATAAAATTTCAAAGACTCAGACCGTAAATCACATTAGAAGAGAAGGTTGAAAACCCAAGCTTTGCCATCTGACAAACAGCCAGACGGGCTGTGTGAAGGAAAGCTCTGCAACACTTCTGCCTGTGACCAGGATTGGGGGCAAAGTCTTGCTGATCTCCCAGCTGGGCGAGGGGACATCACTCCAGGAAAACCAAGATCACCTGCCCTGGAGCCTGGGGCACCACCACCTGCCTTCTTGCCTGGACCAGTGTGCTCTGTGAGGAGGAGAAGAGTACTGGACTGAGCTAGATCCAGTAGGAAGACCTAGTACGAGTACCGCCTGTGTGAGGTGTGAGGAATTATTTGTGCATCGATCGGGACAAAGCTCATGTCAGAATTGCTTTTGGTGACTTCTGTATGGCAGGAGAGGGCTGCTGTAGACTGAGCCTTGCAATGAGCGCTGTGCGGGGAGCGCCAAGTCTGCACCACCTTGTAGAGATGACCTCGTATATCAGAAGGGCAACCATGGAAATAATCGTATGACTCGAATACCAGGACTCATGAACACCTTAGTGGTGACCCTGTGTGTAAGGAGGAGCCTGTTGTGGTGTGGAGCTTTACACCGGAGGAGTCTGCATTGTGGACGGAGGTACTGTGGCAATCCGGTATGCCAGGAGGGTCTGCAGGTTCTAACTTACCAAGGATATTGGCCCGTTGCCCGGGACTGGGTGATGCTGTTGCCAATGTATTGACCCTGCCAAAAGAGATCTGTTGTGACTGACCCCTGAGGACCGATAGGAAGCCAAGGAAGATGTCACACCCTCGCTAGATTCCAGGCTGGAGCTAAATGACTGAATTACCCCCTTCTTCCCCCCTGCTCACCGCTGGGGAGAAATTTACTTACTGCATCTTCTAGAGCTGGAAGCTGCTGTGATCACTGGGGAGAACAGGCCGCACCACTCAGGAGAGTGAGCCTTCTCCTGCCAGGTTCTGTTGCATGTACCACAAGCAATCTGACTTCTCTGAGCAGGATCTGAACTCCTGAGTGCCCGTGCTCAGGGAACTCACTGAACCACCTAACACTTCCATGCAGGCGTGGTAAGACTTGAACTGGACCAGTGGGCACTGAGGGCTTCACTGCTGAAGGTCCTGCTGCATCATAGATTCATTTGACTAATTTGTAAGCACGGCCTATTAGTGAGCAGTGAAAGGGGAATAACCTTGACAATAATATAAGTGAGAGGATGGGACAGGGACGTGCCTGACAACTACTAGACCCCTGACCTCATGGGGATTGTGTTATTGCTCATGAATTTTGTTATTCCTTTGCATGTGTGGAAAGAGAAATAAATCACTTTTTGTTCTTACAAAAATGAGTATTTGACTGGATATTTATTTATAGTTCAGTACTGGGTCCTTTGCCTAGTTCCTTAGGATCCGGGAAATCAGGGGTAAAAGGCCTCAACCACCACAGTTGGGCCCAGTACCCCTTGCATTCCCCTGGCGGTCTGAAAGGGGTTCTGCCAGGGTCCATGTTCTTCCTTGTACTAGGGCCCATGTGTTGGAAAATGGGTTATTGGTAAGGGCACCTACACCTAGCAACAAGCCACCAACCTCCACTTAGGTACAGTTAGGTCTCAGTAAATTAATCCCAGCTCAACCCTTGGTAGCTTGGCAACGAGCGTCAAGGCTTAACTTAGGAGACAGTGTGTAAAGCATTCAAATATCACAAAACAGTAATTAAATAAAACACAGGAAACAGTTTAAAAATCCAAAACCAATTTATGAAAATAGTTTATATTTTTATCTTTAAAATGACACAAAAACGAATAAAATCGGATAAAGGGAACCGGAGATATGAATTTTTAAAGAATAATTATTTTTCTAGCGCTTAGAAACAAAAAGCGCCAATCGGGTCATCTGGTTGCACCACGACCGGGGCAAAGTCAAAGTTTCAGGCCGACCGCGATGGAGCCCTGCTCGGCTACAAGTCGCGGGAGGCCTCGGTTAAAAAGTTACCTTCTGACTTAGTCTTTATTTTGAAGATTTTCTTCAGCGGGACGAACCTGCCAGTCGAATCCGACCTCCTGGAGCCCTTGTCCGGATACGCGATGCTGGATTCCTCGGTGGAGATTTTTACCTTCGGACTTAGTCGTTTTTTCGAGGTGAAAATCCTTCGACCGGGGTAAACCTGGATCTTGATCCGACGTCCGTGGAGCCCTTCTCGGATACGATGGCTGGGAGGTCCTGGTCAACTTTTTACCTTCGGACTTAGTCTCTTTTTCGGAGATTTTTCTTTACCGGGACGAACCACCAAGTCAGGCCGGGTCGCAGTTGAGGCAAGCCGGCTAGAATTTCCGCGGCGGGTCAGTCCCTCTCTGGAGCTTTTTTACAAAAATTCTCAAATCTTCTCCAAACTTCTGGGGCTTCACCCAGATGTTCTTTTAAGGTTCTTTTGGGGTCCACAGCTCACCCCAAGGGTCCAGAAGTTCTGAGATGGTCCTTGGGGGGTGCGGACTTCAACTTCCAGAATGCACCTGGCGCAAACTCCTTTTTGGCCACTGGACAGTGGTCAGCTGGTCACTTTTCAGGAGTTGGTGCAGGGGGACTCTGGATAGCAATTTTTCACCTGTAGCAAACAGGGAGTCCCTCCTTGAACCAGTTGAAGCCAGGCAAAGTCCTTCTTGTGGTGAAGCCCAAGTGTGCAGCTGGTGCAGTCCTTCTGAGTGCAGGTTCCAGGTGCAGGCCAGGGGTCCAGCAGGGCAGTCCTTCTTCTCCTTTAGTTCTTTTCTTCTTGAAATCTGGCGGGGATCTGAGGTGTGGGGGCAGGTCTGCCA
Source organism: Pleurodeles waltl (assembly GCF_031143425.1). Lineage (NCBI taxonomy): Eukaryota > Metazoa > Chordata > Amphibia > Caudata > Salamandridae > Pleurodeles > Pleurodeles waltl. The sequence continues at coordinate 397,485,603 of NC_090440.1, read as the reverse complement.
GTTTTATCCTTGCTCCTGGGTGAAAAGCACGGGGGTCCTGGTTCTCCAATCAGGTACAGGGTCGTCCCCCTGTGATGACTACTTCCTGGGAAGTGTGGCAAAAATCCATCCCAAAAGGCAACATTCTCTAAAAATCCAACATGGCTGAATCTGATTTTTGGAGGTTACATCTGGCTGAGCCCACCCACTGGTGTGGCTAAAAATCATAAACACACCCCTCTCCTGCCCTCTCCTAATCTAATCAAGGGGGCACCTAGTTGTCTGGGGTTGCAGGATGTGGGGGTGTTGCTGGTTGCTCCAAATGTCCTTCTCTGCCTTTGAAGACCAGTTTGGCAGCCCTCCCCCTTCCTGCCTCACCATCTGCTGAGGGGAGATTCTCTCCCACAAGCACATTCCTTTGTGTGAAGCCAGGCCACTTCACACCTCATCAAGGCAGCTTGACTAAGCTGCTGCAGGCTGGCCAATCAGAGCACAGCAGCAAAAACAATGCAGGGCTGAAATTGGCAACTTTTTAGGTAAAGTCTAAAACTCTTTACCTGAACAAGTTATATTAAATCCAACAACTGGAAGTTGTGGGATTTATTACAACAATTAATTTGATACCAAATTCTTGGTATGCAACATTTAAGGAGACTTTAAAATGTAAAATAAAGTCTCCCCATTCTAGCCTATGAAGGCCATTTACTTCAATGAGGGAAAAACGAATTTGGCTGTTTTTACCTCACCAGGGTTTATAAATCTATTTTTATAAAGTCCCTGCTTATAGTTACATGGCACCCAGCCCTAGGGGCACATAGGGCACACCTTAGGGGTGACTTATATGTAAAAATAAGGTAGTTTAAGACTTTGGAACTACTTTTAATTCCAAAGTCGAATTTGCATATAACTTTAATTTAAAAGCAGCCAGCAAGGCAGGCCTGCCTTTAACATGACACTGGGCACCTCAGCAGTGCACCTATGGGTGCACTACCTATGCTGTGGTCCCTAAACCTACATGCCCTACCATATACTAGGGACCTATAGGTAGGTTAACTTAGCCAATTATAATTAGCCTAATTTGCATATCCATTTTACACAGAGCACAGGCCCTGGGACTGGTTAGCAGTACCCAGGGCACCATCAGAGTCAGGAAAACACCATCAAAAAGTGGAAAATGGGGGCAAAAAGTTAGGGGGCCTCTGCAATCAGCCCTGTTTTCTCACACCATGACATACTGGCTACCCTACTGAACAGCACTAATTGGTAATTTCGACCACCCATAATCTTCTCACATGTTTACTCCTAACTCGTAATCATGGCCTAAGAGGTATGAACTAAGGAAGGTTCAAAGCTATATGTAGTAGGGATGGAATTTTTAAACCATTCATGACATTGCTTTCCATACCGTGAACAAAAAGGGCGCCCTCGTTAAGTCACTTACAAATGAACACTGAACTGAATGATACTCCAATCATTGATTCATTTTTGCAATCAGTAGCTTCGCCGCATTCCAGCAATCCAAAAAAACTCACTGACATAAACAAGCATTTGCAATGCAACGGGTCTCGTGTTTGTTCGAGTTAGAGCTATTTGCGTTTTAAACTCCTAACTGGACTTTTCTTGCCGGATAAACAGAAAAGCAAAACAGTTTTACATAAGCGAGCCTAAGGCCATCATGAAGCATGACGGAGATACACAAAAGGAAACAAGTTCTCTCGCAGTAAAAACATATCAGCAAAAGTGCAATTGTCCATGTAACCGGCAAAAGTGCAATTATTTATGTAACCGGCAAAAGTGCAATTAGCCATGTAACAAGGTCCATGTCATGCAAAGCGCTCGACTACTGCCCATAGAGATCGGGCTCCCTGCGAAATATAGAGAAAAAGTAGTCCAGAAACTTTACGGAAAACATGGAGTCTTGTATGTTTTCAGTAGTTGGCCGGTGCCTTCGATGAGGGCTAAACAATGGAAAAGGCATGATGTATGCATGCTTTTCACTAATGAAATTAAGTGAATTGTAAAAGGCAAGGCCACGAACCAACCAAACTTTTGGGCGTGGTTAAAAGCCCATAGAGAGATTACACCAGGGACAGAGCGTTTTGCGCTTGACCCTAAAAAGGGTAGTGAATGGCTTGTGACCCATGATATTGGGCTACAGCACCATTTACTGCACTCGAGCCTCAGGTAACGGAAAGTTGCTTAATGGGTGCCGTCTTTTTTGGACCCGTATCTAGTTTCTAGTAGACCTTATTTTGAGATGCCTAGGCTGCAAAACCTGCGGTCCACCAGCCTCAGTCGTGGCCCTTGTGATGGTTTCTGTGCAAGTACCACTCCTAGAACGTAATTACTTAATTGCAGCCTGCTTCCTCTGTAGTAAACCTTGTGACATAGCTAGCGCTGCACTAAACCCCAATGACAGAAGAGTTGTGAGGCGCTTGTTCTCTTCTGAGCCAGGTGGGTTCCAAGTATTCTTGTGACTTGGAGGACATCTAGTATAGAAAATGTCTGCTTGCTTAGCTTGGTTAGTAAAGTTTAGGTTTGTCCTTTCAAAATAGAGATTGTTTTTGAAGACTTGACATTCGAGTGGGCCTTCTCACAGACCCAGAGAGGGTAAGACCTCTTTGAGGCTGTAAAACATAGCCATAAAAGTCTGATAGTGCTTTGCAGATTATTATGTGACTTGTGCATTTACTTTGCTTTTACGGGCTATACATTTGGTGGAAAGTAGAGCTGGATATTATTATCAATTATGCATTTCAGCCAATTGAGCTGACACAATATTTGCTGCTCACTCTATTGTACAATGTATATATATATTTTTATCAATAATCTTCAAAGTTGTAACAGTTTCCAGTCCAGTATCCATATATGATGACTATTTGGTGCTGGTAAATTCGAAGGAGGTGCGATACCACAGATATTTGGTTAAAAAAAAACAGCGTCTTGGGAGAACACGTTGCATCCACGGAGCAGGTCTTTTTGGGTAAAGAACGTGTTACATGCAGGTAGAACAGGTCATCTACTGCTTGACCTTTTGCTTGCGCCTGCTTTTACTTTGTGTTACGATGTGGGGTAAAGTCAGAGCATGATAATTTAAAAGATGTCTCCTTGCATCTGGTCTGAAGGTTTTTGTGGTGGGCAGCACCAGATGCTCCCTTTGCGTAAATGAACTGGGGGATGCCGAGAAGCGGTTTGGGTGATGAGTGAGGGTAAGGTGACCATCTGGCACTGAGGCAAATTCTGGACAGGACTGTAAAAAATTCAGGACAAAGGGTCAAAATTTCAAGAACAAACGTCAGTTTTAGAGACACACCCAAGAGAGGCAATGACTCACTATGTTGTCAGTGCATTTTTTAACTCTTTTTTTAACATACCACTATTTATTTCCTGTGATCTTTTTGTGATTGCCTCCTGGTATGCTACATTCAGGTGTCACATTACGTCCTTGTTCAGTAGTAAACTAATGCCCTTCAGCACTGTGTCTATGCCACCACCCCTACCCAAATCTTCCCAATATTTCTTGAAGAGAAAGTAACAGCAACATTTTGATTATGTTTCTGAACATTTAAAAACCCCTGGAAAACAGTTTGGGAAACGTTAAGGTAATTAACCTTATGCTAATTTAAACAAATTGAACAAAAATATCTGGCTCACCCCAAACGCCCATGGACTTTCAACCTAAATAAATTTTATGAGGCAGGGCAGATGGTGTGGGCGACAGTCTCACACCTAATGTCAGGATGTGAGGTACCCACAACTTGTCTGTAGCCTCACAGCACTCGAGTGTATGTCTGGGACTCTACATTTATCTCAGAAATGGGAGCCAGGCTACCAATCAAAGATAATAAAAGAGGAGGATGAAATTGAGATAAAATGGGAGATCCACAGCAAGTGATTCAAAAGGTCGTTCACTGTGAGGGTCAACTTTCAGTTCAAAGAAGTTTTTGCACTTGAATGTTTATTTGTCACTAATGTTTGTGCCGCATTGAAACACTTCACATCAATTGAGCACCAGCGCAAACGTTTGGTAAACGTGGGCCAGTATGTTAAGCAGGGGTTGTGTGGTGCACAATGGTGCAATAGTTGGGGCAGTTTCTGGGGAGAACTTGAGGCAGGATCTCTGAGAGCTGTGGCAGCTTTGGACACGCAGAGCCTTCTGCTGGAGTGGGAACTATGAACAGCTGTGGCAAAGGGCTGCAGAAGCCACCCTTGTTTAACTCTGTAAGCCTAGCAGTTTCAAAAAGAAAAAAACACAATTTGCAGTTAATAATCATGAATCTTCTCATCTTCCCACATTCCTAGTCAGAACCTCAGGATTTACACGCTCCGCCCCAGTGTTTTTCTTTCATACACCAACCTATTTACTGGGCTGGAAGTGCATAAGTTAGATGCTCATCTGACTCCCTTATTTGGATCTTTCACCGACCTATATCTTAAGTTGCCCAGATAAAGTGGGTGCGCCCTTGTCAGTATGGCTCTACTTATTTACTTAGAGTTTTTGGAAAGCAGTGTCTCAGGGCACTTCCTAGTGAAGCGATGTGAGGATGTTGTGCATGCAGTCAGTAGATCACAATATTTCGTAGATGTCTTGCGCACCACTTTAAACTGGACTTTTTCCATGACAATTCCACAGTGCATACATCAGCGGCGGCTGCTGCAACTCAAAAGGTGAGAGGGCAGACACGAGGGGAGAAAATCAAAAACTAAAAGAAAATAAATTAAACTTACCTTCAGGGACACAACAGCTTTGTTCATCACTCCTCTTTTGTCGATGTGGTGTCCAGCATTTGCTGGGACACCAGCACAGACTCCCCAGCAATCCTGGCTCTGCTTACATGCTAAACATAGCATGTAAGCAGCGTCAGGATTGGTCAGAGTGGCAGTCACTGCCACTCAGACATAAGCCTGGGGTCTATGCTGTTTCTCCAACCTGGCTGTGTACACAGCCAGGTTGGAGAAACTTAAGTACGCATGTGTGTTTGACCAGCCTCAAACGGCAAGCCAAACACACATGCACACTTAGGTGCACTCTCCCTCTCCCACCTCCCGTGGCCCAGCCCGCCCCTCCCTGCACTACTATGCCAGAAGCAGAAAAATTAAACGATAGAAAACTATTGTTTTATTTTTCTGCTTCTCGCTCAGCCAGTGGGGCGACGCTCCTTTACCATAGTGAAGGAGCCGCCCCTGGCATACATCCTATGTTTTCAAAGTAACTACAAAAGACTTGACAGCAGGCAACCTATATTAGTTCCTTAAGATGCCCTCTGGGTGGTGTGTGATGTAGTGGGCTTAGGAATACTGATGATAGGGTAGCAAACTCAGTGGTGGCTGGTGACACTTGAAAGTGCTAGGGCATAAAATTTGGGTATGATTTTTATATAGCGAGTGAAATGAGCAAGCCTAATGGACAAACGTGGAGTCCAGGGTGGGTCCAGGGTGGGTCAAGGGTGGGTCCCCCTCCCAAGACAAAATTGAAAAAAAATGGAAAATGGTGCATTTGAAAGGAAATTAATTTAGTGAGGAAGCAAGGTTTATAAAGCAATGTGTAACCTTGAAATATTAAACACATTAAAAACTGCCTCATATCTTACTGCAAACAGTTATTTTAATGTGCAAATTGGACAGCGTGACAACGTCAGGCCCTTTAAAGTGTGCGCTTGTGCAGTGTCTTGCACGTTATGCGGCCTCAACTTTGGAAGAAAATGTTCTAACCAGGCATCTGGAAGCACCCACAACTGCTGGCTGCAATCAGTCATACAGAAATATGTGCAGACAGGTCTTTAAGTGGAATGAAAAAAGTGGGGGCTCTGTAAAAGTGACATGTAAAATAAATTTATTTGTTTCTCTTAGTGTGCCACCCGACTGTATTTTTGTTTCTCTCTGAGATGTTATTGCATCCAAAAATATAAAACAACAACTGACATACCCCTAAAACGTGTCAATCCTATTGGCTTTGTCAATGGTTGTTATTTGTTTAAGATAAATGAGTAACAACAATGATTTCTTATAAATAATTAACATTGGAAATGTTTCAATTCTGAAATTGTGAGACTACGGATTAAATATTATTGAGGCCTTTGGAAGGAGTATGGCATTCAGTTATGTGTGCTTTACGTTAGATATGTATGCCCTTTTTCTCTGCACATCTCACCCATCAGTGCATTTTCAATTTCCTCTCTTTCCTCTTCAGCACCTTCTTTTCACTGTCACCCTAATGCACTACCTCGCATCTCCTTCATTTTACCATCTCAAACATACACCCACACACATTTGAGCACTTTATTTCCTTTTACTTTTGCCTTCTAAATATTTTGACCTCTTTGCACAACCTTCGCACACATTTACAGTGAATTTCAATTGTAGCTGGAATTCATGGCCATTGTTCTGTGTCCTTTGCAGAGGCGCCAAAACACTGACAGGCACTTTGCTTTGCCTTCAGCCTCTGGATCAGCACTCTCAATCACAGCCCCTCATAAAGACCTAGCACAAGTTAAAGTATGCACTAAGCAAAAGTATTAAAATGCAAGAAAAGAAATACAGAAACTAATGAAACAGCTAACGCTCTTAGCAAATGCAACATTAAGCAAAACGTGAAAAAATAGAGGAACAAAATCACTGACACACATTACCTTAACATTTTTAACATTCATTGTTTGCAAATCAGTCTATATTTTTGGCATTAATGTTGAGGCCAGGAAGATGGTGCCTGTTTTAACCCACAAAGCAGATAACTTCCTTTCCTGTAAGCACATATTTCTCGCTTTGAGCATGACTCGGATATGTGGATTAACTTTGCAAGGGAAATCAGGTCCCTGCTTGGCTTTTGGAACAATTTAGCGGAGGAACAAATACAGTAGCTCCACTTCTGAAGGGGCCAGCGATCTGCATTCAGGGCCTAAGGTGTCAAAGTGGGGGAGTAACAAGGGGTCTCAGCACAATATAAATAGCGCAAGATGAGCATTATAACACTTACCATTATCAAGGACAAGGCATTAAACCAGATGTGCTTGCATTCACTCCTACTGTGTGACGAATGGGAAAGGGTGGGATAGATGCCTGTCCTCACGCAGGAATGAAGACTCCAATGCCCGAGGCCAAGACGCTAAATGCGTCACTCTAGTATAGTCGATACCACTGTAGACCACAATGGAAATTAAGGGGTTTAGAAAGTTAAGCCCTGCGTCGTGCGTCACAGTGCAGAGAAATTGATTTACTGCCTGGCTTCCGTCTCCTACTTAAAAGCGAGGCGGGCAGGCAGACTGGGACAGACAGCCCTGAGTTAAGTACATTGATTTGTTTAGAGATACAGTAGTATCTCTAAACAAATGGATCTATTTAATATTTTTTTTAATGTTGACGTGAAGGAATTTCAGAGAGGCTCAGCCCTTTAGGCTTAGAGGAGAAACCACTCCTGAGCAAACTAGCACTATGCCAGTAGGGGCCATGTTGTATAACTGGGACTTTCTATTACAACTCATTGTTAACAGGTGTATGAGTTCAACTGGACAAAAGGAAAGAACACATGACTATAACTTCCAGAACACATTATGGTGTTAAGTGAAATCCTAGTGGGTCATTGCCTATGTCACCAAAGTGGAACACCATCTACCGGTTTAAAAAATCCACCCCAACCCTGGCTGAAGAGTTAGTGAAGGCTCTGCTTGTATATACCTAGCATTCCCCCGGCTACAAGTAGAACTGGGGAATCGCAAGTTAGGCAGGGCAGAATCACTGCTGGTTTACAGCAATGCTCCTGCTTCACCAAACTCTAAATAAGACCCATAGTAACCTTACATCATGCAGCTGGATGAAAGTAGTAACTGCCAGAGAGAAATGACAGTTGGTTTGGGTACAGAATTATCACTAAGCAATGGGTGTTAGTTTTTATAAATTTGTTCAAGAGGGGGGAATTGTTCAGTGGGGAGCACATTTCCTAGGCAAATGTGGCTCAGAAGAGGTGAGTAATCAGTCCCTTTCAAAAGTTTATATTGTCTCCATATAGTCTGAGACTGGTATTGTGGACATTCTAGAGTAAAGACCAGAGAACTTTAAGGTCTCATCCACAAACGACTTGCACCTGGTTGGGTGAGACATAAGTAGGCTCATTGTAAGCATCTGGGTGCATTTTGAACCTCTGAGTGATAGCCATTGGTATGATCGTACAACACCTTATGAACAATGTACACAATTTAGAACTGCTTTAGAACTTCTAATTCTCCTTTAATGAAAGTGTCATGAGGCCCATTCATGGACTCACTATCGGTATGCCTCATTTCTTAAAATTATGTCTGTACATTCTCTGACTGCTCAGCGGGCACAAGTGCCAGGTGTTGTTTTCTGTCCATCCAGCAATCGTTCCCAGACTCCATCTAGTCTGAGACTGGTATTCTGAACATTATAAATTAGGTCCCATAGTGTTTAGCTTTAGAGAGGAGGATTCTAGCATAGCTGATCCATCTGTGGAACAGATTACCTCCAGGGCATGCAGCCTGTGTAAACTGGGTTTACACTTTCCTATGAGAACCACTTGATTATGCAAACAGAGGTATGGGGTTCGCTGCTCCCAGAGATTATTTTTATTATTATTATTATTATTATTACTGATACTACTACTAATAATAATAATAATGATAATAACAATAACAATAATAATAATAATAGTCTTCCTGGGCATGCCATGACAGGACAGGCTCAGATTTGCATTATGAGGGCACTATTTTCGTCATACAGTTTTCTAACTACCATTCTGATTTTTATAATTATTGCCAGTATTGTAATTGCATATAATTTGCTTCATAATAGACTATGGGGGTTATTACAACTTTGGAGGAGGTGTTAATCCATCCCAAAAGTGACGGTGAAGTGACGGATATACCACCAGCCGTATTACGAGTCCATTATATCCTATGGAACTCGTAATATGGCTGGTGGTATATCCGTCACTTTACCGTCACTTTTGGGACGGATTAACACCTCCTCCAAAGTTGTAATAACCCCCTATGATAGTTGCAATAAATATATTGTGTACTTTCATTGTGTCTTTTTTACCATTGCTATGGATATGTATGGCTGAGATAATGTATGAAAAGGACTGACCTGTTTCACCACAGTTCCCCGAGAGGGGACTAAAGCGTCTTGCTTTTTGGGTGTGTTATACGGTTAGGTGAACTGTGGCATATAATTCTAGAGCACATTCAATTGCTGAGTCTAGATATTCTACTTATGAGAGGGAAGCCTTAGCTTGCACTTGGGCTGTTGAGTATTTTAGGATGTATATGTCAGGAAATGTTTTTATTATCGAGTCAGATCATAAACCACTTTTAGCCCTGCTTAACAGCAATGGTACGGGGAAGACTTTGGCTCGTCTTTTAGGATTTTGTCTAAACTGTATGAGTAGAATGTCCTGACTTGGTATATTCCAGGATACTGCAATGTCCTAGCTGAATGCTTGTCAAGACTTCCTGTTGGTGTGGTCAAAGTTAGGACTGAAATAACTGAGGAATGTGTGGTTGCATAAGTTGATGATGTCCTAGCATTGTGTGAGAATGAACTCTCTTTTCAGAAATGGATGGATGGTTGTAAAATTGATGATGATTTAATTAAAGTTTGTGATTTCACTAATAAGGAATGGCCTAGAGAAAGGCAGGTGCTCGGGAGGTTAGAGATGTAATTTCAGTTTCTGATGGTATTGTTCTAAAAGAGGATTGTATTGTTCCTCCCAAAAATATTTGCCAAGCTATTATCAGGTAGGCTCATTCTGGACATCTTGGTGAAACACTTACCAAGAAAAGAGTCAGGGAAATATGTTGGTGTGCCATACAAGGATTCTGAAATAGTGGGTTTTGTAAAACATTGTATCATTTGTATAAATTTAGAAAAATCCCTTAATACCAGTAATGTCAATGTTTGTCATAAACAGTTTCCTGATCAGCCTTGTGACAAATTAATTTTAGATTTATTGGGTCCTTATTTTGATTTCTCTCAGTGCAAGGTTTATGCATTTGATCTCATCGATTATTTTTCTAAGTGGTGAAAGTCAAATGGACAAGTCAACCTACTACTGACACAGTTATTCAGATTTTCAGAGATTGTTTTATGAGGGAAGGTTTGCCCAGCAATGTTGTTACTGACAATGGTGTGAAGTTCACCTCTTTGAAATTGTAAAAATGTTTGAAGGACAGAAACAATTGCTTGTAAGAAGACAGTGCTTTTTTCTCCCAATATGAATGGTTTAGTAGAGAGATTCAATAGAGTCATTGTGAAGGGAGTCCAAGCTGCTTTGGCTAATAAGGTTGATGTTAAGGATTTTATTGCTTAAACATTTGGGCTTCTGATACTATGAGAAAGGGCCTCTTTTGACATGGTTAGCCCCCCACTTTTTGCCTCATATTTGATGTGTTTTTTAAAGTTGTTAGGACCCAGGGCCCTTGCCAACCATGTTCCATGGGCCAGATCTCTTCCCAAAACTGTTGTGATGCACTGGCACAATTGGCAACACCTTTAGCTGCCACTATAAGCCCCTAGTAAATGTTACTTAGGTACCCAAGGCATGTGGTACTAAGCGGAGGGCCCTGAGGGCAGAAGCACAGATTGTGCTACCCTCAGAAAACATGCATCCGAGTGAACCTCGTACTGCCATTGCAGGCTGAGTGTCCTGGTGCAATCCTAAAATGCAAAACTGACATGGCACACAGCCTGTATGACCTGTCCCCTACACACTGCATGCAACATTGGTAAGTCACCCCTCTTGCAGGCCTTTCAGCCCTAAGGCAGGGTGCACTATACTGCATGTGTGGGCAAAGATGCACGAGTAATATACCCCTACTATGTCCTTCCCAAACCTGGTACATAGTAAGTGTAAAGAGCAGCCATTTTAAATGCATGTGCTGGACACTGGTCAGTATACGTTTTCCAGCTACACGATGGCCACTCTGAGTTGTTTGGTATCAAACTCAGAACAATAAATCCAAACTGGTACCAGTATTGGATTTATTGCAAAATGTACCCAGAGGCCACCTTAGAGGTGCCCTTGCAAAAGCTAACTAACCTTAGCATGGTTGCTGGCTGGTCACAACAAGCCTGCTACCACCAGACACAATTCTGGACCCCTGGGGTGAGAGCCTTTGTCTCTGGGTCCAGAAACCAAAGCCCTTCCTGGGCAGAGGTGTTACACCTCCTACCCCATGAATGTGCACAGCCCTGCCTGCGAGCTTCAAAGGACTTGCTGCCCTTGAAACTCAACCCTCAGCCCTGCTGCTAGCAGCAGATGACTGTCCCCCATTGCAAACCCCCACTTTTGGCAGGAGCAATGGTGGGAAAATGAACAAAGAACAGGAAGAGTAGCCACCCCCAGCCTGCACCACCCCCAAAGTGTTTCATATGAGGTGACCCCTCTATTTCATTTTTTTCTATCTTGCATGGTAGGAAAATAGCCAATTAGGGATAAGGAAGTGACCTCACGTCCACAGAAAGTGGTCACATAGTGGGGGTAGCCACCCTAAAGTAGGCCACTACTAGGAACCCCCTAAATGCCCACTAAATGCAGTATTTAGTGGACACCCCTGGACCCCCAGATCATATTCTATGGACACAAGAAGACCAGCTAAACAAAAAACACAAGAAAAAGGCGTCAAACCCTGCCTGCTGCACCCAGGACTCAACAATCACTGCTGAGGGGTTGCATGGACATCGATTGACCCTACAAAAACCCCAGAGGACCTCCAGCCTTCTGAACATCACCAAGGACCTCCCTCCAGAGTGAAGGCATCACTCCCTGCAACCAAGAACTGACTGGCCATTGACCAAGGAACTGGACATAGCAGTCAAACTAAGTTCCACCCAACAGACCCAAAGGACAAACTCTGCAAGTGTGCCAAGTTTGGTGGCACTGTGACCTCCAGTAGCTGAATTGTGCAATAGTCAGTGGTACTGGACCCCAAACGTCAGACACAGAGAAGAAAAGTCCACTCCAGGCCTTCCCAGGACCAGAAGTAACCCTCATTCGAGGGACTTCTGGACACATAAGAACCACCCGCAGATTGGCGCTGCTGACCTGCAATCCACCCTCAAAGTGACCTGCCTGCGGGTTTCAAGGGCACATTTGCACACAGGTCTTGGCTGACCTCTCTGCTCTACAACAGGACTCCCTGGCCCCTGCACCACAGAACCAGCTGCGCTCTTAAGGTACTCCACCCCCTGTGACCTCTACCCTACAAGGGGACCCACCACACTCACCTTGAAGTCCACCTGTGCAGTGCATTTCCAAGTGGTCCTCCTCGCATGTCCGGCACCAGCTCCAAGACTTTCAGCAGCTGCTCCTGCTTCAACTGGGAACCACCTGAACTTCTCCAGCTGGCCCACAGGACTACTTGATGACCTAGATCTTAAAACAGAAGGAGACATTGATTTCAACTGCATTTTTAAAGCTTTCTCCCATTGATTCCTTTGGTGAGTAATTACGCACAAAAATAAAATTTTTGCTAAATTTTGAAAAATCATAACTTAAAAAGTACTTACCCGATTTTGATGATATTGGTCTTAAAAATGTCATAAAAATCTGAAGTATTGTCGTAAATTGGTTTTGAGTTATTCTTTTGAGTATGTGTCCACATGTACTGATACTGTAAGTACAACAAATGCATATCTACCACAAACATTAGAGCATTAGGTGGTCTAGTTCTTACCTCTGTAAACCAACGCATAGATGCCCAGACTCTCGGCACAATGTGCATCATTTTTGCACACCATGTAGAGAGCCAGGCTCCTACACATCATTCTGACAGCTCTGCCACTGACTTTTCCCCTTTTTCCATCCTGAAAGGAGGGTGCCTTGTACTGTTCTCAACCATTTGTGGATAAGAAAAAAAATGACCCTTTACTGATCTCAAAGAAATGCATGACAAGGCTAAAACCAATGTCATGAAAATCTATGGTGACAAGGTGGATGATATCATGGCAAATTCTCTAGAGTTTATAAAGTCATCAGAGTGGGAATATCATCTGTGAATCTTAACAATGATATACGGTAGATGGAGTGTGTGCAGATTGGCCAAAGTTGTTAAGAGGTTGTCCGATGATTCCAATATTAGAGAGAGTGCTTTATAAAATCATAATTGCTCTAATCTTGATATCAGTTTAGATTTTTGCTCAAAATTTAATTTTTTTTCAGCTGGTGTTGGAGCATCTGTTCCTGAGAGCTTACAGGGTGAGTATGGAAAAACTGTGGGTAATGCATTTTGTGACAACAATGCTTCTCATGAATCTGTTGCACATGTTGTAAGGAAATCCACAGGCAGGGCCGACTTTAGCGCTGGTGGCACCCTGTGCAATAGTGATCCTAGGTGTACCCCAATGACCACCTCCGCCATGGATTCCCTCACTACCACTGTTTAACAGAGCCACTCAAGTTTCCATAACCATGCTCTCTCCAATGCAATTTATTAGTTTGATAGCATCACTCATACCAGTGTAGGGTAGGGTGTCAGAGCACAGAGAAAATCAATCCCATGTGTGTAAATCAGTTTACAGGAAATGTTATGTAAGACAGAGGACTACAAGCTGTAGGAGTCACATGTCATCCATACTGGTAGGCAGTATAGTGTAAGAGTGCTTGGTCTGGAAAAGCACAAACTCAATTCAAAATGTAACACCATGGTTGGTAGTTCTCTTTAATAATAAGAATTGTTTTTTACACAAATTAATCCATTTTGCAACATTAGGATAATGGGGAAAAATCATAACGTTCTTATCTACACCTTGCTGTTTGCATGCAGCTCTTTGATGACAGGTAATAGCTTACTGTTCTTTATTAGGATTTTAACTTCTAAAACGCAAGTAACAAAAGGATCTCTCTGAAAAAACCAGTAGCGCTCTGGCCTTTTAACATTATGTGCACTTTGTGATCTGCATGGTGCACATTCTCTGCAGCAGACATAATAACCCTCTGCATTACCTTATGATGAATCAAAACTTTCACTAGACAGAACATCGATCTCTCGCCAGAAATAACATTAATAACGGAGTTATCTTGACATTTTTATTGTTGGCTGAAAATAGCTGGAGGCAAGGAACACAGCAGCAGATGCTTTGGAAATCATAATACACTTGCAAATAGGGTGCACCCACCTGAAGTCAGCACCCGGTGTGGTGGCACCGGTCGCACCGTCCTACAGCCAGCCCCTTCCACAGGTACTTCTGCTGATAATTTGAATTTCAACTTTGAACTTACCTCCAATTTTGAGGATAGCCTTGCTTTCAATCCAAAGAAAGTACGTCTGAACATCCAAAAAAGGGAAGAAGTGTTCCTAGAAAATTTGATGATTATGAGTTGCATGTAAAGAGGCCTGTGGTGATTTGTACGTTGCTTTTGTTCCATTATACTTGGTTTAGTACGTTATTCTCTTGTAGGTTCTCATAACATGTTTACATGTAATTTCAGCTGCATGCATATTGTGGAGGCTGAATTCCAGAATGTATTGGTTTGCATTGTGACTTTACTTCCTGTTGCCAGTTACTTGCTCCTGTTTGGGGGTGCTATTCTCTTTCCGCTGCTGGGGACATATTTCTCCAATTAAACTTGTTGTTCGTTCTGGTGCCTTCGTTCTCCTTTCTTCAGACTGTTGATACAGTGCAAGTTGTGCTTCATCCAACCCGTAATAATGTTTAAATCAGTAAGCAGGTTTTGTCTCGCCCCTGTCTGTACCTGCACGCTCACCTGTGACCAATCCTCCCACCAGGTATAGCTCCTTGGACCCAGCTCCAGTGCTGACACAAAACTGCCCATCTCATCCTCCTCGCTCTCTCCTCTCTAAACTTCTGCTTTCTCTAGCACTCCGGCTATCTCTTTCTTTCTCATTTGACCACTTTCTCTGCTTCTTTGCCTTTTGACTTCCTTCTGATCCTTCGGTTTGTCCCTCTTTCACCTTTCATTCAAGGCACTTACCCACTTGCCCTTGCTCACTCTGTCTTGCCTTTACAACTTTCTTTACTCCTCACTCCCTCTTTGTCTCTTTTCTTATGCACTCCTTCCCTTTTTATTTATCTTTCAAACTCTTTTATTTATTTGCCCGCACACTATTGCCGTGCTACTTTTCTTCACCTTTCACACTCATTCTCAATGTTTTTCTTTACCTTTCACACACATTTTTTGCCACTTTTCTGTGCTTTCTACACTCGCTCTTTGCCACTTGTTATTGAATTTCCCACTCATTCATTGCCTACTTGGTCTCTTTAGACTCTTGCCCTTGGTTCTTTGGCCTCTCACTCATCCTTTGACCTTTTAGCTCCTTTACATTAATCGTGCCCGGTCTAGTGCTTCTACCACCCTTAGCTCCTCGTTCTTTGTCCTTTTTCAGTTCTTTTTCTCCTCTTCCTTCCCTTGTCCTCCTGCATCAGGCTTTACCTCTTTCTCTCCCATGCAGCACCTGCTTCCCCCTGCTCACTAAGCCCTGCCCATTGCCCTCTAACCTGCTCCCCCTTCCTGCTCCTACTTAATGGCAGTCGCAGTGCGGACCAGCCATTAAGCAAACTTCACCTGGCTTCTGCCTGTACCTGCGCACTGACCTGTTCCCGGAGCTCTGATTAGGCATAGTCCTTTTGGACCCAACTCCAGCACTGATACAAGGCTTCCCACCACAACCTCCTCTCTCTCTCCCTTCTAACTTTCTGCTCTCTTTCTTACATTCGTGCCTGCTCACTCCCTCGTTTCACCACTTTCTATGCTTCTTTGTCTTTTGACCTTCTTGCTCCATGTGCTTTAGATTATTTGACCCTTTGCTCAGGACTCTTTGCCACTTTTCCTCTTGCTCACTCTGTCTTGCTTTTGCCTTTGTAACTCCTCACTCTTTCTTTGTCACTTTTCTCAATCACTCTTTTCCATTTTTCTTTGCCTTTGACACACTATCTTTTCTTTGCTTGTCACACTCTTGCCTTGTCGTTTTTCATCCTTTTCTGTTTTTTAGGTCCCCTTCGCGCACTTCTCCACCTGCTGCAGACTTTCTTGTCTCCTCTTCCACACAGCACCAGCTTTCCACCACTGGCTAAGCCACACTCATCACCTCCATCTCTTACTTATTACTGGCCCCAGCGTGGACACAGAGTGGATGCCTGCAGAGGGTGTGCCAAAGGCAAGTCTGTTGGTGCCTCTCCACCCCCTGCCCGCACTCAGCACCATGACCCCTAGTCCTCCTCTGACCCATTTCCCCCATGCTACTCCTCTGATAACTTCCTCACCCTGAACCCCAGACACACATTCTAATGCTGCTGCTGAGCCTCGCCAGCCAACAGTGAAGGTGTGTTCTCCTGCTCCTCTGTCCACTTCTCCTGCACCTCTACATACACGTCTGACACTCGCCCTACAGCTACCTCACCCAACATACAATACACACACAACAATGCATCCCTGCCCCCCTACTCCCTGCCTCACCCCTATTAGTGCTGTCTCCTCCTCAACAGCTGCTCCCTTATAACACATGCCACTGAAATCTGGGACCAGAACCATCTCCTGCGCAGACACTGTAGCCCCACTCAAAACCACCAAGGCCACCAGAATCAGGCCACAAGCAAACTGGTATACAGAAGAGCTCAGTCTCAGCAAAAAGCACTACAAGCAACTTGAACACAGAAGGAGACGAAGCCACTATGAGACCAAGAGGAGCACCTATGGATCAGCTCACAGATATTACCACCAACAAATTAGAGCAACCAAATGTTCCTCTCTCATCGAAATAAGCACCATCAGAGCCAAGGAATTCTTCTCCATCATGAAAGACATCTCCTCTCTGGCAGCAAGCTCTACCTGCGTCACTCCCTCACAGGAGCTCCTCACCCAGCTGTTCCTCTTCTTCAGGAACAAGATCACCAGCATCTACAATACCTTCAAACACAAACCAAGCCCCTCCACCCTCACAGCCCTTCTGCCTATCACCACCACCACTCAGAAGACCAGGATGACCTCATGGCCCACCATCACACTCAAAAAACAGCAGCGACCATACACTCCATACAGTCTGAGGTGCTTTTGGACCCATTATGTCTTCAGTAAAGCGCCTGACCCCATCAGCACAGCCTTCCACCCAATCCTGAATGACTCGATCAACACAGCCACCTTCTCAGATGCCTTGAAACATGCCACAGTTTTCCCATCCTAAAGAAATACTCAACTGACCCTAATGTTGTAATTTAGTAGCGATTAGATTAAGCATTAGTAGAAGACATCTTGAATTTAGCAACTATTGTGAACATTTCGCGGAATCCATTTTGTATTCATGGCAGTCATTATCTCTGCCACATGCTGCCATGTGCTCGCCATGTGCTCTGTCCTACCTTCCAGTTAACTACTCTTGAAAATCTGTCTAGTGACAAGTTATATTTAGCATCTCCCACTTTGCACATGCCCAGTAAGGTCTGCAGCTGTTAGTAATTAGTAACCGATAGTAATGTGTCTACTAGTCCTTGAAAATTGTCAGCCCCTCATACCTGTCGACTGTGCATTTCCATATGACCTTATAGGTATATAAGTCTTGCTTCTATAATTGTACCACCTTCTTTTAGCCCCTGAGTGGGTATAAAAAGACCATGCTCTCTTAGTTCAGTGTGCTACTTCAAACATTACCGAAGGGTGCTGTTTAAACTGTGGTACCACCTCATGAGGTTTAATAAACTTTGTCTTTTATTTCAGTTTCTGTGCCAACTTCTTCCTATATGGTCTGAGGACTTTGTGCAGAGAAGGGCAAACCCCTTGCACTAGTAGGCCTTGCTAAGGCTTACTTCGACAAATTGGCACCCGAACAGGGACTCATCGGTGACTCGGACGCCCAACCGATTGGTCGCGACGAACGATTGGGATCTCGCTGCGGACGATCAATGCCTGAGGAGACCCGAGTCTTTGCAACCACGGCGTTTTTCCCTTCTTTCTGATTTGACCATCCAGGTGGTGCCGGTCCTCGACTGAGATCCTTTTTGTTCATTCGTTGTGCAGTGACCATTTGGTCGATTTTAGAACTTGGCAGTTGGAACCTGGACGCCCTGTGATTGGTAAGAGACATTTTACGGCACTTGCTGTGGGTTTTGATGCCTTTGTTTCACCACTTACTGTGGCTCTCGTGTTTTGGGTGATTAGTCAATTTGTGTCCTTTGAATTAATATATCAATTGGAATTTATATAGGCAGGTAATGAGAATTTTCTCCAATTTAATTTTGATTTGAACGGCACCTTAAGTGCTACTTTGATTATAATACTGCATATTCTGCACTATTTTTGGCATGCCTGTTTTTAGCGCACTTCGTAGGATGTGTTGCTTTTGTAATGGTACCAATTTGAGACTGGGAGAATCGCAATCGGCACCCCCAGAGGGGACGCCCAATAGAGATATGTATGTTAAACATGGTCTTTCTTCTATAATGTACAGCACATTATGGAATAAATACACTTGTGCAGATCCTGAGTTACGTTGGCCTATGCATGGGTCATTTGATTTGCAAAAGATTGAGTATGTGGAACAATGTATGTGTAAGCAAAGGTCTAGGCAAGACATGTTTGACTGTGTACGAATGTGGGAGAAGGAAGTGCGTGGACGAATGAAGCGTGAGTAAGCCTTGCTTGAGAAAGAGCAGCGGAAAAATGTATTTATGAAAGCATTGGAAATGAGAAAGAAAGAAATAAACGATTTAAAGGAGACAGAAGAGAAAGAACGTAAATTACAGTTAACTGGCCAATACACTGTTCGGCAACCTCTCTATCCTATCCTTAATAAACCGCACAATGATTTTTTGTTACTAGATCGCCCTCCACCTCCGTACGTCGTTCCTTCTGCCCCTCATGAGTTAGCTGAGGTCTCCGGCACAGAGCAACAGAAGATACGAGACAGTCGCTCTATGTTGCCTGCTGACCGTGCATCTGAGCTTAGATCTACTGCTCGTAAAACAATTCGTAGCGTTGTCTCTGCTTCTGAACTTTTAGACAACATGAAAGGGTGGACGGAAAAGGAGCAGCTATAATTTACTGAGGCATTTGGCACAGAAGTTATTGAACTATTTTGGAAATATTCTGATGAGTTAGAGCCCGATGATGTAGCAGCTGATCGTAAGCAAATACGTGATGGTCTTTTTGTTTTCTCCCAGGTGGCTGATGCAATCAGGCGTTTGGTGAAATTATGTGTTGCGCCAGACCATTTGCGAGAGGAGAAAAGGGCCATGGATGTAGTTTCACGGACATCTCAGACCGGCGGGGTGCAAGCTTCCATCTTCGGAACAGATAAGACTATGATAGTTCACGTGAAACCAATGCGGGAGGCCGAGCCTTTGTATGTTCCTCCCAAAGGATCGAGTACAAGTGATGATAAAACTTCTGTTGATGCTAAGGGTTATTTTATTTATAATTGGGTGTATACTCCTTGGAATAGGGCAGATGTAATGGCACTTAAAACAGCATTACCTGACCCGCGGAAAAATCCAGCCGTCTTTTATGAGGAAGTTGAGGGAGCAATTAGTTCTTGTACTATGACTTTGGCTGACATTGATTTATTTTTCGGATTGATATTACCGCCAGATATGTGGGGAACTGTTCGTAAAGTTGATGATCGTGTAGTTTTAAAGACAAAGGTTATGTTGGCTCAAGCATATGGTCCGCCTTTTAGAGGTAGTGATAGAGGTGGACGTGGATCTTATAGTTCTTCTTACACTCGTTCGAATTTGTCTGTTGATCAGTGTGTGTATTGTAAGAAATTTGGGCATTGGGCTACCGATTGTCCAGCACTGCGTGTTCAGCAGTGTTCACGTGGTCGGGGAAAAATGAGAAATCGCTCAGGATATTCAGGGCCTAGAAGAAGCACGAATGATCATGCTAGGTTTGAGGCTAATGAACGAAGGCAGGATGAGTTTAACACTTTTGATAGATGGAACAAATACCAGATGTCTAACTATGTGCAGCCTGATTTCCAAGATTGTGCTTATGCATAGGATTGCCTAGGATGGGGTAAGGAATCAGTTGAAGTTCCAGTAGATCAGAGGAGTACCTATGTTACAGCACATGTTTTGGGTTCTACTGATCAGTTTCTGGTTGATACAGGAGATACTCGTAGCGCCTTGTCTAAACAATTGATTCCAAGGGCTCCCCTGTCTGGCTCAACCATTACATCGATAGGTTTCAATGGAACACCTTCCCCTAGCCCATTGTCACAATCACTTGCATTCCATGTTGATACATTTACTGCTCCATGTCCGTTTTTGCTTTCTCCAAATACACCATACAATATTGTGGGTCCTGATATGCTCAAGTATTTCAGGGCTACAATACGATGCTCTCCTGAAGGGGTGCATGTTATTTTGAATGATAATCATCCTGTGATGGAAAGAGTTTGTCTTGTTAAAGAGGATATTGCATTAGCTTCACTCCCTAGTACTTTGTGGGCTACTTCAGATACTGATGTGGGACAAATGATTATTCCACCGGTACATATTAGTGTCAAGGAGGGAGCTGCATTGCCACGTTTGCCTCAATACAAAATTTCACAGGAGGGCTAAGAAGCACATACACGAATTGTGCATGATGTTATTGCAGTTGGAGTTGTTGAGGAAGTTCCGTATAATGTTTGTAACAGTCTGATTCTTCCTATTCTGAAAAAGGATACTGATACTAGGATTTACCGATTCATTATTGATTTACGAGAAGTGAATAAGATTGTGGTACCACAATATCCTGTGGTATCTGACATCACAACACTTCTTACTTTGGTTCCCCCCGACAGCAACTACGTTCTCTGTGTTAGACTTGAAGAATGCTTTCTTTTCGATTCCTATTCATCCTGACAGACGATATTTGTTTGGTTTTACTTTGAATAAACGATCATGTAGATTTTGCAGAGTTCCTCACGGCTATACTGAGAGTCCTAGTATTTATAGTCAAGCGTTAAAACGAAAACTTGATTCTTTTGTTGTGCCTGAAGTTGTGGCTCTCATACAATGTGTTGATGATATTTTGTTGGCAGGTGATACCCCTGAGCAATGTGAAAAGTGCACTTTGTCCTTACTTTCTTTTCTTGCTTCACACCATCATAAAGTGTCACGAAAGAAATTGCAATATTGTCACCTTTTGTCTAAGGAGGGCTGTGCACTTACATCAGATCATATTCAAGCAATTTTAGACACACCAGTACCCTCTACGCAGAAAGATGTTCGTGCATTCCTTGGTCTTACTTCTTTTTGTAGGCAATGGATATTAGGGTTTTCACACATTGTCAAACCTTTGCTAGCACTTTTGACTAAAGATACTCTAATGCCCCTCCCATGGACAGATGAATGTGAGACTGCTTTCCGGCAGCTACGACAAGCCCTTTGTTCAGCACCAGTGTTAGCTACTCCAGATTACACGTAGCCTTTTGCACTTTACGTACATGAGAAAGATGGATGTGCACTGTCAGTTTTAGTACAGACAATTGGCGATAAGAAGCGTCCCTGTGCGTATATTTCAGCAGTACTTGATGTTGTCGCTCGAGCGTTGCCTGGGTGTTTTCGTTCAGTTGCGGCAACAGCTGTGTCAATACGTCAGAGTGAAGGGATAGTTTTGTCACATAAGCTGTTGGTGTTAATACCCCATGCGGTTGATGCTCTTTTAAATCAAACAAAGATGCAACATTTAACTAGCGCTCACCTGACAGGATATGAATTGACATTGCTGGCTCCTCACATTACACTGAAGAGATGTGCAACACTAAATCCAGCCACTTTGTTGCCATATCCGGTGACTCAGCCTCAGTCACAAGAAATACATGATTGTATATTCCTTACCGAAGAACAGACAAAGGGTCGTATTGATTTGCAAGATACGCCCCTTGCAGATGTAGACGGGGAATTGTGGGTTGATGGGTCTTGTTTGAAGTTGCCAGACGGTACGACCTCAGCTGCATATGCAATCACCACAATACACACGGTAGTGGAGAAGGCTCGTATACCACAGAAGTCAGCTCAAGCAGCTGAACTAATAGCTTTGATACGAGCATGTGAGCTTAGTACTGACTTATGTGTGAATATTTATACAGACAGCCGCTATGCTTTTGGAGTGGCTCATGATTTTGGTTTGCTTTGGAAGGAGAGAGGCTTTCTCACATCCCACGGGATGCAGATAATGCACGGAGAATTAGTGCATAACCTCTTGACTACATTGACATATCCAAAGAAAATAGCTATTGTGAAATGTAGTGCACACAAGAGAGTGACCGATAAGATAGGGCAAGGTAATGCCCTTGCGGACCGCGTAGCACGTGAGACTGCGATGCAGCGAAGTACTACTTCTATGTATGTAGTGAAGTCACAAGCTGAACATTGGCATAATGCTATACAAGACGTATTAGATATACCGAAATCTGCTTCTGTGAAAGAACGTGAGCAATGGTCTGAAGAAGGAGAATTGGATAATGAGGGTTGGTGGCGGAATAAGCAGATGGATGAATGGAAATTGCCTATAGCTTTTGTACAACCTATTGTTCAGATGGCACATGGGCTGGCACAGGTTGGAGCTTCAACAATAACGAAGTTGCTTACGCAAGTTTGGGAGCATCCAGAAATTTCCAGTACAACTAAGAGAGTAGTACAGTCTTGTTTGATCTGTTTACAATACAATCCTGGAAAAGGGACACGAACTCCTGCGGGAGGGTTTGCTACACCAACTGCACCTTTCGAAGTTCTACAAATGGATTATATTCAGCTTGAACGCTGCAACAATTTAAAGTATGTCTTGGTGGTGGTACGTGCCTTCAGTAAATGGATAGAAGCATACCCCACAAAGGATAATACTGCCATTACCACAGCGAAGGTGCTTTTGAAAGAATGTTTCCCTAGGTTTGGTGTTTGCAGACTTTTATGGAATAATAACGGACCTCATTTTGTTGGGGAAGTTATTAAGTATGTCCTGAAAGGATTAGGGATCAAACAGAAGTTTCATGCGGTTTTCCACCCACAATCAGCAGGGTTGGTGGAAAGGTATAATGCTACTTTGAAGCTGAAGTTAGCGAAGATACAGGCTTCCACATCTTTAACTTGGCCGGATGCATTACCGTTGGAATTACTGTCTATTAGGTCAGTGCCACACTCTCGAACAAGCCTTACCCCCTATGAAATAGTATTTGGAAGGCCAATTAATATTTGGGGAGTTCCTAAGCCAAATTCTGTATATGATGTACCTTGTGTCCTGATGAATGATTATTTGGCACAGTTAACCAACAATTTGGTTTCTATTCATCAACAGGTTTGAGAAGCACTTCCTGACAGATCTACGGGTGAAGGCCATGAACTCCGACCTGTTGACCAGGTGATGATTAAGTCCTTTGAAAGATCAAGCAGCTTGGAACTAAGGTGGCAAAGCCCAGAACAGGTGCTCCTTGCGACAAGGACAGCAGTTTGAGTGACAAACCGAAAGAATTGGGTCCATAGTACTCACTGCAAGAGAGTGCTACCTACCTTGGTGGAACCTGCTGTGCTGACCGATCATCGAGAGATTTTGACTACGGAGAAAGGCTGTGCTATATCACCTGACGAATCTGCGGAGTTCTTCCCGGACCATACAATTTCTGGAGTGTCGCGATTTCATTTGAGACCGAGGAAAGAATATGTAGTGCTGAAAAAAACTGGTTGGGCTACCGCCCTGGGTTAGAGAAACGGAGAGCTAATGTGGCAAGGTGGGGGGACCAGCCATGCATTAGAGTAGTGACACCCGTCTAGGCCCGTGGTGAAGAAATCAGCGGATAAGAGTTCCAACAATTGTTTTTAATTAATTTCTGGAAGGGTCGATTATCACTGTTGCTAAAATGAATAACAAAGTGATCATTAGTACTATGGGGTTTGTTGTTGTTTTGCTGGTTATAGCAATAATCACCTGGTTTGTTGAAAAGAAGGCTCCTGCTCGTGAGTTTTTTGTTGCCACTACTCAAGTACCAGAGGATCACTATTACTTTACGCTTCTCTATCAGGAGCAGAAGCACCATCAATCGTACCTCAATATTACTTTCATTCAGATGTTGCATCATACTCATAATGCTACAAATACTACCAACTGTTGGGTATGTGGAATGATACCTGCGCATCAAAAGGAAGGAGGAACACCTTTCATTCCTCTTCCTTTTTCACACAATTGTTCTTGTCAAGCTTGGTATATGCTTTTGTTTGCATCTGGAAAACATACAGAGGGCGGACTTCTTTTTTACCTTAATAAAGTATGCTACCAAGACAAAGATGTGTAACCCCAAGCCAAAGGAACTAAATGGGAATGGGAAGAGTATCAACCGGACAATGTTTCAACACCATATGTCTTCACAAATATAAGAGACTCTGACAACCAAGAACAATTTGTGATTTCTGTTAAAAAACTAAAGCAGATTTATGTATACATAGCAATGGGCGAATTCCAGTGGGGATAAGCGATTGTACCTTGATTTTAACTATTGAGGGTGTAAATAAAAGTAGTTTTACAGCTTCACATAATACATATTTTGTTTGTGGTAACTATGGATATTACCAACTACCTGTTGGGTGGAAAGGTGTGTGTTATGTATCTTTTCTATTACCCCCTGTGTTTTTGGCACCTGCATCATGTCACCGAGATTTTAAACTGTTCAACGAGATCATTAAAAATAGATATAAAAGGACAATAAGTACAAATGAGGTAGACCAAACGGACACTAGCCTGCAACAATATGTTGATTTTAATTTAGGGTTTTTCTCCTTTGTGGGTGCTGCGTTAAACAGTATGAAAGTGAGACACTTGACTATGGTTGTGGAAGCTGTTACCAATCAGGCAGCTCTGGCACTTGGGAATATTACAGAGAAGCTCCAAATTGCGAGGATTGTAGCGCTCCAAAATCGTATGGTACTAGATGTGATATTAGCTGATCGAGGTGGTGCATGTTGCATCATCGGTAGTAGTTGCTGCGTTGTCATTCCAGATCACTAACCTTCAGTATATGATGCAATATCTAAATTGCATAAAATTGCTGCAGAAATTCACACAAAGACTGGTACTTGGACTTTTTCTGGATGGTTTTGGGCTCTTGTTTCTGCTTGGGGCTGGAAACTACTGACTATCCTGTGTGTAATGATTGCAATATTTTTCACATGCTGAATCTGTATTCAGTGTGGTCCAATGTTCTGCTCCATGTATATTACTGCTTGTATGCCTACCAAAAGAAATATTACAGAAATGAAAGCACAACAAATGTTAGATAAGGAGATAGCTGAAATGATGAGCACAAATATACAAGATGAATATTTAGATTATCCCAGAAAGACGAATGTCTTCAGCTAATGCTGAAAGGGTTGTCTGTTGTAATTTAGTAGTGATTAGATTAAGCATTAGCAGAAGTCATCTTGTATTTAGCAACTATTGTGAACATTTCCGGAATCCATTTTGTATTCATGGCAGCCATTATCTCTGCCACATGCTGCCATGTGCTCGCCACGTGCACTGTCCTACCTTCCTGTTAACTATTCTTGAAAATCTGTCTAGTGACAAGTTATATTTAGCATCTCCCACTTTGCACATGCCCAGTAAGGTCTGCAGCTGTTAGTAATTAGTAACCAACAGTAATGTGTCTACTAGTCATTGAAAACTGTTGGCCCCTCCTACCTGTCGACTGTGCATTTCCATATGCCCTTGTATATAAGTCTTGCTTCTATAATTGTACCACCTTCTTTTAGCCCCTGCGTGGGTATAAAAGGACCATGCTCTCTTAGTTCAGTGTGCTACTTCAAACATTACCGAAGGGTGCTGTTTGAACTGTGGTACCACCTTATGAGGTTTAATAAACTTTGGGGGTTATTACAACTTTGGAGGAGGTGTTAATCCGTCCCAAAAGTGACGGTAAAGTGACGGATATACCACCAGCCATATTACGAGTTCCATAGGATATAATGGACTCGTAATACGGCTGGTGGTATATCCGTCACTTTTCCGTCACTTTTGGGACGGATTAACACCTCCTCCAAAGTTGTAATAACCCCCATAGTCTTTTATTTCAGTTTCTGTGCCAACTTCTTCCTATATGGTCTGAGGACTTTGTGCAGAGAAGGGCAAACCCCTTGCACTAGTAGGCCTTGCTGAGGCTTACTTCGACACTAAGACACTAGTCAATGACTGTCCCATCTCCCAGTTGCTCTTCCCCTTGAACATCATGGGGAAAATCATGAAAAAACATCTAGCCACCCACCTCAACACTAGCCACCTCTTCGATACCACTCAATTTAGATTCAGACCCCACCACAGCACTGAGACTGCCCTAATCACAATCATAGATGACATCCGACTGAGGAAATACCGTGGCCCTAATCCTACTGGATCTGTCTGCCAACTTTGACACCAAGGACCTGGGTTCCGCTGCCTTTGCTTCTTCCTTGTAGGTTGCACTTAGTCAGTGAGCCTGACTCTTTTCACCTTGCTGCCACCAAACTCACCTACTGAGTACCACAAGCATCCTTGCTCATCTCACCCCATTTACTACTTACAGGGCACCACTCAACACCATCATCTGTGCCCACAGAATCGACATCATATTCTACACAGATGACACCCAGCTTACCCTCTCCCTCTCTAACAATACACCAAACACCCAGACCAGATAAGAGGAAAGAAGTCATCTTTGGCAAAGACACCTTGCTATCAGATGGTACTTGATTGCCAGCTGAACTCAGACTCACGGCTAACCGGCCAGTCATGCGAACAACCTCAAAACAGTGGCTGACAACCAGCTCATCATGACTAGCCAAGTAAATGCATTTTCTGCCTCCTGTTTCCACACATTCAAGATATTGAAACATATTTTCAAGGGTCTTCCAACCAACATTCACAGAACCATCACTTAGTTCCTCATCATCAGCAAGCTGGACTACAACAACACCCTGTGTAAGAATCAGTGCACAACTGACCAGAAGTCTGCAGACCATATGGAACTCAGCAACCAAACTCACACCAAGATAAACCCCCACATCACCCACACCTCAAAGACCTCCACTGGCTCCCAGGCCACAAATAGACTCTCTTCAAACTCCCCATGCATGCATACAAACCCATGCACAACTTCAAATCCACTTACCCCAACAATAGCATCACCTTTCACAAACCTACCAGACATCTCTGCTCAGATGGGCTACTACTCGCACGAATCCCTTCAACTTGCAGAACAAGATCCGGTCGACATGCCTTCTCCTATCTCGGCCCTCAAAGCCTGGAACGATCTTCCCGTATACATCAGAGCTGCCTCCTTAGCTCTTGAATTTCCCAAGAAACTGAAGAGATGGCTCTTCACCTATGTCCCAGCCCTGGCTTGGCCTCCATAGCTCATGTTTTCAGCATCAGGATACACTTCTTGTGAGTCATTCTTTCTACATATACACAAAACATACATAACTTAACAGCAATCAACTTGATGTTGTTCCCCAGATACCTCTTCACATGCTTGGCGTGACCTGTGTGGCGAGCTTTCCAGATGGCAGTAAGCAGAGATATGTTGAAATTAAAGAGAACTGAGAGAGAAGGAATGGTGCTGCTTGGGTGAGTCAAGTGTTTATAGTGTATTCAGAGAGTAAAGGACTGATTTTAGCTTGTTATTTGGAGCTATTCATGGAGGAGGTTTGCTCTGCTAAGCCCAGCTCCCTGCAATAATGATTGTTGACAGGTGATCAGGATGTACTTTGTGGTTTTTGTAATTGATAGCATAAAATGCATTTCTGAAGATCACAAATAGCATTGCGCACAACTGGAATATATTGCAGTCTGCAAGAAGCTCTCCTCTGCGTTTTTTCTGTCACTTGGCGAGGGCAGAATCCAGACTGGAAGTCACTTACCAGGTTATTGATCAATAGGTGTGGAAAGATTTGAGCCGTTACCGCAGTTTCAAATGTTTGAAAGAGGTAGGGGGTGACAGAAATAAGCCTCTAACTGTCCATGTTGTCAAGGCATGCATCATGTTTTTCAGGAGTGACTTGCATAATTTTGTTGGGTATATCCCCTGTATACAGAGGCATTGATGAGGTAGTAGTGATGCAGACTCTGCAGAAAGGCCCAGAGTTATGACCGATTCAGTTGCTGAAGATTTTTGGTGGGGCCCGAGGAGGGCTAGATGGTTAAAGGCTAATGCAGTCGTGTAACAAAGCCTTAGCGGGCCCCCCCTGCAAAGAATGGTGAGGGGCGGTCCACAATGCCCATTCCCTCGCAGTCACCTGCCACCTTATAGAAGTACTTCATCTTTGCTTCCAGCATCAGTATGACATCAGCAGGAGCTTCCATGATACGTTTAGCGTTCAAGAAAAAAGTTATCCTTGTGGGATTAGCATGCTCTAGATAATTACACACAGAAAATCGAGTTGTGTTAAGTTTTTTTTATTACAATTTAACTTTAAGGGCTGCGTGAATGTTCCCTGCACTGACGCCTAAATAAGTGGGGGTTAGGTTTGTAAGGAATGTGCTGATGCAGATTAAATCTAGTCCCCAAAATGTGAAAATTAAGCAAGTTATTTCTATTTTGGCAGAGCAATTTAATGTATCATAAATTTGTGGCGCTCGCATTGTTTGAGACTGACAGTTCCCCTTGCCATTAAGGGGGTCATTCTGACCCTGGCGGCCGGTGGCCGCCAGGGCCACCGACCACGGGAGCACCGCCAACAGGCTGGCGGTGCTCCCACGAGCATTCTGACCGCGGCGGTTCAGCCGCGGTCAGAAGCGGCAAGTCGGCGGGCTCCCGCCGACTTACCGCTGCTCGGGGGAATCCTTCATGGCGGCGGAGCGCGCTCCGCCGCCATGAGGATTCTGACCCCCCCCTACCGCCATCCTGTTCATGGCGGGAAAGCCGCCATGAACAGGATGGCGGTAGGGGGGGTCGCGGGGCCCCTGGGGGCCCCTGCCGTGCCCATGCCGATGGCATGGGCACGGCAGGGGCCCCCGTACGAGGGCCCCGCAAAGTATTTCAGTGTCTGCCTTGCAGACACTGAAATACGCGACGGGTGCCACTGCACCCGTCGCACCTTCCCACTCCGCCGGCTCGATTACGAGCCGGCATCCTCGTGGGAAGGGAGTTTTTCCCTGGGCTGGCGGGCGGTCTTTTGGAGACCGCCCGCCAGCCCAGGGAAAAACTCATAATACCCTCCGCGGTCTTCTGACCGCGGAGCGGTATAATGGGGGCGGAATTCTGGCGGGCGGCCTCCGCCGCCCGCCAGAATCAGAATCACCCCCTAAATCTCTTGTTGTGAGTGCCCAGGTGTAGCACCAGTTTGTCTGTGCCTCAATGCGTGCCCCCTTGAAGTTCAAATTTAGTGGTATTTTAAACAGCATACAATAAAGCCCATGACAGACATAATGCAGATGTAGGTAATGGCCTTCGCAGGCATGGGTAATATGGGTAATTGCTATTTATGAGTAATAGCTAATAGGGCCACTGAAATTATGAGATTCTGCTGCTGCTTTGTTTTCAACATTAATATGCATTTGGTACATACCTCATCATCTGCTGCATAAGCTACAGATTTTGGCAAAACATTTTTTTTCCTCATTCAAATGCATCAAAAGCTACTCAATTCTAAGTGACATGTACTGGTGTGCAGTGGAAGGCCCTATAAAAAAGTTGACCAGCCACCTTTCTGTTGCTTTTTTCGTGTTTGTATGTTAAGCTGGTACAAATTAGGTCAACGTTTTACCCAGGAAGTGTTAACTTGTTAAAAAACTTACACATTTATGAAGTAATACTATCACAAAATGTGACACTTTATGTCCCACAATTTGCCTTTTCTTGCTGCATAATTAAGTCAACCCTGCTGCATAACTTGGTCCTTCCATGATGCATAATTTCAATGTCCATGGTAACAAATTTGAATTACTTGTCGGTGGGTTCACATTCAGTGTAGACATTTTGTTTACTTTTCAATGCATCTGCTTGTATTAAAACAAATCGCAGGTTCCTTCAGAATGCCTCCCCTTTGTTTATTGCATATGCAGGGGACACCATGCCTACATTTAGCTATGACAAATAGGGTTACCAAGTTTAAGTCAGCTTATGTGTAACATTTAATTGTTTACAGCAGCTAATGCATGACATTTTCAGGCCTCATGTGACACTCAGAGTGACACCTTAGGGAAAACGTTGCCTTTGACCCAAGCAGATAATTTTAAAGCACATGTAGCAGGAATGCTCCCTGCTGCATGTTCAAGGACCCTTTGTGGGCAACTTACCCTAATTGTGTCAAGAATTTTACCTAACAATACACATTGACTTTATTTGGACCTCTCAGAATATGACTTCCCTTTCAGCAATAATTCCCTTTCGGCTGCCTGCCACTATCATTGCCTGCCCTATAAAATGATGTGCTTTGTCCCCTTCCTTGCAGCCCCTTAGACACTGCTTTGGTATCACTGCCTGCCTTGTTATACATGAGGAAAGGATTTTATTTTGGAAACTAAAATAACCAATGCTGCTGTACATTCCTGCTATGGAAGCTATCAGTCTGAAAACACAAACATACTTTGTGGAAACGATGAAGGAAAAGGCTTCCATGCTCCACACGTGCACAATAAATTATCAATTGGACCTTACACAGCTACTTCACATTTTTCCTTTTCAGCTATGAGCAGATAATGTATTGCATTCTGGTACTTGTCGTCCTGTCTATAATGGGAAAAGCAAAATAATAAGAGGCAAGTTTCAAAAACAAGATACATCTGACAAGAGAGAGGTTGAAATTTCTGCTTTTGAATCCTGCAACTTAATGTGGTTATAAATATTGAATTTACTACAGTTTTACAGAGACAGAAACTTAATGTTCTGTGAATCACAGAATTGGTGGATAAGGGGTCCCCCAGCACGCTGCTTTAGAGCAAGGCAAGGCACACATTTATAGAGTTCTACACACTGACATCCAACGATGATAAAACAAAGGAAGTACACAAGTGTCTAAGTCTCAGATCATGAGAAAGGAAGAAAGCGACCTTCAGATAAATACAAGAACATAAAGGTTTTCTGCTAAGCAAGCTAACCAACACTTTTTCATCTTCGGAGCCAAGATGCAAAAGAAAGGCTTGAAATGTCACAGAAGAGCACTTCTTTTGTGAGCAGAAAAACATGGTTGCATGAGCAGAAAAACATGGTTGAAACATATTACATTTTACACAAAAAATACCATTATTTCAGATATGCATTTTTTTTCTTGAGGAGCTGGTATCTGTTTCGAGATTTGGTTTGTCCCAATTTCAATCCCATTTCTCTTATAATATTAAAGTTGACAATGCTATAATCTGATCAGGACTGATATTGGTAACTCAAGTACTGGCATGCAATGATCAGGGAGAAGAAGAAAATCCAGTTGCTCCAAGTGTGGGGTAGGTAATGAGATTGTTCTTGTCCTCCATGATGGCTTGGTTGTAGATATTAATGGGGTCTTCTGCTGAGATATTCATGCCACCTAAAAGCAAAATCCTGTTTGAAATAAAGAATGTGTTTTGAAAGATTTTTGAAGACCCCAGGGAAAGATGATTTTTTAGGCAGGTAGTATACAAATGTACATGCAAAGGAAATGGTTGGCTTGTGATGCATGTTTGCTAGACAGATCGGTGAGCTACGTGTTCATTGTTGACTGCTATTGTGACCATCAGGTCATACGTTTAGATGTCTGCTAGGCTTACTCAGCCTTCTATCTTTATTAGGTCAGTACATTAAGTTTTATTAAACTTGGAAATAATAACACCAATTATTTCAAGATACTTAGGAATGGAAGCTGTACAGTGTTAAGTGCTATGAACTGAATACTAGTATTCTTTCTTTAACAGATATTTAAAGCAACCAAATGTTTTAAAGATGGAAGGAATGTGTAGGTTTATTGCTTCTAATATACTCTTCAGTGCGCCTGGGCCTCACAGGGCAATTTGCATTTAGAGACCGTTGGTGACTGTGTTTTTACTGAATGGTGATGGGAAGACATTAAACACACAAAAGGTGATGGGAGTAATGCTTGCAATTAGTCCAATTGCTCGGGGTAGAATTCCAACCCTAAACTATAACACAAGCAACCCAAGACCAATTTTTTAAGTGAGGCGCCTCCTCTAACCTGGCAATTGATCCATATTGGATTTTTTATGAGTAATCTATTATAGCAATGTCTTAGGAAGAACACTACATACAGTTACTTAGTCCCCTCTGGCACAATTTTACATTGTTTAATCACGGTTTTGTTGGTGAAGGGTTCATGGCACTTAATTATAAGTTGCCTCAAACAGAATGATCTTTGAGATTTATGGGAGATTTACAGCCGAAAAATAGATTGGTGGATTAGAGAGAGAGTTCTGGGTAGTGGCCACCAAGATAGAGAAACTTCTCCCACTCAGACTGTCTTTCTTGAATTTGGGATTTTTCAAAAGCAGAAGAGAGGGGGCATCAGTCAGGTTTGGACTGGCATATATGTCAGACTGGCACTGTCTGACATATTGGTCACAACATGTGCGACTATTTCATTGTTTGTGGGCCTGTTTTGCAGTCTGGTGGGTCAGTTTTCACTATTGATTACAGATATTGTCTTCAGCAAGCATAACTTCATGCAGTCTGCAAAATCTTGCAAAGAAAACTACACAGCATGCATTTACAGGCTCGAAGCTTCTCTTATTTGGAAATGCAGGTCACTCTTTCAACTCTAATTGGCTAATGGGGAGTATTGGGGACCACTTTTAGTTTTATGCCCAGGCCTATATTCTGCACCAGTTTGAGGGGGTGGGGGTTTATATATCTTGTGGGAGTGTAAATGTGGGTATGTCTTTTCGTAATATAGATGTGCAAGGCTGTAAACTACATATGAACAGTGCATAGCGCTTCGAAGGAGAGACTGCGCTTGATGGGCACTAGGCTCGCTTTGAGTAAACTGAGCACAGCTTGAGCTGCAATTCGCTGAGAGGAACATAGAGGGCTCTGCAAGCGGCCAATGGCTCTGGAATCGGACATTCTACTAGAAAAACTAAACGTGCAGGATACCGAGGTGAACAGTGCTCACTAAACAATAGTAGTGATTTTCTACTAATCCTAGTCCGACACTGCGATCCACACCAACGTTTCACCAAATATCCTATAATACAGTCCAGTTTCCCTCTCTGCTGTCATGGCACTTATGAGGAAGTATCCTTTAGGCCATAAATTTCACGCACACGTCAGATAGTTGTTGGTGGGAGGGGTGGGATATTGGGATTACGGTTATATTTGCATTTGTATTCTTTGTCTATACATTGTAGCATTGAACAGTCCTCAACACATTGTCAGAATGATGATGCGACGTGTTTTCCATTACTACTGAAATTCTGCTGCAAGATGGGCAACTCTATATAGGTGGCAAACTGGAAATGCAATAAACTCTGTGTTAAAAAAGTGAGCACAGCTTGAATGTGACATTGCGCTTTTTCGGAGAAGTGCACCGTTTTTCAAGCAGGACTCTGCACCATTTTTCATTTCATCATCCGAGCTAGCCACTACTGATTAATTTTGCTAACTAAACGTGTCTCCTTTTGGCGAGGAATGAAATGAAAGTAATTCAAACAATGTAAGAGCTGAGTCGGGTCGGTGCTTTCATGTAACCATTACTGCTCTGTCACACAAAATCAGGGCGCCTGTCACTGCATCACGCCGCCTGCTCGGGGCACAGTAAATAACTTTAATTTATGTGCTGCGACGGCTTATAAAAGAATACACTGTGTGACATGATATAGGTTACTGCAATGTGGGGTTGGAGGGGGAGGGTGGAAGAGGCAAACACAAGGCAGCCGGTGAGTCACTTCCCAAGTTTTTGGATTTAGAGCGCAGCCTCAGGCGCCACAAAAGAGGACATTGATATGAAATCACGGCGGTGCTTTGACCCGCCACCTCATCATTCGATGCAGTCACAATAAAGATCATGGCACTTCCGGTTATTTCAACGGGAGTAACTGTCAATGTCCATGATGACTACAATCTATCTTCTGTGCTTTCATGGATGTGTCGCTCGGCTACTCGGCTATCGCTTCCAATGAAGAAAAGAATGTCGAAAGGTAAGGTAACTCACCAAGGTTTCAAAGTCTGGCAGGGCCGATTCCGCCTTTCATCCCTCTAAAGTGCTTAGAGCAAGTAACTTTGGGTTGTGAAATAGCAGCTGTAATGTCAGAGCCTTTAAACAACATCCAGGAGGCTATTGCACTTGGGGGTCTGTTTACGAGCATGTCACGCATTACAGCGCAGCAAGTCCCCTTGCTGTGCTGCCTGTAGGGAAAGAGCCGTATTTAAGGCAATACGGTACACTCCTGCCTTTTTCCCTGCGTTGGTGCCCTTTTGGCCGCCTAGTGCCAATGCAGGCACCCTTGCACCATGGTGCAAATGTGCCTACGTTGCATTCAGGATTATTTTGTGCAAGAAGGAACACCTTCCTTTACAAAAACAGTCCTGAGAGGCGAATTCCTCTTTCTGTTTGTGCAACAGAGTGCAGCTCACATAGAAAGAGGGAGTAACTAGGAGAAATAAAGACATTTCTCCTTGTTGCGCCTCACGTGGGAACACATATCTTTTTGGTGTATTCTCCGGTCTACCAGTTCTGGTAAATCTGGGAATGCTTCAAAAACTATGGGGGTTGTGTTGGAATTATCACGCAACGCCCATAGAACACCTTCCCAGGGCAGAGTAAGGCAATGCAGCGATTTGTGCTGTTTTTCCCTACTCCATATGGAGTTACTCAGGGCCACGCAGTGGCCTTGCGTGGCTTTATAAATCACGTGTAAGATTTTCACTGTCTTGCACCACATTGCGTAGTGCAAGAGCGATGCAAACCAGCTCATAAATAGGCCCCTCTGTGACCAGTCATTATTTGTGTCAAGTCATAGATGACATTTGGAAAAGCTTGTGAAGTAGGCTTGGCCCTATCAAACAACACCAATTTTGGTTTGGTGTATTTTTCGTTCATAAATTGAGACTTACAGTAAGGTAGAGCATAATTCGCTATTTATTCCACCGGACATTTCTCCAGGTGGCTGAAGCCATTGTTAGCTGGTTTTTGAAGGTGAATTGCTGCTTCCTCTGTTTCCAGCATCCCAGGGTTTATGGCAGAAGGCAGAGCATGCAAAAAGGAGAGAGAGAATGGAAAGAAGGAGATGTGAAAGAAAGAGACATTTAGAGAGGATGGCTGGTTTGAACATTTTGCCAAGACTGCTTTTAGTAAAGAAATTGGGTCTTCTTACCACAGCAAACCTCTGAACTCTACTTGCAGATGAGTAGGATGCATTGGATGACATTTATCCATGTTCAAAATATTTAAAAAGTGTTTTCGTACTATTTTGGATTGGTTATGCACATCTTTAATTATTTAGGGTGGCTCTCAAGCCATCTAATGATGTGGTTTGGAACGGAGATGCAGTCCTTACCGTGGTAAGAGTGAGATATCAGAGATCCTTTTGTTTGGTAAATTATCAGGGTTCAATAGGCCCCTAACGGTTCTGGGCCAAAACGTCACTGCACCTGCTGCACTACTAATAGCTATGCCCTGGTAAAGCCATTGCATTACCTTTTCAAAGGGTGCCAGGGCCATAGATATGTAGATGGCAGGAATCAGTGGTGAATAATCAGGTAGAGGGAATACAGTTTCTTACAACTGTGTTTATAAAATCTTCACAATAGTCAGTCACTACTTAATAATTTAGGGGGTCATTCCTACATTGGCGGGCGGTGGTCGCCTCCCGCCAAGCGGGAACCGCCACTTGGCCGCTCCGCGGTCAAAAGACCGCGGAGGCCATTCTGGCTTTCCCGCTGGGCCGGCGGGCGCCCGCCAAGGGTGCGCCCGCCGGCCCAGCGGGAAAGGCCATGCAACCCAGAAGCCGGCTCCGAATGGAGCCGGCGGTGTTGCAGGGGTGCGACGGGTGCAGTTGCACCCGTCGCGATTTTCATAGTCTGCTAAGCACACAGTGAAAATCATGCTGGGGCCATGTTAGGGGGCCCCTGCACTGCCCATGCGCCAGTGGCATGGGCAGTGCAGGGGCCCCCAGGGGCCCCACGACACCCGTTCCCGCCATCCTGTTCCTGGTGGTAAAAACCGCCAGAAACAGGGTGGCGGGAAGGGGGTCGGAATCTCCATGGCGGCGCTGCTTGCAGCGCCGCCATGGAGATTCAGCCCAGACAGGGGAAATCCGGCGGGAAACCGCCGGATCCCCTTTTCTGACCGCGGCTTTACCGCCACGGTCAGAATGGGCAGGGAAGCACCGCCAGCCTGTTGGCGGTGCTTCCGTCATTTTAGCCCTGGCGGTCGCGGACCGCCAGGGTTAGAATGACCCCCTTAGTCTTGAAAACTTGATGTTAGAGAAAAGTTGGACTGTAGATCTTTTACCTCTTCTGCACCTTGTGCAAAATCACAAAATGCACAAAAGGACTTTAGAAGGTCCATATAAATCGCCCCACTGCCAAACCACACAAGTTCTCGCCTCCAGTAATGTTTGCCGTCTTTAACAGCTGGCTCTGTTCTTGTCCTAGCTTCCATTACTTCTTCTTTCTCTTTTCTTTCTTTCCTCCCAACTACCTCACTCATCAGTTTTGCAACCCACTACCCCACCCATACTAACTCCCACTAATCCTCTCCACCCTGCACTCATGACCTACACTCTCCCCTTCATGAGCCTATTATATTATTATTATTTCCTTACTAAATTTCCTTCCTCCCATCCCTTTACTCACTCCATAATGAAATGGTACAGTATCCTTTGGGTCTACACCTTGCAAGTAAATGGGCAGGGTAAATAGGTAAAAAGGTCAGTACCTTCTCTTCCTATCCTATTTACCCCTCCCTTTACTATTTCTGTACCCCCTACTACCAACCCCCATTTCTTTCTAACATCCCAGTGATGCTCAGGGAGATGTGTAGACCCTTTTAGATGAAAAAAGGATGCAGAATGAAAATATGCAGAAAAATGCAAAATGTCCCTTTCCCGGGTCTTCTTGATCTCCTGCCCTTCGACCCGCACTCTTTTCCTTTTTGTACTTAAGCAATCCATTAACGGTCGAATTCTGCAAAGGCTTAAAATGTCTGCAAAAGGTGCACGGGTTAGTGAAAAGCAAATACAAAGAGCAAAGACATGTTGCTTTCAGTTTGCTTCTAATCGGTGCCACCAAATAGAGTATCACTTGTGCATGATATATTTATAATAAATATGCTAGAAATATATACATACTGCAGTTTATAACAGAAAGCAATGAATATGATGTAACATCCTAATTGTCAATGGGTATGCCCAGACGTGGGTCCCTTGCTCACCGTGCAGATGGGACCAAGCCACACCTGACTGAAGAAGCCCAATTAGGTTGAAACCAGTCTTAGGTTGCTTGTATTCTGGTTCAAAGAGGACCTGGATTGGTAGTTCAAGCTGGGCTAAACCTAACGGAGAAGAACTAAGGGGCATATTTCCAAGTCACTTGAGCCACATTAGCATCATTTTTTGACGCTAAGGCGGTACTAAGGTGGCTTTTCTGCTTCACCATATTTACAAAGTGGCACAATGCATGCATTGCGCCAGTTTGCGACCCCTTGCACCACATTATACCTCCGTGAGGCATAATGCATGCAAGGGGGTGTTCTGGCACATGGAGGCCCTAAAAAATGGCGCAATAACATTTAAAACATTTCACTGTGCCATTTTTCCCATCATTTTTAATGCCTGCTCAGAGCAGGCGTTAAAATGATGGATGCCCATTATATTCAATGGTCCTCCCTGTGCTTTGCTGCACTAGCGTCAAAATTAGTGTAGCAAAGAACCACAATAGCTTTAAAAATGTTGACGCTATTGTGCTTATGACCACCATGGTGCACCATATTGTCAATACAGTGCAACCATGGTGTTGTTAGGTGCAAGTAGGGGGACACAAGAAAAGTGGTGCATCATCTATACTGTGCCACTTCTTGTAAATATGCCCCTAAAACTAATTTGCATATGGCTGTGCCTAATCTGAGGTGGCTTGATGGGCAAATGAACGATGGGTTGAAATGCTACTCTTAGTGACTGCCAGTGGCTAGACATAATGCAAGCATTCCTCCAATCATCTTTTTTGAGTCTGAGATAAGAAATCTTCATCGATGCTGCCAGAGAAATTTCAGCCAAACTCCTTGTGTTCATCTCCCAAGCATCTAAAGTTCCTCTGTCACCTTTCCCCTCAACTGATCTTCGTTTAGTGCTAAACCACAGACTCTCAACCACAGGAATCGAGGCAAAGCATCCACCAGTTCATTTTCTATTCCAATAGTTTTCTTCAGTCAGAGCAACACATTCAGTCACAAAAGCCTCAACTCTCTCATGAATCTCAGCACCCAGAGATCAGATCCTGCCATCTTTTTAATAAAACTCACAGCTGCCTCATTATTAGTTATAAAAATCACACGCCTGTTGGTCAGCTTACAACCCCACAGCACAACTACTAGCAATACTGAAAAGAATTCCAGAAAAGTGATGCCATGTTGACATGTCTTGCAGTCACCCTTCCACCTTTTAGTGCACAACTATCCATTCCATTGCAATACAAATCCACCAGCACCTGAGGCGCCTGAAAATATTCTGACATCATATTCATATGGTTCTAGGAAAATCCATGTTGTCACTCCATTGTAGTTGTCAAGATATCACATCCAAACTCTCCTGTCCTCCATTCATACTTACACTCGGGTGTGTCTGAGATGTGCATCTCAATGCTAAGGCCATTTGTCTGCCGAACGTCCTACCTGGTACTACCACACTATAGGGAAAGTTCAAGGGCCTAGCACTTATTGTAGTTTCTGTAGCTCATATTTCGTCTCTTTGATACCTCCATACAGTAGCTACCTTCTCCACTGGCAGTGTGAAAAGCATTTCTACAGAGTCAAGCTGATCTCCCGGAAAGTTGTTGCGGTGGTAGGGCTCTGTCTTCTCCTCTCCCAGAAGCATTTCCTGTCCCTCATCATTTGTTGCATCATTGTCATGAGCCTCTCACATTCTCTCTAATCTCCTGCCCTTCCTACAAAGAGGGAATTAATCACTTTTTTGGACTCCAGGACCGTCCTCACCATCCATTCAAGGAATACACTGGAACAGTTAAAGCTGCACAAGCCACACAAGAGCCCTTGGGCATGGCTTTGTCTGCGTAAAGGACTCCCTCAAATTGTATCCCCAGTAGGAGAAAATCCACCGGGTAAACTGGTTTTAGGCAGACTGCCGAAAGGATGTTAGCCATTTCCAACTCCAACCTGCTTCCTCAATGTCTAACTAGCCCAAATATGTCATCAAGTCTCTTATAATGTACTGTACAGTCCTCTTTTGTAATTTAGTCAGTCACTGAATCTCCTTCAGACCAAGACAGGTGGTATATTAACTAGAATTCTCCAGCTGTTTCTTAGGAACAATTTTGAGTGGGGAAATCATTACGTTTGGCAGTGGCATGTCCTAGAACAGGTCTGCCATCCTATCCACCTTAATCTTTTGGAAGTTCTCCTCACACTACCACCTCCATCACCTAATGGTTTTTATATTGTCAACGCAGCGCATTTCAGGTGGCTCATGATATGGGATACTAAAGCCTTCTGTGAAACCTTTCTCCTGTGCTTCTGCAGCTGCCCTGGTTGGATACCATTTCAACCACAAGGTCATTATTGGAAATTGGATTATTGGTTTGGGAGGGTGAAACCCTACTCAAGTAGCAATCACAATTCTGGTTTGAATGAAACACAAGCAAATCTCAAATTAACCTGTTTAACCCTCTGGTAGCTAGGCACAAAGCAGTAAGACTTAACTAAGAGGTATTGTGCCAAGTAATTATGCAGTACTTCAAAGAGTAATAAAGTAAAAATGCAACACAAAAAAAATCCCATTCCAATTTAGAAAAATTGATTAAAATGTAATAAATTATTTGATATCAAAATAACAAAGATCCAATCGTAGAATCGGAGGTATACAATTTCAAAGTTTTATTTAAAAATAGTGCTTTGAAGCACACAGTGCCAACTGTGGTCATCTGGTCATGCTGGATCAGTAAAAAGTCACATGCTTAGACAGACATTGATGGAGTGGGGCCGAACACAGGACTAAGTTAGGCCCACTGAACTGAGTACCTTAAATCCTGATTTGCTGAGCATAGTGAAATCCCGCGTCGGGGATGCATTTCCAGCATCGGCTCAGGGGAGACTTCAGGCTGTGATACAGGGTCCTGTGTCATCAACCAAAAAGTCACCAATGAGGGGCTTACTATGTGCAGGCTTGTATCAATGGTGCAACATGCAGCGGCAATTCCGAGGAGACTGCGTGCTGCCATGTGAGGTCTGGTATCATAGATGTGTGACACTGCAGCAGTTCTGAAGGTGAGCTGTGAGTAAAAGTGGTGCTCTGCGTCGGCTCTGCTGACAAGACCACAGCTGAGCTGGCAGAGCATTTTCAGGTCCACTCCCTAGAGTCCACAACTTGGGGGGCACCACTTGGGGGGCAAGATTCACAACAGGGAGAGTCCAGGTGCAGGGTTTAAGGTGGTGCTTTTTTGTCCCTCAGAGTCTGATCAGGCCAGCCAACTAGCTCTTGGAGTCACTCTGGTGGTCCTGGGTTCAAGTTGCTATCCAGTTCTTCTCACACAGGCACCAAGGCAGCACACTAGCAGTCCTTCCTGCAGAGCAGCACAGCAGTCGTTCTGAGTCTTCTACAGGTCAGAGGTGTACTAAAGAATTGGGTCAGCAGGTTCCATATTTATACCTGCTGCCCACTATTGAGTGGGAGAAGGTTCTGGGGGGTCCACCCCCAGAGGTGTCCGGAAATTCCTGCCTCCCTGCCCTGGCCCCAGTTTGTCTGGGAACACAAAAGGCTAGTGTCAAACCCTTTGTGATTGTGCTCAGGCAGAGGCTTTGTGATGTGCAATTGTGATAGGTGACAGCTCCTCCCCTCATCAAGTCAGAGATGGCCCTTCCTGCCAGCCCCTATTCCCCTTTCCCTCACTGTCTGGGAGGAATCCACAAAGACCAACTGCCAGCTACACCTACTCATGTGACCCAGGATACAGGCTACAGGCACCAAATGGTTGGGAAAGGGAAAAGAAAATGCCAGCTGTCTTAAAGTACCATTTTCAAAATTGTGACTTAAAATCCCATGTTTCCATTAAAGAATGTTGTTAGAAATGGGGCCTTTGGTTGACAGTCAGGTTATCCCCTGTTCAAGAAAGAACCCTCACTCTAGTCAGGGTAAAAGAGAATCACACTCAGCTAACCCCTGCTTACCCCCTTGGTAGCTTGGCAGAGCAGTAGGCTTAACTTCTGAGTGCTAGGTGTAATGTATTTGTACCAACACACACAGTAGCTTAATGAGAACACTACAAAGTGACACAACACCAGTTTAAAAAAATAGGAAATATTTATCTAAACAAAACAAGACCAAAACAACAAAAATCCAACATACACAAGTCAAGTTATGAATTTTTAAACATTAAGCTAAAAAATTGCCCTTAGAAACACCAAGGCCCTCATTCTGACCCTGGTGGTCCTAAACCGCCAGGGTCACGGGCAACGGAAGCACCGCCAACAGGCTGGCGGTGCTTCAGTGCCCATTCTGACCGCGGCGGTAAAGCCGCGGTCAGAAAAGGGGATCCGGCGGTTTCCCGCCGGATTTGCTCTGGGCCAGAGAATCCTCCATGGCGGCGCTGCTTGCAGTGCCGCCATGGGGATTCCGACCCCCTTCCCGCCATCCTGTTCCTGGCGGTAAAACCCGCCAGGAACAGGATGGCGGGAACGGTGTCGTGGGGCCCCTGGGGGCCCCTGCACTGCCCATGCCACTGGCATGGGCAGTGCAGGGGCCCCCTAACAGGGCCCCACAAAGATTTTCACTGTCTGCTATGCAGACAGTGAAAATCGCGCCGGGTGCTACTGCACCCGTCGCACCCCTGCAACTCCGCTGGCTCCATTCGGAGCCGGCTTCCTCGTTGCAGGGGCTTTCCCGCTGGGCCGGCGGGCGATCTTCTGGCGATCGCCCGCCGGCCCAGCGGGAAAGTCAAAATGACCCCCGCGGTCTATTGACCGCGGTGCGGTCTTTCGGCGGTTTCCGCCCGCCAGGCTCAGAATGAGCCCCCAAATGCTTCGATGAGGTGTTAACATGGCGTTGTGACAGAGTCGTTACCAACAAGCCGACACCAGCGGCTCCGGACATGAAGTCGTGTAGACCCCCAAGTACAGTACCTTTGGTGAAGAGTGAAAACAAGTCGATGCGCGAAGTCAGGAATCGCGGCATCTGTGCGTAACGTTGAATACGCGCACTTTGAGCGGCATCAGTCACGACGTGGTGCGGTGACTTCCACGGACTCACGGACTTCAGCGGGGCTGCAGCGGCATCGGGCCTGCGAAGGTCGTCGCGTTCCAGCGAAGATCACGGAGGCGGTTGCAGGCGGCGTCACCGGATTCAGCAGTGGCGGCGGTCCGAAGTCGATTTCCTTGGATTTCCACCAGCTTTCCTTTCAAGGGCCCAGGGACTGGATAGGGCACCACTTGTCAGAACAGGAGTCTCTCCAGAGACTCCAGGTGCTGGCAGAGAGTAGCCTTTGCTGTCCCTGAGACTTCAAACAACAGGAGGCAAGCTCCAAATCAAGCCCTTGGAGATTTCTTCACAAGATGGAAGACACACAAAGTCCAGTCTTTGCCCTCTTACTCTGGCAGAAGCAGCAACTGCAGGATAGCTCCACAAAGCACAGTCACAGGCAGGGCAGCACTTCTCCTCAGCTCTTCAGCTCTTCTCCAGGCAGAGGTTCCTCTTGATGTCCAGAAGTGATCTAAAGTCTGTGGCTTTGGGTGCCCTTCTTATACCCAATTTCTCCTTTGAAGTAGTCCTACTTCAAAGTAAAGTCTCTTTTGAATGTGAAATCCTGCCTTGCCCAGGCCAGGCCCCAGACACTCACCAGGGGGTCGGAGACTCCATTTTGTGAGGACAAGCACAGCCCTTCAGGTGTAAGTGACCACTCCTCCCCTCCCTCCTAGCACAGATGGCTCATCAGGAAATGCAGACTACACTCCAGCTCCTTTTGTGTCACTGTCTAGTGTGAGGTGCAACCAGCCCAACTGTCAAACTGACCCAGACAGGGAATCCACAAACAGGCACAGTCACAGGTATAAGCAAGAAAATGCTTACTTTCTCAAAGTGGCATTTTCAAACACACAATCTCAAAATCAACTTTACTAAAAGATGTATTTTTAAATTGTCAGCTCAGAGACCCCAAACTCCACATGTCCATCCGCTCCCAAAGGGAATCTACACTTTAATCAGAATTAAAGGCAGCCCACATGTTAACCTATGAGAGAGACAGGCCTTGAAACAGTGAAAAACGAATTTAGCAATATTTCACTGTCAGGACATATAAAACACATTACTATATGTCCTACCCTAACCATGCACCCTGCCCTTGGGGCTACCTAGGGCCTACCTTAGGGGTGCCTTACGTGTAAGAAAAGGGAAGGTTTAGGCCTGGTAAGTGGGTACACTTGCCAAGTAGAATTTACAGTTAAATTGGTACACACAGACACTGCAGTGGCAGGTCTGAGACATGATTACAGAGCTACTTATGTGGGTGGCACAACCAGTGCTGCAGGCCCACTATTAGCATTTGATGTACAGGCCCTGGCACCTGTAGTGCACTTTGCTAGGGACTTACTAGTAAATCAAATATGCCAATCATGGATGAACCAATTACATACAATTTACACAGAGACCATATGCACTTTAGTACTAGTTAGCAGTGGTAAAGTGCTCAGAGTTCAAAAGCCAATGGCAACAGGTCAGAAAGAATAGGAGGCAGGAGGCAAAAAGATTGGGGATGACCCTGCATAAGCAAAACAGTCCAACAAGTGTATATGTAAAAAAAAAAGGAAGACTTAGGCCTGGCAAAGGGTTTATTTTGCCAGGTCAAAATGGCAGTTTAAAACTGCACACAGGCTAACATGGCAGGCCTGATACATGTTTAGAAGAGCTACTTAAGTGGGTGGCACACTTAGTGCTACAGGCCCACTAGTAGTATTTCATTTGCAGACCCTGGGTACATGTGTTACCACTTTACTGGGGACTTACATGTTAATTGAATGTGATGTTTGAAGGAGAGATCACAAGCACTTTAACACTGGTTGGTAAGGCCAACAAAAACAAAATCAGCAAAAATGGAGAAGTATGGCAAAAACTTTGGGGGAAGACCACCGTAAGGCTAAGGCTGTCAGGTCTAACAGTTATCATCTCATATTTGGACTACAACCCTTTTGCCACAATTCCCTTTGTGTTCCCTTTATCTCTACTATTGCCATATGGGCCACGCCCTATGAAACATTGTAACAGAGTGTAACCTGTTGCATCTAGAGCGTTCCTCCCTGAGCCTGCACTGGGACCTGTAACAGGTCCTTTTGTGGTAGTTCAAATAAACTCCCCTTGTAATTGTCAAGGTTCATTGTGCTACTGCCTCATGAGATTTGTGGGCCCCTCAGCACCCACCATGCTCTCTCTCTCTGGCATTCACACCACAGAAGCTATTCTATTTCTTACCCCCTCACCACTTGCCCTTGCAACTAGCAACTCTTTACCCACTTCCATGTTCCATTTGCCATCTGACGATGAGCTAGACAGCTGCCACAAACGTTCTGCTCCCCTCAATACTCACTCAGTCCCAACTTTTTGGACTTCCCAAGAGTTTTCTATTGCTAATCCCATGCAGTGACTTTTTGCCACGCACCTCTTGATAGCCGTAGATAGTCGATGACCTTTCGAGGTACACATAAAAGTCATTCTAAGACGACCAGATGAGTTGCACATTGACAGCAGCAAAATGTATGCCCCAAATCAACTATGAAGAGTAGTCTTTACACTCAGGCAGCAGTGAGCCAGCCCTCAAGAAACACGAACGGAAATTCCTCAGTTGTCACAATTTAATTAATATGCCCACAATTGTCACAATTCAATTAATATGCCCACACCTCCAAATAAAATAGCAAGTGCAAAATCGAGATTGCGACCTAATTCAATGTCTGAATAAATGCATAACTCCTC
This sequence comes from Pleurodeles waltl, assembly GCF_031143425.1. Classification (NCBI taxonomy): domain Eukaryota; kingdom Metazoa; phylum Chordata; class Amphibia; order Caudata; family Salamandridae; genus Pleurodeles; species Pleurodeles waltl. Next base: position 397,440,608 of record NC_090440.1, on the reverse strand, counting down.
GTTTAGTGACCCAGTTCTAAAGGAATAATCAGAAATTCTCAAACACTGAATTGAATGGAATGGCTCCAAATTTATTCTCGAACTACTGAGAGATCTGTGAAATCATCTCCATAATCAAAACTTCACTACCAAACGTGAATGATGAGATATGTAAGGGAGAGCAGAAAAGCAAGGCATGACATAATTATCACAATTGTGCCACGGCAGAAAGACATGACGTCTGGAAGACCCCGTAGAACAAAATTCTAACATCGCTGTCAGTCCAAGTTGAGTGGGAAATCATATGCCTCTAAGATCTGAGAACACTATATAATGACTGATCCATCTTAAACAAATGTATATATTTAGTAGCAACCAAAAGGTTAGCAGTGGAAGGTATTGTTTGGTTGTTGATATTGAGTAGCCATAAACAGAGGGAAATACAAATGTCATGACAAGATCTTTATTAGTGCTTAATTCAGGTGAAGAGATGTACACAAAGGTGAATTTTAGTAAAAAACTATGCTCGGGTGTGGAGTTACATTTTTTATGGTATTGGAGGACAAGGGGCCATATTTATACTTTTTGACGCAAAACTGCGCTAACGCAGTTTTGCGCCAAAAAAATTAGCGCCGGCTAACGCCATTCTGAAGCGCCATGCGGGCGTCGTATTTATTGAATGGCGTTAGCCGGCGTTAGCCGACCGGCGCTGCCTGGTGTGCGTGAAAAAAAAACACGTACACCAGGCAGCGCCGGCGTAGGGAAAAATGGCGTTTGGGCGTCCAAAAATGGGGCAAGTCAGGCTGAGGCAATAAAACCGTCTTAACCCGATTTGCGCCATTTTTTTTTGGCGCCCAGACGCCATTAACATGACTTCTGTCTTAGCAAAGACAGGAGTCATGCCCCCTTGCCCAATGGCCATGCCCAGGGGACTTCTGTCCCCTGGGCATGGTCATTGGGCATAGTGGCATGTAGGGGGGCACAAATCAGGCCCCCCTATGCCACAATTTTTTTTTTTTAAAATACTTACCACAACTTACCTTTTCTTCCCTGGGATGGGTCCCTCCATCCTTGGGTGTCCTCCTGGGGTGGGCAAGGGTGGCAGGGGTGTCCCTGGGGGCTTGGGAGGGCACCTCTGGGCTCATTCTGAGCCCACAGGTCCCTTAACGCCTGCCCTGACCCAGGCGCTAAAATCCGGCGCTAATGCGGGTTTTTTAGTCCCGCCCACTCCCGGGCGTCATTTTTGCCCGGGAGTATAAATACATCGCAGTCATTTTTTAAGACGGGAACGCCTACCTTGCATATCATTAACGCAAGGAAGGTGTTCACGCAAAAAAATGACGCTAACTCCATGAACTTTGGCGCTAGACGCGTCTAACGCCAAAGTATAAATATGGAGTTAGTTTTGCCTCGAATTTGCGTCGAAAAAAACTACGCAAATTCGGCGCAAACGGAGTATAAATATGCCCCAAGGTATTTATAAGTGGTGAGATATTCTGAGATATATTGAAATATATACAAAACAGATATTGATGGTCACTGTTTAAGCCCGGACAGTGCAGTCCAGGTTGCGTATTTTCCTCTGATTTGTTAACGTTTCAGTTTCAGCAGTAAAAGGTCAATCGGTCATCGGTCATCGTGGCGTAACGAAACTTGAGGGGGCCCCCTGCAAAGTACATGGAGGGGACCCAATCCGACCTCACTCCGGAGCTCTCAGGCAAAGGTACTGTGCTGAGGGGGCTTCCTGGGGCTGGAAGGTCCCCCAGCACTGCTGGACCTTTAGGGACCTTTGTTACGACCCTCGGGTCATCGTCAGGACATAGATGTAGAGATCATGTTGAAATCTGCTATGCCCACAAGGGGAGAGGTACTTTGACAATTGGAGAGCGGGACGTGTTAGACAGAGCCTTTGTTCGTATTAACAGCTGAAAAAGTAGCTAACGAGAATCTTTTGTATTCACGTTTTCAGTTATTACTAGGAATATTGACGTTGGCTAGGACTTTTTGCCCTGCACTTGTACAGGATGTTGGGGTGAGAATTATGAGGCATAGGCGGAGAGCCCTTACAACACTGAACGCTGCCTAGCAAATTCTACTTTGTCATGATACTGTTTGTACTGTTACTCGTTTAACAGAACCAGAAACTGAGCCATCATGATCCTTGGCCACAGACGTAGTTTACGTAGACACACCCACTCCAGCGCCTGAAGTCACGCTGCAAACTCATTTTTCCTATTAGTTGTCTCAAAGGCGGTAGCTCAGGTCTCCCACCTGTGAGAAACCCTTTTTACCTGTCGCCCAGACAATATCGTTTTAGTAGAATGTGTGATTGTTATAAAATGTACGAATGTGTTTAAAAATGAAGTTTGACAGACTATTCCTATTGTATAAACTTTGATAGCCCAAGATTCCCTTTGGCATTACAAATACGCTCTAGATCCGTTTTAAAGGCCTATGAAGGATGGGTTGAAATCTATACAGAGTGGAATATGCTAAATGACTGTGATAAGAGGACCCAGAACTTTCAAAAATATAAATCTCACTTTAACCCGCGCTAACGTGTAAACGGATGCGCAATACATAATTTACTACACCCTGCATTTATGCCTCAACTCATATTTTTCCATCAATATTTGTTTATTTGCCATTTAGTATGAAGTTTAGTATTAATTTGCAAAAAATATAATTCTAATTATGTATAAACGTCAAATAAACGTCAAATACAAGTAAAACACATTTTTTTATAGTTCATTTTCACGCTAACATTATCTAATCTTTAGCACATAGTTTACCATAATAAGGCACTGGCTGCTTGAAGCCAAGGAGTTACACGTGCAATGCCGTTGTTCAGTCCTTTGATTTGGTAGCTGTCTTACTGAGTTCAAGTTTCTTGTTATACTTTCTCATACAGTACAGCAGAACTAATGCAGTTATGCAGCAATGGAAAACCAATTTATGTGACAGCGCTAACTAAAGAATGCCACAAAGGGGTGACCGTATGCGGTATTGTATGGCACATTATGTGGCAGTATTAACTCACTGTTTTGACATATTAGCACACATTGATACAAAAGGCATACCGGCACTTTAGAAAATGCTAAGGTTTACTAAGAAAGAGAACAATACACATTCAACACATCCATTTTAAAGTGTTTTCATCAACAAATGGTCTTCAGTCATCGGTGGAAGCAAAGGAACTCTACTTTATTATAACTGTCCTTTCGAATGTCAAGAGTAAAATAGTTTGTGAAAAATCCTAATATGATTTCAGAGGCAAGCACTGTAATAAAGGTTTGCATCTCTTATTCTGCTTATCCCAAGTATTTTTTTAAAGTGGTCTTCAGTTTCTGGTTTATTCTGCGTCCACACTTTGCGCCTCTTCCCATTCGGAAACAGCATAGCAGAACATTATTATACTTCACGTATTTATTGCATAGGTGCCACAACAACAGAAGTTAAATGCTCGGCTTTTTATTTCACTCTCAGTGGCCTTTTGAAGTAGCTTCAGCTTTGGGAATAGTGCCTGTGGTGGAACATGAGTTTGCATGAACAATGGAAAACACATTTTCATGACATACACTTAATCATTATTTCTTGTTTGATTTATAGTTAAATATGTAAGGATTTGCTTTCAAGCTTCAAACACAATGTCCCCATAGTCCATCAGTTTGGGACATTAACACTATCTGAAATATTTTGACTTCTTTAGTGCCTGTTATGTACTTAAATAAAGAATCAACAGGTAAGGTTGGACCAGCTAACTTTCACAATGTGTCTCTCAATACTTTGCTCCACTCGTTATACGTTTTTGGCAACTTTAGTTCTGTTCGTGCTGGAAATATCTTTTGTTTAAATATGCAAAGTATCAAAGGGATAATGGATTGTCTTGCCAATGCAGTATATCCATAATGAGGTGGAAACCATTCCCTCAGCATAATTAAATTTTCACTTGCAATGACTCGAAGCCTCCTTTTTAAAACAAGCACCGATATCGTGAGTGCCTAAGAGACCCAGATGCAAACTTTATTCATGAGAATAGTAAAGAATACAAATAGAATCTTTGGGACATAAATAATAACAAGCATTTACAATGCAACGGGTCTCGCATTTCTCTGAGTTAGATCTATTAGCAGTTGTAAACTCCCAACTAGACTTTTCTTGCCTCATTAAATGGAAAAAAACGAGCGCGATCGCGCTGCTAAAAAATGGAAATGGAAATAGAAACGGTCTAAGGGTCGATGTCATGCAAAGCACTTGATTTCTGCCAAGCGAGATCGCACTGCGAAAAAAGAGAAAAAGTAGTCCACAAACTGGATGGAAAACAGCGAGCCTCGTATATTTTCAGTACTTGGTCGCTGCGCTCGAGGAGGGCTAACCACCAGAAAAGGCATGACATATGCATGCCTTCCACTAATGAAAGCAAGCAGATTTTAAAAGGCAAACCCACGAACCAATGAAAGACACTGACATGACATGGGCGGGGCTCTGAGCCCTGTTCTTACTACAGCATCTCGCAAGCGATACACATGCGCTAGCGCATGCTATCGCAGACTCGACCCTAAAAGAGCAACTCATCTTTTGACCTTTAAATACTTGACATCCCTTTGCACAAAATATACTTTAACTGCATAATTCAGGGACTTCCTGATTTTGTGTCATCTTAGGTCAAAGTGATGTGATCCCACATATTTCAATGAAGATGGATTTCTACATGGTATGTAGGTTATGCCAAATTAATTAGCTTCTCTCTGGCAGTACTTAATAGTCCTAATTGTAAGTCTGGGGGATACCAAAATATACCAAAGAGAAATCCAAAAGGTGCTTAAGAGAACAGCTCATCTAGTGCAGTCATACCCACTGCAGGCCCAATAATTTGTTCCCAAATATGTGCATTTAGATCGTTCCAACGCTATTCCAGGTTTGATTAAAATATCACATTGTCTTTGCAGGTCAGGTTTGGTCAGGCATTGCCTTCCCCTGGAATGCAATTACCTACGGAGCCACTCATTATCCTTAACTCACAAATTTTGCAATGAATCTGCTCTAGGCCCATCACATAAATGGCTCTTTTCCTCTTTATGACCATTCATTTAAAGAAGGGCAGCTACAAGTCCCTGCTGATGTAATATGTGTCCTGGAAAGGTGCCTCATTAATCACACTTACAGGGAGTGCAGAATTATTAGGCAAATGAGTATTTTGACCACATCATCCTCTTTATGCATGTTGTCTTACTCCAAGCTGTATAGGCTCGAAAGCCTACTACCAATTAAGCATATTAGGTGATGTGCATCTCTGTAATGAGAAGGGGTGTGGTCTAATGACATCAACACCCTATATCAGGTGTGCATAATTATTAGGCAACTTCCTTTCCTTTGGCAAAATGGGTCAAAAGAAGGACTTGACAGGCTCAGAAAAGTCAAAAATAGTGAGATATCTTGCAGAGGGATGCAGCACTCTTAAAATTGCAAAGCTTCTGAAGCGTGATCATCGAACAATCAAGCGTTTCATTCAAAATAGTCAACAGGGTCGCAAGAAGCGTGTGGAAAAACCAAGGCGCAAAATAACTGCCCATGAACTGAGAAAAGTCAAGCGTGCAGCTGCCACGATGCCACTTGCCACCAGTTTGGCCATATTTCAGAGCTGCAACATCACTGGAGTGCCCAAAAGCACAAGGTGTGCAATACTCAGAGACATGGCCAAGGTAAGAAAGGCTGAAAGACGACCACCACTGAACAAGACACACAAGCTGAAACGTCAAGACTGGGCCAAGAAATATCTCAAGACTGATTTTTCTAAGGTTTTATGGACTGATGAAATGAGAGTGAGTCTTGATGGGCCAGATGGATGGGCCCGTGGCTGGATTGGTAAAGGGCAGAGAGCTCCAGTCCGACTCAGACGCCAGCAAGGTGGAGGTGGAGTACTGGTTTGGGCTGGTGTCATCAAAGATGAGCTTGTGGGGCCTTTTCGGGTTGAGGATGGAGTCAAGCTCAACTCCCAGTCCTACTGCCAGTTCCTGGAAGACACCTTCTTCAAGCAGTGGTACAGGAAGAAGTCTGCATCCTTCAAGAAAAACATGATTCTCATGCAGGACAATGCTCCATCACACGCGTCCAAGTACTCCACAGCGTGGCTGGCAAGAAAGGGTATAAAAGAAGGAAATCTAATGACATGGCCTCCTTGTTCACCTGATCTGAACCCCATTGAGAACCTGTGGTCCATCATCAAATGTGAGATTTACAAGGAGGGAAAACAGTACACCTCTCTGAACAGTGTCTGGGAGGCTGTGGTTGCTGCTGCACGCAATGTTGATGGTGAACAGATCAAAACACTGACAGAATCCATGGATGGTAGGCTTTTGAGTGTCCTTGCAAAGAAAGGTGGCTATATTGGTCACTGATTTGTTTTTGTTTTGTTTTTGAATGTCAGAAATGTATACAGTATTTGTGAATGTTGAGATGTTATATTGGTTTCACTGGTAATAATAAATAATTGAAATGGGTATATATTTTTTTTGTTAAGTTGCCTAATAATTATGCACAGTAATAGTCACCTGCACACACAGATATCCCCCTAACATAGCTAATACTAAAAACAAACTAAAAACTACTTCCAAAAATATTCAGCTTTGATATTAATGAGTTTTTTGGGTTCATTGAGAACATGGTTGTTGTTCAATAATAAAATTAATCCTCTAAAATACAACTTGCCTAATAATTCTGCACTCCCTGTACTTTCCATGCCACTATGTTCCCACTATTCATAAGCAGTGCCACCAGAATATGTATCCAGCCTGCCTCAGACATTTTTCCACACCAATCCCCAGTCATAGCTGGCAAGGCTTCAGATTGCTATGTGTGACATTTTCATAGTTTCAGTGTAATTATGAGTGGCGTTTCAACGACTATGAGTGACACTTTCTCGTGACCAAAATCAAGCAATGAAGATGAGGGAAACATGAACATCAGAAACTACACCCATTTAAGTAACGAGAAACTCTAAGAAGATCTTAAAACTGCAGCAAAGCACCAGTATTTCTAAAAGACTTCGCTAAGTCACTAGTCTACACAAATGACAATTACGGTGCTCCAGATTCTGTTTCCACCTCAGTGGTCCTTGATGCTCTCTGCTGTGCCAGGCATTGGGCAAAGCTGAATCAGGACTGCAGGCAGGAGTGAGGGAGAGAGCGTCCCCTGCCCCAATTACAATGGAACCTCCCTGCATCATTAGTTTTGTCGGAGGATATGAAGTGCTGGCAGTTTGCAGACCTATGCTGCACTGATCCGAAATCAGTGAAGGTATTTGCTGCCTTTACTTTTAGTTTTGTCATTCAGTTAGGCTATTTTCAAAGCTCAAGCACTGGAGAACAAAAGACTCTGCCGTCTCCGTGACAACCTGAACTCTCCACAAACCCAAGCCCTGTCTGGGCACCAGTCAGCAGCAGGCTGCAGGCTATAGTTAAAACCATTGCTCTGTGACACGACTCAAACAATTCCAGTTACTAAGAGGAGCTCCAATTGCGTCACTTTTGCATTTCAGTGAGGGAATGTGGGGGTAAGCACTGAAATGAGTTAGTCTAACTCGAGATGCGTGGCACTTGGCAGAGCAGCCCAGTTTACCCCTGTCAAATACCGCATTAAAATGTTTAAAGGCACAACACAAGGGAGTTAAACAACCTTTCACTATCTTATCATGCAAGGCAGCCAGATCAAATGGGCTGCACCAATCACAGTTTTCTCATCAATCATTTTTCTGCAAATGTTACAGTGATATTATCAATGATGTTATAGAAGATGTCATGAGTGATGAAATATTTGGGGTAATTAGCAGTGCATAGAGAGGGCGCGAGTTATAGTTACCTTAGGGCACAAGTTATAGTTACTTGAAATAACTATAACAACTACATTTTTATGGTTTTGTGCATTTAAAATCTGAACCTGACTATAATGTCTCTGTAACCTTTGTTTTTTTAGGGAATTTCTAAGATTTTTAAAATTCCATTTCCTAACTATAATGTTCCTGTAACCTTTGTTTTGTTCAGAGAATTTCCAGGATTTTGTAACGTTAAGTAAGCTGCCCATTGCAATGCACAGTGATGGGGGTGGGGTTGGATGCAGGGACTGGCTTGGCATTGTACTTCCCCACCCAAGCTTTCTGCTCCTGCCCCCCCCCTCTTTCTTGCCATTCATTGTCCATGCCCCTGCTCCCTCATTAGAGCCCTTTGTGGCCATAGTTTTGCCACCCACATTCCTGCCTGCCCTGCCTGCCCTGAACAGTTAGCTTGCTGCCCTTTCCACCTCCTCCCTACCCTTTGCTGCCTGAGTCCATGCACAATCCCCCTCCCCCATCAAGGCCTGGACTGATGTGCTTCCATTGCCCTCCATTAAGCTTGATGTCCCTGCCCACTCTTCCTTCCCTCTGTTGACCAATTCTATGCCCCATCATTGCCCTCATGCTTAGCCTCTGTGCTTAGCTTGCTGCCCCTATCCTCCTTCCCCCTGCCTACCAATGCCTGTGTGCATTTCCCTGCTCTCTCCATTTTGCCCACCATGTTCTGTGGACCTATCACTGCCCTCCTATCTACTCTGAGTGTTCTGTTGAGCTGCCACTACCCCTCCTACCCGCCCTGTATGGCCAGATGGCTGCCACCTGTCCCTGCCACCTCCAACCTGCCTGTATGAGGTTCATGCCCCTATCCCCTCCCTCCTATCGTCCATGGTCCTTTTTGCTGTCACTCCCTTCTGCTCTTCATGCTCTGTTGTGCAGCAACTGCTCATCCTACCTTCCCTCCGTGGTCTGTTGTCTAGCCCCTTCTCCTGCCCTCTCTTGTTAATGTCCACCCGCCCCTCCCATCTGTCCTCCATGGTCCTTTGTGCATGCCCTGCCAGCTGCCTCTTGCCCACCATGGCCATTGTGCTACCACTAACCCTCCTGCTTGCCAGGCATGGCTTTTCGTGCTGCCACAGCCCCTCTCACCTGCCCTGTGTGCCCAGTTTGCGGCCCCTGACCTCCTCCCACCTTCCCTCCGTTGTCTGTGTATGCCAATATAGTCTCACTGTTGCTCTCCATGGTGTGTTGTGCTTCCAGTGCCCATTGCGCCTGCCCTCCATTTTCAGCTTGCTGCTCTTGTCCTGCCCCCTTGCCCTCTGCCCTCCATTTTCCATGTGCAGGCCCCTATCCTCTCCCTTCTGCCTTGTCTGGTTTGTTGTCATACCCTTGCACTCTCCCTCCTGCCCTGCATGGCCGATTATGCTGCAAATGTCTCTCCTGTCTGTACGGTATAGTCAGCTTACTGCCCCTGCCTTTCCCCTTTGCTCTCTGTTGTCCATGTGCATGGCCCTCTGCCCTCCGTTTTCCATGTGCAGGCCCCTATCCTCTCCCTTATGACTTGTCTCATTTGTTGTCATACCCCTGCACTCTCCCTCCTGCATGGCCAATTATGCTACAACTGTCCCTCCTGTCTGTACGGTAGAGTCAGCTTGCTGCCCTTGCCTTTCTCCTTTGCTCTCTGTTGTCCAAATGCATGGCCGTGTCCCCTCCGTTTTGCTTTCCATGGTCCATTGTGCTGCACCACGTCCCGCTTGCCCTTTGTGGTGTATTGTGCTACTGCAATCCCTGAGACCTGCTCCTTAAGGTCAATTTGGTGCCCCTGCCCATTTCCCTCCTGGCCTCTGTTATCCGAGTCCATGTCCCTACCCTAATGCTCCTGCCCTACATGATCCAATGTCAACCTTGTCAACATTTTGAACTTGGTAAGAAAAAACCTTGGAAAAAAAAACCCTAGGAGATTGATTTTCCCCTTGACTTACATTAAAAAAGAGGAGATTTTAGGCAAGAGACAGATAAAATAAACCCTTTTTGAGCTTACATCAGGAGTCTTCTGCCTGAATTAGGTCTGTTGGCATGTATGGTTGTACTGCCACTGCCTCTTCCCTCTGCCCTCAATGGTCTGTCATATTGCCACAACCTCTCTTGGCTGTCCTGCATGGTTGGTTTGTTGCCCTTGCCCCCTTTTCCCCTGCCCTCCATGGTCCGTTGTGCTGCCACTGTCCATCTTGCCAGCCCAGCATGGTCAATTTGTTGCCTCTACACCCTCCTCCCTGCCCTCAATTTTCTGAGTCCGTGCCCCGACCTCTGCTTCCCCACAATCATCTAATGACCAACTAGATTGCAAACATTCTATATTTATTAAAAAAGTGTGGCACGCCTGACATCATCTGAATGCAATCAAAACTGTAATACCTAAATCATTTGCTTCAGAAATTATAAAAATGAGAGGGTCTTATTTCCATAGAAATTATGGTTAGTGCTCTAAAAAATTAAAATGAGGACTTGTTTTCTGAGTTCTTAAATGGCAACAAAGCACTTTTATATTATTTGCTATGCCTATTTTTTATCCAGTTGATCACTTGTTTATTTGTTACACTTAGGGGAAAGGATGTTGCAATATGGCCAAAGCTGCAGTCTTTGCAACTGGGGAACCAGGTTTGTGTTTCGGCATCAGCTTGACATCCTGTGATTCTCTACAAATCACTTAATCTCCCCATGCCTAAAACCAACATGAATGTGTCCTTGTGTAATGTAAGTGATGCTCATGTAAAGCACTCCAATACCTTCGGGTCAAGTCTGTGCTATATAAAACTGTAAAAGAACAAAAAATTAAGGGGCGTAGTTATACTCTGTTTGCTCGGAATTTGCTTCATTTGTTTGACCCAAATCCAGCGCAAACTTAACTCCATATTTATATCTTGATGCTAGACACATGTAGCATCAAACTGTAGGAGTTAACGTCATTTTTTGGATGCGTGGACCCACCTTGAGTCAATGAGATGCAAGGTAGGCATTCCCGTCCAAAAAATGACTCTAAGCCTGTAGCGCCATATTTATCCCTTTGTGCTAAAATGACGCAGGGATGGGAGGTGGCCCCAAAAAATTTACGTTAACCCTGTTTTGCGTCAAATTTTCATGCCTGGGTCTGACCAGGTGTTAAAATGAGGTACATACACCACTTCTTAAGGAAAAATCACAGAAGGAACATTTGATGCCTCCAGGACAACATGGAAGTCGTACTGCACCAGCTAGGCATAGGCCACAGACATCCCCAACGACAGCTGCTACTTTCACCTCCACAACATCAACCCCAAACACCACCACAGCACCCACAAAGGCAACACAGGAGAGGATATTTCAGCAGAGACCAACCCTCCATGGCCTTAGGGAGCAAGACATCATCAGGAATCACCGTCTCAACCGGGAGTCCATTCTGCGCCTGATGAACCAGATTGCCCCAGACATTACAGCAAGGCTGCAAATTCCCTACAACATTCCACCCATCACAAAGCTCCTCACTGTTCTGCACATGCTGGCTTCTGGATCCTTTCAGACAACAGGGGCACTAGAGGCTGGTGTCTCCCTGCCATCAATATCAGTTTTCTGGCCTAAGGTCCTAGACGCCATCATCCGCCTCACACCCCACCACATCTGCTTTCCAAACACCCAGCAACTGCAGCAGGAGACCAAGCAAGGATTCTATCTAATTGCTGGGTTTCCGCATGTGCTGGGTGCAATGGACCGCACTCATGTACAACTGGTGCCACCTGCAGGTATGGAACACCTATACAGGAACCGCAAGCACACCCATTTGATTAATGTGTAGGTCATTGTGGACCACAGTGGGCTCTTCACGAACATCTCAGCCAAGTACCCCGGCAGCGTCCATGATGCTTACATATTCAAGCACTCCACCACCAACGAGCGGTTCCAGGATGGACAATACGGCAATGGCCTACTTGTCGGTAAGTCACCCAACCAATCAATACACACACAACACACCAACCCTGTAGAACAAATAACATTTAAACCACAACAAAGACGCATGGGTATGGGCCCACAGATGTACTGGCAACAACACATATTCAACATGCCACAGTACACCACAATGACTGGACATCACAAACACAGACACCCATATATATCTAACACAGCTACAAACTAACAGCCACATCACGTGAAGGACAGGTAGAGCTATATTCCCTTTGCATATAGAAGAAGGCCACAAACCTCCACAAGTGTCCACTGGATGACTGCTAGGTATACTTCACACACATTAGACCAAACCAACAATAGCTCCGCCATGTCAATGGTCTATGGCATGGGCATGTAAAGAAAGTCACACCTAGGCACATCCCCACCTCATTCATGTTGTGCAAGACTCAGGCACAATCCACATCAAATGCCACCCAAGTGGTGCCAACAACAACTACATCCCATCTACACATACCTGACATACCTGTAGGCTGCATATACATCTGTCCCATGCATTGTATTTCACACATAGGAAGACTAATGTACCTGCAGAATAATGAGAAATTGTGCCACAACTACTCAACTGACACCTCACATGGCCCACTTAGCGCCCCCTAACACCATCATGCCTGTACTGTAGACTAACAATAGTACACCATGGTGCTGATTCACTGTTCACTGCTAAACTAATGTACATGGATGCCATAGTAGGTCCCTGTAGGAGCATGGAGGACATGACTGGTCATACATGCACTGTACTAAGAGACACTTCAGAAAAATAGCTAGGCCCCCTCCCAAAGTCTTCACTATGTATGTGTAGTAAATCTGGATGAAAATAAAATTTCTAAGAAGCTAGGACATACAACTGTACCAAATGTGATCATCATGCCAATATGTGATACACACCCTTGGACACCTGGGCACTCATCATGAGTTTGTTGTATGGAGGAGGCCACTTGGCAAACTTCCACCACTGTTAGATTGCCATTGTGGTCTAAACCCTGCTGTCCCTTTTGGGAGTTCACTGCTGGGCCGGTGGGTGGAAACAATTTTTCCAAATCCAACAACCAATGAACAGCGTGGCTACCATGAAGTGCCCCGGAAAACACACAATGTGGTGGAAAGGACATTTGGCCTTCTCAAATCCAGGTTCAGGTGCCTGGATATGACAGGAGGAAGCCCTCTATATGCTCCCCCGCTGGGATGCATGATTATACTGGTATGTGCTATCCTGCACAACCTGTGTGTCAGAAACAATGTCCCCTGGGATGTGCACAATGAGGAGGAGGAGGATGATGGGGCTGAGGACCTTGCAAGGGAACACCCAAACACAGAGTCAGGAGTTCGCAAGAGACAGACAATTGTTGAGAACTTTTATACCTAGTCAACCAAAAAAGTACTTTGGAAAAACTTCTATTTAATAATGTAATCCTTGGTCTACTCATTGTCCAATACATATACCATTGGAATGTGAATCTAACCTCAGGGAGTGAATCAGAAACACAAAAACAACAAATATGGTACACACATCATTGGTGATGTAGGGGGTTCTACAGACTCCATCTCACATATCAGTGACACCCAAATCCCTGGCATATGACTTCTGAAGGCCAAGATCCATGCGCTACTCCATATATTGTTACATCATGTGTGAAATGTGCAATTTCCTAGGCCATTCACCACCACAACAGGTTGTATGCAAGGGGGGCACATATAAGGTAGGGGCTGTCAAGAAATGGAGGTTAAATAATGTTAGAACTGAACACTGTCACTACTCTGTGCGATTGTAGCTTTGCCTGCACCGTACATGTGTGTCAAGGGGGGACAACATAGGTAATGATGCTTCTTCAGTAATTGCCCATGGAATTTAATCAATGTTGGAAACTGAGCCTACACAGTGTGTCCATGGGAATATGTTCTGGAACTGCAATTGGCCACATCCCTGACACATGGAGGACTGTAAATCAAGTATGGCACATACACATTGGCTTGGGAATGGCCAATGGTTTGGCAGTGACATGAAGCAGCTAGGGGGTTTGCATCCATATACAAACACATAACAGATTGTATGGTCTATGATTTTTAATGGGAGAATGCATCAGCCAAATGATAGTCTGGCTGGAATGTAGGCAGAGTGTATAACACACCCTATCTACATAAAATTCACACCGGTCACACAAATTGGCTTGATTCACACTTGCCTACTGCTAATAATGAGAAATATATGAAGACAAATGTATTGGTGTCTGTCCTAGGTAGCAACGGGTATGCCATTATCCACAATGATTGACCTGTGTCTGCACGTCTACACATTATGCCCTATATAACAAAATTACACAGCACATAGCAATACAAACCACTCATTGTCACTTACATGACAGATCCATTGCATGTTACCAAATGTAACTAAGTAGCTCATACATGTACTGGCTTCCAATATCACAATCATATGTGGCATCTGCGAACATGTGCAGCATTGTCCTATACTGTCAGAGACCCACATCACACTGAGTGGGAGTGGACACAGCCATATCGTTAGCATCTGGTAAAGGATAAATACAGCACTAAGAAGATACTACACCTCACCGTCAGTCAGTCATGGTAAGAGTCAGCTAGGTTGTGGCATGCTGGGAGAATTGCATTGCCATGTTCAACGGTGGATGTGGATGTACAGCTCTGAGGTACTCACAAGTTCTTGCTGATACAACACGCCATGTCACTCAAGTGCTGTGGCATGTGTAATGTCATGTGTGTCTGGCACTCATTACATATCACTAATATCACCAATGGGACATTGACTACTAAGTTGACAGTTGAAGGAGAAGGGAATATCTCCACATTACACACGTCACATGTCCTGTCCCTATATCACCTGACAATGTTGCTGTAGAAGATGTGTACAAGGTGCTAGCAGACACAAGACTGGGAGCAATGGAGGACACAAACATACCTAACCAGATATGGCAGAAAAAAGGGATAATGACCAGACAAACACCAAAACAGACACTGTAAGACACCAATGTCTACATGTCAAACTTTAACTGATGCACCTACAGGATAGGCACATTAGTACATGACCCAGACATGTTTGCCACTACCATACCATGGTATTTGCCCTTCGCATGGTACCAGAGCAAGAGACAGTCACATACAACTCCATCTGTACCATGTCATTTCTCCAACATATATGTCACAACAGTTATAGAACCCCTAAGCAGGCTGAACATGGACACAATTTTGGACTCCAAAACATCCGTACATGTCGTACATGTGTAAGCACACGACGTCTGTACCTGAGAGGGGAAGGCTGACATCAAGTACTGCAATGGAATTCATTACAACCAGGTCTTTATGACCACATTTGTGCATGTCTCCATCTACTAGGGAGTGTGCACAGGCTTGAAATTAGCTATGATAAATGGGAGAGATCCCTGCTCAATAAACCCACGCACCACTGCTCTGACAACATCAACGTATGATAATGTCAGATGCTTGATGCACGTGCACGGGGGCAGAGTGAAGTGGAGCACCATTAACCTGCACCTTCACATGCAACCATGGGTTTGTGTTGCCACACAAACTCACACATTGATGAAGATGGTTAGGCCTGCCATCTATGGAACACTGCAACACAGCGGTACAGCATTGTATGTGACAGTCATGACTAACATGATGTTGACAGATTTGAAAATACATTTGGAGGCAGGCACACATATCCAAAGGATCTCTGCACAACACCATAATGGGACAGCCATGGCAATGTGAATGGATTCAGTTCAAAAGCTAACCTAGTAGCAAAATAATGGCATAGGTGTTACAAAACCTGTCAGAGTAAAAATGTTCTCATCAATTGTGTAGTGACAAACAGAACATAGTTGTCAGTGATGTGACTACACAGGCAATAGTAAAAAAGACAACTTCTGTCCATACAGGAAGATGTCAAACTGAGCTTGCACATCCCCTTGACACAGCAACGTTGTGCTGTATGACACAAATGACACAACATATGTCTATACAGACACATGGCATATATCATTGTTCACCAACACACATGTCCATAACACTTGCAGCAAATAAGATCCATGGCAAACTCCATGGCATGTGTAGCTGACCTACAACTAGTTAAATATGATAAGTAACCAGTGAGTAGACACACATGCGCACTCAACTTGACAGGGAATACGTGATGTCAATGCAGTCCCAGTCCACTGCATACGCTGAGTACAAAATGTAATGGTTGACTAGCATGTGTTTGACACAGGGCCTAAATACAAATGTGTTTGTAGGTATGTAGACATATATTGCCCACAGACATAACTATGTACCGCACCTGCTACTCACTAGTCATTCACATATGTAAACTCATAGGACATATGTGCAAACATACATGTGAACACAGTGCAGGACACATGAACATATGCACAAAGTAAGAGTGAGTGCCTACAACTGAGTCATGAATACACGTATTGGTTGCACATACCAATGACACTGTAATGACATTCATGCATAGACTTGCACATGTAGCCAAAAAACATATACCACATAGTAGAACAGCCCATATAATATGTGAAATGAGTCAGGGTGCATTCAAGGACTATAATCGAAAAAAATGGGGCCTTTCCGATATGCATAAAAAAATTATGCAAATGCATCAGCACCACACTGCAATGTTGCGAAAGTGACACCTGGGCCCTGAGCGGCAATTTAGCGTTACCACCACTCTCAGAGCACCATGGAGAAGAATCGATGCATGACTCTCATGTGTCTAAAAAACATGTATGACGCTAAAAAAGTGATGCACACCCCCAGGAAGTGATGTAGCAGGATATACTGCCTGCAAGCATGTAACAGTAAATGTAGTTTCACTTTCACTTCACAGTCTGTTCCCCTGTGACTGTGCGTGGTTGTGCTTTGGAGGTGCTGGTGGATTTGTGGTGTTTTTGGAGGTCTTGTTGTGTCCCTGTGCTGTGTCCTTTGTTTTTGGTGTCTAAATTGCCCATTTACTTGTAATTTGTATTTACAGTGTACTGTTTTTGTCATTGTATTGTGGGGTGTCTGTCTGGGGTAGTTTAGTTGTTGGGGTAGTTTGGGAAGTTTGGGGTAGGTGTTAGGTTTAAGTTTCCTTTCATATATTATTTTGGGTGATGTCCTTTTCCCTTTAGAAATGTCTGGGAAGGGTAGAATGGGGAGAATGTCGTCTGATGAATTGGGGGTTAATATGGTTGGTGGCCCATTGCCTGCCCCTGGTGCTGCAACTGGGTGGCTGGGTGATCCTGGGCTACACTACCAAGGCAAGGCAGCTGTGGCAAGGTCGTATACCATCTGGCAAGAATTTTCAAGACCGGACACAATGAGCATCAGCTCTAGCATCGGTGGACAATGCTGATGGCAAGGGAGCAAAATCTGCAGGATCATTTGGGAATAGAAATTGGAGGAACTGTTGGTAAATCTCCCATTGCCATACAATAGGCTGCATTTAGCATTTGACTGACAGTTGTAGATAAGTCTGAGGGCTGCTTGTAATGGTTGTGAACATGTTGTATGCAACCTGTATGAAGAATCTCGGTGCCACTTGAGGCCTGCAGTTCAAATGTAGAACAATTCAGCTAATGCAGGACACATGTATAATGAACCCTGCACAACCAAGAGACATATGTAAGAGCTCCTAGCGCAACCTTTGCGCAGCCATAGTGTCATATTATTGATGATAAGTAGCGCTAACCTGCCATTTCCCCTGCGTAGTCTTCACAAAGTGGTGCAATGCATTGTAGGAGGCTGGACTGGCTTGTAGTGAGTACCTAGGGGTACTTACACCTTGCACCAGGCCCAGTTATCCCTTATTAGTGTATAGGGTGTCTAGCAGCATAGGCTGATAGATAATGGTAGCTTAGCAGAGCAGCTTAGGCTGAACTAGGAGACGAGTGAAGCTCCTACAGTACCACTAGTGTCATATGCACAATATCATAAGAAAACACAATACACAGATATACTAAAAATAAAGGTACTTTATTTTTATGACAATATGCCAAAAGTATCTCAGTGAGTACCCTCAGTATGAGGATAGCAAATATACACAAGATATATGTACACAATACCAAAATATGCAGTAATAGTATTAGAAAACAGTGCAAACAATGTATAGTTACAATAGGATGCAATGGGGACACATAGGGATAGGGGCAACACAAACCATATACTCCAAAAGTGGAATGCGAACCACGAATGGACCCCAAACCTATGTGACCTTGTAGAGGGTCGCTGGGACTATTAGAAAATAGTAAGAGTTAGAAAAATAGCCCACCCCAAGACCCTGAAAAGTGAGTGCAAAGTGCACTAAAGTTCCCCAAAGGACATAGAAGTCGTGATAGGGGAATTCTGCAGGAAAGACACAAATCAGCAATGCAACAACGATGGATTTCCAGTTGAGGGTACCTGTGGAACAAGGGGACCAAGTCCAAAAGTCACAAGCAAGTCGGAGATGGGCAGATGCCCAGGAAATGCCAGCTGTGGGTGCAAAGAAGCTGCTACTGGACAGTAGAAGCTGGAGATTCTGCAGGAACGACAAGGGCTAGGAACTTCTCCTTTGGAGGACGGATCCCCCACGCCGTGGAGAGTTGTGAAGAAGTATTTTCCTGAAGAAAGACCGCCAACAAGCCTTGCTAGCTGCAAATTGTGTGGTTAGGGTTTTTGGGTGCTGCTGTGGCCCAGGAGGGACCAGGATGTCACCAATTGCGTCTGGGGACAGAGGGGGCGTCGAGCAAGACAAAGAGCCCTCTCAGCAGCAGGCAGCACCCGCAGAAGTGCCAGAAACAGGCACTACAAGGATGCGTGAAACGGTGCTCACCCGAAGTTGCACAAAGGAGTCCCACGTCGCCGGAGAACAACTTAGGAGGCCGTGCAATGCAGGTTAGAGTGCCGTGGACCCAGGTTGGACTGTGCACAAAGGATTTCCGCTGGAAGTGCACGGAGGCCGGAGTAGCTGCAAAAGTCGCGGTTCCCAGCAATGCAGTCTGGCGTGGGGAGGCAAGGACTTACCTCCACCAAACTTGGACTGAAGAGTCACTGGACTGTGGGAGTCACTTGGACAGATTTACTGGATTCAAGGGACCTCGCTCGTTGTGCTGAGAGGAGACCCAGGGTACCGGTGATGCAGTTCTTTGGTGCCTGCGGTTGCAGGGGGACGATTCCGTCGACCCACGGGAGATTTCTTCGGAGCTTCTAGTGCAGAGAGGAGGCAGACTACCCCCACAGCATGCACCACCAGGAAAACAGTCGAGAAGGTGGCAGGATCAGCGTTACAGAGTTGCAGTAGTCGTCTTCGCTACTTTGTTGCAGTTTTGCAGGCTTCCAGCGCGGTCAGCAGTCGATTCCTTGGCAGAAGGTGAAGAGAGAGATGCAGAGGAACTCGGATGAGCTCTTGCATTCGTTATCTAAGGAAATCCCCAAAGCAGAGACCCTAAATAGCCAGAAAAGAGGGTTTGGCTACTTAGGAGAGAAGATAGGCTAGCAACACCTGAAGGAGCCTATCAGGAGGAGTCTCTGACGTCACCTGATGGCACTGGCCACTCAGAGCAGTCCAGTGTGCCAGCAGCACCTCTGTTTCCAAGATGGCAGAGGTCTGGAGCACACTGGAGGAGCTCTGGGCACCTCCCAGGGGAGGTACAGGTCAGGGGAGTGGTCACTCCCCTTTCCTTTGTCCAGTTTCGCGCCAGAGCAGGGCTAAGGGGTCCCTGAACCGGTGTAGACTGGCTTATGCAGAAATGGGCACCATGTGTGCCCATGAAAGCATTTCCAGAGGCTGGGGGAGGCTACTCCTCCCCTGCCTTCACACCATTTTCCAAAGGGAGAGGGTGTAACACCCTCTCTCAGAGGAAGTCCTTTGTTCTGCCATCCTGGGCCAGGCCTGGCTGGACCCCAGGAGGGCAGAAGCCTGTCTGAGGGGCTGGCAGCAGCAGCAGCTGCAGTGAAACCCCGGGAAAGGCAGTTTGGCAGTACCCGGGTCTGTGCTACAGACCACTGGGATCATGGGATTGTGCCAACTATGCCAGGATGACATAGAGGGGGCAATTCCATGATCATAGACATGTTACATGGCCATATTCGGAGTTACCATTGTGAAGCTACAAAGAGGTAGTGACCTATATGTAGTGCACGCGTGTAATGGTGTCCCCGCACTCACAAAGTCCAGGGAATTGGCCCTGAACAATGTGGGGGCACCTTGGCTAGTGCCAGGGTGCCCACACACTAAGTAACTTAGCACCCAACCTTTACCAGGTAAAGGTTAGACATATAGGTGACTTATAAGTTACTTAAGTGCAGTGTAAAATGGCTGTGAAATAACGTGG
This sequence comes from Pleurodeles waltl, assembly GCF_031143425.1. Classification (NCBI taxonomy): domain Eukaryota; kingdom Metazoa; phylum Chordata; class Amphibia; order Caudata; family Salamandridae; genus Pleurodeles; species Pleurodeles waltl. Next base: position 397,420,481 of record NC_090440.1, on the reverse strand, counting down.
ACGTTATTTCACTCAGGCTGCAGTGGCAGGCCTGTGTAAGAATTGTCAGAGCTCCCTATGGGTGGCAAAAGAAATGCTGCAGCCCATAGGGATCTCCTGGAACCCCAATACCCTGGGTATCTCAGTACCATATACTAGGGAATTATAAGGGTGCTCCAGTATGCCAATGTAAATTGGTAAAATTGGTCACTAGCCTGTTAGTGACAATTTGTAAAGAGAGAGCATAACCACTGAGGTTCTGGTTAGCAGAGCCTCAGTGAGACAGTTAGGCATCACACAGGGAACACATACCTATAGGTCACAAACTTATGAGCACTGGGGTCCTGACTAGCAGGGTCCCAGTGACACATAACAAACATACTGAAAACATAGGGTTTTCACTATGAGCACTGGGCCCTGGCTGGCAGGATCCCAGTGAGACAGTGAAAACACCCTGACATACACTCACAAACAGGCCTAAAGTGGGGGTAACAAGGCTAGAAAGAGGCTACTTTCTCACACAACCCCCCCCCCCCCAAACGAAGGACAATAAGGCTAACCTTGGCCAGTTGAGACTTTATTGTCTAAGTGGTGATAAGTAGAGAGTAGCTCTGCAATAGACTGGTTACTCCCTTTATCATCCACTATATGGTTACTTCCCTGTGGGGATGTAAACCACCCTGTTTGAAGTTTTTTAGCTAAGCAACAATGTGAAGATGTATTTTCAGAGTTTCTATCAGTAAGTTTTAGTTTAGAGCAGTGGGAATTGTCCACTGAACCTATTTGTAGTGATGGAAATGCCAGACAGGGATGCTGTCTCAGAAAAGCCATAGCTGGGCAAAAACTTTGTCCATATTGCTGGAAGAGAGAACAGGGATGCTGTTTCTCTTGGGTTGGAGCAGGGCAGGGATGCTGTCCTATGAGCTCCACACTAGGGCAGGGATGCTGTCCTAAGTGTTGTGAGGCAGTGCAGAGTTTCTGCACTAAAGTTTCTCTGGGAGGGTTGGAGGGATGCTCCATGTTAACTAAAATGGTGCTCTTTTTCCCACCAATGTTAGTTATCCCACAGAGAGGTACTTCTACCTCAGGGAGTACAGCTTTGCCAGCTGATGCTTCCCTTGGAACAGGTGCCACCCCAGAAGAGGTTTCTCCTACCACAGGAATTATATCCTGATTGGCAGGGTGGTTAGGGGATACTGTGATACCCTTTTTACCTGTTGTTGGAGAGGGATCCTGAGTTTTCAGGCCTTCTCTCCTTTGCTTTTTCATTTCAGTAGAAATGAGAGGGAACAATTCCTCTGGGATGCCCAGCATGGCTGCATGGGCAGAAAACTCTACATCAGCCCAACCTGAGGCCTCTAGGTCATTATCTAAGAGACAGTCTACAGGTAAGCTAGGTGATACCACCACCTGCTTAGGGCCAGTAACTCCACCCCAACTAAACTGAATTATAGCTAAGGGAAGAAACTTAGTGGAGTTATGGACATCAATAATCTTATACTGTTGTCCAATGATGTGTTGTTCAGGATGCACTAGGTTTTCAGTCACCAAAGTGATACTGGCACCTGTGTCCCTGTAGGCCAAGGCCTCAACACCATTTATTGAAACTGTCTGCCTGTACTTATCCATTGTAAGGGGACAAGCACCCAGTGTGGCAAGGCCAATGCCACTAGGTGTGACAGAAACTGTCTTGGGACTGACTACCCCAGTTTCTATGATGGACCCATAAGTGAACCCAACTACACCCTTTGCTTGACTGTTGCCAGCAGTCCCACCACTAGTACCACTACTGCTAGGGGCACTAGAGCTTGATGTATTAGTGGTGGTAGGCTCAGGGGGTTTACCTGGACAGGACTTATCCCCTGGCCTATGGCCTCTGTTTTTACACACAAAGCACCAAGGCTTTTTAATGTGTGCAGGTTGAGAAGAAGAGGAAGAATTTTTTTATCCCCACCCTCTGAAGAGTGTTTAAGATTTGAAGTGGGATCTTTGGTTTTACCCTTATCCCCATGCTTATCTTGAGATTTTTCACCATCTTTCTTCTTGCCATCCTTGTCACCACCTGTATGAACTTTTCTGTTCACCCTTGTTCTGACCCATTTGTCTGCCTTCTTTCCCAATTCTTGGGGAGAGGTCAGATCTGAGTCCACTAGATACTGGTGCAACAAATCAGACACACAATTATTAAGTATATGCTCTCTCAGGATTATGTTATATAGGCTTTCATAGTCAGTCACTTTACTGCCATGTAACCACCCCTCCAAGGCCTTCACTGAATGGTCAACAAAATCAACCCAGTCTTGTGAAGACTCCTTTTTGGTCTCTCTGAACTTCATCCTGTACTGTTCAGTGGTTAAGCCATAACCATCCAGGAGTGCATTCTTAAGAACTGCAAAATTATTGGCATCACTTTCTTTTACAGTAAGGAGCCTATCCCTACCCTTGCCACTAAATGATAGCCATAGGATAGCAGCCCACTGCCTTTGAGGGACATCCTGTACAACACGGGCCCTCTCAAGTGCAGCAAACCACTTGTTAATGTCATCCCCCTCCTTATAAGGGGGAACTATCTTGTGCAGATTCCTGGAATCATGCTCTTTTGCAGGATGACTATGGGGAATACTGCTGCTGCCACCATGGGTTTCGAAACCCAACTTCTGTCTTTCTTTCTCTAGTTCTAAGGACTGTCTATCCAAATCCAGCTGTTGCCTCTTGAGCTTCAGTCTGGTTTGTTCCACTCTCAATTTATTGAGCTCCCTTTCTAACAATCTGTCATCAGGGTGGGTGGGAGGGACATGTCTAGAAACAGAGGTATGATGAGAATTGACAGAAGGAGACCTATCCCTTACAGAGGGCACCCTAACAGCTTGGTTAACAGAAACATCACTTCTATTGTGGTGAGAAACAATACTCTTGCTATGATGTGAGATAACACTATCTGTATGGTGTACCTCTACATCAATACCAACTATGCTAGACTGTCTAGTAATGGGCAGGCTAGGAAGTTTCTTTCCTGAATCTTTTCCTAGGGGAGTCCCTGGATCAGATTGGGAACCATTAGCTACTTTTTCAACAGATGGGGCCCTTCTGGCCTTATCTTGTTCTCTAAGCATGTTAAGCAATAATTCCAAAGAAGGATTCTTCCCTACACTCAAACCTCTCTCTATGCAGAGACTCCTTGCTCCTTTCCAGCTAAGGTGATCATATGAAAGTTTGGACAGATCAACATTTTGGCCTGTGCCAGACATTTTTAGAGAGAGTTAAAGTGATAGAAAAAGATAAAAAAGTTTTCAGAACTTTTAGAAAGACAGAAAAAAAACTTTTTAAACTTTTAAGAACTTTTTAGAAAGTTTTAGAGGTACTTTTCAGCACTTTAGAAAGGAGGTGAGAAAAGAAATGAAAAAACTTTTTGGTTAGGTGTACATACACTGAACTTGTTTTGTATATTTTTCTCTTATGAAAAGTACAATGACAAAAGTGGTAAGTAATCTCAAAGCACTTATCCCACCACTGCACAACCAATGTAGGAGGCTGGACTGGCTTGTAGTGAGTACCTAGGGGTACTTACACCTTGCACCAGGCCCAGTTATCCCTTATTAGTGTATAGGGTGTCTAGCAGCATAGGCTGATAGATAATGGTAGCTTAGCAGAGCAGCTTAGGCTGAACTAGGAGACGAGTGAAGCTCCTACAGTACCACTAGTGTCATATGCACAATATCATAAGAAAACACAATACACAGATATACTAACAATAAAGGTACTTTATTTGTATGACAATATGCCAAAAGTATCTCAGTAAGTACCCTCAGTATGAGGATAGCAAATATACACAAGATATATGTACACAATACCAAAATATGCAGTAATAGTATTAGAAAACAGTGCAAACAATGTATAGTTACAATAGGATGCAATGGAGACACACAGGGATAGGGGCAACACAAACCATATACTCCAAAAGTGGAATGCGAACCACGAATGGACCCCAAACCTATGTGACCTTGTAGAGGGTCGCTGGGACTATTAGAAAATAGTAAGGGTTAGAAAAATAGCCCACCCCAGGACCCTGAAAAGTGAGTGCAAAGTGCACTAAAGTTCCCCAACGGACATAGAAGTCGTGATAGGGGAATTCTGCAGGAAAGACACAAATCAGCAATGCAACAACGATGGATTTCCAGTCGAGGGTACCTGTGGAACAAGGGGACCAAGTCCAAAAGTCACAAGCAAGTCGGAGATGGGCAGATGCCCAGGAAATGCCAGCTGTGGGTGCAAAGAAGCTGCTACTGGACAGTAGAAGCTGGAGATTCTGCAGGAACGACAAGGACTAGGAACTTCCCCTTTGGAGGACGGATCCCCCACGCCGTGGAGAGTCGTGCAGAAGTGTTTTCCTGAAGAAAGACCGCCAACAAGCCTTGCTAGCTGCAAATCGTGCAGTTTGGATTTTTGGGTGCTGCTGTGGCCCAGGAGGGACCAGGATGTCGCCAATTGCGTCTGGGGACAGAAGGAGCGTCGAGCAAGACAAGGAGCCCTCTCAGTAGCAGGCAGCACCCGCAGAAGTGCCAGAAACAGGCACTATGAGGATGCGTGAAACGGTGCTCACCCGAAGTCGCACAAAGGAGTCCCACGTCGCCGGAGAACAACTTAGGAGGTCGGGCAATGCAAGTTAGAGTGCCGTGGACCCAGGCTGGACTGTGCACAAAGGATTTCCGCCGGAAGTGCACGGAGGCCGGAGTAGCTGCAAAAGTCGCAGTTCCCAGCAATGCAGTCTGGCGTGGGGAGGCAAGGACTTACCTCCACCAAACTTGGACTGAAGAGTCACTGGACTGTGGGAGTCACTTGGACAGAGTTGCTGGATTCAAGGGACCTCGCTCGTCGTGCTGAGAGGAGACCCAGGGTACCGGTGATGCAGTTCTTTGGTGCCTGCGGTTGCAGGGGGACGATTCCGTCGACCCACGGGAGATTTCTTCAGAGCTTCTAGTGCAGAGAGGAGGCAGACTACCCCCACAGCATGCACCACCAGGAAAACAGTCGAGAAGGCGGCAGGATCAGCGTTACAGAGTTGCAGTAGTCGTCTTCGCTACTTTGTTGCAGTTTTGCAGGCTTCCAGCGCGGTCAGCAGTCGATTCCTTGGCAGAAGGTGAAGAGAGAGATGCAGAGGAACTCGGATGAGCTCTTGCATTCGTTATCTAAGGAAATCCCCAAAGCAGAGACCCTAAATAGCCAGAAAAGAGGGTTTGGCTACTTAGGAGAGAAGATAGGCTAGCAACACCTGAAGGAGCCTATCAGGAGGAGTCTCTGACGTCACCTGATGGCACTGGCCACTCAGAGCAGTCCAGTGTGCCAGCAGCACCTCTGTTTCCAAGATGGCAGAGGTCTGGAGCACACTGGAGGAGCTCTGGGCACCTCCCAGGGGAGGTACAGGTCAGGGGAGTGGTCACTCCCCTTTCCTTTGTCCAGTTTCGCGCCAGAGCAGGGCTAAGGGGTCCCTGAACCGGTGTAGACTGGCTTATGCAGAAATGGGCACCATGTGTGCCCATGAAAGCATTTCCAGAGGCTGGGGGAGGCTACTCCTCCCCTGCCTTCACACCATTTTCCAAAGGGAGAGGGTGTAACACCCTCTCTCAGAGGAAGTCCTTTGTTCTGCCATCCTGGGCCAGGCCTGGCTGGACCCCAGGAGGGCAGAAGCCTGTCTGAGGGGCTGGCAGCAGCAGCAGCTGCAGTGAAACCCCGGGAAAGGCAGTTTGGCAGTTCCAGGGTCTGTGCTACAGACCACTGGGATCATGGGATTGTGCCAACTATGCCAGGATGGCATAGAGGGGGCAATTCCATGATCATAGACATGTTACATGGCCATATTCGGAGTTACCATTGTGAAGCCACATATAGGTAGTGACCTATATGTAGTGCACGCGTGTAATGGTGTCCCCGCACTCACAAAGTCCGGGGAATTGGCCCTGAACAATGTGGGGGCACCTTGGCTAGTGCCAGGGTGCCCACACACTAAGTAACTTAGCACCCAACCTTTACCAGGTAAAGGTTAGACATATAGGTGACTTATAAGTTACTTAAGTGCAGTGTAAAATGGCTGTGAAATAACGTGGACGTTATTTCACTCAGGCTGCAGTGGCAGGCCTGTGTAAGAATTTTCAGAGCTCCCTATGGGTGGCAAAAGAAATGCTGCAGCCCATAGGGATCTCCTGGAACCCCAATACCCTTGGTATCTCAGTACCATATACTAGGGAATTATAAGGGTGTTCCAGTATGCCAATGTAAATTGGTCAAATTTGTCACTAGCCTGTTAGTGACAATTTGGAAAGAGAGAGCATAACCACTGAGGTTCTGGTTAGCAGAGCCTCAGTGAGACAGTTAGGCATCACACAGGGAACACATACCTATAGGTCACAAACTTATGAGCACTGGGGTCCTGACTAGCAGGGTCCCAGTGACACATAACAAACATACTGAAAACATAGGGTTTTCACTATGAGCACTGGGCCCTGGCTGGCAGGATCCCAGTGAGACAGTGAAAACACCCTGACATACACTCACAAACAGGCCTAAAGTGGGGGTAACAAGGCTAGAAAGAGGCTACTTTCTCACATGCATGCATTGACTACTTTGGAAACGCTTATCACACATCATGGCTGTGCCAGCCACACTGTATGCAAGGGGACCATTCTGGCACAAAGGGGGCCTCCAAATTAGCACAAAGAAGTCAATGAGATTGCTGCACCCCATTTGTGGTGGATTTCTTAAAGCCTGCTCTTTGCAGGCGTTAAAAATATGCTCCCATCATGATCAATGGGCCCCAGGGTGCTTAGCAGGACTAGGGAAAAAAATGATGACGCTAATCCTGCAAAGCGCCAGACTACTGCCAAACAATTTTGACCCTACTCCCTCTAACTACCACCATGGTGCGCAGTCTATTGGAGATAGCGCACACATGGTGGTATCAGGAGCTTGCTAGGGCCCACACTTCAACAGGTGCAGCACTAGGTGCTGCGCCACTTCCATATATATGGCTCCAAGTGTAGTGATGCCTTCACAGTTAAATTTTCAAATAAACAGCTAGGAATGAGACCTGTGCCATGCAAAAAAGGCATGAAAGGGTGTGTAAAAATTAGTTAGGGAGGGCCCAGCTCCAAACCTCAGGGTCACAACAAATTTTCCTAAGTATGAATTCCAAACACTCTGTAGGACTGCTAAGTGAAAGTGTGAAATTTGGGCATAGATATGTTTGAGAATGGCCTCTATGTACTCAGCAGACGTTTCCGTGGCCTGTAGCATTACCTGCTGAGTGCATCATTGGCCTTTACATGTATACATGATGTCGGACCACACTGCCATCATGCTATGACTTAATTATGACTACTCACACACATGGATGTGAGTAATGGGTGCACTAAGGCCCACCAGGACAGTATAGATGCAATAGGTGCTGCAATACTGTAGTCCTATATCCCTCTTGGTGTCATTATAGCCAAGGCCATGTTAGGGAGCCGTGCACTGGGTCCAGACCATGGCAGTTCCATTTGATGTGTGCATTGTGTATCAGAGTCAGCCTATATGGTCTCCATTACCACACACATGTGCTGGGTCTGTTGCACAGGCCTGCTGCTCCTCACTGACTGTATGGGGTTGCACTGCTTAAGCTCCATCACTGGCACTTCACTCACTAACCTGCAACACCAGATGCATCCTCTGACCACTGAGCAAGTACGTCTGTGTTGAGCCATATTCCTATGCCCATGTACTCATACCTCACTGGTTCAAAAATGGTATTCCAAGGAAACAATGGCAGGGCACACACCATTGGCAATACATCCATGTTTCAGATCAGTCAATGTGCAGGTAGTTACAACTGTCATCACATGAGTCCACTGCCATTGCAACTTTAATAGTATGACTGCCTTGTGATGGCACACACATTTCACTTACTTCACTGAAGGATGTCAATCCTCAACACCTTGGAAAACTCCCACAACCACAGGGTAGCAGTTCATGAATTTTCTATGATCATGACATAGATGCATACCCCATCTGATGCAGACTGACATGCTATGGTTGTGATAATAGGCCAGTCACTTCAACAACCATAGCATGGCCCTCAGGTGGGATATACACGTTCAAGCTGTCCCAAATTGCCACAGAGGTGTTGTGCTCACAGACAGCTGCATGGCAATGCCATGTAGACATGGTGCAGTGAAATGCACCACAGGAGTGTCATGGACAGTGATGGTTTGTAGATGCATGGGTCTAACTCATCAGAGAGTACGTGTGATTGAATGATCATAATAGTCTGTTATATCTACTGATCTTCCATTAGGGTGACTTCCTCACACAGCCTAACAAGTTTACACTGAAATAGGTTGTCCATTTGAATTAACTAGGATTTCCACTAAGCAATGTTTAACATTCATGTCTTACAGGTGGACCTGCCCCATACACCATCGAAGAGGTGGTGAGATTCGAAGACCCCGATGCATCCAGTAACTGTGTTAAATTGTGCCTCGTGTTAGCTACTCCAGTTTTGGTGTGAGTCAGTCAGAATTGTGGAATGCAATGAGTGATGTAGTTTTCCGGACCAATAATCAGAAATCATAGGAGGTGGATGGTGACATCATGGGGCAGGTGTAAGAGGCCTAAGCACCACCGGAGCGTCAATATTTGTGAGGCTCCAGGGATGCTATGCCCTGAACCGTGTATACAAGGTAGGCTTAGGACATATTTGTTGGCTTCACATTAACTTGTCAATACAGGCCCTTCACATGCAGTACTTTGCGTGGAAGGAGCATGCAATGGGTGTTGCTGTGGCTGTACCCATAGCAATTAATTGGTGTCCCATATCTGCATATTTTCTTACACTAGAGGCTGTAGCAAATCCTGAAAACACACCAATGTGTGGCTTTAGCAGGCCACAACGAGCTAACATATATGTTTTTGTACTCTCCATATTTTGCTGTTTCCATGGGTGCTGCATTTGGCGGCACACATCGAAAGTGCAAAGACCCTTTGAAGATTTTGTTTGTGTAGGAAGGTGCCCCTCCATGCATAATGACTATGTCCCCCTCAACACAGCCAGCTATGCACCCTGGGGTAAGGGTGGAGGGGTCAGGTGCTGGAAGCAAGATTAGCACCGGCGTAGGTGACAACACAGTGATGCGTCCTTTCCTATTCAATACGGCACATCCCTGCGTTGTGAATATGGTGAAGTGCTGCGCTGCCAATTGTCCGTCAGCATAGTGCTCCATCACATTCCCATCATGTTTGTTGTGGGGTTGTGCAATGAGATTGGCTTACATGTAGTTCTAAGGGCAACGTGAGCTGGCATGGAATTGTGTGTAAAAGGAATAGTAATGGTGAACCACATATTCATGGATGTCTGCCATCACAGGTCACAGGCCAACTGCATTACTCTCTAGGGGTATTCTGTAGGAGACATACACACACCACATGTGTCACAGTACCTTCCAGAGATGATGAGGTAGTGGCACAGCAAGGAGCCATAGTGTCCAGAACTGCAGTAATAAGTGTAAACAATTTATGGACAACTCCACTCAAGATGTTTCATGTTAAAGCCAATTAATCTCCTAACACCAGATGTCAGCAGTGTCACCAATATGGCGCAGCCACCATATAAATTGTGACTGATGTAGGTCACATCACAGATGCATGAGAAGGCTATCCTCTGTGTGTAGCTGGTGCTGTGAGGATATCTGACATGCATCTGCTAATGATGTAAGACGCTCCTGGATACAGTTGCAGCATAATTACTGTGGCCTTCAGGGCATCCATACATCCACCATGTGGTTGCTATTACACTCACTTAGGACTACATGGCACAGGTTAGGGGGCTGTAGTGCTGTTATGTCTTGACAACAGTGATGTGTAGCTCAGGGTGTGCCCATCCTTTCTCATGGCAATATAGCATTAGTTGACATGTGGCCACAGCATGGTAAATGCAGCTGGAACCTAGTAAAGTAGGCTCAGCCCAGGTTTTATACCTGGACCCATGAATGTAGATGTACACAACATAGAATTCCAGCTTTGTAGTTAGCATCCCCCTAAAAATTGGCCCACTCCTTCACTCCATGATAAGTGCTCAGTCCTTGCTGCGTCACCAGGGGGGTTGAGCTGATAGATTGCATGTCCAACCCACCTTCTGCTCAGAGAGACAGGAAATCCAAACTTGTTGAGACACGTGTTGCTCACAGTGTAGATGTTAGTGATGTTGAGCAGTCCATTGTTAGTCCCTATCCGCTGTGGCACCTCTTGATTTACAATGGATTGATGTCATACCACTGACATGTACAAGATACTGGTGATGTATGATTGGAGATAGACGCAGATGAGAAGCAATTCATTTTTTTGAGGAATGTGTGTAGGCCTGTATGTGTAATCAGCTGTGGCAGTGCAAGTTACAAATCTGTACATACACCACCCAATGCTGATGGCTGCTTCTTCTAGTTTTACAGCTGCCAACATGACCAATGATGAAAGGCGCCAGTTCAACCGGAGGTCCAAACGCTACCATCACATCCTGGAGGTGCACACAGGATACCGCCGCATGGCATGCCGTTTCCGTGCTGAAAAAGCTTCTGGAGAATGGCGAGCATTCCCGCACGGGAGACCCACACAGCCACCCAAGACAAAGGATGGAGCAGGTACATCAACCATGCAAGGGCACCCAGCTGCACCCATCCCATCCACATCTTCAGTACCAGTCGTCCATCCCAGTTTGAACTTGAACTACGTCGGGACATCAACCTGATCCTCAGGCGTTTGGACAAGTTGAAGGAAGATTTGGCAGAGGGCTGCAAACTATTAAAGTACATAAAGAAGAAGGTGAAGAAGTCCAGGAAATGAACTTGTACAGCAATGGACTACCTCCCAGTTCCTTCCCCTCCCTTTTAAAGTTGTACCATATTTTAGTTTGGGTTTTATGTAGTTAGTGATAGGTTAATGTAGTGTAGCCATCAGTTAGGATAAGTGTAGTTGGGGGGTGGGTTACTATTCTTATGTTTTTATTGCTGGGTTGTTGGGTGGAGGGTCATGTTGGGTTTTATATGTGTTTATATAAAAAAAAAAATGTAAAAAAAAATATATTTTTATATTTGTTTCAGGACATAGGATTAGTTAGTACATGTGTAGCTGTAGTAATTGCTGTCCTACTTGTTTCTTGTTTCCTAAGGGACGGTGGGGGCCCAATGTTTAGAGTGTGGTGTTTTATGTGTAAGTTAAGTTTAGCATAGGTTAGATAGATGTAGTTGTATGATAAGTATAGTTAGTATAGGTTAATTTAGGATAGGGTAGGGTTTAGCAGTTTTTAGGTAGATCATTTTTATAATAAATATCTTGTTATAATTGCATTCAGTTTGCGTAATTAGTGTTAATCTCAGTGTTCTCCCCTTGAGTGCACTGGGAAAATTGGGGAAATGGCCTAGGGAATTTGTCCTGCCTTCAAAACCCTCATTTACCATGTACTACCCCTATTGACAACGGAGCAGTCACATTGACTGCAACATCACATCTACTAGTCCATGCATCTGCCTTCCAGTTTATCCACCATTCATGATGTTTACTTTGTATTGGACAGGTAAGTCTGGTACTTCAGCTGTCAGTGTTGGAGTCCTGTAGTAACAATGTTGGGAACTGTGACACATCTGACAACAGCCACAATGTGAACTCTATCCTGCAAGACTGACCGGTGGCCATCACTAATGAGGTTAGCTACCTCTGTACCACACCAATGAGTTCTTCTGGTACTCCAAGCTGACAATATTGCCCTAGACTTGCTTTTCAACCATACCTGTCATATATGATGAGGAAACCATATATGTATTCTTCATTTGTAATATACTCAGTGAATTGCTTGTAGGTCATGAGACCAGCATACACATTTGTCATGTTAGGATCCTTGTATGTAGCTTTGTGCCTCCACAATCCTGATCTCATGTAGTGATTTTCTGTGGCCAATTACATGGATTCACACATTAAAATCATTTAGCTGAGTTGATGGATCACAATAGACATGCTAAATGTGTACAAGGTGTTTATTTACAATTGGAAGGATGGTAGTGAGATATTTACAATATCCAAGTCAGTGACCCCATTTGTGAAATCCAGATATTTGTGACACGACACAAGACCAGGGTTAAAGGACATGTTATGTGACATGCTTCGAAGTAGTGTTGATAAGTGTGGAGGAACAAAAATTGCAAACTGGTAAGTAAGAGACAATGACAGTCCATAGCAGACAGGTCAACAGTGGGTGGGTGAAGCGTGCACATATCCTACTGTGACAACACTGGCATGATCTTTAGCCCAGAACTAAGGAGAAAACTGCCCAAGTGGCACAGACTGGTGCTGCCGGGTACTTTTCTGAGTAAAAGTAGTTTTTTCCACATCTTCATCGTCTGATGTGTGTGGTGGCTCCTGTGTCCTTGGTGGTGGTGGTGGTGGAGAGTTAGAAGGGGCCAAACACACTTCAGGGGTTCAAGATGTGGAATCAAAACTCCTGGCAGCTGCCATTTGTGGTATGACATATGGCATCACTGTAGCATGGAGGAACTGCTGATTTTTCCGAATAGCTGCAACATCCTGGGGGTAGGCAGCCGTGTCTTCCCTGAGGGAGGCCACTTCACGCTGAATGGAGACCAGCTTGTTCTCTATCATGCTGCTGCCAGTTTGGGAGGGCAGTTGTTGTGGCCTCTCCCTCATGGCAGCTGCTACGTCTACCAGACACTGCTGGACTCCATGCAGTGGGAAGTGTGTACCTTGGATGGCAGCTGTGTGTTCATTAGCTGTCACAAGGCACGTACGCACTCCCTCTAAGCTTCCTGCCACAGTCTCCATCCCCACCCACACCTGTTTGGCCAGCTCCCGCTGTGCTCCTACCACTGTCCTCTGGAAGCTTGTCTCTGGGTCCTCGGAGTCCTGAGCTGTGTTTGAACTGGCAGGAAGTATGTTTTAGGTGTTGGGTGGGTCATCTGGGGAGGCTGCAACATTGATTGTCCTCCTTGCAACTGGAGGTGGTGTCTGGAGGGATCCCAGGACATCCTGGAGAGTCTGTTGGCTGATGGTTGTCAGCTGGTCATCCGGGTCATCCGGGTCATCAGTGAACTCCAGGACAGGCAGATCAGCCGGAGAGCCATCATCCTCTGCAATGAGATGGTGTAAAATAAATCTTTCTATGTTGTCGCAGTTGACATGGCAAATCATTGAATTGCCCTGGGTGGACCCCGGGATGGCCGGCATGGGTATTATTTATTGATGTGAACAGCAATTTTTACATTACAGTGCCTGATGCCACTAAATGATGGACATAGCCAGTTGACTTATTTTCAACTTTGATCAGGGCCTCCAACTAGTTTGATGGAGATAGTGCATCTAGTTGTACTAGTGCAGACATGGACCATCATTACAAGTCTGGCAGTCTTATGACCACCAGACTGCCATTGGCAATATGACCACCGTAAGCAGCGCAGGTGAAACTGGCACATTTTGACCCTGGGGAAAGCCCCACGGGACAATGGCCTAGCACTGGCAGGTTGCCGCCAGCTAACGGAATGGCAATGCCACCTGTCTTGTGACACCAGCCCAGCATTACGATCAGCCCTACCCTCCAGATTATGATCACGCTTTTCCACCAGCCTTTGCATGGCGGTCTAACCGCCATGCACATGTTGGTGGTAATGTGGTGTGGTGTGCCCCTGGGTGCCCCTGCACTGCCCATGAACCTGGCATGGGCAGTGCAGGGCCCCCCTTTGCATTTTCCACTGCCTGATTTGCAGTGACAAGTGGAGCGTGTGCTGCCACACCCAATGCACCCCAAGATTGGCTCTGGCTCTATTTGATCCAGCAACAATGTTGTGAAGCTGACATGAGGAGAGAGATTTCCACCCGCCATCGTAATGTGAAACTCATAATCCCAACCACGGAGGGAGGACCGCACTGGCAGTCTTACCAATCCCAGACTTGTCCATGCACCATCCCCCTCCCATCAATGTGATAATGTGCACCATGATGTTCACGGACATGCACCATATGTTGTGTTGGTGTGATTGTTTCCCCATTCCTATGTGGCTCACATGGTTGTGTCAGAGTTGTTGTGGGTCAGCCTGTATGTGTTGTGTTCTACAGATTGCAGTCTGTAGTGCAAATTTTTCTCTAGTGGCACAGTTCTGTCCATTGTCAATGTGTGTGGCTAAAGACTGTGCCAGGTTAGTTACGCAGGGTAGTGCCATGTTTACTGTGATATGGGACCACCCTGCAATTCCCTCAGCAGTAGCACAGATTAGTTCTCCCTGCACCCCGACAGGCATTGATGCAGCATGATGAAGAAGTGACTGCTTTGTGGGGATGTCTTGTTTATGTGCGGGGTGATGTTCCTTCCTGCGCATGTACAAGTAAAGTTAGCTAAGGTGCCATTTTAATGTGTGCTGTAAGAAGCAGCACACGTGTTTCAGCAATAGGACTGCAAGAGACACCACCATTACCTAACCCCAGGAATGGTATTGACTTTCTTCATCGTTTCTGATGTCTCAGTTGTGTAAATAGGGTAGGTTTGACTATATGCAAGGGGTTTTGTGATGACACAGTCACAGTGATTAGATGTGCCTTCCACCCAATGTGCTGCATATGTTCATGTTGGTGTATAGCCCTGGTGATTGACTTATGTCCAGGTTGTGTATGTGTTGTGGTGCAGGGCACAACTAAGGCGTGTGTACATGTGTTGCTTATGTGTCAACAGTGCATATTGATTCATGAGCAATGTGTCCCGCTGCACTCCTTTAGCATGCATTGAGTGTGTCCTATGTGCCTCCCCTCTGGCATTAGTAAAATTGGCAGTTATTTCCCCCATGCAACTCACCCTGCATTTGTGGTGGTTGTTGGAAGTGTGCGCTGTCCTGTCCTTCTATTTCTGTGACCAGCTCTTCCTGGATGACCGCTGCAACCATCTCGTCTGTCTCATCCAGGTCCTCCTGTGATGCTGGACTCCCACCTCTAGTTTGCAGTGCTGCCTTTCTGTTCCTGGCCATCTTCTCCTTAGTTCTACGTTTGCAATCATGCTAGCGCTTCTTGCACTCCGTGACAGTTTGCTTCACCTTTGCCACACTGTTTATTTTGTCCACTATTTTCTGCCATATAGCCTCTCTCTTACCAACTGGCAATTTGGAGGTGACAAAGAGCTGGTGTTGGTGCTCCATCATCTCTTTGACAAGGATGTCGTGCACCTCCTCACTGAACCAACACTTTCTCTTTTTCTTTTCCTTCTCCTGGGACTTCTGTGTATCCTCCTGGCTGGCTCCTGGGTGTATGGAGACACCCTAAGGTCTCTCCTGGCCTGCTGCTTCCATCTTCCCTTTGAATTGCACTCTTTTCTGCTCATGCATCTAAAGTTGGCGCGAATGAGGTGTTAAAATGGGGCAAATCCGTTTGCAATATGTTTACGTGCCACAAAATGAGTTAGAGTCAGTTTTGCAGCATTAACATCATTTTGCATTACGAAAGGGCCAAGGGTTTATGTCATTAATTTTTATTCTAACCATTTCTTAGCGCCATTGTATGTCATAGTATAAATATGACGCACGGATGGCGTTGAGAAACGGCACAGGTCGTAGCGTTTGCGCAGCTTTGTGTCAAAAAGTATGAATATGGGCCTAAGTGTTTTGCATACTTCTGTCTTTAGTCTATATTTGGGCTACATATGGGTGATATTTGGGCTCTTTTTTCTTTGGTGGCTATGTTGGGAGACTGATTTTTTATGAAGCTCCCTAATTTCCTCATTTACTGTAGTTTCCTCAGTCGAAAATGCTTTCAGTTTTCCACTTTGGTTCCGTCAAGCTGGCATTCAGATGTGCCACACGTCTGGCATAAATTCAGATTGTTCATAAGGACACTGTAGTAAAGCTGTTGATCACCAGAGAGTTAACCGGCAGTCTGCTGCTGGTATTGAAAGTGCATGTGTCTGTCTGCATGTTAGAATGATCTAATGAAATAGAAGAGGAAGATTTTTGAGAACTCACTTAAAACATGAACCCCCTGCTTTTTTCGTTTCTAAATTAAATGTTTTAAGTTTTACTAGTTTGATTTAATCAAGATGGCTTCAGGTTTGCCACACTTTTGTTATAAATAAGACAGTTAGCGCTCTTATTCTTTAGAACACTCATGACATCTTTGCTAACATCATTGATAATATCAATGGAGTATTTTCAGTAAAACTATTGAGGAGAAAATCGTGCATGGGGGGCACGAGTCACAGTTACCTTAGGGCACGAGTTTTAGTTACTTGAAAAAACTTTAACTATAACTGCTGAATTTCTATGGTTTTGTACATTTAAAATGTGAGCCTAACTATAACGTCCCTGTCTCCTATGATTTGTCAGTGAATATATATATATATATATATATATATATATATATATATATATATATATATATATATGCATATCTCTCTCTCTCTCTCTGTCTATATATATATATATATATATATATATATATATATATATATAGGCCACATAGATGTTATAGTCAAGAAATATAATTATAAAAACCTTAGAAACTCACTTAAAAAAGTAAGGCCCACATTTATACTTTTTTAGCGCTGCATTTGCGTCGCTTTTTGATGCAAAAATGGCGCAAACTTGCAAAATACAATTTTATTTTCTAAGTTTGCTCCGCTTTTGTGTCAAAAAATGACTCAAATGCGGCGCAAGAAAAGTATAAATATGGGCCTAAAGTTTACAGAGCAGTTATAGTTAGGTTCTGAATTTACTCGCACAAATACATTGAAATTCAGCAGTTATAGAGTCCCTGTAATCTTAGTTTTTTTAAGTGAATTTTGAATATTTTTATAATTATATTTCCTAACTATAATATCCTTGTAGCCATTGATTTTTCTGTGAATTTCTCTGTTTTGTTACAGTCATTTTCATTACTATACATTAAAGCAATCACCGCCGCATATTGCCTTCGGCCATGTGCTGGTGGTGGGCCGCAGGGCCTGGCCTGAGGCTACACCCTGCTGCCAACACTCTATAACTACTAAACCCCATGCCTCACACGGCCACAGATCGGGTGTGGTGGGGGTGGGCCGCAAGGCCTGGACTGCAGCAAGCCCCTGCAGCCAACTCCCCTAACCACCCATCTCAGACTGTGCACGGGCTTTGGCCATGTGCAGTGGGAGTTGACCACAGGGCCTGTCTCTCTGGTTGTGAAAATAGGCCTGAGAGGGTGTCTCTGGGTGTGAGAGGGGTTGTGAGAGTGAGTGGGTGTGAGAGGTTCTATGTGGGTGTGAGAGTGGGAGTGGGAGGGCCTGATTGCGCTCCAACAGATGAAAGATGCTGTTAGAAATGGGGTCTTTGGTTGGCAGTCAGGTTACCCCCTGTCCAAGCAAGGACCCTCACCCTAGTCAGGGTACAAGAGAATCACCCTCAGTTAACCCTCGCTCAACCCTTTGGTAGCATGGTACGAGCAGGCATACTTAATTTCAGAAGCAATGTGTAATGTATTTGTACCAACACATACAGTAACCCAGTGTACCCACTGCAAAATGGCACAACACAGTTTTAGAAAAGTAGGTAATATTTATCTAAACAAAACAAGACCAAAACGACAAAAATCTAATATACGCAAGTCAAGATATGAATTTTAAAAACAATAAGAGTCTAAGGGCCAGATGTAGCAAAGCTTTAGCGAGTCGCAAACGGCGAAAATCGCCGTTTGCGAGTCGCTAAAGCCACTTTGATATGTAGAAATGCATTTTGTGAGTCGGAACCAACTCGCAAAATGCATTTCCGAGTCGCAAATAGGAAGGGGTGTTCCCTTCCTATTTGCGAGTCGCAATGCTATGCATTTTCATTTGCGACCGCGATTGCGGTCGCAAATAAAAGCACAGTTACCATCCACTTGAAGTGGATGGTAACCCAGGCGCAAATGTAAAGGGGTCCCCATGGGACCCCTTCCCCTTTGTGTCTGCCACAAAAAATAATTTTTCAGGGCATGCAGTGGTCCAATGGACCACTACCTGCCCTGAAAAATACCGAAACTAAAGGTTTCGGTTTTTTTTTTCAAAGTGCAGCTCGTTTTCTTTTATTTAAGGAAAACGGGTTGCACTTTGAAAAAAAAAACTGCTTTATTTAAAAGCAGTCACGGACATGGTGGTCTTCTGTTCCCAGCAGGCCACTATCCCCGTGAGTGCCCTGAATAGCTATGGGGTTGCAAATTAGGTAGAAGCAGCTACTGAAGGCTTACTTCAAAGAAAAGTCTCTGTTGTTTACAGGATACTGCCTTGACCAGGCTAGGCACCAGACACACACCAGGGGGTTGGAGACTGCATTGTGTGAGGGCAGACACAGCCCTTTCAGGTGTAAGCGACCACTCCTCCCTTCCCCTCCAGGCCAGATGGCCCATCAGGATATGCAGGCTACACCCAGCTCCTTTTGTGTCACTGTCTAGAGGAGAGGTGCAAACTGCCGAACTGTCAAACTGACCCAGACAGGGGATCCACAAACAGGCAGAGTCACAGAATGGCTTACGCAAGAAAAAGCCTACTTTCTAAAAGTGGCATTTTCAAATACACAATCTAAAAACCAACTTCATTAAAAGATGTATTTTAAATTGTGAGTTCAGAGACCCTAAACTCCACATTTCTATTTGCGCCCAAAGGGAATCTGTGCTTTAATATTATTTAAAGGCAGCCCTCATGTTAACCTATGAGAGAGATAGGCCTTGCAACAGTGAAAACTGAATTTGGCAGTATTTCGCTGCAAGGACATGTAAAACACATCAGTACATGTCCCACCTTTAACATACACTGCATCCTGCCCATTGGCCTACCTTAGGGGTGCCCTACATGTATAAAAAGGGAAGGTTTAGGCCTGGCAAGTGGGCACACTTGCCAAGCCGAATTAGCAGTTTAAAACTGCACACACAGACACTGCAGTGGCTGGTCTGAGACATATTTACAGGGCTACTAATGTGAGTGGCACAACCAATGCCGCAGGCCCACTAGTAGCATTTGGTTTACAGGCCAGGGGCACCTCTAGTGCACTTTACCGGAGACTTCCAGGTAAATCAAATATGCTAATAAGGGATAAGAGAACTCATGCATACAATTTATACAGGGAACATTCACACTTTAGCACTGGTCAGCAGCAATCAAAACAGCAAAAACAGATTCCTGCACACAGAAACAACCTGGGAAGCAGAGGCAAAAAGTTAGGGGAGACCATGCCACGGATGCCAAGTCTAACAGATGCATTCACCTCCACAAAGGATTTCAGATCATTTTACAAAATGGAAAAATGGAATCGCAGAGTAAACACTTGCTTTGCCTTCGCGAAACCCAGGATTTAGGATCATTTGTCCTTTCCAGGGGTGGAGCTTCAACTGGTGCACCTGCTACGTTTATATTCGTAAGTGCTTCCTGCTGAGGTTTAATTTCTGTGAAACGAGCATCATGGCCAGAACGGAAGCTCACCTGTTCCTTTATCCAACACGAGTCCACAGTTTGCACGAAATGTCTACCCAACTGGAGCACTTTCTACTGGTTAGTTAGTAAGTGCTACCCCATTGGGTAAATGTGTAGTGTGGGGAAAAGGGTAGGCACGGTTCCCCTCCCTGGGTCAATCCCAGCCCCAGGTACCCCAGCCCATGGAACCCGGCCTTCAAAAAATGGAGGAAGGGGCCTCACGGGCCCCTCCCCTGGCTATTTCAGCCCCGGGGACACCATTACCCCAGGCCCAGCATTCTACATTGTTTTTATTATTTTGTTGGTGGGGCCGCCCTCCCCCAGCCAATCTCGGCCCTGGGGACCCCATTCCCCATGACCCAGGCATTTCTCCTGGGTTCCCCGCAGGGCTCCCAGTGTGCAATCGGACTGCAGGGGGAGCCTGAAGGCCCCTCTGTCCCAGCCGGCTTCCTGCCTCCTGCAGGAGCCAGCATAGCTGTCACAGAGAGGAGCTCCTAAAGATGCAGCTCTTTGTCTGTGAGCAATTGTTTCCTCTATTTCCCTGCCCACACCTCTGCAGGCAGGAATCAGGGGAAACCAGCACTTCAGGCAAGCGAGAGCTGTTTGACAGCTCACACTTGCTGGAACCAGAGTGTTTGCTTCAACTTGGTGGGAGCTGTCAAAGCTCCTGCCAGGTAATAGCAAACAGCTACGTCCCTGCGGTGGAACATTTTTTTAAATTTGATTTCCTAACTATAATATCTGTGTAACCTTTGTTTTCTATGTATTTTTGGCAGAAGTAATTTTAGTGACTATATGTTAATCCAACCACCGCCACCCACGGCCTTTGGTTGTGGGAAGTGGAGCTTAACTGCAGAGCCTGGCCTGTGGCCAGGCCCTGCATTCCCCCCCTATAACTCCCCAAACCTGCGCCGCACATGACCTTCAGCCGTGCACAGTGGGGGTTGGTTGCAGGCCCTGCAGCCAAACCCCTATAATCCCCCAACCCTGTGCTACAGACGACTTTCAGAGAGAGTGAGAGATATAGAGTTTTCTAGTGTTTGAAGAATTACATACTTAGAATTAGATATTTCTGGAGAAATTAAAAAGAAAAATATATTTGTCAATTAAAAAGAGTGAGATCACCTGTAAGTATGTGTCTTAAATATTTCAAGTTGAAAAAAGCGAGGAGAGGGAAATTACCACAGACTCACCTAGACTGAAACCCTCAACCTTCAGTGGGAAGGTCTGAGACATTAACCACTAGGCTAGAAGTGACTGCTTACTGTACTATGTCCAGGCTTACTTATGATATTCTACCCTCAGAATTTGATGGGAAAACTATTTCAATGTTCCATTACTAGAAATTAAACATTTCTAGTAATGGAACATTGAAATAGTTTTCCCATCAAAATCACTCAAAAATAGACAAACACACTGCCATGAGATTCTAGTGTCTCAACTGTCAACCTAATGGGTGACAGTCCCAGGGCTTTACTATTAGGCCTGAAGTGTCTCTAGTCTGTTGTTCATCAAAATGTAACTATACCATTTGAATCAAACATGTTGACAGTGTGACACTTTGAAGTTATTGCAAGGAGAGACCATTGCAATAACATTCTCTCTCTCGATCTCCCATCCCTTTATGGGATGAAAGCGAGAGAGTGACAGGACCGCAGGGAGATCCTCAATGGCCCTATAGTCCTAGCTGGCTTCCCGTCATCCTGCGGTAGCCAGCTTTGCTCCCGCAAACAGGGAGCTGCTTGAAATAGCGGCCCCCTGCTTGCAAGAGAAATGTTTTTATCTGTTTCCCTGCATGCATATATGCGTACAGGGAAACAGATGAAAATTCTGCTTTCTGCAAGCATTAACTGCTCCTGCTTGCAGAAAGCAGAGTTTTGTGTGCTTCTGCTTGGTGGGCACTGTCAGCTCCCACCAATCAAAAACAAACAGCTACGGCCCGGTGGGGCACCCTAGGAAATTACAGGAGCTGGCCCTAGGCTCCATGAGGGGGTGCTGTGCGGCCCCCCTGCAACATTGTATTTGCCCTGGGAAGGTGGTGGTCCACAGGGCTGGGGGTCCACAACTGACCCCTTCATTTTATCTCAACAAAATGTTAGCTTGGAGAGGTGGTGTTCCCCAGGGCGCTGGGGGTGGGAGGGAGCTGCGTGGCACCCTGCATACAATTCAATCTTTGCCCTGGTGAGGTGGAGGTCCCCAGGGATGCGGAGCGGGCTGGACGGCCCCACTGCATACAGTTCAATCTTTGCCCTAGGGAGCTGGGGATTTCTGGGTCTGCAGGTGGTCCCCGTGGCTCTTGGAGAGGCCATAGGGCCTCCCCCACGTTAAAACAATTTTTTTTCCCTTGGAGGTGGTGGTCCCTGATGTTGCCGCCTCTGCATTATCCTTTCTAATCACCCCATGGTGGTCCCCTGGCAAATAGAAGCCCTAGGAGGGGGGTCCCATGCACCCCTCTCTTTTTTCAGTGCCCCAGTGACCTGGCACACCTGGGGGCTTTATTAAAACAAGCGTGAGAGACTTTTTCAGGGCTGGGGGTCTGCAACGGATCCCTTTATTCTTTTATTTTAGCCCCAGGGAGGAGATTGTCCCCAGGGCTGTCGGGGGGGGGCTGCATGGCCCCATGGCATACAATCCAATCTTTGCCCCGGGGAGGTGATGGTCCCCAGGGATGCAGGCGGCCCACACTGTCCACTGCATATAAATTTAAATTAGCCCCGGGGAGGTGGTGGTCCATGGGGCTCTTGAGGAGGTCATAGGGCCTCCCTCACATTAAAACATTGTTTTTCCTCAGGGAGGTAGCGGTCCCTGGGGTTGCCGCTACCCACATTATTCTTCCTAATCACTTCATGGCAGATACCAGGGCTAATAGAAGCCCTAGGATAGGGGCCCCATTCGTCCCCCCTCCTTTGTCAATGCCCGGTGACCTGGCCCACCTGGGGAATTCATTGAAACAAGCACAAGAGCCTGCACTTTTCTTTTCGTTTTCACTTGAACCGCTTTTTTGCTCTGGGGGTCCCTCTGAGACCTCAGCACCAGAGCTAATGGGTTAGTGTGTCCATACCTTGTCCTATTTTCTACCTGTTTTTTCTGGGACTCGGCTGAAGCCGAGTCCCAATGTGGCTGCCAGCACTTCCTTGTTGAATTGTTGGCAGCCAATCAGATCATAGCACAAGGTTGAAAGGGGTTCGTAGAGCCTTCGTGTCCCTATATATATAAATTTGTTTTTTCTTTAATTTCTCCAAAACTACTAAATGGATTTACACTAAATAACAAAAAGGTCGCTTGCTGGACCAAGAGCTACCTTTCTGCCAAATTTGGTGTAAGTCCATCCAGTGGTTCGGCCGCTATTCCTCTTCAAAATCCCTATGGAAAAATGCATGGGATTAAAACATTTTGGAATCCTTCTTTTTCCCGCCCCCCCCGCTTGATGGACCACCCCGAAACTTTCCAGACAGCAGCTGAAGTGAGTGTCATATTTTTGGGAAAATTTTGTGAAGATTCATTGAACTGCACCAAAGTTATTAGCAAACCTAAAAACACTTTTTCTATAGAAACTATGTTGCCACTAGGCAGCTATAGTTAGGACCATGTATCCATAGAAAAAACATTTTTTGAATTGTCTATATCTTTGGCACTGTTTGACAAATCTTCACATATTTTTCCCAAAAAAGTATGCTGGTGATTCTTGTTGTGCCTGGGAAGATTTGGGGTGATCCGTCAAACGGGGGCTGAGCTATTTAAAGCAGCTCCCTTTTTCAGAGAGCAATGCCGGCTCCTGCAGGATGTGGGAACAGGTTAGGACCACAAGTGCCTTGAGGCTCCCCCCACGGTTCAGTCACACTCTCTCTCTCTCTTCCATCCCATAATGGGTTTTAAGAGAGAGAGAGAGAGATTTTCAGTGTAATGGTCTCTCTGTGCAATTTCTTCAAAGAGTTAAGACTAGCAAGATGCTTGGTACAAATGTTATAGTTACGTTTGGACGCAGAGCAGAACATAGTCAATTCTGGCCTAATGGTCAAGGTATTGTGCTGTCACTCAGTAGACAAAAGCATCCCCAGATCCCCACCGGCCGCATAAAGAACCGTCCTGTGGGCCGGCGGGCGGAAACATTGTTTCTGCCCGCCGGCCCACAGGAAGGCCTGGAAGGGACATTGATGGCAGCTCCACATCGAGCCGCCGCCAATGGCTCTGTGCGGCGGGTGCACTATGAAAATCGGGCAGTGATCTGCGTGATGGGGCACTGCACCGGGACCCCTGCCAAGAGCATGGGCAGTGCAGGGGCCCCCAGGGGTGCCCCGGTGCACCCCTTCCGCCAGACTTTCCCACCAGGGAAAGGCTGGAGGCTGAGGAAACATTATCCGAGGGGTAGCACCGCTGCCCTGTTGGATAATGTTTCCGCCCGCCGCCAGGCTGCCTGACGGAGGAAGCCTGGTGGTGAGTGAGGGCTGCCGATGGCGGCCCTCACCTGGTTCATTATGTGGCGGTTTGGCCCGTTATGCCGGCTGGCGGTTTCACCCGCCAACGCAGGCATGGTGGGCCAAACCGCCATGTTCATAATGACCGCCTCAGTTCCTAGTATTTCTTGGCAGTGTGTTTGTTTATTTACTAGTGTTTTGAAATATCTCATTCTAAGTATATAATTAATCAAAGCCTAAACAAATCTCTATCTCTCTTTCTCTTACTCTCTTTATCCTTCTCTCTCAATTTCTCTTTTTTAATCTCTTTCTCCCACTCACACACCCTAAACTACAGCACTCAAGACACCTTTGCTAACATCATTGATAATATCAATGTAATATTTGCAGTAATATTTTTGATGAAAAACTGTTCTTGGGGTCTACTAAACAGATTTACACCAAATCACAAAAAACACGCTTTCTGGACCAAGATCTAGCTTTCTGCCACATTTGGTGTAATTCTGTTCAGCAGTTCGGCCTGTAGTCGTGTCTAAAATCTCTATGGGAAATTGCATGGAGGAAACAACTTCACAAATCATCCCAAAACTTTCAAGACACCGACTGAAGTGAGTAGTGTACTAGTTTGGAAAATTTTGTGAAGATTCAACAAACCGCACCAAAGTTATTGGCAAAACAAATGCTTTTCCTATGAAATCTATACCCTAACTATAACTACTTACTGGTGACCATATATATATATATATATATATATATGTAGCGACTCTGTAGTTATAGTTATTGTAGCTGGGTAAAGGAATTCCTTTAGTTTTTGCCCCTTACTAACTTTGCGCCCATTTGATGAAGCTCCATTAAACTTTCCAGAATTATTCCTCATTGTACATTGGCAGATGATGGAAAGATTTGCAGAGATTCGTCAAGGGGTTGCAAATTCAAAAAAGGTGGCCCCAAAACAGATTTGGACCTCAATGCATTTTTCATAGACTTTTAGCAGCGCTCTTATTGACAGGATTGATGATTATTGCGTGCAGAGGATCCTTTTTGTTGTGACGTCAACAAAGAGTAAGTATTTTTAGAGTTATTAGCATTTGAAACTCAGTGATATCTGCTGTTGCCATAGTTTCGAGGTAGTTCCACAGTACATAGTGATGACAAGCCATTATATGACTGGATGATGACTGTCTTTTCAAAAACTGCTGGCAACCATGTTGTTTTAAGGCCACTTTGTCAGTGTTCTGGCTTAGGGTCATAAGTATAGGTAAGCATTAGGTTTCATATTTTTTCCCTACCTATTACCACTTAATGTAACTTGTAATAGTTTGGGAAACATAATTATAAGTTTCAATATATTGAAAAAAAATATTATAGAGTACCACAGTACTACCTAGGTACCACCTATGTAATATTGTGGTACTTTAAAAACATAAGGAAATTGAAAAAAATGAAAAAACTCTGTAAAATTTTTTTTTTCACAAATACTGTGGTAATACCTGTAAATCACCACATTACTTACAATATAAATGCAGAAAATGTTGTTAAAACAGGGTACATGCTTGGTAGTACTGCAGTACTCCGTAAGTGGTTAAAAAATATGTAGAAACTAAAAGAATTCCATACCAAATACCACTTAAAAAATGTTACTATGTAGGGATGAAAATGTATGTATGTAAATATTTATTGAATGCTAAATTAAAATCTTCCAAAAGAGGATCTTCAAATGATATCAATTTACAATAAGGCAAGAAATATCAAATTGATTAAAGCCATGTTTGGATATAAAAGCAAAGTTTTGTTCGTCCAAAGAGAGGTGAAGCTCCACGGAGGGCAAACCATTAAACAGATTTCTTGCGTTAAGGCAGCTACTGGTAAGAGACCTCAAGCCTGATAGCTAAGCCAAAATGGCCCTGTACTCTCAAGACCAGCCAAAGAATGCATAAAACTCAAAATTATAACAACCAGAAAAAAAACGGAAAACTAAGACACCTTGAAGAATATCAGCAGATGGTCATTTTTGTAAAAAAAAAAAAAAGAGAGCAGATAATAACATGTTAATTCGACAGATAAGGTCTCATATATTAAATGGGCATGTGCAGGAAGTAATCGAGTCAGGAGCAATTCCTATTATGAAAGCAAGTGCAAATAAACATTTCAGACCTGCAGATCTCAAACATCAGCCTATACAAGTGGACTCTATCTTAGATATTAGCTCATTTTGCAACTCATGCAACTGCATTTCACGGCTGCGTTTTGCTCAAATGCGACAAACTAGCAAAGTCTCAAGCATTAAAGTGGTGTGGGTGCAATATAAGCATAAATACAGCAAAGTATAACCATCTTTGCTACTACCGTTCAGCAGTTTTTGTAACTGATACATTAATTTTCCAAATTTAGCTAGGTCAGTCGGTTCTCTCAGAGTAAAAACAAAGCTTCTGCCTTCAAGTTCTTATACCATGGCTTAAAAGAAGGCGTTTGAGCAAGTGCAACATCCATTCCTCAATGCCGGGCAGCAACAAAGTAGGTGGCTGAACTATTCAGATTTATACCCGCGAAGTGTGCAATTGATAATCATGAAAAGGGAATGCCATTTCACGTTCATCTCTTTAATCCTCAGGACCATCAACCTTGCAGCCATGATTTATGACAAGCAGGCTTTCCCAAACGTGTACTTTAAGTATGGCTGCTCTATCAGCGGGTGTGGGCAGGACTCATAGGATTGTACCAGAGCCTCTACCTCCAGAGCGCTGTCCAAATTGGCAAAATATGTTGACATGGAATTGAATCTAGTCTGCTTCAGAATCACTTTGAGAGCAAATTGTGTGAGAAGCAGCTAGTCTAAAGCTGACTGATCAATTTGTAAGGATTGCAATGAAATGAATAGAAAATTCGACCAGGGATTAGCTTTTTAGGGTGAAAATGGGACAGATTGCTGATTTCAGTGTATTAGGCGGTGCCTTGGCAACCCTATAAATAATATTTTAGAAAGGCACCCTTGTGGGCCACTTCTGGCTTTCTGGTCCCAGCTCTAGCCTTACTAGGCAGCCTCTGATATACCTTGGCAGCTTAAATACCCCTTTAAAGGCCTTAACTTGGAGTTGGTCCACTAATTTAATAAGCTGCCCTGGAAACACTTTGTGACCATAGTTAATGCTGGCGGGAGAGTTGCTGCAAGCACTCGTCGAATGGGGACTGAGGAAGGGCTTTCTATCAGATTCTTAAATTGGCATACTCTTGCAATTATCAGGGCAGCCACACCCCTAAGTAGTTGTACGACTTTGCCCCAGCGATCTTCAAGGGACCCATAGTCCAACAGTGACTCAGGTTTTTGTAAGCTTTCCCGAAGACAACTATTTTTGTTTTTGAAACATTCATCCTCAACTTATTAGCCTCATTATAGTTATGGAGAGCAGATAGTGCTTTTTGAAATCCACTTGAGAGTTCTCTAACAAGACAATGGCCCTCATTACAACCCTGGCGGTCAGTGTTAAAGCGGCGGTAAGACCGCCAACAGGCCGGCGGTCAAAAAATTGAAATCACGACCATGGCGGAAACCGCCAACATAGACAGCCACTTTAACACTCCGACTGCCACGGCGGTACAAACAAACAGCATGGCGGTCACCGCCAACAGACAGGCGGAAGACAATGTACCGCCCACACTATTATGAGAGGCAAATCTGCCACCTTTTCCAGGGCGGATTCAACCTGAACAAAAATGCGGCGGGAACAGGACTTGGAAGGGAAAACACTCACCTCTCGACACCCAACGAGGAACCAGGACGCCATGGAGCCAGAACTCCAAATCCTCCCTGCTATAGTATTCCTGATCCTCTACCAGGAGCAAGAAAGACAGCGGCGACGACCACGGTGAGTACTGCACCCACAACACAGTGGGGGGGGGGAAGAGAGTGACACACGCAACACCCCCACCCTCACCCACTACAACACACACACCAATACATGCTGCAACAATAGATTTACACCCACCAACCCCCCCTGGAAGAACGCAATGACAAAAGGAAATGATTGTAACGATTGTAATCAATAAAAATCCATTAGTCAAAACTTTAAATACAGTATAAAAAATTATGTACACCAACTATACAAGTCCGGATAGTGCACCATTGAAAGTCCATGGACCACTGGGCCCAAAATGCATGGGCGAGGCCCACACTGGATACCAAACTGCAAACGGAGAGAACACTGCTGGGGCATCAGATCGAAATGAAACAGGCACCTCAGGGGGAAGGGAAGGGGGGGCACCTCAGCCTGATGAACGCACAACGCCACTGCTCCACGAGGGGGCTCGATGCCCATTGATGTATCCTGGGGAGTGCAAAGCCACAGTCTGTCAAGTCTTTTCAGTGGGTGGGTTGCCCACTGCTTTATCCTGGGGAGTGCAAAGCCACAGTCTCTCAAGTGGATGCCTTTCTCCACTGGTTCTGGAGGGGGCTTTGTGCCTAGAGTGCTTCATCCTGCCAAGGACTGAGGTAGTGGATGTGATTCTCCACTGGTTCTGGAGGGGGCTTTGTGCCCAGAGTGCTTCATCCTGCCAAGGACTGAGGTGGTGGATGTGATTCTTTCTGGTTATGGAGGGGGCTTTGTGCCCAGAGTGCTTCATCCTGCAGGGGACTGAGTGTAGGAGGCTGGACTGGCTTGTAGTGAGTACCTAGGGGTACTTGCACCTTGCACCAGGCCCAGTTATCCCTTATTAGTGTATAGGGTGTCTAGCAGCTTAGGCTGATAGATAATGGTAGCTTAGCAGAGCAGCTTAGGCTGAACTAGGAGACGTGTGAAGCTACTACAGTACCACTTAGTGTCATATGCACAATATCATAAGAAAACACAATACACAGTTA
Organism: Pleurodeles waltl; assembly: GCF_031143425.1. Lineage (NCBI taxonomy): Eukaryota > Metazoa > Chordata > Amphibia > Caudata > Salamandridae > Pleurodeles > Pleurodeles waltl. The sequence continues at coordinate 397,391,758 of NC_090440.1, read as the reverse complement.
TACTAAAAATAAAGGTACTTTATTTTTATGACAATATGCCAAAGTATCTTAGAGTGTACCCTCAGTGAGAGGATAGGAAATATACACAAGATATATATACACAATAGCAAAAATATGCAGTATAGTCTTAGAAAACAGTGCAAACAATGTATAGTTACAATAGGATGCAATGGGGAAACATAGGGATAGGGGCAACACAAACCATATACTCCAAAAGTGGAATGCGAACCACGAATGGACCCCAAACCTATGTGACCTTGTAGAGGGTCGCTGGGACTATTAGAAAATAGTGAGAGTTAGAAAAATAACCCTCCCCAAGACCCTGAAAAGTGAGTGCAAAGTGCACTAAAGTTCCCCAAAGGACAAAGTAGTCGTGTTAGAGGAATAATGCAGGAAAGACACAAACCAGCAATGCAACAACTGTTGATTTCCAATCTAGGGTACCTGTGGAACAAGGGGACCAAGTCCAAAAGTCACAAGCAAGTCGGAGATGGGCAGATGCCCAGGAAATGCCAGCTGCGGGTGCAAAGAAGCTTCGACTGGACAGAAGAAGCTGAGGTTTCTGCAGGAACGAAAAGGGCTAGAGACTTCCCCTTTGGTGGACGGATTCCTCTCGCCTTGGAGAGTCGTGCAAAAGTGTTTTCCCGCCGGAAGGACGCCAACAAGCCTTGCTAGTCGCAAATCGTGCGTTTGGCGTTTTTGGACGCTGCTGGGGCCCAGGAGGGACCAGGAGGTCGCAAATTGGACCTGAAGAGAGAGGGGACGTCGAGCAAGACAAAGAGCCCTCACTGAAGCAGGTAGCACCCGGAGAAGTGCCAGAAACAGGCACTACGAGGATGCGTGAAATGGTGCTCGCCGAAGTTGCACAAAGGAGTCCCACGTCGCCGGAGACCAACTTAGAAAGTTGTGCAATGCAGGTTAGAGTGCCGTGGACACAGGCTTGGCTGTGCACAAAGGATTTCCGCCGGAAGTGCACAGGGGCCGGAGTAGCTGCAAAGTCGCGGTTCCCAGCAATGCAGCCCAGCGAGGTGAGGCAAGGACTTACCTCCACCAAACTTGGACTGAAGAGTCACTGGACTGTGGGGGTCACTTGGACAGAGTTGCTGGATTCGAGGGACCTCGCTCGTCGTGCTGAGAGGAGACCCAAGGGACCGGTAATGCAGCTTTTTGGTGCCTGCGGTTGCAGGGGGAAGATTCCGTCGACCCACGGGAGATTTCTTCGGAGCTTCTGGTGCAGAGAGGAGGCAGACTACCCCCACAGCATGCACAAGCAGGAAAACAGTTGAGAAGGCAGCAGGATCAGCGTTACAGAGTTGCAGTAGTCGTCTTTGCTACTATGTTGCAGGTTTGCAGGCTTCCAGCGCGGTCAGCGGTCGATTCCTTATCAGAAGGTGAAGAGAGAGATGCAGAGGAACTCGGCTGAGCTCATGCATTCGTTATCTAAAGTTTCCCCAGAGACAGAGACCCTAAATAGCCAGAAAAGAGGGTTTGGCTACCTAGGAGAGAGGATAGGCTACTAACACCTGAAGGAGCCTATCAGCAGGAGTCTCTGACGTCACCTGGTGGCACTGGCCACTCAGAGCAGTCCAGTGTGCCAGCAGCACCTCTGTTTCCAAGATGGCAGAGGTCTGGAGCACACTGGAGGAGCTCTGGACACCTCCCAGGGGAGGTGCAGGTCAGGGGAGTGGTCACTCCCCTTTCCTTTGTCCAGTTTCGCGCCAGAGCAGGGGCTAAGGGGTCCCTGAACCGGTGTAGACTGGCTTATGCAGAATTGGGCACCTCTGTGCCCAACAAAGCATTTCCAGAGGCTGGGGGAGGCTACTCCTCCCCTGCCTTCACACCATTTTCCAAAGGGAGAGGGTGTCACACCCTCTCTCAGAGGAAGTTCTTTGTTCTGCCATCCTGGGCCAGGCCTGGCTGGACCCCAGGAGGGCAGCTGCCTGTCTGAGGGGTTGGCAGCAGCAGCAGCTGCAGTGAAACCCCAGGAAGGGCAGTTTGGCAGTGCCAGGGTCTGTGCTACAGACCACTGGGATCATGGGATTGTGCCAACTATGCCAGGATGACATAGAGGGGGCAATTCCATGATCATAGACATGTTACATGGCCATATTCGGAGTTACCATTGTGAAGCTACATATAGGTAGTGACCTATATGTAGTGCACGCGTGTAATGGTGTCCCCGCACTCACAACGTTCAGGGAATTGGCTCTGAACAATGTGGGGGCACCTTGGCTAGTGCCAGGGTGCCCTCACACTAAGTAACTTTGCACCTAACCTTTACCAGGTAAAGGGTAGACATATAGGTGACTTATAAGTTACTTAAGTGCAGTGTAAAATGGCTGTGAAATAACGTGGACGTTATTTCACTCAGGCTGCAGTGGCAGGCCTGTGTAAGAATTGTCAGAGCTCCCTATGGGTGGCAAAAGAAATGCTGCAGCCCATAGGGATCTCCTGGAACCCCAATACCCTGGGTACCTCAGTACCATATACTAGGGAATTATAAGGGTGTTCCAGTAAGCCAATGTAAATTGGTAAAAATGGTCACTAGCCTGTCAGTGACAATTTGGAAGTAATGAGAGAGCATAACCACTGAGGTTCTGGTTAGCAGAGCCTCAGTGAGACAGTTAGGCACCACACAGGGAACATATACATGCACACCTATGAGCACTGGGGCCCTGTGTGACAGGGTCCCAGTGACACATACATATAGGCCACAAACTTATGAGCACTGGGGTCCTGACCAGCAGGATCCCAGTGACACATAACAAACATACTGAAACATAGTGTTTTCACTATGAGCACTGAGGCCTGGCCATCAGGATCCCAGTGAGACAGTGAAAACAGTGAAAAACACCCTGACATACACTCACAAACAGGCCAAAAGTGGGGGTAACAAGGCTAGAAAGAGGCTACCTTCTCACACTGAGGTAGTGGTAACTTTCTCCACTGGTTCTGGAGTGGGCTTTGTGCCCAGAGTGCTTCATCCTGCCAAGGCCTGAGGTAGTGGATGCCTTTCTCCACTGGTTCTGGAGGGAGCTTTGTGCCCAGAGTGCTTCATCCTGCCAAGGACTGAGGTAGTGGATGTGATTCTCCACTGGTTCTGGAGGGGGCTTTGTGCCCAGAGTGCTTCATCCTGCCAAGGACTGAGGTAGTGGATGTGACACTCCACTGACGGTGGTGCAACATGCAAGCTGGCCAGGCTCCTGGAACTGACCACCAGCCTGTACGACTGACTACTGGGGATGGCTGCCATGTCTGTGGTGGTGCCACTGGCTTACGATGTCGCGGGGCCGCTGGCGCTGCTGGCAGCGGTGTTAGTAGCGGCGGTACTGGCAGCAGTGTCAGTAGCGGCGATGCTTTCACCGGACTCTGTGGCATTGGTGCTGGCGGCGGGCTCTGTGGCATCGGTGCTGGCGGTGGGCTCTGTGGCATCAGTGCTGGCGGTGGGCTCTGTGGAAACGGTGCTGGCGGCAGTCTTTGTGGTGACGGTGCTGGTGGCGGCCTCACTGACTGCAGTGCTGGTGGGGGCTTATTGACTGTGGTGCTGGCGACGGTGTCAGTAGCGGCGGTGCAGGTGGCGGACTCACAGACTGCAGTGCTGGTGAAGGGCTCAGTGTCTGCGGTGCTGGCGGCGGTGCTGTTGGCGGGCTCACTGACTGCAGTGCTGGTGGCGGGCTCACTGACTGCAGTGCTGGCGGCGGTGCTGGTGGCGGCAGTGCAGGTGGTGGTGCCGGTGCCGGTCTTGTCCGCCGTGCAGGTTGGCGTCGACGTGGACCTGCCTTTGATTTTTTGGCCCTTCTCCACCTTGGATGGTGGCGCAGCTGTCTTCCCACTTTCTAGTTTTGTTTTGCCTGAGCCCTTGGTGGCAGGTGTTTTCGCCTTCTCCCTCTGGGATGTGGGCAACTTTTTCTGTTTTGGAGGTGGGGGATTGTCCTTGCCCTCACTCCTTGGGACACTGGCAGCCCTGTTGCTTGGTGCACTCCAGAATCCCGCTATTGCTAGCACCACTGTGCCCGGTGATGTGGTGGCTGAGGTGCTTGGTTTAGGACATGGAAAGGCGGGCCCTAGGGGATGGACGGGGAGGGAGGTGTAGGGAAGAGGTCAACATTTGATAGGAAAAGCTTTTTAGACACACTTGGACGGGTAGATGGTGGTGGTTTGGGAGTGGAGGAAGAGGTAGTGGATGTAGGAGGTGTACGGTTGCTGACTTTGGGTGAAGGTGCATGGGCTGGAGGCTGTTGTGAGGTGGATGGCTGTTGGATGGGTGTGTGACTGCGTTTGTGTAGTTTGGGAGGAGGGCTCACAGACACACTGGGAGAGGACACAGGGGATGTTTGAATGGTAGTGGGGGTGGTGAGTGCAAGTGATCGGTGTGTGGTGATGGAGGTAGTGGCTAAAGATGTAGTGCATGCAGGTGTGAGTGGAGACGAGACAGGGAGGGAGGAGGGAGACGTGGAGGAGGTGGACACAGTGGAGGCAGTGGATGTTGGTATGTCTGCATGGGTATGATGCTTGTGTGAGTGCCTGTGGGATGTGTGGTGCTTATGTTTGCCTGAGCCACCCTTGTGTGTTGAGGTGTGTGCATGCTGGTCTGATGGTGTCCTTGGGATAGGCTGAGGTACAGGGGATTGGGTCTGGGTGGAGGAATTTGGAGGGGGGAGGCTGGACACAGGGACAATGGCTGCCATCAGTGCTGAGGCCAGAGCCTGAAATGCTCGCTGTTGGGCTGCCTGGCCAGAATGAATCCCCTCCAAGTATGCATTTTTTGTTGCAAATGCCTCTCTACACCCTGGATGGCATTCAGAATGGTAGAAAGCCCAACAGTGAGGGACCCCAGGAGGTCAATACCCTCCTCACTGAGGGCAGCAGGGCTGACTGGGGCAGGGGCTGAGGTGCCTGGGGCGAAGGAGATGCCCACCCTCCTGGGTGAGCGGCCACGGGACACACGCGGAGGGGCTGCTGGGAGGGCGGTGCTGGTAGGGGGGGTGGCGGCTGTACCTGTAGATGCAGTGGACACAGAGGGGCCCGCCACCGCAAGGGAGCTCCCGTCAGAGGAGGAGTCAGTGTCGCTGGTCTCTGCTCCTGTCCCCGCCATGGAGCTCCCATTGCCCTCTGTCCCACTGGTGACTTCAGACTCCGTTGTCTCGCCCTCCAGGGCCATGTGGGATGCAGCTCCCTCCTGCTCCGGTGCCACTGCTCCTCTACCTGATGATGCTAATGCACACAAAAACAGGGAGACCACAAAAAGGGGGGGGGAGAAAGAAGAAAGACATGTTCAGTGCGTGCAATACCGCTAACGTTGGCGGACACAACAGACACAGCAGCCCTCTGCACTACGCCATGCACTTAAAGTTCCCTAATTAATCACAGGGACATGGGGTACAAGGCTGCACACCTGGAAGTCACAGCAGCCTGACTAGGTGTAGATGGCTCTTCCACTGGTGGGGTTGGGGTGCCACATAGCCTGCCTCACAAAGGGTCCTTGCCTACAAAGCTCGCCCTGGCCTAGGGTAACCACTGCCCACCTCCCCCACCCTGACACCTTGTAATGTGCGCAGAGTCAGATGGATCTGACGGTACTCACCCCCTTGTGGCTGCTGTGATGCCCTGAAGCACCCATCCAACTCCAGATACGCCACCGCCAGGATCCGGAACATCAGGGGGGTCATGGTGCGATGGGCACCCCTCCCATGTTGGGAGGCCATCCCCAGCTGGGCCTCCACCGTCTTCTTGCTCCAGCGGCGAATGTCCTCCCATCTTTTCTGGCAGTGGGTGCTCCGTCTGTGGTGGACCCCCAGGGTCCGGACGTCCTTGGTGATGGCACGCCAAATATCCTTCTTCTGGTGGGCGCTGACCTAGAGGAATAGTACAGGGGAAATGGAAAAACTTTAACCGTCCGGACCATCACAGTCATTGGCCCATGTTCCCATCCTTGCCCTGACGCACATACACTCACCTTCCGCTCATGCAGGCCTCAGCCCCCCCGTATCTTCCATCCACACCACTCCAAACAGGCATTGCCCATACAGCATGCTCACAGTGTACTCACCTATTTGTCTGGAGGACCGTAGAGTAGCGTGTACTGGGGGAGGACCCCATCCACTAACTTCTCCAACTCCTCTGAAGTGAAGGCAGGGGCCCTTTCCCCAAACACATGAGCCATCGTCGCTTCCAGACACAGGTCACAGCAGCACTTGCAGTGTAGGTCCTCTCCTTTCAAAGGTCAGATATCAAGTGAGTGAACAGACAGAAAATGGCGGTCACGTCCGCGACGGTGTGTACCGTCACCGCTGGCGTACATCATCATTGGCTCCTTGGACCCATAGGGCCCAATGTTAACCAATGCAGGATTGCGCCGCGGTCTTCGACCGCCTACTGCGACGGTGTCCAATGCCAGCGCAGTTACCTCATATCCCCTTGTCCCACATTACTTGTCAGGCAGCCGCCATTTCAGGTGGCCACATGGCATTATTTTTAAATGCGTCACACATATCTAGGGCTTGCATACACACAGTGACAGGCACATAGCGGATTGACAAATGTGTGCAATACATTCTTTTTTTATTACCCCAGTGTTGGCTGACTCTGTGCTCGTTGTTCTCGTCCATTGGGCACGTCCGCTGGGGCAGGTGAGGAGATGGCGGCGTCCTCCGGTGTACAGACCGATGGTGGACCTGTCGACAATGGAAGACAGACACATCATTATCACTTACAGACTTGATCGTGCCACAATCCTGGAACTGTGTGCCCAGTTGGAGCCAGGCCTGATTTCAGCTATCCGCCATCCCACAGGAATCCCCCCTCTAGTGCAGGTCCTGTCATTACTCCATTTCCTAGCAAGTGGGTCTTTTCAAACAACAGTGGCCATTGCATCAGGGATGTCACAGCCTATGTTCTCAAACGTGTTGTCCAGAATGTTGTCTGCCCTGCTGAAACACATGCGCAGCTACATCGTTTTCCCTCAGGTGGAGGATTTGCCCATAGTGAAAGGTGACTTTTATGCCCTGGGACATATCCCCAACATCATAGGTGCCATTGATGGGACACATGTGGCCTTGATATGCCCCCCGCAGGAGTGAACAGGTGTACAGAAACAGGAAGAGCTACCATTCAATGAATGTGCAGATGGTGTGTTTGGCCGACCAGTACATCTCCCATGTTAACGCCAAGTTTCCAGGCTCAGTGCATGACGCTTACATTTTGAGGAATAGAAGCATCCCTTATGTGATGGGGCAACTCCAGACCCACCGTCCGTGTGTGGCTAATAGGTGAGGACAAGGACCCTATACCCTGTGAATAGTTGTCTGGGGTTGTCCCTAAGGGTTAGTGTGTGTCTAACAGTCGTTCCTCGACATTTGCAGGTGACTCTGGGTACCCCAACCTGTCATGGCTACTGACCCAGTGCGAAATCCTAGGACAAGGGCAGAGGAATGCTACAATGAGGCACATGGGTGAACTAGGAGAGTGATCAAAAGGACCTTCGGCCTCCTGAAGGCCAGGTTCCGGTGCCTCCATTTGACAGGTGGTTCTCTCTACTACTCACCAAAGAAGGTGTGCCAGATCATCGTGGCTTGCTGTATGCTGCACAACCAGGCTTTGCGACGACAGGTGCCTTTTCTGCAGGAGGATGGTCCAGAAGGAGGTCTTGTGGCAGCTGTGGAGCCTGTGGACAATGAAGAAGAGGAGGCAGAAGAAGAGGATATCAACAACAGAAACAACGTGATCCAGCAATACTTCCAGTGAGACACAGGTAAGAAGACATCACTGCCTCTTACATCTCATACAATTGTTAGACCTATCATATGTCTGTCACTTTCACCCAGTGTATGGACCTGTCACTTTGCCTTTCCATTTCACAGATGTGGGTCCCACTGTGTGACCTCTGCTATGTTACCTCATTGACTAGAGCTGTGCGACATAGGTATGTTGACAATACAATGGACATTACTATGTTCCTTAGTTATAGCAAATACACATTTGTGAAAGCACAGACTGACTCCAGATTGTTTTGTGATTCAAGGGTGTTTATTTAAGTGCAAATTAGTGGAGGGGGTTGGAAAATGGGCAGGGGTGATGGTGGAGGAATGTCCATGGCAGAGTCCAGTTCTTTGTCTCACGGATGCATTGTCCAAAGGGGCATAGGAAGTGGAGCTAGGGCAGTTTAAGGATGGACAGGGTGACGAAGTGGGACATAAGGATGACATTCAGGGTGGTCTCATTTCTTGGCGGGGGTCTTGGCATTGTTCTCTGTCTTTGTCCTGGATCTCAGGGACCGTTTGCAGGGTGGTTCTCCATCTGCAGGTGGTGGGGTGCTGGTTTAGTGGTCCTGTGGCAGTGCCTCCTGTCCACTAGTGCCGGCGGAGGTGGTGGGCAGTTCATCATCGAGGCTAGTGTCAGGGGCCCCTTGTTGTGCCACAGTGTCCCTCCTGGTGTTCACAAGGTCCTGCAGCACCCCTACAATGGTGCCCAGGGTGGTGTTGATGGACTTGAGTTCCTCCCTGATCCCCAAATACTGTTCCTCCTGCAGCCGCTTGGTCTCCTGAAACTTGGCCAGTACCGTTGCCATCGTCTCCTGGGAATGATGGTACGCTCCCATGATGTTGGAGAGGGCCTCGTGGAGAGTGGGTTCCCTGGGCCTGTCCTCCCCCTGTTGCACAGCAGTCCTCCCAGTTCCCCTGTTTTCCTGTTCCTTTGTCCCCTGAATCATGTGCCCACTGCCACTGCCCCCAGGTCCCTGATGTTCTTGAGTTTGTGGGTTTGCCTGGGTTCCCTGTAGTGGTGGACACACTGCTGCTTGACGTGTCCTGGGGACAGAGGTATGGGCCCGCTGGGTGGGTGCTGTGCTGGTGTTTCCTGAGGGGGAGGCTCTGTGGTTGCATGTGCCAGTGTGTGGGGAACCGACTGTCCCAAGGTCCCAGATGGGCCGGGCTGGTCATCTAGATCCAGTTGGACAGAGCTGCTGTCATCACTGTGGGCCTCTTCTGTGAGGGGGTAGACATTTCTGGAACCTCCTGTCCTGTGACCTTGGGTAGGGGTCCTACAGGGGTGTAAATGCATGATTATTGCATCTGTGTGTGCCATCGTGTGCAATGGTTGGGTGACCCTGTACCCCAGTGCTTACATTCTTGTCTAGGACCTTGTGTGATATTTGGTTTGGGGATCTGTGTGGGTATGTGTAGTGGACATGCTTTGGTGATGGGTGTCCATGCTTTGGGGCTTGGTGTTGGGATGGGTGGATTGTGATAGTGGGACATATGTGAGGTGTTGGAGTGAGGGGGTGAGGGTGAGGGTGGGGTATGTAATGGCATGCAGGTAGGGTGGGGGATGTAATAGTTAAGATCTGACTTACCAGAGTCCATTCCTCCTGCTACTCCTGCGAGGCCCTCCGGATGCAGTATAGCCAAGACTTGCTCCTCCCATGTTGTTGGATGTGGGGGAAGAGGTGGGGGTCAGCCGCCAGTCCTATGAACTGCAATCTGGTGTCTTGAGACCACGGAACGCACCTTCTCCTGTAGTTCGTTCCACCTCTTCCTGATGTCATCCTTAGTTCTTAGGTGCTGTCCCACTGTGTTGACCTTGTCTACGATTCTGCGCCATAGCTCCATCTTCCTAGCAATGGAGGTGTGCTGCACCTGTGATCTGAATAGCTGTGGCCCTACCTGGACGATTTCCTCCACCATGACCCTGAGCTCCTCCTCAGAGAACCTGGGGTGTATTTGCGGTGCCATGGTGTGGTGTGGGTGATGTGTGAGGTGGTGTGTGTTGTGATGTGTGAGGGGATGTGTTTGTGTATGTTGTGTGAGGTGCGTGGATGTTGTGTGAGTGATGGTGTTGTGTGCCTGTTGATGCTAGTTTGTTGATGGTGGTGTCTCTCTCTGTGCTTCGTTCTCAATTTTTGTCATAGGGGTTTGTGGGTGATGTGGGTGTGTGTTTTATACTGTATTGGGTGTGTGGGAGTGGTGTGTGTATGTGTATCAGGTGTGTGTATTTGGAATTGTCCAATGTGGTTGTGTTTTGTAAATGTGTGTGTACCGCCAATGGAGAACCACGGGTGAAAGACCGCCGCATGGATTCGTGGGTCGTGATAATGTGGGAGTATTCTTGTTGGCGTGACGGTGGAGGTTTTGTTATCTCCAGTTTATCACTGACCTTTGGTGTGGCGGACTTGTGTGGGTGTCTAGATTTTGGCGGATTCCGGCCTGTGGGTCGAAATAACTGTAGCAGATTTCCGCGGTCGCAGCGGTGTGTTGGCGGTCTTCTGCATGGCGGTAAACGGCATTTACCTCCAATGTTGTAATGAGGGCCAATGTCATCAGCATACTGAAGGAGTGTAATTTTGAAATTCCCGATTTTAGGGGGGATCAAGTTGGCATTTTTTAGAGCTGATGACATGTCTGCTGTATACAGATTGAAGAGGACTGGGGCAAGGACACATCCTTACTTCAGCCCATTGTCATGGGAATCCTCCTACTGTAGGCTGTTGTAGACAGCTTGACTCTTATCCAGGTTTCGGTGGAAAGCAGAACTATCTATCTTAGCAGATTGCTGGGTATACCCCAGCCTTGGTGTTTTGCCCACAGATGGTTTCTGTCCACAAAATCAAATGCTATGGAAAGGTCCACAAAACAAGAATAGAGTGGGGTAGTCCTTTTTACTAGAGGCTTGTTGTATTAAATAGGAGAGGGCCACCATGTTATCTGTTGTCTTTTTTTTTCCCGTAAATCTTGTTTTGTTTGACAAACGGGGATTATGTTATTAGCTTCTGCCCTGCATTCCAACTCTTTTAACCAGAGAGAATGAAAGACTTTGGCCTTGATATCAAAGAGGGCAATGAGGCGATAATTTGCTTGGTCCTGTCTATCCCCTTTCTTGTAATTCAGGTTTAAAATAGAGCCTCTCCAACTATTTGGAATCATTTGGGATAGCAGACAGGCACTGTACAGAGGCAAAAGGGTGGCTGATCATTTTGATATCATCTTTAAACAATTGTGCAGGGATGCCATTGGGCCCGAGCACCCAATGCCCTTATGTTTTGCGGACAGGTCGAGACATCCCTGACCCTAGGGGCAATATGAAGAGGTTGTTGCTGTTCTTGTTTGCAGCCCTGATTCCCTGGGCTGGCAGGGGGGAGATGTTAGTTACATGTAGCTTGCTTATGTGGTGTATCCAATTTTCTTCATTGATCATGTTAGATCGCGGGCCTCTTAACTCATCTTGTTTTTGATAAACCTCCAGAGATCTGCTTGATTACGCTTTCCCAAAAGAGAGTAAATATGTAGCCACTCTTTTTCCACCTGTGTACGTTTAAAAGACCAAACCAATTTCTTATGTTGTTTCTTAAGGACTTGAAGTTGTGCCAAACATTCAGAATTGAGCTGCAGATTTCCACTCTTTTTCCACCTTTGTACATTTAAAAGACCAAACCAATTTCTTATGTTGTTTTGTAAGGGCTTGAAGTTGTGTCAAGCATTCAGAGTTGAGCTGCAGACTTTTACTTTTATGGCACAGTCTTTGTAGCCTGCCAATACACTGCTCGCTATCCCTTATCAAAGGCGATTGAAAAAAGTGTAGTGGCAGCCTTTGAGGGGGAAGAGTGGAGCCCAAGCTGTACAGATCATGGACTATTTTCAGCCAGTTGTGCAGCAGGTTCTCACCGACTGTAGCAAAAGGGAGGAACCCTAAGCCAATTTCCAAGTAAGCAGCTTTTCCATGCATTGTAAAACCTGTAGATGCTTATTTCCTTTTGAAAGTCCAACAGTCAGCAAAGCTTCCAGCAAGGTTGGACACACACTTGCTGTATCAACTTGATACAGAGAGGTAGGTGGTCACTAGCCTCCATGTAGTGAATTTCAAAAGACTTCAAGTGCTTGAAGAGTTCCGACGAGACAAAGATGTAGTCTAAAGTACTTTTCCTCTGAAAGGTGCTCGGATACTTTACATCTGGGGAGCTGTCTTCCAGAGTGTGTGGCATAGAGAGCAAGCCATGCCTGACAAGGGAGCTTTGCAGCGACTTGGTTGTTGGACATGCTGGGTGACCATCATCTGCCACCATTCCAGGAAACTTGAGATTAAAAAAACCACAGATAATAACACTGTGCCCAGGATGATCACACAGTACCCCCTCTAGGGCTTTGACTAGAAAACGTGTTTTCTCCGGCATCCCTGAACCAAAGGAATTAAACTATAGGTTGATTAGTAGAATTGTGTATTCTTTGGATCTTTCGCCCTCTAACATGATTGACTGAAACATATCATCCTCATCTACCATTGTAGTCTTTAAGTCAAGGCGAATATTGAGATAAATCAAAAGGCCACCAGGTGGCCTTGCAAAGATGTTTTTTTTGTGGCTGGCATATGGATTTCTATAAAACCAGGGATTACCATAGGGTTCATGAGCCATGTTTCTTGCACACAAAGTATATCAGCAGCCATAAGAAGCTGCTTTGCTGGAGTGACTTTGAGACGCCTAGACAGGCCGGCTACATTCCATAAGATAATTTGTAAACAATGCCTCATTTCTGTCACTCGTTTGGAAATGCTAGAAGCAATGGCGGGAGCCACATGTTAAGACAGACGGTAGCCATATCCAATTGGAAGTCTTGATTTCCTTAGCAGGTTCCAGGCAAAATCGCCTGGAGGTACCTGAAAGTGTTTTGCAGGAACATGATATGCAGATATTATGACTTGGCAAATTAGGTTTAAAGTTCTCTACTCCTTTTAGAATACTATGGTGGTCATTTAGGGTTACTGTGGCGGTATCACCGCCAACAGGCTGGCGGTGAAGACCACCACATTATGAGTGTCGCGGGTTGGCTGCTGCCTACCTGCCACATCTCCACCCATACCGCCATGCCAGAGACATTCATCTCCAATCCGTCGATCCACAGAGGACCGTTGGTGGTATTATGAGCCGGCCTGCTGCCATGGTTTCTGTGGCGGTAGCACCGCCACAAAAACCGCAGTGGTAGGGCTACCGGTGACAGGGAATTCCTTCCCAGTAGACAGCTTCCCTACACCCCCAGCAAGCACCTGCCCCCCCACACCCTACAGTCACAGTGCCAACACCCCTACTCACATAGAGTCCCCTACTTACATGACACCCGCAAACCCCCTCCCTGCATACATGAACACAGACTCCCACACGCACCACGCATTCACCCATTCACCTACACTTCCATACACACATTCACTCACACATACTCACACCATCCATACACGCATTACTCACTAATACTCAAACGCATCCATTAAGCATTCACTCATACATACATGCATTCAGGCACGCATACACACAAACATCCAAACACGCATCCACTCACACGCATACAACCACGCATACACCACAACACTCACAGTCGCATTCATACAAGCACACACACATTCATACACACATGCAAATACCACACATTCACACACAACAACCCCCACCTTCCCACCTCCCTCCCCTGTCGGATGCCTGACTTACCTTGTCCGGAGAGGAGGTCGTCTGGCAGGAAACGGCAGCGCTTCACCAGCAGGACACCACCAAGCCATTTTAATGGTAGTATGGCTACTGCCGGATATCCACCCAAAGTGTGGCAAAAATCCAGCAGCAACCATTATATGGCAAGCAGAAGACTGCCAGCACTGACGGTCTTCTGGGGCCCGTGGCTTTGGCGGTCTCCCTCAGAGTCCGCCAAAGTCATAATGAGGGCCTATATGTTTGAATTCATGCTTCTAAAGGGGCCTTTTGTTTCTTCAACGGAAATGGATACTTGGGGGGCCCTTTTTTGGAAATCATTATGCCCCATTCTTCCAAAATCATCTTGTTTGCCATTATTTGCTCAGCCAATTGAGGAGTTTAAGTAGACAGTATTGTAGATTCTCTTCCGCTTCTGTCATCTGGAAGAATTCTGAATGCGACACTCAAAATGTCTTCCGATTTGATAACAATCAGCTTTGGAAGCGAAGAAGAGTCACAGCAAATTAGAGTGGTTCAAAATATTGTGGCTACCTTCAGTTTGATATTATGCCGTGAGTACAGGTTTAATGGGTGATGAATGGTCAGCATGTTTGCTGGGCAGCTCGACCTTTGTTTGCATATCACTGGGTTACCCGTGATTTAACCGCACTGGACTGTTATTGTTGATGCTCATGAGTGATGGTGCCTGCATAGTTAGAGATTCTGGCATGTGTAAATTTGCCTGAGGGCTTACTGGCTTGGAGAGTTTGAGCTGTGGAATGACTGGCACCAAACTATTTAGCATTGATGAATTGTGATGATTTTGTTGCATCCAGTCCTAGACTGTGTCAAGACGTTCACCAAACATAGGGCAAGTTGCTTGTTTATGCAGGATTGGTTGCGTCCGGACCTGGGATGTAATAAACTTTGAGGGGGCAGTGGCCATATTAAACACCTTGGCCGGAGCTAATTCCATATCATTAAGGGTTGATGGAGGCTTCAGAGAGTGCTAGCTTCCAATTTGATATCATGAAAGTAAGGATCTCTGGCAGAGTTGAAAGTTTATCCACTATCAGAAGACAAACACATGATGTGATGCCTGGACTGGCTGTATTAATCCCGGAGGAAAGGCCACTTTGTTCCAAGGTGGTAAGTTTGGCCTCTACTTGGGTAATGGAGCTAGCTAGAGCTTGATCAGGTCCAATTGTACCTCCAACTTATCAGTTTGCCAGGTAAGAGCGTTTGTTGTAACGACCAAAGTTGCATTTATCCATGCCAATAAATAGCTCTGAGCAGAGTTAGTTGAAGAGGCTGATGTTTCAATCCTCACTTGAGCAGCTGGGGGAGCCGAATGACTTAGGTGGTCATTACAACCCTGGCGGATGGTGTTAAAGCGGCGGTAAAACCGCCAACAGGCCGGCGGTAAAAAAATTGGAATTATGACCATGGCGGAAACCGCCAACATAGACAGCCACTTTAACACTTCGACCGCCACGGCGGTACAGACAAACAGTGCGGCAGTCACCGCCAACAGACAGGCAGAAGACAATGTACCGCCCACAGTATCACAACCTACCAATCCGCCACCTTTTCCGGGGCGGATTCACCGCAGATAAAAACACGGTGGAAACAGCCATTTCAAAGGGAAAACGCTCACATCTACACACTCCACGAGGAACGACGACACCATGGAGCCAGAACTCCATATTCTGCCAGCGATAGTCTTCCTGCTCCTATACGAGGATCATCAACGCCGGCGGCGAAGAGCACGGTGAGTACTGCACCTACGACATAGGGGAGGGGGGAGGCAAAAACACAGGGACACACACAACCAACATCCCAACCCCCACCCCGACCCTCACCCACTACAACACACACACCAATGCATATCTATACATTACAGTAACACCCCCCAACACCCCCCCGGAAGAATGCAAAGACAAAAGGAAATGAGTTGAACCATTGTAATATATCAAAATACAGTAAGCAAATATATACATATACATATACACATTAAACAAAAAATACACCACGATTAGTAGTGCAGGTAATGCACCATTCATTGCCCAAAATGCATGGGCGAGGCCCACATAAGATACCTGATCAAAACGGAGAGAACACTGCAGGGGCATCAGATAGAAATACAACAGGCACCTCAGGGGGAAGGGATCGGGGGGGCACCTCAGCCGGATGAGTGCACCACGCCAGATCCACGAGGGGCCTCCATGCTCATTGATGTATCCTGGGGAGTGCAAAGCCACAGTCTCTCAAATCTCTACAGTGGGTGGGTTGCCCACTGTACCATCCTGGGGAGTGCAAAGCCACAGTCTCTCAAGTCTCTACAGTGGGTGGTTTGCCCACTGTACCATCCTGGGGAGTGCAAAGCCACAGTCTCTCAAGTCTCTGAAGTGGGTGGGTTGCCCACTGTACCATCCTGGGGAGTGCAAAGCCACAGTCTCTCAAGTCTCTACAGTGGGTGGTTTGCCCACTGTTCAATGCTGGGGAGTGCAAAGCCACAGTCTCTCAAGTCTCTGCAGTGGGTGGGTTGCCCACTGTTCAATCCTGGGGAGTGCAAAGCCACAGTCTCTCAAGTCTCTACAGTGGGTGGTTTGCCCACTGTTCAATCCTGGGGAGTGCAAAGCCACAGTCTCTCAAGTAGATAACAGTCTCCACTGGTTCTGGAGGGGGACTGGTGCCCAGAGTGCAGCACACACCCCGTGACGGTCCCAGTTGCGTCACTGCCCCTGCCGCAAATGGGCTAGCGGTGCATTCCATGGCGGTCTTTGCCCTGTTCAGCAGTCCTTGGCCTGTTCAGCGGTGCTTACGTTGCCAGTGTCAGACCTGTTCAGCAGTGCATTCCATGGCGGTCTTTGCCCTGTTCAGCGGTCCCTGGCCTGTTCAGCGGTGCTTGCCAAGGCGGTCCTTCATTGCCCAGCAGGGCTGTGGCTGGCGGTCCTTCATGGGCCAGCTGGGCTGTGGCTGGCGGTGGCCTCCTGGCCAGTGACTCTGAGACTGGCGGTGGCCTCCTGGCCAGTGACTCTGGGGCTGGCGGTGGCTTCCTGGCCAGTGACGATGGGGCTGGCCTCCTGGGCAGTGACTCTGGCGGTGGCCTCCTGGCCAGTGACGATGGGGCTGGCCTCCTGGGCAGTGACTCTGGCGGTGGCCTCCTGGCCAGTGACGATGGGGCTGGCGGTGGCCTCCTGGGCAGCGGGGATGATGGTGGTCCTCTCCGCCGTGCTGCTCCTCCCAGACTTTGGAGATTTCTTCTGCCCCTTCCCCACCTTGGGAGGAGTCACAGCTGAGTCGACACTCCCCCCGGGACCCTTGTGAGTGGCTTTGCTGGCTGGAGTCTTCACCCTCTCCCGCCGGGCACTGTCCAACTTCTGGTGCTTCACAGGGGGGGGACTGGCTGTGCTGTGGCTCCGTGTCACACTGGCTGTCCTGGTGGCCGGTGCACTCCACATACCTGTAACAACAGGCACCATTGGTCCCGGAGATTTTTTGGCTGAGGTGCTAGTATGGGACCTATGAGTTGGACGGGGGTGGTGGTGGGAAATAGGTTAAGGGGGGGCCAGGAAAAGATTTTGGGAGACACTGGGATGGGTAGATGGAGGGGGTTTGGGAGTGGAGGAAGAGGTGGTGGTTGTAGGAGGTGTATGTTTTGTGGATTTGGGTGAAGGTGCATGGGCTGGAGGCTGTCGTGAGGTGGATGGCTGTTGGGTGGGTGTGTGCCTGCGTTTGTGTATCTTCGGAGGGGGCGTCACAGACACATTGGGAGAGGATACAGGGGACGTGTAAATGGGAGTGGGGTGGTGACTGCACGTGAGCGGGGTGTGGTGGTGGGTGTGCTGGTGCGGGACATAGTGGCTGTAGTGGTAGTGCATGCAGGTGTGAGTGTAGATGAGACTGGGAGGGAGGAGGGAGACGAGGAGGAGGGGGACACAGTGGAGGCAGTGGATGTTGGTGTGTCTGTATGTGTGATGCTTGCGTGAGTGCCTGTGGGACGTGTGGTGCTTATGTTTGCCTGAGCTTCCCTTGTGTGTTGACATGTGTGCATGCTGGTCCGTAGGTGTGCTTGGGATAGGCTGAGGTACAGGCTGAGGTACAGGGGATTGGGTCGGGGTGGAGGAAGTTGGAGGGGGGAGGCTAGACACAGGGACAATGGCTGTCATCAGTGCTGAGGCTAGAGTTTGCAGGGTTCGATGAAGGGCAGCCTGACCAGAATGAATGCCCTCCAGGAATGTATTAGTGTGTTGCAATTCCCTTTCTACACCCTGGATGGCATTTAAAATGGTAGACTGCCCAACAGTGAGGTCAATGGCCTCCTCACTGAGGGCAGCAGAGGTGACAGGGGCAGGGGCTGAGGTGCCTGGGGCAAAGGTGATGCCCACCCTCCTGGGTGAGCGGGCACGGGGCGAAGGCTGGAGGGCTGCTGGGAGGGCGGTGCTGGTAGGGGGGGTGGCGGCTGTACCTGTAGAAGTGGAAGGCATAGATTTTGCCGCCACCACAAGGTGTCGCGTGGGCTCTCATTATCCTAAATGAGACTACTGGATTTCTAGGCAGCAGGATCGTTCACGGTGTGGGGGACTGAGTCTGACCCACTTAGCAGGACCTTTGTCACCCTAAACCTGGGTTTGCTCCGGCTAACTAGCAGTGCCTCATTTCTCCCAAGGGGAAGAGATGATTGGGCAGCCGAGCGCATGACATCTTTGGAACTTCTCAGGGAAGTCGTGGTCACTCAGATCCAAACCAGCTCTCTCATTTACAGTATGATCTCATATACAAATGACAAAGGCAGTTTAAGTTTTATATAATGTTTTAATAAAACGACTGCATTTTAGATATTAAGGCGTGAGCCGCAATAACCAGAACCATACAACACAGTAGGATTGAAATAGTCACAAGGAGAGTGAAACATAAGAAAAACGCTATCATGGTGTTAACAATTTCTACTCTCTCTCAGCTAGTTCTATTTCGAGCACAGCATGTTAAGCTTCTAACTTGCTTTTCAGATTCCCTGGGAAGACATCAACCCTCATACCTGAGCAAAGGCCTGTGATCTGGTTCAGCATCTGCAACAAGGCAGTCAGCGTATAGTTGTGGTTCCCTAGTCGGAATCTCACTCTTGCATGTATAGGGACAAGGAAGTGTTTTTATAACTAACATGTCAGCGTGATCACAAAATGTGCCTACACAAGAACGCCAAAGACTAAACTCCTACCATGTCTATCGGCAATGTACCAGACTGTATCCTTGACTGAAGCACAAAGTGAACAGGAATGTGTTATTGCGAACTCCAGTGCTGAAGTAGGCTAAACAGTGTGATATAAAAAATAAAACAAGACCGTAGAACTGGTTATTTGAAAAATAACAGTACGAAGCCGAATAAAAAGCATTGAGAGCAAAGTGCACAGAGGCTCTAAGCTGCGAGCAAAGGAGTAAAATACGCAAATGATACATAAAACTGACCACACTACACCCTCCCCTTGTCGGTAGCAAGTGGTTCTAACAACATAAAAATATGCCCCAGATACAAAAAACACATCAAATATATTTCGACAAGGTCAGAGGACAACAAAGCAGAAACAAAATTTAAATAGGGAAGCATGTGACGGTAAAGACAAATTTAATATAATGTCAATAAAAAAAAATAAAAAAATCCAATTCTTAGACAGAAGCCACAGAAAGCAGGAGATCCTCCACTTCAACAGAAGTCAACATCAGAAAATCCACGCCAAAAATTATCATGGAGCAGGTGTGTTCCAAAGCCCCAGAACCATCCAGGGCGGCACCCCGTGCAGGGCCTATAAATGAGACAATACCATCTTCCTCCAGGAAGGGAATCTCATAAACTGCCTCACGAAGCAAACGCAACCGCAGTGCACAAGTCTGGGAACGAGCCCTAATCGGGAACATTAGCAGATCAGGATTGACCACTAGGGGGCGCTGCAGTGAGAGACAGAGAGCCAGTGCATGTTCAAACGAACACCAAAGGCACCAAAACACGGGTTGCACACAATCCAGAACCGGTCGGAATGACAGAGACCAGTCACACTCCAAATGTTCCAGGAGTGTTGTTCCAAAATGCTGCATCATGCGTTCACGACACAGCTGCGCTGACGGGAGCGCTAATATGGGACCTCGTCGCAGTGGGCAGCCATTGCGGAGGAACAGCAGCAAAAGCAAAACCCCAGCCAACAAAGCCAAAGTAATCGGGAATCCCCCAAAAATGCTTCCGAAAAGAGAGTGATAGAGAAAATAGAGTGAATACCGAAGGTATTAAACCAAATATGGAAGAGAAGGTATGAGCAAAACCAACACCAACGGCTTTGAAAAAATTTGCAATTCCAGCAGTGCTGGATGCATTAAATATACGTCCCACGAGTTCACCAAAGTGACTCGGAAAGTTAGTATTCAAAAGGGACTGTATCTCCACTGATGACCTTGCCACCTGAAGAGCGTAGGTCTTGCTAGCAGATGTAAGGGCCACATGCTTTTGAAACAATAGAGCTTTCAGTTGACTCAACTTGTCGAAATTCAACTTGGAAGTACCAATATGAGGCCAGATGTCCGCTACCTCCCTAATTTGAGTGGGGGGAAACAACACATTCCCGCAGCACGGTGACAATGACTACGTAAACTATTCCGGCACGCATGCCACAACAGGGTTCACTGTTAAGAAGGATGTAACTGCTGTTTGAAAGCACCTGGAAAGTGTTTTTAATTACCGTGACTGGAACTTCCTTAAGATAACAAGCTAAGTTAGCAATTGAGGCATTACACGCCCCGTGCAAAGACAGCTGTTTACAAACCATTGAATGGCTGACAGAAGTTTCACAATCGCTACCGCTAAGAAAAACCTCCCTCAAACCATTAATACATCTGTATAAAAAGGGAAGCTCCCACACCTCGTGTATGAAACTGTCTCCCAACCGTTCATATCTACCCACCAGAATGTGCTTTAAACAGAAAGTAAATTGCAGAGTGGAGATAGGCAAATTAATAGCTCCGTGAATCAACCACTCAGCTGATGGAATCTCAGCCACAGTAAAAGGCAATTTCTCCAACTTTTCAATATTTAACATAACATAAGTCGCTTCCTTCTTAGCCATCAGCTGTTGTTGACGAGTCAAATTAAAGGAAATAAATATCTCCCTGGCACGAATGTGCTGCCACGCAACGCGACCTGCCTTCAAGGTCTGTAGAGTCCAACCCAACTGCATGACTGACCACGTTTGACTCTGCCCATGATATAAAGAAGACATATCAGATTTAATAATGTCTATAGCAGAGGAAACAATGTTGTCAATTGTGTATACACGGTCTGAAAGGGTATGCATCCCATTATCCACAACAGACAAAGCCTGTATCGAATTTTCCTGATCAATTTGCCTCAACCGGGCCGCTGCCTCTTGTTGTGAAAGCTTCCAAATCTCATTATATACTTCATATAGAAAACGTTTCTTCCGCGCCATTCTTGGTCCTGACAAAAAGTTTTGAAAATCAGTATCATTACAGTAACGTGAGATGTGGACTGCATCCAGCGTGGATGACTTCAACCATTGTTGACAAAGTTTCCCCACGCTGTATGTAGTAATGATATTAGCATGTTCTGGTGATATGTAGCGAGGGTCTGCCCTACTAGTCCTGAACCCCCACGCAGATGACACCTATTAGTGTCTAAGGGCCACAATAACCACCCGCCCGGACGTATCAATGAAGTGTTAAGAGTACCATTCTGGACCCAGTCTGTAAGCTCACTAAACGTGGCATTAATATATTGCTGCCAATTGTTCAATTTGGAAGGGACAGGTATGCTAGGCAAATTAAAATCTATAATCGTTGCTAAGCCCAAACAACTAGTCTGTTGCACAGTGTCATTTAGGAAAATCATTTGGACAGGAATAATACATGCCCTAAATAAAGTGACCCTGCCCCGCATTTGTCAATTTTTCATTCCCCAGACACTTTTCAAGTCAACAGTTTTGGACCAGTATTCATACCCCTCAACCGAAAGCTTGGATACAAACAAATTTGAATACAGTAATTTAGTGTCTGTCAATAACATTTGCTTATTAGCATGCGGAGTAACCTTAAAATAGCAAGACCTAGAACTCTGTTGATTATGCCCAAAAAAATATGCAAATTTATCAGAATACGTTTTAGAGCTCCCCTGTGGAGGAGTCGGGCAATGTTCCCATTGCATATATTCAAATATCGACTTAGGGCTACTAGCTTTATGAATAAAGTGGTGTCCATAATAATTGTAGCAAAACATGTCACCATAATTATCTCTAAATAGGTAAGCATCTTCATTTTCATAAACAGTATAATATTGCAATTTTGTCAACATAGAATCCACTGTCTTCACATCCCAATCATCAGATACAATGCCTGGTATAACGATATCATTCATTGATAATCTGAGAACATACGGCATTTGAATTATTTCAGTGGGACCATATATATCAAACATTGCTATATCCCACACAATCCCATCCGGAATCGGTACAGCAGAAATGTTCACAAAAGACAAGTCTCTTCGAACCATATGAGACGAAAAATGTGGTTTCAACACCGTCTCTACGTGCTCAATGTCAGATCGTTCATGAAGAAAATGACCATGTATCACCAAAAAGAAGGTAACCACAAATCCCAGCCACAAGAAAAGATTCATTACAGTCATAAAAAGCAACAGATAGTTCCAAGGAACAACAAAATATGTGTGTTTAAGCCAACACAGCAGCTTACGTGGACCCTGGGCTGATGACAAAGAGGACGAGGAGTTCGACATCGTATCATCAGTGGTGTTGAAGCAGCCAGAGGCAGTTCTCGCAAAAGGTGCAACCGTAAACAAAGAAGCAGATGGTGGCTCTCGCCTTGGCACGCTATAAACCACATGTTCAGTAATATCATTAGAACGTACAGCAACTTGATCAAAAGATTCCAAATTATTCACCGCCTGTGGAACAATTGCAAGATCAGCTTCCACCCTCCCCAAGCTCGGAGAGGAAACAGCGTCGGTGCAAATCACCTGCAGCGGGACTTCTTCCCCAGTAGTGAGAGGGATTCCGGAACTACTGGGTGTCCCTCTTGGTCTGCTGTGCAGAATCAGCCACATGTTGTAACTTGACATTATCAATGGAAACAAAGCGATTTCCTTTGGCACCTGGCAACGGTGGTAAAATTACAGTTCTCGTGCCGCTGATCCCTATCACAGGAACAGGCACCCGATAGGAAGGACCAAATTCTTTTTTCACTGCGACCTTTTCACGCACAAGATCCCCAATCCTGGGAATCCAACCAGTAGGCGTTACTGGTTCATCCTTAATTCCTGTGGAGGCAGCACTTGCAGAAGAGTTATCTTCACGGAATTGTTGTAAATCCTGCAAAACAGTGACACAATAATTTATGTCAAAGGGCGTTTCCACCGCCTCCACACCAGGACCATCTAGATCAGGAACAAACATTTGTGTTCCAAACAGGCACTCATATGAAGTACGACCCCCCCAGGGACCTTCTAGGCAAGTTATTAAGTGCTCTCTGTACTCCATACAGGTGGGCTAGCCAACTACGCCCCATACCCATAACTCTAGCCGTTAAGGATTGCTTTAAATCATGATTTAAACGCTCCATGACAGAATTTCCCTCGGGATGAAATGGAGACGAAAACTGGAGCTGGACCCCCAACGAAGCCATGGTGTCCCTGAATGCCTTAGAGGCAAAAGCAGGGCCCTGGTCCGAATGAAAAGCCGCAGCTGCAAATGTATCGACAAAGATGCGCAAATCTTTAATAACAGTTCGAGCGTCAGCCGAGCGCTGTGGCCAGACCCACACAAATCTGGAGCATGAATCTACAGCAACCAATATATATTTGTATGCACTATCTGGCGTCAGCGGATCACAATGATCCAAGTACACACACTGTAAAGGTTTATTTGATATGAGAAGGGGCGTCTGCTGTGGGCGTCTCGCCGTGGAAACTTTAATTTGTTGACAGAGGTCACAACAAAGGACATACTGCTTTGTCTCCTTATAGATACCAGGCCACCAATAACGAGCCTGTAAGAGTGAAATCGTGGCAGCCACGCCCGCATGCGAAGATGCCGCCCCCTCATGTGCTGCAGTAATTAATCGAGGTCGCTCAATTTTATTGGGCATTTCATGTACACCAACGCCTGGGATTTTAACTACAGCGTTTAGCATACCACCCATACAGTAACTATATTTAGAAGGGAATCCTTTAGGAAATGGCATGCCATCAGCCGTAGCTTTTATGGCAGCCAAAATCTCTGTGTCTGGTTTGGAACTCGAACGAGTTACTGCGGCCACAGTGGCAACTGCCACTGCCGATTTGGCGGCTTCATCAGCCAAAGTATTCCCAGCAACGTGTATTCCAACGCGCTGGTGTCCAAGTGCATGCACAACATGGACCTTAGGAAGCGTTTCTTTCAGATCCTCAACCTTCCTCCACAGCAATTTGTGTTTAATGGTGTTGCCTTTAGAATCTCTGAACCCATTCAACCTCCAGTAGTGCAAATATTCATTGAAAGACTGAACACAGTAGTAGGAGTCACAGACCAGCAGTGTAAATATCGCCAGATCCGCGTGTTCCAAGGCTAACAATAGAGCTTTCAGCTCAGCCAACTGTGCCGTACAATCTCCTAAGGTCTGTGTATAAGTATGTTGGGGGCAGAACTTCTCCCCCTCCATATAGCCGCTCACCACCGCACATGCAGCAGAATATTATTGTTTAGTCCCAACCGCTGGCTGTCCAGAGCCATCGGTATACATGACAATTTCATACTGGTCAATAGGCAATGCGCCAGCGGGAACTGGGTACTCCATTTCATATTGAAGGAATTCTTGAGTCTGCAGTTTAGGGTCAAATATGTATTCTACATCAGCGGCTGTCAAAGACGTTGCCCATTGTATCCATCGCAGGTGTAAAGCTTTCGAATTAGGAACAATCGCTTTCGTAACAGCCTCTAGGGCCGGGATCGGTGAAACGACAATAATGCGTTGTCCCTGGGCAAGAGGTCATTTTTTAATGACAGCCATCTGTACAGCAGTGAGTATTTTCTCAGTTTGTGCAAAACGCTGTTCTGCAGCCGAATACAAGTGAGACTTGTATGCTATTGGGACTGTCTCACCCTCATTAAAGGTGACATAAGTAAATCCAGCGGCACTAGGTATAACCCTGATGACCAGATGCGTTTTATTGTCCTGTGTGTGTAAATGTTTTACTGCTAAGAGATCAGTTTGCAAATCTCGAAGAATATGTGTATGCTCAATCGTCCAAAATCTACTTGAAAAATTTGGGCAAATCAACTCGCATAATGGTTTTATACGTGTAGCGTAATCAGGAATGTAAGTTCTGCCAAAATTTAGAAACCCCAATAACGACTGGAGTTTCCGAACCGTATTAGGAGGTTGCAACCGAGCACATTTCTCCAAAAAGTGAGGCGCTAAGCTCTTGCCCTCATTCGACAACTCATATCCCAGGAAAATGACGCTGAGGAAGGCAATCTTCGATTTTTTTAAATTAAATTTGTAGCCAATTTCAGCAAATCCCACAACAATGCGCGCTACCCGCCTTAAATGTTGCAGTAACTCATCGTCCGTCAGATATATATCATCAACATATGATAAAGCTTCAGGGTCCAACTCGTGCAAAATTTCAGTGACACGAGCCGAAAATAGTCCTGGGCTATACTTATACCCCTGAGGCAGACAACAAAACTTTTTTTGAGAGCCAAACGCACTAAAGCTCGTATAGTCCCTACTTTCGGGCGCTATATTTTGGCAGAAGAATCCATTTGAGATATCTAATGTTGTTTTGTATTTCTTACGCACAATATTATTCATGAGCGCTGCGCTGTGTGAATTTTGTATTGCATAAGTGCGTGTATGTCCATTTAAATGTCTGTAATCCACCACTATCCTACAAGAATGGTCCGGTTTCGCTACTGGAAATAAGGGATTATTCATCGGCGAGACACAGGGTTCAATTACTTCCTGGTACTCCAATTGTGTAAGAATTTTCCTAGCCGATGCCCTTGCTTCAAATTTTATAGGATACTGCGGTTGCGGCTGAGGTTCGCCTTTTATCGGAATTACATGATAAGGTGAAAGTCTCTCCCACCCCACATTATTTCTATATAGGGTGGGGGCCTGTGCTAGAGCCCATGATTTACTATAGGACTCTGCTAGTTCTCCCGGAACAAGTGGTGAGAATGAAGGTGTAATAACCTCCTCCCCAACTGGACAGTCACGAACAAAGTCAGGTGGCCAATCCTGTTCGGCCAGCAGAACGTCATACAATTTGACCACACGGTCCCAAAAGATGGCGTTTACAGTGCGTTCAATGTCCCCTTCTAATTGTAAAGTTACTGTATATACTCTATTGGGATCAGAGACACGCATATCTGCTGTTTCGACTTGTATGAAGTCATCAGTTGCTTTCACCTCCAGATGCTCTAGAAGACTCCGGCGAACTATTGTGACCTCTGCCGCGCTGTCTAACAGTGCTAACGCCCATGTCTTATTCTTCAAGAGAACTCTCTTCTTGATTGGCATGTCTAACTGACACTGACACCACTTTCTTCTTTTTAAATTGCTGCTTTTGTTGGATCGGTTTCTCTTCTTGTTTGACAGAAACCTTAGTTGAGCGTTGTGACTCCTGTCTCGGTTTCACGTACTCTGTTCTCCGCTCTGACCGCCCACCTCTCTCATTTCTCTTTTCCAAGGAGTCCTGAAAGGAACGAGATCGGCGTGTATCAGTATATTGATATCTATCAGGCCTCTTCAAATTATCTCTATTCCTGAGATTATACCTATTCTGCAGGGTCTCCGGTTGCGGAGATTGTCCCCTTTCTTTTTTAGGTGTCTGTTGTTTTTATTCCCAGTGCTTTTTAGGACCCTCAGGTTGCTGTTGTTTAGTAGTATCTTTACTATTTTTACCCTGTAATTGTTTTTTTTTGCGGTCTAGCCCCAAGTCTATCACGACCGATACTTGAATATGTTTCTGCTATTATTCTCGGCAGTTCCCGCACCTGATTAATTTGCGGAACGTCTCGAAAATGCATACGCACGGCCAGTGCCACTGCCTCCCCCTTGAGATCACTCAAAATAATAGAAGAAACCGCTGCAAAATTGCCCATCAGCTGCATCCCTAAATCTAAGGTTGGGGCAGCCCCATATTCTTCCTGAATTTGTTTTAGCACTTCCGGTAAATTAGCCAATGTTGGTGTACCGTGTGCGGTAGTGTAGAGCGCGGCAAACACCGTGCCCCAGGTATTACAATGGTCCACAGTAGGAACCATTCCATACGGCAAACACATCGTCAATATTCTATGTTTATCCTGAGGTCCCGTATGGGGAAATACTGCTGCCAGCGTATTAATTTTTTGTGCCAGCCAAAATGGAGTTTCCTCACGTTTAGCCGGTACCTTACCCATAACTGAGTGTACAGTGGCCGGATTGATACCCGGAATCACTGCATGTGGGTGCG
This sequence comes from Pleurodeles waltl, assembly GCF_031143425.1. Lineage (NCBI taxonomy): Eukaryota > Metazoa > Chordata > Amphibia > Caudata > Salamandridae > Pleurodeles > Pleurodeles waltl. The sequence continues at coordinate 397,364,804 of NC_090440.1, read as the reverse complement.
CCGGAGCAGCACGCGCTGCATTAGTATTTAAAGTCTGCATCACAAACTGAACCAGTCTTCTGTATGTAGTAGCTAAGTCTATATATAAATGATGAACGTCAGCCACTGCCAAGTTAGCAACCGCAGGATATGGTGTGTCTGTAGCCAATAAAGGCCAGGTAGGGCCATCATTACTCAGTGGACCTAACCGAACTTGTGCTACTGTATGTGGGAGGGCGCCATCAAGCCAATTATGGTGTTCTTGATAAGATAAAGGTATCACTAAGTATGCATATGCCCTGTACTGTCCAGGGACATTCGCAATAGTGTAATCATGAAAAGTGTTTGTACCCCCAAACTCCAACTGCTGGAAACACGCCCCAAGAATAAAAAAGCTCTGTTCTTTAAGCTGCATGGGCATCCACCACAAACGTGACCGGACCCCCGTGGTTCATCAGACCATGTGCTATCAGATGTCCCGTGAGCGGTTGGCGCATATTAAGCGCTATATTCACTACCTGAGGATTCGCCATTATAAAAATAGCACTAGGGCAGGGAAGGCACACCAAATATTGGGGTTTTCCTTTCAAAGTTCAAGCTTGAACAACCGACCACTAAGTAATAGGATTTACCTATTTCGTGGTGGCGGAAATCCTCAGCCCCACGGATGTCTCCGTTAACGGAACCGAGAAGTCAATGTATATATGAGACCGAGAGAGTCAGCCGGACCCGAAAACTAGAGCCAGACCAATCGTTGGCGGCGCCATGTCGCGTGGGCTCTCATTATCCTAAATGAGACTACTGGATTTCTAGGCAGCAGGATCGTTCACGGTGTGGGGGACTGAGTCTGACCCACTTAGAAGGACCTCTGTCACCCTAAACCCGGGTTTGCTCCGGCTAACTAGCAGTGCCTCATTTCTTCCAAGGGGAAGAGATGATTGGGCAGCCGAGCGCATGACATCTTTGGAACTTCTCAGGGAAGTCGTGGTCACTCAGATCCAAACCAGCTCTCTCATTTACAGTATGATCTCATATACAAATGACAAAGGCAGTTTAAGTTTTATATAATGTTTTAATAAAACGACTGCATTTTAGATATTAAGGCGTGAGCCGCAATAACCAGAACCATACAACACAGTAGGATTGAAATAGTCAAGAGGAGAGTGAAACATAAGAAAAACGCTATCATGGTGTTAACAATTTCTACTCTCTCTCAGCTAGTTCTATTTCGAGCACAGCATGTTAAGCTTCTAACTTGCTTTTCAGATTCCCTGGGAAAACATCAACCCTCATACCTGAGCAAAGGCCTGTGACCTGGTTCAGCATCTGCAACAAGGCAGTCAGCGTATAGTTGTGGTTCCCTGGTCGGAATCTCACTCTTGCATGTATAGGGACAAGGAAGTGTTTTTATAACTAACATGTCAGCATGATCACAAAATGTGCCTACGCAAGAACGCCAAAGACTAAACTCCTACCACGTCTATCGGCAATGTACCAGACTGTATCCTTGACTGAAGCACAGAGTGAACAGGAATGTGTTATTGCGAACTCCAGTGCTGAAGTAGGCTAAACAGTGTGATATAAAAAATAAAACAAGACCAGACGTAGAACAGGTTATTTGAAAAATAACAGTACGAAGCCGAATAAAAAGCATTGAGAGCAAAGTGCACAGAGGCTCTAAGCTGCGAGCAAAGGAGTAAAATACATCAAGGGCAAAGTGCACAAAGGCCTAAAGCCTGAAGCTAATGCGCAAATGATACATAAAACTGACCACACTACAAAGGGAGCTCCCATCGGAGGACGAGTCTGTGTCGCTGGTTGCAGATCCTGTGACCGCTGTGGTGCTCCCCTCGCCCTCCGTCCCACTGGTGTATTCTGAGTCAGTGGTGTGGGCCTCCATGGCCATGTGGGATGCAGCTCCCTCGTGCTCCGGTGCCACTCTACCTCCGCCTGATGATGCTGATGCACACAAGAACAGGGAGACCACAAAAAGTGGGGGGAACGACAGAAGAAAGACAGGTTGAGTGCATGGCTTACCGCTACAGTTGGCGGACAATACAGACACAGCAGCCCCCTGCACTACATCACGCTGTTGGGCTCTACAGATGCAATTCCTGGGATATGGCCTACATGGCTATGGTCGACATCTGCACACATAGATGACACAGGGGCATGAATAGCTGTACTTGGCACTCTACAGAGGTGGGGTGGGGTGCCACATGGCCTGCATTACGGAGGGGCCTGGCCTACGGAACTCGCCCTGGCCTAGGGAAACCCACAGCCCTCTTCCCCCACCCAGACACCTTCACTGCGTGCAAAGTCCACTGAATGATGTTGTAATCATCCCCTTGTGTCTGCTGTGATGCCCTCAAGTGCCCATCCAACTCAGGGTAGGCCACCGCCAGGATCCGGAACATCAGGGGGGTCATGGTTCGATAGGCACCCCTCCCATGTTGGGAGGCCATCCCCAGCTGAGCCTCCGCCGTCTTCTTGCTCCAGCGGCGAATGTCCTCCCATCTTTTCTGGCAGTGTGTGCTCCGTCTGTGGTGGACCCCCAGGGTCCGGACGTCTTTGGCGATGGCACGCCAAATATCCTTCTTCTGTTGGGCCCTGACCTACATGAAATGTACAGGGGAAGAAGAGAAGTCATTAACAACTGCACCGTGTAATTGAGTGGCCCACATCCCTACCCTTGCCATGTAGCACATGCATTCACAGTCCATCATGCACGTAGAACTGTGCCCCCTTCATTCTTACAACCAGCCCTCTCCACACAGGCATAGCCCATACAACATGCTCCCTGTGTACTTACCTGTTGGTCTGGAGGACCGTAGAGTAGCGTGTACTGGGGGTGGACCCCGTCCACAAGCTTCTCCAACTCCTCTGCAGTGAAGGCAGGGGCCCGTTCCCCAGACACACGAGCCATTGTCTCTTCCAGACCGAGGTCACAGCAACACTTGCAGTGTAGGTACTCTCCTGTCGACGATCAGGTATAGAGTGATTGAACAGATAGAAAATGGCGGTCACTTCCGCGGCAGCCACGTCCTCAGCGGTGCGTACCATCACCGCCGGCGTACTTCGTCATTGGCTCCTGGGACCCATAGGGTCCAATGTTAATAATGCAGCATTGCGCCGCGGTCTTCGACCGCCTGCCGCGATGGTGTACAACGCCAGCGCAGTTACCTCACATCCCATTGTCCCACTTTAGAGGTCAGGCAGCCGCCATTTCAGGGGCCCACATGCCCTAATTGCCAACTGCGTCACACAGACCTAGGCCTTGTCGCACAACACAAATACAGGCCACATTTTGTGTATGAATGGTGTTCTGTGTAGACTGTGGGTACATACCTCTGAGTTGTTTGACTCTGTGGTCGCTGTTGTAATTCCTATGCACTGTCTGCTGGGACATGTGAGGAGATGGCGGAATCCTCCGGTGTACCGACTGCTGGTGGGCCTGTCGACAATGGAGGAAAGACATTTGATCATCACCTACAGGTTTGACCGTGCCACAATCCAGGAACTGTGTGCCCAGTTGGAGCCTGACCTGATGTCAGTAATCCGCCATCCCACAGGGATCCCCCCTCAAGTGCAGGTGCTATCAGTGCTGCATTTCCTTGCAAGTGGGTCATTTCAAACAACAGTGGCCATGGCATCAGGGATGTCCCAGCCTATATTTTCCAACTAGTTGTCCAGAGTGTTGTCTGCCCTGCTGAAACACATGCGGAGCTACATCGTTTTCCCTCAGGTGGAGGATTTGGCTACAGTTAAAGGTGACTTCTATGCCCTTGGACATATCCCCAAAATCATCGGTGCCATTATTGGGACCCTTGTAGCTCTGGTCCCCCCCCACAGGAGTGAACAGGTGTACAGGAACCGGAAGAGTTATCATTCGATGAATGTACAGATGGTATGTTTGGCAGACCAGTACATCTCCCAGGTAAATGCTATGTTCCCTGGCTCAGTGCATGACGCCTACATCCTGCCGCATCCCTTATGTGATGGGTCAACTCCAGAGGCACCGGGTGTGGCTATTAGGGGACTCTGGTTACCCCAACCTGTCAGGCTACTGACCCCAGTGAGGATTCCCAGGGCAGAGGAACGCTACAATGAGGCCCATGGGTGGACTAGGAGGGTGATCGAACGCACCTTCGGCCTCCTGAAGGCCAGGTTCCGGTGCCTGCATATGACAGGTGGATCCCTATTCTACTCACCAAAGAAGGTGTGCCAGATCATCGTAGCCTGCTGTATGCTTCACAACTTGGCTTTGCGACGACAAGTGCCTTTTCTGCAGGAGGATGGTTCAGATGACGGTGTTGTGGCAGCTGTGGAGCCTGTGGACAGTGATGAGGAGGAAGCAGAGGAAGAAGACATTGACAACAGGGACTCAGTTATCCAGCAATATTTCCAGTGACACAGGTGAGAACACATTCCTGCCTACTACAAGTACTTTCACACTTCTACCTCTCTCCTGTCTGTCGATTTTAACCACTATATGGTAACTGAGTTGTACATTTCCCTTATGGTTTCACAGGTGTGGTTTCCAACGTGTGGCATCTGCTTAGATTCCTCATGGACTTGAGATGTGTGACATAGGTATGTTGACATTACGGGGGTGATTCTGACCGCGGCGGACGGCGGTCGCCGCCCGCCAAGCGGTTCCCGCCGAAAGACCGCGGCGGTCATTCTGGCTTTCCCACTGGGCCGGCGGGCGACCGCCGAAAGTCCGCCCGCCAGCCCAGCGGGAAACACCCTTCCCACGAGGACGCCGGCTCAGAATGGAGCCGGCGGAGTGGGAAGGTGCGACGGGTGCAGTTGCACCCGTCACGAATTTCAGTGTCTGCAAAGCAGACACTGAAATTCTTCGTGGGGCCCTCTTACGGGGGCCCCTGCAGTGCCCATGCCATTGGCATGGGCACTGCAGGGGCCCCCAGGGGCCCCACGGCACCCCCTACCGCCATCCTGTTCCTGGCGGGAGAACCGCCAGGAACCGGATGGCGGTAGGGGGTGTCAGAATCCCCATGGCGGCGGAGCGCGCTCCGCCGCCATGGAGGATTCTCAAGGGCAGCGGGAAGTTGGCGCTACACCGGCGACTTTCCATTTCTGGCCGCGGCTGAACCGCCGCGGTCAGAATGCCCAGCGGTGCACCGCCAGCCTGTTGGCGGTGCTACCGCCGACCTCCGCCATGGCGGTAATTACCGCCAGGGTCAGAATGACCCCCTACATTTGAAAACCCATTTTGTCACTGTCATTGCTAATACACATTTTCGAAATCACAGACTGACTCCAGATTGTTTTGTGCTTCAAGGGTGTTTATTGAAGTGCTAAATATTGGAGTGGGGTTGTAAAATGGTGAGGGGTGATGGTGGAGGAATGTCCATGGCAGAGTCCAGTCTATTAGTCTCACAGGTGCATTGCCCATATGGGCATAGGAAGTGGAGCTGTGGCAGTTTAAATATGGACAGGGTGACAAAGTGGGACAGTGGGATGACAATCAGGGTGGTCTCATTTCTTGGCGGGGTCTTGGCATCGTGCTCTGTGTTGTTCCTGGATCTCAGGGACCGCTTGCAGGGTGGTTCTTCGTCTGCAGGGGGTGGGGTGCTGGTGTGGTGGTCCTGTGGCGGTGCCTCCTGTCCACTAGCGCCGGCGGAGGTGGTGGGCAGTTCATCGTCCATGCTAGTGTCAGGGGCCCCTTGAAGTGCCACAGTGTCCCTCCTGGTGTTGAGTATTTCCTTCAGCACCCCTATGATGGTTCCCAGGGCAGAGCTGATGGTTCTGAGTTCCTCCCTGAACCCCAAATACTGTTCCTCCTGCATGCGCTGGGTCTCCTGAAACTTGGCCAGTACCGTTGCTATCGTCTCCTGGGAGTGGTGGTATGCTCACATGATGGAGGAGAGGGCCTCGTGGAGAGTGGGTTCCCTTGGCCTGTCCGCCCCCTGTCGCACAGCAGCCCTCCCCTGTGTTCCTGGGCCTCCGTCCCCTGGACCGTGTGCCCTCTACCACTGCCCCCAGGTCCCTGTTGTTGTTGGGGTGGTGGGTTATCCTGGGTTCCCTGTAGTGGTGGACACACAGCTTATTGACGTGTCCTGGGGACGGAGGTATGGGCCCGCTGGGTGGGTGCTGTGCTGGTGTTACCAGAGGGTGGAAGCTCTGTGGTGGTCTGTGACTGGGTGTGGGGAACCGACTGTCCCGAGGCCCACGATGGTCCGGGCTGGTCATCTGGATCCAGTTGGACAGAGCTGCTGTCATCACTGTGGGCCTCTTCTGTGGGTGGGGTGGAGATGTCTGGACCCTCCTGTCTGGTGACGTTGGGTAGTGGTCCTGCAGGAGTGTAAAAGCATGATTATTGCATCTGTGTGTGTCATGGTGTGCAATGGGTGGGTGACCGTGTACTCCAGTGCTAGCATTCCTGTGTGGGGGCTTGTGTGATGATGGTTGAGGTTGTTATGGGTATGTGCAGTGGGCATGCTTTAGAGATGGGTGTCCATGCTTTGTTGTTGCATGCAGGGCTTGGTGTTGGGATGTGTGGTTTGTGTTATTAGTACATTTGTGAGGAGTTGGAGTGATAGGGGAGGGGGCGAGGGTGGGGGTCTGTGATAGCATGCAGGTAGGGTGGGGGATATGGTAGTTAAAGGTTTGACTTACCAGAGTCCATTCCTCCACCGACTCCTGCGAGGCCCTCAGGATGCAGAATCTCCAAGACCTGCTCCTCCCATGTTGTTAGTTGTGGGGGAGGAGGTGAGGGTCCGCCGCCAGTCCGTTGTACCGCAATGTGGTGTCTTGAGACCACGGAACACACCTTCCCCCGTAGGTCGTTCCACTTCTTCCTGATGTCGTCCCGATTTCTTGGGTGCTGTCCCACTGCGTTGACCCTGTCGACTATTCTTCGCCATAGCTCCATCTTCCTTGCAATTGAGGTGTGCTGCACCTGTGCTCCAAATAGCTGTGGCTCTACCCAGACGATTTCCTCCACCATGACCCGGAGCTTTTCCTCCGAGAACCTGGGGTGTCTTTGCCGTGCCATGGGGTGGTGTAGGTGATGTGTGGGTTGGTGTATGTTGATAAGTGTGGTGATATGTAGTGGTGTGTGGTGTTTTGTGCGTGGAAGTAGTGTGGGTGATGGTGTGTGTCTGTGGATGCTTGGTAGTAGTTTGTAGTGTCTCTCTCTGGCCTTCTTTCTGTGTTTTTGTCATAGGGGTTTGTGGGTGATGTGGGTGTGTGTTTTATATTGTATTGTGTGTATGGGAGTGGTGTGTGTATGTGTATCAGGTGTGTGTATTTCGAATTGTCCAATGTGGTTGTGTTTTGTAAATGTGTGTGTATTTTGAGCGCAGCGGTGTGTACCGCCAATGGAATACTGCGGTTGAAAGACCGCCGCGTGGATTCGTGGGTCGTGATAGTGTGGCCGTATTTCTGTTGGCGTGACGGTGTCTTTTTTTTTTTGCCAGTTTTTCCCTGACCTTTGGTGTGGCGGACTTGTGTGGGTGTCTGGATTTTGTTGGATTTCGAGATGTGGGTTGTAATAGCTGTGGCGGTGTGTTGGCGGTCTTCCGCACGGCGGTAAGCAGCTTTTACCGCCAATGTTGTAATGACCCCCTAAGTTCTTGAACGGAAGATCGTAGGGCCTGTTCCTGATAGGGGGCTTTGCTGTTTGCGTCTGTTGTGCTAGGCACTCCACAATTGGTGCAGTTAGCGCTGGTAGGTGCAGCCGGTATGTTTTTTTTTATCCTAGACCTCCTCCAGCAAGGTCTGATAAGTCCAGTTGTCCTTCTCATGCTGGATGGCCAATAATGACTGCCTCCCGAGGGCAGACACCCCCTTGTTTCATGGGCTTCTGGGTGCGTGCCCATAGGTCTGATGAGTTGTCTGTTAATGGGAGAGAAAGACGGTTTCTCTTTGAATAAAAGTCCATAAGAGAAGAAAAAAGGGTTGGGGGTCCATTTTATCATTGGTGTCCTAGATCTTAAATAGCCGTTCTTCTGATACAGCTTCGGACTGGGGATCATCAACCATGCTGTCTTTGCTGGTTGTTGATGATATCTCTATTATTGTGGTATCCATCGGCTGCATTACGTTGTTTATTTGGCCCAGAGGCCTCAATGGAAGATTAGTGACCCTCACAGTAGCTGAATTAACTGGAAGGCCGGCAGGTTGAGTCAGTGTTGCATGAGTTAAGGGCAACATCAGCTTTTTGTTGAAAAAGTCCAATATTGTCGCTGGGGCTAGCAGTGTATTTTTCGGTTTGAGGTAAGCCACTATTTTTTTATATCAGAACTTCCCTAGTCTCATGGTGCTTTTTTCCATGAGACATTACATGGTCTGTTGCAGGTTGCTGCATTAAAGATTGTGCAAAAGTTTGATTCTATGCCCCCAAATCTCCCAAGATCCCTTTAGGTCTATATTTGCTACCCCCAGCCATACTTGAAACTATGTTAGATGAAATGGGATTGGATCGTATGCTGCTTTACGCGGTCCTTGACTTAGTGTTATTGACTTTGGAGTACCGCTTGCCGGAGTCCCCCCCTTCTCCTCCTTGTCTTCCTTGTCCTTAGCATGAGTCATCAATGCAAGGACCATGGCTTGAACTTTTTCCACTCTGAAAATTGGCAATGCAACATATTTGCAGTGTTTTATGCCCGGGGGAAGTTCTGTGCCCAATTTTTAAAAGTCGTTAGAGCTACTGGTTAAGATAGGGCCGGGTCATGAGTGGGCCAAAGTAACACCATAGGAGACTACTGAAAATCTGTGGCCTGCATTGAAGATTGGCGTTAAGCTGAGTAAGTTGAACAAATAGTGTGCATTAAATTATATTAACACTAAGATTTGAAGTTTGAAGTTTAGGCTCCAAAGAGGTTCCAAAGAGAAATACTTTGAGGCACCTGGCCACATCAACTCCAGCCAACTGGGGAGAGTGCGTCATGTCAGCTTCTGCAAGCCTCACACCGCGCTATCCAGGCCGCTTCCACAGGAATTCTGGGAGACACAATCAGCAGTGGCTGACTACAACCACCGCACTCCACCCATGAGGAGATGCTTGACAAAGCTGTGGCACTTCCGGATAGCTAGCGGTATCTCTGTACTAGCTGTCAGGGCACAATATCAGTACCTAATACCTGGTGCCAGGTATGAGTTCAAGGTCCCACTGTTGTAAAAGGTGTACAGGAAGGGCCAGGCAGGGCAAGTGAGAACACAAATACAACAGCGCATGTAAGGTGTGGTGCAAGGTGGAGGCTAAGATTGTGAGGAAAACAAAAAAAGAATATTACCTATATTTAAGACCCTAAGCCACAACAAACCAAAAGTGTACAAAAACATCATACCAGCATTTTACATTTGTAAAGGCAGACATTAGCCAATTATACACTGACTTGTCATCACCAAGTACCAGGGTATACCACTACCTCACAGTGCTATACTGTGGAACAGTAAAACACTAGGTAGAAATGTTGGATACTATTGCGTTACCCTTGCATTACACATACTATCGCATACTATCGCAAGGGTAACTCAATAGTTACATAATATTTACCAAACAACGCAAGGCTACCATTTGTCGACTTCCTTTGCTTGATACATCTAGAGAAATGCAATGCAGTGTAAGTCACTGCCTTCCGTTAATCTGCACACCATAATGTACTGTCCTCCAACAATTTAACTTAAACCGTGCCTTGCTCAACTATACTGCACAACACTATACACCACTCCACTCAACACCACCCCACTGTAAGTCACTCCACTGTAAACTACTGAATTGTACACTATTGCACTACACGCAACTCCACTGTATTCCTCTTCACTCTACGCTATTTCACTGTTCACCACTCCACTTTGCAACACTCCAGTGTAAGCTGAATCTTTATGACAGTCCACCGTGCACTACGCCACTCTATGCCAATCCACTGTATACTCATTTACTCTATAGAACTCCACTCTGCAAAACATTATTAGACTCTGTGCCACTCTATTAGACTGCACTCCACATAAGCACCACTTTCTAAATGTGTATTCAAGTCTAGGGCCATAAACTCTATTGTCAAACACTCTACTCCTTTCCACAACACTTTCAAACACTATACGACACAGCACTTCACTCTTATGTATGAGAAACCATTCCAGTTTATAACAGTTTACTTGAGTCTATGCCATTCCACTTCAATGTATGCTACTCCACTGTACGCTAATCCATAATATTCTACTCCATTCAACGCCTCTTCACTCTACAATACTCTACTGTATACTATTCCATTGTATGCCAAACTACTATTGTACAGTCCACTGTACACTATTACACTGTAAAATATTCCACTGTATGTTATCTATCTATATGCTACTCCACTGCATGGTACTCCACTTAACACGGCTACAGTGTATGCCAATGTACTGTACGCTGTGCCACCGCATGTCACTCTCCTCCACTCTATAACTCTTCCCTATAAAACTTACTACACTTTATGACATACTACAAGACTCTTTTTCACTATATCCCGGTACACTGCACTGTCTAACTCCAGAGTCCATTCTTTCATCGTACACTCTATTGTACAATACTCTATTCCACTAAACAACACTTTTCAATATTCTACAAGACAGCATCCCACTCTCCTCTACAAAACAGCACTCCAATTTTTAAGAATTTACTCTACTGTACGCTACATGACTACACCATAATACACTCCACTCTATGACACAATAATGCACTGTGTTATACTTCAGTCCACAGTATTTTAAACCACTCCACTCAACTCTACTGCACTTTACTCCACTGTACAAGACTTTACCTCACTCTACACCACTGTCCAAACATTCACTCTACGGAGCTCACTGTACAACACAGAACTGAACTGTATTCAGTTCCACTCTACAACACTCCACTACACTGCATCTCATTGTAACCCACTCCACTCTACTTCTCTGTATTACACTCTAAGGTAGTCCACTGTACGACACATGACTCTATGACACTATTCTCAATTGTACTGTACAACACTACATTTAATGATTCCTTAATAAATAATGCTCAACACTACGATTTGAGACATATTTTTATTACAAAACAAAAATCCCTGAAATTCCATGAAAAAACCCCAAAGGTTAACGATACGTTAAAGCTAGAGAATTCTTTCCATACAAGCCCAACTTGAATAATACAAACATTACTAATTCAGAAGTTATGATTATAACTTACATTTTTTATTTGCTCAGCACATTCAACACACTATAAGTCACAAACCTCTGTACACAGTGTTACTGAGAAATTAAAATTTTAATTTACGCACCTCCTTCAAATTACTATGTCACGCACCTCAATACACAATGTTGTCACCTCACTCCCCACACTACATTAACTGTAACTCGCACCTTCTCCATTCACTAGTTACACCCTTGTATACTACGTCAATTATAGCATGTGAAATCATAGCTTTTATAACAAGATTTATGGCATCTCAAATGAGATGATTTGTCCGAACATAGTGCATGATAGAGTGGTGAGTTATTGTAATATCCAAACTTTACAGATAGCCCATCTTCAGAAGCAAAAAGGGAACAGGTACATTGGTTAGTACCTGGTGTGCACACAGTGTTCTATGTTATGTAGAAAATGTCACGCAGAGACAATCCTGTTTACTAACTCAAGGCTGCTTACAATACTTAGGCCCTCATTAGGACCCTGGCGGTGGGCGGAACACTGGTGGTAACCCTGCAACAGGCTGGTGGTGTTCCGCCAGTGTATTATGACCATGGCGCATTAGCCATGGCCATACCGCCAGCTCCTCCACTATACCAGCAGGCTTCTGCCGGGAGGTCATAATCCCCAACCGCCAGCCTGTCCATGGTGGTAAATACTGCCATGGAAAGGCTGGCGGTAAGGGGGACTATGGGTGCCCCTGGGGGCCCCTGCACTGCCTATGCATTTGGCATGGGCAGTGCAGGGGCCGCCAGGCCCAGCCCCATCGCGCACTTCACTGCCCGAATTGTGGGCAGTGAAATGTGTGATGGGTGCTGCTGCACCCACTGCACATCAACATTGCCGCCGGCTCTATTATGAGCCAGCTTCAATGTTGATGTGACTTTTCTGCTGGCCCAGCGGAAATGTCATATTAGGGGGCCAGCCATACTGCCAGCACTGGTGGTATGTTGGCTTCCGTGGCTTCGGAGGTCTTTTTCTAAGACCACCAAAGTCGTAATGAGGGCCTTAGTATCTACTATATAGAGTTGTTGCATTGTTGGAAACTTTTTCTGCAGAACCAAAAAAATTAGTGGAACATAATGGACATAAGTTGCCAACTGCCATCTACACACAGAGTTACTTTTCTCTACAAAGATTTCTAAAGTGTTCAATATCTCTACACACCTATGATGCATTAGGAGCACATGTGCTTTGTAAACAATTACACCCATTATCTGGACACAGGCTGTGCAAAATTAGGTAGAAAAGTAATATGTGTAGCTACGTGCTGCTATGTAAACTATCAAGAAAACACCCCCAGTGGATGATGCCATTGGTGATGTCATCAGTGATGTCATCAATTATGTCATTTGAGATGTCATCAGTGAAGTCATAAATGATATAATAGAACATGTCATGAGTGATGTAATATGTGAAGTCATAAGCAGATAATTATAACTGGTAAATTTCAGTTTTTTGCTATTTGTGCTATTTTTGTCACTGACATATCCATTCAACTATAACGTAACTTTTTTTGTCAGTGAATATATATACTGAAAAAAACCAAAGGCTACAGGAACGTTATAGTTAGGCTCACATTGTTAACGTACAAAACCATAGAAATTCACCTGTTATCTCAAGTAACTATAACTTGTGCCCTAAGGTAACGATAACTCGTGCCCCGCCATGCACAGTTGTTTCATCAAAAATGTTACTGCAAATATTATACTGATATTATCAGTGATGTTATCAAAGATGTCATGAGTGCCGTAGTTTGTGGGGTAATCAGCAGTGAATGGTGAGTGCGTGACCTTAGGGCATGAGTTATAGTTACCTGAGATAACTATAACTATAACAGGTGAATTTCGATGGTTTTGTACGTTTAAAATGTGAGCCTAACAATAACGTCCCTGCAACCTTTGTTTTTTCAGTGAATTTCTATGTTTTTTAAAATTCTATTTCCTAACTATAAAGTCCCTGTAACCTTTAGTTTTTCAGTGAATTTCTATTGGTTTTTTTAAAGTATAGTCATTTTCATTACTATACATTAATCCAACCACGACCGCGCAAAACTTTTAGCCTGCGGCCATGTCCTGAAGCCAATCCACTATAAGCACCCAACCTTTCACCATGCATGGCCTTCACCAGTGCGCAGCAGGGGGTGCCCGCAAGGCCTGGCCTGCAGCCAGTCTCTGTGGCCAACTACCCCAATAAACTCAATACAACTCTGCACATGGCCTTTTGGCCATGTGTGGCGGGAGTTGGCCGCAGCCTATCTCTCTGGATGTGAGAATAGGTGTAACAGGTGGTATCTAGGGCTGAGACTGGCCATGAGAGTCTCTTTCTGGGTGTGAGAGTTCATGGATTAGTGTCTTAGTGGGTGCGTCAGTGGCTGTGCAGGTCTCGTGAGTGGATTCATGAGGGTGTCAGTGGGTCTGTGAGTGGGTGTGTGAGTGGGTGTGTGAGTGTCTGAGTGGGTCTGTGAGTATGTGTGTGAGTGTAAATGGGTCTGTGAGTGGGTGCACAAGGGTCTGAGTGGGTCTGTGAATGGGAGCGTGAGTGTCTAAGTGGATTTGTGAGTCGGTGCGTAAGGGTCTGAATGGGTGTGTGAGTGGGAGAAAGACTGAAAAAGAGAGAGAGAGAGAGAGAAAGAGTGAGAGTGAGAGAGAGAGAGAGTTTTTAGGCTTTGATGGATGATATACTTAGAATTAGATATTTCTGGACAAATTGAAATGGAAAATGTATTTGTCAATTAAAAAGAGTGAGATCACCTTTCAGTATGAGCCTTAAGCCTGGAGTAGAACCCCAGTGTGAGGGTCTTTGACCTTAAGCATTAGGCCATAGGTTTTAAAAAATATATATTTTCATTATGTACCCTTTACAGGCTATCTGGGACTGCTGGGGTAGCCTCAAGGCCTCCCCTGTGGTCTCTCCTGATTGTTTTTGTTTTTATTGTGTGCACTTTACGGGCTTTCCGGCACTGTGGGGCAGCCTCAAGGCCTCCTCCACGGTTCCAGGCGGATTTTAATAGCAGCTACCTGCTTGCTGGAGCAATGTGTTCATCTGTCTTCCCTTCCCCGCATGCAAATCTGCATGCAGGGAAGACAGATGAGGACTCCGCTTTCTGACAGCTGGAGATGTTTGACAGCTCCCACTGTCAGAAAGTTATGTTTGCTTTTGCTTGGTGGGAGTGGTCAGCTCCCACGAAGCAAAAGCAAACAGCTATGTCTCGGGGTAGGCACTGTGTAAAGTATTTATGAAGCACACAAACAGTAGTAAAGTGAAAACACAACAAAAGAAACATCTCAGGCCAATTTAGAAATGTAGAGTAAATTTGAATAAGTTATTTTTCACCAAAACAGCAAAAATCCAAACAGTAGAATTGGAGTTATGAATTTTTAAAGTTTAAGGTAAAAGTTAGCGTCTAAAAGATAAAGCTCCAACCACAGATATATAGTTGGCGAGACCGGGAAGGGAATTGGGCCTGGTGAACTCTTACTTATGAAATAAAGGTAAGCCAATGTTATCCAATAGGGCAGATGTGCCACACAGTAGTAAAAAACAAATGTAGGAGTTTTTCACTACCAGGACATGCAAAACTCAACAATACATGTCCATACCTTTTAAGCAGAATGCACCCTGCCCTATGAGCTACTTAGGGCCTACCTTAGGGGTGACTTATGCAATGAAAGGGGAGTTTATGATATGGCAAGGGGGTTATATTGCCAAGTTGAATTGGCACTTTGAAACTGCATTCAGACTGCAGTGGCAGGCCAGATACTTTTTTAAGGGGCTACTTAAGTGGGTGGCAAAATACAGACTGCAGGCCCACTAGTAGCATTTAATTTACAAGCCCTGGATATATGGTATAGCATTCTACAAGGGACCTAAAAGTAAATTAAATATACCAATCAGTTGTAAGCCAATGTTACCATGTTAAGGGAGTGAGCACCAGCACTTTACCACTGATTAGCATTGGTAAAGTGCACAGAGTCCTAAGGCCAACAAAAACGAATTTCAGCAAAAAGTGGAGGGCATGAAAATGTTTGGGGGAAGACCATCCTAAGGCTGACAGGTCTAACAGTTATGTTTTTTCATGTCATGTTGTGCAGGCTTGGCTCAGCATGTTCTAAACCATGCGCTTATTGGCTTGTAGGATAGGATGTTTTAGAATACCAAAGATTGCTACTCGTGAAACCACATGTTTGATGTCTGCATGTAATGTTAGCTGTTTAAACCTTTAAGCTGTTTGGGGCTCTTTCAAACTATCAGTATTTCTAGTCTGAATAGGTTTTCTGCTGTGATCTTGCATATAACAAAGAGTTGATGTTTTGTTTTAATGTTTGTGGTGCATGGTGGGGTGATGGCCATGGAAAACTTCAATGATTTACAGGGTGTTGCTTTGGCTATCTGTGGGGTTGAGCATATCAGCATCAGTGTGAGCTGGAAGTGCAATGAGTGCTGAAGGTCATCAGCAGGTAAATATTCGAAGGGCCTGGTGGTGATTTGTGATGATGTTCTTTGGCCTTTGACAAAGGCTATTGTTGAATGATCCTAAAGGCATGTGCCCAATGTGAAAAGTAGGGTGTAAAAATAGACATGCGAGTGTTAGCACGGTAGAGATAATGAGGTTTATTGTTTTCTCGGGAGTGAGTGGGCAATGTATGTGGTAGCTGAATTACTGAGAGACTAGGAGCGCTAGGATTAATTATTTCAGTAGAGATTTCCGTGAGAGAATTAACTCCAAGCGATAGGTGATGTTGAGAGAGTGGAGGGACTTCAGATTAGCTGAAAAGACTATGTGGAGTACGTGTGAGAGTGATGTGGCTCTTGAGTTTTTATATATGACAGAGGGTGTGATGGTGAAAGAACAGCGTGTGTGTGTGTTTGGGTGTGTTTTTAATCATATTTTGGGATGATCTTTTTAAAAACAATTAGCAGGTAGGGTATGTAATCAAAAGTGCTTAAAGGGGACAGTCGAGGTGTATGAATGTGCATCCCGGCTCATATTTAACAAATGCTCAAACAAAACGTGTGTGTGTGGGAGTATGTGCCTGAGTTTTTATGTATATGTGTGTGTGTGTGTGAGAGAGAGAGAGAGGGGGTACAGACAGAGAGAAGCAGTAGAGAAACAGTTGGAGACTAGGGGCCTGATTTAGAGTTCGGCAGATAGGTTTCTCCATCTCAAAATCCTATCCTCCATATTACAAGTGCCACTGCATATAATGAACTTGCAATGTGGCAGACGAGATATCCATCATGTTTGTGATGTTGTAACCTGCTTGCCGAACTCTAAATAAGACTCAAAGCTGAACTGCAGTGGAACAGCAGGCTTGGCTTAGCCCTCCTAAATGTGCCAGGTAGTTCCTTTATGTTGTCGGTTGATGAATCTATGAAATTGGAATATGAAAACATGCCAAAATACAAGCACTCAACAACTCCAGCAGTGCACTAATGGTCTTTAATAAGTCGGTGGTAGTGAAGACGTATTTATGTAGGGCAGCTATAGGGCATCTGGTAGAACCATGAGAGATGAGTTGGTTGCATGATGGGCAGTTTTTCACCTCTACCTAGCAATTCCATTGTAGGAAAGTGCCTCTTTTTGGACATGGTCACCCCCACGTTTTGCTCACTGGTACTGAGGTTTTCAACTGAGGTATACTGAGTCCTTGCTAAACAGGTCCTCAGTACCAGTGCTCTTTCCCTAAATCAAGGTGAAATGTGTACAGTTGGTACACATTCCTGTACCTCTGTAAGACCCTAGTAATTAGTACCCCTGGTACCTACGGCCTGGGTACAGGAGAGGAGCGGAATGCATTGTGACACCCTCAGGGACCCCCCTAAAAAAAGTTGTGCACAGCTGTCATTGCATTATGTGTGTCTTGGTGCAAGCCAGGTGAAAAAACAAACATGGCACACCAACTGTGTGCCATGCCCCACTCACTGCATCTAAATATCTGTAAGTCACCCCTACAGCAGGCCTTAGAGTCCTAATGCAGGGTGTATTATATTTGTTTTGAGGACATATCTGTATGAGCAGATATGTCCCTGTGATGTCTAGTTCGACTGCTAGATATTGCAAGTGAACAGTGAAGCCATCTTGAGGTGTGTACTGGACAATCATCATTACGAGTTCCCGTGATACATAGTGGCTTCACTGAAAGCTATGGTGTTTGGTATCAAACACCTCATCTCAATAAATTCAGACTGATGCCAGCCTTGGATTTATTATGAAATGCACCCAGAGGGCAACTTAGAGGTGCCCCCTGAAACCCACTAGTCCCGTAGAGTGCTGGCTGACTGGTATCGACTAGCCTGCCACCACAGACAGGTTTTTGACCCTCTGAAGGTGAGAGCCCACGCTCTCAGAGGCCAGAAACAAGGCCTGCTTCAGAGGAAGGTCTTATCAACTGCTCCAGCAGGATGACTAGTGAATCTGCATACCAGGGCCATGGGCTTCAAAGACCCTGCCACCTTTGGTATGCAACCCTGGCTTCCCTCAGACCTGGGAGTTCCCACCCCTGCGCTGAGGCCCATTTGGCATCATGACAGGTGGGAAAATTAGTTTTGCATAGGCATGTGCCACCTCTGAACTAGCCACCCCCTAAGGTGGGCTACCAGAAGTCGACATTCGAGGAAGGGTTCCACCATCTTACTTTTGGTGGAACTAGGAATTCTGGGACATGGTATGCCCACTTCATACAGAAAGTGGTCTTATATGGGGTATAGTAACCCCAAGGGTTGGTAGCCCATTGGCTATTACTCTACACTCCCCTAAACACCCCTAAATTGAGTATTTAGGTGCCTCCCAGAAGAACAGATTTGTCTGAATGAAGAAAAAGTAGGACAAAGGAAGAGCCTACCAATGTGAGGACTGTGGACCAGCCGGGACTTTTGTCGCCAAACCCTGCCTACCTGCTGCTATGCTGACAACCACCCAGGCCTGACTAGTCCTGCAGCTGTGCATCTCCCGACAGAATTGGGGGATTGCCAGCACTTTGTAAACCAGCTAAAATGTCCCTTGGAGTGGAGTAGCCACTTCCTTCCAGCTTGTAGGCACCAACCGCATTGCCCGACAGACTTACCTGCAGACTACCAGAGACACAGACACAGCAGCCAACCAGGAGGTGGTCACCATGCTCCCAGATGGCGAATCGTCTCACTACCAAGTGAGAAGACACAAGGACCGACCGGAACCATCCTGCACCAACCCCTTGGGTACAGGACCCCATGCAGCAGTCAAAGCTTGTTTGTACTTCAATCTGGACCTCAACACCAAAACCGAGGACCAGCCACCTAGGGTTATCAGTAACACAGAGGACATCACTGAGAGTGAACCCAGCTGCCCTGTTCTGCCCCTCTCTTGCAGGTCCTCCCAAGAACAGTATGAGTCTTGGCACAGGAGCAACCGATGACCCCCAACCCTCTGCACCCGAGCTTTTCGGCCTGGGTCCATGACCAACAATGGTGTTCCTTTGCTCCCAGGACTCCCACTGGTTGAGCCCCCTGTTGGGAGCTTTTGGACTTGTGCCCAGGTCCCCCTTTGCAGTTCTTTTGCTGGTGGCCCCCCTGATCGCAAACCATGCAGTGCACAAGGCACCTGACTTGACCAGCACCATTGCACCCAGATTCCCAGGGCAGGTGAAACTGTACTGCTGGTGTTCCTAGTGACCTTGCCCCGTAGCACTTTTCAACCTACAGGAGACCCCCAAGAAATGTCTGCAAGGACCTACTTGCAGTAAAAGTACTTTAAAAACCTTTACCCCGTAAAAACACATTTAAGTAAAACTGTTAATTACTTGCAACAATGTTCAATTGCTCAGTATTATCTTCTTTGTAGTACTCTCATGTTGGAACATTATATAAACAAAGTATTTTACCAACCGTAGGTCTCGAGTGCCTTCTGGAGTGTGTCTTATTTATTGATTCTGTGTGCTCAACAAATGCTTAGCCCCATCCTCTAATAAGCCTAACTGATTGCCAACAATACCACAAAAGAGAGCCTTTGGGATTATTAGTTTTACCCCTGTAAACAAGTAAGGGTTGCCTGTACTATCTGCATAGTGTACCTCTACACTTGGTACACTGCATAGATAGCCAGTTTCCTACATCCATTTATTGTCTAACACCAGAATTATCTGTTAGTTGAACTTCCTTTACTCCACTATTTTACAATGGGAGTGGATGTGAGAATGTTCTACTCAAAAAGCAGCAATGAGAAAAGCAAAACTCATTGGATTTATGGTGTGCAGATCCACTTTAGTCATGTGTAAAAATAACAAATAAACATGAAGGACATATGCATATCCATGAGTAGTGTACACTCATGTAGAGAGCCATATTTCCCAATACACATAAAATCTCTGCATAGGTTTCTCTTGTGTTCATATGTACTAAGATTATGTGTATGCATAGAGGTTATTATGTGAATTGCACATTCACTGGGTCTATTTCATCTTTATAGAGCACGCTTCACTTCATCACAAGCGAGTCTTACCAAAAAGTGAGTCTTACAAAATAGGAACTATGTAGTGAGAATTAATTTGTACATCACGGAGTACATTTCGAAAATGAAACCTACTTTGCTACAAGCAAACATGGATTATTTGTTATGACCAATGGCAGCTACAAGCCCATTTTGATGGCTGTGTAAATCATCCATAAAATGGAAACTTTAGGAAGTAATGCATCCTGCAATTCTCCCTGAATTATAGAAAGGTCAAGGTCTGCTAAAAAGGGAACTGGGTTTTCTCTGAGAACAAACAGCTTTGCAACAGTCATTTATCATTGTTTAAAGCACAGGACAGAGTAAAACAACTCTGTAATCTGCAACATATTAAGAAGAAAGCCAATTAGAGATTTAGAATTGTGGGTGGTAAGATGTCACAACCTCATCCAGCGGTAATATAAATCCAGTTCACTCAGAGCAGTGGATAGCAATATGGACCACAACAATTTGTTAGGATTTGTGTTCTTTGCAGATAGGCGATTGTTGGACCTGGCTTTTTGACAGGGACATCCCCAAACTTTTTGCCTCCTTCCTCCTATTTTTTCTGACCTGTTGTTGTTGGCTTTTGACCTCTGGGCACTTTACCGCTGCTAACCAGTGCTAAAGTGCATATGCTCTCTGTATAAATTGTAGTACTGATTGGTTTATCCATGACTGACTATTTAATTTACTTGTAAGTCCCTGGTAGAGTGCACTACATGTGCCTAGGGCAGGTAGATTAAATGCTACTAGTGGGCCTGCAGCACTGGTTGTGCCACCCACCACAGTAGCCCCTTAACCCTGGCTCAGGCCTGCCATTGCAAAGCCTGTGTGTGCAGTTTCACTGCCACTTCGACATGGCATTTAAAAGTACATGCCAAGCCTAGAACTCCCCTTTTTCTACATATAAGTCATCCCTAATGTGTGCCCTAGGTAACCCCTAGAGCAGGGTGCTGTGTAGGTAAAAGGCAGGACATGTACCTGTGTAGTTATATGTCCTGGTAGTGTAAAACTCCTAAATTCGTTTTTACACTACTGTGAGGCCTGCTCCCTTCATAGGCTAACATTGGGGCTGCCCTCATACACTGTTGAAGTGGCAGCTGCTGATCTGAAAGGAGCAGGAAGGTCATATTTAGTATGGCCAGAATGGTAATATAAAGTCCTGCTGACTGGTGAAGTCGGATTTAATATTACTATTCTAGAAATGCCACTTTTAGAAAGTGAGCATTTCTTTGCACTAAAATCTTGTTGTGCCTTTCAATCCACGTCTGGCTAGGTTTAGTTGACAGCTCCTTGTGCATTCACTCAGACACACCCCACACACAGGGTACTCAGCCTCACTTGCATACATCTGCATTTTGAATGGGTCTTCCTGGGCTGGGAGGGTGGAGGGCCTGCCTTCACACAAAGGACTGCCACACCCCCTACTGGGACTCTGGCAGACAGGATTGAACTGAAAGGGGGCTTGGTGCATTTCTTAGACACTCTTTGAAGTCACCCCCACTTCAAAGGCACAACTTAGTATAAAACAGGGCCTCTGCCCTACCTCATCAGACACTTGCTGGAGAAGAAACCTGAACCAGAAACTACATCCTGCCAAGAAGAACTGCCTGGCTGCTCAAAGGACTCACCTGTCTGCTTTTCTACAAAGGACTGCTGCCTTGCTGTTGGCCTGCTGCCTTGCTGAACTCTTGCCTGGCTGTAAAAGTGCTCTCCAAGGGCTTGGATAGAGCTTGCCTCCTGTTCCCTGAAGTGTCAGGACCAAAAAGACTTCTCTCTTCCTCTTGGACGCTCCGTGCGCCGAACTTTTCGACGCACAGCTTGTTCCGTGGCAAAAAAAACGCCGCACACCGACGCTGATCAACGCGACGCCTTCGGGACGACCAAAACTTTGACGCACGGCCTCGCAAGGACAACGCCGCCCGACTTCCCGGGAGAAATCGACGCGACGCCTGCCGTGAGATCGAAACTTTGACGCACGGCCTCGCAAGGACAACGCCGCCCGACTTCCCAGGAGAAATCGACGCGCCGCCTGCCGTGAGATCAAAACTTTGATGCACGGCCTCGCAAGGACAACGCCGCCCGACTCCGCTAGAGAAAATCGACGCAACGCCTGCCGTGAGATCAAAACTTTGATGCACGGCCTCGCAAGGACAACGCCGCCCGACTCCGCAGGAGAAATCGACGCGACGCCTGCCATGAGATCGAAACTTCGACGCGCAGCCCCGCAGAACGACGCGCAGTTGGAAAACAAGCAGGAAAATCCACGCACAGACCCAGGACATCTGGTAATCCCCGCGACCCACAGAAAGAGACTGTCCGCGTGCCGGAAAACGACGCTCGACTTACCCGCGTGGAAAATAACGACGCAAGTCCGTGTGTGCTGGGGAGAAATCGACGCACACACCCTTTTTCCACGCATCTCTTCCTTTGTGGCCCTCTGAGGAGATTTTCCACCAGAAACCAGGTACTTTGTGTTTGAAAGAGACTTTGTTTACTTTTTAAAGACTTAAGACACTTTGGGCCTGATTACAACTTTGGAGGACGGTGTTAAACCGTCCCAAAAGTGGAGGATATACCACCTACCGTATTACGAGTCCATTATATCCTATGAAACTCGTAATACGGTAGGTGGTATATCCGCCACTTTTGGGACGGTTTAACACCGTCCTCCAAAGTTGTAATCAGGCCCTTTATATCCCTTTTCAGTGATATCTTTACAAATTCATATTGCAACTTTGATCGTTTTGACCTGAAGATACCCAGATAAATATTATATATTTTTCTAAACACTGTGTGGTGTATTTTTGTGGTGTTATGCTGTGGTGTTGTATGATTTATTGCACAAATGCTTTACACATTGCCTTCTAAGTTAAGCCTGACTGCTCGTGCCAAGCTACCGGAGGGTGAGCACAGGCTGATTTTGGATTGTGTGTGACTTACCCTGACTAGAGTGAGGGTTCTTGCTTGGACAGAGGGCAACCTGACTGCCAACCAAAAACCCCATTATTAACATTGGTGATCAGCGGTGAGGATAGGACTTGTGTTTGTGCAGTGACATACAGTAGCTAAGTATTTCACTACCTACCCACAGTTGAAGGTCAACTTGATTTTCCATCTTTTTTGGCTTTTGGTTCTCTGATGTCCTCCTGGATATACTATTGATATTTTGGACTTTGGATTTTGTTTTTGCTGGTAAGATCTTATCAGAATGGGATTGCTTACCTACTCATTCTTTGTTCGTACTGACCACCTCACTAAGGCTGACCTAAGGAAGCTTTGCAGAAAATGGGGCCTTCCTGTAGCAAGGAGATCTACTAAAGCGGAGATGCTACATCACTACATAGTCTGGGGGGAGGAAAGATGGGCAGAGAGAGAGGCAGCAAGAAACCAAATGACTAAGTACCCCTCAGATGAGGAGGAGGACTACGCACATGAGGAGGAAGACTGCTCACATGAGGAGGAAGACTACTCAGGTGAGGACAGTGACCCAGAAATAGATGAATGGCTCCGAGGTCAAAGGCGACAGGAGCAACAATTAGAGGAGTATCTTGCAGAGGTTGAGGCAAAAAGACTCTTAGCCCTGGAAGAAGAAAAGATTGCAGCTCAAGAGCTGAGCTGTAAAGAGCTGAAACTGGAGGCCGGAAGGGCTGAGTCCAGTTCAGATGGTGGCAGCAAAAATCTTGCATCTAGTACTGCTGAAGAAGGGCACAAGCCTAAAGATGTGGTGCCCAACTTGAAGAAGGGAGTTGACACACCCCAGGCGGTTCAAGGGTATGAGGTAGTTCCCGTTATGCACAGGGTCCCTGAGAAGGAT
This sequence comes from Pleurodeles waltl, assembly GCF_031143425.1. Lineage (NCBI taxonomy): Eukaryota > Metazoa > Chordata > Amphibia > Caudata > Salamandridae > Pleurodeles > Pleurodeles waltl. The sequence goes on along the minus strand of NC_090440.1, from coordinate 397,341,356 downwards.
TGGGGAACTGGCACAAGGAGTCATATTCCTACTGGGGGGAGGGACACTTTACTGACTCTAGCAGAGAGTGACAGAGAAAAGGGTTCCCCCCTGGTGGACGTCCTGGATATAGAGTGTAGAGACATCCCAGAAGAGTATGGGTTGAATGTCAGGGACAGACAGATACTGTCTCACCAGTCTCAGGAGGGTGAGGTAGAGTGCTTTTCCAAGGTGGAGTTACTGGGTGGTTGGGTGAAGGGTACTGTGGTTAATACATGTGAAGGGCAGAATGATGTAATTGCTGGAGAGCATATGTCTGGTCCTTATTTTCCAGAGCTACGCCAACACCAGGTGGAGTGTGAGTTCTCTGACCCCAGGGAACTTACAATGGAGGCAGACTTCTGGGTGAGTACCAGAGAGTCTGAAGAGGCATTTGGGGGTGCTCCTGAAGGGAGTGGTCTAGGTGGTTCCCAACTGAGTGAGGTGGGAAAGGATTGTAGTGTCCCAGGTAGGTCCCAGGTCCAAGAGGGTTCCATGAGGGAACACCAGGAGGGAAGCCTAGCCTGTACCGTAGGGCCACCTTTTGAGGGAAGCCCCGCAGTGTCAGAAGAACTTGGGGGGGGTGACTGTAGCCAGCATCCCAACAGTTCTGGTGTCTGGCAGTACCCCTCCTAGTGAGGGGGTGCAGAAGTCCAGACATAGGGTTGAGAGGGGGTTGCAGACCCCAGTGGAGGACCTTGAGAGTCAGGGGACAGCTCTGAGAGCAGAGCCCCCCAGGAATGACCCAGGTGAAACCGTTTCTGGTTTGGGGGAAACCCAGACTCTGCCGGATGGGCAGAGGTCGGGAGACCTGCGCCAACCAGACTCTTGTGTGGCCCTTGGGGACGGTGTGTCCCTTGTGGGGGGGGGGAGAGTGCCCCCCAGGAAGTCCTGGCATGCCAGGCAAAGTTTCAACCTCAGGGTGGTGACTCTGGGTTGGATACCCAGGTTCAGAGGTTAAACTCTGACCTGGTGGGGGGTAGGTGTGCCCCCCAGAAAGTCCTGGCGTGCCAGGCAATTGCCCAACCTCAGGGTGGTGACCCTGGGTTGGGGAACCAGGCTCAGAGGTTAAACTCTTACCTGGTGGGAGGTAGGTGTGCCTCCCTGGCAGTCCTGGCCTGCCAGGCAATGGTTCAACCTCAGGGTGGTGACTCTGGGTTGGCTAACCGGGTTCAGGGGATAAACTCTAACCTGTTGGGGGGTAGGTGTGCCCCCCAGAAAGTCCTGGTGTACCAGGCAGTGGTCCAACCTCAGGGTGGTGACTCTGGGTTGGCTAACCGGGTTCAGGGGATAAACTCTGACCTGTTGGGGGGTAGGTGTGCCCCCCAGAAAGTCCTGGTGTACCAGGCAGTTGTCCAACCTCAGAGTGCTGACTCTGGGTTGGATAACCGGGTTCAGAGGTTAAACTCTGACCTGGTGGGGGGTAGGTGTGCCCCCCAGAAAGTCCTGGCGTGCCAGGCAATTGTCCAACCTCAGGGTGTTGACTCTGGGTTGGATGACTAGGTTCAGAGGTTAAACTCTGACCTGGTGGGGGGTAGGTGTGCCCCCCAGAAAGTCCTGGCGTGCCAGGCAATTGCCCAACCTCAGGGTGGTGACCCTGGGTTGGGGAACCAGGGTCAGAGGTTAAACTCTGACCTGGTGGGGGGTAGGTGTGCCCCCAAGAAAGTCCTGGTGTGCCAGGCAATTGTTCAACCTCAGGGTGGTGACTCTGGGTTGGATACCCAGGTTCAGAGGTTAAACTCTGACCTGGTGGGAGGTAGGTGTGCCTCCCAAGAAGTCCTGCTGTGCCAGGCAATTGTCCAACCTCAGGGTGTTAACTCTGGGTTGGATGACCAGGTTCAGAGGTTAAACTCTGACCTGGTTGGGGGTAGGTATGCCCCCCAGAAAGTCCTGGCGTGCCAGGCAATTGCGCAACCTCAGGGTGGTGACCCTGGGTTGGGGAACCAGGCTCAGAGGTTAAACTCTGACCTGGTGGGGGGTAGGTGTGCCCCCCAGAAAGTCCTGGGGTGCCAGGCAATTGTTCAACCTAAGGGTGGTAACCCTGGGTTGGGGAACCAGGCACAGAGGTTAAACTCTGACCTGGTGGGGGGTAGGTGTGCCCCCCAGAAAGTCCTGGCGTGCCAGGCAATTGTTCAACCTCAGGGTGGTGACCCTGGGTTGGAGAACCAGGTTCAGAGGTTGACCTCTGACCTGGTGGGAGGTAGGTGTGCCTCCCAGAAAGTCCTGGTGCGCCAGGCAATTGTTCAACCTCAGGGTGGTGACTCTGAGTTGAATGGCCAAGTTCAGAGGTTAAACTCTGACCTGGTGGAGGGTCAGTGTGCCCTCCAGGAAGTCCTGGCGTGCCAGGCAATTGTTCAACTTCAGGGTGGTGACTCTGAGTTGAATGGTCAGGTGCAGAGGTTAAACTCTGACCTGGTGGGGGGTAGGTGTGCCTCCCAGAAAGTCCTGGTTTGCCAGGCAGTGATCCAGTCTGAGGGTACAGACCCTGGGCTGGAAGACCAGGTTCAGGGTGTCCCCCCGGACCTGGAGGAAGGGGCTACTGATAACAGTGCCCCTACCATGTTGTCTTCTGAGGAGGCCACTCCGAGTTGGAGGGTGCTGGACCCCAGAAGGGAGGGCAGGGGGAGGGAAGCCTCACCCCAGGCCCTAGTCCAACCTGAAGGTACAGACCCCAGGTTGGAGGGCCAGTTGCAGGTTAACAGCCCTGCACTGGTGGAGGAATGGTATAGGGCGACTTCTGTAAGCACCCTGACCATGTTGGACTCTGGGGGTACCGCTCCAGGAGGGAGGGTACAGAGCCCCAGAGGGGAGGACCAGGTTCAGGCTGTCATCCCTGACCTGGTGGAAGGGAGAGTGGTTAAAGGGTGCCCAGCACCTGGGGCTACCGCCCCCACTCTCCACAGCCACAGTGGTTGGAGAGCTTTGAGAGGCCTGGGGCCTGGCTCTCATCCCTGGCAGCTGGCAGTAATCACTGTGGCTTGCTGTCCGGGTGGACAGAGTTATCCCTGGGGAGGGGACAAGTGTCACACCCCGGGGGTAGAGTGGGCAACACCACTGTGTTGGTCATGGTGGTACTATCCTGCTCCTGGGATACATCTGTGAGCAAATTAAGGTTAGGTGCTGCACAGATGGGATCCGCAGGTAAGGAGAAAGGTTCCCCATGGGTTGGCTTAGTGGGCCCTGAGAGTATGGACAGAGGGATCCAATTGGAGTCAGGAAGGCGAAGAACTGGAGCATGCCCCTGCTGTTGTGGGCCTGGGTCCTTGTTCTGTCGCCTCAAACAGGGAAGTACATCAGGATAGTGATTGTTCTCCCCTGGCTTTAGGCTGGTAGGGGGTCATGTTGGACCTGGCTTTTTGACAGGGACATCCCCAAACTTTTTGCCTCCTTCCTCCTATTTTTTCTGACCTGTTGTTGTTGGCTTTTGACCTCTGGGCACTTTACCGCTGCTAACCAGTGCTAAAGTGCATATGCTCTCTGTATAAATTGTACTACTGATTGGTTTATCCATGATTGACTATTTAATTTACTTGTAAGTCCCTGGTAGAGTGCACTACATGTGCCTAGGGCAGGTAGATTAAATGCTACTAGTGGGCCTGCAGCACTGATTGTGCCACCCACCACAGTAGCCCCTTAACCCTGGCTCAGGACTGCCATTTCAAAGCCTGTGTGTGCAGTTTCACTGCCACTTCGACTTGGCATTTAAAAGTACTTGCCAAGCCTAGAACTCCCCTTTTTCTACATATAAGTCATCCCTAATGTGTGCCCTAGGTAACCCCTAGAGCAGGGTGCTGTGTAGGTAAAAGGCAGGACATGTACCTGTGTAGTTATATGTCCTGGTAGTGTAAAACTTCTAAATTCGTTTTTACACTACTGTGAGGCCTGCTCCCTTCATAGGCTAACATTGGGGCTGCCCTCATACACTGTTGAAGTGGCAGCTGCTGATCTGAAAGGAGCAGGAAGGTCATATTTAGTATGGCCAGAATGGTAATATAAAGTCCTGCTGACTGGTGAAGTCGGATTTAATATTACTATTCTAGAAATGCCACTTTTAGAAAGTGAGCATTTCTTTGCACTAAAATCTTGTTGTGCCCTTCAATCCACGTCTGGCTAGGTTTAGTTGACAGCTCCTTGTGCATTCACTCAGACACACCCCAAACACAGGGTACTCAGCCTCACTTGCATACATCTGCATTTTGAATGGGTCTTCCTGGGCTGGGAGGGTGGAGGGCCTGCCCTCACACAAAGGACTGCCACACCCCCTACTGGGACTCTGGCAGACAGGATTGAACTGAAAGGGGGCTTGGTGCATTTCTTAGACACTCTTTGAAGTCACCCCCACTTCAAAGGCACAACTTAGTATAAAACAGGGCCTCTGCCCTACCTCATCAGACACTTGCTGGAGAAGAAACCTGAACCAGAAACTACATCCTGCCAAGAAGAACTGCCTGGCTGCTCAAAGGACTCACCTGTCTGCTTTTCTACAAAGGACTGCTGCCTTGCTGTTGGCCTGCTGCCTTGCTGAACTCTTGCCTGGCTGTAAAAGTGCTCTCCAAGGGCTTGGATAGAGCTTGCCTCCTGTTCCCTGAAGTCTCAGGACCAAAAAGACTTCTCTCTTCCTCTTGGACGCTCCGTGCGCCGAACATTTCGACGCACAGCTTGTTCCGCGGCAAGAAAAACGCCGCACACCGACGCTGATCAACGCGACGCCTTCGGGACGACCGAAACTTTGACACACGGCCTCGCAAGGACAACGCCGCCCAACTTCCCGGGAGAAATCGACGCGACGCCTGCCGTGAGATCGAAACTTTGACGCACGGCCTCGCAAGGACAACGCCGCCCGACTTCCCAGGAGAAATCGACGCGCCGCCTGCCGTGAGATCAAAACTTTGACGCACGGCCTCGCAAGGACAACGCCGCCCGACTCCGCAGGAGAAATCGACGCGACGCCTGCCGTGAGATCGAAACTTCGACGCGCAGCCCCGCAGAACGACGCGCAGCCGGAAAACAAGCAGGAAAATCCACGCACAGACCCGGGACATCTGGTAATCCCCACGACCCACAGAAAGAGACTGTCCGCGCGCCGGAAAACGACGCTCGACTTCCCCGCGTGGAAAATAACGACGCAAGTCCGTGTGTGCTGGGGAGAAATCGATGCACACACCCTTTTTCCACGCATCTCTTCCTTTGTGGCCCTCTGAGGAGATTTTCCACCAGAAACCAGGTACTTTGTGTTTGAAAGAGACTTTGTTTACTTTCTAAAGACTTAAGACACTTTATATCCCTTTTCAGTGATATCTTTACAAATTCATATTGCAACTTTGATCGTTTTGACCTGAAGATACCCAGATAAATATTATATATTTTTCTAAACACTGTGTGGTGTATGTTTGTGGTGTTATGCTGTGGTGGTTGTATGATTTATTGCACAAATGCTTTACACATTGCCTTCTAAGTTAAGCCTGACTGCTCGTGCCAAGCTACCGGAGGGTGAGCACAGGCTGATTTTGGATTGTGTGTGACTTACCCTGACTAGAGTGAGGGTTCTTGCTTGGACAGAGGGCAACCTGACTGCCAACCAAAAACCCCATTTCTAACAGCGATCAAGCATAAGCCAAGATAGAGCTAAGGATTGTGGATAACAGGACAGTGGAAACTGAAGTGTCTGAACGCTAGACCACTGACTGACTGATACACTTAAACATTCACCTTGCGGTTTACTGGTAGAATTCTAAGACACAGGAGGTAGAGCTAGTATGTAAGCCATTCTTGCATGGAGTCTACACCTGGCAACTTGTTGTTAGTTGTTGTGGCTCTCCACTTCATACCAGTTGGCACCCATTTACTTGTTCCTCTCTACTATTGCTCATCATAGCAGTATCTGCTGCAGAAACCAGAAAGCCTACATTGCTTATGTGTTCAAATAGTTCACTCTGGACTGTTACTGGATACTTTCCTGCAGATGCAGATAACACTATCCAATTTAAAGACCTGCCAATGGCTCCTCTGTATAAAATCGAACCATTAAGTCAAAAAGGTCAGATGTAACATGTTACCTCATAGCACATGAAAATACTAGAAATACATTGAATGTAGTACATCACGGCAATAATATAAAAGTGTCTGGGCTACAAAGATAGCAAGGCTAGAACAAATCCAAAGCCAAAGAGTGTAAGAGGCTCAACGCTATGTAGGAGAATATCAAATTAATAATTTCCTTGCGTTAAGCACCAACTTCAGAAAGTAAAACAGTAAAAACAATTTCCTCTGAGCCTAGAGATTGCAGAAAATGTAAGGCTTCTGTGCAATGTCGCAGAGAGTACTCTGTCACAGAGAATATTCTGTGTTATTCATCTGTGTAGGAGTTCAGGGATGGCAGGGGCTTTCAGCAGATCTGCTCAATAGAATCTTTACATAATTCTGGGGTGCAAAAATTAAGGCAAGCCATTCACAGTGCACAGCTAGTCTGGGCCAGTTTTAACAATGGGTTTAGCCAGGAAGACCAAGAAAAGGACGCAGCAGTATGAGATGAGCTGTTCTACAGGAGGAGAAAGGAAACAAAAGATAAAGCTGTAGACCAAGCAGATTCCTGACCTTAGCCAAGAGAGAAGAGTGATCACCAGTGGGGGGCTGAATGCCCACTAGCTGAGAAGACTGATGTAGAGCCAGGACCACAATGCTAGGTAGCCAATGACATGTGTGTGCTGCTAGCCAACCACCAGGGAAGGTGGATAAATCCTAGCTTGTCTGCAGTAGAACATGTTGGTACTACCAAGTAGGAAATGTTGATATGGGTCCAAGTATATAACTAAAAGTAGCCTACTGATGTGAAGCAGTCTGAGCATCATCGTCAAATCACGAGGAAATGGGCCATCAGGTCAAGGTGTTACAGCAGGAGAGCCAGCTGATACTCCAAAGATGGAAATCTGGCAGTTTCGCAACTCCTTAAGGGGCTGAGTTATCCCAGGTTTAGAGGTGCAGGAATCCCACCAATTTGTGCAGAGGCCACACGCCCCTAAATTCTAAGGCCCGTAGTTATGAAAAAGTGGTGCAGTGCAGCGCAGTAAGTCACCTTGTTGTGCTGCAGTGTGTCACAAGGAAAGGGCAGGAATGCACCATATTTAAGGCATACAGCGCATTTCTGTCCTTTCCCTCTGTGCACAATGGACTGCCTGGTGCAAGAGAGCCTCTGCTGCATGCAAAATTGTTTGTGTGAAAGGAGGGGCATCTTCGTGCAAAAACAATCCTTATCAAGATTTCTCTCCTTGTTACACCCCTCCTGGGGAGGAGTATCTTTTTGGTGCATTCCCAGGTTTACCAGACTTGGTAAATCTGGAAATGTGTCAAAAACCATGAGAGTTGCTGTTGGAACAGTAATTCAACGCAGTGATTTGTGCTGTGTTGCATTACTCCACATTGTTGAAGCCACTCAAAGCCATGCAGTTGCTTTGCGTGGCTTCAAAAATATGACTTAGAGGTTTGCGTCACACATATACCACGATTTGTGGTACAAGCATGATGCAAACCTCTTGAAAATATGCCCCTAAGTGACCTCTTATGACGCAGTAGTTTGGAAGCATCTCACCCATCTACTGGGATCTACTACATCCTTCAGCATTTTGTGAGGTGAATGGGGTCATAAAGCATTGCTACATCCCATTAAGGCTACCAAAGAGGAAGAAGTGCCCAATTTCCGGTGCCTTCCTATTTGGGATTCATTATTAGCGCAAAATCTCTTTTGTGAGTCGATCGAGATTTTTCCACTAGTAAATGGAGTTCGTATGTAGCAAAATAAGCATTTTTGAATAGCGGTCTTTGCAAACGCAAAAAGTGTGTTCTGCATGAGGCTCATAGTCCCAACATGACATTTTACAGCTGCAATGCACTTTGTTTTGAATAAAACAGTTAACTTAGAAAAAAAGAGAGCCCCATCCTAGGTGCAGCAAACAGGCTAAGACGTAGTCCTTGCAACAGTTAATTTATGGCACTTGCGTATTAAAAAGCATTTTGCCTCTATGCTTTAGAAGTGGATATATTTCTTACACAGAAAGAACTACAGTGCACGGGAAAGTGAACGGGGTGTTCCTTTTAAAATACTAGCTAATTTAAAATGTAAATGTTCATGAGCCTATTCTTTAGGCAGATCACTAATACATTAATCCATGCTTAAAGAATGTTTGCTTTCAGCATAGAGACAGCCTGACAGTTAATTCAATGGTACATGACGGATGTAAATAATGATGCTGTTGTGTTTTATTTCTTTCTGTGATTGGTACTGCTTCAGGCGAGTGTATAAATGATTGAATGTCCTTTGCAATTTTCCTGGGTCCATCATGATTCCTACAGTTCCAAATGACATGCCATCTCTCAAATGGGGAAATGTTGTCTTTATATGAACGGTTTCCGAATTCTTCTCAAGCGAAAGGTTCAGAATGTGCACTAAGCAGAAATCGTCTTTAAATATGACAGCATTATACAAACACTTCATTCCTTGAACAGGCGTGTTCCTCTGAAGGATGTTCACCCGAAAAGGGCTTCATTGGTTTATGATTATCAGGCAGATAAAGCAATAAGGGTACATTCATTCAATCTGACAGGTCAAATTTATTTGTGGTAGTCACTTTTTCTTTCTTAGGAGCACCGTTTTATGCTAACGTTTCTTCCTTTTCTGGGTATTGATGACGCATAAAAAGAGGGTCCAACATATATTCATACATATCGTGTAATCAAAACGTATAATGTAGTGTGATTTTGGTGAAGAAAATAATGTACGAGGAAAATTGTGCCCTCGGGGTAGTTCGCCATCATTGTAAACGAACTTTATTAATCATGAAGTATTGAAAATGTAGTAATCCGTCATAATTGCAAATGTATGCCATGATTTCTTGTTTGAAAACAGTTTTGCTTAGCTTAAATTTAGTACAGGCTTTGGCCTGGTTGCCTGGTCTCAAATTCTAACTGCATGGCTTTTCCTTGAACTAATGAAACATATATTCTTGCTTGAAGTTGTAATTTTCCAGTACAGCTGACTGATACACTTATCTCAAAGGTTTCGTACTAGGCAGGTTTCATCCCCTTTAATACAAGGTCAGTCTGCAGGTGCGGACAATGAAGGTACAGATAGTAAAATAATTGGCAACCCATGTTACAATTTGTGTTCCAAGGCTCCAAGGACAGTGTATGCATAAATGAGCGCTAGTAAAAGACAATTTTCATTGGACAATTTGAAGCCAACCTATGAACCCTCCAATGGAAGACCCCATGCACTAACTTTGCCCCATTCTCCTTGTCGCTGCAAGAAAGCTTGCCCTTAACTTAGCCCCTTTGAAACTTGCCCCATGCTGATCAACCGGTACCTGAAGGACGAAGACTTTTCTTGAATGCTGATTGTATTTGGTAAATATGAAAGGATAAATGTATTATGCATTGTGTTTTTCCTTTTAGGTACCAACTGCTATTTTGATAGGGTCCTAGCTAGAAGTTTTCCAAATTTGTGTTGACTAAATTCGTTTTGCATGAAGCCCCACATGCCAATGCTAATTAGAGGTTAGTTGAGGTATTCATTCGATGTACCATGCTAAATTGAAATCTTGTTATGCTGACCAATGTATGAAAATAGTCAAATACAGTTAGTCATATTAGTGATTTGCATTGCCATAACTGAGTGTATCATTATCCAGATTTTGCGTAGATTGCGTTTCTTCCGCCGTTATGGACAGCCAGTAATGTTCATATACATATATCATTTGATTTTGAGACTTATATACATTGTGTTAGCTTTGTTAATATAGGGAAATAAATTCACTAACTTTTAATAAACTGGTGTGGTTATTCATGACTGAAAGGTCATGGTGCGCCGAAATACCAACTGTTATTGATTTCTGATGTGCTATATTGATCTATTAATTGAGCATTGATTACTGATTGCAATAGTTATTGATTATTGATCTGAGTGACTCGACTATTTTAGGATGAGGAGAGCCCGACTCGGTTAAAAGATTCACCGACCTCCAACGTGTCCAGGTACAGGTAATTTATAAGGGCTGGACGCGTTATCAGTATCCCTGCAGGGGCCACGTGCTGCAAAAGCTTCTTTCATGGGCTGAACGTGTGTGAAAAATGCAAGATGCACGAATGTATCTCGCTATAGGATAAATGTTATCACTCCAAGTGGAATACTTCAAATTAATAAAGAGAAGCTTCTCTCTCCTTGTCTGAATGCATCGTTACATGGAGGATATGGTGCAGAGCTCAAAAGACCCAACCAGTTCATGAATGTATGTGTTGCTGTTTCTAGATACAGCGGTTATGTATCAGAAAATTAATATAATCTTTCTAAAATTTAATATGCAGATTATGGACTACCTCAATAACATGAAAGTAACTATGTTGTAGGCAAGTATAGATTTACAGTTCTTAACACCAAATTCTCGTGCCTTGAAAAGCTATATGTCATTAAAAAAATTGGCCCAGACATACATTTTATTGGTTGCAAAACATTTGCCCCGATCTGTATTTTTGTGACCAGTAACTTTTGTATGCACTAACCTATACACTTGTTGTATGCATTAAAAAGTAATAAAAATGAACACTGGAAAGTTGAACTAGTTTATTTACAATGAAAGTAACAGGCATCGAATCGTACGTGTGTCCTTGTTGCCCACCGCATTCTCCACCTGTCAACCAACTATCACGTCAAGGAGCAGAGTGGAATGTACCACAGCTAAGCAAGGGAGTAAAGGGAGAAGTATCATACCAGCAAAGAAAAATCGCTTGAATGATATTAAGGATAACAGATAAGATAGCTACAACACATCTCCTCCCCTGGTTAAATTAGGAAATCAATACCAAATAAGATGGAGGTTTCTCAAAAAAATGCACAGTAATACCTTAAGTTATTTTATATAGTCTTTGTGCGAAAAAGGAGTTTTATTATCTTTCTTTGTTTGACGTTAACTTCAGATTTTTCAGAAATAATGGCCTTAAAGAAGCCGTGTAGAAAAGTGCACATTGTGCAGGACTTGCAAAAAGTGAACAACATGGTGGTCAAGTGTTGTCCTGTAGTGCCGAACCCAGCAGTGATACTGTTTCAGATTCCTTGTGATGCTAAGTGGTTCACAGTGGTTGACTTGTCACAAGCTTTCTTTTCTGTGCCTCTTCATGAGGATAGTCAGTTTCTTTTTAGTTTCAAATTCTTGTTGTTGTCTGGCTACCAGCTCCCAAACCGCTAAAGCCTCAAACCATGCTGGCCTTGGTAATGGCTTTGTGTCATATAATTAAATTTGCAATTCATCCAAAACCCTCAAATTAAACGTTCCATGCTGTGGAAACGCTAAATCTCCCAATTTCTCTGTCATCTTGCACCACTGCTTCAACCAAAGACATGGCGCGACACCTCGCTCCTCCATCACAATATATGCCAGAGAATTTTCCGGTGGGGTCGGCTCCCCCACTGTCACCTTAATGTAAGAATCACCTTTCATGGCAATTCTGAGTGCTTTAAAAAACGTCATCTTCTCTGTTGTATTTATTTCAATTCAATAAGGATATTACTTTTACTCCCAAGATTCCTTTCACCAGCTTACTCAACCAATTGGCTCTTGCGGACGGCTGCCAATCCGCTCTCGACTCTTCTTACTAACCAACGTATCCCAGCGCGGCAGGCCCTGACGTCACACTCACACACTGTGGCTGACAAAGTCTTGCGGCTTGTCTTCCCAAACATCAACTCACACGACACTAATGCAAAATTATTGCGAGCCCTTTAACCAAAAAACAATAACCAAAAACAAACCTGCTGGTTTACTACAGGAAGGTAAACAATCACTTCAGAGACCTCACGGATTTTCACTAATGGCCCTTTCGCTCATGTAGCTATTCCTCTTTCTCAGTCTCCCACATTCGCAAGTAAAATTTGACCCGCAAATTTCACTCTCAACTGATCAATGGGTCTGTCCTGGTGCACATAGGACTCGCCAAATCTCAGTTGAAAAAGTTTCTCTTACTCGCTTAACTCACACACCGACTTGTTGATCACGCCTGACAGACAGATTACAACATATAACCATGTGTCTCCTACACTTGTCAATATACTCCGGAGTCTTAGACCATGCAGGGTCCGTACATCACCAACAACCACATGGACAATTTTTTTGAGCACAAAATGCCACATACATATGAAGTTCGACGACTTCCCTACTTTCATGCTGCAGAGTACGCACACTCCTACTAAACCTCAACTGGAGTATGCAAACTCCCTACATTATCTCTGTTACATCACTATTCACCTGCGATTTGCTTAAGCCTTTGCAAGCGCAACCTACCACTTTCACACTATCACAAGTACGCCGAGAACATACCCATCTTTTCAAGCGGGATTCAGGCTCTGGGAAAGTCATTTTTAGGCTTAAGGGGACATCATCTTTGCTACAATTGCCATTTCAGAAAAACAAAATACAAATCTCATAAAATGAACAACTAAGCCTAACTTAAACTACCACCATAACCACTAATCACCACTTAACCAGTTCTCCAAGGAAACTAACCATCAAGCTGCTACCAAAAACTGTTAGTGTGCCTGGTCCTTGGTAAGTAATATTACAAGGGGACGCGTAAAGGCCGATGAACCTTTTGGATCGCATGGAGTATCCTGATCAGGTAGTGCCCAGTGGCATCAACAATCAATGTAATTATTCAGTAACCACTACGAGAATCATTAATAAATCAATAATTATAACCAACAATCTCATGAATAACCACGACTCAATAAAGCGTTAACAATTTTTATTTCACTATTACAATTCTAATGCATTTGGTTAACTCAAACTTTATTTAGTCAGTTCAGAATTAGTTTATTAGCAACCACCAATAACACAATCTAATCAAGATTTGAGAAAACATATGATCGAATGCTTCTACATAAGCCAAATGAGATGAATATAGCAACATTAATAGCAGAGTTGAGCAAACCAGTTTGTCAATCATTTTTCACTGTTGAGTCACCTGAATGGCCCTTCACTAACCCAGATTAGTATTAGCATGTGGGACTTCATGCAAAACAATTTAGAAACCCTGAATTTGGAAAAACATCTAGCTAAGAGGAAAAACTATAAAACAGCGCAGTTGGTACCTAGAAGAAAAAAGGCACAAAGTTAATCAGTCACATTGTCATAGCTACCTAGCCACGGAATGGATCAGCAACAAAGTCAGTCTTCATCTTCAGGTCATCAATAGATCAGGAACGCATCAGGCTCTCAATGAGCCCAATGACAGAATCTGGAACCATGTCTCCTGACGTCATCAATTCTCCCCTCGCAGCTGCCGCATCTCAAGTTTTAGCCCCTTGTCATGACTTTTTATTAAAGTTTTCCAGTCCATTCCCCTAATTCCTGATTGGTCAGTCAATCGGCAGATATGATTCTAATCTATATTATTAATTTTTCAAATCTTTGAGTTCTAATATTTATTCTTCCACAGTACACGGATTAGTCCACTGTACAATGGCTTCATCATCCGTCTCTTCAGGTAACTAAAATGTTACATGTTCCTCTTCAGTCAGTTCTACCATTGTTCAAGTCCTGGGAAAGTAAATTTAGCCTACTCTACACATATTTGTATCAATTTGACTTTATCATCTCCTGTCCGTCGGTACATTGCAGAAAATTCTAGCTAAGCAACCTTAACATGGGATGGCTCAAGGTTGGGTCATTCACCAGCTTCTCTGCAGTGCGCTAGAAATTCATCTCTTGTGTGAGGTCTGAAGAAAGACTAGGGCATAGCTTCTGCTAAGTTAATTCTACAAATTAATGCAAACATAGGTTATACATTTCAATATGACATATTACTACATTATTCTTATATATTTTCATTATTTCGCACAATTTTAGTTATTTTAGTACAATTTTCGTATAAGTGGCTGACATGCCCCATGGGCAAATTTTCAAACGTGCACATAATTTTTTCTATGATTAATTTTTCTACGAACTTTTCATTAATCAAAACACATAAACATTTATTAATAATTTCTAATTAGCATATCTGCGTCAACAATTCCTTTTACATAGGTTGCACAAACTGGTCCAAAAATATTTACAGCAATCTCAACACCTGGTCTATTTAGGACATCTGCTGGACTCAATGGTGATTTATGAACAACAAAGGATTTGTCACTGTAGGCCCAACATAGACAAAGGTAAACCCTTTGCCTTATTATAGTATCCATACTTAGCCACCAGTACTGAGTTCATCAATTTTTGGTAAGGCTTCTACCTAAATGACCTTTATGTGCTAAGTCTAATATCTTGTTCTACAGTGGTTGGGGAGGAATAACCTTATTACCCCTATTTAGTCTGTCATCCAATGTACTAAGTTCATTTCTAACTTCTCAGACTTTCTTGACTTCTTTCTGGAGAGATGTTAAATTAGGCCACCCATTCAAAATAATTCCCATAATACACTCTGATAGGTTTTATTTCTTGTACTAGCAACCCATTCCTTCTAATCCATCCCCGTCTTGTCAATTTGGAGAACAGTGTCAGTGTGAGTTTCCTCTAATACTTTGTCATGGCAATGGGCTACGAGAATTCTGAATAAACAGTCTGTAGCTACCTCTTTTGGATCAGGCACATATTATAAAGCTGAATTATATCCGTCCAAACCCATCCACCATCTAGCTATAAAGGGGAAGGTCTGTCATTACCTATTGAAGTGAAAGGAGTCACCATTTGACTGTTCAAATTTCAAATGCCGAGACTTATAATAAAAAGCAAAAATGTCTAACAGCCAAAAATCAGACCAAAACCTCCTTCTCCACCATGGAATATTTGAGAATCGAACCTTTCAAAGATTGGGAAGCAAAAGCAGCTACATTTTCCAGATTCTATACTTTTTGCAACAAGGTAGCTACCAATGTTTTTTTAACTTTAGAAGAACCTGAGGATGGCGCTTTCTATATAGTCTTTTGCTTGACCACAGGAAATCAATGTTATTTTTTGTGGGGCCTCTAAAGGAAATATAATAAATGCAGATGCAAAATTCTTCACAAATTTTGAATAAAATTCAGCCATATCTGAAAAGGATTTCAATTTGGCCTTGTTTTTCGGCTCAAGGGGTTATCTTTTGCCTCTACCAAGTAATTTTTGGGTTGGTCATCCTTCCCATTTGCAATCTAGCATTTACCTTTCTTTTCTGGTAATCGCATATGAGTCTACACAGCACATGCTTCACAATACCTTTTAATGAATGAAAATATCATACTGGAAGCAAAGTACTTTGTTTGTACTTTTAACCTTAAGTTGCATAATCTTTTGAAAAACAGAAACCTCCGAGGCTAAACCAAATGGCATATGCTTGAATCTACAGTTGACTAAAGGAGTAATGAAAGAGTTAAGTTGGTGCGAATGAGGATGAAGTTCAACTTGGTAATGTGTTGAAAAAGGTCAATAACACTGAAACATGAAGAACTCTCCACCATGTTAAAGATCCCATGTATTACGGTAAGGGGATTTCCGCCACCTTAACTTCAAGTTCAAACTTCCACCGTCCACATAGATTCTAATCCCTTTCCCTCCTGCCTTGCTAGTAATCACCACAGGAGAGGGCCACTCTGAAAAATCAGTGGGTTCTATTACAGCTTCATACTACGTCTAACTAGTTCCTCTTCCAGTGGTTCTTTCATGAGAAGGAAAATATAGAGCACCTAATAACCAATCGGGACAGCACCATCTTTCAAGATTAATTTTATGTTGAGAGTTTTTCAACAGGCCTAGCTGATTGGTAAAGACATTGGTAAACCCATTGAACCCATTGTATATAACCTTACTACTATATCTATCTATCTATCTATCTATCTATCTATCTATCTATCTATCTATCTATCTATCTATCTATCTATCTATCTATCTATCTATCATATATATATATATATATATATATATATATATATATATATATATATATATATAGGTTTCTGCATTGGGATTTAATTTAATTCCTAGATCTATCTGTTGACTCCACCGTAACAAGCCAATGTCGATCCGTCTTTCAAACTAACATGCATTAACATTGTGCCAACAAGAGGTATAGGATCTTTATTCCAGTTTGAGGATCCTAAAGGTTTGAATAAGTATAAGTGCTATAAATAGACAGATGTACCCATATAGTTAACCAAGAATGCTAGTGTTTGTAAGTTTGATTATTGAAAAATAGACCACATTACATATGGTAAAGGTAACAACATTATAATACTATATTATGCATTTATGTTTTGCTAAGTACAGTCTAAAAAAGACGGTGTGCGTATCACAGTTGAAAAGAGTAACACACTTATTATTGTGTGTGTGTCACTGTACAATGTACAGTTTGAGAACAGATGAATGCTTCCAAAGTGTGCACACACCGCCAAGAAGTTAGAGACGGATGGCACCCTGAGGAGGTTTAAAGAATTAGGCAGTGTGATTGACCAGAAATGTTTTTCTAATTGAAAGTTAAGTAATTAAATTATTTTGTCAGGGTACCTTAAACAGCCAGCCTTGAGAGAGAGATAATGCAGAGGAACTTCAGAGAATGATGACTGAAGTTGACAGAGAGTGAAAATGAATTATACTGAGCTGTTGCTCACTCTCACTGGCAGTGCATGCCAGTTGGAGGGCGGATTTCTTATTTTTGAGATGTGATAGTAATAAACCGGGTTATACTTAACCAATATTTTCTGCCTCTGCCACCTGTCAAAGTGTCTGGATGTGGGCAGTTTCCATATTATGATAAGGATCCACCTCCTCTGCCCGTCGAAATGCCTGAAGGGTGGTAGGTTCCATAGTTTGACTAGAATGAGTTTGCCCCACAGTCAGTGAACACTGCCTGGAGGATTGCAGATTCTGGAGCCCATAACAGAGACATTTATGAGAACACAGAGCCAACATTAAGCATGGTTTTCCAGAAGTGGTGACCCCAAAATGTCACAAGTACTTCAGGTTCTTGACAGATGGTGCTGTCTGACAAAACACAGATAATGCAATTGGAACAGGGCGAAGATGAAGTTGCCTGCTCCCTGCACAGCCTAGAAAAAGCCTGTCACCACTGTTATAAATTAAAGATTAATAATAAAGGACACTGGACAGTTTAAATATTTTATTCACCATTGAAGAAACAACCCCCAGATCTCATGTCGCCTCCATAGTGCCCTCATCATTTCCCAACTGTCAAGTGCCAGTACAATTAGGTTGGTTCATAAAAGGCAGAATCAGATTGTCACAATCTGAAACCTAATTTGTATTCCTTAGCTCTGTCACAAATTGAAACTCAGTCTGATGGGTAAAATGACAGAGATGGTGGCTTGCTAGGGTTGGCAGGCCACAATGACTCTGATTGACTTTCAATAATGTAAACTTATTTTTAAAGCATTCAAATTTGAATCTTTAAAAAAAAGTTTGTTTGAGAATAGGCAATGGTCCAGTGCGCCACCGTCTACTACCTACCAAACATTGTTTTAAAATTCAGGCCCCATGGAGACCCCTTCTCTTTTGCAAATGGGTTACCAACCAAGTATAAGTCTTTATTTGGCAAATACATTTCTAAATAATTATGTGGGTTTGGTACAGCGTCCAAGGTACATAGCTTGGCCTTCAGCTGCAGGACTTGGCCAAAGGCCAAGCCATTTATCTGATCCACCACAATCAACCAACCAGTGCTGCACATATCCTTTGGCCAGATGCAGCAGTGCTTGGTAACAGGACCCCAAGACCCACAATGTTTAGCCAAGCCCTGCTGTGCACAGCCAAAGGCTGAAGGTCATGTGCAGTGGGGGCCAGCCACAGGATCAGGCCTGCACCTAATGCTACTTGGGTGGATAACCTCCACTGTGCACAGTTTTCAGTGACCAAGCAGATGCTAGCCTATTTTTTCTTTTTTTTTGTTATTTTATTTTTGGTCTATAAAATTTGTGGGAGGGCCAACGAGGGCCCACAAACCTGTGTGCGTGTCTGTGTTAAAGGGCCCCGTTTTAAGGTTCACAGAATTGAGTCCAACTTTTGTTCCGTAGATCTTGCCAGGGTTCATGGACCCTCAGGGCAGGCTTCAAAGACCTTTGGAGCTAAGTTGGGGTTCATGAACTGTGCTTTATGGACCACTTCAGTGCCAGGATTGCTGGTCTAATCTCTGCCTTCATTTAATAAATTTCAATAATAAGTATTGTACCATACCTCATAATAATGTGTGCTTAGAAATAGCAGCCAAATATTTGTGCTTGAGATACACTTTTCTGTAGCATATGCTTTAATGTTTGCCAGATGCCTTTAACCCCAATTACAAGTTGGCCAGAGCATGGTGTCATACTGTTCTCCCCAAATTAAACTGGCCTGGTCTTCCCGCACTTGAATTTTCCTGGTGCAAGAATATTGGACAAAATTTCACGAGCCTGAAAATCAGTTGGTAAAATTGCTTAAAGCTTAGGCTGTAGTTAGACTTTGTCCATGTAACTGGTCCAGGGCTGGACTGGGAATCCAAAGCAGCCCTGTCAATCTTGTCTGACCAACCCCTGGGTCAGGGAGGGGGAAGAAGTGGGTGTGCAAGGGCGAGCTTGTTGCTGTTTTTGTTCCTGGGGGGGGGGCGATATTGCAGCACCTCTGCAAAACTGTCCACCAGTCACAAAACCATCCACTACCGCTGCAAAACCGTCCCCAACGCTTCCAGCTTCCCGGTAAAACGCCTGATGCCCCCTATGGCCAGTCCGGCCCTGAATTTGTCTGATATTACTGAAACTGTCCACCGCCTTTGACAAAGTCGATTACCATTTTGTTGGAGTGTGCCAAGGCAGCTGATATTGATGGAATTGCTTTACAATGGCTGGCTTTTTTTTTTTTATCTCTGGAAGCACCCAAGCAGGTACACGTGATTCATGTAGAGCTCCAAATTCTCAAGTTAAAAGTAGCATACACCAGGGCTTATCATGTTCAAACATCTATATTAGCCAATTGACCAACGCTATAGCTGAGATGATTGTCAGATTATTTATATACACTCATTGCACCCAACTAATGATGCATCTGGATAATGCTGCCTCTCACAATGAGTTTCAGCAAACAACGACATAGATATGGCAATGCATGCGTGGCAAAACATTGAAGTTAAATGCTGACAAATCTGATTCTCAACAGTTAAATTGCCCTATGGCTTCTGCCTGTCCCATCAGAGTCATCTAAGAGCCTAGGACTCAAAATAAATAGTAAACGTTCATTAACAAAGTAAATATCTGCAGTCGTTTCCACCTTCTCCTATCACCTACGTCTTCTGAGGAAAGATGCTCTATTTTAATCTCCTGAAGAGAAGCAAGTGATTATTTAAGCACTTGTCAACTCTTTTGAAACTGACTGCATTCCAATAGTTGATTGTTTTACTTTTAGTACTGTTTCTCCGTCTCTACCTAAACGCTGATTTTTAACAGGAGTGCAAATTGCTCCCCTTATAAACAACTATGTATATGGAGTTAATTACAGTATTTGTATTAAATTCGAAGTTCCTACATTAATTTATGCACTCTTTCAGTAGTTTATGGAATCCTTATGACCCACTTTCCATCCTTACTACAAATTACTTCCAAGTATGTACGTTATCTCCTCTGCTGAGGCACTCTGCATGCAACACTTTTTTGATTCATTCTGTTTAAATGGTAGATCTATCAATCATTTTGTGTGGAGATTAATAGTCCAGATGTTAATTCCTTAAAACCGCCAATTTCGTGACCTCGAAACATGCAAATGTTTTTTTTAACCTGTAGCTCAATTTCCTTCCTTCTCCCCACGTTTCTATTCAGTAATTTCTTTGCATTATTGTATCATACAAAGTGGCATTTTGGGTTGATACACCACTGACTCATGGGACATTTAGGTAAGATAAACCTGTGTCTAGTACGGAACTCCTGTGCTTGCATAATTGATTACCCTTGCATCATGCTGTGTGTTGTCCTTTCTCCCTTATAGTTGTTTCACCCACTGCACACAATGTGAACTGTGATCACACCAGCATGGCCTTCTCGACCTAAGATCTACATTTAAAATCAAAAGGTTGAATCTCATACCACCCTGTGGATGCTGATATAATTAATAACATAATACGTGCTTTGCATCATAAACTAGTAGGATACTATCTTCATGAGGAATGTAAACATGAATTTCTGAATGATTCCTTGGTGACCAGATGTTGTTTACTTAGCGGCGCATACTTGTTGGCATCCTGTCTACACGGTCTCTGAGAGACAGAAAGGTTTATAGACCTTGGCATGACTAAAATCTGAATTTTTCATCATCTGAGTGAAATTGAACATATTTTGACACTTGAGGTGACCCTTGTAGTAAATTGTCCAATGTTAAAGGTAAGGCAAGTTTGAATGATTTGAAAAATGTCTGATTCACCGCACATTCACATCGATTCTGAGGATTATGATTAATGATTTGGTTCTTGAAGTAGATGTTCATAACTTTAGGTTTGGACAACTCAGATGTGCTTCATTGTAAGTGTATAAATCATTCTTTCAGAACTATTTCATATAAATTATGTAAGTAAATTAGGTTTTGGAATATATCCAAAACTTGTGTTTTGGGTGAATAGGGCTGACAACTCATTCGCGGTGTAGGAGAAATGCAATGACATTTTTATATGCCAAATATCTAGCACATAGATGCACACATAAGCACGCCAGTTGGATACGGCTCTGCATTTCAATCCGATTTCAATTGAAGACACATTATTTAACATATCGTTGCTGCCTGTGAAGTGGTGTGCCAATGTGGGCAACAAAGTCACAAACAGCGAAAGCTTTCCTCTGAACATAAGATAATACGTTTTCCTCTTCTCCCGTACCGAAGAATACTATCAAGGGCTAGACCATGGGTACTCACAAACATTTTCCTGGGTGCTAACGTTTTTGTCTATGAAGTGATGAGGGCCATGTTGGTGTGTGTCCTTTAAAAGCAATGTTAACACGAAAACTTGCAATATATTGTGTGATGAAGCTGCATAGAAAATGTGTTAACATAGAAAATAATGCACACGTTTGAAATGTGCCCACGGGGAGTGGTTACCAATGTATACGAAGACTAATGAAAAGGCTTGTTAATTCTGAATTATTATGCAATAATGTTTGAATTTGTATTAGTATATCATAATTAGGGTTATGTGTTAAGAATTTGCTTCATTAAACAAAAGGGCTTTAACTTAGCAAGGGCTTGGGCCTAGCTGCCTGGCCTCATATTGAATTGCATTTTCTAACATGTAGTGTGCTGTTTTTCCTGAAGGACACGAAGTTGTACTTTTCCAGGAGCTATATGTGTGTAGCAGTAGTAAATTCTTTCTCATGAGAACCGGCTTGCTCAAGGTGATGTTCTTGCTAGATGCAACAGTGTAATTCGTAACAGGTGCAAGGTTAACTCTCCTAGGAGAAGACAATGAAGACACTGACTGGAGCGCAAAGTGTAACATTTTCTACCTGACATTCCAACCGTTGAAGACGTCAATAACATGGACAAATCTGTGATGTGGGAACTGTGAACTGTGGAAAATTCTAGCAAGGTGCTTACCAAATTATTGGACAGAGATAATGATGCACCAAACTTTATCTAATGAGGAATTAGGGAATAGTTAGACAGTTTTGACTTAACCGCATGACCTAGGAAGAAACCACTTCCATTCTGCCATCTCCGCGTTCCACTCAAGCCACTTTTCCAGACACTTTTCTCTACTCTCCTAAGTACTTTAAAACCAATCTCTACCCCATTCTTGCCTGATGCTAACTTCTCCTCTACCCGAGGGAAGTGATCATTCCCTAGCTGTGCTATCTTACGCGTCTTGAAAGAGACTTTGCTTTGCCTTAATGCTAAAGACTTTGCCCCGTCCTATCTCTGCTGATGGTGAATCGACTGATGTCTTGAGGACGAAGACTGACGCTGCTTGCTGATCTGTTGGATTAGTAACTATCCGATGCAAATTGTGATTGTCTGTTTGCCTTTTCTTTCTAGGTACCAACTGCTATGTTGATAGAGGCCTTAGTTTAGATGTTTTCTAAATTTGTGTTCACTAAATGTTTTGCATGAAGCCCAAAATGCTAATGCTAATTTGAGGTTAGTTAAGGTGTTCACTAATACCTTGTGCAAATAGACAAATGATTGAGATCTTGCTTTGTTGATTCATGTACTAATGAGACACTGCTAAGTTTATTCAGATTAATGATGTGCCTAAATATTGAATGAATATAGTCTATGCCTTGATTAAGTTGTGCTCTGATTGCTAATCGGTAGCGTTTTCGGATGAGTTTATTGCTATTGAGATTAATAGACATGATATCAGATTGTAACTAAATAGGGAAATAAATATCCTAACACTCAATTAAACTGGTGTGGTTATTCATGACTGAAAGGTCATGGTGTGTTCAATTCTCGATTCTTATTGATTGTTCATTGATTAGTGATTGTCATTATTGATTATTTATTGATATTGTTGGTTGATGATGTGAGAAAATATTTCGTACTGGGAAGTCTCCAAACGCGGTCCAAAGGTTTGTCGACCTGGGCGCGTCTCCTTGTAAGTTTACTTATTGAGGCTCTGACGCACTAACAGCCGCATTGATGCAAGCAATGTGGCACTCAGAAGGAGAAAGTTCCAGGGAGTGGTGCCAGTAAGGTGGGTGTACTGGAAGCGAAACACATAACAACTGTAACCTAGAATTAATCCCGGGTTCTCCACTTTATCAAATTGTGTGATCCTGGGAAATTGTTTTGTTGCACTTTCCCTTTTTTTCTTCATAATCACATACAAAAGGATGTCGAAATACATGACTTCAAGGTGTGGAATGTGCAAAACCTACTCCTGTGTTTGATTTAATAAACTATAATGTTGTGTGTGTATAACAGGAACCCAACCCACAAGGTGCACTTAACCGCTGACATGCATCTTAGCTCACTATTGACACTGTTGTCAGGGTAGGGGAAAAAGAAATGTAAATTCATGTTTAAAAACTATTGCTTTTAAAAAAAATAGTTCTCAATGCACTGATAAAATGTGATGTACGAAGGTGAAACGGTTTTATATGTTAATGAAATATGCTTTCTGAATTTTGAGTGGATTTTATCATATTTTTACAATATTGCTTTAACCTCTTCTGTGCCTTGGACGAGATGATCTCGTCCAAGGCTACAGTTCCCCTGTGCCTTGGACGAGATCATCTCGTCCTAGGCACAGGGGAACTTGGGGACGCGTTAGCGCTCCCCCCGTGCACCCCCCCTCCCCCCCCCAGGCGGGGATGGAAGGGGAAGACCTTCCCCTTCCACCCCCGCCCCCCCCCACGGCAATCCGATGACGTCAGCGCGCGCACAGCGCGCTGACGTCATCTAGTGTTGCCGGGCGCGCTGGAAGCCATTTGCTTCCAGCGCGTCTACCGAGGAGGACACAGAAGGTGAGTCCTCTTCGTTTTTGGGGGTCGGGGGTGGTGGAAACAGACACGGGGGGAAAGGAAAGGGTTTTTCCTTTCCCCCGGTGCCTGTTTTCATTAGATTCCTGCTCCACGATCGCGGGCAGAGCCCGCGATCGTGGAGCAGGAATCTCCACTAGCCACCAGGGATTTATTTTTGTCAATATTTTGGGGGCGACCCCTTGGGCAAGGGTCGCCCCCCCCGGGGGCAATTATTTTTAGTATTTCGCCCCCCCCTGGGGGCAGATCCGCCGTTTTTTCGGCGGATCTGCCCCCAGGGGGGGGCGAAAACCACTAGACACCAGGGATACTGTTATTTTGGCAAAATTTTGGGGGTGACCCCTTGGGCAAGGGTCGCCCCCCCCGGGGGCAATTTTTTTTTGTATTTCGCCCCACCCCTGGGGGCAGATCTGCCGATTTTTCGGCGGATCTGCCCCCAGGGGGGGGGCGAAAACCACTAGACACCAGGGATATAGTATTTTATGTTTATTTTGGGGATGACCCCCTTGGGCAAGGGTCGCCCCACCCCGGGGGCAATTTTTTTTTGTATTTCGCCCCCCCCCCTGGGGCAGATCTGCTGAATTTTCGGCGGATCTGCCCCCGGGGGGGGGCGAAAACCACTAGACACCAGGGATTTTATATTTTGGGGGCGACCCCTTGGGCCAGGGTGGCCCCCCCGGGGAATTTTTATTTGTATTTAGCCCCCCCCCCCCCGGGGGGCAGATCCGCTGATTTTTTGGCAGATCTGCCCCCGAGGGGGGTTGAAAACCACTAGACATCAGGGATTTATTTTTATTGTAAAGTTTTTTTTGGGGGGCGACCCTTTGGGCAAGGGGCGTCCCACTGGGGGACACATTTTTTAGTATTTGCCCCCCCCCCTCCCCCCCCCAGGGGCAGATTGCCTATTTTTGGGCTGATCTGCCGCCGGGGGGGGCGGGGGGGCAAAATCCACTAGACACCAGGGATTTTGTTTTTGTTGTTTATTTTGAGGGCAACCCCTTGGGCAAGGGTCTCTCCCCTGGGGAGTTTTTTTTTTCTGTTTCGGCCCCCCGATGGCAGACCAGTCATTTTTTGGACGATCTGGCCCCGGGGGGGTGGAAGCACACTAGGCGCCAGGGATTGTGTGGTGTGTGTGTAATTTTGTAGGCCCATCTGCCCCCAAGGAGGGCAGAAACCACCAATACGGCAGGGATTTTTTTGTTTTGTGCTGGGGGTGCCCCCTTTGGGAAGGGTTGCCCCCTAAAAGGGGGCACAGAGGTGTTGCCCATTTCGGCTAATTTTTTTACGCCCATCTACCCCCGAGGGGGGGCAGGATCCACTTAGGTACCAGGGACAACTTCTAAGTTCTTGGTGGTGGGGTGTTTGTCAACAGGCAAAGTATTTGTATTTGTGATTATAACAATTTATTTCTTCTTTTTCTTCTAGTTCAACGCTTTTGCTTCCTTTGCTGTGGATCTTAGCGGTTTTGGCAGTAGTTGTCCAGTGGTTTGCATAGCTGCATGTTTTAGGTAAGTGAAAGCAATTTACTCCAAAGGAGTATTGTTGACATGCATGAATGACATGTTTGTAGGTGGTGTACTAAATGCAGTATTGTGTGTTTGACATTGTCCTTAGATTTGAGCACAGTGATGTTTGTGTTGTCATATGTCTAATTTGCTTTTTTCTTTTTTCTTTTTAGTGGGATATCATTGGTGATTGCTGTGTCTGTGCAGAGTAGTTGCTTGGTGAGTAGCTATTTCAGGCAACTGAGTGGTATAGTTTTTTGTAGTACATAACTCTTTGTGATAAAGCTACACTTTGTTTATTACTTATTTTAGTGCTAGTTGTTGTTGGCAATCCATTTGTTGTTAGGATCATGGCTAGCCGCAAAGTGACCGCTCAGCAGGTTGTTCGCATGCTCTTTGAGTCGTCTTCAGACCATGATTACGACACTGACTCTGCATCTGAGGCAGAGGAGGAAGCAGGAGATTCTGGAAGTGAGTTTTCTGTCCAAGAGTATTCTTCTGATGAGGAAGCTACTCTCAGTGCAGATGAAGGGCCTGAGTTAGAGGAGGACATTGAGGTGCCAAGAGTGCAGCAGCCTGGGGCTGAAGGGTTTCCCATTAGAAGACCTGACACCTGGATTGCCCCAAACATGGAGCAGCCACAGTTACCTGCATTTACTAGTCTCCCAGGGTGTAGAGTTAATACGGAAAACTTTCTGCCTGTCCATTTCTTTCACTTGTTTATGGACGATGTATTTTTGGAAGAGATTGTGGAGCAGACAAATGTGTATGCAGAGCAATTTTTGCGGGACAACGCTGCCAGACTTAAGCCTCAGTCTAGAGCTACTCATTGGGTTCCCACATATCTGGAAGAGATGAAAAGGTTTTTAGGTTTGTCTTTTTTGATGGGGTTGATCAGGAAGCCGTCACTGGCTTCTTATTGGTCTACTAGTCCCTTGATGGCAACTGCTATATTTCCTGCAACTATGACACGTAATCGGTATTTGCTTCTTCTTCGTATGCTGCATTTTGTAGACAATGCTTTAGCCTTGCCACGAGATCACCCTGATTGTGACCGCCTTTTTAAGATTAGGCCTGTCCTTGATCATTTTGTGGATCGGTTTTCAGAGGTCTATGTTCCAGGCAAAGAGATAAGTGTGGACGAGTCTTTGGTCCTTTTCAAGGGGCGTTTAGTTT
Source organism: Pleurodeles waltl (assembly GCF_031143425.1). NCBI lineage: Eukaryota > Metazoa > Chordata > Amphibia > Caudata > Salamandridae > Pleurodeles > Pleurodeles waltl. The sequence goes on along the minus strand of NC_090440.1, from coordinate 397,315,202 downwards.
TTAAGCAGTACATCCCTAGTAAGAGGGCACGGTATGGGATTAAATTGTATCTGCTGTCAGAAAGCAGTACAGGATATGTTTATAATTTCCGGGTCTACACTGGTAGGGATTCCAGTATTGACCCTCCTGGTTGTCCGGCCACTTTTGGAGTTAGCGAAAAAATTGTGTGGGAACTTGCTAGACGGCTGTTTAACAAAGGTCACCATTTGTACGTAGATAATTTCTACACTGGAGTGCAGTTGTTCAAGGAGTTGTTTAGGGTGGACACTGTTGCTTGTGGCACAATCCGTTCTAACCGCAAAGGCTATCCAAGGGAGCTTGTCTGTAAAAAACTTGAGAGGGGACAGTGCAGTGCCTTGCGGAATAATGAGCTGTTAGCTATGAAATTTTCAGACAGGAGGGATGTGTACATGCTATCGACCATCCATGATGAGAGTACTTCCCCTGTGGCTGTTTGGGGTCAGGTTGCGGAAGTGCGCAAACCTGCGTGCATTTTGGACTACAATAGGCACATGGGTGGTGTTGATAGAGTAGATCAGAGGTTGGAACCTTACACTGCTCTTCGTAAGTCGTATGTGTGGTATAAAAAGTTGGCCCTACATTTATTTCATTTGGCAACTTTTAATGCCTTTATTGTATACAAGGATTGTTCACCTGAGTCAAGGATGACTTTTGTTAAATTTCAGGAGTCGGTGATAGAAAGCCTTATTGTGGTGGAACCGGCAAGAGTTCCTAGAGTAGAAGTGGTGGAGGATGTGGCTAGATTGAAAGATCGGCACTTTCCAGATCACATTCCTCCCACTCCCAAAAAAGACATGCCCACAAAGAAATGTAGAGTATGTGCCCGGAGATCAATCCGGAGGGAGAGCCGGATGTACTGCCCCGAATGCCCTTCAAAGCCTGGGCTGTGTGTGCCCAGCTGTTTTAGAAGTTACCACACAAGGAAATACTTTTGGGAAATACCGTGAGCGTAAGCTGTCTGTTTTATATTTTCATATGTTTCACGGTTGGCATCTGTCGTGTATTTAGTTTGAGGTTTTGTGTTTGTAGTTTTGTGCCTATTTTATAATTAGTAGTTTATTTGTTGTTTATAAATAAAAAAAAGTGATTGCGGTGTGCGTGGGGTGGCGCTTGGCTGGCGGTGTGCGTGGGGTGGCGCTTGGCTGGCGGTGTGCGTGGGGTGGCGCTTGGCTGGCGGTGTGCGTGGGGTGGCGCTTGGCTGGCGGTGTCAGCCAAACGGCAGTCCACACTCCCATCAGCTGGTGTGATTCTTGTATCAGGCATGTGGCGTATGTAAGTGATGGGCCCTTGAGTGGCGCGGTCTGTCGATGTGAGTGTTGTAATGTGCTGGGCCCGTGGCTGGCGGTGTGAATGGTCTTGTGCGTGTCATGTATGAAAGGTGTGTGAATGGACTGTAAAGCGGTTGGTGCCTTGTCGCGGCTTTACAGCTCACGAGCTGTGAGTCATTGGTTCACTTTTTTGCCTTTCAGTTATTAGCAGTGCATTTCATTTTTGTGAAATCTCTTGTTAATAAAATTTGATCCACTGAACCATCACTCACCCTCGTGCCAAATCCAACCAGTATGAGTTGTAAAAAATGACAAAACCTGCTCCGCTGTAATCAGGCGTCGCAGCACACCTGTGACACGCTAGGTGCCTCGGGTGGGACCCCGATGATGAAGCATGCCACCAACTTGGTTGGTGGGTGAGGGGTCTTCTTCACATAACCTAAGTGTTTCTTTTCACTATTTTAGTGTTTGGCACATCACGGACGTATGTGCACACATCAAAATGATATATTGCAAAAATACCTATCCCTTCTATCTCTTCAGGTTTTGGGCCTTATTCTGTTGCAGGCACCTGGCCCACCCACACAAGTGAGGTATCATTTTTATCGGGAGACTTGGGGGAATGCTGGGTGGAAGGAAATTTGTGGCTCCTCTCAGATTCCAGAACTTTCTGCCACAGAAATGAGAGGAAAAAGTGTTTTTTTGGCCAAATTTTGAGGTTTGCAAAGGATTCTGGGTAACAGAACCTGGTCCGAGCCCCGCAAGTCACCCCTCCTTGGATTTCCCTAGGTCTCTAGTTTTCAGAAATGCACAGGTTTGGTAGGTTTCCCTAGGTGCCCGCTGAGCTACAGGCCAAAATCCACAGGTAGGCACTGTTTTCTTCCAAAATTTTGGTTGTGTCCACGTTGCGCTTTGGGGTGTTTCCTGTTGCGGCCGCTAGGCCTACCCATGCAAGTGAGGTATCATTTTTATCGGGAGACGTGGGGGAACGCTGGGTGGAAGGAAATTTGTGGCTCCTCTCAGATTCCAGAACTTTCTGCCACAGAAATGTGAGGAACATGTGTTTTTTTAGCCAAAATTTGAGGTTTGCAAAGGATTCTGGGTAACAGAACCTGGTCCGAGCCACACAAGTCACCCCTCCATGGATTCCCCTAGGTCTCTAGTTTTCAGAAATGCACAGGTTTGGTAGGTTTCCCTAGGTGGCGGCTGAGCTAGAGGCCAAAATCTACAGGTAGTCACTTTGCTAAAAACAGCTCTGTTTTCTGTGATGTGTCCACGTTGTGTTTTGGGGCATATCCTGTCGCGGGCGCTAGGCCTACCCACACAAGTGAGGTATCATTTTTATTGGGAGACGTGGGGGAACGCTGGGTGGAAGGAAATTTGTGGCTCCTCTCAGATTCCAGAACTTTCTGCCACAGAAATGTGAGGAACATGTGTTTTTTTAGCCAAATTTTGAGGTTTGCAAAGGATTCTGGGTAACAGAACCTGGTCCGAGCCACACAAGTCACCCCTCCTTGGATTCCCCTAGGTCTCTAGTTTTCAGAAATGCACAGGTTTGGTAGGTTTCCCTAGGTGGCGGCTGAGCTAGAGGCCAAAATCTACAGGTAGTCACTTTGCTAAAAACAGCTCTGTTTTCTGTGATATGTCCACGTTGTGTTTTGGGGCATATCCTGTCGCGGGCGCTAGGCCTACCCACACAAGTGAGGTATCATTTTTATCGGGAGACGTGGGGGAACGCTGGGTGGAAGGAAATTTGTGGCTCCTCTCAGATTCCAGAACTTTCTGCCACAGAAATGTGAGGAACATGTGTTTTTTTAGCCAAATTTTGAGGTTTGCAAAGGATTCTGGGTAACAGAACCTGGTCCGAGCCACACAAGTCACCCCTCCTTGGATTCCCCTAGGTCTCTAGTTTTCAGAAATGCACAGGTTTGGTAGGTTTCCCTAGGTGGCGGCTGAGCTAGAGGCCAAAATCTACAGGTAGTCACTTTGCTAAAAACAGCTCTGTTTTCTGTGATGTGTCCACGTTGTGTTTTGGGGCATATCCTGTCGCGGGCGCTAGGCCTACCCACACAAGTGAGGTATCATTTTTATCGGGAGACGTGGGGGAACGCTGGGTGGAAGGAAATTTGTGGCTCCTCTCAGATTCCAGAACTTTCTGCCACAGAAATGTGAGGAACATGTGTTTTTTTAGCCAAATTTTGAGGTTTGCAAAGGATTCTGGGTAACAGAACCTGGTCCGAGCCACACAAGTCACCCCTCCTTGGATTCCCCTAGGTCTCTAGTTTTCAGAAATGCACAGGTTTGGTAGGTTTCCCTAGGTGGCGGCTGAGCTAGAGGCCAAAATCTACAGGTAGTCACTTTGCTAAAAACAGCTCTGTTTTCTGTGATGTGTCCACGTTGTGTTTTGGGGCATATCCTGTCGCGGGCGCTAGGCCTACCCACACAAGTGAGGTATCATTTTTATCGGGAGACGTGGGGGAACGCTGGGTGGAAGGAAATTTGTGGCTCCTCTCAGATTCCAGAACTTTCTGCCACAGAAATGTGAGGAACATGTGTTTTTTTAGCCAAATTTGAGGTTTGCAAAGGATTCTGGGTAACAGAACCTGGTCCGAGCCACACAAGTCACCCCTCCTTGGATTCCCCTAGGTCTCTAGTTTTCAGAAATGCACAGGTTTGGTAGGTTTCCCTAGGTGGCGGCTGAGCTAGAGGCCAAAATCTACAGGTAGTCACTTTGCTAAAAACAGCTCTGTTTTCTGTGATATGTCCACGTTGTGTTTTGGGGCATATCCTGTCGCGGGCGCCAGGCCTACCCACACAAGTGAGGTATCATTTTTATCGGGAGACGTGGGGGAACGCTGGGTGGAAGGAAATTTGTGGCTCCTCTCAGATTCCAGAACTTTCTGCCACAGAAATGTGAGGAACATGTGTTTTTTTAGCCAAATTTTGAGGTTTGCAAAGGATTCTGGGTAACAGAACCTGGTCCGAGCCACACAAGTCACCCCTCCTTGGATTCCCCTAGGTCTCTAGTTTTCAGAAATGCACAGGTTTGGTAGGTTTCCCTAGGTGGCGGCTGAGCTAGAGGCCAAAATCTACAGGTAGTCACTTTGCTAAAAACAGCTCTGTTTTCTGTGATATGTCCACGTTGTGTTTTGGGGCATATCCTGTCGCGGGCGCTAGGCCTACCCACACAAGTGAGGTATCATTTTTATCGGGAGACGTGGGGGAACGCTGGGTGGAAGGAAATTTGTGGCTCCTCTCAGATTCCAGAACTTTCTGCCACAGAAATGTGAGGAACATGTGTTTTTTTAGCCAAATTTTGAGGTTTGCAAAGGATTCTGGGTAACAGAACCTGGTCCGAGCCACACAAGTCACCCCTCCTTGGATTCCCCTAGGTCTCTAGTTTTCAGAAATGCACAGGTTTGGTAGGTTTCCCTAGGTGGCGGCTGAGCTAGAGGCCAAAATCTACAGGTAGTCACTTTGCTAAAAACAGCTCTGTTTTCTGTGATGTGTCCACGTTGTGTTTTGGGGCATATCCTGTCGCGGGCGCTAGGCCTACCCACACAAGTGAGGTATCATTTTCATCGGGAGACGTGGGGGAACGCTGGGTGGAAGGAAATTTGTGGCTCCTCTCAGATTCCAGAACTTTCTGCCACAGAAATGTGAGGAACATGTGTTTTTTTAGCCAAATTTTGAGGTTTGCAAAGGATTCTGGGTAACAGAACCTGGTCCGAGCCACACAAGTCACCCCTCCTTGGATTCCCCTAGTTCTCTAGTTTTCAGAAATGCACAGGTTTGGTAGGTTTCCCTAGGTGGCGGCTGAGCTAGAGGCCAAAATCTACAGGTAGTCACTTTGCTAAAAACAGCTCTGTTTTCTGTGATATGTCCACGTTGTGTTTTGGGGCATATCCTGTCGCGGGCGCTAGGCCTACCCACACAAGTGAGGTATCATTTTTATCGGGAGACGTGGGGGAACGCTGGGTGGAAGGAAATTTGTGGCTCCTCTCAGATTCCAGAACTTTCTGCCACAGAAATGTGAGGAACATGTGTTTTTTTAGCCAAATTTTGAGGTTTGCAAAGGATTCTAGGTAACAGAACCTGGTCCGAGCCACACAAGTCACCCCTCCTTGGGTTCCCCTAGGTCTCTAGTTTTCAGAAATGCACAGGTTTGGTAGGTTTCCCTAGGTGGCGGCTGAGCTAGAGGCCAAAATCTACAGGTAGTCACTTTGCTAAAAACAGCTCTGTTTTCTGTGATGTGTCCACATTGTGTTTTGGGGCATATCCTGTCGCGGGCGCTAGGCCTACCCACACAAGTGAGGTATCATTTTTATCGGGAGACGTGGGGGAACGCTGGGTGGAAGGAAATTTGTGGCTCCTCTCAGATTCCAGAACTTTCTGCCACAGAAATGTGAGGAACATGTGTTTTTTTAGCCAAATTTTGAGGTTTGCAAAGGATTCTGGGTAACAGAACCTGGTCCGAGCCACACAAGTCACCCCTCTTTGGATTCCCCTAGGTCTCTAGCTTTCAGAAATGCACAGGTTTGGTAGGTTTCCCTAGGTGGCGGCTGAGCTAGAGGCCAAAATCTACAGGTAGTCACTTTGCTAAAAACAGCTCTGTTTTCTGTGATGTGTCCACGTTGTGTTTTGGGGCATATCCTGTCGCGGGCGCTAGGCCTACCCACACAAGTGAGGTATCATTTTCATCGGAAGACGTGGGGGAACGCTGGGTGGAAGGAAATTTGTGGCTCCTCTCAGATTCCAGAACTTTCTGCCACAGAAATGTGAGGAACATGTGTTTTTTTAGCCAAATTTTGAGGTTTGCAAAGGATTCTGGGTAACAGAACCTGGTCCGAGCCACACAAGTCACCCCTCCTTGGATTCCCCTAGGTCTCTAGTTTTCGGAAATGCACAGGTTTGGTAGGTTTCCCTAGGTGGCGGCTGAGCTAGAGGCCAAAATCTACAGGTAGTCACTTTGCTAAAAACAGCTCTGTTTTCTGTGATATGTCCACGTTGTGTTTTGGGGCATATCCTGTCGCGGGCGCTAGGCCTACCCACACAAGTGAGGTATCATTTTTATCGGGAGACGTGGGGGAACGCTGGGTGGAAGGAAATTTGTGGCTCCTCTCAGATTCCAGAACTTTCTGCCACAGAAATGTGAGGAACATGTGTTTTTTTAGCCAAATTTTGAGGTTTGCAAAGGATTCTGGGTAACAGAACCTGGTCCGAGCCACACAAGTCACCCCTCCTTGGGTTCCCCTAGGTCTCTAGTTTTCAGAAATGCACAGGTTTGGTAGGTTTCCCTAGGTGGCGGCTGAGCTAGAGGCCAAAATCTACAGGTAGTCACTTTGCTAAAAACAGCTCTGTTTTCTGTGATGAGTCCACGTTGTGTTTTGGGGCATATCCTGTCGCGGGCGCTAGGCCTACCCACACAAGTGAGGTATCATTTTTATCGGGAGACGTGGGGGAATGCTGGGTGGAAGGAAATTTGTGGCTCCTCTCAGATTCCAGAACTTTCTGCCACAGAAATGTGAGGAACATGTGTTTTTTTAGCCAAATTTTGAGGTTTGCAAAGGATTCTGGGTAACAGAACCTGGTCCGAGCCACACAAGTCACCCCTCCTTGGATTCCCCTAGGACTCTAGTTTTCAGAAATGCACAGGTTTGGTAGGTTTCCCTAGGTGGCGGCTGAGCTAGAGGCCAAAATCTACAGGTAGTCACTTTGCTAAAAACAGCTCTGTTTTCTGTGATGTGTCCACGTTGTGTTTTGGGGCATATCCTGTCGCGGGCGCTAGGCCTACCCACACAAGTGAGGTATCATTTTTATCGGGAGACGTGGGGGAACGCTGGGTGGAAGGAAATTTGTGGCTCCTCTCAGATTCCAGAACTTTCTGCCACAGAAATGTGAGGAACATGTGTTTTTTTAGCCAAATTTTGAGGTTTGCAAAGGATTCTGGGTAACAGAACCTGGTCCGAGCCACACAAGTCACCCCTCCTTGGATTCCCCTAGGTCTCTAGTTTTCAGAAATGCACAGGTTTGGTAGGTTTCCCTAGGTGGCGGCTGAGCTAGAGGCCAAAATCTACAGGTAGTCACTTTGCTAAAAACAGCTCTGTTTTCTGTGATGTGTCCACGTTGTGTTTTGGGGCATATCCTGTCGCGGGCGCTAGGCCTACCCACACAAGTGAGGTATCATTTTCATCGGGAGACGTGGGGGAACGCTGGGTGGAAGGAAATTTGTGGCTCCTCTCAGATTCCAGAACTTTCTGCCACAGAAATGTGAGGAACATGTGTTTTTTTAGCCAAATTTTGAGGTTTGCAAAGGATTCTGGGTAACAGAACCTGGTCCGAGCCACACAAGTCACCCCTCCTTGGATTCCCCTAGTTCTCTAGTTTTCAGAAATGCACAGGTTTGGTAGGTTTCCCTAGGTGGCGGCTGAGCTAGAGGCCAAAATCTACAGGTAGTCACTTTGCTAAAAACAGCTCTGTTTTCTGTGATATGTCCACGTTGTGTTTTGGGGCATATCCTGTCGCGGGCGCTAGGCCTACCCACACAAGTGAGGTATCATTTTTATCGGGAGACGTGGGGGAACGCTGGGTGGAAGGAAATTTGTGGCTCCTCTCAGATTCCAGAACTTTCTGCCACAGAAATGTGAGGAACATGTGTTTTTTTAGCCAAATTTAGAGGTTTGCTAAGGATTCTAGGTAACAGAACCTGGTCCGAGCCACACAAGTCACCCCTCCTTGGGTTCCCCTAGGTCTCTAGTTTTCAGAAATGCACAGGTTTGGTAGGTTTCCCTAGGTGGCGGCTGAGCTAGAGGCCAAAATCTACAGGTAGTCACTTTGCTAAAAACAGCTCTGTTTTCTGTGATGTGTCCACGTTGTGTTTTGGGGCATATCCTGTCGCGGGCGCTAGGCCTACCCACACAAGTGAGGTATCATTTTTATCGGGAGACGTGGGTGAACGCTGGGTGGAAGGAAATTTGTGGCTCCTCTCAGATTCCAGAACTTTCTGCCACAGAAATGTGAGGAACATGTGTTTTTTTAGCCAAATTTTGAGGTTTGCAAAGGATTCTGGGTAACAGAACCTGGTCCGAGCCACACAAGTCACCCCTCTTTGGATTCCCCTAGGTCTCTAGCTTTCAGAAATGCACAGGTTTGGTAGGTTTCCCTAGGTGGCGGCTGAGCTAGAGGCCAAAATCTACAGGTAGTCACTTTGCTAAAAACAGCTCTGTTTTCTGTGATGTGTCCACGTTGTGTTTTGGGGCATATCCTGTCGCGGGCGCTAGGCCTACCCACACAAGTGAGGTATCATTTTCATCGGAAGACGTGGGGGAACGCTGGGTGGAAGGAAATTTGTGGCTCCTCTCAGATTCCAGAACTTTCTGCCACAGAAATGTGAGGAACATGTGTTTTTTTAGCCAAATTTTGAGGTTTGCAAAGGATTCTGGGTAACAGAACCTGGTCCGAGCCACACAAGTCACCCCTCCTTGGATTCCCCTAGGTCTCTAGTTTTCAGAAATGCACAGGTTTGGTAGGTTTCCCTAGGTGGCGGCTGAGCTAGAGGCCAAAATCTACAGGTAGTCACTTTGCTAAAAACAGCTCTGTTTTCTGTGATGTGTCCACGTTGTGTTTTGGGGCATATCCTGTCGCGGGCGCTAGGCCTACCCACACAAGTGAGGTATCATTTTTATCGGGAGACGTGGGGGAACGCTGGGTGGAAGGAAATTTGTGGCTCCTCTCAGATTCCAGAACTTTCTGCCACAGAAATGTGAGGAACATGTGTTTTTTTAGCCAAATTTTGAGGTTTGCAAAGGATTCTGGGTAACAGAACCTGGTCCGAGCCACACAAGTCACCCCTCCTTGGATTCCCCTAGGTCTCTAGTTTTCAGAAATGCACAGGTTTGGTAGGTTTCCCTAGGTGGCGGCTGAGCTAGAGGCCAAAATCTACAGGTAGTCACTTTGCTAAAAACAGCTCTGTTTTCTGTGATGTGTCCACGTTGTGTTTTGGGGCATATCCTGTCGCGGGCGCTAGGCCTACCCACACAAGTGAGGTATCATTTTTATCGGGAGACGTGGGGGAACGCTGGGTGGAAGGAAATTTGTGGCTCCTCTCAGATTCCAGAACTTTCTGCCACAGAAATGTGAGGAACATGTGTTTTTTTAGCCAAATTTGAGGTTTGCAAAGGATTCTGGGTAACAGAACCTGGTCCGAGCCACACAAGTCACCCCTCCTTGGATTCCCCTAGGTCTCTAGTTTTCAGAAATGCACAGGTTTGGTAGGTTTCCCTAGGTGGCGGCTGAGCTAGAGGCCAAAATCTACAGGTAGTCACTTTGCTAAAAACAGCTCTGTTTTCTGTGATATGTCCACGTTGTGTTTTGGGGCATATCCTGTCGCGGGCGCCAGGCCTACCCACACAAGTGAGGTATCATTTTTATCGGGAGACGTGGGGGAACGCTGGGTGGAAGGAAATTTGTGGCTCCTCTCAGATTCCAGAACTTTCTGCCACAGAAATGTGAGGAACATGTGTTTTTTTAGCCAAATTTTGAGGTTTGCAAAGGATTCTGGGTAACAGAACCTGGTCCGAGCCACACAAGTCACCCCTCCTTGGATTCCCCTAGGTCTCTAGTTTTCAGAAATGCACAGGTTTGGTAGGTTTCCCTAGGTGGCGGCTGAGCTAGAGGCCAAAATCTACAGGTAGTCACTTTGCTAAAAACAGCTCTGTTTTCTGTGATATGTCCACGTTGTGTTTTGGGGCATATCCTGTCGCGGGCGCTAGGCCTACCCACACAAGTGAGGTATCATTTTTATCGGGAGACGTGGGGGAACGCTGGGTGGAAGGAAATTTGTGGCTCCTCTCAGATTCCAGAACTTTCTGCCACAGAAATGTGAGGAACATGTGTTTTTTTAGCCAAATTTTGAGGTTTGCAAAGGATTCTGGGTAACAGAACCTGGTCCGAGCCACACAAGTCACCCCTCCTTGGATTCCCCTAGGTCTCTAGTTTTCAGAAATGCACAGGTTTGGTAGGTTTCCCTAGGTGGCGGCTGAGCTAGAGGCCAAAATCTACAGGTAGTCACTTTGCTAAAAACAGCTCTGTTTTCTGTGATGTGTCCACGTTGTGTTTTGGGGCATATCCTGTCGCGGGCGCTAGGCCTACCCACACAAGTGAGGTATCATTTTCATCGGGAGACGTGGGGGAACGCTGGGTGGAAGGAAATTTGTGGCTCCTCTCAGATTCCAGAACTTTCTGCCACAGAAATGTGAGGAACATGTGTTTTTTTAGCCAAATTTTGAGGTTTGCAAAGGATTCTGGGTAACAGAACCTGGTCCGAGCCACACAAGTCACCCCTCCTTGGATTCCCCTAGTTCTCTAGTTTTCAGAAATGCACAGGTTTGGTAGGTTTCCCTAGGTGGCGGCTGAGCTAGAGGCCAAAATCTACAGGTAGTCACTTTGCTAAAAACAGCTCTGTTTTCTGTGATATGTCCACGTTGTGTTTTGGGGCATATCCTGTCGCGGGCGCTAGGCCTACCCACACAAGTGAGGTATCATTTTTATCGGGAGACGTGGGGGAACGCTGGGTGGAAGGAAATTTGTGGCTCCTCTCAGATTCCAGAACTTTCTGCCACAGAAATGTGAGGAACATGTGTTTTTTTAGCCAAATTTTGAGGTTTGCAAAGGATTCTAGGTAACAGAACCTGGTCCGAGCCACACAAGTCACCCCTCCTTGGGTTCCCCTAGGTCTCTAGTTTTCAGAAATGCACAGGTTTGGTAGGTTTCCCTAGGTGGCGGCTGAGCTAGAGGCCAAAATCTACAGGTAGTCACTTTGCTAAAAACAGCTCTGTTTTCTGTGATGTGTCCACGTTGTGTTTTGGGGCATATCCTGTCGCGGGCGCTAGGCCTACCCACACAAGTGAGGTATCATTTTCATCGGAAGACGTGGGGGAACGCTGGGTGGAAGGAAATTTGTGGCTCCTCTCAGATTCCAGAACTTTCTGCCACAGAAATGTGAGGAACATGTGTTTTTTTAGCCAAATTTTGAGGTTTGCAAAGGATTCTGGGTAACAGAACCTGGTCCGAGCCACACAAGTCACCCCTCCTTGGATTCCCCTAGGTCTCTAGTTTTCGGAAATGCACAGGTTTGGTAGGTTTCCCTAGGTGGCGGCTGAGCTAGAGGCCAAAATCTACAGGTAGTCACTTTGCTAAAAACAGCTCTGTTTTCTGTGATATGTCCACGTTGTGTTTTGGGGCATATCCTGTCGCGGGCGCTAGGCCTACCCACACAAGTGAGGTATCATTTTTATCGGGAGACGTGGGGGAACGCTGGGTGGAAGGAAATTTGTGGCTCCTCTCAGATTCCAGAACTTTCTGCCACAGAAATGTGAGGAACATGTGTTTTTTTAGCCAAATTTTGAGGTTTGCAAAGGATTCTGGGTAACAGAACCTGGTCCGAGCCACACAAGTCACCCCTCCTTGGGTTCCCCTAGGTCTCTAGTTTTCAGAAATGCACAGGTTTGGTAGGTTTCCCTAGGTGGCGGCTGAGCTAGAGGCCAAAATCTACAGGTAGTCACTTTGCTAAAAACAGCTCTGTTTTCTGTGATGAGTCCACGTTGTGTTTTGGGGCATATCCTGTCGCGGGCGCTAGGCCTACCCACACAAGTGAGGTATCATTTTTATCGGGAGACGTGGGGGAATGCTGGGTGGAAGGAAATTTGTGGCTCCTCTCAGATTCCAGAACTTTCTGCCACAGAAATGTGAGGAACATGTGTTTTTTTAGCCAAATTTTGAGGTTTGCAAAGGATTCTGGGTAACAGAACCTGGTCCGAGCCACACAAGTCACCCCTCCTTGGATTCCCCTAGGACTCTAGTTTTCAGAAATGCACAGGTTTGGTAGGTTTCCCTAGGTGGCGGCTGAGCTAGAGGCCAAAATCTACAGGTAGTCACTTTGCTAAAAACAGCTCTGTTTTCTGTGATGTGTCCACGTTGTGTTTTGGGGCATATCCTGTCGCGGGCGCTAGGCCTACCCACACAAGTGAGGTATCATTTTTATCGGGAGACGTGGGGGAACGCTGGGTGGAAGGAAATTTGTGGCTCCTCTCAGATTCCAGAACTTTCTGCCACAGAAATGTGAGGAACATGTGTTTTTTTAGCCAAATTTTGAGGTTTGCAAAGGATTCTGGGTAACAGAACCTGGTCCGAGCCACACAAGTCACCCCTCCTTGGATTCCCCTAGGTCTCTAGTTTTCAGAAATGCACAGGTTTGGTAGGTTTCCCTAGGTGGCGGCTGAGCTAGAGGCCAAAATCTACAGGTAGTCACTTTGCTAAAAACAGCTCTGTTTTCTGTGATGTGTCCACGTTGTGTTTTGGGGCATATCCTGTCGCGGGCGCTAGGCCTACCCACACAAGTGAGGTATCATTTTCATCGGGAGACGTGGGGGAACGCTGGGTGGAAGGAAATTTGTGGCTCCTCTCAGATTCCAGAACTTTCTGCCACAGAAATGTGAGGAACATGTGTTTTTTTAGCCAAATTTTGAGGTTTGCAAAGGATTCTGGGTAACAGAACCTGGTCCGAGCCACACAAGTCACCCCTCCTTGGATTCCCCTAGTTCTCTAGTTTTCAGAAATGCACAGGTTTGGTAGGTTTCCCTAGGTGGCGGCTGAGCTAGAGGCCAAAATCTACAGGTAGTCACTTTGCTAAAAACAGCTCTGTTTTCTGTGATATGTCCACGTTGTGTTTTGGGGCATATCCTGTCGCGGGCGCTAGGCCTACCCACACAAGTGAGGTATCATTTTTATCGGGAGACGTGGGGGAACCCTGGGTGGAAGGAAATTTGTGGCTCCTCTCAGATTCCAGAACTTTCTGCCACAGAAATGTGAGGAACATGTGTTTTTTTAGCCAAATTTAGAGGTTTGCTAAGGATTCTAGGTAACAGAACCTGGTCCGAGCCACACAAGTCACCCCTCCTTGGGTTCCCCTAGGTCTCTAGTTTTCAGAAATGCACAGGTTTGGTAGGTTTCCCTAGGTGGCGGCTGAGCTAGAGGCCAAAATCTACAGGTAGTCACTTTGCTAAAAACAGCTCTGTTTTCTGTGATGTGTCCACGTTGTGTTTTGGGGCATATCCTGTCGCGGGCGCTAGGCCTACCCACACAAGTGAGGTATCATTTTTATCGGGAGACGTGGGTGAACGCTGGGTGGAAGGAAATTTGTGGCTCCTCTCAGATTCCAGAACTTTCTGCCACAGAAATGTGAGGAACATGTGTTTTTTTAGCCAAATTTTGAGGTTTGCAAAGGATTCTGGGTAACAGAACCTGGTCCGAGCCACACAAGTCACCCCTCTTTGGATTCCCCTAGGTCTCTAGCTTTCAGAAATGCACAGGTTTGGTAGGTTTCCCTAGGTGGCGGCTGAGCTAGAGGCCAAAATCTACAGGTAGTCACTTTGCTAAAAACAGCTCTGTTTTCTGTGATGTGTCCACGTTGTGTTTTGGGGCATATCCTGTCGCGGGCGCTAGGCCTACCCACACAAGTGAGGTATCATTTTCATCGGAAGACGTGGGGGAACGCTGGGTGGAAGGAAATTTGTGGCTCCTCTCAGATTCCAGAACTTTCTGCCACAGAAATGTGAGGAACATGTGTTTTTTTAGCCAAATTTTGAGGTTTGCAAAGGATTCTGGGTAACAGAACCTGGTCCGAGCCACACAAGTCACCCCTCCTTGGATTCCCCTAGGTCTCTAGTTTTCAGAAATGCACAGGTTTGGTAGGTTTCCCTAGGTGGCGGCTGAGCTAGAGGCCAAAATCTACAGGTAGTCACTTTGCTAAAAACAGCTCTGTTTTCTGTGATATGTCCACGTTGTGTTTTGGGGCATATCCTGTCGCGGGCGCTAGGCCTACCCACACAAGTGAGGTATCATTTTTATCGGGAGACGTGGGGGAACGCTGGGTGGAAGGAAATTTGTGGCTCCTCTCAGATTCCAGAACTTTCTGCCACAGAAATGTGAGGAACATGTGTTTTTTTAGCCAAATTTTGAGGTTTGCAAAGGATTCTAGGTAACAGAACCTGGTCCGAGCCACACAAGTCACCCCTCCTTGGGTTCCCCTAGGTCTCTAGTTTTCAGAAATGCACAGGTTTGGTAGGTTTCCCTAGGTGGCGGCTGAGCTAGAGGCCAAAATCTACAGGTAGTCACTTTGCTAAAAACAGCTCTGTTTTCTGTGATGTGTCCACGTTGTGTTTTGGGGCATATCCTGTCGCGGGCGCTAGGCCTACCCACACAAGTGAGGTATCATTTTTATCGGGAGACGTGGGGGAATGCTGGGTGGAAGGAAATTTGTGGCTCCTCTCAGATTCCAGAACTTTCTGCCACAGAAATGTGAGGAACATGTGTTTTTTTAGCCAAATTTTGAGGTTTGCAAAGGATTCTGGGTAACAGAACCTGGTCCGAGCCACACAAGTCACCCCTCCTTGGATTCCCCTAGGACTCTAGTTTTCAGAAATGCACAGGTTTGGTAGGTTTCCCTAGGTGGCGGCTGAGCTAGAGGCCAAAATCTACAGGTAGTCACTTTGCTAAAAACAGCTCTGTTTTCTGTGATGTGTCCACGTTGTGTTTTGGGGCATATCCTGTCGCGGGCGCTAGGCCTACCCACACAAGTGAGGTATCATTTTTATCGGGAGACATGGGGGAACGCTGGGTGGAAGGAAATTTATGGCTCCTCTCAGATTCCAGAACTTTCTGCCACAGAAATGTGAGGAACATGTGTTTTTTTAGCCAAATTTTGAGGTTTGCAAAGGATTCTGGGTAACAGAATCTGGTCCGAGCCACACAAGTCACCCCTCCTTGGATTCCCCTAGGTCTCTAGTTTTCAGAAATGCACAGGTTTGGTAGGTTTCCCTAGGTGTCGGCTGAGCTAGAGACCAAAATCTACAGGTAGTCACTTTGCTAAAAACAGCTCTGTTTTCTGTGATATGTCCACGTTGTGTTTTGGGGCATATCCTGTCGCGGGCGCTAGGCCTACCCACACAAGTGAGGTATCATTTTTATCGGGAGACGTGGGGGAACGCTGGGTGGAAGGAAATTTATGGCTCCTCTCAGATTCCAGAACTTTCTGCCACAGAAATGTGAGGAACATGTGTTTTTTTAGCCAAATTTTGAGGTTTGCAAAGGATTCTGGGTAACAGAACCTGGTCCGAGCCACACAAGTCACCCCTCCTTGGATTCCCATAGGTCTCTAGTTTTCAGAAATGCACAGGTTTGGTAGGTTTCCCTTGGTGGCGGCTGAGCTAGAGGCCAAAATCTACAGGTAGTCACTTTGCTAAAAACAGCTCTGTTTTCTGTGATGTGTCCACGTTGTGTTTTGGGGCATATCCTGTCGCGGGCGCTAGGCCTACCCACACAAGTGAGGTATCATTTTTATCGGGAGACGTGGGGGAACGCTGGGTGGAAGGAAATTTGTGGCTCCTCTCAGATTCCAGAACTTTCTGCCACAGAAATGTGAGGAACATGTGTTTTTTTAGCCAAATTTTGAGGTTTGCAAAGGATTCTGGGTAACAGAACCTGGTCCGAGCCACACAAGTCACCCCTCCTTGGATTCCCCTAGGTCTCTAGTTTTCAGAAATGCACAGGTTTGGTAGGTTTCCCTAGGTGGCGGCTGAGCTAGAGGCCAAAATCTACAGGTAGTCACTTTGCTAAAAACAGCTCTGTTTTCTGTGATGTGTCCACGTTGTGTTTTGGGGCATATCCTGTCGCGGGCGCTAGGCCTACCCACACAAGTGAGGTATCATTTTCATCGGGAGACGTGGGGGAACGCTGGGTGGAAGGAAATTTGTGGCTCCTCTCAGATTCCAGAACTTTCTGCCACAGAAATGTGAGGAACATGTGTTTTTTTAGCCAAATTTTGAGGTTTGCAAAGGATTCTGGGTAACAGAACCTGGTCCGAGCCACACAAGTCACCCCTCCTTGGATTCCCCTAGTTCTCTAGTTTTCAGAAATGCACAGGTTTGGTAGGTTTCCCTAGGTGGCGGCTGAGCTAGAGGCCAAAATCTACAGGTAGTCACTTTGCTAAAAACAGCTCTGTTTTCTGTGATATGTCCACGTTGTGTTTTGGGGCATATCCTGTCGCGGGCGCTAGGCCTACCCACACAAGTGAGGTATCATTTTTATCGGGAGACGTGGGGGAACGCTGGGTGGAAGGAAATTTGTGGCTCCTCTCAGATTCCAGAACTTTCTGCCACAGAAATGTGAGGAACATGTGTTTTTTTAGCCAAATTTTGAGGTTTGCAAAGGATTCTAGGTAACAGAACCTGGTCCGAGCCACACAAGTCACCCCTCCTTGGGTTCCCCTAGGTCTCTAGTTTTCAGAAATGCACAGGTTTGGTAGGTTTCCCTAGGTGGCGGCTGAGCTAGAGGCCAAAATCTACAGGTAGTCACTTTGCTAAAAACAGCTCTGTTTTCTGTGATGTGTCCACGTTGTGTTTTGGGGCATATCCTGTCGCGGGCGCTAGGCCTACCCACACAAGTGAGGTATCATTTTTATCGGGAGACGTGGGGGAACGCTGGGTGGAAGGAAATTTGTGGCTCCTCTCAGATTCCAGAACTTTCTGCCACAGAAATGTGAGGAACATGTGTTTTTTTAGCCAAATTTTGAGGTTTGCAAAGGATTCTGGGTAACAGAACCTGGTCCGAGCCACACAAGTCACCCCTCTTTGGATTCCCCTAGGTCTCTAGCTTTCAGAAATGCACAGGTTTGGTAGGTTTCCCTAGGTGGCGGCTGAGCTAGAGGCCAAAATCTACAGGTAGTCACTTTGCTAAAAACAGCTCTGTTTTCTGTGATGTGTCCACGTTGTGTTTTGGGGCATATCCTGTCGCGGGCGCTAGGCCTACCCACACAAGTGAGGTATCATTTTCATCGGAAGACGTGGGGGAACGCTGGGTGGAAGGAAATTTGTGGCTCCTCTCAGATTCCAGAACTTTCTGCCACAGAAATGTGAGGAACATGTGTTTTTTTAGCCAAATTTTGAGGTTTGCAAAGGATTCTGGGTAACAGAACCTGGTCCGAGCCACACAAGTCACCCCTCTTTGGATTCCCCTAGGTCTCTAGCTTTCAGAAATGCACAGGTTTGGTAGGTTTCCCTAGGTGGCGGCTGAGCTAGAGGCCAAAATCTACAGGTAGTCACTTTGCTAAAAACAGCTCTGTTTTCTGTGATGTGTCCACGTTGTGTTTTGGGGCATATCCTGTCGCGGGCGCTAGGCCTACCCACACAAGTGAGGTATCATTTTCATCGGAAGACGTGGGGGAACGCTGGGTGGAAGGAAATTTGTGGCTCCTCTCAGATTCCAGAACTTTCTGCCACAGAAATGTGAGGAACATGTGTTTTTTTAGCCAAATTTTGAGGTTTGCAAAGGATTCTGGGTAACAGAACCTGGTCCGAGCCACACAAGTCACCCCTCCTTGGATTCCCCTAGGTCTCTAGTTTTCGGAAATGCACAGGTTTGGTAGGTTTCCCTAGGTGGCGGCTGAGCTAGAGGCCAAAATCTACAGGTAGTCACTTTGCTAAAAACAGCTCTGTTTTCTGTGATATGTCCACGTTGTGTTTTGGGGCATATCCTGTCGCGGGCGCTAGGCCTACCCACACAAGTGAGGTATCATTTTTATCGGGAGACGTGGGGGAACGCTGGGTGGAAGGAAATTTGTGGCTCCTCTCAGATTCCAGAACTTTCTGCCACAGAAATGTGAGGAACATGTGTTTTTTTAGCCAAATTTTGAGGTTTGCAAAGGATTCTGGGTAACAGAACCTGGTCCGAGCCACACAAGTCACCCCTCCTTGGGTTCCCCTAGGTCTCTAGTTTTCAGAAATGCACAGGTTTGGTAGGTTTCCCTAGGTGGCGGCTGAGCTAGAGGCCAAAATCTACAGGTAGTCACTTTGCTAAAAACAGCTCTGTTTTCTGTGATGTGTCCACGTTGTGTTTTGGGGCATATCCTGTCGCGGGCGCTAGGCCTACCCACACAAGTGAGGTATCATTTTTATCGGGAGACGTGGGGGAATGCTGGGTGGAAGGAAATTTGTGGCTCCTCTCAGATTCCAGAACTTTCTGCCACAGAAATGTGAGGAACATGTGTTTTTTTAGCCAAATTTTGAGGTTTGCAAAGGATTCTGGGTAACAGAACCTGGTCCGAGCCACACAAGTCACCCCTCCTTGGATTCCCCTAGGACTCTAGTTTTCAGAAATGCACAGGTTTGGTAGGTTTCCCTAGGTGGCGGCTGAGCTAGAGGCCAAAATCTACAGGTAGTCACTTTGCTAAAAACAGCTCTGTTTTCTGTGATGTGTCCACGTTGTGTTTTGGGGCATATCCTGTCGCGGGCGCTAGGCCTACCCACACAAGTGAGGTATCATTTTTATCGGGAGACGTGGGGGAACGCTGGGTGGAAGGAAATTTGTGGCTCCTCTCAGATTCCAGAACTTTCTGCCACAGAAATGTGAGGAACATGTGTTTTTTTAGCCAAATTTTGAGGTTTGCAAAGGATTCTGGGTAACAGAACCTGGTCCGAGCCACACAAGTCACCCCTCCTTGGATTCCCCTAGGTCTCTAGTTTTCAGAAATGCACAGGTTTGGTAGGTTTCCCTAGGTGGCGGCTGAGCTAGAGGCCAAAATCTACAGGTAGTCACTTTGCTAAAAACAGCTCTGTTTTCTGTGATGTGTCCACGTTGTGTTTTGGGGCATATCCTGTCGCGGGCGCTAGGCCTACCCACACAAGTGAGGTATCATTTTCATCGGGAGACGCGGGGGAACACTGGGTGGAAGGAAATTTGTGGCTCCTCTCAGATTCCAGAACTTTCTGCCACAGAAATGTGAGGAACATGTGTTTTTTTAGCCAAATTTTGAGGTTTGCAAAGGATTCTGGGTAACAGAACCTGGTCCGAGCCACACAAGTCACCCCTCCTTGGATTCCCCTAGTTCTCTAGTTTTC
Source organism: Pleurodeles waltl (assembly GCF_031143425.1). Classification (NCBI taxonomy): domain Eukaryota; kingdom Metazoa; phylum Chordata; class Amphibia; order Caudata; family Salamandridae; genus Pleurodeles; species Pleurodeles waltl. The sequence goes on along the minus strand of NC_090440.1, from coordinate 397,295,962 downwards.
AGAAATGCACAGGTTTGGTAGGTTTCCCTAGGTGGCGGCTGAGCTAGAGGCCAAAATCTACAGGTAGTCACTTTGCTAAAAACAGCTCTGTTTTCTGTGATATGTCCACGTTGTGTTTTGGGGCATATCCTGTCGCGGGCGCTAGGCCTACCCACACAAGTGAGGTATCATTTTTATCGGGAGACGTGGGGGAACCCTGGGTGGAAGGAAATTTGTGGCTCCTCTCAGATTCCAGAACTTTCTGCCACAGAAATGTGAGGAACATGTGTTTTTTTAGCCAAATTTAGAGGTTTGCTAAGGATTCTAGGTAACAGAACCTGGTCCGAGCCACACAAGTCACCCCTCCTTGGGTTCCCCTAGGTCTCTAGTTTTCAGAAATGCACAGGTTTGGTAGGTTTCCCTAGGTGGCGGCTGAGCTAGAGGCCAAAATCTACAGGTAGTCACTTTGCTAAAAACAGCTCTGTTTTCTGTGATGTGTCCACGTTGTGTTTTGGGGCATATCCTGTCGCGGGCGCTAGGCCTACCCACACAAGTGAGGTATCATTTTTATCGGGAGACGTGGGTGAACGCTGGGTGGAAGGAAATTTGTGGCTCCTCTCAGATTCCAGAACTTTCTGCCACAGAAATGTGAGGAACATGTGTTTTTTTAGCCAAATTTTGAGGTTTGCAAAGGATTCTGGGTAACAGAACCTGGTCCGAGCCACACAAGTCACCCCTCTTTGGATTCCCCTAGGTCTCTAGCTTTCAGAAATGCACAGGTTTGGTAGGTTTCCCTAGGTGGCGGCTGAGCTAGAGGCCAAAATCTACAGGTAGTCACTTTGCTAAAAACAGCTCTGTTTTCTGTGATGTGTCCACGTTGTGTTTTGGGGCATATCCTGTCGCGGGCGCTAGGCCTACCCACACAAGTGAGGTATCATTTTCATCGGAAGACGTGGGGGAACGCTGGGTGGAAGGAAATTTGTGGCTCCTCTCAGATTCCAGAACTTTCTGCCACAGAAATGTGAGGAACATGTGTTTTTTTAGCCAAATTTTGAGGTTTGCAAAGGATTCTGGGTAACAGAACCTGGTCCGAGCCACACAAGTCACCCCTCCTTGGATTCCCCTAGGTCTCTAGTTTTCAGAAATGCACAGGTTTGGTAGGTTTCCCTAGGTGGCGGCTGAGCTAGAGGCCAAAATCTACAGGTAGTCACTTTGCTAAAAACAGCTCTGTTTTCTGTGATATGTCCACGTTGTGTTTTGGGGCATATCCTGTCGCGGGCGCTAGGCCTACCCACACAAGTGAGGTATCATTTTTATCGGGAGACGTGGGGGAACGCTGGGTGGAAGGAAATTTGTGGCTCCTCTCAGATTCCAGAACTTTCTGCCACAGAAATGTGAGGAACATGTGTTTTTTTAGCCAAATTTTGAGGTTTGCAAAGGATTCTAGGTAACAGAACCTGGTCCGAGCCACACAAGTCACCCCTCCTTGGGTTCCCCTAGGTCTCTAGTTTTCAGAAATGCACAGGTTTGGTAGGTTTCCCTAGGTGGCGGCTGAGCTAGAGGCCAAAATCTACAGGTAGTCACTTTGCTAAAAACAGCTCTGTTTTCTGTGATGTGTCCACGTTGTGTTTTGGGGCATATCCTGTCGCGGGCGCTAGGCCTACCCACACAAGTGAGGTATCATTTTTATCGGGAGACGTGGGGGAATGCTGGGTGGAAGGAAATTTGTGGCTCCTCTCAGATTCCAGAACTTTCTGCCACAGAAATGTGAGGAACATGTGTTTTTTTAGCCAAATTTTGAGGTTTGCAAAGGATTCTGGGTAACAGAACCTGGTCCGAGCCACACAAGTCACCCCTCCTTGGATTCCCCTAGGACTCTAGTTTTCAGAAATGCACAGGTTTGGTAGGTTTCCCTAGGTGGCGGCTGAGCTAGAGGCCAAAATCTACAGGTAGTCACTTTGCTAAAAACAGCTCTGTTTTCTGTGATGTGTCCACGTTGTGTTTTGGGGCATATCCTGTCGCGGGCGCTAGGCCTACCCACACAAGTGAGGTATCATTTTTATCGGGAGACATGGGGGAACGCTGGGTGGAAGGAAATTTATGGCTCCTCTCAGATTCCAGAACTTTCTGCCACAGAAATGTGAGGAACATGTGTTTTTTTAGCCAAATTTTGAGGTTTGCAAAGGATTCTGGGTAACAGAATCTGGTCCGAGCCACACAAGTCACCCCTCCTTGGATTCCCCTAGGTCTCTAGTTTTCAGAAATGCACAGGTTTGGTAGGTTTCCCTAGGTGTCGGCTGAGCTAGAGACCAAAATCTACAGGTAGTCACTTTGCTAAAAACAGCTCTGTTTTCTGTGATATGTCCACGTTGTGTTTTGGGGCATATCCTGTCGCGGGCGCTAGGCCTACCCACACAAGTGAGGTATCATTTTTATCGGGAGACGTGGGGGAACGCTGGGTGGAAGGAAATTTATGGCTCCTCTCAGATTCCAGAACTTTCTGCCACAGAAATGTGAGGAACATGTGTTTTTTTAGCCAAATTTTGAGGTTTGCAAAGGATTCTGGGTAACAGAACCTGGTCCGAGCCACACAAGTCACCCCTCCTTGGATTCCCATAGGTCTCTAGTTTTCAGAAATGCACAGGTTTGGTAGGTTTCCCTTGGTGGCGGCTGAGCTAGAGGCCAAAATCTACAGGTAGTCACTTTGCTAAAAACAGCTCTGTTTTCTGTGATGTGTCCACGTTGTGTTTTGGGGCATATCCTGTCGCGGGCGCTAGGCCTACCCACACAAGTGAGGTATCATTTTTATCGGGAGACGTGGGGGAACGCTGGGTGGAAGGAAATTTGTGGCTCCTCTCAGATTCCAGAACTTTCTGCCACAGAAATGTGAGGAACATGTGTTTTTTTAGCCAAATTTTGAGGTTTGCAAAGGATTCTGGGTAACAGAACCTGGTCCGAGCCACACAAGTCACCCCTCCTTGGATTCCCCTAGGTCTCTAGTTTTCAGAAATGCACAGGTTTGGTAGGTTTCCCTAGGTGGCGGCTGAGCTAGAGGCCAAAATCTACAGGTAGTCACTTTGCTAAAAACAGCTCTGTTTTCTGTGATGTGTCCACGTTGTGTTTTGGGGCATATCCTGTCGCGGGCGCTAGGCCTACCCACACAAGTGAGGTATCATTTTTATCGGGAGACGTGGGGGAACGCTGGGTGGAAGGAAATTTGTGGCTCCTCTCAGATTCCAGAACTTTCTGCCACAGAAATGTGAGGAACATGTGTTTTTTTAGCCAAATTTTGAGGTTTGCAAAGGATTCTGGGTAACAGAACCTGGTCCGAGCCACACAAGTCACCCCTCCTTGGATTCCCCTAGGTCTCTAGTTTTCAGAAATGCACAGGTTTGGTAGGTTTCCCTAGGTGGCGGCTGAGCTAGAGGCCAAAATCTACAGGTAGTCACTTTGCTAAAAACAGCTCTGTTTTCTGTGATGTGTCCACGTTGTGTTTTGGGGCATATCCTGTCGCGGGCGCTAGGCCTACCCACACAAGTGAGGTATCATTTTTATCGGGAGACGTGGGGGAACGCTGGGTGGAAGGAAATGTATGGCTCCTCTCAGATTCCAGAACTTTCTGCCACAGAAATGTGAGGAACATGTGTTTTTTTAGCCAAATTTTGAGGTTTGCAAAGGATTCTGGGTAACAGAACCTGGTCCGAGCCACACAAGTCACCCCTCCTTGGATTCCCCTAGGTCTCTAGTTTTCAGAAATGCACAGGTTTGGTAGGTTTCCCTAGGTGGCGGCTGAGCTAGAGGCCAAAATCTACAGGTAGTCACTTTGCTAAAAACAGCTCTGTTTTCTGTGATATGTCCACGTTGTGTTTTGGGGCATATCCTGTCGCGGGCGCTAGGCCTACCCACACAAGTGAGGTATCATTTTTATCGGGAGACGTGGGGGAATGCTGGGTGGAAGGAAATTTGTGGCTCCTCTCAGATTCCAGAACTTTCTGCCACAGAAATGTGAGGAACATGTGTTTTTTTAGCCAAATTTTGAGGTTTGCAAAGGATTCTGGGTAACAGAACCTGGTCCGAGCCACACAAGTCACCCCTCCTTGGATTCCCCTAGGACTCTAGTTTTCAGAAATGCACAGGTTTGGTAGGTTTCCCTAGGTGGCGGCTGAGCTAGAGGCCAAAATCTACAGGTAGTCACTTTGCTAAAAACAGCTCTGTTTTCTGTGATGTGTCCACGTTGTGTTTTGGGGCATATCCTGTCGCGGGCGCTAGGCCTACCCACACAAGTGAGGTATCATTTTTATCGGGAGACATGGGGGAACGCTGGGTGGAAGGAAATTTATGGCTCCTCTCAGATTCCAGAACTTTCTGCCACAGAAATGTGAGGAACATGTGTTTTTTTAGCCAAATTTTGAGGTTTGCAAAGGATTCTGGGTAACAGAATCTGGTCCGAGCCACACAAGTCACCCCTCCTTGGATTCCCCTAGGTCTCTAGTTTTCAGAAATGCACAGGTTTGGTAGGTTTCCCTAGGTGTCGGCTGAGCTAGAGACCAAAATCTACAGGTAGTCACTTTGCTAAAAACAGCTCTGTTTTCTGTGATATGTCCACGTTGTGTTTTGGGGCATATCCTGTCGCGGGCGCTAGGCCTACCCACACAAGTGAGGTATCATTTTTATCGGGAGACGTGGGGGAACGCTGGGTGGAAGGAAATTTATGGCTCCTCTCAGATTCCAGAACTTTCTGCCACAGAAATGTGAGGAACATGTGTTTTTTTAGCCAAATTTTGAGGTTTGCAAAGGATTCTGGGTAACAGAACCTGGTCCGAGCCACACAAGTCACCCCTCCTTGGATTCCCATAGGTCTCTAGTTTTCAGAAATGCACAGGTTTGGTAGGTTTCCCTTGGTGGCGGCTGAGCTAGAGGCCAAAATCTACAGGTAGTCACTTTGCTAAAAACAGCTCTGTTTTCTGTGATGTGTCCACGTTGTGTTTTGGGGCATATCCTGTCGCGGGCGCTAGGCCTACCCACACAAGTGAGGTATCATTTTTATCGGGAGACGTGGGGGAACGCTGGGTGGAAGGAAATTTGTGGCTCCTCTCAGATTCCAGAACTTTCTGCCACAGAAATGTGAGGAACATGTGTTTTTTTAGCCAAATTTTGAGGTTTGCAAAGGATTCTGGGTAACAGAACCTGGTCCGAGCCACACAAGTCACCCCTCCTTGGATTCCCCTAGGTCTCTAGTTTTCAGAAATGCACAGGTTTGGTAGGTTTCCCTAGGTGGCGGCTGAGCTAGAGGCCAAAATCTACAGGTAGTCACTTTGCTAAAAACAGCTCTGTTTTCTGTGATGTGTCCACGTTGTGTTTTGGGGCATATCCTGTCGCGGGCGCTAGGCCTACCCACACAAGTGAGGTATCATTTTTATCGGGAGACGTGGGGGAACGCTGGGTGGAAGGAAATTTGTGGCTCCTCTCAGATTCCAGAACTTTCTGCCACAGAAATGTGAGGAACATGTGTTTTTTTAGCCAAATTTTGAGGTTTGCAAAGGATTCTGGGTAACAGAACCTGGTCCGAGCCACACAAGTCACCCCTCCTTGGATTCCCCTAGGTCTCTAGTTTTCAGAAATGCACAGGTTTGGTAGGTTTCCCTAGGTGGCGGCTGAGCTAGAGGCCAAAATCTACAGGTAGTCACTTTGCTAAAAACAGCTCTGTTTTCTGTGATGTGTCCACGTTGTGTTTTGGGGCATATCCTGTCGCGGGCGCTAGGCCTACCCACACAAGTGAGGTATCATTTTTATCGGGAGACGTGGGGGAACGCTGGGTGGAAGGAAATGTATGGCTCCTCTCAGATTCCAGAACTTTCTGCCACAGAAATGTGAGGAACATGTGTTTTTTTAGCCAAATTTTGAGGTTTGCAAAGGATTCTGGGTAACAGAACCTGGTCCGAGCCACACAAGTCACCCCTCCTTGGATTCCCCTAGGTCTCTAGTTTTCAGAAATGCACAGGTTTGGTAGGTTTCCCTAGGTGGCGGCTGAGCTAGAGGCCAAAATCTACAGGTAGTCACTTTGCTAAAAACAGCTCTGTTTTCTGTGATATGTCCACGTTGTGTTTTGGGGCATATCCTGTCGCGGGCGCTAGGCCTACCCACACAAGTGAGGTATCATTTTTATCGGGAGACGTGGGGGAACGCTGGATGGAAGGAAATTTGTGGCTCCTCTCAGATTCCAGAACTTTCTGCCACAGAAATGTGAGGAACATGTGTTTTTTTAGCCAAATTTTGAAGTTTGCAAAGGATTCTGGGTAACAGAACCTGGTCCGAGCCACACAAGTCACCCCTCCTTGGATTCCCCTAGGTCTCTAGTTTTCAGAAATGCACAGGTTTGGTAGGTTTCCCTAGGTGGCGGCTGAGCTAGAGGCCAAAATCTACAGGTAGTCACTTTGCTAAAAACAGCTCTGTTTTCTGTGATATGTCCACGTTGTGTTTTGGGGCATATCCTGTCGCGGGCGCTAGGCCTACCCACACAAGTGAGGTATCATTTTTATCGGGAGACGTGGGGGAACCCTGGGTGGAAGGAAATTTGTGGCTCCTCTCAGATTCCAGAACTTTCTGCCACAGAAATGTGAGGAACATGTGTTTTTTTAGCCAAATTTAGAGGTTTGCTAAGGATTCTAGGTAACAGAACCTGGTCCGAGCCACACAAGTCACCCCTCCTTGGGTTCCCCTAGGTCTCTAGTTTTCAGAAATGCACAGGTTTGGTAGGTTTCCCTAGGTGGCGGCTGAGCTAGAGGCCAAAATCTACAGGTAGTCACTTTGCTAAAAACAGCTCTGTTTTCTGTGATGTGTCCACGTTGTGTTTTGGGGCATATCCTGTCGCGGGCGCTAGGCCTACCCACACAAGTGAGGTATCATTTTTATCGGGAGACGTGGGGGAACGCTGGGTGGAAGGAAATTTGTGGCTCCTCTCAGATTCCAGAACTTTCTGCCACAGAAATGTGAGGAACATGTGTTTTTTTAGCCAAATTTTGAGGTTTGCAAAGGATTCTGGGTAACAGAACCTGGTCCGAGCCACACAAGTCACCCCTCTTTGGATTCCCCTAGGTCTCTAGCTTTCAGAAATGCACAGGTTTGGTAGGTTTCCCTAGGTGGCGGCTGAGCTAGAGGCCAAAATCTACAGGTAGTCACTTTGCTAAAAACAGCTCTGTTTTCTGTGATGTGTCCACGTTGTGTTTTGGGGCATATCCTGTCGCGGGCGCTAGGCCTACCCACACAAGTGAGGTATCATTTTCATCGGAAGACGTGGGGGAACGCTGGGTGGAAGGAAATTTGTGGCTCCTCTCAGATTCCAGAACTTTCTGCCACAGAAATGTGAGGAACATGTGTTTTTTTAGCCAAATTTTGAGGTTTGCAAAGGATTCTGGGTAACAGAACCTGGTCCGAGCCACACAAGTCACCCCTCCTTGGATTCCCCTAGGTCTCTAGTTTTCAGAAATGCACAGGTTTGGTAGGTTTCCCTAGGTGGCGGCTGAGCTAGAGGCCAAAATCTACAGGTAGTCACTTTGCTAAAAACAGCTCTGTTTTCTGTGATATGTCCACGTTGTGTTTTGGGGCATATCCTGTCGCGGGCGCTAGGCCTACCCACACAAGTGAGGTATCATTTTTATCGGGAGACGTGGGGGAACGCTGGGTGGAAGGAAATTTGTGGCTCCTCTCAGATTCCAGAACTTTCTGCCACAGAAATGTGAGGAACATGTGTTTTTTTAGCCAAATTTTGAGGTTTGCAAAGGATTCTAGGTAACAGAACCTGGTCCGAGCCACACAAGTCACCCCTCCTTGGGTTCCCCTAGGTCTCTAGTTTTCAGAAATGCACAGGTTTGGTAGGTTTCCCTAGGTGGCGGCTGAGCTAGAGGCCAAAATCTACAGGTAGTCACTTTGCTAAAAACAGCTCTGTTTTCTGTGATGTGTCCACGTTGTGTTTTGGGGCATATCCTGTCGCGGGCGCTAGGCCTACCCACACAAGTGAGGTATCATTTTTATCGGGAGACGTGGGGGAATGCTGGGTGGAAGGAAATTTGTGGCTCCTCTCAGATTCCAGAACTTTCTGCCACAGAAATGTGAGGAACATGTGTTTTTTTAGCCAAATTTTGAGGTTTGCAAAGGATTCTGGGTAACAGAACCTGGTCCGAGCCACACAAGTCACCCCTCCTTGGATTCCCCTAGGACTCTAGTTTTCAGAAATGCACAGGTTTGGTAGGTTTCCCTAGGTGGCGGCTGAGCTAGAGGCCAAAATCTACAGGTAGTCACTTTGCTAAAAACAGCTCTGTTTTCTGTGATGTGTCCACGTTGTGTTTTGGGGCATATCCTGTCGCGGGCGCTAGGCCTACCCACACAAGTGAGGTATCATTTTTATCGGGAGACATGGGGGAACGCTGGGTGGAAGGAAATTTATGGCTCCTCTCAGATTCCAGAACTTTCTGCCACAGAAATGTGAGGAACATGTGTTTTTTTAGCCAAATTTTGAGGTTTGCAAAGGATTCTGGGTAACAGAATCTGGTCCGAGCCACACAAGTCACCCCTCCTTGGATTCCCCTAGGTCTCTAGTTTTCAGAAATGCACAGGTTTGGTAGGTTTCCCTAGGTGTCGGCTGAGCTAGAGACCAAAATCTACAGGTAGTCACTTTGCTAAAAACAGCTCTGTTTTCTGTGATATGTCCACGTTGTGTTTTGGGGCATATCCTGTCGCGGGCGCTAGGCCTACCCACACAAGTGAGGTATCATTTTTATCGGGAGACGTGGGGGAACGCTGGGTGGAAGGAAATTTATGGCTCCTCTCAGATTCCAGAACTTTCTGCCACAGAAATGTGAGGAACATGTGTTTTTTTAGCCAAATTTTGAGGTTTGCAAAGGATTCTGGGTAACAGAACCTGGTCCGAGCCACACAAGTCACCCCTCCTTGGATTCCCATAGGTCTCTAGTTTTCAGAAATGCACAGGTTTGGTAGGTTTCCCTTGGTGGCGGCTGAGCTAGAGGCCAAAATCTACAGGTAGTCACTTTGCTAAAAACAGCTCTGTTTTCTGTGATGTGTCCACGTTGTGTTTTGGGGCATATCCTGTCGCGGGCGCTAGGCCTACCCACACAAGTGAGGTATCATTTTTATCGGGAGACGTGGGGGAACGCTGGGTGGAAGGAAATTTGTGGCTCCTCTCAGATTCTAGAACTTTCTGCCACAGAAATGTGAGGAACATGTGTTTTTTTAGCCAAATTTTGAGGTTTGCAAAGGATTCTGGGTAACAGAACCTGGTCCGAGCCACACAAGTCACCCCTCCTTGGATTCCCCTAGGTCTCTAGTTTTCAGAAATGCACAGGTTTGGTAGGTTTCCCTAGGTGGCGGCTGAGCTAGAGGCCAAAATCTACAGGTAGTCACTTTGCTAAAAACAGCTCTGTTTTCTGTGATGTGTCCACGTTGTGTTTTGGGGCATATCCTGTCGCGGGCGCTAGGCCTACCCACACAAGTGAGGTATCATTTTTATCGGGAGACGTGGGGGAACGCTGGGTGGAAGGAAATTTGTGGCTCCTCTCAGATTCCAGAACTTTCTGCCACAGAAATGTGAGGAACATGTGTTTTTTTAGCCAAATTTTGAGGTTTGCAAAGGATTCTGGGTAACAGAACCTGGTCCGAGCCACACAAGTCACCCCTCTTTGGATTCCCCTAGGTCTCTAGTTTTCAGAAATGCACAGGTTTGGTAGGTTTCCCTAGGTGGCGGCTGAGCTAGAGGCCAAAATCTACAGGTAGTCACTTTGCTAAAAACAGCTCTGTTTTCTGTGATGTGTCCACGTTGTGTTTTGGGGCATATCCTGTCGCGGGCGCTAGGCCTACCCACACAAGTGAGGTATCATTTTTATCGGGAGACGTGGGGGAACGCTGGGTGGAAGGAAATGTATGGCTCCTCTCAGATTCCAGAACTTTCTGCCACAGAAATGTGAGGAACATGTGTTTTTTTAGCCAAATTTTGAGGTTTGCAAAGGATTCTGGGTAACAGAACCTGGTCCGAGCCACACAAGTCACCCCTCCTTGGATTCCCCTAGGTCTCTAGTTTTCAGAAATGCACAGGTTTGGTAGGTTTCCCTAGGTGGCGGCTGAGCTAGAGGCCAAAATCTACAGGTAGTCACTTTGCTAAAAACAGCTCTGTTTTCTGTGATATGTCCACGTTGTGTTTTGGGGCATATCCTGTCGCGGGCGCTAGGCCTACCCACACAAGTGAGGTATCATTTTTATCGGGAGACGTGGGGGAACGCTGGGTGGAAGGAAATTTGTGGCTCCTCTCAGATTCCAGAACTTTCTGCCACAGAAATGTGAGGAACATGTGTTTTTTTAGCCAAATTTTGAGGTTTGCAAAGGATTCTGGGTAACAGAACCTGGTCCGAGCCACACAAGTCACCCCTCCTTGGATTCCCCTAGGTCTCTAGTTTTCAGAAATGCACAGGTTTGGTAGGTTTCCCTAGGTGGCGGCTGAGCTAGAGGCCAAAATCTACAGGTAGTCACTTTGCTAAAAACAGCTCTGTTTTCTGTGATGTGTCCACGTTGTGTTTTGGGGCATATCCTGTCGCGGGCGCTAGGCCTACCCACACAAGTGAGGTATCATTTTTATCGGGAGACGTGGGGGAACGCTGGGTGGAAGGAAATTTGTGGCTCCTCTCAGATTCCAGAACTTTCTGCCACAGAAATGTGAGGAACATGTGTTTTTTTAGCCAAATTTTGAGGTTTGCAAAGGATTCTGGGTAACAGAACCTGGTCCGAGCCACACAAGTCACCCCTCCTTGGATTCCCCTAGGTCTCTAGCTTTCAGAAATGCACAGGTTTGGTAGGTTTCCCTAGGTGGCGGCTGAGCTAGAGGCCAAAATCTACAGGTAGTCACTTTGCTAAAAACAGCTCTGTTTTCTGTGATATGTCCACGTTGTGTTTTGGGGCATATCCTGTCGCGGGCGCTAGGCCTACCCACACAAGTGCGGTATCATTTTTATCGGGAGACGTGGGGGAACGCTGGGTGGAAGGAAATTTGTGGCTCCTCTCAGATTCCAGAACTTTCTGCCACAGAAATGTGAGGAACATGTGTTTTTTTAGCCAAATTTTGAGGTTTGCAAAGGATTCTGGGTAACAGAACCTGGTCCGAGCCACACAAGTCACCCATCCTTGGATTCCCCTAGGTCTCTAGTTTTCAGAAATGCACAGGTTTGGTAGGTTTCCCTAGGTGGCGGCTGAGCTAGAGGCCAAAATCTACAGGTAGTCACTTTGCTAAAAACAGCTCTGTTTTCTGTGATATGTCCACGTTGTGTTTTGGGGCATATCCTGTCGCGGGCGCTAGGCCTACCCACACAAGTGAGGTATCATTTTTATCGGGAGACGTGGGGGAACGCTGGGTGGAAGGAAATTTGTGGCTCCTCTCAGATTCCAGAACTTTCTGCCACAGAAATGTGAGGAACATGTGTTTTTTTAGCCAAATTTTGAGGTTTGCAAAGGATTCTAGGTAACAGAACCTGGTCCGAGCCACACAAGTCACCCCTCCTTGGGTTTCCCTAGGTCTCTAGTTTTCAGAAATGCACAGGTTTGGTAGGTTTCCCTAGGTGGCGGCTGAGCTAGAGGCCAAAATCTACAGGTAGTCACTTTGCTAAAAACAGCTCTGTTTTCTGTGATGTGTCCACGTTGTGTTTTGGGGCATATCCTGTCGCGGGCGCTAGGCCTACCCACACAAGTGAGGTATCATTTTTATCGGGAGACGTGGGGGAACGCTGGGTGGAAGGAAATTTGTGGCTCCTCTCAGATTCCAGAACTTTCTGCCACAGAAATGTGAGGAACATGTGTTTTTTTAGCCAAATTTTGAGGTTTGCAAAGGATTCTGGGTAACAGAACCTGGTCCGAGCCACACAAGTCACCCCTCCTTGGATTCCCCTAGGTCTCTAGTTTTCAGAAATGCACAGGTTTGGTACGTTTCCCTAGGTGGCGGCTGAGCTAGAGGCCAAAATCTACAGGTAGTCACTTTGCTAAAAACAGCTCTGTTTTCTGTGATGTGTCCACGTTGTGTTTTGGGGCATATCCTGTCGCGGGCGCTAGGCCTACCCACACAAGTGAGGTATAATTTTTATCGGGAGACGTGGGGGAACGCTGGGTGGAAGGAAATTTATGGCTCCTCTCAGATTCCAGAACTTTCTGCCACAGAAATGTGAGGAACATGTGTTTTTTTAGCCAAATTTTGAGGTTTGCAAAGGATTCTGGGTAACAGAACCTGGTCCGAGCCACACAAGTCACCCCTCCTTGGATTCCCCTAGGTCTCTAGTTTTCAGAAATGCACAGGTTTGGTAGGTTTCCCTAGGTGGCGGCTGAGCTAGAGGCCAAAATCTTCAGGTAGTCACTTTGCTAAAAACAGCTCTGTTTTCTGTGATGTGTCCACGTTGTGTTTTGGGGCATATCCTGTCGCGGGCGCTAGGCCTACCCACACAAGTGAGGTATCATTTTTATCGGGAGACGTGGGGGAACGCTGGGTGGAAGGAAATTTATGGCTCCTCTCAGATTCCAGAACTTTCTGCCACAGAAATGTGAGGAACATGTGTTTTTTTAGCCAAATTTTGAGGTTTGCAAAGGATTCTGGGTAACAGAACCTGGTCCGAGCCACACAAGTCACCCCTCCTTGGATTCCCCTAGGTCTCTAGTTTTCAGAAATGCACAGGTTTGGTAGGTTTCCCTAGGTGGCGGCTGAGCTAGAGGCCAAAATCTACAGGTAGTCACTTTGCTAAAAACAGCTCTGTTTTCTGTGATGTGTCCACGTTGTGTTTTGGGGCATATCCTGTCGCGGGCGCTAGGCCTACCCACACAATTGAGGTATCATTTTTATCGGGAGACGTGGGGGAATACTGGGTGGAAGGAAATTTATGGCTCCTCTCAGATTCCAGAACTTTCTGCCACAGAAATGTGAGGAACATGTGTTTTTTTAGCCAAATTTTGAGGTTTGCAAAGGATTCTGGGTAACAGAACCTGGTCCGAGCCACACAAGTCACCCCTCCTTGGATTCCCCTAGGTCTCTAGTTTTCAGAAATGCACAGGTTTGGTAGGTTTCCCTAGGTGACGGCTGAGCTAGAGGCCAAAATCTACAGGTAGTCACTTTGCTAAAAACAGCTCTGTTTTCTGTGATATGTCCACATTGTGTTTTGGGGCATATCCTGTCGCGGGCGCTAGGCCTACCCACACAAGTGAGGTATCATTTTTATCGGGAGACGTGGGGGAACGCTGGGTGGAAGGAAATTTGTGGCTCCTCTCAGATTCCAGAACTTTCTGCCACAGAAATGTGAGGAACATGTGTTTTTTTAGCCAAATTTTGAGGTTTGCAAAGGATTCTAGGTAACAGAACCTGGTCCGAGCCACACAAGTCACCCCTCCTTGGGTTCCCCTAGGTCTCTAGTTTCAGAAATGCACAGGTTTGGTAGGTTTCCCTAGGTGGCGGCTGAGCTAGAGGCCAAAATCTACAGGTAGTCACTTTGCTAAAAACAGCTCTGTTTTCTGTGATGTGTCCACGTTGTGTTTTGGGGCATATCCTGTTGCGGGCGCTAGGCCTACCCACACAAGTGAGGTATCATTTTTATCGGGAGACGTGGGGGAACGCTGGGTGGAAGGAAATTTGTGGCTCCTCTCAGATTCCAGAACTTTCTGCCACAGAAATGTGAGGAACATGTGTTTTTTTAGCCAAATTTTGAGGTTTGCAAAGGATTCTGGGTAACAGAACCTGGTCGGAGCCACACAAGTCACCCCTCCTTGGATTCCCCTAGGTCTCTAGTTTTCAGAAATGCACAGGTTTGGTAGGTTTCCCTAGGTGGCGGCTGAGCTAGAGGCCAAAATCTACAGGTAGTCACTTTGCTAAAAACAGCTCTGTTTTCTGTGATGTGTCCACGTTGTGTTTTGGGGCATATCCTGTCGCGGGCGCTAGGCCTACCCACACAAGTGAGGTATCATTTTTATCGGGAGACGTGGGGGAACGCTGGGTGGAAGGAAATTTGTGGCTCCTCTCAGATTCCAGAACTTTCTGCCACAGAAATGTGAGGAACATGTGTTTTTTTAGCCAAATTTTGAGGTTTGCAAAGGATTCTGGGTAATAGAACCTGGTCCGAGCCACACAAGTCACCCCTCCTTGGATTCCCCTAGGTCTCTAGTTTTCAGAAATGCACAGGTTTGGTAGGTTTCCCTAGGTGGCGGCTGAGCTAGAGGCCAAAATCTACAGGTAGTCACTTTGCTAAAAACAGCTCTGTTTTCTGTGATGTGTCCACGTTGTGTTTTGGGGCATATCCTGTCGCGGGCGCTAGGCCTACCCACACAAGTGAGGTATCATTTTTATCGGGAGACGTGGGGGAACGCTGGGTGGAAGGAAATTTGTGGCTCCTCTCAGATTCTAGAACTTTCTGCCACAGAAATGTGAGGAACATGTGTTTTTTTAGCCAAATTTTGAGGTTTGCAAAGGATTCTGGGTAACAGAACCTGGTCCGAGCCACACAAGTCACCCCTCCTTGGATTCCCCTAGGTCTCTAGTTTTCAGAAATGCACAGGTTTGGTAGGTTTCCCTAGGTGTCGGCTGAGCTAGAGACCAAAATCTACAGGTAGTCACTTTGCTAAAAACAGCTCTGTTTTCTGTGATATGTCCACGTTGTGTTTTGGGGCATATCCTGTCGCGGGCGCTAGGCCTACCCACACAAGTGAGGTATCATTTTTATCGGGAGACTTGGGGGAACATAGAATAGCAAAACAAGTGTTATTGCCCCTTGTCTTTCTCTACATTTATTCCTTCCAAATATAGGGGTGTGTGTAAAAAAGACATCTATTTGAGAAATTCCATGTAATTCACGTGCTACTATGGTCACCCCGGAATTCAGAGATGTGCAAATAACCACTGCTCCTCAACACCTTATCTTGTGCCCTTTTTGGAAATGCAAAGGTTTTCTTGATAGCTATTTTTTACTCCTTATATTTCAGCAAATGAATTACTGTATACCCGGTATAGAATGAAAACGCACTGCAGGGTGCAGCTCATTTATTGGCTCTGGGTTCCTCGGGTTCTTGATGAACCTACAAACCCTATATATCCCCGCAACCAGAGGAGTCCAGCAGACGTAACGGTATATTGCTTTCGATAATCTGACATTGCAGGGAAAAGTTACAGAGTAAAAAGTAGAGAAAAATTGATGTTTTTTTCACCTCAATTTCAATATTTTTCTTTTTCAGCTGTTATTTTCTGTAGGAAACCCTTGTAGGATCTACACAAATGACCCCTTGCTGAATTCAGAATTTTGTCTACTTTTCAGAAATGTTTAGGTTTCTGGGATCCAGCATTGGTTTCATGACCATTCCTGTCACTGACTGGAAGGAGGCTGAAAGCACAAAAAATTGCACAAATGGGGTATGCCCCAGTAAAATGCCAAAATTGTGTTGAAAAATTGGGTTTTCGGATTCAAGTCTGCCTGTTCCTGAAAGCTGGGAAGCTGCTGAGTTTAGCACCGCAGACCCTTTGTTGATGCCATTTTCAGGGGAAAAACCACAAGCCTTCTTCTGCAGCCCCTTTTTCCAATTTTTTTGAAAAAAACGAAATTTGCACTGTATTTTGGCCAATTTCTTGGCCTCCTTCAGGGGAACCCACAAAGTCTGGGTACCTTTAGAATCCCTAGGATGTTGGAAAAAAAGGACGCAAATTTGGCTTGGTTAGCTTATGTGGACAAAAAGTTATGAGGGCCTAAGCGCGAACTGCCCCAAATAGGCAAAAAAAGGCCTGGCACAGGAGGGGGAAAAGGCCTGGCAGCGAAGGGGTTAAAAAAGGTGTTTCTAAAGACAAACAGTGCAGGATAACCTAGTTACTCCCTTTCTTTAATTTCAGTTAACCTTTACATAAATGCTTGCTTGTTCATTTAATTTCTTGCTCAGTGTTAGATTGATTCAGCCCACTGCTGCTTTTGACCTTGGGGCCGCATGTAAAGGTCAGGGGGGCCACATGCGGCCCCTGGGCCGTACTTTGAGTATCAATGGGCTAGACTGACCAATAAGAAGTTTGGTCTGACCAAATACTCTGGTACAACGAATTCCCACAAATATGTGAATGATGTACCATATTTCCCAGGTAAGGTTGGGCAGATGTGCCCCCAAAGGAAGCTAATAATTCAGATGAATCCAGTCCCGGGGTGGCATAGATGAGAGCACAGTTCTGTGATGCCCTGCACATTGCATTGATTATCAACATCTGTAACAATGGCATACTGATGCTGCAAGAAAACGAAGATCAGGATCCTAGACCAAAGATCAATGGTGCTCAAACACATGAGCAAAAAACAAAGGAATCTGTCAGCCACACCCAAAAACAAATCCTGTATTCAATACTAACCCAGCACTTTTCCGAAAGCTAAGTCATGACAAAAGAGGGATACTAGTAAATAAAAGTGTAACCCATTCCTCTCATCCAACCACAGCTTTAGGGCCTAAGTCATTTTGTGACAGGCATCAACTCACCTCATAACATCTCATGGACCCAAATATACCAAAGAACATAGGCCAGGTATGCCATGACCCTGATGTCATAAAACCTGGGCCTACATAGGGCCTGAAGAAACTCACAATGACTTCAGTATCCCAGCCACTGACACTGGAACTTCACTGTGGGTCCGGCATCTCCCACACAGCAAAGTAAAATGCTTAAACATGCCCAAATTGAACATGATTTAAAGTTCCGAGCAAGAAACAAGACAAAAGCTGAGGACGAGATACAAGCCTGGAAATGTATGGATGATACTTAAGGGGCATAGTTAGGTGATTGTGGCACAGAGCAGTGCAGCAAGTCACCTTGCTGGGCTCAGCTACAGAGAAAGGGCACTGCAATTAAAAGAATATGGCACATTCCTACCTTTTTTTCATGCTCTGATGCCGTTTTAGCAGCCTATCTCCAAAAAAAGCATTTTGCACCATGGTGCAAATGTGCTCCATTGTAAGGAAAATAGTTATTGTACAGGAAGGGCCACCTTCCTACACAAAAAAAAATCCCCTGCGGCATTTTTCTTTTCTGTGTGAAAGAGGGAAAAAACAAGGAGAAATACAAATATTTCTCTTAATTGTGCCTCACGGGGAGGGTTTGCAGTTTTGGGGCATTCTGGGAAAGTGTCAGAATCCATGGGTTTTGGTTGGGACCTCCTATGCAACACCCATGGTATACCTCCCTGGGGCATACTAATGCAATGCAGCAATTTGCGCTGCATTGCAATACTCCTGATTTATGAAGCCACTCAGGGCCACGCAAGGTGGCCTTGCATGGCTTCATTACTCCCATTTTGAGTTGTGTCGCACATGCACCATGTTGCATGGTGCAAGTACGATGCAACTGGGCTCATAAATATGGCCCTAAAAGTATATGTCACCAGCAACACCTCTCAGTGTGCTTAATGTGTTAAAAAAAAGTGCAGGGGTGGAGTAGTGCAATTTAGACTCCATCCATTTTACATTATCATTGTGCAATTTCACATTTATGTTGGACATTATGTTAAATGTGTGCCTTAATAATATTAACATGTATGAAACATTTAAATGCATTCATGAAATGTAACTATTGAGAAATTGAAGCTTTCTAAACGTGCACAATAATGTTAATTTACATTGCTTTCATGTATTCATTACTCATGTTTAAGTTTACACTTTAAGTTGTATTTGAAGAAGTAACATGCATATCTTTTGTTCATGTTCTGCAGTTATTTTGAAAATTATATGTGTGCATGTGTAAGCATATATTCACAATGCACATTAAAATGTTTAGGTAAAGTTAACCTGACTAAAGGCCTCTTTCTTTTGCAGGTACGTTCTAATGATTTCATTTGCTAGAGAAAGGAGTATTGTTGTATGTATTAGTTTATTGATAGTAAGGCCTGGAAAGAGAAATCTTGGTATGAAACGTGAAGACCTAATGAGCAAATGAAGCCTGCTATTTATCGTTTATCAGGAACGGAGGATGGTCAAGGTTGCAGTAACTGTCCAAGTTCTGTGGGATGGGAAATTCAGATGATGTTGCAAATGCATGCCATGAAAAGTGAATTGATTGATTCCTGGTGGGGTGGGAAGAGGTATGATTGTTGCTGAAGGTTCTGTTTGTTTGTTCACTCCATCAGAAGTTAGAGCAGATTCCCTTAGACTTTGAGGGGGACAGACCTCTCTGCTTCTTTTATTCTTGCCAGTGTGAAGCTTCATGCTAACCTTATTGTATTCCAAATGGGCTTCATGAAATTTTTATAGTTTTATTGTGACTAACTCCCCTGGCCAGTCAACTTAAAAATATCCATTTTAGGAGAGATTGTAAATCACCCACCTGCGCTATCAGATGGTAGCAGAAGATGGTTTAGTTACTGAGACCGAGGAAGTTACTGTATCCATCTGAGAGCCCAGTCTTGCCCAAGCCTATCCGTGAACCCAAAGCCCATGTCCCGATTTGGAGGAGCAGCAGTGTTCCAGAAATTTTGAATGAAGTTGTAACAGCTGAGGAGTGAGTATCAATAGGATCGCAAGTTGCAATTGCTTATGTATATCTTGCTGTGTTTTGATGAGATTGCATGATGTGATGAAGTAATATTTTCAATTGTTGTGAAGATGTGGAAGCGCTTAAGGCAAGGAAGTTGAAGTGGTCATTGGGCTGGACATAGCCTAAGACCCCAGGATAGTAATAAGTTATCAGTGTACAAAACACTGTGTTGTAATTGTCCGCTAAGTTTGGTGGTGTTAGTCATTAGGTACCATCGGCTGCACAATTGAGATAGGGACAGATACCTTTTTGTGAGAGTAAGTTCTGGTTGGTGTGGTGGATCCTTTTACGCAGGGGTGAAGCTACACTAATCCAGATGATTCTCACTGATCGAGGTTTCACTCGAGTGTGAGTCAGAGTAAAACGGAAACTGTCAATTCAAACCATTTCTTGTGTGATTGAATAGTATTGATTTTTTATTTAAGCAGATATAGTTTGTTGAATTTGCTTGGCATTGCTGATGTGCTTGTATTGCAACATTGGCAAGGAATTGTAAAGAAGGGTGAGTCGCTGCAAGGAGTGAGAAGGACGTCACAGTGTGCTGCTCTGAGATTGGCCAGTTGGTGTTAGTGATGCACTGTTATTGGTTGCATCACTAACACCAATAAAGAGTTAAAGAGTGCTGAGCTGTTATTGGTTGTTCACAATGGATGAAAATTGCAAACAAAAACAATTCATTCCTTGTTTGAAATTGTATTCTATTTGTGATTATTGATATTATTGTTGAAAAATGAAATTCTTTAAGGCTATACAAAATCTGATTAGGGGAGCTGTGAGAATACCTGTTTGAGGGGGGAAGAGGCACCACCCAAAGACAGGCCAAGTCATTATATGACCATAAATGTGAGCCTTCACACATGTATTTTGGCTGAGTCAATGGCGTAAGACCACAGAGAAAGAAGGTGCATTGAAGTTTTGATGCTACAACACATTTAATTTGAGAATCATTAAACACTTGAGACGGGCATTGTACAAAAATAAAGACACCTTCTAGACCAGCACAGTTCGAAGCACTTAATGCTTGGGAGCACACAGCTCATATTAGGCAAAGGGAAAATTAGGGAAGCGCCTGAAAGGCAGTATGTAGCTGTGCTGAGTGTAGATGGGATGCAGAACAACGGCAGTGGAGAACTGATATAGTAGAGGGAACCAGACTGTACCCTGCATTGCTGAGTGAAGAACCTGAGAAAAAGAAAGAAAAGAAAGGGAAGAAGGAAAGGACAGGAAATCCAGAAAATTCAGGCAAAGACAGTGATAGTGATTCTAGCAAGGATTTCATAGGTGCGTTGTTATGAGTGCGTTCACCACCATATAATGTGTCCCAAACCGAGGAAATGGATGGTGCAGTTGCCTTTCAAAACTTTGTATTAGCAACGCACAAGTAAATATGAGTCAGAACCTGGTGGGAGAGGGTTCAGGGATAAGTGCCCCTGTTAACTCCACTGTTCCCAGTGCCCCAGATGTAATAGCTGTTCCAGGCACTCTTGGTTCCCACAGTTCATTTGTTTAACCCAGAGTCGGCAGGAACCAAAACACTTAATTTGATAGCCCCTACTGGAGTAGATATATCAGCTAATGCTCCTGTGGTCCCAGGAATAGGAGGAGCTCGACTCAGGTGAATACCCCTATGTTACCTCTACAGCATCAACCATGAATCAGATAAAATTTACTCCTATACGAGAACCCACTCAAAGATAGCAAAATTCTAACATATCTATTTGGAATTCCACCCAGTATGTCATCAACAGTAGTCGCAGAGAAAAGATAGTGTCTAATACCTCTGCAGTACAGAATGGTACTAATTCCAGAGAACTAGATAATTCAATTACATTTTTCAATTGGTTCCCAAGAGAAAGTGACGGTTCAGGATTAGGCAGATAAATAATTCCACCCCTGTGAGGTAAAATGCAGTGGATGTGGTCAGACTAAACTTAGAACTGGATGAGTGGATGCAAGGAAATCTTGGGCTAGATGTACAAAACGTTTTGCACGTCGCAAACAGCGAATGTCGCTGTTTGCGACGTGCAAAAAGCACATTGCGATGCCCAATCCCCGTTTTGCGAGTCGGTAACCTGGTTACTGATTTGCAAAAGGCACTGCGAGTCGCAATTAGGAAGGGGCGTTCCCCTTCCAAATTGCGAGTCGCAGCGCAATGTTGTAATGTTTTGTGAACGTGGTCGCAAAACAATCGCAGTTACCACAAGTGTCACACTGGTGGTAAGCCATTCGCAAAAGGAACCCCTTCCCCTATGTGAATGGCATGGACATTTTTTTTTCCTATGGACCACTGCCTGCTCTGAAAAATTGAAACGGAAATGTAATGCATCTTGTTTTCCTTTAAACTGCTTTATTTAAAAGCAGTCACAGACATGGTGGTCTGCTGTCTCCAGCAGGCCACCATCCCTGTGAGTGCGGCAAGTCTCAAGGGGTCGCAAATTGCGACCCACCTCATTAATATTAATGAGGTGGGCCTTTGCGACCCCCTTGCGAGTTGCAGATGGTGTCAGGGACATCATCCTACATTCTGAATTGCGACTCGCAATTCAGAATTTTAGTACATCTGGCCCCTTGTTCTTTCTCTATTGCAGCATGGGAACATCAGAAATGAAAATGCAAATTAAGGTATTATTTAATAGTATCCGAAAATGGAGTAAGCTAGATAAGTGAGAAAGCAGATGGGAAAAAAAAAGAGCAAAAGATAACAAATGGAGAACCGCCTCCGTCTTTAATGGACAGAGATGCCACATACAATTTTCCATTGAGGGAAGTGCCTGGTGAAGTTTATTCCATGTGCCTTGGAGTAGGAGTGATCTTGTGTCATTCACCAATGATTTCCCAATTTTGAGGGAATTACTTCCAATTTAAAAGTGCAATTCAGTAATTTCCTTTGTTTGACACGCTCAAGGGCTATGCTCCGATCAGTCACAGTGACAGTTAGAGGTAGACCAGAGTGTTCCATTTGTAGCAGGTGAGATGAATGGCCACCCCATATCATTCTTGATCGATACTGGTGCTACCCGCTCTACTGTTAGAACAGTGAAAGTTCCAAACCTGCCCCTCTTAGGAAAAATAATCCAAGTTGTAGGAGTTGTGAATAAGCAAATGACAAACCCCATAACAGAAGAAGTAGCTGTTAAAAAAGGGTCCTTTGAGGAGAATCACTAGTTTGCGGTGTGTGATTCGTGTCCTGTGAGCTCCTAGTTTATTGTGAAAACTAGTGTCCTAGTTTATTGTCCTAGTTTATTGTGAAAACTAAATTGCACTATCTATTGTACCCTGAAAGGAGTAGAATTCCAGACCCATGATGAAGATGTAGACTTTAAACTGAAGAGTCAAGGGCCAGAGGTTGAATTCTAACCCATAATGGCATCTGCAGATTTATCACTGGACCTTAAGGATACAGTGAAGCCTGAGGTCTGGGACTTTTCAGGAAAATATATTGGTCTCATAAAGAATGTTGAGCCTATTCACATACAAATAAAACTAAATGAACCTCACAGTATAAATTGACTCCTGAAATAACTGCTGGGATTACTCCAGGGACTGAGTCAATGATACAACAACGCATTTTGAAGGAGATAATGGGGAGTGCATGTAATTCACCCTTTATGGGCTTGCAGAAGCTTAGTGGTAAATACTGTATAGTGAAGGACCTGGGAAGATTTAATAGCATTGTTGTTCCTTGTTGTCCCCTGGTACTGAATACAGCTGTAATTTTTTTTCAAATGCCATGTGATGTTGTGTGGTTCACTGTCAGTGATTTGCGTCAGGCATTTTTCTCTGTTCCCTTGAATGAAGATAGCCAATACCTTTTTGCCTCCCGGTTCCAGATCTGTGTTTTGTCATGGTGCCGAATCCCACAAGGGTATAAGAAATTCCCTCAATCTTTAATCAGATCCTAAAAAAGAATATTGAAAGAATATTGAGGCTCTAATCATGGGCTGTAACTCTGTCCTAATTCAGTATAGTGACGACCTGTTAATTGCGTCTGATACTCAAGAAGCTTGTTGAACCACTTAGCTGAGAATGGACATAAAGGGGGTCATTACAACCTCAGCGGTCTTTTTACAAGACGAGGGACCGCCGTGCGGAAGACCGCCAGTAGTGGCGGTTTGCTGCTCGGCGTATTATGACTGTTGGCTGCTCTCCGTCCTTTTTCGGATGGAGAGCCGCCAACAGCCATACTGGCGGGCGGTGGGGAGGTGGAGGTTGCTCCACCGCCACGCCAACAGTGACGGTGTGGTGTCGGCGGAGCAGCCCCCATGGCTCCCGTCCCCTCCCGGAGGATCGACAGAACGGGTAAGTCAATCGTCTGTTAGGGGAGGGGGGTGGGGGGAAGTTGTGTGTTGTGTGGGTGCATGGGTGTGTGCGTCTGTGTATGTAGAGGGGTGTGTGAATGCGTGTATGCTTGCGGGTGTGTTGCGTGTTATGGGAATTGTTAGACTTTTCATCCTTGGCGTGGTCTCCCTTAACTATTTGCCTCTGTTCCCCAGGTTGTTGATGTGTGCTGGACTCTGATTTTGCTGTTTTTGTTACTCTGGGCACTTTACCGCTGCTAACCAGTGCTAAAGTGCAAGTGCTCCTGTTTAAAATGTGTACGTAATTGGTTCTCCATGATTGGCATATTTGTTTTACTGTTAAGTCCCTAGTAAAGTGCACTTGAGGTGCCCAGGGCCTGTAAATCAAATGTTACTAGTGGGCCTGCAGCACTGGTTGTGCCACCCACACAAGTAACCCTGTAACCATGTCTCAGAACGGTCACTGCAGTGTCTATGTGTGTATTTTTACACTGTAAATTCGACTTGGCAAGTGTACCCACTTGCCAGTCCTAAACCTTCCTTTTTCTTACATGTAAGGCACCCCTAAGGTAGGCCCTAGGTAGCCCCAAGGGCAGGGTGCAGTGTATGGATAAGGTAGGACATATAGAAATGTGGTTTATATGTCCTGACAGTGAAATACTGCCAACTTCGTTTTTCACTGTTGCAAGGCCTGTCGCTCTCATAGGATAATGTGGGGGCTACCTCTAAATATGATTAAAGTGTAGATTCCCCTAGAGAGTAGATGGACATGTGGAGTTTGGGGTCCCTGAACTCACAATTTAAAAATACATCTTTTAGTAAAGTTGATTTTAAGATTGTGCGTTTGAAAATGCCACTTTTAGAAAGTGAGCATTTTCTTGCTTAAACCATTCTGTGACTCTGCCTTGTTTGTGGATTCCCTGTCTGGGTCAGTTTGACAGTTGGGTTGTTTTTCACCTCGCACTAGACAGTGACACAAAGGGAGCTGGGGTGTAACCTGCATTTCCTGATTAGCCATCTCTGCTAGGGGGGAGGGGTGGAGTGGTCACTCTCATCTGAAAGGACTGTGCCTGCCTCTGACAATGCAGGCTCCAACCCCCTGGTGTCTGAGGCCTTGCCTGGGCAAGGCAGGATTTCACAAGTAGGTGTGAGTCCCCTTTGAAGAAAGGTGACTTCAAATACTAAAATGGGTATAAGAAGGACACCCAAATCTACAGACTTGAGAAACACTTCTGGAACCAAGAGGAACCTCTGCCTGGAGAAGAGCTGATAGCTGAGGAAGAAGTGCTACCCTGCCTGTGACTGTGCTTTGTGGAGCTTTCCTGCAGTGCTGCTTCTGCCAGAGTAAGAGGGCAAAGACTGGACTTTGTGTGCCTTCCATCTTGTGAAGAAATCTCCAAGGGCTTGAGTTAGAGCTTGCCTCCTGTTGTTTGAAGTCTCAGGGACAACAAAGACTTCTCTCTGCCAGCACCTGGAATCTCTGGAGAGACTCCTGCTCTGACAAGTGGTGCCCTATCCAGTCCCGGGGCCCTTGAAAGGAAAGCTGGTGTAAATCCAAGGAAATCGACTTCGGACGACTCCGGACCGACGCCGCTGCTGAATCCGGTAACACCTCCTGCACCCGATGCCGTGACCTTCGCTGGAATGCGATGCTCTTCACAGGCCCGATGCCGCAGCAGCCCCGCTGAAGTCCGCGACTCTGTGGAAATCGCCGCACCACGTCGTGACCGACGCCGCTCGAAGTGCACGGATTCCACGTTTCGCACAGACGCCGCGATCCCCGACTTCGCGCATCGGCTTGTTTTCACTCTTCACCAAAGGTACTGTACTTGGGGGTCTACACGACTCCGTGTCCGGCGCCGCTGGTGTCAGCTTGTTGGGAACGACTCCGTCACGACGCCGTGTTAACATCTCATCGAAGCATTTTTGTTTCTAAGCGCTATTTTTGAGTTTAATCTCTGAAAATTCATAACTTGACTTGTGTATGTCGGATCTTTGTCGTTTTGGTCTTGTTTTGTTTAGATAAATATTTCCTATTTTTCTAAACCGGTGTTGCGTCATTTTGTAGTGTTTTCATTAAGTTACTGTGTGTGTTGGTACAAATACTTTACACCTAGCGCTCTGAGGTTAAGCCTACTGCTCTGCCAAACTACCAAGGGGGTGAGCAGGGGTTAGCTATGGGTGATTCTCTTTTACCCTGACTAGAGTGAGGGTCCTTGCTTGAACAGGGGGTAACCTGACTGTCAACCAAAGACCCCATTTCTAACATTGGTGATCAGTGGTTGGAATTTGGACTTTTATTTGTACTTGACATACAGTTATTAAGTGTACACTACTGTTTGAGTTCAGACCACTACGTGACCACACACTACTAGTCTTGTGATTTTCGTTTTTTTTCTATTTGGACTGTTTTTGCTCTGCATTCATTTTTTTTCTCGCTGATTCCTTGATTGACTTTCTTTGGAACTTCATTTGGGAACTTGTTTTTCTGCCTTTGGAACTTTACACTTGTTTTTGAATCTTCATCATGTCCCATGCGATGCATCAGTTGGAGCTGACTTTGAACTTGAGAAATTGGAGAGTTATACCAAAGCTCAGTTGAAGCAGTTCTGTAAAAGTTTTGACTGTCCCATTAACAGCTCATTCAGAAAGGAGGAGCTGCAAAAGGCGCTGATGGCCTGGGTGACAGCCAAGAGCACTGAAGGGCACACAGAGGATGAGGGAGATGAGGAGGATGAGGAAGAGTGTTCAGTACACAATGGTATTGTGGGTGGGCCTGTTATGTCCAGGGAGAAGGTCTCCAGGGCAGGTAGCAGTGTCTCATCCAAGGGTCTGACACCTGAGGAGTTACAGGACAGACAGGCAGAAAGGGAGTACCAATTGGAGCAGAGGAGGCTAGCCCTTGAGGAGAGGGAGTTAGCAATGGCTCATGAGGTTAGCTTGAGAGAGATGGATCATAGAAGCCAGTCCAGAGATGGTGGCAGCAATCCTACAGTGCAGCCTGAGAGAAGGGTACACATCCCAAAAGACCTTGTGAGGGATTATAAGAGGGAGGATGATATCTACTTGTGGTTCAAGGGTTATGAGTCAGCTCTCCACATGAACCTGGTCTCTGAAGCTCATTGGGGGGCAGCCCTGTGGAAGCATTTTGAGGCAGAGGGGAGGGACACACTGACAGTCTTAGGGGATGCTCAGGATCTCACCTACCCTGTGATAAAGGAGGCCTTACTCACCAGGTATGGTCTCACCCCTGAGCAGTACAAGGAGAAGTTTAGATCCTACAAGAGAAAGGAATCCCAAACATGGTTGTAATGTGTTGATTCTTTTTGCAGGTCACTGGATGGTTGGGTGAAGGGCAGTAAGGTAAACACGTATGAGGGGCTTTACAATTTAATTGCTTGGGAGCACTTGTACAGTTTATGTTTTCCAGAGCAGCGCCAGCACCTCATTGACAGCAAGCTGACTGACCCCAGGAAGCTTGCACAGGAAGCGGACCGCTGGGAGAGCACCAGGCTCCAAAAGAGGTATGGGGGAGACCACGCCAAGGGTGGGCAGGGTCCCTCTCAGAAGAAAGGGGGGGTAAGGGCAAACAGGGGGAGTTCCCTAAAGGGCCCCAAATTGATTCCAAGGGTAAGGATTCCCAACCCCCCAGTGAAAAGAAGCCATGGTTGTCCAAAGGGAAGCCAGTGGCAGGTGGTCCCCCACGTAAGTGTTATGCATGTGACCAGGTGGGTCATGTGTGGGGGGACCCCAAATGCCCCAAAAGTACACCGGCACCCACTGGGGCACCGTCCCAGGGTTTAGCCAGTGTAGCGCTTGGGGAGGAGTTGGTTTCAGGTGGGTGGGAACCAGCAGAAATGACCCTTGTCTCACTAGGGGACAGTGAGATGGTCCAGAGAAACCTAGTGCCTGATAACACTAAGAA
Source organism: Pleurodeles waltl (assembly GCF_031143425.1). Classification (NCBI taxonomy): domain Eukaryota; kingdom Metazoa; phylum Chordata; class Amphibia; order Caudata; family Salamandridae; genus Pleurodeles; species Pleurodeles waltl. Next base: position 397,269,189 of record NC_090440.1, on the reverse strand, counting down.
GTACAGGCAATGGGTGACCATCAATGGACAGAGGGTGGAGGCTCTGAGAGACACAAGAGCCAGTGTGACTACAGTGAGGAGTCACCTGGTGCCTGAAGAGCAGATTGATCCACGGGTACTTCACCAAGTAGTTGTGGTAGACAACTCTGAGCGCCTCTGCAGAGTGGCGCAGGTTCCCTTTGAATGGGGGGGGTCTCAGGTTCCTGGAAAGTAGCTGTGAGTCCAACCATGCCTGTTGATTGTTTGCTAGGTAACGATCTGGAGGATTCCCCTTGGAAGGAGGTGGAACACAGGTCTCACTTGGAGATGTTGGGTCTGCCTCGGTGGGTATGCGTATCCACCCGGTCTATGGCAGCCAATCAGGGTAGTCAAGAGCCCCTGGAGCCTGAAACAGTGTCCCAGGGGACCGCCAAGAAGAGGAAGGGCAGGGGGCACAGGAAACCGGCCCCCGAGGTTCCCACGGTCCGGGAGGGGGCAGAGCCTGAGGGTGACGCCCCGGAACCTACAGGGGAGCAGGTAGCTGAACTGGGGAAGGTCCCTGAGCTGTCACAGTGGCAGCAGGAAGGGGGACCCACCAGGGAAGCATTCTGCACAGCGCAGAAGGAGTGCCCTACTCTTGAGGGGCTGTGGCAGCAGGCTGCAGCCCAGGCGGCTGGCGAGGCGCCAGGTACTCACCTGATATATTGGGAGGATGGCCTCCTGTATAGTGAGCCTAAGGTTCCTGAGCCTGGGTCAGCTCGTATGCTGGTGGTACCCCAGTGCTTCAGGGCCTTCCTACTGGGTTTGGCTCATGATGTGCCTTTGGCAGGACATCTAGGGCAGGACAAGACCTATAAGAGGCTTGTCTCCCACTTTTACTGGCCCTTGATGCACAAGCAGTCAGCTGCTTATTGTAGGTCTTGTCAGACTTGTCAGGCAAGTGGCAAGAGTGGGGGGAAATGCAAAGCTCCCCTCCAACCTTTACCTGTAGTCAGTACTCCCTTTGAAAGGGTAGGAATTCACATTGTGGGGCCTCTGGATCCCAAGACAGCCATGGGCAACAGGTTCATCCTGGTCTTGGTGGACCATGCCACACGGTACCCAGAAGCCATTCCTCTAAGGACGGTCACTGCCCCCGTGGTGGGATGTGCCTTGATGGGAGTTTTTACCCGCATGGGGTTCCCCAAGGAAGTGGTATCTGATGGAGGTACAAACTTCATATCCACTTATATGAAGTCTCTGTGGAAGGTGTGTGGGGTAGCCTACAAGTTCACCACCCCTTACCACCCCCAAAGTCATGGTCTGGTTGAGAGATTCAACCGCACCTTGAAAGGCATGATTCAGGGCCTGTCAGAGCCCTTGAGGCGTAAGTGGGATGTCCTCTTGCCATGCCTTCTGTTCGCTTACAGGGAGGTGCCTCAAAAGGGACTTGGCTTTAGCCCCTTTGAGATCATCTATGGCCACCCTGTGAGGGGACCGCTCAGTCTGGTGAAGGAGGCTTTGGAGAAAGCTCCTAGTAAACCACCCCAGGATGTATTTAGCTACATGCTGGCACTAAGAAACCAGACTGCCCGCTTCAGGAGTCTCGCTCAGGAGAACCTGGAAGCAAGCCAGGAGGATATGAAACGGTGGTACGATCAGAATGCCACTCTGGTTGAGTTTCAGCCTGGACAAAAAGTGTGGGTCATGGCACCAGTGGAGCCTAGGGCTCTCCAAGATAAGTGGACTGGGCCTTTTGAGGTGGTGGAAAGAAAGAGCGAGGTCACCTATCTGGTAGACTTGCAATCCCCCAGGAACCCTTTGAGGGTCCTACATGTCAACCGCCTCAAACCACACTTTGAGCGAACTGAGCTATCCATGCTCCTAGCGACAGATGATGGGGTGAAGGAAGAGAGTGAGCCTCTTCATGACCTCCTGTCTGCAGGAAAAAAAGATGGGTCTGTGGAGGGAGTGATCCTCTCCCCCTCCCTGACTGAGGAACAGCAGAAGGACTGTCACCACGTGTTGGGACAGTTCGCCACGCTGTTTTCCCTGATCCCAGGAGTCACACACCTGTGCACACATGATGTGGACACTGGGGACAGTACACCTGTTAAACATAAGGTTTACAGGGTGACTGACAGGGTCAGGGCTTGCATTAAGGAGGAAGTCTCCAAGATGTTAACCCTATGGGTCATTGAGCACTCCAGCAGTCTTTGGGCCAGCCCACTGGTATTGGTCCCAAAGGCTGCTGCTCCTGGTGCCACTCCAGAACTTAGGTTCTGTGTGGACTACCGGGGTCTCAATGCAGTCAGCAAGACTGACGCACACCCCATCCCCCAAGCTGATGAGCTCATTGGTCGGTTAGGAGCTGCCAAGTACCTCAGTACGTTTGATTTAACATCTGAGTACTGGAAGATTGCCTTAACTGAGGGGGCAAAGGAGAGGTCAGCATTCTCTACCCCAGATGGGCACTTCCACTTCAATGTGATGCCCTTTGGGATGAAGAATGCCCCGGCCACCTTTCAGAGGTTGTTCAACCAGGTGTTGGCAGGACTGGATGAGTTCAGTGCCGCCTACCTGGATGACATTGCTGTGTTTAGTTCCACATGGGAGGAACACCTGCAACACCTCTGGAGAGTGTTAGAGGCCCTGCAGAAGGCAGGCCTCACTATTAAGGCGAGCAAGTGCCAAATAGGGCAGGGTTCTGTGGTGTACTTAAGACACCAGGTGGGGAGTGGCCAGGTGGCACCCCTACAGCCTAAGATTGACACGATTCTGGCTTGGGAGCCTCCCAAGACCCAGACTGAAGTGAGAGCCTTTTTAGGTCTCACAGGATATTACCGGAGGTTTGTTAAGGGATATGGTACCATTGTTACCCCCTTAACTGAGTTGACTTCTAAGAAGCAACCCAAGAAAGTGATCTGGACAGAGGCTTGCCAGAACGCTTTTGATGCCCTGAAGGCTGCCATGTGCACAGCACCTGTGTTGCAGGCACCTGACTACTCCAAGGAGTTTGTTGTGCAAACAGACGCCTCAGAGCATGGTATTGGAGCAGTACTCTCACAGCTTAATGAAGAGGGCCTAGATCAACCCATAGCCTTCATTAGCAGGAGGTTACTACCCAGGGAACGTAGGTGGAGTGCCATAGAACATGAAGCGTTTGCTGTGGTCTGGGCACTGAAGAAGCTAAGACCCTACTTGTTTGGGACTCACTTCCGAGTTCAGACCGACCACAGGCCCCTCAGATGGTTAATGCAGATGAGGGGTGAGAATCCAAAACTGTTGAGGTGGTCCATTTCCCTACAGGGGATGGACTTTACGGTGGAACATCGTCCTGGTACAGAGCATGCCAATGCTGATGGTCTGTCCAGCTGCTTCCGCCTTAGTGATGAGAACTCCCATGAGGTTGGGTAGTTGCTCCCCACTTTTAGCTGGGGGGGACACGTGTTAGACTTTTCATCCTTGGCGTGGTCTCCCTTAACTTTTTGCCTCTGTTCCCCAGGTTGTTGATGTGTGCTGGACTCTGATTTTACTGTTTTTGTTACTCTGGGCACTTTACCGCTGCTAACCAGTGCTAAAGTGCAAGTGCTCCTGTTTAAAATGTGTACGTAATTGGTTCTCCATGATTGGCATATTTGTTTTACTGTTAAGTCCCTAGTAAAGTGCACTAGAGATGCCCAGGGCCTGTAAATCAAATGTTACTAGTGGGCCTGCAGCACTGGTTGTGCCACCCACACAAGTAACCCTGTAATCATGTCTCAGGTCACTGCAGTGTCTATGTGCTTATTTTTACACTGTAAATTCGACTTGGCAAGTGTACCCACTTGCCAGTCCTAAACCTTCCCTTTTCTTACATGTAAGGCACCCCTGAGGTAGGCCCTGGGTAGCCCCAAGGGCAGGGTGCAGTGTATGGATAAGGTAGGACATATAGTAATGTGGTTTAAATGTCCTGACAGTGAAATACTGCCAACTTCGTTTTTCACTGTTGCAAGGCCTGTCTCTCTCATAGGATAATATGGGGGCTACCTTTAAATATGATTAAAGTGTAGATTCCCCTAGAGAGTAGATGGACATGTAGAGTTTGGGGTCCCTGAACTCACAATTTAAAAATACATCTTTTAGTAAAGTTGATTTTAAGATTGTGCGTTTGAAAATGCCACTTTTAGAAAGTGAGCATTTTCTTGCTTAAACCATTCTGTGACTCTGCCTTGTTTGTGGATTCCCTGTCTGGGTCAGTTTGACAGTTTGGTTGTTTTTCACCTCGCACTAGACAGTGACACAAAGGGAGCTGGGGTGTAACCTGCATTTCCTGATTAGCCATCTCTGCAAGGAGGGAGGGGTGGAGTGGTCACTCTCATCTGAAAGGACTGTGCCTGCCTCTGACAATGCAGGCTCCAACCCCCTGGTGTCTGAGGCCTTGCCTGGGCAAGGCAGGATTTCACAAGTAGGTGTGAGTCCCCTTTGAAGAAAGGTGACTTCAAAGACTAAAATGGGTATAAGAAGGACACCCACATCTACAGACTTGAGAAACACTTCTGGAACCAAGAGGAACCTCTGCCTGGAGAAGAGCTGATAGCTGAGGAAGAAGTGCTGCCCTGCCTGTGACTGTGAGGAACCAGGAAAGATTTGACCCCCACCCGGGGTCTCCTTCCCAGCGGTGGAGGGACACCCTTTATGTCCTCAGGGTCAATTCAGCAGAGAGTTCACAAATCAGATGGAGTCACCAACTGGAGGAATAAAGAGAAGTTTATTACATGGATTATAGCTCGAGCTAATACAGAGTCCCAGGACAGTCAAGTGACTATCCTACGGAGGCTGCCCCTTCACTCTGGGGCACCCAACCTTATATACACACAAAACTGCTTAGTCAGAGGACAACTCCACCCCTATCGTATTCAAGGTCCTCTGCGGTCTTCAGAATATTTCAGGGATACACGTGTGGTGGGAGAAGGTACTGATGCAGCTGGCAGGAGGTGACAATGACCTGTACAAACTTATTCTGGCAGTTACTGATTAAGCACGACAATTCTCTGAACTGTAATTGGAAAAAGTAATATGGCAGCGATAAGCAGATTGCAGCCCAAGGCTGCGAGCACAAGGTCAATCATCAAAGTTCAGGAGGTTTGTCGAGCACATGGCAACATAATAAAGATAAAGAGATGCCTAGCAGCAATGGTGTATGATTAACCTTATGTACATTTTCTCAACTGTGCTTTGTGGAGCTTTCCTGCAGTGCTGCTTCTGCCAGAGTAAGAGGGCAAAGACTGGACTTCCATCTTGTGAAGATATCTCCAAGGGCTTAAGTTAGAGCTTGCCTCCTGTTGTTTGAAATCTCAGGGACAACAAAGACTTCTCTCTGCCAGCACCTGGAATCTCTGGAGAGACTCCTGCTCTGACAAGTGGTGCCCTATCCAGTCCCGGGGCCCTTGAAAGGAAAGCTGGTGGAAATCCAAGGAAATCGACTTCGGACGACTCCGGACCGACGCCGCTGCTGAATCCGGTAACGCCGCATGCACCCGACGCCGTGACCTTTGCTGGAACGCGACGCTCTTCGCAGGCCCGACGCCGCAGCAGCCCCGCTGAAGTCCGTGCCTCCGTGGAAGTCGCCGCACCACGTCGTGACCGGCGCCTCCCAAAGTGCACGGATTCAACGTTTTGCACAGACGCCGTGATCGCCGACTTCGCGCATCGGCTTATTTTCACTCTTCACCAAAGGTACTGTACTTGGGGGTCTACACGACTCCGTGTCCGGTGCCGCTGGTGTCGGTTTGTTGAGAACGACTCCGTCACGACGCCGTGTTAAGATCTCATCGAAGCATTTTTGTTTCTAAGCGCTATTTTTGAGTTTAATCTCTAAAAATTCATAACTTGACTTGTGTATGTCGGATTTTTGTCGTTTTGGTCTTGTTTTGTTTAGATAAATATTTCCTATTTTTCTAAACCAGTGTTGTGTCATTTTGTAGTGTTTTCATTAAGTTACTGTGTGTGTTGGTACAAATACTTTACACGTAGCGCTCTGAGGTTAAGCCTACTGCTCTGCCAAGCTACCAATGGGGTAAGCAGGGGTTAGCTGAGGGTGATTCTCTTTTACCCTGACTAGAGTGAGGGTCCTTGCTTGAACAGGGGGTAACCTGACTGTCAACCAAAGACCCCATTTCTAACAGGAATGAGTGCGTGTATGTCTGTATGTATGGATGTGTGCGTGTATGTCTATATATGGGTGTGCGGGGAGACCCCTATCAGTGCCAGGGAAGGAATTCCCTGGCACTGATAGTGCTTACCGCCATGGATTTCATGGCGGTTCCTACCGCTGGAAATCCACGGCAGTAAGCCGGGTCAAAATACCGACAGCGGTATTGTGACGGCCGCTGGGCTGGAGACCCAGGTCTCCAGCCCGGCAGGCGGAACGGAAAAGCGGCGGATGACCATGGCGGTAACCGCCATGGTCACAATACTAAAAAAAAGACCGCCAGCCTGTTGGCGGTCTTACCGCCGCTTCTCCGCCTTCCGCCAGGGTCTTAATGACCCCCAAAGTATCTCCAAGTAAGTTACAGTATTGTCAGAAGGAAGTTTTGTGTCTCAGACATCACATTGAGAAAGGAGCTAGGAAGGTGTCACAAGAAAGAATCTTGGAGATTCTTAAATTGAATCCGCCAACCACCCACAGAGAAATCAGGATGTTTTTTGGAATGGTGGACTACTGTCACCAGTGGATACAAACTTTTACCTAGTGGCCAAGCCTTTACAAAGGCTGACATTCAAGGATGTGCTTGATCCAATACCAATGGCATAATGACTGCTTGATTGCCTTCCTAGACCTGATAGAAAGTCTCTGTCATGCCCTGGCACTAGGACTGCCTGATTATAATAAAGCTTTCACTCTTTCCTGCAGTGAGAGGGTGGGCTGAGCTCTCTCAGTACTTTCCCCGATGCATGGAAGTGCAAGGCGACCTGTGGCTTACTTTTCTGCTACTCTTGATTCTTTAGGCAGAGCACTGCCTGGGTGCCTTAAAACAATGTCTGCAGCTGGTGTCAGCTTAGTATTGTGATGGGACATCCTCTAACTGTTCTTGTGCCACATTTGGTTGAGATTTTGTTGACACAGCCCCACACACAGCATTTGACAAATAGATGGTTGGCAAAATACGAACAGAATATACTGGCTGCAGAAAACATGACCCTTAAGAGATGTGGTACTTTGAATCCTGCCACCTTAGTGCCTGTCCCGGAGAATGAAAATGATGAGGGGAAGGTGGTGTATGATTGTCTTGATATCAGTGAACTATGCATCAAGCCGAGACCAAATATACAAGATGAGCCACTAGTAGAATTTGATAACAAACTGTTTGTGGATGGGTCACGTTTAAGAGACAACGAAGGAAACTTGAGAGCTGCATATGCAGTTTGTACACTTTCAGGGGTAGTTGTAGCCTCCTAGCTTTGAGAGGTGTTCTCTTCACAAGTGGCTGAACTGATATCTCTTTCCGGAACTTGCTATGCCTCTGAACATCTCAGAGTGACTATATCTACAGATAGTCAGTATGCCTTTGGTGTCGTTCATGACTTCTGACAGTTATGGTCACAAAGAGAATGTATGACATCATTTGAATCACCAGTCCACAATGGGGTATATGTCATGCAATTGCTTGAAACACTATAATTGCCTGCAAAAATTGCAGTTGTGAAGTGCCCTGCCTACCACACTGGTGATAATTATGTGACAGTAGGCTACCATTATGCTGATGAAGTTGCACGATACTGTGCTCATGGGTCATGAAGACAAGAAAGATAGAGATTAAGATTGCCTACGGAATGAGGACTGAGTAGGTGTCCAGGAGGATGCTGAGGATTCTTGCCTCAGTAATAGCGAAAGTGAACAACCTGTACTCATGAGATCAAAACAAGCCATAGTACTATGTCAGAGGTACACATCCCCTGAATGGACATATTTTGTTAATAACTATTTTGAAACAGAAATCTGTGATTTGGGGGACAAGAGTGAGATCCCAGTTGAGCCTCTGTGAACCACAGTTGCAACCTGAACTGAGTTTGAACTTGCGCTCTCATTGAACAAACTGATTTGAAATACTATTGACATGTTCATCTGAACTGAACTTTAATTTGTAGATAATAAAAAGGACATTGTATAAAAAGAATTTAGAAGGTTCCCCAGGCCTGAGGTAGCACAAGGAACATAGGCTCTTATTAAAACCCTGGCGGTCGGTGTTAAAGCGGCGGTAATACCGCCAACAGGCCGGCGGAAAAAGAATTGGAATCACGACCATGGCGGAAACCGCCAACATAGACAGCCACTTTAACACTCCGACGCCACGGTGGTACAAACAAACACTGCAGCGGTAACCGCCAACAGACAGGAGGAGGACAAAATACCACTCACTGTATTTCAAGACGCATATCCACCACCTTTTCCGGGGCGGAACCAATGCGATCAAAAGCACGGCAAAAACAGTACACAGAAGGGAAAACACTCACCTCTCGACACCCAACGAGGAACCAGTACGCCATGGAGCCCGAGTTACAGGTCCTGCCCATGTTGGTGTATCTTCTCATCTACCAGGAGTACGAACAGCGGCGGCGACAATCACGGTGAGTACTGCACCTACAACACAGGGGGGGGGAGGAAGTGACACACACATGCAACACGCAATACCCCCACTCCCACCCCCACCTACAACAACATACACACAAATACATGCATCAACATTACATATACACCCCCCCCCCACCACCTGGAAGAATGCAAGGACAAAAGGAAATGATTGTAACCAGTGTAATCATGAAAAATCAAATAGTCAAAATTTAAAATTCAGTATATACAAATATGTACACCAACTACACAAGTCCGGATAGTGTACCAATCATTGTCCGTGGACCAGTGGGCCCAAAATGCATGGGCCAAGCCCACACTAGATACCTGACTGGAAACAGAGAGAACACTGCTGGGGCATCAGATCAAAAATATACAGGCACCTCAGGGGGAGGGGGAGGTGGGCACCTCAGCCTGATGAACGCACAACGCCACTGCTCCACGAGGGGGCTCCATGCTACTGATTGGTCCTGGGGAGTGCAAAGCCACAGTCTCTCAAGTCTCTCAAGTGGGTGGTTTTCCCACTGCTTTATCCTGGGGAGTTCAAAGCCACAATCTCTCAGGTCTCTCCAGTGGGTGGTTTGCCCACTGCATTATCCTGGGGAGTGCAAAGCAACAGTCTCTCAAGTCTTTCCAGTGGATGGTTTGCCCACTGCATTATCCTGGGGAGTGCAAAGCCACAGTCTCTCAAGTGGATGTCATTCTCCACTGGTTCTGGAGGGGGCCTTGTGCCCTGAGTGCTTCATCCTGCCAAGGACTCAGGTGGTGGATGTCATTCTCCACTGGTTCTAGAGGGGGATTAGTGCCCAGAGTGCTTCATCCTGCCAGGGACTGAGGTAGTGGATGTCATTCTCCACTGGTTCTGGAGGGGGCTTAGTGGCCAGAGTGCTTCATCCTGCCAATGACACAGGTAGTGGATGTCATTCTCCACTGGTTCTGGAGGGGGCATGGTGCCCAGAGTGCTTCATCCTGCCAAGGACTCAGGCAGTGGATGTATTCCTCCACTGGTTCTGGAGGGGGTATAGTGCCCAGAGTGCTTCATCCTGCCAAGGACTGAGGTTGTGGATGTCATTCTCCGCTGGTTCTGGAGGGGGCATGGTGCCCAGAGTGCTCCACGTGCAGTGTGGCCGGTACAATTACTTCACCTGGGTGTGCGTGCCACGAGATTGGCGAGGTACAGGTAGCATGATACGCCATGAAGGCAGCGACATACCCCACACTGCTGTGGCTTCGCCTTCCACTTGCAGCTGCAAACAGTGATGGAAGTCATGCCTCATGGAAGCTGCCCAGGGTCCAGTAACTCTCCTCCAGCCTCGGACAACTGACCACTGGGGATGGTAGCCATGTCAGCGGTGGTGCCACTGTCCGAGTACGTCACGGGGCCGGCGGCGGTGCTTGCGGCGGTGTCTGTGGCGGCGGTGCTGGCGGCGGTGCATGGGTCAGCACCTGCTGAGGGACACAGCAGGATGTCTCCTGCAGCCTCAGATGGCTGCCCACTGGGGAAGAGGCTGGGGACTGTCGCTGAGGCTGTAGACATGCCGGTGGCAGTGCAGGTGGCGGCTGTGGTGGCGGGGCAGCTAGCAGTGTTCGCCGTCGTACAGTTTGGTGTGGTCGTGGACAGAAGGTGTGACACTGGTCCCTCAGTCGGTGCCACCATGGTCTCTCCTGACCTGCTCTTCTGCTTTTGGCCCTTCCCCACCTTTGATGGTGCTGCAGTTGTCTTGCCACTATCCCCTTTTGTTTTTGCTGAGCCCTTGGTGGCTGGTACTTTCGGCTTCTCTCTCCAGGATGTGGGCACCTTTTTCACCTTGGCAGGTGGCGGAATGTCCTTGCCCTCGCTACGTGGCACATTGGCAGCCCTCGATGACCCCACAGTTGCTGGCACCACTGTGCGTGGGGATTTGGTGGCTGAGGTGCTGGGCTGGGACCTGGAAAGCCTGGCCCTAGTGGAAGGACGTGGGGGGGGAGGTCAAGGGAAGAGGTCAAGGGTTTCCAGGAAACGTTTTTTAGACACACTGGGATGGGAAGATGGAGAGGGTTTGGGAGTGGAGGAAGAGGTAGTGGTTGTAGGAGGTGTACGTCTGCTGAATTTGAGTGAAGGTGCATAGGCGGGAGGCTGTTGTGAGGTGGATGGCTGTTGGGTGGTTGTGTGCCTGCGCTTGTGTACTTTGGGTGGAGGGCTCACAGACACACTGGGAGAGGACACAGGGGATGTGTGAATGGTAGTGGAGGTGGGGATTGCACGTGAGCGGTGGTGGGTATGGGCGTGCTGGTGATGGAGGTAGTGGCTGAGGATGTAGTGCATGCAGGTATGAGTGGAGACGAGACAGGGAGGGAGGAGGAGGAAACAGTGGAGGCAGTGAATGTTGGTGTGTCTGCATGGGGATGGTGCTTGTGTGGTGCTTTTGTTTGCCTGAGCCACTCTTGTGTGTTGATGTGTGTGCATGCAGGTATGATGGTGTGCTTGGGATAGGCTGAGGTACAGGAGATTGGGTCTGGGTGGAGGAAGTTGGAGGGGGGAGGCTGGACACAGGGACAATGGCTGCCATCAGTGCTGGGGCCAGAGCCTGAAATGCTCTCTGTTGGGCCGCCTGCCCAGAATGAATGCCCTCCAGGTATGCATTTGTTTGTTGCAAATGCCTCTCAACACCCTGGATGGCATTCAAAATTGTAGATTGCCCAACAGTGAGGGATCTCAAGAGGTCAATAGCCTCCTCACTGAGGCAGCAGGGCTGACTGGAGCAGGGCCTGAGGTGCCTGGGGCGAAGGAGATGCCCACCCTCCTGGGTGAGGGGGCACGGGACACACGCTGAGGGGCTGCTGGGAGGGTGGTGCTGGTAGGGGGGTGGCGCCTGTGCTTGTTGATGCGGTGGGCACAGAGGTGCCCACCACCGCAAGGGAGCTCCCATCAGAGGAGGAGTTGCTGTCACTGGTGTCTGCTCCTGTCCCCGCCGTGGAGCTCCCCTCGCCCTCCGTCCCACTGGTGGCTTGAGACTCCATTGCTTCACCCTCCAGGGCCAAGTGTGTTGTAGCTCCCTCCTGCTCCGGTGCCAATGCTCCTCCGCCTGATGATGCTATTGCACACAAGAACAGGGAGACCACAATAAGGGGGGGGAAAGACAAAAGAAAAACATGTTCAGTGCATGCAACACCACTACCGCGGACACAACACACATGGAGCAGCCCTCTGCACTACGCCATGCACTAACAGTTCCTAGAAATTTCACCTGACCATGGGGTACGAGGCCTAAGCCCAATTGCTGCACACCTGGAAGTCACAGGAGCCTGACTAGGTGTAGATGGCTATTACCACTAGTGGGGTTGGGGTGCCACATAGCCTGCCTCACAAGGTACCTTACCTACCAAGATGGCCCTGGCCTAGGGGAATCCACTGCCCACCTCCCCCACCCAGACACCTCATTATGCGTGCAGAGTCAGCTGAATGAGAGTGTACTCACCCCGTTGTGGCTGCTGTGATGCCCTCAAGCACATATTCAACTCCGGATACGCCACCACCAGGATCCGGGACATCAGGGGGTCATAGTGCGATGGGCACCCCTTCCACGTTGGGAGGCCATCCCCAGCTGGGCCTCTGCCATCTTCTTGCTCCAGAGGCGCAGGTCCTCCCATCTTTTACGGCAGTGGGTGCTCCGTCTGTGGTAGACCCCGAGGGTCCGGACGTCCTTGGCGATGGCACGCCAAATACCCTTCTTCTGGTGGGCGCTGACCTAGAGGAATGGTACAGGGGGAAAGAAAATTACTCACCCGTCTGGAACGTCATACTCATTGCCCACCAGTTCCAACCCATGCCCTGACACACATGCACTCACCATCCGCACATGTAGGCCTCAGCCCCCCCCATGTATCTTCCATCCACACCACTCAAAGCAGGCATTGCCCATGTAGCATGCTCACAGTATACTCACTTGTTTGTCTGGAGGACCGTACAGTTGCGTGTACTGGGGGAGGACCCCATCCACTAGTTTCTCCAACTCCTCCGAAGTGAAGGCAGGGGCCCTTTCCCCAGACACTGTAGCCATCGTCGCTTCCAGACACAGGTCACAGCAGCACTTGCAGTGTAGGTCCTCTCCTGTTGAAGGTCAGGTATCAAGTGAGTGAACAGACAGAAAATGGCGGTCATGTCCGCGGCGGTGCATACTGTCACCGCAGTCGTACATCATCATTGCCTCCTGGAACCCATAGGGCCCAATGATAACCAATGCTGAATTGCACAGCGGTCTTCGACCGCCCACCGCGCAGTTACCTCATATCCCCTTGTCCCACCTTACAGGTCAGGCAGCCGCCATTTCAGGGGGCCATATGGGACAGATAATAACTGCGTCACACATATCTAGGCTGGGAATACAGACAGATACTGGCACATTGCGGATTAATAACGTTTCTGCAAATAACACATTGTGATACCTCAGTGTTGGATGACTCTCTGCTCGCTGTTCTCCTCCATAGAGCACGTCTCCTGAGGCAGGTGATGAGATGGCGGCATCCTCCGGTGCACAGACCCCTGGGGGACCTGTCGACAATGGAGGAGAGACACATCATAATCACATACAGACTTGATTGTGCAACAATCCTGGAACTGTGTGCCCAGTTGGAGCCAGACCTGATGTCAGCTATCCGCCACCCCAAAGGGATACCCCCTCTAGTGCAGGTCCTGCCTGTACTTCATTTCCTGGCCAGTGGGTCTTTTCAAACAACAGTGGCCATGGCATCAGGGATGTCCCAGCCAATGTTCTCTAACGTGTTGTCCAGAGTGTTGTCCGCCCTGCTGAAACACATGCGCAGCTACATCGTTTTCCCTCAGGTGGAGGATTTGCCCACAGTGAAAGGTGACTTCTATGCCCTGGGACATATCCCCAATATCATTGGTGCCATTGATGGGACACATATGGCATTTGTCCCCCCCGCAGGAATGAGCAGGTGTACAGAAACCGGAAGAGCTACAATTCGATGAATGTGCAGATGGTGTGTTTGGCAGTGTCAATGCCAAGTATCCTGGCTCTGTGCATGACGCTTACATTTTGAGAAATAGCAGCATCCCTTATGTGAGGGGGCAACTCCTGAGGCACAGTGTGTGTTTAATAGGCGAGGCCAAGATCCCAATACAGTTGACATTGGTGTCTGGGTATGGGGTTGTCCCTAAGGGTTAGTGTGTGTCTAACAGTTGTCCCTCAAAATTTGCAGGTGACTCTGGTTACCCCAACCTGTCATGGCTAATGACCCCAGTGAGGAATCCCAGGACAAGGGCAGAGGAACGCTACAATGAGGCACATGGGCGAACTAGGAGGATAATCGAACACACCTTCGGCCTCCTGAAGGCCAGATTCCTTTGCCTCCATCTGATAGGTGGTTCCCTATACTACTCACCGAAGAAGGTGTGCCAGATAAACGTGGCCTGCTGTATGTTGCACAACCTGGCTTTGCGAAGCCAGGTGCCTTTTCTGCAGGAGGATGGGCCAGATGGTGGTCTTGTGGCAGCTCTGGTGCATGTGGACAGTGAAGAAGAGGAGGCAGAAGAAGAGGATATCGACAACCGAAACAACATCATCATGCAATACTTCCAGTGAGACACAGGTAAGAAGATGTCACTGCTTCCCACATCTCATAATATTGTTGGAGCAAGCATAAGTCTGTCATTTTCACTCAGTGTATGGACACTGACTTGCCACTTTGACCTTCCATTTCACAGATCTGGGTTCCCCTTTGTGCCCTCTGCTATGTTTACTCCTGGCCTACAGCTGTGTAACATTGGTATGTGCACAAGTACATTGACATTGCTATATTTCAGAGATGTTGCAATTACACATTAGTGAAAGCACAGAGGGCCTGATTCAGACCTTGGCGGACGGCGGAGGCCGTCCGCCAAGGTTCCGCCGCCGAATGACCGCACCGCGGTCAAAAGACCGCGGCGGCCATTCAGACATTTCCGCTGGGCCGGCGGGCGCTCTCCAAAAGATCGCCCGCCGGCCCAGCAGAAATGCCCCTGCAACGAGGACGCCGGCTCAGAATTGAGCCGGCGTAGTTGCAGGGGTGCGACGGGTGCAGTTGCACCCGTCGCGTATTTCAGTGTCTGCAAAGCAGACACTGAAATACTTTGCGGGGCCCTCTTATGGGGGCCCCTGCAGTGCCCATGCCATTGGCATGGGCACTGCAGGGGCCCCCAGGGGCCCCGCGGCACCCCCTACCGCCATCCTGTTCATGGCGGGTTTCCCGCCATGAACAGGATGGCGGTAGGGGGTGTCTGAATCCCCATGGCGGCGGAGCGCGCTCCGCCGCCATGGAGGATTCATTGGGGCAGCGGTAAACTGGCGGGAGACCGCCGGTTTACCCTTTCTGACCGCGGCTGAACCGCCGCGGTCAGAATGCCCTCGGGAGCACCGCCAGCCTGTTGGCGGTGCTCCCGTGGTCGGTGACCCTGGCGGTCACCGGCCGCCAGGGTCAGAATGACCCCCAGAATGACTCCAGATTGTTTTGTGATTGAAGTGTGTTTAGTCCTGTGCAAATAAGTGGAGGGGGTTGTAAAATGGGCTGGAGTGATGGTGGAGGTATGTCCATGGCAGAGTCCAGTCTATTTGTTTCACAAGTGCATTGTCCAAAGGGGCATATGAAGTGGAGCAATGGCAGTTTAAGGATGGACAGGGTGACATAGTGGGACAGAAGGGTGACATTCAGGGCGGTCTTATTTTCTGGTGGGGTCTTGGCAATGTTCTCTGTCTTGTTCCTGGATCTCAGGGACCGTTTGTGGGGTGGTTCTGCATCTGCAGGGGGTGGGGTGCTGGTTTCCTGTTGTTCCTGTGGCGTCGCCTCCTGTCCACTAGCGCCGGCAGAGGTGGAGGGCTGTTCATCGTCCAGGCTAGTGTCAGGGGCCCGTTGGTGTGCCACTGCATCCCTCCTGGTGTTGAGAAGGTCTGCCAGCACCCCTGCAATGGTGACCGGGGTAGTGTTATTGGACTTTAAGTCCTCCCTGATCCCCTGGTAGTGTTCCTCCTGCAGCCGCTGGGTCTCCTGAAGCTTGGCCAGTACTGTGCCCATGGTCTCCTGGGAATGGTGGTAAGCTCCCATGATGTTGGAGAGTGCCTTGCAGAGAGTGGGTTCCCTGGGCCTGTCCTCCCCCTTCGCACAGCAGTCCTCCCAGCTTCCCTGTTATCCTGTGCCTCTGTCCCCTGAACCGTGTGCCCACTGGCACTGCCCCCAGGTCCCTGATCGTCCTGTGTTAGTGGGGTTGCCTGGGGTCCCTGTAGTGGTGGACACACTGCTGATTGACATGTCCTGGGACAGAGGGATGGGCCCGCTGGGTGGGTGCTGTGCTGGTGTTTCCTAAGGGGGGGAGGCTCTGTGGTGGTTTGTGAATGTGTCAGGGGAACTGACTGTCCTGAGGTCCCTGATGGGCCGGGCTGGTCATCTTGATCCAGGCATGCAGAGCTGCTGTCATCACTGTGGGTCTCTTCTGTGGGGGGACTGGATATGTCTGGCACCTCCTGTCCGGTGACTTTGGGAAGGGGTCCTGTTGGGGTGTAAATGCATAGTTATTGTATCTGTGCGTGCCATCTTGTGCAATGGGTGAGTGACCCTCTACTCCTGTGCTTGCATTATTGGCTTGGTCCTTGTGTGATTGGTGATTTTGGGCCATGAGTGAGTCTCTGTACTGGACATGCTTTGGTGATGGGTGTCCATGCATTGGTATTACATGCAGGGCTTGGTTTTGGGATGTGTGGGTTGTATTAGTGGGGTATCTGTGGGTTGTTGGGGTGATGGGTGTGAGGGCAAGGGTGGGGGTATGTGATTGCATGCAGGTGGGGTGTGGTGGATAGAGTAGTAAAGATATGTCTTACCAGAGTCCAGTCCTCCTGCTACTCCTGCGAGGCCCTCAGGATGCATAATTGCCAAGACTTGCTCCTCCCATGTTGTTAGTTGTGGAGAAGGAGGTGGGGGTCCACCGCCAGTCCTCTGTACAGTAATCTGGTGTCTGGATACCACGGAACGTACCTTCCCCTGTAGGTCGTTCCATTTCTTCCTGATGTCATCCCATGTTCTTGGATGCTGTCCCACTGCGTTAACCCTGTCGACAATTCTGCGCCATAGCTCCATCTTCCTAGCAATGGATGTCTGCTGCATCTGTGATACGAATATCTGTGGCTCTACCCGAACGATTTCCTCCACCATGACCCTGAGCTTCTCCTCAGAGAACCTGGGGTGTCGTTGAGGTGCCATGATGTGGTGGGGGTGATGTGGGAGGTGGTGTCTGTTGTGATGTGTGAGGGGATGTGTTGGTGTGTGTTGTTTGAGGTGTGTGGATGTTGCGTAAGTGATGGTGTTGTGTGTCTGTGGATGCTGGTGTTGTTTTAGGTAGTCTCTCTCTCTGGCCTTCTTTCTAAGTTTTGGCTGTAAGGGTTTGTGGGTGATGTGGCTGTGTGCTTTATATTGGATTGGGTGTGTGGGTGTGGTGTGTGTATGTGTATCAGGTGTGTGTATTTAGAATTGCCCAATGTGATTGTGTTTTGTAAATGTGTGTGTATTTTGAGTGCGGCGGTGTGTACCACCAATGGAATACCACGGTTGAAAGACCGCCGCGTTGATTCGTGGGTCGTGATACTGTGGGCGTATTCCTGTTGGCGTGACGGTGGAGGTTTTGGTATCGCCAGTTTATCACTGACCTTTCGTGTGGCGGACTTGTGTGGGTGTCTGTATTGTTGCGGAGTCCGAGCTGTGGGTCGTAATACCTGTAGCGGAATTCCGCTGCCGCAGCGGTATGTTGTCGGTCTTCTGCACGGCGGAAAGCGGGATTTACCGCCAGGGTTGTAATGAGGGCCATAATGGTGTCATTTAGAAGAAGGCAGAATAGGGCTACGGAAGATTCACAAAGACTATATAGTTGAATCGTCATTCTTATGCTAAGAATATGGGGACAGTTAACTGTTTCCTTAAACCATATTTGACACTAGAAACAGCATGGGATCAGCGATATAAAGGACAGTGGGATGAGGAAGAAACGAAACATTGAGATTCAGGAGTTATAGCTACACTACTTCTAGTTTCACACAAGGGAACATTTTTAGGGGTGGTAAACTCCACTCTGCCAGCAGAGTTCACTGAGTTTTGCTACTCTGCACTCTGCTTGAAGCGCAGAGTTTGACAAAAACTCCGCCATCCACCACCTTGCCGAGCTTACCTCCGTGCCCATCTCTAATAATGTTGTGTATTTGACTACACTGAGAGCGCGGGGTGAGACAAACACGCTAAATAGAAGTGATGTGCGGTATTTGCGCCTCTCCCAAGGGAATGGTGCTTTATAAGCTCAGAAACATACGTTTATGGTCGGCAGCTGATGCACAGAAGTAGCTGTTGCAAATATGTCTGTCTCTCCTTTAATTGATTTGTCCTACAACAGCATCAATACAGCTTGACTGCCTTGACAAGAGGTCAAGTTTCATCACGTGACTTTGCAACAGTGACAGCGAGAAACTTTTTGTCTCCTGCGTGCGTTCATTTAGGTATTTAAATCACTGGTGAAAAGAGTCGAGTCACACGGGATTAGGGGCACTTTGCGGAGCTCACTTTTTATGACTCCAGCATCAAAGCATTCCGTTAGCACCTTTTATGGGAAGAAAGGACATAGATGGATGAGAAATTCACTGCAGAGAACAAAACGGCAAATGACAGGCTGCGAGCGATGAAACTGTAAGTGCTTACAATTAAAAATAAGAGGATGGATAGCTGAGGGGAAAATTGAGAGAGAGAGGGAGTGGGGTGGGGAGAGGAGAAGGCACATAATAAGAATGTTGGTCCTATTTGTGCATTATCCATACCTCCTGATCCTCCTTGCTTGTGATGCTCAACGGAGGCGCTTTAACAAAGAACTGATCATGGGGGACACAAAAAGCAGCATTATGGACCTTTCAGGAGGGAGACTATTCTGTACAAAGAGGGAAGGTGTATTACATTTTATTGGCTTGTGTGATTTTGTATGCGAAGACAAAAAAAGTAGAGTGTCACAAAGTGTCAAAAGGAGAAGCACAGACACAGCATGAGGCAGGTATCCTTCCTCAGGTCTATGGTACTATCAGTCAGCGCCATTTCGGTTCTCAAGCACTACCCACCCTACCCTTTCACCCACCTCATCAGATTGCTCCCTGCCAAGCCCCTCAGAGACTGAGCTCCTCTGGCCCTCCGGCCCCACCTGATTCCTTATAAAATGGTCCAGCTTGTCTCAGCTCCGAGTCAGAGCTGCGGACATCAGAAATTGAGCAGGGGATTGAAAAACACTTTTTTCACTACTGCTGCTAAATTAAGTTATCCATCACAGTGTGAAGAGCACACCACTTCCCCCCTCCTCTGACTGCTAAATAAAGTTATCCATCACAGCTTGAAGAGCTCATCACCCCTCCCCCCCCACCCTGTTCCCAGGCACAACACTCATTCCTTGCAGCTCCTGGCTCGGCTGAAAGAGTGCCTGATCTGTAGGCTTTCTGTGCTGACTGAGCCAGAACTCCCATAGTAAACAAGGGGAATAGTGAGTGTGTGCACTGTGCAGGAGGCCTGGAGACGAAGGAACCCATACTTGGTGCATTGCATGCATCTCCCAGTGCACCGGTTCGGGGCGTGCTGTTGGCTCTGCAGGTCGTCACAGTTGTACATTTCTAAGAAGACGGACAGCTCAGACTGGGGCCAAAATCTGCAGCAGGTCCCAGCGACCAAGGGGAGGCTCACTGGTTATAGGTGTGGCAGCCATAGGCACTGCTTCGGAGGCCTCAAGAACTCGTCACATTTTAAGGTTTATTGGCACAAGTAACAATGCAATTCACATTAAAGTTGTGAGAGGAACTCCGCAGAATGACAGAGTTTTTGTGTAACTCCGCAGAATTCCACAGAGTACAACTCCTGCTGCTAAATAAAGTTATCCATCACAGTTTGAAGAGCACATCACCGCCCCCCCCCCCCCCCCCACCTGTCCCCAGGCACAACACTCATTCCTTGCAGCTCCTAGCTCAGCTGAAAAAGGGCCTGATCTGTGGGCTTTCTGTGCTGACTGAGCCAGAACTCCCATACTAAACAAGGGGAATAGTGAGTGTGTGCACTGTGCAGAAGGCCTGGAGATGAAGGAACCTATAGTTGCTGCACTGCACGCATCTTCCAATGCACTGGTTTGTGGTGTGCTGTGGGCTATGCAGGCATCACAGTTGTTCTGAGAAGAAGGACAGCTCAGACTGGGGCCAAAATCTGCAACTGCTCCCAGCCACCAAGGAGAGACTCACTGGTCATAGGTGTGGCAGCCCTAGGCACTGCTTGGGAGGCCTCAAGAACTCATCATATTTTAGGGTTTATTGGCACAAGTAACAATGCAATTCACATTAACGCTGTGAGCAGAACTCCACAGAATGACACAGAATTTTTATGTAACTCTGCAGAATTCCACAGAGTAAAACTCCACGAGTTCTGCTCACTAGTAGAAATGATGGGGCATATTTATATTCTGTTTGCACCGAAAATGCGTAATTTTTTTATGCAAATTCAGCACAAACCTAGCTCCATATATATATTTTGATGTTTGACATGTCTAACGTCAAAATATAGGAGTTTGCACCATTTTTTGGATGCGTCCACCTACCTTGCATCAATGAGATGCAAGGTAGGTGTTTCCATCTAAAAAATGGTGCTATGCCCATAGCCTCATATTTATGACGCACTGGTGGAAGGAGGGGGCTAAATAATGGTGCGAAGCTTGCTTTGCACCATTATGTAACGCCTGGGTCAGACCAGGCATTAGGGGGCCTGCGGACCCATTTCCATGGGTAACCACAATGGAATGGGGCCACAGGTGCCCTCCCCAAGCACCAGGAACACCCCCACTCAGACCAGCAGGGACACTAGACGATGGGGGATACCATCCCATGTAAGTAGGGTAAGTATTGGTAAGTATTTTATAATTTTAACTTGGGGCTGCATGGCACAGGTTGCAATTTGCCATGCGCATGGGACACTTGTCCCTTGTGCTGGCCATTGGGGTGGGGGTCATGACTCCTGTCTTCCCTAAGACAGGAGTCATGTTTTTGGTGCTTGTGCGCCAAGAAATGGCGCTAGTCTGGTTAGAGGCATTTTTTTTGCCTCTAACTAGGCTAGCATAATTTTCTGACGCACAACCCCCTCCTTCCCTACTGCCACCCCCACCCGGCTAGCATCTTCTTCTAAGACGCTAGCCCGAGTTTAACACCAGTTTGCACCATTCAATAAATACAGTGCCTGGCTTGCATTGTTAAATGATGGAAGCCGGCGCTAAACTTTTTGCCGCAAAACTGCGTTAGCGCAATTTTGCGGCAAAAAGCATAAATATGGGCCTATGTGTGAGTAGAGATAAATCTTCCCTTTACATTAAGAATATGGGTAGAAGTGATTGTGACCATATTTTTAAATATGTTGGAACTTGGGTACTACTCTTGGGAGGACAAAATTAAATTACTACTGTAGTTCATTTTCTTTGTGGGGGGCATGCATGCTTCAAATTGCCCGTGGGATGGTATAGTACATGTTATTTAGGTGTAGTTTTCCCAAAGATTTATCATGTGGAACATTTGAATGATCCTATGTGGGAAACAAAAACTAGAACTAAACAAGATAGTAGTCATTCTGAAATTGTGGAAGACATTTTTGGTACAGTGATTCCATCTGTAGAAATAATCTTGAATGATTACAAGATGAGAAAATTCTCCACCATCCTGAATAAATTGTCCATAAGTCCTGCAAGTTCTTTATAGGCTGCAGATATTGAAATGATAGCTATGAGAGCCATGGTTTTGCAGAATCGTCGAGCGTTAGACATTGTTCTCGCAATAGAGGGCAGAGTCTGAAAAATGTTAAAGGTCCAACAATGCTGTACATATATCCCTAACAAGTGCAAGAATGTAAAGAAATACATTTAAGAAAATTACTGATCTGAAAGAAGATTTGAAGGAATTATAAGCTACAGGTGTTTGGGAAGCAATGGGAGATGGGGTTTATAGGACTAGCAAATGGTTTGGAAACCTAGTGAGTGGCATACTGGGTTCTATCTTGAGACCTCTTATATTAATTACCATCTGTGCGATACATGTGTTCATTATATTGAAAGGATACAAGGGTATATAGGCAAGGAAGGAAGGACAACATGGGAAGGCATTGAAAAGAACTACAAGAGATATAGAAATGGAGGAGAATCAGTATAGATTTTATGATGACATGAAACACCTGGACAATACTAGATGAAAGTCTTTGATTTGATCTCACCTGATACAGATTCATATGTGTGTTATTGTTGATGGCTAACATCGCCATCAAAGTGGGGATTGGAGTAGCGCAATTTAGACTCCATCCTTTACACGTTATCACTGTGCCATTACGCATTTATTTTTTACATTATGTTTATAGTGTGCCTTAATAACATAAATGTGTGGGAAATACTTAAATGCGTAAGTGAAATGTAACTATTGAGAGATAGAAGCTATACAAGTGTGTGCACTAATGTTCATTTAAATTGCTTTCATGTATTCATTATTCATGTTCATATTTATTCTTTCAGTTGTATTTGTAGAAGTAACGTGTATGTTTTATTCATGTTTTGCATTTATTTGAAAGTTATGTGTTCATCTATAATCATATATTGGAAGTGCACATTAAGGCCCAGATGTATACTTGCTTTGCGCTGAATTAGAGTCCTTTTTTTTACGCTAATTCAGTGAAAACTTGACTCCAAATTTATACTTTGATGCTAGACCCGTTTAGCACTAAAGTTTTGGAGTTAAAGTCATTTTTTGCTAGCGTCAATGAGATGCAATGTAAGCGTTCCTGGGCAAAAAAAATGACTCTAAGGACCAGGCGTCTTGTTTATCCTCCCGTGCAAAAATGGTGTAAGGTAGGGAGGTGGGCCTAAATAATGGCACAAAGTTTGCTTAGCTCCATTATTTAACGCCTGGGTCAGGGCAGGCGTTAGGGGACATGTGGGCCTATTTCCATGGTGGAACACCATGGTAGAAGTCCACAGGTGACCTCCCCAGGCCCCAGGGACACCCACACCCACACCAGAGGGACACCGGGTAAGTATGTTTTTTTTTTTAAGTGCCGTTGGTGGGCCCGAAATGGGCCCCTATACATGGCATTGGGTTCAATGGCCATGCCCAGGGGACCCTTGTCTCCTGTGCTGGCCATTGGGGTGGTGGACATGACTCCTGTTTTTTATAAGACAGGAGTCATGTGGTATGGTAGGTTTAGCGTCAAGAAATGACGCTAGGCTGGTTAGAATCATCTTTTTTTACTCTAACCAGCCTATTGTCATTTTTTGGTGCAAAACCCGCTTCTCCCATACCACCACCTCCACCCGGCTAACGTTATTTTCCATGATGTTAGCCCACACCTTGCGCCATTCCATAAATAAGACGCCCAGCTGGCTTCTTGGTATGACGCTAGCCGATGGTAAACTTTTTTAAGCAAAACTGCGTTAGCGCAGTTTTGCATGAAAAAGTATAAATATGGGCCTAAATGTTTAGTTAATGCTAGCCGGACTAACAGCCATAATTGTGAAATGTATTTTGCTTAGTTAATGTGTTTTTTCTTTTGCAGGTCCGTTCGCATGATTTCATCAGCTTGAGAAAGATACATTGTTGTATGTATTATTTTATTGATAGTAAGGCCTGAGAAGAGAAATCTTGGCAAGAAACATGAGGACCTAATGAGCAAATGAAGCCTCCTAATAATCATGTATCAGGAACGGTGGATGTTCAAGGTTGCAGTATCTGTCAAAGTTCTGTGGGATGTGAAATTCAGGTAATGTTGGAAATGCATACCGCAAACATTTTAACGATTGGTT
Organism: Pleurodeles waltl; assembly: GCF_031143425.1. Classification (NCBI taxonomy): domain Eukaryota; kingdom Metazoa; phylum Chordata; class Amphibia; order Caudata; family Salamandridae; genus Pleurodeles; species Pleurodeles waltl. The sequence goes on along the minus strand of NC_090440.1, from coordinate 397,245,769 downwards.
CCTGGTGAGGTGGGAGGAGTTACAATTGTTGCTGAGAGTTCTGTTTGTTTTAAGTAATAGTCACTTCTTCAGAAGTTAGAGCGGATTCCTTTAGACTTTGAGGGGTACAAACTTCTCAGCATCCTTGATAGTTTCAATGTCTCTCAGCCTCATGAGATATAAGCGAAAGCATTGGGCCTGCAGTCTCCATAATGTCAAATGTCTATGTAAATAAAGATCAGCCTCTCTCTTTGTCAAACCACGCACTCACTAACGTCCTCAGAGAGCTTTTTATAATTCCCCACACACAGAGATAAGGTTCTACTCCCTACCCAAGCGATCACCTGCTGCCGTGATCCAGAACTCCACACCAGAAGATGCCTGTATTTTGGAACACCATACAGTCTGTGTGCTGTCTTTAGAGCATTCGTTGCCAGGCCCAGGGATTTCAAGGCACTACTCAAACACCAAAGAACTAATTACTGAACCTGTAAATACTTAAAAATTAAATAAGTCTTTACAATGAGCAGGTAACCTCTCACCTGCTCTTGCCAGTGTGCATTACCAGAAAGCAAAACTTAATTTGTGCTTGTCGTTTCCGGTGCTGAGCACCGGCACTTATTTTTTAGGGCCGGGGCTTGCTCTTCTGCCCCAAGCATTTGCTGCGAGCAAAAGACACATATGGGAAAGATGGAGGAAGGGGAAAACAAAAAAGTGTCACAAAGGGAGAAAACAGCTGCAAGAGTGCGCTGAGGGGGACAGGGAGTGGCTTTATAAGGACTGAAGAGGCCCGAGATGGCTTCAGTATTACGCTGCCTCAGTATTCTGTGTTCACAAATTTAATTGCAGCTGCCGCGTGTTTAATAGGAGGGCTTTGGGCACCGGCACCTCTTTATTTACAAATTAAGCACTGCCATAAAGAAACCTGTCCCATACATGATTGCTAAATCTTTAAACACAGCTGGAATGTCTGAGCCTTTATTTAACTTTCCCTTGGGAGCTGGACCTGGTAACTCCACAACAAATTGTGCAGACAACCAAAACTGTAGACAGCAACCTCTGCTGAGACTGGTGGCTGAGACCGTCCTATATTGTCAGAAAAAATCCAGTATCTTTCAGGTATTCCAAATGTGGCCTGAGCTACCTCTACGGTGTCTTTTCATCTCCTTTGTATGAAGAATAATGTCCAATGTGTCACTTTTCACTATGTTTCCTTCAATCAAAATTCCTCCTTCCAAATCCACTTTTATTGACTGGTTCCTTATTAGGAGGCTGGGGGATGTATGATGGAACAACGCATGCGTATATCACGCATGCCTTTACAACAGGGTCTCAACAATGACCGCGTCTGTACCATGCATGCTTTTACCACGCATGCCTTTACAACAAATTTTGTTGTAAAAGCATGCTTGATAAAGGAACATGTGTGGTAAATTCTCACTCGCCCTGCCCCCTACACCTGATAACATACTCTACCCCACCCAAGCCATTAAATATGCCCCTTCCACCCCCTGCCCTGAGCCCTAAACCCCCTAACCCTGAGCCTTAAAAGTAACCCTGCCCCAAAAACTACCCGACCACGTGCCCCCACCCTGAACCCTATAACCTACCCCACCCTGTCCTACAAACTACCACGACCAATCTCCCTCGCCCCACCCTGAACCCTAAAACCTACCCTGCCCTGTCCTAAAAACTACCCCTGCCCTTAACCCTAAAACCTACCCCACCCAGTCCTAAAAACTACCAGACCCCCTGTCCTGAACCTGAAAACCTACCCACCCTGTCCTAAAAATTACCCAACCCCCGTTATGAACCCTAGAACCTACTCCACCCTGTCCTAAAAACTACCCTGCCTGCCACCCTGTACCCTAAAACCTACCCCACACTGTCCTAAAAACTGCCCCAACCCCCTCACCCTGAACCCTAAAACTACTCTGCCCTGTCTTAAAAACTCCCCCCACCTCCTGCTCCCACCCTGAACCCTAAAACCTGCCCGCAGTGTCCTAAAAACTACACAGACCCTCCGCCCCCACCCTGTACCCTAAAACCTACCCCCCACTGTCTTTAAACCTACCCTGGCCACTCCACCCCTGCATTGAACCCTAAAACCTACCCGCACTGTCCTAAAAACTACACCAACCCCCCTACACTAAACCCTAAATCCTACCCTCCCTGTCCTAACAGCTACCTCTGCCCTGAACCCTAAAACACATCCCACCCTGTCCTAAAAACTACCCCAACACCCTCCCTGAACCCTAAAATCTACCCCGCCCTATCCTAAAAACTTCCCGAACCCCCACTACCCTGCCCTGAACCCTAAAACCTAACCCCATCATAAAAACTACCCCAACCCCCTGCCCTGGCACCCTGTCCTAAAAACTACCCCAACCCCCCACACCCCAGTCCTGAACCCTAAAACCTACCCTGTGATAAAAACTACCCCAAACCCCTACCCATCACCCTGTCTTAAAAACTACCCTAACCCCTCCTCCCCCGCCTTGTACCCTACAGCCTACCCTGCCCTGTCCTAAAAACTATTCTGACTCCCGCCCCTGCCCTCAACCCCAAAATCTACCCTGCCCTGTCCTAAAACCTACCCCAACCCCACCCTGAACCCGAAAACTTACCCCCTCTAAAAAACTACCCCACACCTTATCCTAAAATCTACCCCGACCACTTCACCCCCACCCTGAACCCTAAAACTTACCCCACCCTGTCCTAAAAACTATTCCAACCTCCCTCTAAACCCGGCCCCACTTACCTCGCTCTCTTCTGCTCCTTCCTGTTCCGCCCGGACACCTAGACCGCTTTCTCTGTCCTTGCCACGCATATGGGTAGTAAACGCATGCGTGGTAAACACATGCGGAGTAAACGCGTATGTGTGGTAATGGCAGCCTGGTCAATGCATAGTGTTGCTTTGACCGCGTTGTATGTGATGTTTTCCGAGGCTGAGACCTCTAATCCCTCAACATCATATTGTTATTCAGTTTCTAGTCTGCATTACGCTCTCTCTCGGTTTGTCCAGCGTAATAACGTCCAAATGATTCAGGAACTTCATCATTTTGATCCTATCACCAGTGCTGCCCTTCCAATATTAGATTCCATCTGCGTTGTGCTGCTAATAATGGTTACTTACCCTGATTCCAAAATGCATCCATCAGTTGTGGCTAGGTTATCCGTCTCATACAATCCCTCTCTAAATATATCATGACACTCTTTAACTCATCCATAACTATCATTCCGTCTAAAGCGATGAAATGTCTCTGAATAGGAAGTACGGTCACATGCTGCATATACAGTGACTGGCAAACCCCAATAGACGTGCAGTGAGCGTCACAGCAAACACTGGCTTGAAGATGTTTTTGCTGTCAAAGCAATAAGGGTTTACTACAGGCTTTTAAGCCCAGTCTCAGTCTTGCAGAGATAGATGTGCAGACATGAAACACTGCTCAGCTGACGTGTGGCTGTTCATCAGAAGTGCTCAGTCATTGAAAACAGTACCACTTTTTCAGGCTGTACATCGGAGCCACTTGGGAAGCTAAATACAGTACATCCTTTTGGGAATTAGGGTGGTTTAACTCCATCACGTCCGTCAAACCCTAAGTTGCCTCCCTATAATGAACATAACAAAATTATACAGTATCAATTACTCTACTAAACATTGTGTGTATGGATGTTGTACACAAACATCTATCTATCTATCTATCTATCTATCTATCTATCTATCTATCTATCTATCTATCTATCTATCTATCTATCTATATTGGATTTCATTTTTAAATGCCACTTCCTGGAATTCGTAATCAATTTCTAGAGAGAGAAATGTAGCCTCACTGCAACTGAATACAAAGAGTGCTATACCAGCTATATTCTTCTTGTTTTGACTCACAAGCATTTGCACTTGCATTATTACAACTTACAATTTCTGCTAAACATTTTTGTTTCAAAATATTACCAGTTAAGAAAGGCATCTTTTTGCAGGATGTATGACGGAACTACGCATTCTTTTACCACGCATGCCTTTACGAAGCAGCCTTTACCACGCATGTACCATTACCATGCCCATCTTTAACATTACCACGCAAACCTTTACCACACATACTGTTACCATGCATAACTTTACCATGCACTTTTTTTTTTACTAAAAAGAACTGCTAATAAATAGAAAAACCAAACATAAAACAATATGTGTATAAAACAATATAATGATGGTGCAAAATATATTTTATTTTATTTTTTAAGAATTAAACAATTTTGCGTAGCACATCGCCATGCAACCCAATGAAAAACAACTCAACAGTATGCAAATTAATAAAACAACATTATATATAACAACACAACACAATTCAAAGTATGGCAACTCATTACAGTCTTTTGTTTCACATTTCCCTCCAAAAAAGAAAGAACACACAAGTATGATACAAACATTTTATAAAGTACATTAACAGTTTAAGCATATAAGCATTTGTCTTTCTTTCATTTCTACAAATGCAAAGACCCTTGACTCTAACCAAAATGTCTGTCACAAACTGAAGAATGTCAAAAATGTGTAATTTTTAATAGGTGAAATAATTATACCTTTAGTCATAATTTAATTCACAATTAAAAGTACTTTCCAATGCTTATTTTATTCATAATTATAGAATACCTTCTAAAATCTTATAAAAACAGCTGCCCACCATTTTGTATTTAGGGGTTCACTGCCTTCTGACTTGAACACATGCACCACAGAGAACGGGAGATTGGCGCACAACCTTTTAAAAATACTGCCATCTACCTAAATAAGTAAGTAAAACCTTATCATTTAACACAGCTAACAATATCACAGCAGCAAATAATTATACATAAATGTTTTTCATTTTTCACACATTGTCAAGGTTATACCCAACACCAAGTTTGGGTAGATTTTCTACTATTACAACAATGTAAGTAAACAATAAAAAAAATGGATTGAAATATTAAATAAAAATAAAACATATCAACTACTTAGTGTTCTGGACAGCGAGTAGGGGGCAAAATTACTAATCTACTTTCACCAAGTATTTATCCCTGGGAAATAGATGAACAGTGTCTGAGGGCAAGATTCATATTCTAACTCTGCCAAGTACTTGCCTCAGAGAATTGCCTGATAGTGACTAGGGGGCCAAATTTACTAATCCTCCTCCACCACGTACTTACCTCTAGGCAGGTACTAGACAGGGACTGGGGGAAAAATTACTATTCTAACTCTGCCGAGTACCTTACTCAGAGTAGGTGCTGGACAGTGACTGGGGGAACAACATTACTATTCTAACTCCACCAAGTATTTACCTCAAGGCAGGTGCTGAACAGTGACTGGGGACAAAATTAATATTCTGATCCTCAGGGCAGGTGCTAAAGTTACCATTCTTGCTCTGCAACTACTTACCTCATGGTAGGTGCTGGACAGTGACTGGGGGGCAAAATTACTATTTTACCACTGCTGAGTATTTTTCTCAGGGCAGGTGCTGGACAGTGACTGGGGTACAGAATTTCTATTCTAACTACGCCTAGTACTTACCTCGGAGCAGGTGCCGGAAAGTGACTGTTGGGGGACAAAAGTACTAGTCTAACTCTGCTGAGTACTTACCTCTGGGCAGGTGCTGGGCACTGATTAGGGGAATAAAATTAGTAACATTTTTCTTTTTTAATTAATATTACAGCAGAATAAACCAATTGTTTAAAAAAAAACGTCTTGTGAAAAAACACAAAGAATTCAGAAAACCATCCATTCAGGTTAAAGGAAAAAACCCATAAATACAGTTAGATGTTAAAGTACAAATTGGGAACTGTTAAACAGATGTATGAATGCATACAGAAATGCAGAATGAAATTATTAGTGGCAAATACGCCATCGGCATCAGCGCAACATTCTGTGATTCTGGACAAATCACTTATTCTTCCTGAGCCCATCGACAGCACCTTGAGACCCTCATGGGTGATAAACTATTTAAATCTACATTTCATTTCATATATATCTCTGTAAGAAATACAGTAAACAATCAATCTACCAAAGCCACCTAAAGAAATTTGAACAAAAATCTCCAAATTCCTAAAGCAAACACCACCAGGATCAACAAACTGGGTAAATTAACTTGTAAAAAAAATGGAAATCATATAAATATTTACTTTTCATTTCTGAAACAGAACAGTAAAACATAATTTTTCTCCAACAGCATAACCAACATTAATTAAGTCTTTTTTTTCTACAGAGATCAAGGACTCACTTTAAATTTTACTGTTCTCTCTATAGGAATGGACCCAAAACAGTACTAAAAATAAGCAAACATATTTGATAACAAGGTTCCTCTGGGTGACACAGTGGATGGGATTACAGAGCATAAGAATTTTGCAATGGAGATTGAAGTTAGAGAAAACATTTAGCAAATACAGATACTAGCAGCCACCTGCAATGAACCCTTTGACTCAGTTTGGAGGGAGGCAGCCCAGAACACCCAGGTGTGTTGCCACTAGTATGCCTATAGTACCTAATTTAAGGAGAATGGATCAGACACAAAAACAGTTGAGTAATCCCTAAAGAATTACACCACAATCCTACTCTGACATTAACATCCTCCCTGAATTTACTGTTTATTTTACTAATGAACCTTTCCTACTGTATGATAACGAAAACCCTCTGAAACAATTACAAATTTATAGTACAGTACATACATTAGTAATGCTGGAGAATACTGAAATTTAGATGATGGATTGAACTTTTAAGTCAACGTCCAATCCATTCACCCAAATTTACACTCCTCAACCCACACTGAACTTTTATCAGTAATAAAATCCAAAACAGTGAAAAAAAGTCTTAGGAAAATTATAATTGACTTTAAATTACAGATGATTAATTTAATTACTAAAATGTATCCTGATACACAAATTCAAGGATTTTTTTTTTTACTTTTCCCAGGCATATTGGTAACATTTAAAAAAAAACATCTGTTGCTGAGGATTACATCAACCGGTAAACTGCAATTTGAATTACAAAAAAAAGAACAGCTTTGTGTTTTGCACCTCCTGAGTGTGTAGATAACTTCTACACATCAATTATACAATAAGACTTATGCTGGGGAGGCATTCCCGCTAACTGCCCCTTCATTGTTAGGCAGGTGAACGTTGCATGGGAGCAGGTTGTAACATGTGTGTTACTCAGGGCCCCTTATTCCAAGATGCTGCTCTTGCTAAAACCTATTCACGATATTCAGTCGGTGATGGATCTGACAAATTGGTATGCAGGCGGCTGTACTAGAGTTGTCACCTATTCCATAACAGTGTATTCCTCACGATGACGGAGGCACAGGATATATTTAATCTTCATGTGGGGAAGTTTCTCCGATATGCCAAAGTATCTTGCATGATTCATGAGATTTGGCTGACCTTCCCCGCCAAGCCTGTGGACTCCCAGACTCTGTGGAGGATGCTGGACACCATGTCATCCAAAGGCCTGCTATTGTAATTCTATATTGCCCTTGTGGGAGAATCCCACACAAATACAACAGTGGTCCAAGATAGGTGGGTGAAGAAGCTGACGACAGGCCTCTCGGCGAATGCCTGGAAGGGAGCATTTGCCCAGCTTAGGGAGATAGCCAGCAATGCAAGGTTCAAACTCAGGCATACGTAACCCCTGTGCATCTACATAGGATTAACAGGACTCGCTCGATGGCCTGCTGTGGAATGACAGCGGCCATCTTTCTTCATATGACATGGGAATGTGGTGCCCTGCAAGGGTACTGGGGGTGAAGCCCTGCAGACATTGCCAGAGGTCACCCAAGTGGTGATAGAGTCTTCAGTATGCATTGTTTGCTTGGGGTGCTCCTGCCACCTCCATCCAGGTCCCGAATCCACCATGGATTTGCTTTGTTGGGTCTGGTCTTGGCCACACGTAGGACACACCTTGAGACACTCCAAATCCTAGCCCCATCCCAATCTGGTTTCAGAAGCAATCCACAGCACAGAAACAGCACTCATCCTCCTTGACCTCTCCACTGCGTTTGACACCGTCTCCCACTCCACCCTCTGCGTCAGACTACACAACGGCAGCATTCGAGATAAAGCACTGGAATGGATCAGGTCCTTCCTCACCGTAAGAACACAGAGTGTCAGACCACAGCCATTCACGTCAGAACTCAAAGACACAAGCTGCGGAGTGCCCCAAGGATCATCACTCAGCCAGATGCTTTTCAACATCTACATGGACCGCTAGCAAAGATGATCAAACAACCCTGGCTAAATATAGACTCCTATGCCAGCGGTACCCAACTGATCCTCTCCCTGTCCAATGGCCCTGCAAAGGCCAAGAGAAAGTTCCACAGGGGGATGAGAGCAGTCGCCACCTGGATGAAAGCCAGCTGCCTCAAACTCAACTCGAACACGAATGGAGATCCTTGTAATCGTCTCCATCCCTTCCACCTGGAATGACTCCTGGTGGCCCACGGCAATGGGAAATGCCCCTGCTCCCACAGACCACGCATGCAATCTGGGGATCATCCTGGACTCCTCTCTATCCAGAACCGCCAAGACAATGCCGTCTCATCGTCAAGCTTCCACAACCTCTGGCTCCTTTGAAAGACTTTCAAGTGGATCCCCTCTGACATGAGGAAGACAGTCACCCACGGACCAGTCTCTAGCAAACTGGACTACGGCAATGCACTGTATGCTGGCATCACCAAAAAACTACAATCAAAACTACAAAGAATCCAGAATGCAGCAGCCAGACTCATCCTGGACATCCCCTGACACAGCCACATTTCCTCCCACCTCAGAGACCTACACTGGCTCCCAGTCAACAAGCGCATCAAATACAAATTCCTGATCCACACCTACAAGGCACTGCACAACATGGGACTCAACCATCACCTCACCTTCTATGTACCCAACAGACATCTCTGTTGTTCCCAGCTTGCCCTCGCTGCCGTTCCCAAGATCTGGAAAAGCACAGCAGGAGGAAGATCCTCCTTCTCCCTCACAGCCAAGACATGGAACACGCTAGCTTTCAAACTCCGGCAGACCGCATCACTGAAGCAGTTCAGGAAGGACCTCAAGACCTGGCTCTTCGATTGAGCAGCATGCCTGCACTGCACCTTGAGAACTTAAGTGTCTTATCCGCACTTTAGAAACCACTGATTTATTTATGGCAATACTCCACCACAATGGGTAGCAAGTGTCTAACAGATGTCCTGGAATGGAGAGTAGCGGAGGAGAATCACCTGCATGCAATGCGCACCGCCGACAATGCCAAATGGGATCTGGACATATGGGAGGCCTTGTTGAATAAATCGTCGGAGGTTGCGTCAGCGGCACCCTTCCCGCACATAGCCCCTGGGAGTCAGAGCTCAGTGACCCATGTCACCGGTCCTAGGGATGGATTCACACCCAAGAATGTTTGTGGCTTAACTGTGAAGCACTTCCAGGAGTTGAGGTAGTGCACAAGAGGGAGCTGCAGATGGCTCTCAGCCCCCCTCTCCCTCCCTATGGAATATTGTCTATTGTCTACTGACCTCTATCCTTCTTCCCGGCCCCTCTCCTGTCGCAGGACTGATCCCAGTTGAGCTGCCATTGTTTTCTTCTTATACGTTTTCATATGTATGGTATAATATTTCTGGCTGCAATTATTGTTTGCCCATGATTTCGTGCGCATTATGTATACTGCTGCCAGTCATGCTATGCACATGATTGCCCTGCATGGCATATAGGTGAACGTGAAGTATCTCAATGACATAATTTTGTTACAAAATCAAATCAACATGTTTAAATAAATATATATATATCAGACTACATTACTCAAAATAAGCAACAAATAGTTCCATCTTAAATTATTTTGAAGACACTTGGATTATCCATCTAAGCAAGTTGGGTTACAGAAGGAGGCCAAGGTTTCCCTCTGACTGGTGGAACTGTTACTCAACCTGCTTAGAGGGAGGTGCAAAAACCAACAATGCCATAGAAGGTCAGCATAATTCGTTCAACAGTTCCACAGTAAAAACTGATCCTAACCTATATCCTTTCCTGGAAATTTTGAACAAATAACAAAGGGCCTCATTACAAGTGTGGCGCTCAGACAACCACCACACTCACACTGAATGTTGGACCGCCACACTCTTGGTGGTCCGACTGCCCAATTACAACCCTGGTGGGCAGACTCACCAGGAGACCACAGTCACCACGCTGGGAACCATGTTGTACTCAGCCAGGGTGGAGCTGAACTCAGCATCACCTGGTTGATTACAACTCCGCTCACCGCCAGCCTTTCCATGGTGGCTTCATTGGCATGGAAAGGCTGGCGGTGAGGGTGTGCTGGGGGCTTCAGGGGGGCCTTACACTGCCCATGCCCAGTCTGATTTTTTTCATTTACAATAAAATTCTTAAAAGTAATCATCTTTTTTTAAGAATTACTATGAACTGTTTACTATTATCCGAGAATGTTTCACATGATCTAAATGTGTCTTTTTAAGTTGAATTATGTTTCCTGAAAAATGTGTGATAATTATGAATTAAAATGAATACTTGGGTATTAAAATTAATACCAGAGTGTTAATACACTTCCCCTCCTAATACACCTATATCTCTTGCATCCCATCCCTAATACATTATTTTGTATTTTTTCTGTTATTTAAAAAAAATGATATTATTGATAAAAAACCAGTCATTACATGTATTTAAAATGAATATTCAGGTGTTAAAATTAATACCTGGGAATTAGTACACGTATTTGTCTAATACTCCTATATTCCTTGCATCCCAATCCTAAAACTTTATTTTGTAGTTTTTAAATTATTTTTTAAAATTATATGAATATTATAAACCTTATTATTACATGCATTAAAAATGTATTCTCTGGCATTAATATTAACACCTGAGTATTGATACACGTCCCGACCCAGGACCCCTATATCCCTTGCATTATGCTTCTATAACGTTATTGTGTGCATTTAAAGAAAAATTACAAACATACATATATGTAATGTGAATAAAGCTATTTATAAATCATAAATTTAAAATATATCTCACCAATATCTAAAAAAAATCTGTCCATACTTATATATACTTACCTGTATACTTACTCAATAATGTGTGGGTAAGGCATAAGTAATAAAGGCATATGTTTGGTAAAGACATGCGTAGGAAAGGCAAATGCTTTGTAAAGACTGTGTGGTAAGCGTAATGCATGGTAGAGACTGCGTGGTAAATGTTGTTTCCTTGGTCTGCCTTTTGTGTGCTTCTGTAACAGAGGTATTGTTAGAGTTCTGGACTGGAGCAATGATACAAGAAGATGCACAGGTGCTTCCCTCCCTCTCCTTAGAGAATCATTGGAGTAGAAGATATGAAGAGATCTGAGAATTTGGGTGAGGTAGATATGAGGACTGATAGTTAATGATATATGCAGAAGTACCACTACCCAACTGCAGACCTAATAGCTTTCTGAGGTATTCAGGGATACTTACAAGGCTTAGCATATAAATAGTTAGAATTTTGATAATTTAGCCACCAATATATTGACTATGAGGCTGAAAATGTGTACGTAGATGTTAGGAAGGAGCTAGATTAATCGAGTAAGTAGAGATGTGGGATATAAAATGTTCATGATATTTCTAATATTCACCTTGTTCTACGTAATGACTGCTGATATTACAGCAATAATTATGACTATTTTAATACATAAGATTTATGCACGAAAAGTGCCTAATGAATAACATTTTATCGTAAAATACTAACAACTGTGGGCCTGCACAAGCCGACTGCCAAAATCACAGGGATAAGACCACTGTCAACATGGCAGCCTCACCTCCAGACGTATTACCATGTTCCCACTCGGCTGGATGGTGGGAACATCATATTACAACGCTCCCTCCAGTGAGACCAGTGGGAACAGAGCTACGGTATTGGTCTTGGCTCATTTAAGGGACCTGAGGCCAATACCATAGCACAACAGCACCCTCGATTCCGAAGTTGCTGGGCAGGGGGGCCCTTGCACTGCCCACGACATGGTCATGGGCAGTGCAGGGACACCCCTGTGGTCCCCAGCAGTTCCTTTCTGCCAGCCTTTTCATGGTGGTTAAACTTGTCAGCCCATTGTGAAAAAGGGTCGTAAAGTGGCAGTCGGACTGCACAAGACCACTAGCCTCGTAATGAGGCCCAGTGTGTGTGTGCCTACGTTTCTAGTGGGCGCTGTCTCCATACAAAACTCCACATTCATATGAGAGTCACTCAAACATGATTGTCTGACTCCTAACACTCTTTTCTGAAAAAGCATATCTCACAGTGAGAAGCAAGAGACACCTACCTGTTCTCCTTTTGTTCGAAGATGGTACATAAATGACTGTATTGTGTTAGGACAGACCCCACAACTAATCTGAAAGTACTGACATATATTGGCCATCCTATGTGCTTCACAACAAAAGCAACTAATTATTGCCCATCTTTCTGCCTGTCTTTCTTTTTTTCCTTGAGATCCTCATCACAAGTGGATGGAATGTGGCCATTAAGTGTTTGCCTGAATATTAAGAAATCACCAGGGGGCATCTATCATTCTCCCTGTAGTTTCCCCCTGAAGATGTCAGCAGCCAAATATTCCATTGGAAACAAGAGAGAGGAGCTGTAAGGTTCCCAACTAGAGCTGGTAACAGGAAACAGTAATTTGCACCAATTTTTCTAAAGTGTAATAACCATTTAGGTGTCAATGAAAGGCTCTAAGTAAACTGCATAGCTCTGGCTACAGGCTAAAGATGTACACACTTACAATCATACTTAGGGCCTTGTTTCGAGGTTGGCAGGCCAACCGTTGGCCCGCCAGCCCTATGGAGAGGAGACCACCGCGGAGTTCCCCCCAAAACCGATTACAAGGTTTCCACTGCGCTGACCGAAATCAGAGGTTTCCGTTAGCCCATTGGAAACTGTGCAGTAGCATTGGCCTCGGCTCCTCAAGGAGCCAACTTCAATGCTGTTACACAGAGGGTTCCCCTAGCACCCTCAGAATACACACTGTCTGCCATTACAGACAGTGTGCATTTTGAGGGTGCTGGGCAGGGGGCCCCTGCCCTACTCATACCATGGGCAAGGGCCATGAAAGGGTCCTCCGTGGCCCCCAGCACTGGCTTTCCTCCTGCCTTTTCATGGCAGAGTCCCAACCATAATTTACAGGCTGGCGGAAACTGGACTTGTGATCAGCACGGCATCGCTGAACTCAGCAGCGCTATGGCTGACCATGAATCGACTGCCGCCACACCGTTGGGAACCTTGTTGCAGGTGGTAGCAGCGGTCCATCTACCAGAGTTGTAATTTGGCGGACGGACTGCCAGGAGTGTGGAGGTCTGACCGCCACCGCAAGTCTGTCGGTCTGAAGACTGATAGACTCGTATGCGACCCTTACTCTGTAGTCTGATTTCAGCATTCAAGGGAACTAAGGTGGTCATTCCAACCTTGGTGGTAAAAGCCGCTTACCGCTGTCAGAAGACCGCCAACATACCGCCGCGGCCACGGTAAACCGCCACGGTCATTCTGACCCACAACAGGCAAACCGCCAAAATGCAGACATCCACAAAAGTCCGCCACACCAAAGGCCAGCGAGAAACTGGCGATGACCAAACCTCCACCGTCACGCCAACAGAAATACGCCCATACTATCACGACCCACGAATCCACGTGGCGGTCTTTCAACCGCGGAAATCCATTGCCGGTACACACCGCCACGCTCAAAATACACACACATTTACAAAACACATCCACATTGGACAAATCGAAAAACACACACCTGATACACATACACACACCACTCCCACACACCCAATACAATATAAAACACACACCCACATCACCCACAAACCCCCACTTCTACAGAATCGGGACCACGCACTGAGAAAAAGAGAACTGAGCACCCAGACGCGCATTTAACTTTCACCCAGCAATATTTCCACGCACTTCACACAACACACCAATACACATCACCACACAATCCACCCCACACATCACTCACATCACCCCATGGCACCGCAAAGACACCCCAGGTTATCCGAGGATGAACTCAGGGTCATGGTGGAGGAAATTGTACGGGTAGAGCCACAGCTCTTCGGGACACAGGTGCAGCACACCACCATTACCAGGAAGATGGAGCTATGGAGCAGAATAGTCGATAGGGTCAACGCTGTGGGACAGCACCCAAGAAATAGGGACGACATCAGGAAGCGGTGGAACGACCTACGGGGGAAGGTGCGTTCAATGGTATCCAGACACAATATTGCGGTGCAGCGGACTGGCGGCGGACCACCACCTCCGCCCCCAGAATTTACAACATGGGAGGAGCAAGTCTTGGCGATCCTGCATCCTGAGGGCCTCGCAGGAGTATCTGGAGGAATGGACTCTGGTAAGTCTCATCTTCACTACTTCATCCCCCCCACCCCACCAGCATGCCAACTCATACCCCCACCCTCACCCTCACCCCCATCACATCCTGCTCCTTGCAAATGTCTCCACATCACAGCCCACCCATCCCAACACCAAGCCCTGCATGCGACCACAAAGCATGGACACCCATCACCAAAGCATGCCAACTGCACATACTCATCCCCCACCAAATCACCGCCACAAAAGCCCCCACACGGGAATGCCAGCACTGGGGTACAAGGGCACCCACCCATTACACACTATGGCACACACAAATGCAATAACCATACTTTTATACCCCTGCAGGACCCGAACGCCACGTCACCGCGCAGGAGGGTCCACAAATGTCCACTCCACCCCCAGAAGAGGCCCAAAGTGAGGACAGCACCTCTGTCGACCTGGATCTAGATGACCAGCCCGGCCCATCAGGGACCTCGGGACAGGCGGTTCCCCTCAGACAGCCACAGCCCATAGCAGACCTTCCCCCCTCTGGCAACACCAGCACAGCACCCACCCAGCGGGCCCATACCTCAGTCCCCAGGACAAGTCAATCAGCGGTGTGTCCACCACTACAGGGCACCCAGGTTAACCCCCCACCCCAACAACAACAGGGACCTGGGGGCAGTGGTAGTGGGCACACGGTCCAGGGGACAGAGGCCCAGGGAAACAGGGGAACTGGGAGGGCTGCTGTGCGACAGGGGGGGGACAGGCCCAGGGAACCCACTCTCCACAAGGCCCTCTCCTCCATCATGGGAGCCTACCACCACTCCCAGGAGACGATGGCGACGGTCCTGGCCAGGTTTCAGGAGATCCAGCTTCTGCAGGAGGAACAGTATTTGGGGTTCAGGGAGGAACTACAAAACATCAGTTCCGCCCTGGCCACCATTGTAGGGGCTCTGAATCAGGTAGTCACCACATTGCGGGACACTGTGGCAGGACAAAAGGCCCCTGACACTAGCATGGACCAAGAACTGCCTACCAACTCCGCCGGCGCTAGTGGACAGGAGGCCCGCCACAGGACCAACAGGCCACCAGCACCCCACCCCCTGCAGAAGGAGAACCACCCCGCAAGCGGGCCCTGAGATCCAGGAAGAAGACAGAGTAAGATGCCAAGACCCCCGCCAGGAAAGGATACCTCCCTGATTGTCATCCCACTGTCCCACATTGACACCCTGTCCATTCTTATACTGCCCATGCTCCACTTTCCACAGGCATTTGGACATTGCACCTGTGAGACTAATAGTCTGGACTCTGCCATGGACAATCCTCCACCATCACCCCTCACCGACTTGCAACCACCCACCAATATAGGACACTGAAATAAACAGTTATTCGACAAAACAATCAGGAGTCTGGCTGTGATTTTGTACTAATGTATTAGACATTACCGTCCCAAAATGCATATTTACATTGTGATACCAACAGACCACTGTCACACAGCTGTAGTCCATGGGGAAACAAAGCAGATGTCACGCAGTATGGCCCACATCTCTGAAATTGGAAGGGAAAGTCACAACTCAGTTACCATACACAGGGGGAAAAGGTCAGACAGTAGAGAGGTAGTAGGGGTTAAGTATATGTAATATGACGGGTTGGACTCTTACCTGTGTGTCATTGAAAATACTACTGTATTACTGTGTTCCTGTTGTCTATGTCGTCTTCTTCGGCTTCCTCTTCTTCACTCTCCACAGGCTCCACAGCTGCTACAACACCACCATCTGGACCATCCTCCTGCAGAAAAGGCACCTGGCGTCGCAAAGCCAGGTTGTGAAGCATACAGCAGGCCACGATGATCTGGCACACCTTCTTTGGTGAGTACAATAGGGATCCACCTGTCATATGGAGGCAGCGGAACCTGGCCTTCAGAAGGCTGAAGGTCCGCTCGATCACCCTCCTAGTTCTCCCATGGGCCTCATTGTAGCGTTCCTCTGCCCTTGTCCGGGGATTCCTCACTGGGGTCAGTAGCCATGACAGGTTGGGGTAACCAGAGTCACCTATTAGCCACACACGGTGCCTCTGGAGTTGACCCATCACTTAAGGGATGCTGCTATTCCGCATGATGTAGGCGTCATGCACAGTGCCAGGGAACTTGGCATTAACATGGGAGATGTACTGGTCTGCCAAACACACCATCTGTACGTTCATCGAATGATAACTCTTTCTGTTTCTGTACACTTGTTCACTCCTGCTGGGGGGTACTAAAGCCACATGTGTCCCATCAATGGCACCTATGATGTTGGGGATATGTCCAAGGGCATAGAAATCACCTTTCACTGTAGGCAAATCCTCCACCTCAGGGAAAACAATGTAGCTCCGCATGTATTTCAGAAGGGCAGACAACACTCTGGACAACACCTTGGAAAACATAGGCTGGGACATCCCTGATGATATGGCCACTGTTGTTTGAAATGACCCACTTGCAAAGAAATGGAGTACTGACAGCACCTGCACTAGAGGTGGGATCCCTGTGGGTTGGCGGATGGGTGACATCAGGTCTGGCTCCAGCTGGGCACACAGTTCCTGAATAGTGGCTCGGTCAAGCCTGTATGTCAGTATGACATGTCTTTCCTCCATTGTCGACAGGTCTACCAGCGGTCTGTACACGGGAAGATTCCTCCATCTCCTCGCATGTCCCAGCGGACGGTGCCTATGTAGGACAACAGCGAGCACAGAGTCAATCAGCCCACAGGTACGTAACCACAGTTTGCACAAAACACAATTCCCAATGCATTGAATGGTTTGTAGGAGTATTGATGCAAGGCCTAGGTATGTGTGACGCAGTTAAAAGTAAGCCATGTGGGCCCTTGAAATGGCGGCTGCCTGACCTGTGAAGTGTGACAATGGGATGTGATGTCAATGCGCTGGCGTGGCACACCGTGGCGGTAGGCGGTCGAAGACCGCGGCGCAAAGCAGCATTGGTTGACATTGAACCCTATGGGTCTCAGGAGCCAATGACGATGTGCGCCGGCGGTCGCGGTACGCACCGCCGCGGTACGCACCGCCGCGGGCGTGACCGCCATTTTCTATCAGCTTAATCACTCGATACCTGATCTTCGACAGGAGAGGACCTACACTGCAAGTGCTGCTGTGACCTCGGTCTGGAAGAGACAATGGCTCATGCGACTGGGGAAAGGGCCCCTGCCTTCACTGCTCAGGAATTGGAGAAACTCGTGGATGGGGTCCTCCCCCAGTATGCGCTACTCTACGGTCCTCCAGACCAACAGGTAAGTACACTGGGACCATGCTTTGTGGCCAATGCCTGTGTTGAGTCGGGTGGATGAAAGATGGTGGGGAGGGGAGCGAATGAGGCATGCATCAGACGACGGATGACAGGATGTGCCACATGGCAAGGGTAGGGATGGGGGCTCTTTTTTCTCCCCCTGTACATTTCACATAAGTCAGCGCCCACCAGAAGATAGACATTTGGCGTGCCATCGCCAAGGACATCCGGGCCCTGGGGGTCCACCACAGACGGGGCACCCACTGCCGGAAGAGATGAGAGGACATCCGACGCTGGAGCAGGAAGACGGCAGAGGCTCAGCTGGGGATGGCCTCCCAACGTGGGAGGGGTGCCGGTCGTACTTTGACCCCCCTGATGTCCCGGATCCTGGCGGTGGCCTACCCCGATTTGGATGGGCGCGTGAGGACATCACAGCAGACACAAGGGGGTGAGTACAACCTCATTCTGCTGACAAGGGGGTGAGTACAACCTCATTCTGCTGACTTTGCTCGCAGTGGAGGTGTCTGGGTGGGGGAGGAGGGCTGTGGGTATCCCTAGGCCAGGGCGATTTCTGTAGGCTAGGCCCCTCCGTAAGGCATGGCCCTGTGCCCCCGCCCCCCACCTCTGTAGGGTGCCAAGTACAGTTATCCATGGCCCTGTGTCATCTATGTGTGCAGTTGTCGTCCATAGGCTTGTAGGCCATGTCCCACGGATTGAGTAGTGGACCCCAAGTGCGCGGCGTAGTGCAGGGGGCTTCTGTGTCTGTCCTCTCTGCCAACGGTGTCGCCAATGCATGCACTCAACATGTCTTTATTTCCTGTTCATGTGTGCATTAGCATCATCAGGCGGAGGAGAAGTGGCATCGGAGCACGGGGGAGCTGCATCTCACATGGCCCTGGAGGGCCATGCAACGGATTCCGAATACACCAGTGGGACGGAGGGCAAGGGGAGCTCCACAGCGGGGACTCATGCAGACATTAGTGACACAGACTCGTCCTCTGAAGGGAGCTCCCTTGTGGTGGCGGCAACATCCGTGCCCCCCGCACCAACAGGTACAGCCGACCACCCAGTGCACCAGCACTGCCCTCCCAGCAGCCCCTCAGCGTTTGCCCCGTGCCCACTCACCCAGGAAGGTGGGCATCTCCTTCGCCCCAGGCACCTCAGGCCCTGTCCCTGTCACCCCTGCTGCCCTCAGTGAGGAGGTCATTGACCTCCTGAGGACGCTCATTGTTGGGCAGTCTACCCTTTTGAATGCCATCCAGGGTGTAGAAAGGGAGGTGCACCAGAGTAATGCATACCTGGAGGGCATTCATTCTGGTCAGGCTGCCCATCAGCGATCGTTCAACACTCTGGCCTCAGCACTGATGGCAGCAATTGTCCCTGTCTCTAGCCTCCACCCTCCAACTTCCTCCACCCATACCCTATCACCTGTACCTCTGCCTATCCCAGACACACCATCAGACCAGCCTGCACACACCTCAACACCCAAGAGAAGCTCATCCAGACATAAGCACCACACATCACACAAGCATTCACACAAGAAACATCCACATACAGACATACCAACACCCACTGCCTCCACTGTGTCCCCCTCCTCCTCGTCTCCCTCCTCCCTCCCTGTCACGTCTCCACTCACACCTGCATGCACAACATCTTCAGCCACTACGTCCATCACCAGCACACCCACCAGAACCCCCCGCACACGTGCAGTCACCACCCCCACTACCATTTACACGTCCCCTGTGTCCTCTCCCACTGTGTCTGTGACCCCCTCTTCCAAGCTACACAAACGCAGGCAGCCACCCACCCAACAGCCATCCACCTCACGACAGCATCCAGCCCAATCACCTGCACCCAAAGACACCAGACTGAAGACTCCTACAACCACAGCCTCTTCATCCACTCCCATACCCACTACACCTACCCGTCCCTCTGTTCCTAAATTGGTTTTCCTTTCCAAACTTAACCTCTTTCCAACAACTCCCCCACCCGTCCATCTCATAGGACTCCAGTCAGCACCTCAGCCACCACAAAAGCGGGACCTGTAATGACAGTGTGCCATGGACTGTGGAGTCCCCCACCCTCAAGGGCAGCCAGTTCAGTAAGGAGCCAAGGCACGGCCAGCCCACCCCTGGTAAAACATCCGAAGATTGTCAGTGGTCGGCGCGAGAGGCCGAAGACACCAGGGACCAAAATCCCTACCATGGCTCCGGCAGGAAGTGTGGTGCCACCTGGCACTCCGCCAAAGGTGGGGAAGGGCCACAGGGGAACAGGGAAGGCTGGGAAGGGCAGCACGCCTGACAAGTCCGCCAGCAGCCCAGCTGGCCAGGAGGGCCTCGCCTGCCCCATCCCAGGTGGGCAGGAGGACACCCATATGCCCGGTACTGCAGCCCAGGAGGGCCCCGCCAGCCACACGACAGATGGGCAGGAAGGCACCGCCAGCCACAGGTCAGGTGGCGAATGACCTCCATGCCATGGCCGGATCCGCTGAGCTGGACACTCATCCGATGCACCGCTGCACTGGGCACCGCCGTCTCAAGCACCGCTGAACTGGGCCCTTCATCTCAAGCACCGCTGAACAGGGCACCGCCGTCTCAAGCACCGCTGAACAGGGCACCGCCATCTCAAGCACCGCTGGCCCATTGGCGGAAGGGGCAGGCCCGCCTCTGTGTCGGGCAGGGCTGCACGAAGCACTCTGGGCACCATTCCCCCTCCAGAACCAGTGGAGACTGTTATCCACTTGTGAGACTGTGGCTTTGCACTCCCCAGGATGTAACAGTGGGCAACCCACCCACTGTAGAGACTTGAGAGACTGTGGCTTTGCACTCCCCAGTATGTAACAGTGGGCAACCCACCCACTGTAGAGACTTGAGAGACTGTGGCTTTGCACTCCCCAGGATGTAACAGTGGGCATACCACCCAATGGTGAGACTTGAGAGACTGTGGCTTTGCACTCCCCAGGATGGAACAGTGGCCATGGAGGCCCCTCGTGGATCTGGCGGCGTGGACTCATCTGGCTGAGGTGCCCCCCCTTCCCTTCCCCCTGAGGTGCCTGTAGTTTTGCTATCTGATGCCCCTGCAGTGTTCTCTCCGTTGGAGTCAGGTATCCTGTGTGGGCTTTGCCCATGTGATTTGGTCCCAGTGGTCCACGGACAATGCCTGCTACAATGATCGGACTTTAAAATTTATGTATATAAAGGTTTTAGATGTGTGATATATTTTTAAGCCAGTGATACAATATATTCCAATGTTTAGAATCATTTCCTTTTGTCTTTGCATTCTTTGGGGGGTGTAACTCTGAGTTGTTGCTATGCATTGATGTGTGTGTTGTAGTGGGTGAGGGTGGGGGTGGGTGTGTCGCGTATGTGTGTCCCCGTAATTTTTTCCCTCCCCCCTCCCCTGTGTCGTAGGGTCAGTACTCACCGTTGTCTTCTGCGCCAGCGTTCGTGCTCCTGGTAGAGGAGCAGGTAGACAATCGCTGGGAGGATGTGGAGTTCGGGTTCCATGCTGTCCAGATTCCTCGTGGGGTGTATGGAGGTAAGCGTTTTCCGTTCGAAATGGCTGTTTCCGCCGTGTTTTTATCGGCGGGGCTACCGCCCCGGAAAAGGTGGCGGATTGGTAGGTTGTGATGGGGTGGGCGGTACATTGACTCTCGCCTGTCGGTTGGCGGTGACCGCCGCGCTGTTTGTTTGTCCCGCCGTGGCGGATGGTGTGTTGAAGTGGCAGTCTCTGTTGGCGGTTTCCGCCAGGGTCGGAATTCCATTTTTTTTACCGCCAGACTGTTGGCGGTTTAGCCGCCGCTTTAACACCGACCGCCAAGGTTGGAATGACCCCCTAAGTTGCAAAACTTTATTAAAATTTAGATTTTCTAGTAAGGGCTGGTTTCTCACAAGCAGAGTGCCTAATCACAAAGCGAAAAGAGATACCCATGAAAGACAGGGTGAAACACACACAAATGAAGAATGTAACTTTATTTTGCAGCAATCTCTCTTTATGGCTAGGAAGGGCCAGCCTTTGGTCATGAAACCACTAAAGAACACTGATGCCCTCATTATGAGTTTGGCAGTCACTGGACCGCCACATCGTTGGTCACACCACCACCAGGTCAGCGGTGCAGACCGCCAAATTACGACCAGCGCGGTGATCCCACGGCAACACAGCCAAGTCACCGACAGTACTGCCAGTGCGCTCCGACTGCCACCGATGGCGGTAGGCATATTCAGGCCGGCGGGGACCAATTCACCGCCCACCATATTACAAGTCAGCAGACCACCAGGATTTCTGGGGCGGTCCGATGATCATAAAACAGCTTGTCAGAAACTGCCAGTATGAAACGAGACACTCGCCTCCAGACGCGTCCGCGGCTGCCATGGAACCCGAACTGGAAGGCTTCCCACTGCTGTGTCTCGCATACACCTTCTGGACCAGCGACGATGACGAAGACGACTACCGTAAGTACCTCCACCTAGCACACACTGGAGGGAAGGGCAGTATTACACACCCACACACAACACACACGGCACGGACAGCAACGTCCACGCACACACGCAAACAAACACCCTTATCAACACACACATCTACACACACACACACATGCATACACTAACTACACAAATGCATACACTAAATACACACACAATGCCCAACAGACAAGTGCCATTCACACAGCACGCCGCACACGCACACCACCACCACTGTCAAACACAGTGATACACAACACCCCACAATCACACAATGACAACAACATCACAAACGCTTTGTCAGAAAGGCATATCGAACAGCTCCACCCGACAACACATACTGGCAGCAATGCGTAGCAACAGCACACAATCATATAAATAATACAGACATCCAAACAAGGCTTCAGGTGACACATCACTTCCAACCAACATACAAGGGACATCATAGATGCATCACTATACACACAGACGCACACACCACATCCAAACAATGCCACACACAACCATAACAACACATCACATCAAGCACATGGCACAAGTCATCAACCCAGTGTATGCAGCAACACAGATACATCCCATACACATACAAAACAAACTTCAAAGTATACAGATATAACACAACCATGTTGAAGGAAATCCAGGACAATTTCTCATCCTTGACATTCACATCTATGTGTGCAGATGTATTGAATAAATAAATGGTAAAAACTATGTACAAGTAAAGCCTACTGGCCAGTCAAGGGTGTCATTACGACCACAGCGGTCGGTGGTATAGTGTAGGTATTACCACCAACAGGCTGGTGGTACCTACCTCCACTATTATGACATTGGCGGGTTGGCCAAAGCCAAACCGCCAATGTACCACACTGAGCGCCACGGCGGTAATGACCGCTGGGCTGGAGACTTCAGTCTCCAGCCTGGCGGCAGTCACTAGGCCGCCCATGGCATTATAACCCCGCCCACTGCCATGGTTTCAGTGGTTTTGGTACCGCCACTAAAACCATTGCGGTAGGCACTATCAGTGCCAGGAAATTCCTTCCCTGACACTGATAGGGGTCTCCCCTGCCCCCTCCAGAGAATCCTCCCAAACCCTCCCCTCCCTCTCCCGAACCCCAGACCATCTACACACATACACGCACATACATACACACCCATACACACACGCATACACACATTCACCCACACATTCATACATTCATACACACTCACAGCAACACTCATGAACATATATCCAGGCACACACGCAATCTCATGACACAACATGCATGTACACTCACACTCACTCATGTACACACGGATGCACACGCATGCATTCATTCAAACACAATCACACACCCCCCCACACATGCACACAATACCCCCCCACCCCCCTCTCCAGTCGGAGAACCCAACTTACCTGCTTGCAGGGGGTCCTCCGGCATTAGACGGGACGCAGCGTTGCTGCCAGCAACAGAGTCCAACAGCAAAACACCGTCAGGCCGTATCATGGAACATGATACGGTAGGCGGTGTTTTGCGGGCGTGGCACTGCTGCTGGCAGCAGCGCCACCTTACCACCATCTGCCGCCATGACCGTAGATGGAATTCTCCCAGCCTTCTGGCGGTTTTCTGTCTACGGTCATAATGGCATAGACGGTCGGTAGCCACGGCAACGGTATGTTGGCGTCCGTCGCCGTGGCGGTAGGCGGCATCTGCCACCAATTTCATAATGAGGGCCCAAATGTCTTAAGTTGCCCAGGCACATTGGGCTCCGTCACATGCCTAAACTTGACTCCTGACTGCAAATTGGACTCCACATGGCAGGGTTATCAATGGGGCAGGGAGACACCTCAGGGGTGAGGAAGGGAGGCGGTGGTGGGGGCTTGGAATTAAGGTCCTTGGGTTTAGGTTTGGGAGGGGGGTTTTAGGCCAAAATGTTGATTGAGGAGGAGGGGGATTGGATTTTGGGGTAGGAGTAGGGACGTTAGGCTTTGGAGGGGTGGTTTCTTGCAGGGGGAGTGGCATGGGTACTACTAGGGGGGCCATGGGAGGACTGGGAGGTGGAAGGTCTGGGTTGAGGCAGAGAGACATGGTGCTTAGGGGCATTACGGGGTGGGACAGGAGCAGGGAACAGGTCAAGACTGGCAAGGAAAACTTTTTTAGGTACACAGGGGTGGTCCTGGGTAAAAGGTTTAGGAGTGGAGGTAGAGGGAGTGGTTGTAGGAGGTGTTGGTGTGTTCCACGTGGATGCATGTGTGTGCAATGTGTGATTGTGTGTGGTGGGTGTATGTTGGGTGGGTGAGTGAGGGCGTTTATGTTTATTGAGAGGAGGAGGAAGAGATGCAGGGAGATGGTATGCAAGATGTGTGAGTGTATGTTGTAGGGGTGGCTGCAATTAAGATGGATGTGCTGCATGTGGTCATGATGGTTGTCGTGGTGAGTGCGGATGTGGTGTATGGGGTGGATGTCTGTGGATCTGCTCTTGTGATGGTTGTGGGTATGACACAACTGGTGGCAGGATCAGGGAGTATTGATGTAGTGGTAGCAGGTGTGAGTGGTGATGTGACTGTGATGAGGAGGTGGTGGGGAGACAGTGAAGGGAGTGGCTGTTGTGTCTGCAGGCATGTGCAGACTGTGTGCATGCTTGTGGTGTGTCCTGTGGTGCCTGTGCTTGTCTTTGCACACCTTGTCTGTTGTAGTGGGTGAATGCTGGTCTCTATGTGTGTTCTGGATGAGTGAGGGGAGAGGATTGTTGGATTGGGCACAGGTATCTGGAGGGGGTACGGAAGATGAAGGGACACTGGCTGCCATCAAAGAGGAGGCAAGAGCCTGAAATGATCTCTGCAGGCCAGCCAAGGCACTGTGAATGACTTGCAGGTAGGCATTACTTTGTTGCATCTGGGATGCCAGTCCCTTGATTGCATTCATGATGGTTGACTGTCCCACGGAGATGGACCTCAGGAGGTCAATATCCTCCTCATTGAGGGCAGCAGGATAACCGGGGCAGGGGGAAGAGGTGCCTGCGGTAAAGGAGATGCCTACCCTCCTGGGTGAGCAGGCACGGGCAACTGGGTGGGGAGCTACAGGGAGGGCGGTACTGATAAGGGAGATGGCGGACAAGGATGGTGCTAGGATGGACCAGATGGGTCCACCACCACCAGGGAGCTTCCATCGGAGGAGGAATCCAAAGATGATACAGCTGTACCGGTCTCCCCCGTTGAGCTCCCCTGCTGCAGCTTCCCCACTTGCCGGTGCCCCTTCTCCTTCGCCTGATGATGCTGATGCACACAAGGATAGAAGAGGATAGGGAGAGAGGGCGGGGGAGAAAGAACGGGAGAAAAAGGGTCAACGGCTCCATCTAGTACACATACCTACAAGTAATCTACTCCTCCTCTGGCGTGGCAAGAAATGGCTATGATACAGTGTCCCCAAATATTGCTCATGAAGACTAATATTCAAGCTGTTACCTCCTAATTCCAACAAAATGACTAGTTTGGACATGCTGCAGTCTGTCATCAGTCATTCTACAATGGTAAAAACTACTAACTACCCACATATACTTACCAATCTGACACTTTTGACACATTGTTTTCAAATGTCCAGGATAAGTACATTGCACACAAAATATAGGACAGGTTGGTAAAGGACTCATGATGTACAGAAGTCCATTGACAATGAAATGATTTCACAGTAGACGTTCCCTACTCACAGGACTTATTACCCAATGTCAGCCCTAACTAGATGACATTGGCTATCTAAAGCAGACTCAGGGATAGGGAATTAGAGTTTGGAACTCACTCAACATAGGAGTGTGTCTAAACGTAACTGGACAAGGAGGTATAGCACCAACATATTAATGCTTGCATGGTGTTTAAAAGCTAACTTACACCACTTCCAAACAATGGAAGTAATAGCCAGGCTACAATCTTATCTAATGTACACACACCTCATTAGTACCTATGTAACCTAACTAACACAACAGAAGCCCATGTAACTGATATTAAACAGTCTGTACTCCCCCCCCTTCTGGCTGCTGTGCTACCCTCAAGCGCCCATCTATCTCCAGGTAGGCCACCGCCATTATGCGAGCCAACAGGGGGTCAGGGTCCGACGGACACCCCTCCCTCGTTGGGAGGACATCCTCATCTGGGCCTCTGTGGTCTTCAGGGCCCAGCTTCTCAGGTCCTGCCATGGCTTTCTGCAGTGGGTGCTCCGCCGGCAATGGGCACTTGATTGGCGATGGCTCTCCATAAACCCTTTTTAGGTCGAGCATAGCATTTGACGTATTGTATACTTTTTAAGTATACTTATGCTGTGGGTTCCAGTGATTTCATTTGCTCGTTCCACTGTCATTCAAAAATCCTTGCTTTCTAGTGGTCAGTTCTGCCTCTTTGTCCTGCTTTTTTCTCTTTGGGAGCACCACAAACTACTGTATTATTACGCTATGTCCTGTTTATCTCTTCTGAAGGGGACTTTTTCTTTCAGTATTGGCCTGTTTGTCTTACACTGTGGGTGTATAATCAGTCCCTCCTCCTCACTAGCTCCCTCTGTAAACATAAACTAACAGCAGTGGGGGGCTTTTCTAGGGCCAGCTCGCTCTTGCTGTCTTCCTCTTGTTATATTTAGTCTGTGTGGCAAGAAAAGTCCAGTCAGTAATTTAAAAAGCTAAGAGCTCTAACTCCAGCAAACACGAGACTATTGCTTTCCAAATGCTTGTCTTTTTTTCGCAGCGCGATCTCACTTGGCAGAAGTCGAGCACTTTGCATGACACCGTCCCTAGTTACATAGTTAATTGCACTTTTGCCAGTTACGTAGATAATTGCACTTTTGCAGATGGGTTTCACTATGAGTAAACTGTAGCAGCGAGATCGCGCTTTTTTTTCTCCATTTAACATGGAAAAAAAAATCTGGTTGTTTTGCTGCTGTTAAACACATTCCCTCAAGGAATCAATTTGGCGTCTGGTCCGAAGCCCTTTGTTCGTTAGTTAGTCCCCATCTTTTGTCAATGTGAACTTAGCAACCCCAAACTCCAGATAAAGTGCTTTTAAACACATGCTGCTCCAGTTCACAGTTCTTTGAGAAAACCCCCCCATGCATCTGCATTCTGTCCAGGACACTTTTATTTTCATTCATTAATGGAAAAACAAAAAATTTAACATTTAAAAAAATATGGAGCATTTTATTGGATTTGCTGGTTCGGGTGCTATTTAATAATTTATTGTTAAAAATACCTACTATTTTGCCGAACTATATTGCCAAAAAAATAAAAAAACACTTGGGAATTGTAACCACTTTTCTAAATACAGCTTTGTTTTACATAGATTTTACCTTTCTCTATAGATTTGATTGTTACAATTAAATGTACATTCTTTGCGAAAAACATAGGTGTACTAAACAAATACACATAAAAACATGCTTTGGGTGCCTTTGTGTTGTTTCTTTTTAACATAGGAAATACATGGTATGTTTAGTTTGATTTGCTGTTTTTTTGGTTAATTTACATTTCTAATAGGGACTCTCCTTTTAATCCACGAGTGGAGCGCTCTTTCACAAACATTGCTATTGTGGAGCTGAATTGGTAGTTTTTAACTCCTTATTTACGGTCTCCCTTCACAACAGATTTGGGTGCCTTCGCTTTGCTTTTATTTCACTTTTTACTCTCTTTCTGTTTTTCTCCCTTCTATCCCTCTCTCTCTCTCTTCCTCCTTTATCTCTCTCACTCTCCCTTCTCTCCTTCTCTCTCTCACCCTCCTATCTTTCTCTCTCTCCCTCCCTGTCTGGTTTTCTCTTCCTCCCTTTTTTTCTCTCTCTCCTCTGTTTATCTTTCTCTCTCTTTCTTTTTTCTCTCTCTCATTTTGTCTCTCTATCTCTATTTCTCAGTGTCGCTCATTCCTCTCTTTCTCTCCCCCTCTCTTTCTTCTCTCTATTTTTCATTCTTTATTTCTCTCTCTCTCTTTCTTTCTATCTCTCTCTTTCTTTCTATATTTTACTATAACTCACCCTTTCTCTCTCTCACTTTCTCTTTTTTCTCTTTGACTTTCTCCCTCCTCTCTTTCTCTCTCTTCCCTTTCTCCTTCTCTCGCTTTCTTCCTCTTACTTTCTTCTCTCTCTTTCTGATACCTAGCTAATTCTATCTCTCTCTCTCTCCCTATCTTTCTCTCGCTCTCTCTGATTTCTCTCTCTCTCTTTCCCTTACTTTTTTCTCTCTCTCTCCCTTTCTTTCTCTCCAACTCTATCTCTCCATCTCTTTATTTCTCTCTATCTCTCTCCCTCCTTTCTCTCTCTATCCCCTCTATCTCCTACCCTCTCTCTTGCTCTCTTCCTCACTCTTTCTCTTTTCCTTTCTTCTCTCTTTTTCTTTCTTTTTTTATCTATTTCTCTTTCTCTCTGTCTTAATCTCTCTCACACTCTGCTTCTCTCTCATTCTGTCTCTCTCTTCTCTCTTTCTTTCTCTCACTTTATTCTCTCTCTCTCCCTCTCTGTCTGACTCTCTAACTATGTCTCTCTCTCTCTCTTCTCTTATTACATTTATTTTTCTCTCCCCCACGTAATCTCTTTATTTCTTATTTCAAATTTTTTGTCTTTCCCCTTCCTCCCACTCTCTCTCTTCTGTGTTTTTCTTTCTCTTTTTATCGCACTCTTTCTTTCTCTCTCCTCTCTCTTTCTATCTCTCTTTCTATATCTGTCTCTAACTCTTTCTCTCACTCTCTATGTGTCCCTCTATCTGTCTCTCTAACTCTCTCTCTTCCCCTCCCTCTCTTCCTCTCTCTTTCTATCTCTCCCTCCTTTCTCTCTCCAGTCTCTCTTTCCTTCCCACTTTCTTGCTCTCTCTCTCTTTCTTTCTCTCTTTTTCTTTCTCTCTCTCTCTCTTTTTATCTATTTCTTTCTTTCTCGTACTCTCTTGGTCTCCTGTACCAACTGGGAGTAGTCTCTGTTTTAAGGGCCTTGTTTAAAAAAATATTCCAGTAAGCCTACTAGCCCATTAGTTATATGCAGGGCCATTGGAATTATGTGGCAGAAAGGACCAAAATATGCAGCAGGGTTAACCAATTAATGTGGCAAAAAAGTCCAGTTATGCATTTACAATGCCAATAGCTCCAACTCAATTAAATGTCCACAATATGCCATTATCATTCATACAACACAATCCCAGAAGTCAATCATGCCATGTCAATAGTCACACACTTTCGTCGTCAAACACCACCCTAGCTGATAAGTATTCCACATTGCACTGACCTGTTTATCTGAACCCCATACAACTGTCCATACAGGGGTAGGACTCCTTCCACCAGTTTCTCAAGTTCCTCCTGGGTGAAGGCTGGGGCTCCTGCAGGACGTGCCATTGTGGCTTCCAGATACAGAACACAGCAGCTCACGCAGTGGAGGCCTTGCTTGCTTGAGTGTCCGGATTCAAGTGAACTGGGCTATATAAAATGGTGGTCACTGCCGCAGCGGTCATGACTGTCATCACTGACGTTGATTATCATTGGCCCCAGTTTCCCATAAACAACAATGTTAACAAATGAGGAGTTTCACAGTGTTTCCGACCACCTCCCGCCATGACGACTAACGCCAGCAGAATGAGGTCACTTCCATCTGTCCTCTGCATGCAGGACAGGCGGCTGCCATTTTACATATTTTTAAGATATCTATGTCATCCTAGTGCATCATAGCTTGATGTTAATCACTAGTTGCTTGATGTACGATGTCAGCTCATGTGAACACACTAGTGAAGTGAGTGTCACTTGGCAATATGTCTAATATATTTTCTTTTCAATGTGTGGACGTTTGATAACTATGTCTGACTTCCATCTCTGTACAGACCCCTTGTGACAAGTATAGCAGTGGAATTGACAGCCAGGATGTCTCAGTTGTGCAGTTTGGGAATAACTGTTTCCCTGTGTCAGGTTTCAAATACTTGACATGACTTGTCGCGTTTACCACTTCTATGGTGTACTTTAGTAACAACAGTGTATCAGATGTCCTGAAATTTGTTTTATCATATGCCTTGATACTGTCCAATGGGGAGATTGAGAAATGCACCGGTCTACAGGCCCCTAGTCGACCTTGCTACCATGGAAGAAGGACACATTATACAGGCGTATCATCTGAACCGTCAGACCATCAGGAAACTGTTTACCCAGTTGGGGCTAGATCTCCTGCCAGCCATACGTAATCCCTATGCCATCCCACCAACAGTACAGGTGTTATCTGTCCTGCATTACGTTGCCTCAGGATCTTTTCAGGTGATAGTGGGACTGGTTGCAGGAATGTCACAGCTGATGTTCAGATTTGTGGCACAGGATGTACTGGCTGCCTTACTCAAGCACTTGAACAGCTACATCAGGTTCCCACAACATGCTGATCTGCACACTGTGACATCTGCTATTTATGACATTGCACATGTTCCACTTGTAATAGGGCCCATTGATGGCACCCACATCACTTTGGTTCCTCCCAGGGCCAATAACCAAATATACAGGAACAGGAAGAATCATCCTTCGATCAATGTGCATGTGGTGTGCCTTGCCGACCAATACATATCCCATGTGACAGCAAAGTTTCCGGGATCTGTACATGATTCTTACATCTTGAGGAACAGCAATGTCCCACAAATGATGTTGAGACTACAGAGAGAGAGGGCCTGGCTCATTGGTAAATGTACCACAGTCTATGTCTAACATCTATGTTACTTCACTTCACAGTCAGATCTATGCCTCTCATAGATCCCTAATGATTTATACCTTTGTGCACACAGGTGACTCTGGCAATCCCACCTGCCCTGGCTCCTGACACCAGTGAGATACCCTACAACAGAAGGGGAAGACAGTTACAATGAGATTCACGGCCGAACAAGTTGTGTAATGGAGAGGACATTTGGGCTACTGAAAGCAAGATTCAGATGCCTACATGTGTCTGGTGGTGCCCTACTGATCAGACCACAGAAAGTCTGCCAAATCACTTTAGCATGTTGCATGCTACACAATCTTGCCCTGAGAAGACACATTCCACTGTTGGATACAGAACAGGTGGCAGCCGGACCAGTGGCTCAGGCTGATGTCTTTGGAACTGACGAGGAGGCAGATGAGGAGGATGCAGCTGTCTCTAGGACTGAGTAGATTTGGCAATTCTTCCAATGAATGCCAGGTATGTGTGGTCTAAAATTAATGGAACCTCTAACCCTGTCTGCCGAGTGACATTGTCCCTCCTTGTGTTTTGCATCAAGGGATATGAGTGCACTACATCCATCCATCTGTGTTATGCAGTTTGATGGGATCTGACTTACCATCAGGGGAGGTGTAACTGCTATTCTGCCAGAATCATGTGGTACTTGCTGTTGGCATGGCATGACTTCAGCATAGGGTTCCCCATGTTGCAGCTTGGATGTCAATGGTCTGGCCTAATCCTATCATATAACACCCCAGCTACCCATCCACTGTGTTCCCAAAGCTGATGTATGGTACCTTCCTGTTTTAGCCATTGCAAGATAGGTTTTCTGTTGGTGATGTTTGCTACGAGGAATGGTTCTTTTACTCTGCATGTGTGTGACCTACAGATCTGCCTTGTAGATATGTGGTGACCTCCCCACTGCAACATGATTCCTGTGGATTGGAATTATGTCCTGCATGTGTATTGGATGGGCAACATGGGAGACATCATTGAAGCTTTACCCTATCTTGATCTATCAGATCAGATGTGTGGTTCCACTCTGCTTTCTGACATGACTGTTGGTACCCCTGGCACAGGATTACAGTACAGGAAGGATGTCATCACACACCTGCTGGACATTCCTGCCACATCTGTCCATCTGTCAAACTTATTGACACTTATATGTGCATTTCAATTTATATCTTTCACATTAAATGATACTGGTGACCATGATGACACGTAAGCGATTACTGTGTTGAAATGTGTTTATTGTGATTCAAAGTGCATTTTCTGAGAAGGGGGGTCATGGGGTTTGAAGGCATCAGAGTAGGTGACCCAGCTGCTGGTTTCACAGGTCCAGTCTCCAAGGGCCAAGGGGAAATGTTTTTTTGGTAGTGGACAGTCAACTGGGTGTCTCAGTGGCACACAAGGAAGAATGTTCAGGAGAGAGATCACTTACTGGTGGTGTTTTTGGTCTTGGCCTCAGGTCCTGCATGCCAGGATTGTCGACCTTGTTGCGTTTGGTAACCTCAGCTGCATGGGGAGGGGTGCTACTAGCCTGTGGGTCCCACGGCTGGGCCTCCATTGCAGTAGCTGTGACAGATGTAGATGGCACAGGTGCTGATTGGCTACTGTTAGGGGCTTGCTGGTGGGTGGAGGATGCGCGCAGGATGCTGGTAGGTTGAGTGACCACCCCACAAATAAAAGCCATGGCACATTGTGTGCCTGCCACTGCTGCATGGCCTCCTGGTGTTATTCCCTCTGCAGCCTCTGGTTCTCCTGCAAGGCTGGCAGTAGTTCACCCATCCTGTCCCAGAATTGCTGGTATCCTCCCAGGACTCTGGAGATGGCCACCTGACCAGTCATGTCCCGTTGGTGCCTCATCCCTTGACCCACAGTTGTCCTCCCACTACCCCTTGCCTCCTGTGACCCTGGCAAATTGTGCCCACTCCCACTGACACCCACTGACACCAGGATCTTCATTGTCTTGGATGTTAGGGGTCGAAACAGGTCCCTCCATTGTGGGACACACTATAGATTGATCTGTCTTTGGGACACAGGTTTGGGGAGGAGGGGTTTCCTGTACTGTTGTAGCCACTTAGGGACTCAGATGTGGGCAGGGTGAGGATGGTGGTGGTGGACTGACCAGTCATCCTGGATAGGCCAGGTGAGGAGTCCCTTTCCAGACATCCAGAGTTGTAGTCCTCAATTGGGCCTACTTCCAGGGGCTGACTACTAGTCCCTGGCATCCACTTCTGGGTGGCAGTAGTAGGGATACCTATGGATGGAAAGGAAATGTGTTACATTGCTGAAATGTACTTGTTGTCCACATGGTTGTTTGCAATCGTAGCCTTGCCATGCTTTCCATTGATGGCAATGACAGCTGCTTGACCACTGGCAATGTATAAGGGCTGATGGATAGTGCTGTTGGATGCTTGTAGTATAGAAGGTTGTGGTCATCAATGCTGTCATTGCCATGTACTAGTGAGCAGTCCAAGTATCCTGTAGGTGAAGGGGTAACATGGTTATACATGCAGGTGTTCTAATGTGGAGTGGAATTAGCAGTTTTACACGGGTGGGGAGTGTTACCTTGTGGTAGTTTTAGTACTTGCTACAGTGGGAGAGATCCATGCACTTGGTGGGCCTGTGTGGGATTAGTGGTAGTGGGGAAGTATGGCATGCAAGGGAGGGCATTGGGTTCAGGGTGGATTGGTGCACATAAGGGTACTGTGAGGGGGTGTATGGGTGGTGGGGGTACATGCTGCACAGGAGTACATGACGCCCGGGGAGTGTTGTTGACTTACAAGAGTCAAGTCCTCCTGGTATTCCAGTCAGGCCCTCTGGGTGCAGGATGGCCAAGACCTCCTCCTCCCACGATGATAACTCTGGTGGAGGAGGTGGGGGTCCACCACCAGTCTTGGCTATCTGGTGTCTTTCCGCCATGGACCGACCCTTCCCTTGTAGGTCATTCCACCTCTTCCTGATGTCCTCCCTTGTGCGTCCATGGTTTCCCACTGAGCTCACCCTGTCGACCACCCTTTGCCATAACTCTGTTTTCCTGGCTATGGATGTATGCTGGACCTGTGCTCCAAACAGTTATGGCTCCACTCTGACAATTTCATCTACCATGACCCTCAACTCCTTGTCTGTGAATCCTGGATGTTTCTGTCATGACATGGTCGTTATGTTGTGGGTGGTGGAGTGTGTAATGTGCAGGGGTGCGGGGTGTGCTGCTTGTTGAGATGGGGTTGTGTGGTTCAGTGTGCTTGTGGTATGTGGTGGTTGTGTGCAGTGGTGACATGTTTGTTGTGTGCAGGCGTACAGTTGTGTGGTGTGTGCTTTGTGTTGGATGTGGTGGTGCCTATGGTATCCAGGTGCAGTGTCTGCTATTAATGTGTTCTTTCCTTTCTCTGTGAAAAAATAAGGATGCAAGGGATTGTGGGTATGTATGGGGGTGTGTTTTATAGTGCAGAGATCAGGTGTATGTGGTATGTGTGTCAGGTGTGGGGTAGTAGTACTGTTCAATGTGGTTTTGTGTTCCGGTGGAGTTGAGTTTTTGACCACGTGGTTCAGACCCCCAGTGGATTAGTGCTGTGCAAAGACCACTGTGCCAGTGGAACCGCCTCTCTCCCACCCTCGGTCAGGCCAATGGTGTTGGAGTTTTT
The DNA here is from genome assembly GCF_031143425.1 of Pleurodeles waltl. Taxonomy (NCBI): domain Eukaryota; kingdom Metazoa; phylum Chordata; class Amphibia; order Caudata; family Salamandridae; genus Pleurodeles; species Pleurodeles waltl. Next base: position 397,211,418 of record NC_090440.1, on the reverse strand, counting down.
GCTGATTTTGGGTGGTCTGCAGTTTGTGACTCATAATACGGTGGTCATGAGACCGCCGACACTGGTGGTCTTTTGGAACATGCACAGACGGCGGTCTTCTGCTAAGACTGCCAAAGTTGTAATGTGCACCTGAGTAAGCATCCCAAATTTACAAACTAGACAGCAAGAAGCCACTGGCAGCTAGACACTCTATAGCATGCACATGAAGCATCAAAAGGAAATTCAACAAATGTATAATATACAAATGATAACCATTTACTACTGCAATACCTGCCTTGTAAGTATATTATAATGTGTCCTTGAGGATAAGCATCAGGGAATGAATAGCTGTTAACCTGATAACACCACCTTAATGATAAGGAAACTGACTGAATAAAGCTGTTCTAAACAAAGAATGTGAAAGCGTGTGGAAAGGGAGAGCGGGGGAACACAGAATAGACACTGTGACCAATTGGCTGCCAAGATGGCAATCAGTGGCACAAAAGAAAAATTGAGCACCAGTGTGCAATACAAGTAAAGGGACAGTTGTCCTTTGTGAATTATTAAGAATAATTTGTTGGGGAGTAGGCAGTGGTCCACTGACCATTTGCCAATTCTCAAACCAACTTTTTGTAATTCCTCACCATTTAAGGAAAAAGGGCTGAATTAAAAAAATACTTTATTTAAATTCAATCAAGGCCATTCTGGTCTGCTAATCCCAGCAGGCCACCATCTCTTGATGGAATCAATTCAGACTAGGTGCCTGACTTAGAGTTTGGTGGAGAGGTTACGCCGTCACAGCGGTGACAGATCTCCCGTCCGCTAAAATATAAATCCCGTTATATCCTATGGGATTGATATTTTGGCTGACAGGATATCCGTCACTGTAACCCCTCCACCAAACTCTAAATAAGGCCCAAAGTCTCGAATTGCGACTTACCTCAATAATTTACGTGAGGTAGGTCAGATTATGAATGACTTGTAATGAGAATTTTGCAAACTGACTTATTAGCACATAGATCAGTGTGCACAAATTCAGCACTGGTCACAATTTGCTACCAGCGTTTTTGCGACTAGTGATTTGTGCATCGGGCCCATGGTCCTTAATATTATGGGAGATATTTTTACCAGGCTGCTGGTGAAGAAGGCCAGAACACCAGACCAGTATAGCAAAAAACAAATAAGGGAAATGAAGATGTCATAGCCCTGACCACAGTTAGATCAAAGGATTATGGAATTGCTTCAGTTATATCACAGGATATCTGTCTAAAGGTAAAGGAAACAAGATAAATGCTGCATTAGTCAATCCTGAAAAGAGATAAAGGAAATCACATGGGAAGAGAATGACAGAAGGTAGCAGAGAAGACAGACACTAGCTGCAAGCCTAAAGTAAAGCAGAAAAGAACCAAAGCAGCATGACATTACACAAATTGAAACCATGTGGAAGATATTTGTACTATTTGAGATCTATTTGTACTGGAAAAGAAGTAGACACTACTGTTGTAGGATTCTTGGCATGGGGATGAAACTGCTGGTTTTGGGCGGCAGCACCACCTCATGTGGGGACTGAATCTTATCCCAAACCGTCTGATAGCTGTCGGACTAACCCTATCATCTAGCTAGCAGCACCTCATCAAAACCTGAAAGTAAAGGTTATTTGTGGCAGTCTGGTGCATGACACTCTGACTTCTCAGGGAAGGTGTGGTGGAAAAGATCTTACTCCTTTCTTTCAGTTACACAAGTCTCGTACATGCGAAACACAAACAGAAGCATGATTTGGTTCAATACATTTATTAAGGCAACTGCATTCTATGTAGAAAGACATGAATTGCGATTATTAGGACAATGAAACACAACACTATTATTACGGTGACCAGAAAAGTGAGACAAATGAAAAGTCCCAACATCCTGTTACACTAGTTAATCTAAAATTCTTGCCAGCACTACTAAAAATCTAGATGAGAGTAATGGCAGTGGTAGCCCTAATTTGCCCATACTGGTCTTAGCAAGGAAGCCCTAATCCCATACCTGAGTAATAATCGGGGGGGTCTGTTGGTCTGCTGGCAGTTCTCCCAAGTGGATGGAGAGAAGAGGCAGTGTTCAGTGGAGCTGTGACGACGTGGTTCAGATTAAAAAGGCTGGAATGTCCCCTCTCACTTAGTTTCTGGGATCATGTTGTTTTATAATAAAACATATTGGCCCTCATTATGAACATGACGGTAAACACAGTCGTCGGCTGTGGCGACGGTGAACAGAATAGTGCCATTGGTGGTGAACAGAAACCTGCCACATAAAGATGCCAAAAACAGAACCCTCCAAAATTTCTGTTATCACAGCCACCGGCAGGGCCTTGTCGCCAAAAGGCTGCACATCCCATCCCGCCACCGCCGAACACAACAAATTCCCCTCATTCCAAATAATGATGCACAAATCACTGCAACGGTGATTGGGTGCCGAACGACCATTGGCGGTACAGACCGCCCCGGCCAGCAATGGGACCCAACAGCAAGGAATGCACACATTGGCAAGTTTGAAACCCATACACCTGGCACACATCCACAACACTATAAAACATGCACAGACACACCCCACAATCCTTAGCATCGCCAATAGGAGAAGCTAGACTGGCAACACTACAAGCAGACGCTGAATGCAACAACACACTACTCACACACCCAACCACACAATAGCACCTTCACCAATATCCACACACCACCCACAACACACACCATGGCACCCCCTAAGCACCCGTGCTTCACAGAAAGGAAGTTAAGAACAATGGTGGACAAGATACTCAAGGTCGAGCCACAAATATTCGGTGTACAGGTCTAGCACACACCCATCGTCAGGAAGATGCTATGGCAGACAATAGTGAACAAGGTCAATGCAGTTGGAAGCCATCCACGCACAAGGAACGACATCCGCAAGAGATGGAACGACCTGCGTGGGAAGGTGAGGTGAATGGCATCGAGGCACAACATTGCAGTCTAGAAGACTGGGGGATGACCCCCACCAACACCCCCGACTACACCGACTGGACTGGGAGGAAAAGGTACTGGCCATCTTGCACCATGAGGGCCTCATTGAACTCACTGGAGGAATGGACTCGGGTAAGTCAACTACAATTACCCCAAAGCCACCAAACCTGTAATGCATGCACCACCTCACCCGTTCAGCTACCACCAGGACCACACCCCACCCTGGCCACAATCACTACATCCAGTCACCTTGCATGCCCACTAACCCATTAACAGGGCCACATCCCTCCCCCTGTGCACAGACCCCCCCCCCTGCAAGGTATCATATTGGCACCACACCACCCACAATGCACCTCCACATCCCATGCTGAATACAATGGCTAACTTACTAAAGGGCCCTGCATGGCCCAACAGTAGAACACCTGCACAAAATAGGCTTGCCTTGTGCACCCCATCCTATTTTGTAAATGTAACATACATGTCCATTCCTTCCCACAGGCACCACTACCCATGCCACCCTGACGGAAAGGCCAAGGAGTGCCAGCGCCCCACATGGAGACAGAGGCAGCACTCAGGACACTGGAGAGGGAATACCCCGGCCCATCACACAGTCCTGGACTGTCACCATCCAGCAGCCCCACCCAGGACACCACTGACCACCCAGCCACCAACATCAGCACATGGCAAACACCAGTGTATCCAGGCCACACCACCACATAAGTGTATCCAGGCCACAGACTGGTGGAACACAAGTACAGAGGCCACAGTCTCCACCTACCAACAGGCAGGATGACGATGGCCCCAGTACAAGTGGTACCACCAGACCTGTGCAGAGAACACAGGGGGCTAGGGCCAGTGGGAGGGCATCAGTGGCCCAGGGTAGAGGCCAAATGATGGATGCTGCAGCCCAGGAGGTGGTCACTGAGGTCCTGGGAGCATACCATCATACCCAGGACAGGACGGGCCAGATCGTGCCCACCCTGGAGCAGAATCAAAGGCTGCAGATTGCATACCACCAAGAGGCCATGGAGCAGTGAAAACAGCTCAATGCCACCATGGCCACTATTGCACAGGCGCTGCTGCACCACTTCCCAACCCACCCTGAGACCCCCACAAACCAGGAAGCCCCTACCACAGACTACGATACAGAGCAGCCGTCAACATCAGCAGCAGCAACTTGACTGGTGCCACTGTCTAAGGACACACAGAAGACCAGCACCCCTACCCGTACAGCCCAACAACAGACACTTAAACGGTCCCTCAGACCCAGATATTGCACTGTTACACCTGCCAAGACCAAGGCACCATCAAAGAAGTGACTCTGACATGAACTGTCTCCCAAGTGTGCCACTGAATCACCATCCTCACCGGCCAATATCAACTCAACTGGTAAAGTACAGATGGACATATAACCACTACCAACAATCGCTGAGACCTTGTAGCCAGTATGGACACCCATCATCAGCCCGCTCCCATCACTGTAAAGAGCACCAATGCATCCCTGACACCTATTCACATGCACATGTACACCAATTTCAATGTCCCCTATCATTATGTTGAATCAAATTGATGTGGGAATGCATTTACCAGCTAAATTCAATAATCAGACCTTTATTGCAGGAATTGCACCCCACGCACAACATGGTGTGGAGTAAACAGAAATGTCTAACAAGTTGTTTATCATGTCACATGGCACTTGAAATTCATGTTACAGTGTAAATGGCTCCACACCCCACACCTGCATAGAGAATATGTCAGACTGACAGTATGCAGTACAGACAACATGATCAGCGAACAGTACCTCATAGTCACTGGAAGTATAGTTGGATCATTTGGTTCCTGGAGTGTACATCTTCCCCCTCTTCATCATCACCATCACTCTCATCCCCTCTCAGAGGAAGCTGGTCTGGATATACAGCACCCTACTCCTCCAAGAGGGGGATAGATTTCCTCACAGCCACGTTGTGCAGCATGCAGCAGGCCACCACTATTCTACACACCCTCTCAGGGCCATAACACAGGGAACCCCCAGAGATATGGAGGCAACGGAATCTAGCCTTCAGGAGACCTATAGTGCGCTCCTTCACCCTCCTAGTACGTCCATTAGCCTCATTGTAATTCCTCTCACCATCTGTTCTAGGATTCCTCACTGGTGTCAGGAGCCAATGCATTTTGGGTAGCCAGAATCACCTGCAAAAGTGGACAAAACATGACTGTAACTAACTACCCTCAGTTGCAGACAGCCAGGCTGTCAGATACGTACAGGAAAAGTGTCAGACACACTCACCTATGATCCATCCTCTGTCCTCTTGTAGTTATTTCATCATATGTGGCACACTGCTGTTCCTCAGCACAAATGAATCATGGGCTGATCCAGGGAACATGGCATTCGCATGTGAGATGTATTGGTCTGCAGTGCACACCAATTGAATGTTCATGGAATGGAAGTGTTAGGGTTTGTACACAGCAAAGAACATGTCCCCTCTCACTGCACTAGTGGGTTCTGTAATAGCTCCCTTTTAAACTTACTATTGAAAGCCTTTCTTGTTATCTCACCTTCCCCCCCCCTTGGCTTCTGTGTATGTTGTTTAATGTGCTGTTTTGTTTACACATTGGGCCTTGCTTTTACCAAGGCTTCTTTAAAACACTCCTCCCTAGGCCATGTGTTAATCCAACTCATTTGCATAATAACTGAAACTCTGCACATCTTTCAAGAACATGTGCAGCATGTGAGGACCACACCCAGCTCTTCAAACCACACCCAGCTCTGCACACCTTCCAAGAACATGTGCAGCATGTGAGGACCACACCCAGCCCTTCAAACCACACCCAGCCCTGTCTATAAAATGCATCCCCGAGCCTCACCCAGTGCTTGTGCTCGTCTACCTCCCGCTTACCTGAGAACAGATCCCTCGGCGCTGGCACTCCTGCTCTTTACAGACTTTCATTGACTTCAATGGGCGCAGCTTCTGGCTCTTCCTTCTTCCGGTTTCCGGTTCCTCCTTGCTTCAGCCTCTCTCCTATGAGTAACCTGCAAAAGAGAAAGAAGACAAGGTTAGACTGATCAGTATCTCTTGCCAGCAACAAGTAAGTGCAAAACTTTTTACTACCTGAAAGAACTTTGACAACAATTTCTGGATTCGTGTATAGACAATTCGAAACGAAATACCTTCCACGAACATTGTGATTCAAACTCTTTGTTACAAGAATATTTTGCAGAACTTTGTGAAGCAAACATTGTTTTTTCTCATGGAACTTTTAAGAATCGAACAGTGGAAACCATTAACAGCAAGGCAAACAGTAAATCAAGGACTTGCACAAATTACATGCTGTATTTTGATGTAAAAGTACAGTATTTGTTTTATAAAAGATTCTGGAAATATGGGAAAAGTGAGTCTGCTATTGGGAATTTAGGCTTTAGTTGTATGATGATGAATGTTTGATATTGGTAATTCTGATAACGGTATTTGTTTAATGTTTTAGAAGCTTTACAGTAATAGAAAACACATCCCAGAGCAGTAACACATTCCAAACCTGGAAACTAGAGACCAGGATCCAAGAGGTACTTTTAGAAGAGAATTTCTAATAAATAAAGGGATAGTCAGGAACCCATATAGGAATAGGTTGCACTTATCTGTTCTTTGTTTATGTTTCATTAGGCACCAGTTTCTACAGAAGTCAGAAAGGGCCGCAGATTTGTGCAGCACTTCAACAGTGGAAACGCAAGAACGGTGTTGTCTCTCTTTTTTATTTTATCCACTTCCCCCCTTCCCTTGAGCTTCTGTTCTTAGTGCACTGTTTTAAAAACTAGTGTGCTGGAACAAGCAGTTTCAGGGTGGGGTCGGATTGTCTTCAACCTCCATCAGAACTGAACAAGAACTCAGGTGAGCTGGGCTTTGACAGAAGCACAAGCCTTAAAAAATTTCAGTTCTGGTGGACGATGAATACCGGGGAAGAAATAGAGGGCATTGACGTCACGGATATGGCGCAGGCCCTAAATGAGGACTTGGCTCATAATGAATCAGTGTCTGGCATCTTGCAACATATGCAAGAGGAAATAGAGAGATTAAAGATGGAGAATACCTCTTTAAAACAGGATTTAAGCAGGTATAAATTTAGGGGATCTCAGTGGAACACAGCTTCTACGCCTTTGTTTAAAACCTCCTCAGAGACAGGGGCGCCATCAAAACATACAACTTTGCCTTACCCAGTTGAGGTTACTGTTAATGTTCCTAATGTTGTGCCCTTAGCAGCACCTGAACGTTTTCATGGAGATAGTAACAAATTCCATGTTTTTATCAATCAATGTCAATTACACTTCATTTGTAAGCCACAACAGTTCCCTACTGATGATACGAAAGTGGCATTCGTCTTGTCTTATTTGGGTGGCACAGCAGCCAATTGGTCAATTCCTTTCGTGGATAGAGATGATCCCATCCTCCATAATTGGAATCAATTTAAACGTACCATGACCAGCCTTTTTGCAAAACACACTTTCATGCAGGCAAGTGATAATGAGCTTTTAAATCTTAAACAAGGTCATAAGGATTTATTGACCTATCTCACTAGTTTTAATCGTTTACTCACCGAGACACAGTGGCCAGAAGAAAAGCGTGTCTCCCTTTTTTATAAAGGTTTGAGAGACGAGTTAAAAGACGCGCTGGCTCATATCGTTGATTTGCCAAAAGACTATTCGGACTTTGTAGATTTAGTTGTGAAATTAGAACATAGACTAGGAGAAAGAAAGGGAGATAAATACAAACTGGAATCACGGTTAACTTTTATTAGACACGAGAAGAAAGACACAGATAATAAACTCCCTGAACCAGAGCCTATGCAAATAGGGACACTCAGAGGTCCACTCACATCAGAGGAAAAAGAAAGAAGGAGAAAATTTCAATTATGTTTATATTGTGGCAGGGCAGGTCACTTTGCCAGAGAATGTCCAGTAAAGCCTAAAACTCCACGAAAGGGTGCTGTTTCCTCCACCTCCTCAACTGAATCGGGAAACGATTAAGCTCGACAAGGGGAGAGGTTACTTGTTCGAGAAAACATCTTAATCAAACCTCTAATGCTGCAGCCTTCAGGGTACCGCACATACCTAGACATTTCATAATTCAGGTCGTTTTAATTGTTACTACCCAAGTGAGGCATTCTCTCCCTGTCCTACTGGACTCAGGCGCGACAGGAAATTTTGTGGATAATAAGTTAGCTGAAATCTTAGGACTTCCTATGTGCCTAAAGCCTTGTCCAGAAGCAGTATGTGCAGTGGATGGGTCAGAATTGACCTCTGGATTAATCACAAAACAAACAAGTCCACTTGTTATGGACTGTCAGAACGGGCACACAGAGGTGATTAGCTTTGATCTGATAGATACTCCTAATTTTGGTTTGATTCTCGGGGTACCCTGGTTAACAACTCATAACCCAAAAATTGATTGGGTGAATAGAACTGTTACTTTGGATTCCTCTTTCTGTAGAACCAATTGCTATCAAGAAGCAGGTACAGAACAGAGCACAGTATTACACTGTGCTAGTGTTACACAAGATGAACCAAGTCTCCCTCCTTAATATTCTGACTTTAAAGACGTCTTTGATCCAGTAAAGGCTAGTGTGCTGCCCTCACATCGGTCTTATGACTGCCGTATAGATCTTATCCCAGGGGCCCCTTTACCTAATAACAGAGTATATGCTTTGACTGACGAAGAAACCAAATACTTAAGAACCTACCTAGATGACCTACTACAGTCTGGGTTCATCCGTCATTCCACATCTCCGGTGTCATCTCCACTCTTTTTTATCCCGAAGCCGGATAAATCCCTGCGTGCGTGTATCGATTATAGAGGACTAAATAAGGCTACAATAAAGAATAAATATCCTCTTCCTCTAATACCTGTGTTGTTGGATCAATTAAGACATTCTACTGTATACACTAAACTAGATCTGCGGGGAGCTTACCACCTGGTCCGAGTAAAAGAGGGGGATGAGTGGAAGACAGCTTTCAAGACAAAGTTTGGTTTATTTGAGTACACAGTAATGCCCTTTGGGTTATGTAATGCCCCTGCGGCCTTTCAGTTCTTTATAAATGAGGTCCTACACGAATTCCTGGACGTTTGTGTCATAGTATACATAGACGACATCCTCATTTACTCTAAGAACTCAGAAGAACATACCCAACATGTTCGTGCAGTATTATCAAAGTTAAAAGAAAATCATCTTTTTGCTAAGTTAGAAAAGTGTACTTTTAATGTCAACAAGGTGGACTTTTTAGGATACTGCCTGTCACCTCAAGGAATAACTATGGATGTAAAGAAAATCAGTGCTATTGCTGATTGGCCAGAACCATCCTCTGTAAAAGATATTCAGAAATTTCTGGGTTTCGCCAATTTTTATAGGAGGTTTATTGCACATTTTGCAGACATTGCGGCCCCAATAACTACCTTGTTGCGGAAAGGGCAACGATTTCTTTGGACTGATGAGGCGGCACACGCCTTTCAACTCCTAAAACAAAAGTTCACTTCAGCCCCAATTCTGAAACATCCTGATCCTGACTTGCCCTTTTTTGTTGAAGCGGATGCTTCACAAGTAGCTTTAGGAGGAGTTCTCTCTCAACGAGATGCAGTAGATGGCCAGTTACATCCTATAGCCTTCTATTCCAAAAAGTTATTGCCAGCTGAACAAAATTACACTGTGGCTGAAAGGGAACTACTAGCTATCAAAGTAGCCTTTTCAGAATGGAGGCACCATTTAATGGGAGCCAAGTACCCAGTTACAATCTTTTCTGAGCATAAGAACCTACAGTTTTTTGGATCACTTAAAGCACTAACACCACGTCAGATGCGCTGGTTAATTTTTTTTTAGCACATTTGACTTTGTTATAACCTTTAGACCAGTTGCACAACAAATTCAATCTGATGTGTTATCTAGATACGGACATACCTCAGACATGAAACAAGATAAAATAGGAGAACCCATTATTCCTCCCCAAAAGTTGTTGGCACCAGTACAATAAGAAGGATTTCATCACAGATCTATATAATGCACACATGCAAATAGCACCTCAGGATTGGTTAAAGGATTCCCATAACACAATACAACGAGGTTTATTGTATCACGACAACATGCTGTTAGTGCCCACCTCTGAATTACAAACACAGGTGATAATTTGGCATCACGCCTCACCGTTGGCAGGTCATCCTGGTTGGGTAAAAACCCTGGAAAATGTGCAAAAACACTTTTGGTGGGACACTATAAGAAAGGACATTAAGCAATTTGTCACTACCTGTCCAATTTGTGCAAGACATAAATCTTCTCATAAGGCTCCTGACGGCTTGTTAATACCAATACCAACACCCAAACAACCTTGGCACACTGTGAGCGTAGACTTTATTGTAGGTTTACCACCTGTAAAATCCTTCACAACAGTGTTGGTTATAGTGGATTTTTTATCTAAAATGGCACATTTTGTACCATTACGGAAATTACCCACGGCGGCAGAATTTGCCGATATTTTTATAAGGGAAATTGTGCGTTTACATGGTTTGCCAAGCAAAGTGGTGTCAGACCGAGGGAGCCAGTTCAACTCCAGATTTTGGAAAAAATTATGTGAAAAACTGAAAATAGATGTGGCCTTATCCACTGCTTTCGACCCAGAGACAGATGGACAGACTGAACGACTGAACCAAACCTTACTTCAAACGCTACGTTGTTTATTGGCTGATTATTCTAGTGAATGGTTGGAAGCTCTCCCTGTAGCAGAGTTTGTTTATAATAATACTGAGCATTCAGCTCTACTTTGCTCACCATTCTATTTCTTGCAGGGGTATCATCCAAGAGCTATACCCATTTTGTTAGAAGATTCCCTGTTGCCTACAGTAACGGACAGACTAACGAGGTTAGGTGACATACAAGACAAAGCCAGGAAACATTTATTAAAGTACAAGGAAAGCATGAAAAGACAAGCAGACAAACACAGGTCTGAGGCCCCAATGTATAAAATTGGTGACAAGGTATGGCTCTCCACAAAGAACCTAAACATAGAGGGATCCCGAAAGCTGCAACCACGTTTCATTGGACCCTTTAGTATAACTGCCATAGTAAACCCGGTAACAGTAAAATTTGATTTACCAAAAGAATATCCAGTACATACTACATTCCATGTGTCCTTGCTTAAGCCGTACAACTCAAAAACCCGACCTGAACCACCACCTCCACCCATACCAATTAAGGGAAATCTGGAATATGAAGTGAAAAGCATAAAAGACTCAAAAAGAATTAGTGGACGTCTGTTTTATTTAGTAGAATGGAAAGGATATGATGAATCTGAGAATTCATGGGAACCAGCATCATATGTACATGCCCCACAGCTGATTAGACGGTTTTATTTAAAAAATCCAGGAAAACCCCGTCCTGTAGGAGGGCCTTTGAGGGGGGCAACTGTTAGGGTTTGTACACAGCAAAGAGCATGTCCCCTCTCACTGCACTAGTGGGTTCTGTAATAGCTCCCTTTTAAACTTACTATTGAAAGCCTTTCTTGTTATCTCACCTCCCCCCCCCCCTTGGCTTCTGTGTATGTTGTTTAATGTGCTGTTTTGTTTACACATTGGGCCTTGCTTTTACCAAGGCTTCTTTAAAACACTCCTCCCTAGGCCATGTGTTAATCCAACTCATTTGCATAATAACTGAAACTCTGCACACCTTTCAAGAACATGTGCAGCATGTGAGGACCACACCCAGCTCTTCAAACCACACCCAGCTCTGCACACCTTCCAAGAACATGTGCAGCATGTGAGGACCACACCCAGCCCTTCAAACCACACCCAGCCCTGTCTATAAAAGGCATCCCCCGAGCCTCACCCAGTGCTTGTGCTCGTCTACCTCCCGCTTACCTGAGAACAGATCCCTCGGCGCTGGCACTCCTGCTCTTTACAGACTTTCATTGACTTCAATGGGCGCAGCTTCTGGCTCTTCCTTCTTCCGGTTTCGGTTCCTCCTTGCTTCAGCCTCTCTCCTATGAGTAACCTGCAAAAGAGAAAGAAGACAAGGTTAGACTGATCAGTATCTCTTGCCAGCAACAAGTAAGTGCAAAACTTTTTACTACCTGAAAGAACTTTGACAACAATTTCTGGATTCGTGTATAGACAATTCGAAACGAAATACCTTCCACGAACATTGTGATTCAAACTCTTTGTTACAAGAATATTTTGCAGAACTTTGTGAAGCAAACATTGTTTTTTCTCATGGAACTTTTAAGAATCGAACAGTGGAAACCATTAACAGCAAGGCAAACAGTAAATCAAGGACTTGCACAAATTACATGCTGTATTTTGATGTAAAAGTACAGTATTTGTTTTATAAAAGATTCTGGAAATATGGGAAAAGTGAGTCTGCTATTGGGAATTTAGGCTTTAGTTATATGATGATGAATGTTTGATATTGGTAATTCTGATAACGGTATTTGTTTAATGTTTTAGAAGCTTTACAGTAATAGAAAACACATCCCAGAGCAGTAACACATTCCAAACCTGGAAACTAGAGACCAGGATCCAAGAGGTACTTTTAGAAGAGAATTTCTAATAAATAAAGGGATAGTCAGGAACCCATTTAGGAATAGGTTGCACTTATCTGTTCTTTGTTTATGTTTCATTAGGCACCAGTTTCTACAGAAGTCAGAAAGGGCCGCAGATTTGTGCAGCACTTCAACAGTGGAAACGCAAGAACGGTGTTGTCTCTCTTTTTTATTTTATCCACTTCCCCCCTTCCCTTGAGCTTCTGTTCTTAGTGCACTGTTTTAAAAACTAGTGTGCTGGAACAAGCAGTTTCAGGGTGGGGTCGGATTGTCTTCAACCTCCATCAGAACTGAACAAGAACTCAGGTGAGCTGGGCTTTGACAGGAAGTTCTTCTTGTTTCTGTACACCTGTTCTCTTACTCCTGGGGGGATGAGAGCTATGTGGGTGCCATCAATGGCACCTATCACATGGGGAATGTTGCCAAAGGCATAAAAATCAGACTTGATGGCAGGTAATTCCTCACTTTGGGGAAACCTCACATATGACTGTAGGTGTTGTACAAATGCATCCAAGATCCTGAACAACTTAAGGCAAAACATTGGCTGTGAAAACCCTGCACCCATGCCCACTTTCACCTGAAATGAGCCCGTGGCCAGGAAATGGAGTAGAGAGAGTACTTGTACTTCAGTGGGGATGGCATGCTGATTCGGATTAGCCGGTCTTAGTACTGGATCCAGTAATGCACAAAGTTCATGAATAGTAGCACGAGTGAGTCTGTAATTGATAATGATGTGACATTCCACCATGGTCTCCAAATCAACAAGTGGTCTGTACACAGATGGTGCCCTCCCTCGCCACATGGGTCTTTACCTAGGAGGAGTAGAGAACACATGAGGGACACAAATTAATTTGCACACCATGTTGTGTATTCAACACTGCTGTCAAACATTTAGGTGACACAAGCAATGTAAGATGTGAAACTGGAGTGACATGTCCTAACTGACACATCTGTACTATTGTAGTAAGTAAATTGTATTTTGGGCATGCGTTTGAGGGCTGGGATCTATAGGGCCTGCATGGGGACCATGATCAAATAATAACTGCGTAGTAGTTCACAAAATGTCACCCCCCTGTCATCCAGATATGTAGCAGTGGAAGTGACCTCATACCACTAGCGGTTGTCGTAATGGCGTTCATTGGTTAACATGGTTGTCAATGGGGAATACGGGCGTATCATGATCTTCGCCGGCGGTGACGGTGCACACCGCCGCGGAGCGAACGCCATTTCGTCACCCCAGGTTCACTTGACTCCCGGATTCCGTGCATGCAAGTACTCCACTGAGTGTGCTGCTGTGTCCTGACTCTGGTCCTGGAAATGGCACGAGTCACAGGGTAAAGGTCCCCGGCCTTTACCACGGAGGAGCTGGAGAAGCTGGTGGACGGGGTTCTAGCCCTGTATGCCTAGTTATATGGTCGACCAGAGGTGCAGGTGAGTAGGCGAATGGGGTGCATGGATGTGTGTGATGGTGGTGTATGGCTGTATGCATGTGTGCACGATTTGTAACTGCACAGCCATTTAATGCATGACATTCAGCGTGAGTGAGGTGCTGGAATGCTGTTTTAAGTGTGTCCCATAGGCGACGTATGGCCAGCGGTATCAAATGTGCTTTTTCTGACCTCAGTGTTTATTTTCTGTGTGTCCCCTACAGGTCAGCGCCCATCAGAAGAGGGGACTCTGGCAGGCCATCGCCAGGGAGGTGAGGACCCTGGGGGTCTACAACCGACGTGGCACCCACTGCAGGAAGCGGTGGGAGGACCTGCGGCACTGGGCGAGGAAGACCTGTGAGGCCCAGCTGGGGAAGTCCTCCCAACGAGGAAGGGGTGCCGTCAGGACCCTGACTACCCTAATATAATGCCTCCTTAATGGATGTCTGAGGGTGCTGTAGTATGTATGCTGTCTAGTGGCAGGGACTCTGACTGATGTCCTTTAGCATTATGGCCCCCTTGGGCAGTTAGATGATAAGGGGCAGGTCTGCAGTTCTTCAGGTCCTTCTGTAATGTGGGAGATCGTTGTATACTAGGGTTGTGGCCAGTAGTCAGGGGCATAGCCATGAGTATAGCTGTAGGTGCTGAATATTGGTGTATTAGCTGGGTTAGAGTAGATAAGTACATCCATTCAGATGTTAATATGCTCTCTCCTGTTTTATCTCCCCACCTCTTTACTCTTGTGTTGTCTGTGTACATCACCATAATCTGGCAAGGGAGCAGTGGCACCAGCGAGTGTGGATGCAGCAGCCCAGGATTCCAAGGAGATAGAGTCTACATACGACAAGAGGACCAGTGGGTTGGAGTGCGAGGGGAGTACCACAGGGAGGCAACTACTACTGGAGGTAGTGACTCTGATACCTCCTCCGATGGGAGCTCCCTGGTGGTAGGGGACCCTATTGGGCCCACCCAATCTTTGATATCTTCTGCCACCCCCATACCATCGCCGCCCTCCCAGTTGTGGCCCAACCAGTTGCCCGTGTCTGCTCACCCAGAAGGGTGGGCGACTCCTTTGCCCCAGGCACCTCATCCCCTGCCCCAGTCAGCCCTGCTGCCCTCACGGAGGAAACTATTGACCTCCTGAGGACCATCGCTGAAGGGCAGACAACCATTGTTAATGCCATCCAGGGGCTGGCATCCCAGATGCAGCAGTGCAATGCATACCTGGAAGGCATTCACGGTGCCATGTCTGGCCTACAGAGATCTTTTCAGGCTCTGGCCTCCTCTTTCATGGCAGCCAGTGTCCCTGGTCTTTCCGTCCCCCCACCAACCACCTCTACCCCTTCCAGCATCTCACTCCCTTCACCCATCCCAAGCACACATTCAGACAGCCATACACACACCTCAACACACAAGAAGACCACAGAGAAACAAAAGCACCACACTTCCCACCACAGGCATACACACAGCCAACATACAAAGGCACACAAAACAACATCCACTTCCCCCACTATGTCGACCTCTTCTGCCTCCCTGTCTGTCGCCGCTATATGCACACTCACAAGCACTGCACCCTCATTCACTGTTGTTGACCTCATTCTTGCGGTCACCACAACATCAGACATTCAGTCATGCACCCCAGACACCACACCTGCACTCACCACAACGACTTTGAGTAACACTTGCAGCACACTCACCAAACTTGCAGACACCCAGACAACATCTATTTACATTGGCAGCCTGTCTTGTCCCACTGTGTCCACCCCCCTCCTCCCATTACACTCAGACATTCACAGACACCCACCCAACATACATCCACCACACCTCAGCATACTGTTCAGGCACCTGCATCCACGTCACAAACACCTACACCTGTTACAACCACCCCCTCTAACTCCACTCCCACACCTTCCTCCAGGTCCACCCCGACTGCCCCTAAGAAACTTTTCCTATCCTGTGTAGACCTTTTTGAACCCATTGGCCCACCCTGTCTCGTCCCTGAACGTGCACACCACTTTGCCCTGCCCACTCCTTCCATGTCCACGTCTGCCACTCTCCACCCTTCCCATTCCTGTGCACCTTCCCCAGTTCAGCAAGAGGCCACGTGCTGGCCCTGGACCTTCTGCCACTCCCCTGTCCAAACCCACTCCCCCACCTTCCAAAGCAAAACCAAAACCCCCTCCACCTCCCAAATGTAGGCCCAAACCCCCCTTCCCAGACGTAAGTCCCCACCCTGGCCACCTCCTGCCCCTGTTCCCTCAGGTGCCTGGCTGCCCCATTGATGCCCCTTGATAGTGGAGTACCATGTGCACACGTAGGAGTCAAGTTCAGGCCTTTTGGGCCCATCAGCCTTTTTGATATGGACTGGCCAATGGCCTCATTTGGACAATCTGTTGCTCCTGGAGCTTTAAAAAAGTTTGTGTGCCCAGTGTTGGTGTTGGCACACTCTGGATCCGTGGTTCCTCGTTTCACTGTGGGGGGGTGTTGTGCACATGTGGGTACTTTGGGCAGGTTGTCTTGGGCTTGTGTTGGGTAAGTACCTCTTGCTCAGGTGTGTATGGCTTGTGATGTTGTGATGGGTTGTGGGTGCGTTGCAGGGTGGGTGGAATGGTTGGATATGTCACTGTGCCCTTGCTTCCCTTGTTTAGTAGGTTGCGGTACTTACCGTCGTCGTCTTCGTCGGTGGTCACAGTCACGGAGGTATATGGCAAGGAGCAGCACCGGCATGATTTCCAACTCTCTCTCCTTGTCTGCTTCGGCGTGTTGTGTCAGCCTCAGATGAGTGTTTCTTTTTATTTGGTTCGTTTCTGCCTGGCTTTGAGTGGCGGTGGTTCCCGCCCCAGAACTGACGGCGGTCTAGTGCTTCATTATTTGTTGGACGGGTCGGGCCTTTCTGTCGGCCTGTGGGCGGTCTCTTCCGTCATTGTCGACACTCCTCTGCTGGCAGTGAGTGTTTTTGAGGCTGCCTGTTTTTCACATGCTTCATTATTTGGCATCCCAGCCCGCCAACCTGTTGGCGGCAGTTACCGCCACCATCAGCGGTGCGGTCTTTCCCGCTGTGTTCATAATGAAGGCCATTGTTGTCAGGAGAATTACCCTGTGATAATGTGTCTTTTCTGTGTAAGGTAGGCATTGTACTCTGGACCGGCAATGCTCAGTAAATAATCATGCACAGGCTTGGGCTAAACACAAGATGAAGGCCCTTATTACGAGTGTGGCGGTCTTGAGACACCACCCTCATGGTGGCGGTAGCGGTCCGACCGCCATATTACAATTGTGGTGGAGCTACCTCATTCTGACTGCCGGCACCGCCAGATTGCCACTGGTCGCCAGCCTGGCGGTGCTGGTGGTCTTAATGTGCCCATAGTAGGGCTGCAAGCAGCGCTGCCCTAGAGATTACGAGTCCCCTCTCGAACGGCTTTTGTATGCTGGTTCCACTTGGCCTGGCGCTTGGCATCGGTGGAGCAGGGGCCCCTATGGACAGTCCTGTCACGCTTTTCACTGCCTGAATTGCAGGCAGTGACAAGCGCGACAGGTGCTGTCGCTCCAGACGCACCGCAATATTGCCACCAGTTCAATTACGAGCTGGCGTAAATGTTGTGGTCTGTTGTCCGCAGGGCCTTAATAAGGCCCGAAATGTGCTAAAGAACTAAATAACAAATTCTGCGTTGAGTTAACCAGTTCGTTGGCAAAAACAGTGAGAAAGCACTCACGTTCCGGTGCCTTAGCCATAGATCTGGCTGAGGAGGCAGCATTCTTTGTAGAGTCAGCTGTTGTAGCACCAGGAGCCACTAGATCCACAAAGGGTGGCCCATATGAAGCATCTCACAGCAACCGTAATCTTGATGGGCATGTTTGTTGTGATGGGGCAGCCATTGTGAATGAACAACAGCAACAGCAGAATACCGCCAATTAATGCCAAGGTTATTGGGAATCCCTCAAAGACACTCAAAAATAGTGAGTGAATGGCTGAAGGTATTACTCCAAAGTCACTTTGAAAGGTTGACAAAACTAGAACCAACAACCTTAGTAACGATGTACAATCCCAGCTGTGTTGGACACATTAAAAAAGTGTCAAAACAGTTCACCGAAATGTTTTGTAAAGCTGGTATTTAAAAGGAACTGTATCTCTGCGGAAAAACATACTGCTTGGATATCATAGGCCTCGCGGGCAGATGTAAGTGCCACATGTTTTAGAAACAAAAGAGCATTCAGTCAGGTCAGCTTGTCAAAATTTACATTAGAAGTAGCCATATGTCTGTTACTATATATATATATGTATATGTATAGACATTGTCACTTTCAAACACAGTGCAATATGTATATATATATGCTAGGAGGCCATATGTCTGCTACTTTTATCTCTCACATGGGGGGGAAAAAGCAAATTTCTGCAACAAGTCAAACCATGTAGGCTATTCCAGCCAGCATACCACAGCAGCCTTCAGTATTCAGCATTACATAACTCCATTTGAGAGCATCTGGAATGCTGTGAGAATCAAAGAGACAGGAACAACCTTCAGATAACGAGCTGAGTTTGCTACTTAAGCATTACAAGCTCCATGCAAGAACAGCTGTTTTCAAATTATCAAATGGCTCACAGAAGTCTTGCATTCGCTGACACTAAAAAGACCTCTTTCATGTGATTGAAACATTTGTACGCAAAGGGTTGCTCCCACACCTCATGAATGCAACTACCTCCTAGCCACTCAAATCTGCCTACTGAAATGTGTTTCAAGTACAAAGTGAACTGAAATGTTGAAAATGGCAGATTAATTTCTCTGTGTAATAACCACAATGCTGATGGTATTTCTGCCATTGTAAAAGACAACTTTTCTAACTTTTCAACGTTAAGCATGATGTAAGTTGCTTCTTTCTTTGCCATTATCTGTTGTCTTCATGTCCAATTAAATGCGGTAAATAACTCCTTAGAGTTAATGTATTGCCAGGGCACACAACCACTTTTCATAACTTGCAAAGTCCAACCTAACTGCATATTGGACCAAAGTTGACTCTATCCATGATGTAAAAATGACGTCATTTTGAATAACGTCAAATGCCAATGACAATATGATTTAGTGTGTAAATACGGTTGAACAATGTGTTCATACCATTATTGACAATGGCCTCACCTGGGTAGCGGCTTCTTTTTGGGAGAGAGCTTCCAAGTTTAATTTAAATTGTATATAAGAAGTGCTTTGTGCATGGCTTATAGGACCTAACAAGAAGTCTTGGAAGTCTATGAGCTTCCTTATGAGTCTGGTGGTCTTAAGAATGCCAGACTCGTGGTGGTGGTCTGACCGCCACATTCCTGGCCGAGCCAAGGCCAATGTCGTGGCCTTGGCAGTGGCCGTGGCAGAACATGATGTTTCCGCCTGTAGCTCAGTAGAAACATCATAATATGACTGGGGGGAGGCCACCGGTATGGCGGCAGCCTTCCCCACCCAGGCTTTAGGGGTCGGCCCAGCCCATACTCCAAAGTCGTAATCAGGCCCTAAATCTTCTGACAGGAGACTAAAGTGTTCTTTAATGGCTGTTAGTGTGGAAGATTTTAACCACTGTTGACACAGTTTACCCACGCTATATGTGGTGAAGATACCATAGTGCTGTGTCGTGATGTAACAAGGGTCAGGTCGTCTCACTCTAAAACCTGGTGTAGAGTTTACAAAATGTGCAACAAACCGTTGGGACTTGAAAGTGTTAAATTAAAGGTGTCTTCTGGACCTACCCATTGAGCTGTTCTACAGTGACATTTTAAATCTTATGCCATTTTAGCTGGTGAGGGAATACTGGGCGCATTCAATTCCTTAATTTTCTCCAAGACAAAACAACTTGTTTGTTGTAAAGTCTCACTGCGAAGTATAATTTGTAGTGAAACAAGGCATGCTCTAAATAAAGCTCCCCTACCCTGTATTTGCCATTCTCCAGTTCCCCACACATTTCTTAAGTCAATAGACAATATTTATAGCCTTCTAAAGCTAATTGGGAAACAAAGGAATCAGAATGAATCAATTGGGTATCAGTTAACAAAAATGTAACTACAAACACTTTTCTATATATGTTTTGGAACTCCCCACTGGTGGGGTTGGAAAATGTTCCCATTGTGTGTAATTATAAACAGTTCTCGGGATGCTGGCTTTGTGCAGAAAATAATGTTGGTAATGTTGGTAACAAACCCATAATAATTTCCCTTAATTCACTGTTGTCATATAGACATTGTCACTTTCAAACACAGTGTAATATTCAAGCTCAGAAAGTATAGAATAAACTGATTTTACATCCCAGTTATCAGAAACAACCCCCAGTGTTATAATGCCATTCATAGATACTTTTAATACATATGGAATTTGAATAATTTCTGTAGGACCGAAGATATTGAACAATGCTTTATCCCAAACAATCCCATTAGGAATTGGAACAGCTGAAACTTTCACTAGGGACAAGTCTCTTCGGACCTTATGTGAGGACAGGTATGTTTTTTTAAAAACCTCATCCACCACTTTACCAGCAGAGCGTTCAGGAAAATGGTGACCATGTATCAGCAGAAAGGAAAGAATGACAAAACCAAGGGACACCTTCCCAAATATAAACAATAATTTCTGGCATTTTGCTCTTTCTATGAGTGCTGCAGAATGCAGCATGCATCGAAAAATAAAAAAACGAGGAGGAATAAAAGTATTACTCCTCATTGTGTCATTCTAACGCCACCTCTGCGGGTGGCATTAGATTTTGGCTCTGCCTCAGGTTTACGAAATTTCATAAATCTGAGGCAGCGTCAAAATGCAATGGGTGTTGCTGTGGCACGCCCTTAGCAATAGCCAATGCACGCCCCTTCCACGTACAGTGCTGCATGGGAAGGGGCCATATTTACAAGGTGGCGTTAAGCCATGAAAAGTGCTTAGCGCCACAGGACCATCACAAACAGTGACGCTCCTGTGGCGCTAGGAGCCTATAATTACGGCCCTAAGTTTTGGCAGACAAAATCATTGGAGATAGCCAAGGTTGTTTTATATTTGTTGCGCACTAAATTGTAAATAAGTGCTGTGTTGTGTGCATTTTGTATTGCAAATGTGTGGGTGTGACTAGCAAGTGTCTGTAATCCAAGGCTATTCTGTATGAATGGTCCGGCTTAGCTACGGGAAACAAAGGGTTATTCATTGATGATACGCAGGGCTCAATTACTCTCAGGTACTCAAGTTGTGAGAGTATTTCTCTCACAGGTTTTTTAGTCTCATGTTTAATGGGGTATTGTGGCTGATCCCGTGGTGTCGATCTAATTGGTACTATATGGTAAGGGGATTCTTTATCCCACCCTTTGTGGTTGTGTTACAGCACTGAAGCCTGCACTAATGCCCAATCTACGGCATAACCTTCTCTTGTACCTCAGGAACAAGAACTGAGAAAGATTACTTTTTTTTTGTGGCAATTTTATAAAGCACAAACATGGCCCAAAGACATCAGAGCACTTTACAACACACAGAAAAGTGGTGACATAGGGTTACATTAACCCTTTAAATGCGGGCGTCGGCCACTGCCCGACGCCCACACTACCTCCCTGGTGCGGATCACGACCAGTGGCCGACACCAGGGAGGGGGTTAATAAATCCTCCGGTGCGTCACACCCGAGGATTGATTTTTTTTTTATCCTCGGGAGACACGGAAGCTTTTCCGTGTCTCCCCCTGCCCCCCACCCCACCCGCCCCTTTGTGACCCGCTGACGTCACCTTGTTGATTGCTCCGATGGGGAAAACGGCCCCAAACGGCCTTCCCCACATTCAGGAAGGCCTCGTAAGAAAGGGGAGACTCTCCCCTTTCTTACTTGGCCTTCCTGAAAGGAAACACCACTAGACACCAGGGATTTCACTTGGGGGGGTCAGCCCCCTCGGAAAACGGGCCGCCCCCCCAGGGGCATATTTAAAAAACAAAAGGTAGGTGTCCCCTGCGGGGGCGCGATCACTTTCGATCACCCCCCCTCCCCCGGGCTAAATTTTATAAAAAAAGAAAAATAATAAAAAAAAGAAAGAAAAAAAAATGGACAGGGGTCGCCCGTGGGCAGGGCGACACCCTGTGGGGGCAATATTGTTTTTTTTAGTAGTTCTAGGGTTTCCCTGGGGGCCATTTTGGCCCCCAAGGAAACCATACAACTACAAAAAAAAAAAAATATATATATATATCTCTATATATAGATATATCTATTCACATGGATATATCTATAGATAGATCTACATATATATATATATGTAGATCTATCTATAGATATCTATGTAGATAGATATATCTATATAGAGATAGATCTATATCTATATATGTCCTGGGGGCTGCGATCGGCCCCCAGGAAAACCAGACCCACATATAAAAGTGATTTATATATATATATTTGCCACCAGTTGTCTTGCAGTTGCAGCTTGCGTCTTGAAAGCAATGCACATACTTCAACTGACGCATTTCAACTGTAGCTTTTAGGCAGCAATAAAAAAGTCAAGTAAGTATTTGTAGGAGGCTGGACTGGCTTGTAGTGAGTACCTAGGGGTACTTGCACCTTGCACCAGGCCCAGTTATCCCTTATTAGTGTATAGGGTGTCTAGCAGCTTAGGCTGATAGATAATGGTAGCTTAGCAGAGCAGCTTAGGCTGAACTAGGAGACGAGTGAAGCTCCTACAGTACCACTTAGTGTCATATGCACAATATCATAAGAAAACACAATACACAGTTATACTAAAAATAAAGGTACTTTATTTTTATGACAATATGCCAAAGTATCTCAGAGTGTACCCTCAGTGAGAGGATAGGAAATATACACAAGATATATATACACAATAGCAAAAATATGCAGTATAGTCTTAGAAAACAGTGCAAACAATGTATAGTTACAATAGGATGCAATGGGGAAACATAGGGATAGGGGCAACACAAACTATATACTCCAAAAGTGGAATGCGAACCACGAATGGACCCCAAACCTATGTGACCTTGTAGAGGGTCGCTGGGACTATTAGACAATAGTGAGAGTTAGAAAAATAACCCTCCCCAAGACCCTGAAAAGTGAGTGCAAAGTGCACTAAAGTTCCCCTAAGGATAAAGAAGTCGTGTTAGAGGAATAATGCAGGAAAGACACAAACCAACAATGCAACAACGCTGGATTTCCAATCTGGGGTACCTGTGGAACAAGGGGACCAAGTCCAAAAGTCACAAGCAAGTCGGAGATGGGCAGATGCCCAGGAAATGCCAGCTGCGGGTGCAAAGAAGCTTCGACTGGACTGAAGAAGCTGCGGTTTCTGCAAGAACGCAAAGGGCTAAAGACTTCCCCTTTGGAGGACGGATCCCTCCTGCCTTGTAGAGTCGTGCAGAAGTGTTTTCCCGCCAAAAGAACGCCAACAAGCCTTGCTAGCTGCAAATCGTGCGGTTAGCGTTTTTGGACGCTGCTGCGGCCCAGGAGGGACCAGGAGGTCGCAAATTGGATCAGGAGGTAGAGGGGACGTCGAGCAAGACAAGGAGTCCTCTTAGCAGCAGGTAGCACCTGGAGAAGTGCCAGAAACAGGCACTAGAAGGATGCGTGAAACGGTGCTCACCCGAAGTTACACAAAGGAGTCCCACGTCGCCGGAGACCAACTTAGAAAGTCGTGCAATGCAGGTTAGAGTGCCGTGGACCCAGGCTTGGCTGTGCACGAAGGATTTCCGCCGGAAGTGCACAGGGGCCGGAGTAGCTGCAAAAGTCGCGGTTCCCAGCAATGCAGTCTAGCGAGGTGAGGCAAGGACTTACCTCCACCAAACTTGGACTGAAGAGTCACTGGACTGTGGGAGTCACTTGGACAGAGTTGCTGGATTCGAGGGACCTCGCTCGTCGTGCTGAGAGGAGACCCAAGGGACCGGTAATGCAGCTTTTGGGTGCCTGCGGTTGCAGGGGGAAGATTCCGTCGACCCACGGGAGATTTCTTCGGAGCTTCTAGTGCAGAGAGGAGGCAGACTACCCCCACAGCATGCACCACCAGGAAAACAGTCGAGAAGGCGGCAGGATCAGCGTTACAGAGTTGCAGTAGTCGTCTTTGCTACTATGTTGCAGGTTTGCAGGCTTCCAGCGCGGTCAGCAGTCGATTCCTTGGCAGAAGGTGAAGAGAGAGATGCAGAGGAACTCGGATGAGCTCTTGCATTCGTTATCTAAAGAATCCCAAGAGACAGAGACCCTAAATAGCCAGAAAAGAGGGTTTGGCTACTTAGGAGAGAGGATAGGCTAGCAACACCTGAAGGAGCCTATCACAAGGAGTCTCTGACGTCACCTGGTGGCACTGGCCACTCAGAGCAGTCCAGTGTGCCAGCATCACCTCTGTTTCCAAGATGGCAGAGGTCTGGAGCACACTGGAGGAGCTCTGGGCACCTCCCAGGGGAGGTACAGGTCAGGGGAGTGGTCACTCCCCTTTCCTTTGTCCAGTTTCGCGCCAGAGCAGGGCTAAGGGGTCCCTGAACCGGTGTAGACTGGCTTATGCAGAATTGGGCACATCTGTGCCCAAGAAAGCATTTCCAGAGGCTGGGGTAGGCTACTCCTCCCCTGCCTTCACACCATTTTCCAAAGGGAGAGGGTGTCACACCCTCTCTCAGAGGAAGTCCTTTGTTCTGCCATCCTGGGCCAGGCCTGGCTGGACCCCAGGAGGGCCGCTGCCTGTCTGAGGGGCTGGCAGCAGCAGCAGCTGCAGTGAAACCCCAGGAAGGGCAGTTTGGCAGTACCAGGGTCTGTGCTACAGACCACTGGGATCATGGGATTGTGCCAACTATGCCAGGATGGTATAGAGGGGGCAATTCCATGATCATAGACATGTTACATGGCCATATTCGGAGTTACCATTGTGAAGCTACATATAGGTAGTGACCTATATGTAGTGCACGCGTGTAATGGTGTCCCCGCACTCACAAAGTTCAGGGAATTGGCTCTGAACAATGTGGGGGCACCTTGGCTAGTGCCTGTGTGCCCTCACACTAAGTAACTTTGCACCTAACCTTTACCAGGTAAAGGTTAGACATATAGGTGACTTATAAGTTACTTAAGTGCAGTGTAAAATGGCTGTGAAATAACGTGTACGTTATTTCACTCAGGCTGCAGTGGCAGGCCTGTGTAAGAATTGTCAGAGCTCCCTATGGGTGGCAAAAGAAATGCTGCAGCCCATAGGGATCTCCTGGAACCCGAAATACCCTGGGTACCTCAGTACCATATACTAGGGAATTATAAGGGTGTTCCAGTAAGCCAATGTAAATTGGTAAAATTGGTCACTAGCCTGTTAGTGACAATTTGTAAAGAGAGAGCATAACCACTGAGGTTCTGGTTAGCAGAGCCTCAGTGAGACAGTTAGGCACCACACAGGGAACACATACATATAGGCCACAAACTTATGAGCACTGGGGTCCTGACTAGCAGGGTCCCAGTGACACATAACAAACATACTGAAAACATAGGGTTTTCACTATGAGCACTGGGCCCTGGCTGGCAGGATCCCAGTGAGACAGTGAAAACACCCTGACATACCCTCACAAACAGGCCAAAAGTGGGGGTAACAAGGTTAGAAAGAGGCTACTTTCTCACACAACCCCCCCCCAAACGAAGGACAATAAGGCTAACCTTGGCCAGTTGAGACTTTATTGTCTAAGTGGTGATAAGTAGAGAGTAGCTCTGCAATAGACTGGTTACTCCCTTTATCATCCACTATATGGTTACTTCCCTGTGGGGATGTAAACCACCCTGTTTGAAGTTTTTTAGCTAAGCAACAATGTGAAGATGTATTTTCAGAGTTTCTATCAGTAAGTTTTAGTTTAGAGCAGTGGGAATTGTCCACTGAACCTATTTGTAGTGATGGAAATGCCAGACAGGGATGCTGTCTCAGAAAAGCCATGGCTGGGCAAAAACTTTGTCCATATGGCTGGAAGAGAGAACAGGGATGCTGTTTCTCTTGAGTTGGAGCAGGGCAGGGATGCTGTCCTATGAGCTCCACACTAGGGCAGGGATGCTGTCCTAAGTGTTGTGAGGCAGTGCAGAGTTTCTGCACTAAAGTTTCTCTGGGAGGGTTGGAGGGATGCTCCATGTTAACTAAAATGGTGCTCTTTTTGTCACCAATGTTAGTTATCCCACAGAGAGGTACTTCTACCTCAGGGAGTACAGCTTTGCCAGCTGATGATTCCCTTGGAACAGGTGCCACCCCAGGAGAGGTTTCTCCCATAAAAAGGAATGGTATCCTGAATGATAGGGTGGTTAGGGGATACTGTGATACCCTTTTTACCTGTTGATGGAGAGGGATCCTGAGTTTTCAGGCCTTCTCTCCTTTGCTTTTTCATTTCAGTAGAAATGAGAGGGAACAATTCCTCAGGGATGCCCAGCATGGCTGCATGGGCATACAACTCTACATCAGCCCAACCTGAGGCCTCTAGGTCATTACCTAAGAGACAGTCTACAGGTAAGCTAGGTGATACCACCACCTGCTTAGGGCCATTAACTCCACCCCAACTAAACTGAATTATAGCTAAGGGAAGAAACTTAGTGGAGTTATGGACATCAATAATCTTATACTGTTGTCCAATGATGTGTTGATCAGGGTGCACTAGGTTTTCAGTCACCAAAGTGATACTGGCACCTGTGTCCCTGTAGGCCAAGGCCTCAACACCATTTATTGAAACTGTCTGCTTGTACTTATCCATTGTAAGGAGACAAGCAGCCAGTGTGGCAAGGCCAATGCCACTAGGTGTGACAGAAACTGTCTTGGGACTGACTACCCCAGTTTCTATGATGGACCCATAAGTGAACCCAACTACACCCTTTGCTTGACTGTTGCCAGCAGTCCCACCACTAGTACCAATGTAGGAGGCTGGACTGGCTTGTAGTGAGTACCTAGGGGTACTTGCACCTTGCACCAGGCCCAGTTATCCCTTATTAGTGTATAGGGTGTCTAGCAGCTTAGGCTGATAGATAATGGTAGCTTAGCAGAGCAGCTTAGGCTGAACTAGGAGACGAGTGAAGCTCCTACAGTACCACTAGTGTCATATGCACAATATCATAAGAAAACACAATACACAGTTATACTAAAAATAAAGGTACTTTTTTTTTATGACAATATGCCAAAGTATCTCAGAGTGTACCCTCAGTGAGAGGATAGGAAATATACACAAGATATATATACACAATAGCAAAAATATGCAGTATAGTCTTAGAAAACAGTGCAAACAATGTATAGTTACAATAGGATGCAATGGGGAAACATAGGGATAGGGGCAACACAAACTATATACTCCAAAAGTGGAATGCGAACCACGAATGGACCCCAAACCTATGTGACCTTGTAGAGGGTCGCTGGGACTATTAGAAAATAGTGAGAGTTAGAAAAATAACCCTCCCCAAGACCCTGAAAAGTGAGTGCAAAGTGCACTAAAGTTCCCCTAAGGATAAAGAAGTCGTGTTAGAGGAATAATGCAGGAAAGACACAAACCAACAATGCAACAACGCTGGATTTCCAATCTGGGGTACCTGTGGAACAAGGGGACCAAGTCCAAAAGTCACAAGCAAGTCGGAGATGGGCAGATGCCCAGGAAATGCCAGCTGCGGGTGCAAAGAAGCTTCGACTGGACTGAAGAAGCTGCGGTTTCTGCAGGAACGCAAAGGGCTAAAGACTTCTCCTTTGGAAGACGGATCCCTCTCGCCTTGTAGAGTCGTGCAGAAGTGTTTTCCCGCCGAAAGAATGCCAACAAGCCTTGCTAGCTGCAAATCGTGCGGTTAACGTTTTTGGACGCTGCTGCGGCCCAGGAGGGACCAGGAGGTCGCAAATTGGACCAGAAGGTAGAGGGGACGTCGAGCAAGACAAGGAGTCCTCTTAGCAGCAGGTAGCACCCGGAGAAGTGCCAGAAACAGGCACTATGAGGATGCGTGAAACGGTGCTCACCCGAAGTTACACAAAGGAGTCCCACGTCGCCGGAGACCAACTTAGAAAGTCGTGCAATGCAGGTTAGAGTGCCGTGGACCCAGGCTTGGCTGTGCACGAAGGATTTCTGCCGGAAGTGCACAGGGGCCGGAGTAGCTGCAAAAGTCGCGGTTCCCAGAAATGCAGTCTAGCGAGTTGAGGCAAGGACTTACCTCCACCAAACTTGGACTGAAGAGTCACTGGACTGTGGGAGTCACTTGGACAGAGTTGCTGGATTCGAGGGACCTTGCTCGTCGTGCTGAGAGGAGACCCAAGGGACCGGTAATGCAGCTTTTGGGTGCCTGCGGTTGCAGGGGGAAGATTCCGTCGACCCACGGGAGATTTCTTCGGAGCTTCTAGTGCAGAGAGGAGGCAGACTACCCCCACAGCATGCACCACCAGGAAAATAGTCGAGAAGGCGGCAGGATCAGCGTTACAGAGTTGCAGTAGTCGTCTTTGCTACTATGTTGCAGGTTTGCAGGCTTCCAGCGCGGTCAGCAGTCGATTCCTTGGCAGAAGGTGAAGAGAGAGATGCAGAGGAACTCGGATGAGCTCTTGCATTCGTTATCTAAAGAATCCCAAGAGACAGAGACCCTAAATAGCCAGAAAAGAGGGTTTGGCTACTTAGGAGAGAGGATAGGCTAGCAACACCTGAAGGAGCCTATCACAAGGAGTCTCTGACGTCACCTGGTGGCACTGGCCACTCAGAGCAGTCCAGTGTGCCAGCATCACCTCTGTTTCCAAGATGGCAGAGGTCTGGAGCACACTGGAGGAGCTCTGGGCACCTCCCAGGGGAGGTACAGGTCAGGGGAGTGGTCACTCCCCTTTCCTTTGTCCAGTTTCGCGCCAGAGCAGGGCTAAGGGGTCCCTGAACCGGTGTAGACTGGCTTATGCAGAATTGGGCACATCTGTGCCCAAGAAAGCATTTCCAGAGGCTGGGGGAGGCTACTCCTCCCCTGCCTTCACACCATTTTCCAAAGGGAGAGGGTGTCACACCCTCTCTCAGAGGAAGTCCTTTGTTCTGCCATCCTGGGCCAGGCCTGGCTGGACCCCAGGAGGGCCGCTGCCTGTCTGAGGGGCTGGCAGCAGCAGCAGCTGCAGTGAAACCCCAGGAAGGGCAGTTTGGCAGTACCAGGGTCTGTGCTACAGACCACTGGGATCATGGGATTGTGCCAACTATGCCAGGATGGTATAGAGGGGGCAATTCCATGATCATAGACATGTTACATGGCCATATTCGGAGTTACCATTGTGAAGCTACATATAGGTAGTGACCTATATGTAGTGCACGCGTGTAATGGTGTCCCCGCACTCACAAAGTTCAGGGAATTGGCTCTGAACAATGTGGGGGCACCTTGGCTAGTGCCAGGGTGCCCTCACACTAAGTAACTTTGCACCTAACCTTTACCAGGTAAAGGTTAGACATATAGGTGACTTATAAGTTACTTAAGTGCAGTGTAAAATGGCTGTGAAATAACGTGTACGTTATTTCACTCAGGCTGCAGTGGCAGGCCTGTGTAAGAATTGTCAGAGCTCCCTAAGGGTGGCAAAAGAAATGCTGCAGCCCATAGGGATCTCCTGGAACCCAAATACCCTGGGTACCTCAGTACCATATACTAGGGAATTATAAGGGTGTTCCAGTAAGCCAATGTAAATTGGTAAAATTGTTCACTAGCCTGTTAGTGACAATTTGTAAAGAGAGAGCATAACCACTGAGGTTCTGGTTAGCAGAGCCTCAGTGAGACAGTTAGGCACCACACAGGGAACACATACATATAGGCCACAAACTTATGAGCACTGAGGTCCTGACTAGCAGGGTCCCAGTGACACATAACAAACATACTGAAAACATAGGGTTTTCACTATGAGCACTGGGCCCTGGCTGGCAGGATCCCAGTGAGACAGTGAAAACACCCTGACATACCCTCACAAACAGGCCAAAAGTGGGGGTAACAAGGCTAGAAAGAAGCTACTTTCTCACAGTATTGTGATTATGTTTCTGCTACAAAAGGATCAGACTTTTGTCTAGGGGCAGTTTTAGTGCCATAAAGAAGTGCAGAAGGTTTATATGCCTACTGCAAAAAGCACATCTGTATTTTATGTCAATAGCTGAGTACATTAGTAAAGTCAGCCATTACCTGCGCTATAATACAAATGAAATGTATGTGCAGGGTCGGGGGCGGCTATGGAGAGATGAAGGGCACTTTTGCTGGGTGGTAATGAGGGAGTGGGAGCACCAATAATGATTGATGGACTGGGCGCAGGAGGTGCTAAAGACTGTGACGAATGGTATGTGACAAGGTGTTTTTTGAGTGTCTTGAAAGAACGTGATGATTGAGGGAAGAAGCGCAGGTAAGGTGGCCTCTACTTTTGCACGTATCTCACACACACCATCGATTTTGTGACTGTCTATGTAGGCTACTGTTTTAGAGCAACAGTTTAGCCAATACCAGAGGTGGCATCTTGATGGATGACTGCTGCCGTCAGTCGGGTTATAGAGGACAGCTCTGACATAGGATCAGAGACTGAGACATCAGATACTGACACAGCATCTGAGGGATAGGACAATGGCGCAGACTCTGGGAGTTATTTTTCAGTCGGAGGAGTCCCATTCGATAACTCCTCTTCCAGTAAATTATGAGGGAGGTGATGAGGACAGCCCTGCTGTCCCTTCACAAGCACAGTCTGTGCAACGGGGTAATACTGGGTTAGCCCAACCCAGAGAGCAGGTGAATACGGCAGCAAGCAGAGAGAGAGAGTGTTCTCTTGGGAGCTCCCCAATTTAGTTCAGCCCCAAATTCCACCGCCCAAATCGTATTGTGGAGACATCAAAATTATCTATCACAAAACAAACTGGTTTTGTAAGGCAGGCACCTGTGTTTTTGGTCCTGGGTTCGGCGGCCATATAGAGAAACATACTAAACCCAAACATTTCTGGAAACTAGACATCCGGGGGAGTCCACAGAGGTGTGACTTGTGTGGATTCCCCAAAGTTTTCTTCCCAGAAAACCCTGCAAAGCTGAAATGTTGAATAAAAACTCTTTTTTTCTCACATTTCTGTCACACAAACTACAGGAATATGCTGGGATACACACAATTCCTACCACCCAGTGATTCCTCACCTGTGCTGATAAAAACACTACCCCACTTGAGTGCCTATACCTAGTGCCTGCGTCAGGAATGGATCACCCCAGGGTCAACAGCTGCCTCATGTAAGGACCAACATTGACCGTTGCGTGATTTATTCCTGTTGCGGGCACCAGGCCTACCCACACAAGTGAGGGACCATTTTTATCGGGAGACTTGGGGGAACGCTGGGTGGAAGGAAATTTGTGGCTCCTCTCAGATTCCAGAACTTTCTGTCACCGAAATGAGAGGAAAAAGTGTTTTTTTGGCCAAATGTTGAGGTTTGCAAAGGATTCTGGGTAACAGAACCTGGTCAGAGCCCCACAAGTCACCTCATCTTGGATTCCCCTAGGTGTCTAATTTTCAAAAATGTGCTGGTTTGCTAGGTTTCCCCAGGTGCCGGCTGAGCTAGAGGCCAATATCCACAGGTAGGCACTTTGTAAAAAACACCTCTGTTTTCTGTGAAAAAATGTGATGTGTCCACGTTGTGTTTTGGGCCATTTCCTTTCGTGGGTGCTAGGCCTACCCACACAAGTGAGGTACCATTTTTATCGGGAGACTTGGGGGAACACTGGGTGGTAGGAAATTTGTGGCTCTTCTCAGATTCCAGAACTTTCTGTCACCGAAATGTGAGGAAAAAGTGTTTTATTAGCCAGATTTTGAGGTTTGCAAAGGATTCTGGCTAACAGAACCTGACGAGAGCCCCACAAGTCACCCCATCCTGGATTCCCCTAGGTGTTTAGTTTTCAAAAACGCACAGGGTTGGTAGGCTTCCCTAGGTGCCGGCTGAGTTAGAGGCCAAAATCTACAGCTAGGCACTTTGCAAAAAACACGTCAGATTTCAATGTAAAAATGTGATGTGTCCATGTTGCGTTTCCTGTCGCGAGCATTAGGCCTACCCACACAAGTGAGGTACCATTTGTATCAATAGACTTGGGGGAACACAGAATAGCAAAACAAGTGTTATTGCCCCTTGTCTTTCTCTACATTTTGTCCTTCCAAATGTAAGACAGTGTGTAAAAAAGACGTCTATTTGAGAAATGACCTGTAATTCACATGCTAGTATGGGCACCCAGGAATTCAGAGATGTGCAAATAACCACTGGTTCTCAACACCTTATCTTATGCCCATTTTGGAAATACAAAGGTTTTCCTGAGACCTATTTTTCACTCTTTATATTTCAGCAAATTAATTGCTGTATACCCGGTATAGAATGAAAACCCATTGCAAGGTGCACCTCATTTATTGGCTCTGGGTACCTAGGGATCTTCATGAACCTACAAGCCCTATATATCCTCGCAACCAGAAGAGTCCAGCATATGTAACGGTATATTGCTTTAAAAAATCTGAGATTGCAGGAAAAATTTACAGAGTAAAATGTGGAGAAAAATGGCTGTTTTTCAGCTCACTTTCAATATTGTTTTAATTCAGCTGTTATTTCCTGTAGGAAAACCTTGTAGGAGCTACACAAATGACCCCTTGCTGAATTCAGAATTTTATCTACTTTTCAGAAATGTTTAGCTTTCTGGGATCCAGCATTGGTTTCACACCCATTCCTGTCACTAACTGGAAGGAGGCTGAGCACCAAAAATAGTAAAAATGGGGTATGTCCCAGTAAAATGCCAAAATTGTGTTGAAAAATGTGGTTTTCTGATTCAAGTCTGCCAGGTCCTGAAAGGTGGGAAGATGGCGATTTTAGCACCAGAAACCCTTTGTTGATGCCATTTTCAGGGAAACAACCACAAGCCTTCTTCGGCAGCCCTTTTTTCCCATTTTTTTTTTAAAAAACAATATTTTCACTGTATTTTGGCTAATTTCTTGGTCTCCTCCAGGGGAACCCACAAACTCTGGGTACCATTAGAATCCCTAGGATGTTGGAAAAATAGGACGCAAATTTGGCGTGGATAGCTTATGTGACCAAAAAGTTATGAAGGCCTAAGCGCAAACTACCCCAAATAGCCAAAAAGGGCTCAGCACTGGGGAGGGGGGAAAGGCCCAGCAGCTAAGAGGTTAATAATAATTAAACTCAGATGTTTACGTCAATGTAAGTATACAGGAAGTACCACAGGAGACAGTTACAACAATAGGTTGAACAGCTAAATGAAGCAGATCAGGAAGCACTGAAGAAAGTTAATAAGTCTGGTCTAGGGTGATTTAACCAAAATGTCTCTCAAATAGCAGGAGGTTGAAGTCCTTTTTGAAGGTTGCTAGGCAGCTCATTAGATGTGGTGAGGGAGGGAGAGAGTTCCAGATTCTAGTGGCGCCTCCAGAGAAGTCTGATTCATG
This sequence comes from Pleurodeles waltl, assembly GCF_031143425.1. Classification (NCBI taxonomy): domain Eukaryota; kingdom Metazoa; phylum Chordata; class Amphibia; order Caudata; family Salamandridae; genus Pleurodeles; species Pleurodeles waltl. The sequence goes on along the minus strand of NC_090440.1, from coordinate 397,178,126 downwards.
TATGGTTCTCGCCTGGAAGTGGGGGCTTTCAGAAGCAGGGATTAGGTATTTCTGGAACCCCTATTGGCTCCGTAGATTTTCAGTTTCTCATTTACATAGAAGGGAGAGGAGGAGTGCAGCGCTCTGTGTGTGATGCAAGCGTTTTTTAATTGGGCCCGCATTTCAATGGGGAGCCAGTGGAGGATTAGCAAGGCAGGGGAAATGCGGTCAGATTTCTTGAGACTTACAACGAAGAGTGCTGCAACATGTTGTGTTGCTCTTAAGGGGCCTAGGTGAACTTTGGGAATGGCTAAGAGAAGGGCAATTCCATAGTCTAGTCTGGAGAGAGTGAGAGACTGAACTACTGTTTTGAGGTCTTGTACCGGAATCATTTGTCTGATGCCCCAAAGCTGCCTAAACTGATGTTGTGCACATTTGGCCGTGGATGTTATGTGGCTGAGGAGATTAAGACGATTGTCGAGGGAGATTCCAAGTGAACTGGTACTCATGACAACGGCTGGGTGGAAAACTGAGCCAGGGAGGTTGGCCATCCAGTCCAAGGACGTGCGGACCCTCGGGGCCTCCGGCAGGTGGAGCACCCACTGTCGGAAACGGTGGGAGGACCTGAGACGCTGGGCACGGAAGACAGCAGAGGTCCAGCTGGGGATGGCCTCCCAACAAGGAAGGGGTGCCCATCGAAATCTGACCCTCCTGATGGCCCGCATACTGGCGGTGGCCTATCCTGAGCTAGATGGGTGCTTGGGGGCATCACAGCAGCAACAAGGGGGTGAGTACAGTGCCCTACATTACAACTTATGCCTGATGGGGTGGTATATGGGTGGGGGTGGGGGCCATGTGGGTGCCCCTAGGCCAGGCCTGGCATTGCAGGGTAGGTACCATGTTGGGCAGGGTTCTGATGCAAAAGTCCTCCAACCAAGCTAGTAGACATCCACTACTGGGCAGGGGTCTGTGGGTCTCAGGTATGCTTCAATTTGCATTAGGTATCCCTATCCATTGCCTTGTCACTAGCATTGTGACTGGTAGTGCATTGCCGAATACGTAGGGCTGTTCCCTGTGTGTGAGTGTGTCATGCACGCCAACAGTGGTGTTGGTGCCGCCATTGACTGAGTGTATCCTTTGTCTGTTCGTCCCCTCTTTTTGTTTTGTCACCCTGTCCTTATGTGCATTAGCATCATCTGGTGGAGGAGCAGAGGCACCGGCGATGGAGGGAGCTGAATTCCACAGAACCCAGGAGGCCGAATCCACTGACAGTGAAGGCACCAGTGGGACTGAGGGCGAGGAGAGCACCACGGTGGAGACTGGAGGGGACAGTTCGGACACGGATAGCTCCTCCGATGGAAGCTCCCTGTTGGTGGCTGACACCTCTGTGCCCACCCCAGCTACAGGTACAGCTTCCACCATCGTAGCAGCTCCGCCCTCCCAGCAGTCCCTCAGAAAGTTTCCCGTGCCCGCTCACCCAGGAGGGTGGGCATCTCCTTCGTCCAAGGCACCTCAGGCCCTGCCCCAGTTAGCCCTGCTGCCCTGAGTGAGGAGACTATTGACCTCCTGCAATCCATTTATGTTGGGCAGTCAAAGTTTGTGAATGCCATCCAGGGGCTGGCAGCCCAAATGCAACAGTCCAATGAATTTCTGGAGGGCATTCACAATGACTTGGCGACCCAACAGAGATCAATCCAGGCTCTGGCCACCTCTCTGATGGCAGCCATTGTCCCTGTTTCTACCCTCCCACCTCCAACGTCCTTTTCCCAGTCCCATTCCCCTCAACCCCAACCTATCCAAAGCGCACAGTCAGACAAGCAGACACCCAGGACAACACACAAGAGTGAACGTGGCAAACAAAAGCACCACACTTCATGCCACAGGCACTCACACAAACACCATCCAGAAGCAGACATAACAACATCCACTGCCTCGATTGTGGCCCCCTCCTCATCATCATCCACCTCCCTCCCAGTAGCATCTCCACTCACACCTGCATGCACTACATCCTCAGCCACTACCACCATCACCCACACACCTATCAGTACACACCCCTCACTGGCAGTCACCACGCCCACATCCATGCACATGTCCCCTGTGTTCTCTCCCACTGAGTCTGTGCCCCCTCATCCCAAAGTACACAAACACAAGCACTCAGACACCCAACAGCATCCAGACCATGCACCTGCACCCAAACACAGCAGACTGACACCTCCTACCACCACTCCCTTTTCCTCCACTCCCAAACCATCTCCCTCTTCCCACCCCAATGTCTCTAAGAAGATTTTCCTCGCCGCCATTGACCTCTTCACTAGCCCTCCCCCCATCCCTCCCGTCAGGCCAGGCTGGTCAAAACCCAGGCAAGCACCTCAGCCACCCAGTCCACGGGCACAGTAGTGTCCCCAGCAACTCCAGGTGGGAAAGGATCCCGGCCACCAGCCAGCCAGATGGAAAGGGTGCCTTCCCCGAGTGCTTCAAGGAAGGGCAAGGAGCCAGCCCCAGCTACATGAAGGAAGGGCAAGGAGCCAGCTCCTGCTGCAGGAAGGAAGGGCAATGAGCCAGCCCCTGCTGCAGGAAGAAAGGGCAAGGAGCCAGCCCCTGCTGCAGGAAGGAATGGCAAGGATCCAGCCCCAACTGCAGGAAGGAAGGGTAAGGTGCCTGAAACAGCAGGCAGTAGAGACAAGGGGCCTGGTGCTGGGACTCAGGTGGAGCCACTACCACCAACCATGGTGGTGCAGCTGTCCGAGGCTGCAGGGGATGGGCTGGAGCTTCCCCACACCACCACCAGCTCCACCGGCAGCACCGCCACAAGCACCGCCACCTGCCCAGTGGGCAGCCATCCGAGGCTGCAGGGGATGGGCTGGAGTCTCGCCCCAACAGTACTAGCTCCACCAGCAGCAACGCCACCAGCACCGCCACCTGCACCAGTGGCCAGCCGTCCGAGGCTGCAGGGGAGGCTGGAGCCTCCCCCACCACTACCAGCTCCACCAGCAGCACCGCCACCAGCACTGCCACCTGCCCCAGTGGGCAGCCGTCAGAGGCTGCAGGGGATGGGCTGGAGCCTCGGCCACCAGTACTAGCTCCACTAGCAGCAACGCCACCAGCACCGCCACCTGCACCAGTGGGCAGCCGTCCGAGGCTGCAGGGGATGGGCTGGTGTTTCCCCCCACAACTACCAGCTCCACCAGCAGCACCGCCACCAGCACTGCCACCTGCCCCAGTGGGCAGCCGTCAGAGGCTGCAGGGGATGGGCTGGAGCCTCGGCCACCACTACCAGCTCCACCAGCAGCACCGCCATCAGCACCTCCACCTGCCTCAGTGGGCAGCCGTCCAAGGTCACAGTCTCTCTGGTGGGTGTCTTTCCCACTGGTTCTGGAGGGGGCAACATGCCCATTGCCCTTTGTCCTTGGGAGTGCAAGGCCACAGTCTCTCGAGTGGGTGTCTTGCCCACTGGTTCTGGGGGGGGCACCATGCCCATTGCCCTTTGTCCTGGGGAGTGCAAGGCCACAGTCTCTCGAGTGGGTGTCTTTCCCACTGGTTCTGGAGGGGGCAACATGACCTGTGCTTTGTCCTGGGGAGTGCAAGGTCACAGTCTCTTGAGTGGGTGTCTTTCCCACTGGTTCTGGAGCGGGAAACATGCCCATTGCTCTTTGTCCTGGGGAGTGCAAGGCCACAGTCTCTCAAGAGGGTGAATACCCCACTGGTTCTGGTGAGGGCAAGCCGCACAGCAGCCCTTGGAGGCTGGACTATGTGGCGTCCACCGGCGGTGATGGCTGCACCGTGGTGGTGGTGGTTGTGGGAGGCTCCTGCTCAGCCCCTGCACTCTCTGATGGCTGCACTGTGGTGGAGGTTGGGGGAGGCTCCTGCTCAGCCCTTGTGCCCTCTGATGGCTGCACTGTGGTGGTGGTTGGGGGAGGCTCCTGCTCAGCCCCTGGACTCTCTGATGGCTGCACAACCATGGCTGGCTGTGGGGGCCCTGTGACAGCTGCTGGTGGTGGCAGTGTTTGGCTGGCAGCTTTCTCTGGTGTAGATTGCCTTCTCTCCTCCTGGTCACGGGTTGAGGATTCCTTACCCTTCCTGGCAATGGTGGATGGGCTCTTCCCCCCTCTGCCTGCCGGTGCAGGCTCCCTCCTCTTCTTTCCAGCTGGTGCAGGCTCCTTCCCCTTCTTTCCATCTGGTGTAGGTGCCTTCCCCTTCTTTACAGCTGGTGCAGGGGCCTTCCCTTTCTTACCAGCTGGTGCAGGCTCCTTCCTCTTCTTTCCAGCTGGTGCAGGCTCCTTCCACTTCTTTGCAGCTGGTGCAGGCTCCTTCCCCTTCAGTAGTGTTGGTCTGGAATCCCTATGAGTAGGTGGCACTACCACTGGGCCCGTGGACTGTTTGGCTGAGGTGCTGGGCTGGGTCCTTGCTACCCTGCCCATACGTGCAGGATGGGGGGAAGGGTAGGGAAGAGGTAAATCGTGGAAAGGAAAAGCTTTTTAGGGATGTTGGGGTGTGAAGAGGGAGGAGTAATGGGAGTGGAGGATGAGGGAGTGGTTGTTGGAGGTGTTTGTCTGCTGGATTTGGGTGCAGGTGCATGGGCTGTATGCTGTTGTGAGGTGGATGGCTGTTGGGTGTCGAAGTGCTTGCATTTGTGTCCTTTGGAGGGGACAGACACGGTGAGAGAGGACACAGGGGACACATGCATGGATGTTGTGGAGGTGTCTGCCAGTGAGGTGTGTGTTCTGCGTGGTGTGGTGATGATGCTGTTAGTTGATAATGATGTAGTGCATGCAGGTGTGAGTGGCGTAACTGGGTGGGAGGTGGAGGAGACAGTGGAGATAGTGGATGTTTTCATGTCTGCAACTGAATGGTATTTGTGTGAGTGCCTGTGGGATGAAGTGTGGTGCTTGTGTTTGTCTGTAACACTCTTAGGTGTTGTCTTGTGTGCATGCTTGTCTGGCTGTGTGCTTGGGATGGGTTGGGGTTGAGGAGAATGGGACTGGGAAGTGGGTAGGTTCAACGCGAGATGGAAAGAAGTTTAAATAATTCTTCTTTGATTTGAAACTGACATGTGCCCATGATGCCTTTTCTCTACCATGGGAGGGGCTACTATCCGACTAATTGACGGTGACAAGTAGTCCTCGGTCAGTAAGTGACTTTTTGAGCACTTATTTTTCTTTTTATTAGAAGAAATAGTTGTCTAGGTCCTAACGAAGCACCAAGGGATCAATTTGTTGACCATAGAGGCGCGAAACATGTTGACCATTTTGTGTTAGGATAGGGTACTCTACCTTTTCTCCTTTCATGGAGTATAATGGGACATTGTTCCCTGTGTTTACTCCTCTAGTTTTCTTTTTTAATCTTGGCCTGTTCTTTCTTTTCTGAATTATTAAAATATGATGTCTAAGGTTCAGAGCCAATTTTAAGTCACTCGTCTCTCCTATATCTCTGTCTTTTCTGCCAGTATTTTCCGCAGACTCAATTACAGCTGCTGGAGGATCTTTGGTTGAGTACCACCACCTTGATTGGGGTGGTCCGCCAGACATTGCAGTGCCGGTCTGACGAGGAGATTGCCCAATGATGATACCCAGCATCCTATTAGATGCTTGAGGGCTCTCCTGAAAGTATTGGTACGCCTTTACCTCACATACCTTTTTTGTGGAACAGTGTACTCTTTTTTCTTTGGTAGTTGGAGGGGGGATGGTTGAAACAGGGACAATGGCTGCCATCAGAGAGGAGGCCGGAGCCTGAATCGATCCCTGTTGGGTTGCCAATCCACTGTGAATACCCTCCAGGACTGCATTTGATTGCTGCATCTGGGCTGCCAGCCCCTTGATGGCATTCACAATGGTTGTTTTCCCTATAGAGATGGATCTCAGGAGGTCAATAGCCTCTTCACTCAGGCCAGCAGGGCCCACTGGGGCAGGGCCTGAAGTGCTTGGGGCGAAGGAGATGCCAACCCTCTTGGGTGAGCTGTCATGGGCAACTCGCTGAGGGGCTACTGGGAGGGCGGTGCTGGTACGGGGGTGGCAGCTGTACCTGCAGCTGGGGTGGTCACAGAGGTGTCTGCCACCACTAGGGAGCTCCCATTGGAGGAGGTATCAGAGTTTGCATTGTCCCCTCCAGTCCGCCATGGTGCTCTCCTCGCCCTCAGCATCGGTGGAATCTGCCTCCAGGGTCTTGTGGGATGCAGCTCCCTCTGTTGCCAGTACCCCTGCTCCTCCGCCAGATGATGCTAATGCACATAAGGACAGGATGACAAAACAAGAAAGGGGGAGAGAGACAAAGGATACAAAGGGTAAATGACTGCACCAACACCACAGGTGGCGTACATAGCACCCTCACACACAGGGAACCAGCCTACGCACTGTGCATGGCACTACCAGTGAAATGGCTAGTCACCATGGAATGAGGAGGGGCACACACCGCCAACTGCAGCACACCTGGAACCCACGCAGCCCAGCCCAGGAGTGAATACTACAAGCTAAGTAAGCTGTAGTTCACATTCAAATCCTTGGCCAACAGAGGACGTACGCTGCTATGTCTGGCCTGGCCTAGGGGCAGCCAAGGACACACAACCACCACCCGGATACCACCTCACCAGCCATAAGTTGTAATGATAGCCACTGTACTCATCCCTTTGTGGCTGTTGTGATGGCCTCAAGCACCCATCCAGCACAGGGTAGGCCACTGCCAGTATGTGGGCCATCAGGGGGGTCAAGGTCCGACGGGCACCCCTTCCTCGTTCGGAGGCCATCCCCAGCTGGGCCTCCGTGGTCTTCCGTGCCCAGCGTCTCAGGTCCTCCCACTGTTTCCAACAGTGGGTCCGCTGCCTGCCATAGACCCCCAGGATCCGTACCTCCTTGGCGATGGCACGCCATATTCCCTTCTGACAGTCCAGCCTGTCACACAAATGGCCCACCATACCCCTTTGCATCACCATTGACACACACATAGCCCAGCCCACCACATGTACACCTCCAAGAGGACATCTACCCACCCCCATTACCTGAGGCCTTTACACACAACTCCATGCATTCATGCCACATGCATTGTGCACAAGGTGTACTCACCTGTTGGTCTGGAGGCCCATAGAGCAGTACGTACTGGGATAGGACCCCATCCACCAGTCGCTCCAACTCCTCAGAAGTGAAGGCTGGGGAACTTTCCCCAGTCACATGGGCCTTGGTGGGTTCCAGACACAGGTCACAGCAGCACATGCAGTGTAGGTCCTCTCCTATGGAAGGTTAGGAAACAAGTGAGGAATCAGAAAGAGAATGGCGGTCACGTCCGTGGCGGTGCATACCGTCACCGCCGGCTTAGATCTCCGTTGGCCACTTTACCCCATAGGGACCAATAATAACCAATGAGGAATTACACAGCGGTGCACGACCGCCACGGTGCACAATGTCAACGACATTACCTCACTTCCACCTGTCCCTACACACAGGACAGGCAGTTGCCATTTCAGGCGGGGTGAACAGCCCTATCGATTATTGCTGCATCACAGGATAAATAGGCACATACTTCAATAATTACACTGTCCCATAACATGTTTGCACATTGTGGACTGCTATGGTGGCTCCATTGTTCAGTTTGTGACAGCCTACTCACTCTAGCATCCCTTAGATACCTACTGCTGTGGATGAATAGGAGATGGAGACATACCCCCATGTACAGACCCCTTGTGGACTTGGCTACACTGGACGACAGGCATATAATACTCACCTATAGACTGGACAGGGCCACAATCACAGAGCTGTGTGCCCAGTTGGAGCCTGACCTGATTTCTGATATCCGTCACCCCCCTGTGATCCCCCCTCTTGTGCAAGTGCTATCAGTGCTCCATTTCCTGGCAACAGGTTCTTTCCAAGTGACAATGGTCTTGGCAGCACGAATGTCACAGGCAATGTTCTCAAACGTACTAACAAGAGTGTTGTCTGCACTGATAAAACACATGTGCAGCTACATTGCTTTCCCCCAGGTTGAGGATTTGGCCACTGTGAAGGCCAGATTCTATGCAATGGGACATATCCCCAATATAATCGGTGCGATTGACGGTACACATATTGCGTTTGTACCCCCCAGAAGAATGAACAGGTGTTCAGGAATCGTAAGAGTTCCCACTCCATGAATGTGCAGATGGTGTGCTTGGTGGACCAGTACAACTCCCACGTCAATGCGAAGTATCCTGGGTCGGTGCATGATGCCTTTGTCTTGAGGAATAAAATCATTCCAAATGTAATGTCCCAACTACAGAGGCACAGGCAGTGGCTAATAGGTGAGCCCTGGTTCCCACCCAGTATATGTTGGTGTATGCCTATGGTGTTGGCCATATAGGATAGTGTGTGGCTAAATGTTGTCCCTCAATATATGCAGGTTACTCTAGTTACCCAACCCTATCATGGCTGCTGCCCCCTGTGAGGAATGCCAGGACAAGGGCAGAAGAACGTTATAATGAGGCAAATGGGTGAACCAGAAGGATCATTGAAAGGACCTTTGGCCTGGAGGCAAGGTTCAGGTGCCTCCATCTGACAGGTGGATCCCTGTGCTACTCACAGAAGAATGTCTGCCAGATAGTAGTGGCATGCTGCATGTTGCACAACCTGGCCCTCAGACGCCATGTACCTTTTCTGCAGGAAGAGGAGACTGGAGATGACTCTGTGGCAGCAGTGGACCCTGAGGACAGTGAGGATGAGGAGGCAGAGGATGAGGATGTGGACAACAGAACATCTGTGATACGTCAGTACTTCCAATGACACACAGGTGAGACAGTGTAACTTCACATTTCTATGGCTATTGGTGTATCCTGTGGGGCATTGTCATGCTGGCATTACCCACTTCTTCCAGGGGTGCTGGTGCTTGTGGCTGGTGCTGGTGGCCTGTTGGTCTTGTGGGGGGGCCTCCTGCCACTAGCGGCAGTGGAAGTGGAGGGCTGATCAGATGACTGGCTAGTGGTAGGGGCCCAATGGTGTGACACTGCCTCCCTCATGATGTTGGCCACGTCTGCCAGCACCCCTGCTATGGAGAGCAGGGTGTTGTTAAGGCCTGCAAGTCCTCTCTGATCCCCTGATACTGTCCCTCCAGCAGCCGCGTGTTCTCCTGCACATTGTCTAGGATCTGGCCCATCGTGTCCTGGGAATGTTGGTAGGCTCCCAGGATCTCAGAGAGTGTCGCCTGTAGAGTCGGTTCCCTGATACTGTCCTTCCCTTGGCGCACAGCAGTCCTCCCAGTGTCCCTGTTGGCCTGTGCCTCTGTCCCATGAACGGTGTGCCCACTGCCACTGACGCTGGGTCCCTGATTGTCTTGTGGGCGGGGTGTGGTCTGGGGTCCCTGTACTGGTGGACACACTGCTGATTGTTGTGTCCTGGGGACAGAGGTGTGGGTACGCTGGGTGGGTGCTGTGGTGTTGGATCCTGATGGGGGAGGCTCTGTGGCGGTCTGTGGCTGGGCTTGGGTGACTGGCTGTCCAGTGGTCCCTGATGGGCCAGGTATATCATCCAGATCCTGAAGTCCAGAGTTATTGTCATCACTGTGGACCCCTTCTGCTGGGGGACTGGATAGTGGTGGCACCTCCTCTCCAGTGACATTGGCTGGGGTACCTGTGGGGATGTAAATAATATATGATGCTTCAGGTGTCTGACATTTGTACTTCTGTAGCTTCCCCTCTATGGTTGATATTACCCTGCCAGCTTTTGCTTGTGTATATTGGTGTATAGTGGTTGTGATAGTTTCCCTATGCTGAGCATGCTTTGGTGATGAGTGTCAATGCAGGGATGGGAGGGGTGTCCATGCATTGGTTCAGCATGCAGCGCTTGGCATTGGGATTAGAGTGATGTGATGGTGGAGTGTGTGGGATGGAGTGGAGTGATGGGAGTGAAGGTGAGGGTGTGTGATGGCATGCAGGTATGGGGGGTGATAATTGTTAAAATTTGACTTACCAGTGCCCAGTCCTCCTCCAACTCTGGCCAGACCCTCAGGATGCAGCATTGCTGGTACCTGCCCCTCCCATGCTGTGAACTGTGGGGGAGGGGCAGGATTCTCCGCCATAGCTCCAATATCCTTGCTATTGATATTTGCTGCACCTGTGCTCCAAAGAGCTGTGGCTCTACCCTGGCAATTTCCTCCACCATGACCCTTAACTCCTCCTCAGTGAAATGGGGGTGCCTTTGTGGTGCCATGGGTGGGTTGTGTGTCAGAACAACGCAGGTCTTTAGCACGCCTGCCTTAAGAACGCTGCCCAAACCACGAATGTGTCTCTGCAACACATTCTTTTACCACGCAAGTCATTACAACGACTTGCCTTGGGAAAAGCGCTGGACTTTGGAATAGTATAGTTTACTATTCCAACTCCAGTCAGCGCCACAGTAGGGAAAGTGTTGGACTTAAAGTCCAACATCAGTCCAACAACACTTTCCCTAAGACAAGTCGTTGTAATGACTTGAGTGGTAAAGGAATGCATTGTAAAGACCACCAGTTTATCACTGACCTATGGTCTGGCTGATTTGTGTATGTGTCTGTATTCTGTCGGATTGGTGTGTGTGTGCCATAATATAGTAAACGGATATTCGCCAGCTTGGCGGTAATTTGGCGGCCACCAGCACGGTGGTAAGTGGCATTTACCGCCAGTGTCATAATGAGGGCTAACGTTTGTAATCTAGTATAATTCTGTTTGTTTAGCTTTTTTCGTTTCTTGGGGCTTTTAATGGGGCATACTATTGCATTGTTATTGACCAAAAGGAGGTGGCTTGTGTGTGGGGGAGAAATGGCATACCCAGCACTAATATCTGGATGGCAGATCTCAAACATTGAAGTGACCTATTAGAAATATACTATGCCACCTTACCCTGAGTAGTAGGCCAAAGGACATTTGGTATCCTTTACAAACATCCTTAATTATTGCAACTAACCAGGACTAGCGGTACAGCTGGAATTACATGAATTGAACCACCAAGGGGAGCATCACAGTGATACAATGGAGTTGTGGCCTTAATTGTAGGGGGTCTATGACAGAGTGATTCCTTGACCAAAACGCCTGCCCACCATCATGCATGGCAGGCTTCTGCTCATGGATGTTGACCTACCCAAATTTCAGGATTAGCAGAATTGACATCACATGACAGGACCTTAGACTTTGAGTACCACACAATAAAAATGAATCACGAGTACCATTATTTCTGTTGAAATAACAAATGCAGGGTCATTGTAATTACATAAGCACTACTAAAACAGAGTACTAAGTATTTTTTACCATGTACATATTGATTAAAGTACTGCCATTATAGTCTAAGAGGGCAGCCATGACATGCCTGGTTATATCTGTCATTTATACAGGTACAGCTATCATATCATATTCAATTAAAGGCTGAAATGCTCAAGCATGCCCCAAATGCCCATGTGAAGCTCGAATAGACATACATAACCACCTTATGCCCATTCACACTAAACACATACTGAGTGGCAGCCTTATATTTCCAAGTGAATCTGAATACACTATGTGCAGAGTCATCAGCACCTTAAATGCTCCAGTACAGCCTGAAATGTCCAGTGCATCCCTTCCATGAAAGCAAAAAAAAACTGATATGCATATAGCTGGGTCCAAACTGGAATGGCATAGTGAGCAATAAATTATGGAATCAGACACAGATCTCTGACTGGGGGTGAATGTTTGACATGGTTCAGCCTTCTGCCCTGCATCTGCTCTTTTTGCATTCTCTTCCACGAATAAGCATGACCTTGACTGCTGAGTGTAGCCACCCCGCATGCAGACATGACCAGAAACAAAGGGAAGCCTCTTCATGTATATGTTTAGCTTTAATGACTCAGTGAAGTCTCTCTGTGTATTCTTAAAGCTTCTAATGCTTGGTACAGTATCTATTTCCAGGCACATGTTGGACGCTGATACCCAGTACTGTTTCACCTTATTCAAAATATGGGAAATTTAGTGGCAATTATCAGGACATTATCACTTTTGAAGACTTGGGTTTTTTTCCAAACCATTGAGTATGCTTGCTTAATTGGCTCAACTGAAGCAAACCAAGGCAATAACTCCTAGAATGTGCATATTATTTAAATGAAAACCCAGGACTGGAAAAGTGGTTCATGCCAAAATCACATGGCCTTGCAAGCCTTAGTGTTCAATACAGTGCTAAATTATGAAGGCCAAAAGAAGAAAAAGAACCCAACTGAACAGGTAAAAAGGGTGAATGAATGGAAACTGCCAGGCTATGGTCAAGACAAAGCAACGAGGATGCATTTTCTAATGCTCTTTCAGATAGGGAGAAGGGGTAGGAGAGAAGTGGTGGGACTTACTGAGAAATTAATGACCACAGCACCACATGTAGTAGGGGAAACTACAGAGACTGGGGAGGCATGGAACCTTAGTATCCCCTAGAAAAAGAAAAAGAAACTATGTTTAAAATAAGTGCACACGTGTACAGAAAGTGTGAAGTCTCACAGATTTAATTAAAGTAGCAGTAGCAGTCAAATGCAACTGGACTGTAGAAGTAAGGAGATAACTTGTTCTAACTAGTGCCTGTGAAAGAAATTAAAGGTTGCCCCAGAGTCTGCCACATTAATCATAAGTTCAATGTTAGAAGTGGCATCCTTGGTGTGGTTTCCCCCTTTTTGCTTTTACACCTACTGTTTTTGCTGATTTCGTTTTTGCTGGCCTTAGGACTCTGCACACTTTACCACTGCTAACCAGTGCTAAAGTGCTTATTCTCTCTGCTCAAAACATGGTAACATTTGCTTATACCCGATTAGTATAATTAATTCCATGGTAGAATGCACTACATGTGCTCAGAGTCTGTAAATTAAATGCTAATATTGGGCCTGCAGCACTGATTGTGCCACCCATTTAACTAGCCCTTTAAACTTCTCAGGGCTGCCACTGCTGACCTGGTAAAATAAACTTTTTGCAAGGCCCAAGCCTTCCTTTTTAATACACTTATGTCACCCCTAAGGTAGGACCTGGACAGCCCCAATGGCAAGGTGCAGTGTATTTAAAAGGTTGGACATGTACTTCAAGTTTTACATGTGCTGGTAGTGAAAAACTCTTAAATGTGCTTTTAGCTACTGCAAGGCCTATCACCACTATAGGGTAACATTAGAGTGCCTTATTACAATAAATTACAATTCTGAAAATGCCACTTTTAGAAAGTTGGCATTTTCTTGCCTTAGCCTTGACTTAGTCATTTGGTGCCTGTGGCAGCGCATCTGTGCACTTCAAATGCATGCCTCTAGAAGCTTCTCCACACTTCCAATTCACACCTATCTATCAAACAAGTACCTCAGGCACCACTAATTCAGTACACTTCTGAACCCGTGGATACTCTGACAGGTAGAAGGACTGCTGTGCTGCTGAAGAACTGGCACTCTGCTGGACTGCACTCTGCTGGACTCCTGCTTTGCTGTGCTGACCTACTGCCTGCTGCCCTCTTTCCTGGGTGAGAAGGACTGGACTTGCATCTCTTGAACTCAGAATCTGGAGTGACTCCAAGGGCTCCAAGGGCTAGTTGTCCTCCTGATCTGAAGCCTTAGGGACATTGCAGGATTCCAAGAACCTTGCATCTGCACCTTGATTCTACCATCTGTGAGTCTGCCCTGCCAAGTATTGCCGTCCCTGTCCTGGACCCTTGGAAGTGGCCTGAGGTGCTCTGCCAGCTTGTGGTTCCAGCGGCATCAACGCATCTCCAATGCTGCCCTGTGCCAACCCAAGCAGAACCGATGCACCACTGTGTGGATTGGACCTGTGTTCTGCTTTGCTTCAGACTCAGAGGGAAAGAAGCTAAAGAATGCAGCACTCTTAGCTTGAGTAATTAATTTATTAAGGCACTTCCTAGGACTCAAACACAAATATACAAAAATAAGAAAGTGAGCATTTAATTTGAATGCAGCAACATACGTACAGCTACTAAAAGAATTACACAGTTGTATAATAATCAGAGAAAATGCAATATATCAACAATGAATATATATGCAATGAATATGTATATTTATGCATGCACACAGTAAAGCTAGATAGTAAGAATTAAAAATGCATCACCTTGGGGATCAAATCTAATATCATCCTTATCTGCCAACGTCAAGCTGTGGAACCCGTGACCACTGAGACAGGAGAAATTTCTCCAATGGGATTATTCTGAGCAATGTATACACCCTCCAAAATGAGTTCCTTCTGCCCCAGTGTCAAGCTTCCCCACCCTTTTATACTTTAAACAAACTTAAGAGGAAGGTTCTAGAAACCCCCTCCCTTCGATTAAGTTGTGAAATTCAAGCACTGGCTTTACTGAGTCAGTGTTGAAAAAACACACAGAGATTGGACAGATCCCAAGGTGTATTTCCAAGACCGAGTCGTACCCTTCTCTGCCATATAAATTGTCATCCTTGTGCACTCTTATCAACGTTGCATCCCCCATGTCTTGTTCCCTTCCCTGGTGAGAAAAGCAAAAACACGTTAACAAGCTGTGCATGGAAAAATACCTGCACCACCAATATAACGGCATTTGAAGCTAAGTTAAGCACAAAATTAAGTCAGTGGTCAAGATGGAATCGGTGGTTAAATACAGATAGCATTACAACCTGTTGCAAAGACTCACATTGAGGCTGCAACCCACATCGCGTTCGGAAATGTGGCTGTGTGACTCTTCCTCGACGCAGGCCCTTGCATTTCTCATCAACAGCAGCTTCCACGCCAGACTCCACTTTGTAACCTTGCAGCTCTTTGAACTAATGTATTACCCCAACTGCACACCGCATCCCTGACACTGGACTTTCCATTGGAAGCCCTGTCGATGGGACCCTCTACATCAATGCAACAGGACCTCAAACCACAGCCTCGCCACATCTCAGAACTAACGCATCACCTCAGCCGTGTGATGCATCTTCGACACAAGTCTGCACAAGGCTCTGCAAACCAGAATTGAAGGTACTTTTCGTCAGCTGGCCTAACTGGATCCATGTAGCCAGCCCACACTATATCGTTGCCCGCCTGAGCTTGAGACTTTGTCCCAGTCCAGCGCGACCAGATATCCACAATAGGGGCTTAAGGACTTTTGGCACTATTTTTACCTAAAACTTTAAAGTTCAATCTCTGGTTGTACTCAATGGATTTTTGTAGTTTTGATGTTCTTTTATTTATTAATTTAAGCTCTATTATTCTAACCTGGTGTGGGATGTCTTTTACATGGTGTTTTCACTGTTTTACTGTTTGAAGTGTTGCACAAATACTTTATATATTGCCTCTGAGTTAATCCTGACTGCTCTGTGACAAGCTACTAGGGGGTTGAGCACAGATTAATTTGTGGTTTGCTTGTGTCTTACCCCGACTTGGATTGTGGTTGCTGCTTGACCAGGGCTCACAACCAGTAGCCCAGTTTCTTACATTCAGGATCTTAAGGCCAATCCTTGACTAAGACCTTGATTTACAGTCATTTACATTAATTTCAGATACACATGTCATATGTTAGCTTCCTGATTTCTTCAGCTGATAGGGTACCCAAGCCAGAACCACACAAGAGGGAGCAACACCAGATCTGCACACATGCTGCCCTTTTGCATGTCATTCTTGCTGTCTACTTTACATCCAAGACTAGTTCAGTAATTTCTTGGCTACCGGTAGAAGTTGATTGCCTTGTTTATTGGTTCCAGCCACAGCCTTAATTTCTTGAGGAGAAATGTTGTGGTCATATTCCACCTTATAGCTTGTGATTCTTTTATGGGAATCCCACAATAATTTTGTTTTCAGATTGTTTGTGCAATGCACTGGAGGCATCCAGTAACCAACTTCCATCCACATTGTTCTGGCTCCAGAGCTAGACCGCCCTTCAGATGAACTCTGTCATTGGGAGCAGCTGCATAGCCTGGTGGCCAAACTACCATACTGAGAAGCAGTAGAAAATGTAAGAACCAGATTTCATTGCACAATGTTTCATACATGCAGCACACTATAAGCTAAAGAACAAGACCACTTTGCAGACCTAATTTTCCATTGAAAACCAAAAGCTGCATAGAAAGACCTCCTTGTAGAATACTTTGTATATCTATAGCTTGGAAAGCTAGCCTTACCTCCATAAAATATGCTTCACAGAAAAACACTCTTCATGCTGATTTTAAGCATGTTTTCATATCGGTTTCTACACATTGTCATATTGGTGATACATTTGCTCATTATGCAAGCAGCACAGATAATGATCCAACCACCAAACTTTGCCTACTCCAGCTAACAAGGGTCATATCATTTTGTTACACAGCAGAGGAACCAGAAAGGGGTAGACTGGGAACCAGAAGCCCTGGAAGGTTTTGTCAGACTGATCCCATATTACATCATAAACCAGACCAATTTAGGAGAGATTTAGGTATTTTCCCCCATGAAATGTTTGAAAACATAGGGTAAAATCTGTGCATTTTGTAGCAAATGTTTTCAGATTACTCACCTCCGATATATAGAGGGCTGAGTCAGCCTTGTATGGGTTTAAACTTGTTATGTTCAGATTCCTGCATTTTTCAGGTGCAAGCATGGCTGTCGGGATAATGGGGGTCATTCCGACCCCTCAGCGGGAGCACCGCCAACAGGCTGGCGGTGCTCCGCCGGGCATTCTGTCCGCGGCGGTACAGCCGCGGCCAGAAACGGAAAGTCGGCGGTGTACCGCCGACTTTCCGCTGCCCATGGGAATCCTCCATGGCGGCGCAGCTTGCTGCGCCGCAATGGGGATTCCGAGCCCCTCACCGCCATCCTGTTCCTGGCGGTTTCGACCGCCAGGAACAGGATGGCGGTGAGGGGTGTCGTGGGGCCCCCATAAGAGGGCCCCACTTTGAATTTCAGTGTCTGCTCAGCAGACACTGAAATTCGCGACGGGTTCTACTGCACCCGTCGCACACCTTCCACTCCGCCGGCTCCATTCGGAGCCGGCTTCATCGTGGAAGGGTGTTTCCCGCTGGGCTGGCGGGCGGCCTTTTGGCGGTCGCCCGCCAGCCCAGTGGGAAACCCAGAATGACCGCCGCGGTCTTTTGACCGCGGTACGGTCTTCTGGCGGTCCCAGCCAGGCCGGCGGCTACCGCCGCCGGCCGGGGTCAGAATGACCCCCAATATGTCTTACCGACTACTTGCCAGACACAATCTCTTATGACCAGGAGCAATGCAAGCATCATCGCATGCCAGGAACAGCAATCATAGGCATGGCTTCACATGCCAAAATGTTGCATGACTATTATGTGCAATTTAAAATATCAGTGCTGGATTAGATTAACTCTTTCAGCAGTTATAAGAGTTATGGTGCCAATGTTGGCTCCTTCTAAAAATTTGGCATAAAAATGATCTGGTATTTTTTTTTTAGAACATCTTTATATTTACTTTTGAAAAAACACTTGGAATACAGTAAACCATTTATCCTCATGGCCAGCACTTGGTGCTACACTAGACAGTTATATAGTTGAAGGTTATGGGCATAGGTTTATGCACATTACCTTCAGCTTCATGATTGTATAATGCAGTGCACAGTGGTGGCCAAAAGTAGAACGTATGTTCTGTAACCTGAGTGTGTTCACTCAAAAGTAAAACTTTCCCAGTGTTGTCTACCACATACTTGTTCTGCCCATCTTGAATACTCAGCTGTGTAAACCCTGTGGTTGTCATACTACGCTTTACACTAACTGCAGCGTAGTACTGGGCTATACAAATAATCAGCCTCTGCATTTAATTTGCAAACTTGCAGCTCACTTCACCTTTGTTCTCTTGATTCAGTAAGCTACAGGTAGAAGCAACCAGTATCTCCGCATCCTCATAGAGGACCTCAGAATTTCTATTGTTTTGTTTACAAAATGTCAAGCTCCTGGCCATCCATTAGCCTCAACACTGTGCCTTTTAAATTGTGAGGCCTAAGTCTGTTACACAGCTCCACTCTGTACAGTGAACCTTGACTGCAATTATCTGAGTTAGTTTTACACAAGCTGGAATTCTTAAGGGAATTATTTATTCTAATTCAAGCTGGCAATCACACTTAAAGATGTATGCACCTTTTTATACCTTGTTTTCTTCACAGACATTCTCTTCCTGTGTTAAAGACACATCTTTAAACATGATCATGTCTACCATGCTCTCTAAACAATATTCACAGTGTCAAATGCTACACACTAACCAGCAACAACCAAAGCCTGGTTCATGCAGGGGTCTAAGGGGCTGTGACAGAGGGTTGCTAGGTGACAGGCAAAGTTATAAGAGTTTCCAACTACAATTGTTTATAGTGTACATGAAGCCCAGCTAGAGCTGGGTTTGTTTACAAAGAACTAAATAAAAAACAGAAAGGATCATCTTTTTCATGCTCTGCCCTTGCAAATACAAGGGCCAAGGATCACAAGGGGAGTGCCAGGAATAGCAAGGGACAAGCCAGGGTTCGCAGTGGTGACCCCTTGCGACCCCTAAATGATGTCCATGCTTCTGCTTGCACATAGACCGTACTGCCACTGTGTGTATGCTGTTGCAGAGGTGCACTGAAGTTGAAGCATGACAATATGGTTTGAGGGCCTCATTCTGACCCTGGCGGTCTATGACCGCCAGGGTGGAGGCCGGCTGAAGCACCGCCAACAGGCTGGCGGTGCTTCAGTTAGTGTTCCGACCGCGGCTGGGGGAATCCGCCATGGGGATTCCGACCCCCTTTCCGCCAGCCTGTTTCTGGCGGTTTTCACCGCCAGAAACAGGATGGCGGGAACGGGTGTCGTGGGGCCCCTGGGGGCCCCTGCACTGCCCATGCCTCTGGCATGGGCAGTGCAGGGGCCCCCTAACAGGGCCCCATACAGATTTTCACTGTCTGCTTAGCAGACAGTGAAAATCGCGACGGGTGCAACTGCACCCGTCGCACCCCTGCAACTCCGCCGGCTCCATTCGGAGCCGGCTTCCTCGTTGCAGGGCCTTTCCCGCTTGGCCGGCCGGCGCTCTTTTGGTGGTCGCCCGCCGGCCCAGCGGGAAAGCCAGAATGGCATCCGCGGTCTTCTGACCGCGGAGCGGCCATTTGGCGGTTCCCGTTTGGCTGGCGGCGCCCGCCGCCAGCCAAACTTGGAATGAGGCCCTGAGTGTCTGTGCGAGTGTTGACATAACTGCTGTGTGGATTATTAGTGGAGGCTCACACAATAACCCTTACTTTGTCTGGATTTTTTTTTTATAAATTAATAAAAAGGTTGAAAATGATTTCAGCGGTATCTGCTTTGTAACAGAATATTATGATAATTAAGGGCCATATGGACAAACCGTATTTGAGGTCGCGATTCTCAGAATCGGCCATTTGTGACAGCAAAAAAGGTGTTTAAAATGTACAAAAGGAAAACTGTGATTCTGTAACATGTTACAAAATCACAATTTGTGTATAGTGATTCGGTATTTGGAAAGGATGTGTTTAGGGCGTCCCTTCATAATACTGCTTTGCAGTGGTATGTATAATGTTTTGTGACCAAAATACAGTGGCAAAACATTCATTAGGGTCGAGCCTGCACATGTGTTTCGCTAGCGAGACTGTAGGAATTAAAAAGGGCTCGGAGCCCCGTCCACGTCACGTCAGTGTCTTTCATTGGTCCAGGGCTTGCCTGTTAGTTTCTGCTTGATTTCATTAGTGGAAGGCATGCATACGTCATGCCTTTTCCGGTGGTTAGCCCTCCTCCAGCGCATTGACCAAGTACAGAAAACATACGAGGCTCGCTGTTTTCCGTCCGCTTCGTGGACTACTTTCCCATAGGGTCTCTAACCTTCGGAGCTGGCTTGTCGGTCCTTTCACACACTTGTATAGCACGCCACATCTGCTTACTGCCAGAGCGAATGCTAAAGTCCCCGTTGCAATGGTTCTGCCTTTATTTTGGTCAAAATCGAGAACCTTCAACGAAAACTCCGAAAGCAGTTAGTTCCACCCAGGCAATGGACAGGTCGCCATTTATGCCGCACTACTTGCGCCATGCGCTTTACTGTTGCAATACCTGTACGAGCTGTTAATGAGAAAAGGTTTTTCTTTTATGTTTTGTTAGGGAATGATGGAAGGTAAGTAGAAGACACATCTGTGGGTCATGCCGGAAGGGACATGGGATGTGGGCTGGGGAGTACGATGTAGATATTTGACCGTAGGTAATGGGACGTAGAGCTAGAAGGCCTTGAATAGAGATGAACAAAAGCGTAACTGGACAGTAAGGCGAGGCAGGATGCTTCTGGAGTGCTGGCATGGCACCTCACCTTTTGTGTAAACAGTTTTAAAAACAAGTGTTTTATTAATTTTAATACTGATACTTTTTTTTCTAACGGGAGTGGAGCTCCATCCCAGAAACTTCTTGGAATAGATGTCCCTATGTTTTTTAAACTCAGTTAAACACCCCAAAGCTTTTTTTTCACACTGACAACATCTGCACCGATGCACAGTGAAATGCAACTTGTAATGCCACTTACTGGTAAAGTGAGTGCCCGCACTGCTCGTTTGGCAACAAGTATTTTGAGCAATAGCTTAATCGGCGCCAGGGGGGAACTCCACATTGGCTTAGTAGTGTGTGTTTTCTGTATAGCAGATTATTGCACTTCAGAGTACAGCTAGGGGGCACCAAAGATTGATGTGTTGCACTTAATTGTTCAGCGTCTTTGTTTTTAGGGTCGAGCCTGCGTCACATGCGCTTGCGCATGCGTTTTGCTAGCGAGATGCTTTAGGAATTAAAAAGGGCTCGGAGCCCCGTCCACGTCACGTTAGTGTCTTTCATTGGTTCGTGGGCTTGCCTGTTAGAATCTGCTTGATTTCATTAGTGGAAGGCACGCATACCTCATGCCTTGTCCGGTGGTTAGCCCTCCTCGAGCGCATCAACCAAGTACAGAAAACATACAAGGCTTGCTGTTTTCTGTCGGGCTACTTTTTCTCTATTTTTGCAGCGCGATCTCACTTGGCAGAAGTCGAGCACTTTGTATAATATCGACCCTGTTACACAGTTAATTGCACTTTTTCCGGTTAAGTACATGGTTTATGTGGCAAGAAAAGTCCGGTTAGGAGTTTACAACGCTATTAGCTCTAACACGAGCAAACGCGAGACTCGTTGCATTGCAAATGCTTGTTTTTTATTGACACTTCAAGGATGGTGGTAACCATTTGCAAAAGGGAAGGGGTCCCTATGGGACCCCTTCCCCTTTGTGGATGCTGCTAAAAATATTTTTATAGAGTTTTAAGATGCCTGCTTACTCTTAAAAATGAAACTTGAATGCTTTATTTTTCTCATGCACCCCGCTTCCTTTAAGTAAAACAAGATGGATTTAAAAAGGAAAATCTCAGACATGGTGGGTCTACTGACCCCAGCAGGCCACCATCCCTGTGATGGCTGCAATTCCTAATGGGTCAAAAATTGGGACATCCTAGTTAATATTAATGAGGTAGGTGTATTGCGACCCCATTAGGAATTGCTGTTTTCAACTTGTACATTTTTGTACATTAGGAATTGTGATTTCCTATTTGCGATTCACAAAGACTGGCAATTAGGAACTCCAAGTCCCTAAACTCTGTACATCCTGCCCTAAACACTTAAAACCACACCTACAAAATACTCAAATGTCCTTAAATATCATACATTTTTTATTATTTAGTTTTTTGGACATTAGGTTGGATACACATCTGAAAAATGGATAAAATGCTAACGCATTCACTTTCCAATATAGGACACTTAAAACAGGCAAAGGGGCCTATTTACAAGCCCCTACCGCCACCTTGCACTGCCCTAGTGTCAGTTTTTTTTTCACACTAAGGCAGCGTTCAGGAGGCTTTCTCCTGTGCCGTATTTACAAAGTGGTGCAATGCTTGCAATGCGCCATTTTGTAAACCCTGGCGACACATTATACCTGCACCAGGCATAATGCATGGAAGGGGGGCGTTCGGACTCAGTGTGGCGCAAGAAAATGGCACAGTGAAATTTACAACATTTTACCGCACCATTTTTTATGTTATTTTTAATGCCTGCTCAGAGCAGGCATTTAAAATTACGCACCATTTTGATCAATGGGCCTCCGTGTGCTTTGCTGCACTAGTGTAAAAAAAAATTTGACGCTAGTGCAGCAAAGCACCACAATACCATCAAAAATGTTGACGCTTTTGTCATAACGACCGCCGTAGTGTGCCATATTGTAAATTAGGCGCAACCATAGTGTTGTTAGGTGGGGCAGCGCAAGAAAAGTGGAGCATCGGGACCGATGCGTCACTTTCTTGTAAATATGCCCCAAAGTTTCTTCAAAAGAGGATTCAAGTGAAAAAGCTTGATGCCGAAACAGTCCCCCTCGTCTTAGATAAAAAATGCTGGAAGCTTCTCTTGGAGATGCCCCTTAATAGGGTTGCCCCCTTCCTAAAAAGCAGATAAGTTGGTTGAAGTAGTCGACCCTTTACACGTTGGGCCCTCAGTGTATACATTGGGCCACAGCGTACTCATGTGAATGGTGTGTGAATTAAGGCAAAAGAAAGTACAAAACTCAAGCAACTGGCTCCTTGGGTATCTCATGACAGAGGTGCATGCTCACAGTCAGGCAGGGAGCATTCCCATCCAAACGGTCAGACAGAAAGAATAGCAATGCTGTCTGCACAGGGCAAGTATTCCATCCTTAGTGTTTGTGAGAAGGACTTTTTCTAACTTGTCTTTAACACTAACTAGAGCAGCTTTAGAAAAGCTCAAACCCGGCGTAGTTTCTGCAACAACTAAGAGCCAGGAACCTAAAGAAATATTAATTCCCTTCTTCAAAGTTTTCTGCGATGCTCCTCACATGTAGGAATGGATTAAAGCCAGAAATTTCTTCCTGCGAGTTTTGGTTGCCTTATGCATCTGCAGATGGGAAAACGGTGGGTAAAATGTAGATGCGATGAGAGACCTTAATCTTTACTGACTCCCCTCTCCTCTGTAGGAAACCCATGCATTAATGATTCCAAAGTGTTCTCTGACAGCATTGGTGAGTTTCAGTTATTATGTTCGGAGCCAATCATAACTGCTTAAGCACAGGAATTTTTGTATCAATTATTCTGGTTGGTCACTTTTTGACAGGTCATCATTGGTCCATGTGTTTAAGCAACTATAGATGGCTACCGCATAGTTAGTCAAAATGCCTGATGCTCACCATGCTCCCAAAATCGAGCCTTTGGTCTAGAAGGTGAGTGAAAAGTATGGGGGAAAGCAGAGTGGCACGTAAATGCTGAAAGAGGTGAATTCTGCGGTACAAAATCAGGTGTGGTACAGCATTATGCCAGCATCTATACATACAGACAATTGAGTGATCTGATGAAAATGCACATGGCAGTCTTCTGTGCAGGAGGAGAAGCTTAGTTCAGGCTTTGCGATATAGACCTGCTAACGAAATTTGCAAAAAATAGAATAATTTATGTTGCACTTTAATATAGGATTTCGAAATGAATTCCATGTGTATGTACAAAGGGGGCAATGATCAACAATTATGAAAATATGAAGCATGTTGAAGAGAGGTATTTGTATGCTTTTTTTTAAAGAACATGCTCGTAGCTGAAGGAGAGGGGGACTGAACAATTGTGCTACTAGCCGGAAGGCCCACACCAGGCACAGTGCGGAGTGAAAGGACATGCTTGTCAGTATTCTACCCTTTGTTTTAATCTGCTTTCCTCCATCCATTCTCACCTGCCCTTATTTGCGGGGCTCACCAAAGAGAGCAGATCCCCGTAGGGCGACGTCTTGAGCTGAAATCCCCAAGCCCATTTATATATAAGGGTTGACATTCTGATTAATGGGGTCTTGCTTTGCTTTCCGCACTGGCCCAGTGTGTGCGTCATCTGCATATAATTGCTAACCTACAGCAACCCAGCCATTTCTGCCAGGGCTTCAGTTCAGTTCCCTTGCGACCAGATCTCATGTCTTATTAATGCTGTTAGCAATGATTTCTAAGTACCCAATGCTGACTACGGCTCTAAGAATGCTCTGACAGAAACTGCTTGGAATTTGGGAGTCTTAAACAAGACAAAGAACTAGGCCAGTGTGTACTGCGAAACCTACATTCACACCACTGCTGACAGATGCGTCTTCTTCTCACTCTTCGTGACACCACTTACCCTAATTAGGGCGCGAACGATGTCAACAAGAACAAGTTGTGCATTTCCATGGATGGTGTATTCGTTAGAACAAGCACACTGGATGCATGTTTATGACGCCATGTAATTTGTATGTGATACAAACAGAATTAATAAGTTATCATGTGCCTTCTTCGCCAAAAAAGATACATTTGTAAACACCTAAAGTGTGGCAGCAGCTGGAAAAGAAAATATATTTAAACAAGTTGGAACAAACAGATTTGACAAAATTGTGGGGCAGATTTAAGAAAAGTGAATGCAGCTCCACTTTCCTTGTGCCCCTTAGCGCCCCCTACTGCCACCAGGTGCAGGGTAGGGGGCAATAGCGTCAGGATTTTTGATGCTATTGATGTACTGTGCCCCCTTTTAACGCCTGCTCTGAGCAGGTGTTAAAAATGCTGAAAACAATGGTGCAAAGAAATCTTTTAAATTTCTTTGCGACAGTTTTTCGGCCCCTAACGGGGTAACGCCCCCCTTGCATACATTATGCCTGGCACAGGCATAATGTGGTGCAAGAGGTCACGAAGTGGCGCAAAGCATGCATTGTGCCACTTTGTAAATATGATGCGGCAATGTTGGCTTAGTTGGGTCACATCAGCGTAAAACAAATGACGCTAATGTGGTGCAAGAAGGCACTAGGCCCTCCTAAATCTGGGCCTACATTTTACTGCACATGCTCAGAATTTTTTTTTAACACAGAGGACCCCACAGTTCTGCTGTGAGTTTTTATCAGGTTAATCCTACCTAGGAAACAACTCTATCTGGCGTCAGGGTATCTTCGCAGCCATCCTCGGGCGAAAGCTGAATTTCACGTTTGTGTCTTGTGCATTCAAACTAACTGAGGACCAAGACTGAGGACAGGTTGAGCAGAGAGGAATTTCCGCATCACATTGCAACAATTCCTTTCAAAAATCCCACCTCACTAATACAATTGATAACTAACCTCTTCACCCTTAATCCTCCCCCCTAACATGAACAAACCCCCAAAGAACCTTGCAACCATTCCTCACCATCGCCTCTTTATTCCACTTTCTTCCCTTCACATGTGCTCCAACTATCTCTCTCTCTCCTCTCTCTTCCAGCCTACTGTGAAATCATACATTTCTGCCACCCGAAAAAACCCTGCCATATGTGGTTTTCCTGTTCCCCGAACTCCGATATGAACTGATGCAGTGGCTGTCACCATAATAGTCTTTATTCGTACTAAGCATGGCTGTCACTCCACCAGTCAATACCCTCTCAGCACCACTTATTTGCTGCCAACCTTGTAACCAACTGGTCCCTTATTCCCAGCAAGTATAGCTCATTCCAATGAAAGACAAGTGCACTCTGTCATGACGATAAAACATAAAGGGCCATATGTACGAACACTTTTTCCCATAGACACAGAATGGGAAAAAACCTTTGCTACATCTGGCCCAAAGTTCTCTCTCTTGATGTCACCATGTCCAATATATTCTATACCCTCTGCTCTGCAAAAGCACAGCATTTCCCTATTTACTTTACACCTAGCCCTTTCTACTGAATTTTACTTCACTGCTCCTTTCCAGACTCTTCTTGCTACCAGCACAGTCTGGAAAACATACGTCCCTGCCCAAATTCTGCCAAACAAATCAAGGACTTTTTTCATTTCTGTTAACAAACCCAAACCAGATAATTGCAACAAATCATTCTCCGCAAAGTGTATTAACAGCATATCTGGGCACAATCTTGTACCAAATTTGATAAGCATGTCAACAATTGACCCACTTCACGCCCCTCTGCCCCACAATTAAAATTTTATTTAATCAGAACAAAAACCCAACTTCTTCCCAAAAGGACAGTTTTCTGCTTGTTTCACCACCCATTTAATGAAAAAATGGCCAAAGATCAATATCGAAATAATCGCTATGCTGGGTCCCACCACACAACATAAAATAAAAAATGTAAATGTGATATATTCACTTCTCATACCTCCTCAAGCTGCCTGATGTAACAAAAGCACCAGTCTGATGACCATCTGCCCACTGTCATTACCTCTTTTTTTGAGAAATCTAACATTTGTGCCTCAGACGCTGCACCAGTCCTAAAGGATTGAGTACCAAGATCTTTGGGATTCTCCCTTAGTATTAGCAAAACATTCCTCATGACCCCAAACATTTGGGATGCCGTTTCACTTTTGCTGTCTGCACGACAAAACACCCAACCTTCTTCCCGCTCCCCAACAGCTCTAAATTCTTGCCAAGCCCGACTGGACATACAGAACTTTGTATGGTGTTAAAAATTACCATGGCCCACACCCTGTCTGATCAGCCTTTGATTATCTCAAGTACAACCTCAGTTTTCCTTCATGCTGGACCATATCCTCTACCTTCAAACCACTTTCCTTGTCCCTACCAAGCAGTTCCAAAACCTGCAATGCGTAAAAAATTAACCACAAAATGGATAACTTAAACAATTTTGTTCCAAAATGAAAGAAAAACAAATCGTTCTGAGGTCCGTTGTCAAAGACACCAACAACTTCATTGTCACTGGCTCCCACCCATCTCTTCTCCTTAGCCCACCCTTGTAAGAGCCTTTTGCCCATTTCTCCTGCTGAGGGTTCATAACCATTTGCATTGTATCCAGTGTAATGCCCAAGGAAACCAGGCATATGCTAAAGCCTTCAGGTTTTACTGGAGCCAATGTGATGGAAATGGCCCTTTTTGCAGGATCATCCCCCGTCTTTTTGCCTCCTGACTCCTATTTTTTCTGACCTGTTGCTGTTGGCTTTTGAACTCTGAGCACTTTACCACTGCTAACCAGTGCTGAAGTGCATATGCTCTCTGTGTAAAATTGTATGTGATTGGTTTATCCATGATTGGCATATTTGATTTACTAGTAAGTCCCTAGTAAAGTGAACTAGAGGCCCAGGGCCTTTAAATCAAATGCTGCTAGTGGGCCTGTAGCAGTGGTTGTGCCACCCACATATGTAGCTCTGTAATCATGTCCCAGACCTGCCACTGCAGTGTCTGTGTGTGCAGTTTTAACTATAAATTCGACTTAGCAAGTGTACCCACTTGCCAGGCCTAACCCTTCCCTTTTCTTACATGTCAGACACCCCTAAGGTAGGCCCTAGGTAGCCCCAAGGGCAAGGTGCAGTGTATGGTTAAGGTAGGACATATAGGGGGTCATTCCAACCCTGGCGGTCGGTGTTAAAGCGGCGGCCAACCCACCAGCAGGCAGGCGGTAATAAAAATGGGATTCTGACCCTGGCGGGAACCGCCAACACAGGCCGCCACTTTAACACTCCGACCGCCACGGCGGGACAAACAAACAGCGCAGCGGTCACCGCCAACAGACAGGCGGCAGACAATGTACCGCCCACACTATCACGACCCACCAATCCGCCACCTTTTCCGGGGCGGGCGCCCCGCCGATAAAAACACGGCGGAAACAGACTACGAACGGGAAAACGCTCACCTATACACACTCCACGAGGAATCTGGACAGCATGGAACCCGAATTAAACATCCTACCAGCCATTGTCTTCCTGCTCCTCTACCAGGAGCACGAACGCCGGCGCAGAAGACAACGATGAGTACTGCACCTACGACACAGGGGAGGAGGGAGGAGAAAAGGTTACGGGCACACACACACGCGACACACCCACCCCCACCCTCACCCCCCAATCCCTACACACCAATGCAGAGCAACAAGTCAGAGTGACACCCCCCAGATCCCACGGAATAATGCAAAGACAAAATAAAATGTTCATTAAAAGTGAAGTATATTAAAGCATATTTGAACTTAAGTGAAATATGAAATTTATCAAATAAATATATTACAACATGAACAATATATACATAGTCCAAAAGTCCGGCACATATTGGCTACATTCCATTGTTCGTGGGCCAATGTGCATAAACACATGGGCAAAGCCCACACACGAGACCCGATTCCATTGGAGAGAACACTGCTGGGGCATCAGATAATAAAAACACAGGCACCTCAGGGGGAAGGGAAGGGGGGGCACCTCAGCCACATGAGTCCACAACGCCAGATCCACGAGGGGCCTCCATGCCCACTGTACCATCCTGGGGAGTGCAAAGCCACAGCCTCTCAAGTCTCTACAGTGGGTGGATTGCCCATTGTACCATCCTGGGGAGTGCAAAGCCACAGTTTTCCAAGTCTCTACAGTGGGTGGATTGCCCACTGTACCATCCGGGGGAGTGCAAAGCCACAGTCCATCAGGTGGATTACAGACTCCACTGGTTATGGAGGAGGCATGTTGGCCAGAGTGCTTCGTGAAGCCCTGCCCGACACAGATCCGGCCCTGCCAATGGGCCAGCGGTGCTTGAGATGAAGGGCCCAGCGGAGCGGTGCCTGAGATGAAGGGCCCAGCGGAGCGGTGCAGAGACGGCGGTGCCCAGCGGAGCGGTGCTTGAGATGAAGGGCCCAGCGGAGCGGTGCAGAGACGGCGGTGCCCAGCGGAGCGGTGCTTGAGATGAAGGGCCCAGCGGAGCGGTGCAGAGACGGCGGTTCCCAGCGGAGCGGTGCTTGAGATGAAGGGCCCAGCGGAGCGGTGCTTGAGATGAAGGGCCCAGCGGAATGGTGCTTGAGATGAAGGGCCCAGCGGAGCGGTGCAGAGACGGCGGTGCCCAGCGGAGCAGTGCTTGAGATGAAGGGCCCAGCGGAGCGGTGCAGAGACAGTGGTGCCCAGCGGAGCGGTGCTTGAGATGAAGGGCCCAGCGGAGCGGTGCTTGAGATGAAGGTCCAAGCGGAGCGGTGCAGAGACGGCGGTGCCCAGCGGAGCGGTGCTTGAGATGAAGGGCCCAGCGGAGCGGTGCAGAGACGGCGGTGCCCAGCGGAGCGGTGCTTGAGATGAAGGGCCCAGCGGAGCGGTGCAGAGACGGCGGTGCCCAGCGGAGCGGTGCTTGAGATGAAGGGCCCAGCGGAGCGGTGCAGAGACGGCGGTGCCCAGCGGAGCGGTGCTTGAGATGAAGGGCCCAGCGGAGCGGTGCTTGAGATGAAGGGCCAAGCGGAGCGGTGCAGAGACGGCGGTGCCCAGCGGAGCTGTGCTTGAGATGAAGGGCCCAGCGGAGCGGTGCAGAGACGGCGGTGCCCAGCGGAGCGGTGCTTGAGATGAAGGGCCCAGCGGAGCGGTGCAGAGACGGCGGTGCCCAGCGGAGCGGTGCTTGAGATGAAGGGCCCAGCGGAGCGGTGCTTGAGATGAAGGGCCAAGCGGAGCGGTGCAGAGACGGCGGTGCCCAGCGGAGCGGTGCTTGAGATGAAGGGCCCAGCGGAGCGGTGCTTGAGATGAAGGGCCAAGCGGAGCGGTGCAGAGACGGCAGTGCCCAGCGGAGCGGTGCTTGAGATGAAGGGCCCAGCGGAGCGGTACTTGAGATGAAGGGCCAAGCGGAGCGGTGCAGAGACGGCGGTGCCCAGCGGAGCGGTGCTTGAGATGAAGGGCCCAGTGGAGCTGTGCAGAGACGGCGGTGCCCAGCGGAGCGCTGCTTGAGATGAAGGGCCCAGCGGAGCGGTGCAGAGACGGCGGTGCAGAGACGGCGGTGCCCAGCGGAGCGGTGCTTGAGATGAAGGGCCCAGCGGAGCGGTGCTTGAGATGAAGGGCCCAGCGGAGCGGTGCAGAGACGGCGGTGCCCAGCGGAGCGGTGCTTGAGATGAAGGGCCCAGCGGAGCGGTGCTTGAGATGAAGGGCCAAGCGGAGCGGTGCAGAGACGGCGGTGCCCAGCGGAGCGGTGCTTGAGATGAAGGGCCCAGCGGAGCGGTGCTTGAGATGAAGGGCCCAGCGGAGCGGTGCAGAGACGGCGGTGCCCAGCGGAGTGGTGCTTGAGATGAAGGGCCCAGCGGAGCGGTGCTTGTCACGGCGGGGCCCTGTTCAGCGGTGCCTCTCACGGCGGGGCCCTGTTCAGCTGTGCTTGTCACGGCGGGGCCCTGTTTAGCGGTGCCTCTCACGGCAAAGCCCTGTTCAGCAGTGCCTCTCATGGCGGGGCCCTGTTCAGCGGTGCTTGTCTCGGCGGGGCCCAGTTCAGCGGTGCTTGTCACGGCGGGGCCCTGTTCAGCGGTGCCTCTCACGGCGGGGCCCTGTTCAGCGGTGCTTGTCACGGCGGGGCCCAGTTCAGCGGTGCTTGTCTCGGTGGGGCCCAGTTCAGCGGTGCTTGTCACGGCGGGGCCCTGTTCAGCGGTGCCTCTCATGGCGGGGCCCTGTTCAGCGGTGCTCCTCATGGCGGGGCCCAGTTCAGCGGTGCTTGTCACGGCGGTGCCCTGTTCAGCGGTGCCTCTCACGGCGGGGCCCTGTTCAGCGTGCTTGTCATGGCGGGCCCAGTTCAGCGGTGCTTGTCTCAGCGGGGCCCAGTTCAGCGGTGCTTGTCACGGCGGGGCCCTGTTCAGCGGTGCCTCTCACTGCGGGGCCCTGTTCAGCGGTGCTCCTCATGGCGGGGCCCAGTTCAGCGGTGCTTGTCACGGCGGGGCCCTGTTCAGCGGTGCCTCTCACGGCGGGGCCCTGTTCAGCGGTGCTCCTCGCGGCGGGGCCCAGTTCAGCGGTGCTCGTCTCGGCGGGGCCCAGTTCAGCGGTGCTTGTCTCGGCGGGGCCCTGTTCAGCGGTGCTCCTCACGGCGGGGCCCAGTTCAGCGGTGCCTCTCACGGCGGGGCCCTGTTCAGCGGTGCTTGTCTCGGCGGGGCCCTGTTCAGCGGTGCTTCTCACGGCGGGGCCCTGTTCAGCGTTGCCTCTCACGGCGGGGCCCTGTTCAGCGGTGCTTGTCACGGCGGGGCCCTGTTCAGCGGTGCTTCTCACGGCGGGGCCCAGTTCAGTGGTGCTTGTCTCGGCGGGGCCCAGTTCAGCGGTGCTTGTCACGGCGGGGCCCTGTTCAGCGGTGCCTCTCACGGCGGGGCCCTGTTCAGCGGTGCTCCTCACGGTGGGGCCCAGTTCAGCGGTGCTTGTCACGGCCGGGCCCTGTTCAGCGGTGCCTCTCACGGCGGGGCCCTGTTTAGCGGTGCTTGTCACGGCGGGGCCCAGTTCAGCGGTGCTTGTCTCGGCGGGGACCAGTTCAGCAGTGCTTGTCACGGCGGGGCCCTGTTCAGCGGTGCCTCTCACGGCGGGGCCCTGTTCAGCGGTGCTCCTCACGGCGGGGCCCTGTTCAGCGGTGCTTGTCGCGGCGGGGCCCTGTTCAGCAGTGCTTGTCTTGTGTTCCTAGGGAACCAGATCTGGCCAATAATTCCCTCTCAGTCGCCATCCGACCTTTCGCTTGCGGGGCCCTCCTGTGCTGGAGTCCTGGGCCCGTGGGTGTCCTCCGTCACACCCCAAATGGGGCTGGTGGGGCCCTCCTGGGCAGCTCGCCTGCTGCCGGACTTGTCCGCCCTGCTGCCCTTGCCCTCCTTGGCAGAAACTCTGGGGCCCTTGCCTCCCTTTGTGGATGGGCCAGGTGACGGTGCAAGGGTGGTCTCCTCGGGGGCAGCCTGTTGCGCCGGCCCTTCCCTTTTTTGTTTTTCTTCCCAGGGGGTGGGCTGGCTGTCCCCTTGCTGCTGGCCGATATTCCTGCCCTAGGAGCTGGTGGACTCCAATAGCCCTCAACGATGGTCCTAGTAGGTGCAGGGCTTGTGGTGGCTGAGGTGCTGATTGGAGTCTTATGAGATGGAGGGGGTGGGTCAGTTGTTGGAAAGAGGTCAAGGTTGGAAAGGAAAATCAATTTAGAAAGACTGGGACGGGTAGTTGTAGTGGGTATGGGAGTGGAGGAAGAGGATGTGGTTGTAGGAGAGTGAAGTCTGGTGTCTTTGGGTGCAGGTGCTTGTGCTGGAGGCTGTCGTGAGGTGGATGGCTGTTGGGTGGGTGGCTGCCTGCGTTTGTGTGGTTTGGAAGAGGGGGTGACAGACACACTGGGAGAGGACATAGGGGACGTGTAAATTGCAGTGGGGGTGGTGACTGCACGTGTGCGGACTGTTCTGGTGGGTGTGGTGGTGATGGACGTACTGGCTGATGGTGGTGTGCATGCAGGTGTGAGTGGAGACGTCACAGGGAGGGAGCAGGGAGACGAGGAGGAGGGGGACACAGAGGAGGCAGTGGCTGTTGGCATGTCTGCATGTGGATGTTGCTTGGGTGAATGCTTGTGTGATCTGTGGTGCTTATGTCTGGATGAGCTGCCCTTGGGTGTTGAGGTGTGTGCAGGCTGGTCTGTAGGTGTGTCTGGGATAGGCAGAGGAACAGGGGAGTGGGACTGGGTTGAGGAAGTTGGAGGGGGGAGGCTAGACACAGGGACAATTGCTGCCGTCAGTGCTGAGGCCAGAGCGTTGAACGATCGCTGATGGGCAGCATGACCCGAATGAATGCCCTCCAGGTATGCATTGTTCCGATGCACCTCCCTTTCTACCCCCTGGATGGCATTCAAAAGGGTAGACTGCCCAACAATGAGCGTCTGGAGGAGGTCAATGATCTCCGCACTGAGGGCAGCAGGGGTAACTGGGGCAGGACCTGAGGTGCCAGGGGCGAAGGAGATGCCCGGCTTCCTGGCCGAGCGGGCACGGGGCGAAAGCTGAGGGGCTGCTGAGAGGGCGGAGCTGGTGCGCTGGGTGGCGGCTGTACCTGTTGTTGCAGTGGGCACGGATGTTGCCGCCACCACAAGGGAGCTCCCTTCCGAGGACGTGTCGGTGTCGCTGACGTCTCCACGGGTCCCCGTTGTGGAGCTCCACTCGCCCTCCGTCTCACTGGTGTACTCGAAGTCGGTTGCATGGCCCTCCGGGGCCATGTGAGATGCAGCTCCCTCGTGTGCCGATGCCACTTCTCCTCCGCCTGATGATGCTAATGCACACATGAACAGGAAAACCAAAAAAAAGGGGGGGGAGAAGAAAGAAAGACATGTTGAGTGCATGCATTGGCGGCACCGTTGGCGGAGAGGACAGACACAGAAGCCCCCTGCACTACGCCGCGCACTCGGGGTTCACTACTCAATTATTGTGACTTGGCCTACAAGTCTATGGACGACAAATGCACACATAGGTGAGCCCGGACCATGGATAGCTGTACTTAGCACCCTACAGAGGTGGGGGGCGGGGGCACAGGGCCATGCCAAACGGAGGGGCCTAGCCTACAGAAACCGCCCTGGCCTAGAGATAGCCACAGCCCTCCTCCCCCACCCAGACACCTCCACTGTGCGCTAATATAGCAGAATGTGCTGATACTCACCCCCTTGTGTCTGCTGTGATGTCCTCACGCGCCCATCCAAATCGGGGTAGGCCACCGCCTGGATCCGGGACATCAGGGGGGTCAATTGTCGTGTGGCACCCCTCCTAGGTTGGGAGGCCATCCCCAGCAGAGCCTCGGCGGTCTTTCTGCTCCCGCAGCGGATGTCCTCCCACCTCTTGTGGCAGTGGGTGCCCCGTCTGTTGTGGACCCCCAGGGCCCGGACGTCCTTGGCAATGGCACGCCAAATGTCGATCTTCTGATGGGCGCTGACCTATGTGGCATGTACAGGGTGGAAAAAGAAATATCATCACTTTTCTGCTTGGTCGATGTGAGAGGCCCCCCCTCCCCAACCTTGCCATGTGGCACATGCTCTCATCTGTCGTGCGTTGCACTCCTCATTCGCTCCCCTCCCCACCCTCTTACATCCACCCCACTCAACACAGGCACAGCCCATACTACGTGCTCCCTGTGTACTCACCTGTTGGTCTGGAGGACCGTAGAGTAGCGCATACTGGGGGAGGACCCCATCAACAAGTTTCTCCAATTCCTCAGATGTGAAGGCAGGGGCCCTTTCCCCAGTCGCAGCAGCCATTGTATCTTCCAGACCGAGGTCACAGCAGCACTTGCAGTGTAGGTCCTCTCCTGTGGATGATCAGGTCTCGAGTGATTAAGCAGTTAGAAAATGGCGGTCACGCTCACGGCGGTGCGTACCGCGGCGGTGCGTATCGCGACCGCCGGCGCACATCTTCATTGGCTCCTGAGACCCATAGGGTTCAATGTTAACCAATGCTGCTTTGTGCCGCGGTCTTCGACCGCCTACCGCCACGGTGTGCCACGCCAGCGCATTGACCTCACATCCCATTGTCACACTTTAGAGGTCAGGCAGCTGCCATTTCAAGGGCCCACATGGCTTAATTTGTACTGCGTCACACAGGCCTAGGCCTTGCATTGCCACTCATACAAGCCATTCAATGCTTAGCGAATCGTGTACTGTGCAAGCTGTGGTTACGTACCTGTGGGTTGCTTGACTCTGTGCTCCATGTTGTCCTTCCTAGGCACCGTCCGCTGGGACTTGCGAGGAGATGGAGGAATCCTCCCATGTACAGACCGCTGGTGGACCTGTCGACAATGGAAGAAAGACATGTCATACTGACATACAGACTTGACCAAGCCAATATACAGGAACTGTGTGCACAGCTGGAGCCAGACCTGATGTCCCCCATTTGCCAACCCACAGGGGTTCCCCCTCTGGTGCAGGTTCTGTCAGTACTCCATTTTTTGGCAAGTGGATCATTCCAAACAACAGTGGCCATATCATCTGGGATGTCTTAGCCTATGTTTTCTAAGGTTTTGTCCAGAGTGTTGTCTGCCCTGATGAAATACATGCGGAGCTACATTGCTTTCCCTGAGGTGGGCGATTTGGCTACAGTGAAGGGTGATTTCTATGCCCTTGGACATATCCCCAACATCATTGGTGCCATTGATGGGACCCATGTGGCTTTGGTTCCCCCCAGTGGAAGTGAGCAGGTGTACAGGAACATAAAAAGTTATCATTTGATGAATGTCCAGGTGGTCTGTTTGGCTGACCAGTACATCTCCCATGTAAATGCCAAGTTCCCTGGGTCAGTGCATGACGCGTACATCATGTGAAATAGCAGCATCCCTTATGTGATGGAACAGCTACAGAGACACCGTGTGTGGCTAATAGGTGACTCTGGAACGCTACAATGAGGCCCATGGGCGAATTAGGAGGATTATAGAAAGAACCTTCGGCCTCCTGAAGGCCAGGTTTAGGTGCCTGCATATGACAGGTGGATCCCTAATGTACTCACCAAAGAAGGTGTGCCATATCATCGTGGCCTGCTGTATGCTTCACAACCTGGCTTTGCAACGCCAGGTGCCTTTCCTGCAGGAGGATGGTCCAGATGGTGGTGTTGTAGCAGCTGTGGAGCCTGTGGAGAGTGAAGAGGAGGAAGACGACGGGGACGACACAGACAACAGGGACACAGTGATACAACAGTATTTTCAGTAGCACACAGGTACGAATCAACCACGCCATTTTACATTTACTTAAAGTCTCCTGCCTCTCTACTGTCTGAGTTCCCCCCCAGTTCCTGTTAACTGAGTTGTGACTTTCCCTTCCGTTTTCAGAGCTGTGGGCCCCACTGCGTGACCTCTGCTTTGTTTGCCCATGGACTACAGCTGTGTGACAGTGGTATGTTGTCATCACAATGTAACTGAACATTTTTGCACCGTTATGTCTAATACATTTGTTCAAAATACAAGCAGACTCCAGATTTTTTAAGTGCAATAAGTGATTTAATTAAAGTGCTACATTTAGGAACATGATTGTAAAACGGTGATGGGTGATGGTGGAGTAATGTCCATGGCAGAGTCCAGTTCTCAGTCTCACAGGTGCATTGTCCATATGCCTGTGGAAGGATGGAGCAGGGGCAGTTCAAGGTTGGACAGGGTGACAATGTGGGACAGTGGGATGACATCAGGGGTTATCGTTTGCTGGCGGGGGTCTTGGCATCCTACTCTGTCTTCTTGTGAGATCTCAGGTTCCGCTTGCGGGGTGGTTCTTCTTCTGCAGGAGGTGGGGTTTTGGTGGCCTGTCGTTGTGTGGGGGCCTCCTGTCCACTAGCGCCGGCGGAGGTGGTAGGCTGTTCCTGGTCCAGGCTAGTGACAGGGGCCCTTTGTGGTGCCACATGGTCCCGCAATGTGGTGACTATCTGGTTAAGGGCCACGACGATGGTCCCCATTGCGGAACTAATGTTCCTCAGTTCCTCTCTGAACCCCATGTACTGTTCCTCCTGCAGTACCTGGATCTCCTGGAACCTGCCCAGTACCGTAGCCATCGTCTCCTGGGAGTGGTGGTATGCTCCCATGATGGAGGAGAGGGCCTCTTGGAGAGTCGGTTCCCTGGGCCTGTCCCCCCCCTGTCGCACAGCAGCCCTCCCAGTTCCCCTGTTTCCCTGGGCCTCTGTCCCCTGGACGGTGTGCACACTACCACTGCCCCCAGGTCCCTGTTGTTGTTGGGGTGGTGGGTCAACCTGGGTGCCCTGTAGTGGTGGACACACCGCTGATTGACATGTCCTTGAGACAGAGGCATGGGCCCGCTGGGTGGGAGCAGTGCTGGTGTTCTCAGAGGGGGTTAGGTCAGGTGTAGCCTGTGGCTGTCTGTGGGGAACCGACTGTCCCGAGGTCCCCGATGGGCCGGGCTGGTCATCTGGGTCCAGGGAGACAGAGCTGCTGTCGTCACTGGGGGCCTCTTCTGGGGGTGGGATGGACATCTCTGGACCCTCCGTGGCGGTGTGGTGGCGTTCGGGTCCTGCAGGGGTATAAGAGTATGGTTATTGCTTCTGTGTGTGGCATTTCGTGTAATGGGTGGGTGGCCGTGTACCCCAGTGCTGGCATTCCCTTGTGGGGGCTTTTGTGACGGTGGCTTGTGGGGGTGATGGGTGTGTGCAGTGGGCATGCTTTGGGGATGGGTGTCCATGCTTTGGGGACGCATGCAGGGATAGGTATTGGGATGGGTGGGATGTGATGGTGAGGCATTTGCAAGGAGTTGGTGTGATGGGGGTGAGGGTGGGGGTATGATTTGGCATGCAGGTGGGGTGGGGGGAATGAAGTAGTGGAGATTTGCCTTACCAGAGTCCATTCCTCCGCCTACTCCTGCGAGGCCCTCAGGATGCAGGATGTGCAAGACTTCCTCCTCCCATGCTGTGAATTCTGGGGGAGTAGGTGGGGGTCCGCCGCCAGTCCGCTGTACCGCGATGTTGTGCCTTGATACCATGGAACGCACCTTCCCCCGTAGGTCGTTCCACTGCTTCCTGATGTCGTCCCGATTGCGTGGATGCTGTCCCACAGCGTTGACCCTGTCCACTATTCTGCTCCATAGCTCCATCTTCCTGGCAATGGTGGTGTGCTGCACCTGTGCCCCGAAGAGCTGGGGCTCTACACAAACTATTTCCTCCACCATGACCCTGAGTTCTGCGTCAGAGAACCTGGGGTGTCTTTGGGGTTCCATGGGGTGGTGTGGATGAGGTGAGGGGTGGTGTATGTGTTGTAGAGTGTGGTGAGTGTGGTGGTGTATGGTGTTTTGTGCGTGGAAATTGTGTGGGTGATGTTGTGATTTGCCTCTGTGTGATGGTCTACTCTATGCTGTGCTGTCTCTCTCTGTCCTTCTGTCGCAATTGTGGTCATAAGGGTTTGTGGGTTATGTGGGTGTGTGTTTTATATTTAATTGGGTGTGTGGGAGTTGTGTGTGTATGTGTCTCAGGTGTGTATATTTTGATTTGTCCAATGTGGTAGTGTTTTGTAAAGGAGTGTGTATTTTGAGCGCGGCGGTGTGTACCGCCAATGGAATACCGCAGTTGAAAGACCGCTGCGGGGATTTGTGGGTTGGAATGGTATGGGCGTATTTCTGTTGGCGTGACGGTGGAGGTTTGGTCATCGCCAGTTTCCCGCTGACCTTTGGTGTGGCGGACTTTTGTTGGTGTCGGGTTTTTGGCGGTTTGCCAGTTGCGGGTCAGAATGTCCGTGGCGGTTTACCGCGACCGCGGCGGTGTTATGGCGGTCTTCTGACCGGCGGTAAGCGCCTTTTACCGCCGAGGTCGGAATGACCCCCATAGTAATGTGGTTTATATGTCCTGACAGTGAAATATTGCTAAATTTGTTTTTCACTGTTGCAAGGCCTGTCCCTCTCAGAGGGTAACATGGGGGCTACCTTTAAATCTGATTAAAGTGTAGATTCCCTTTGGGAGCAGATGGACATGTGGAGTTGGGGGTCTCTGAGCTCACAATTTGAAAATACATATTTTAGTAAAGTTGATTTCAAGATTGTGTGTTTGAAAATGCCACTTTTAGAAAGTGAGCATTTTCTTGCTTATAGCATTTCTGTGACTCTGCCTGTTTGTGGATTCCCTGTCTGGGTCAGTTTGACAGTTGGGCTGGTTGCACCTCACAATAGACAGTGGCACAAAAGGAGCTGGGGTGTAGTCTGCATTTCCTAAGGAGCCATCTGTGCTAGCAGGGCGGGGAGGAGTGGTCACTTACACCTGAAAGGGCTGTGCCTGCCCTCACACAATGCAGTCTTCAACCCCCTGGTGAGTGTCTGGGGCCTGGCCTGGGCAAGGCAGGATTTCACATTCAAAAGAGACTTTACTTTGAAGTAGGCCTACTTCAAAGGAGAAATTGGGTATAAGAAGAGCACAGATTTTAGAAATACTTCTTGAACCAAGAGGAACATCTGCCTGGAGGAGAGCTGAATAGCTGAGGAAGAAGAGCTGCCCTGCCTGTGACTGTGCTTTGTGGAGCTATCCTGCAGTTGCTGCTTCTGCCAGAGTAAGAGGGCAAATACTGGACTTTGTGTGCCTTCCATCTTGAGAAGAAATCTCCAACGGCTTGATCTAGAGCTTGCCTCCTGTTGTTTGAAGTCTCAGGGACAGCAAAAACTTCTCTCTGCCAGCAACTGGAGTCTCTGGAGAGACTCCTACTCTGCCCTGTGGTGCCCATCCAGTTCCTGGGACCCTGAAAGGAGAAGCTGGCAGCCTAAAGACAAGGAAATCCACACACAGAGCGCTGTGCGGGGAAAAGATTGACGCAACTCCGATCTTCGGCTGAAAAAACGACGCACCGCCGAATCCACAGCTGAGAAAACGACGCTCGCATGAAACGCGACTGAAGAATCGACTCACGGAGCAGGAGAAACGACGCTCAGCTTCGCTGACGGAGGCTGGGAGATCACAACCTGCGCTGCGGGGATTTCGGATCATCGTGCGGCTGGATTTCCGACTCACGTACCGCCGTGCGGAGCTATTTTTGGCGCACACCCGCCTGTGCAGGGTTATTTCTGATGCACACCAGGTACATTTTCACGCTAGCAGCGCCAGTGTGTGTTTAAAACTACTTAAAGGCTCTTTTTGCATTTTTATTGATAACTTGACTTTTGTATGGTGGATTTTTGTCATTTTGGTCTTGTTTTGTTTAGATAAATATTTCCTATTTTTCTTAACTGGTGTTGTGTCATTTTGTAGCATTTTCATTAAGTTACTGTGTGTGTTGGTACAAATACTTTACACCTAGCACTCTGAAGTTAAGCCTACTGTTCTGCCAAGCTACCAAGGGGGTAAGCAGGGGTTAGCTAAGGGTGATTCTCTTTTACCCTGACTAGAGTGACGGTCCTTTCTTGAACAGGGGGTAACCTGACTGTCAACCAAAGACCCCATTTCTAACACAGTGGAACCACAAACTCTTGTGTCATGTTTTGGAAATGTCATAATGCTTTACCACACTCAACTGTCTCACCACCACCAGCGAATAGGGTTATCTAGATAATGAGATACCAGGTTGTGACCAAATCAAAATGTAAAGCACCACTGCAGGAACTTGCTAAAAGCCTCAAACAATGTGCAAGAAATTGTGCAACCCATGGGTAAATCCTTGTCAACAAAGAGCTGATTGTTGAATTGGAGACCCACAGACAGAAATCCAAAGGATTTACGGAAAGACCTGCAGGCCATGATAGATGATGGATCAGCCTGAACTCACTGTCAGCTTTCTTAGATACCACATCTAGCAGGGAGCCCATCATAACTGGTAGTGGCCAACATGTAAAAGGGCCTACCATCCTACCTTCAGCTACATCTTTAGCCAATTTGTATCTCACCATCTGTGGGTGTTCTCTGATGGATTTTACATTTTTTACAAACCTTTTTTGCCTGGTCCTTAATAACCTAAACGAAAACCTTCTCTAAATCCCCATTCCAAAACAAATGCATCTTCTCTGTTAGGATAACAGGATAGCCATGAGTTTAAAGCTTCCACCCACCCCCACCTTGACCACTGAAACAATAGTTTGCTCACCCACTCATGTTTATATTTGTATGGCTTTCTTGGAAAGTACCCATGTTAAATCTCCAGCATACCCCTGTCTTTGCCCCCGACCTTAACCCAATGTGCCCATCCTTCAAGGTGAGCCACCCTAGAAAGGTCCAATATTACTCCACTAGACCACTTGCAGTATGCCATGCTGGCCCTCAGCGTGTTGGGTACATCCACTGTACTCACAGTTAATTGTCAACTTCCTCCCATGGTATGTCAGGTTTTACCCCTAAGCTTGCCCTAAACTCTTCATCGTAGTGTTACCATGCAAAACCACCCAAATCCAAGTGAGCCTTTCTGATGGTATCCATATATCTAAATATTGACACCAATTTTCTCTGGAAACTTTTAAAAATAAACACTTGCGTAAATCAAAAAAGCTAATGTCCATGTATCAATATTTGTAAGTACTCTAGGTTTCCTTGCTAGCTCTCATGCTTCTACTTGGAGCCTTCTTTCGCTTGCACTTTCCTGTGTTGGAATCTGTAAACATTAATGAATTCCCCTTTCCATATTTTCTCTTTTGCCTTATTGATAAGATGTGCTCCCAGTGGCATTGATACCCCCAAGTACGGTATTTTTTTCAAACCATCCGATTTATCCCCTCCTTCTACTTCAGTTTTCTTTCAGTTGTTTTATCTGCCTTTTATCCCACCGGTCCTTTATCCTCACCTTCACTTTGCTCACCTTGCTTGTCTGCTTTTTCAGATTCTTCTAGATCTTTAT
Organism: Pleurodeles waltl; assembly: GCF_031143425.1. Lineage (NCBI taxonomy): Eukaryota > Metazoa > Chordata > Amphibia > Caudata > Salamandridae > Pleurodeles > Pleurodeles waltl. The sequence continues at coordinate 397,137,326 of NC_090440.1, read as the reverse complement.
CCATACCCATTCCTTTGCCCACCCATGTTCTTATTCCTTTATCGACCACTGTCACAACTTCCTTGTGCCTCCCAACAACCCCACCAACTTTGCTTATCTGCCCTTAGTCTGTGCTGTCTATTTGGGAATTTCTTCTGGAGTCCTGATTTTTCAATCACTAACTTGTTTTCACGGCCATGTCTTGAGCCCCATTGGCTTCCATCTGTAACACATTACTACTACAGGACAAATTTATAGCCCCCCCCACAACTACCACCTTCTGTCCCCAACTTTCTGTTTGGGGTTTTTGCCAGTGTGGAATTTTCCCTTTCCTCCAACTCCTTTTCTTCATCTTTGTAAACAGACACTTCATCACATTCCCCTTCCTTTTTACTTGCGCCCAGGCATTCCCCATCACCCATTCCACCATTAAACATTCTGTGATCAATCCCATGCATTGCCAAATCTTTTTCACTGCTGTCCTGTACCTCAGTCGCTGTCAGGATGGTTGCACCAAAACCTTCCCTCTCTTCTGAATAGTGTCCCCAGCTCGCAGTAGACCTGACTGGAGGCTGCTGACTTTCTCTGGACTCCCACTTCCACATTGTCCTCACGTTGCCCTGCAGGTCACCCCAACCTGAGAGGGTTATGGTCCTGGATGTGGCAGGACTGGCTCTGCATGTGGCTTTGACCACATGGCCCTGGTGCCTGTCCCTGCACCACTCAAACTGGACACATGCTTCCTTTTACCCGTTATGGACTGAGTTTAGCCTCTACACTCTACCATCTCACTGTTATTGCCACCTGCCACAGATAAGGAACAGGACAAAACCTCGTCCGTGCCACACCGTGATTCCCTTGACATCTGGCCTACAACAACTGGACCTAATTTAACCTTTTGTTTATTTTACAGCTGTGAGAACACAAGCACAGCAGCTACCACCCAGCCGGTAGCTTCCCTCTTTGCATGCGTAAGGCCCACCAAGGCTTGGGATAAAAGGCTTGGTATCATTAAATCCTCCCTTCCGCATCACATAAGGTTTTTAAAGCCTTCCTTACGGCAGCCCCTTCTTTAGCCATATGGCAATCAGATTGCTGAATACCCTGTATAGTAAAACAATGTTTCACCTTATCACAAAGCTGACCACCTCTCACCTACCCGACAGGACCACAGCGCACTACAAATGTGCTGACTGTCCTTTGAAAGACCCTAGCTGTCACCTAGACAACACCCTCATAACTGAAGCAGCCAATCCTGATCCCTAAAAGGCCTGTACTGAACCACCCACCCGAAGCATCATGATGGATGCCAACCCCGGGACCCTCCATTCTGGTGAACCTTGCCCTTACGGAGTGGGCTAGTTTCCTCCCGCTCTACACTGGCATTCAGGCAGTGATAGTCTCCAACGAGAATGGCCCGCTATGCTCCTGCACAGGTCAATGAATCTACATGTGCATTGTGTTGGCTCGGCCTTTCCTTGTTACATGCTGCACCCCTCGTACCCACAGTGTGTGAGCCAAACTGCCAGACTGTGTTGGTGGCTGCATACTCTGCTGCATCCCTGATCACAGCAGTGGAAGCTGGGAGAGTTTTATGCCCTTGTGTGGTGCAACCAAGTAATGCACCATGAGCACTACCCAACCCCCAATTTTGCACCTGCTCTGGTGGGCGGCATCCTCCTTGGGTCAAGGCAGGGAGCTACTGCAACAACACCAGCCTGGTGCTCTTGCACCCTTGTCATCCGCTTGGAGAGCAGAGGTAACTTCTACATGCCTGGCACGGTGCTTTGAGCCATGGTGTGCCAGACAACAGTCCCTGCACGAGGTGGTGAGTGACTAGGTCCTCCAACTCCACCGTCCATCAGTACCACTGGTCACCCATGGGGGTAGACTTTTACCCCGTTCTACACTGTGCCTGCAGATTGGTGTTCACGCAGGCCCATTTATTCTGAGGAGCTACACAAGAAAGATGGTGGACGAGGCCCATAATGTTTCTGTTGTACCAGGTATCCCGTGGGTGAGCATACCCAGTTCCCTAAAAGTTTTCCAGCCATTTAGTCAGCTTGTTAACCCAGGCACTGTAGCATCCAGATGTAAAACAATGGTGGGATGTTTAAATAAATACTTCAAGACTACCCAGGAGATGAATGGCATGATGAAGAGGTCACTACTGCTCTATTTTGCCACCAAGGAAATATACAAGCTATTTTAGCACCTCCCAGGCATTGGCAACATATAAGGCAATGCAGCTATTAGAGCACTAACCGCAGATTTTGATCCTCAGCTAAAGCTAAACTTTGAATGACTTAAGCTCCGGCAAGCTCACCAGTGGCAGGTCAAAACTATTGATGCATTCTATATACATCTGTGTGCGATGATAAGCATAAAATCAGATGATGACTTGGTCAAAGGCGTCCGGGCCCAAATCATACAGAGGTGCAGTTCTTCAGTGCTCGGGAAGCTCATCCTATGATAGCCAGTTATTGAACTGGAGGATATCCTAATCGTAGTACACTCCCATGACTTGCTGGTGTCCCGTGCCAAGGAAATGGAAGTAGCACTGACAAAGACTTTGGCACACTCTCACCACCAATCAAGATAGAATCTGTGGAGGCCTTGAGGACCCGCCTGACTTCAAGACCCACAAGCATGGCTGACCACAGGTCTGGTTCCTTCCTCTTGCAGGAACTGGGGGAAGGAAAAACACCAGTCAGAGAGATGCACCATGCAAGGGAAGACATGCTCCAACTGCAGAAAAGCAAATCACTTTGCCCGTGTCTGGTACAAGAGCAACCAAGTATGGAAGCTGAGTGTAAAAATCACACACTTCTCAGCCAACCAAAACTCACTCTTGAAGAGCAAGGAAGGCACAGTGATCATGCACCATGAACATGCAAGGACAAGGAAGGAGAGTCTAACAAAGGTAAGCAATGGCAGGCAACCCCAGATGATTTGTGAAGTCTTGATTGCTGGCACAACAGTCATAGACCTAACCGACACTGGGGTGTCTGTGAGCATGAGCATGAGACAATACCAGTGCCTGAGACTGTGGCTCATGCTGTTACAAACCCAGACCAAAGTCCATACTATGGAGACTAACTGCCTCTTCCGTTGGTGGAAGTGATTGACATTGTGGTGCAGCATGGCCAAAAGGATGCACTAGCCAAATTCCAAGTCACAAAGGAAGGTGAAGAGACGCTACTGGGGTGTCAGACAATGGAAGACTTTGAAGTTGGCTTCTTTGCTTGGTCAGTTTACACCCTGCAGATTCACGATATCCTTGAATGCTTTCCACAAGTGTCCCAGTGCTGGTATGCTTGAAGGGAGTTCCTGTGAAGCTACACACCCACAAGTCAGTGAAACAAATTGTGCTTCAACACAGAAGAATACCCTTGCACTTGCAGCCACTGGTGGACCAAGAGCTAAAAGTGCTTGAATACCTTAACGTGATCAAAAAGGTTTCCGAGCCCAACCTATGGTTTTACCAATGGTGATTTATGGAGAAGCACAAAGAGCCAGGGGTTATCAGGTTGTTTATTGATATGCGCCTGTTCAACAGAGCGATCAAAAGGGAGAGGCACATCACCCCAACAATGCATGACATAATAGCAACTCTCAACAGAAACCAGAGTTTCCTAAAATTGGACTGTAATGCAGGTTACCATTAACTGCTACTGAACCTTTATATCACAACATTTTTAACACACTTAGGCCTATGGTGATACAGGTGGCTGAATTTTGGAATCTCATTGGCAGTCGAGGTGTTCCATAACACCATTCCAGAGACCCTTTCCAGTCTGCAAGGGGTGTTGATCATCAGCAACGATATCCTAATCTATTCTGCTGCCCTTGAGGAACTCTACCATCATCTATTAGCCACCCTACAGCACCTCAGTGATCATGGACTCAACTAGCACAGAGACAAGTGTTCATTCTTTGAGTCACAGATCAAGTTTTTTGGCAATGTCTCCAGGAAGGATGGCCTGAAGGTAAGCCCGAGGAAGTCGGAAGCAGTCCAGCACACTCCTGCATTTTATAACGCAATTGAACTGCGTAGTTTGCTGGGGATGGCCACATGCTCTGAGTGGTTTCTACTAAACCTGCTGACCTTCTCAGAGTTGTTGAGGGCCCGACGAAGACAGCAGTCAAGTGGGATTGGGGCCTCAAGGAAGAGACAGCATTTGAAAATGTCAAACAGGCCTTGCTGTCCATGCCTATGAGGACCTATTTTGACCCAGAGAAGACCCCAGAGTTGATTGTCAATGCCAGTTCTGTTCACCTAGGGACAGTACTCATGTAAAAGTAGGAGCCAGGGCTTTAAGGTTCCCCTAGCATTTGCAAGGAGAGGTCTCACAGCTACCTAAGCCACGTATGCTCCAATCGAGAGGAGAGCCTGGCCATCAAATGGGGGGTAAGCATTAACATCTGTACCCCTCTAGGAGGGAATTCAAGGTGGTTATGGATCACAAGCCTCTTGTCAATCTAGTTGGAGGAACTGCACTCCACCCTCGCCCTCCTCCTCGCACTGAAAGGTGGGCTGTACAGCTGCAACAATACTGGCTCACTGCCATGTACCTTCCTGGGGAAAAGAACATTGCTGAAATCCTGTCCTGTAACCAGATGTAACTGCATGATGGCTGTCTTTCCACAGAACCTGACGTCAAGGAATATACACAGCTAGTGGCCAACTGTTTGTGCCCGAAGCCACTGACCATGGAGAAGATCTGTAGGGCCATGCAGGGATGATGATAGCATTCAGCAGCTCATTGCCACTATCCAAGTGGGGAGCCTGGAAGACATTCCTGCAGGGAACTGACCAGTGGACAGCAACACATAGGACTGACTGTCCCTATTATGGAGGGTAAAGAATCAGTGGAGCATGTAGCCAGATGGTCTGATTGTGAGAGGGCACTGCAGCTCTGTTACAGAGTGGTGGATCTAGCGCATGATGCATATCAAGGAGTTGAAAAAATAAAGGCAAGTCTGCAAAAGAAAGTGTGGTTTCCAGGACTTGATGCCACTGTCAACAACACAGTGGCACATTGTCTGCCGTGCTAATTGAAAGGCTGGATGAATGTGGCAGCTCCTGCACAGTACCCTGGACCAGTATCAGTTTGGAATTTGGAAGCTTCTCTGACAGATGCCTATCTATTGTAACAATCAACGCATATTGAAATATCCAGTGGTGGCAGTGATGGAGTCCATGGTGTTTAGTAAAGTTGGGTGCCTGCTGTGGAGAATCTTAGTGATCTTTGGTCTCCCTGAAGAAGTGCAGATTGATAATGGACCTCTCTCCCAGGGAGCAAAATTCAGAGGATTTCTGGAAAGCCTAGGGATCTGTCACTGGAAGATCACACTCCAGTGGCTTCAAGTCAACGAGGACGTAGAATGATTCATGCACACCCTTATCAAGACCATGTGAATTGCTACCGATGAGGGAGACAATCTGGAGGTCAGTCTACATTGGTTCCTGTGAGCATGACAGGCACTGCTGAAAATGCCTGCCTCTTGCCATGATGCTTGGGAGGCCTGGATGTGATAAACTCCCTACGAGCCCTCTGTGATGGGCTCCAGTGTTCAATCTAGACAGCACCCAAGAAAGACTGAGGAACACTAAAAACCAGGCCAGCTGCCATCAGTGAGCCGGGGTGTCTGATTTTGCTCCAGGGGACCAGGTCCTTATCCATTATTGACAACGAAGATGGAAGTTCCACACACCGTATGAAAAAGTGCAAAGGACCATCATCAATGTAAAAGGGATGCTTGTCTTAGCATGTTGAGGCTCCAAAGTGGTTGCTAGGAATGTGTACAGGTTTAGATAAATGTCAGAGCCAAGCAGTGCTACAGATGAATTTGTGAGCATGAACAGGAGGAATGGGACTGAGGGGGCTTGTAGGGGCCAGGACTTGCAGCACCTGTAGCATCGCCACCAAACACCCCTACTTCTGCTAATGCCACTGACTCCTTGCCAGTGGGAACACCAGCTGAGGTTTCCTTTAAAAGGCCCAGGGCAGCTTCTGTTGCAGCCTGAAGCCATAGGTATAATATGCACCCTAATCCTGCCCCCAGCCAATGACCTTGAGGCTCTGTGTGTTCCATAGGGCTGCCTGGCGACTGTGTCCTGAACTAAAAGTCGATTGGATGTAGTGAGCCCCTCGAGTCGATGTAGCAGCCTCTCTGACCCCAGGCAACCGAACTGCTGAGTACGGCAAAGGGGTATAAATAAATGGGGCATGAACCGCTCAGGGTCAGTCCCAGTATTCAGCTGATGAGGGTGCAGAGTAATTATTCCAGTGAACGCTGTGCTTACAGAGCGGGCTGTCCTCTCATCACAGGCCTGCTCCACACTAAGAGTAATGGGATTTGTGGTGGCAAAAGTAAGTCTTGCAGCCAGCAGGTGTGCCTGATGTTTTTCCAGACCTGTAATATTAGTCTTTAGTATTAAGGGCCTGGTTTAGAATGCGCCGGACAGGTTACTTCATCACATTGGTGACAGATATCCCATATGCCGAAATTCAAATCCCATTATAGTCAGCGAATGTTTTGATGGAGTCACCCGTTCGCTGAGTTCTAAATCAGGCCCTAAGGGCCAGATGTAGGAAGGCTTTTGCGCCTCGCAAATGGCGAAAAACGCCATTTGTGAGGCGCAAAAGCCCTTACGCGATGCAGAAACACAATTTGCGAGTCTGTACCGACTCGCAAAATGTGTTTCAGACTCGCAAATAGGAAGGGGTGTTCCCTTCCTATTTGCGAGTCGCACCGCGATATAGTGGTGATTTGTGACCGCAAAAGCGGTCGCAAATCAACTCGCAGTTACCATCCACTTGAAGTGGATGGTAACTCATTCTCAAACGGGAAGGGGTCCCCATGGGACCCCTTCCCCTTTGTGAATGCTCACAAAAAATATTTTTTCAGAGCAGGCAGTGGTCCTATGGACCACTGCCTGCTCTGAAAAAAACTGAAACTAAAAGGTTTCAGTATTTTTTCTATTTGCAGCTCGTTTTCCTTTAAGGAAAACGGGCTGCTAAGAGAAAAAATAAACTGCTTTATTTCAAAGCAGTCACGGACATGGTGTTCTGCTGTCTCCAGCAGGCCACCATCCCCGTGAGTGCCTAGACTCGCCATGGGGTCGCAAACTGTGACCCACCTCATAAATATTTATGAGGTGGGTCTTTGCGACCCCATAGCGAGTCGCAGAAGGTGTCTGAAACACCTTTCTGCATAACATTTTGCGAGGTGCAAATTGCGAGTCGCTGGGACTCGCAATTTGCACCTCGCAAAATGTTTACTACCTACATCTGGCCCTATGTTCTTAAATTAGAGGATATTGTAGGCACTACAGCGTAGAAAGGGGAATTTGAGGAGTTTCGGTGCTACTGCTAAGGTTGATATTTATGTGTGCTTTTATTGGGGACATAGAGGCCCTCATTCTGACCTTGGCGGGCGGCGGAGGCCGACCGCCAAAGTCCCGCCGTCAGGTTACCGTTCCGCGGTCGAAAGACCGCGGCGGTAATTCTGACTTTCCCGCTGGGCTGGCGGGCGGTCGCCTTCAGACCGCCAGCCAGCCCAGCGGGAAAGAGGCTTCCACGATGAAGCCGGCTCGGAATCGAGCCGGCGGAGTGGAAGCTGTGCGACGGGTGCAGTTGCACCCGTCGCGTATTTCACTGTCTGCGCAGCAGACAGTGAAATACATTTAGGGGCCCTCTTACGGGGGCCCCTGCAATGCCCATGCCAGTGGCATGGGCACTGCAGGGGCCCCCAGGGGCCCCGCGACCCCCCCTACCGCCATCCGGATCTCGGCGGTCCGACCGCCGGGATCTGGATGGCGGTAGGGGGGGTCGGAATCCCCGCGGCGGTGCAGCAAGGTGCGCCGCCGCGGAGGATTCAATGGGGCCGCGGTACACTGGCGGGACCCCGCCAGTGGTGCCGGTCCGACCGCGGCTTTACCGCCGCGGTCGGAATCTCCATTGGAGCACCGCCGGCCTGTCGGCGGTGCTCCCGCGGTCCTCCGCCCTGGCGGTCAAAGACCGCCAGGGTCAGAATGACCACCAGAATGTTCAGGGCATAATTCACTCTGTTTAATAAAGCTTCGTCCATCCCCCAAAGGGTAAATTGGCATGAGGTTGGTTAGAAGGTTATCAAGAAACCTATTTGATGCATTAGTTCCAAACAGTCACTAACCACATGTAGATGTGCGTCAGCTTGATAGCAGCATTCCATGAGGCAGCCCAAGGGTGAGCTTAAAATTACATAGGGCCTGATTCTAACTTTGGAGGACGGTGTTAAACCGTCCCAAAAGTGGCGGATATACCACCTACCGTATTACGAGTCCATTATATCCTATGGAACTCGTAATACGGTAGGTGGTATATCCGCCACTTTTGGGACGGTTTAACACCGTCCTCCAAAGTTAGAATCAGGCCCATAGTTTCCTACTTCCTCTTCCAGCTGTATACTGAGAGAGGTCCAAAGGTTCCTGAGATTGAAAATGTGTTTCAGTGAACCAAACTTCCTTTCTCAGTTACACTGTTGCTATTTGAGAGGTGTATCTAGGAATTAGTGCCTAGGTGAACTGCCCAGGTTCCACAGTTTTGGTGGGCTAGAGGTAACAGAATGTTTACTTGCCAAGTAAATTCAGGAAAGTTAGAAAGTGAAGCATAAGAGTGTTGAGGAAAAAAGGATGTGGAATACTTTTTTACCTGACTACATTTAGTAAAGATCAAAAGATTTATGTCAACCTAGCACCAAACACATTTCTGATAGAGCAAAACCTCATTTCCTGTTGTTCCCATACAGAGCCAATAAATAAATTAGGAATGGTTCTTGTGAATGTCTTTGGTATACCTACAGGAAGCACCAGTGTCATGGCTAGACTATCAATGTGGGAGCCAGTTGCACCAAGATGTTCCTAATGAGATGGCAACCAGAATAAACATTTCAAGAGTTATCATAAATCACACCTGATCAGATAAGCCACTTGCACAGTTATCCCATCGTCCAAAGGGTTCACACAATGCACTTTTTCACACTTGCACAATGCATGTATTTCATTTCTGAGACATCCAGAAAGCTTGATACTTACCATGCAATGCTATCTCAATGACACATGCTGGGAGCTCTGAAAAGAGACCTACAATTCACCACTTTCCTGGTCTCTAGTAGGCAGCTATGCAAGTACTGAAATATCCACTGCACTCTTAAGATGCACCTCTTCATTGATCTTTAATCAAGCACCGGTCTTGACCACCCTCTCAGAAGGCACCACTACTTCAGTACAGAAAAATCTATAGATCTCTATGAACAGCCTTCTCATTGGTATTGTACCATTCATCGAAATGGTGGTGTACCAGAATATGGCTGGCAGAATATTGTCTGCCATAAACCTTATTTCTTAAAGATCATCTAATAAAATGCAATCCCATTGGAGGTAATTGCTTTGAAGCTTTTATTCATTTTCATTAAGATAAAAAAGATGGTACAGAGCTGACAATGAGATAAATGTATAAGAAGTCAGTCCATCACATCTTATCATTGTAACAAATATAGTAAGGCACACTGGGGGTCATTCTAACCCCGGCGGTCCGAGACCGCCAGGGCTAAAATGACGGAAGCACCGTCAACAGGCTGGCGGTGCTTCCCTGCCCATTCTGACCGCGGCGGTAAAGCCGCGGTCAGAAAACCGGGTCCGGCGGTTTCCCACCGGATTTCCGCCAGCTGGGCAAATCCTCCATGGCGGCGCTGCAAGCAGCGCCACCATGGGGATTCTGACCCCCTTACCGCCAGCCTGTTTCTGGTGGTTTACACCGCCAGGAAGAGGCTGGCAGTAACGGGCGTCTAGGGGCCCCTGGGGGCCCCTGCACTGCCCATGCCACTGGCATGGGCAGTGCAGGGGCCCCCTAACAGGGCCCCAGCCTGCTTTTCACTGTCTGCCTAGTAGACAGTGAAAAGCACGACGGGTGCAACTGCACCCGTCGCACACCTGCAACACCGCCGGCTCCATTCGGAGCCGGCTTCAGTGTTGCAGGCCGCCTTCCCGCTGGGCCGGCGGGCGCTAACAATGTTAGGGCCCGGCGGCCCAGCGGGAAGGTCGGAATGGCCTCAGCGGTCTTTTGACCGCGGGGCGGCTAAATGGCGGTTACCGCCAGGCGGGCGGCAACTGCCGCCCGCCGGGGTCAGAATGACCCCCTATGGGTGTTACTATGTGTAGCCCCTGTTTAGTATATTTTAGGTGAGATAAGTTCCTAATAGGCCTTGTCCCAGTTTGGTGATGTGGCTTTATGACATTCCTTTGGGACGAGCAGACTTGCCACCAGTTTGATGATATAATCTTGTGAAACACTTTGCACCTGGAAGTAGAAGTAAGTAGGAGATAAAACAAAAATGGAGAAACTAAGTAGAAATTAAGTAGGATGTGTGTGCCATTGTATTGTGGATCTATCAGACCGGTATAACTAAATTACTCCTATCCAGATGTGGGTGTAGGGTGTATGACTGACTTCAGCATCCAAGTATTTTAGTATGGTAGTTTATATGTGGCAATCCTCTAGAGATTTACTTTTCTGCAAGCATATGACAATGTTATCCCATCACTTGCTTGAGTTGACTATTGAGTGTGTCTTTGAGTAGAGCAAGGCCCTGATTATGAGTTTGGCAGTCTTGTCACTGCAGTCACGGCGGTGTCAGAAACCCTGAACGCCAACTAGGCGGTCTAACAGCCTAATTACAAAGTTGGTGGTTTGCGCTACCGAGATAGCGCCGGAGACCCGCTGACACCGCCAGCCGTACACCGACCACCTTGAAGGGGGCTGGAAAAAAACAGCTGTCAGTGGGCAGTATGGACAAGTGTACTGCCACCCACATCATGATGTGTTTTGTCGCTGAGCAACCTGTGGCGGGAAGACTGCCTACTTCGAGATGACGGAAGTGAGGGATGTATGGTGCTAGCTCCCTCATTTCCTTCTTTTCCCTTCAATCTTCAATGTGGACCCATTCGTCCAGGCCCCACCCTTTACAACAGCAACTTCACCCCCATAAAAAAAAACAAAAATACAGGTAAGTACCTCTTGTATTTTTCTGTGATTGACTGGACTGGAACTAGTCTCCAGCAATGGAATGGTACATGCACAAGGTATTTTTACACGTGTCATGCATATGTGTACCTTCTGGTCAAAATGTACACACCTCATTGACACAAATGTAAAAATATGCCTTATATTACTGACTGGATCTCCCGCTGGTCCACCACCATCAGGAACACCGCCGCTGGGCCAGCTGTAACATTATAATATGGCAGGCAGGGGACCGTCAACTCTGCGGTCTTTTTGGGGCTGCCGCCTTGGAGGTATGGTGGTCTGACCGCCAAACTCATAATCAGGTTATAAGTTCTCTGCACTTCCAATAAAGCATAGTGAAGCCCACCCTTACCCGAATTGAGTTAATAATAGAAAATCTACACCCAATGGGATGATACTTTTGCAGGCTATATTTAGGACACAATATTTATGTGAAGCAATATTTCTGTATATGATATTCTGACAAACAACCACTGATATTTCAGGGCTCGCATAATGCAACTCGAGCCTAACATTTGTCATCTAGTGATATTCTTGCACTCAGGCAATCACAGGGATCACATGCATATTTATTAGGGCCTACACAACGCACAGGTATACTAGTATTGAGACAAACTCAGAGCATATATGATGTACATCTTTAACTGATCTGTATCCCACGCTAACATCCCAATGCGGAGACATTCAAGGGGCCCTCACTACATATATATATATATACTAGCCTGCACCAGGCACTTATACCTCCATACTAACACATCTTACACATTCACATAATGTCATTTTATGTTGACCTCTATCATTCACTGATGCTCATGTATTTAGACATTAGCATAGTTAAAAATTGCACCCTGATTCTGTTGAGCGACATGCACTAATATTCCAGCACTAAGACATTCACAGGGCTTGACCTACATCATGCATTAAGTACTGACTCACATAAAATTGTGGGCCGGATACATTTTGCAGAAAACTATATAATTTGTACATTACAGGTTTAATCCTAATAGGAAAAGTCTGTGCATTTGAGGCTTTACCATTGTGGTCTACATTTAACGTTTGGGTCAGGGGCTCCAATACATACTTACATATATATTCCGTGATCAAGGTCTGAGTAGGACCAAAACTCCCTGGATTATTGTTTGTAACTGCAAACAATAAAATCACTTGTGCACAACCCTTCAAGTGCAGGTGTTACATTGTTCTAGGAGAGCAGTTATGGAGTATCATATATTTTCCTAAAAAAGGAAAACGTTACAGGGACGTTATAGTTTGGTTGACGTTTGGCCCATTCAAACCATAGAAATTCAGCAGTTACAGTTATACTTATAGTTACTTTCTGGCATGAGTTATAGTTTCTTCAGATAAGTATAACTATAACTGCTGAATTGCTATGGTTTTGTATAGGCAAAACGTCAACCTAACTATAACATCCCTGAACCTTTGTTTTTTTCAGTGAATTTCCATGTTTTTAAATGCACATGATAATATTTGTTTAACATAAAAATGGGCAATTTTTTGCCCATGAGGGGTCACTAAGCGACACATCCCTCCATATGTCCTATGGGGTCAGGATACCTGTATCCTGACCCCTTTTATGTTTTTACACTGTTTATTCCTACCCCCAGGCAATGTGAGGAACAAAATGGTAGGCACAACTTTTATTCCAGGTTGAAGCCAGCCAATTAGGACGTTGCTTTTCCTCCGAATCCACAGAGGAGCCGCGTCTCTATATCTACAAATTTGGTTATAATTTAATAACTGGAAAACTACTGAACGATTCACATCAATTCACAAAAAGGTCGCTTTCTGGACCAATAGCTAGCTTTCTGCCAAATTTGGTGTAAATCCGTCCAGTGGTTACATTGCTATGCCTGTTCAAAATCTCCATTGAAAGTAACATGAAGAAAACACGTTTTGGGACCCCCCCTTTTTCTCAACTCTTGCTTGACCAATCACCCCAAAACTTTCAAGGCAGCAGCTGACGCGAGCGTCATATTTTTGGGGAACATTTTGTGAAGATTTGTCAACTGGTGCCAAAGATATAGGCAAGTAAAACAATGCTTTTTCTATAGAAAGTTGGTCCTAACTATGACTACCTAGTGGTGACTGCCACTAGGTAATATATATATAAAGTTTAAATTAAAACACTAAATTAACAAAACAAATGATTAAAAGACTTTATGAATTAAAAACATAAAAAATGTAAACACTTCCCATTCTTTTACTCTAGTATTCCAACATGGGCATAAAAATAAAATAACACTATTAAGTTATAAAATACATTATTTAAATATGATATAACATTAATTTTAATATTATTTTCTTACTATACACATGTCAAAGTTATCAAGCCTGCAAATTTAGACACAATTACTTCTTGAAGGAGAAAGATTACCTAACACATTACATGTAAAATGGATTATACTGTCTATGTCCTAACACGCATGTGTAAAAAAAACTGCATGTTGACAGTACCATTCACCCATCAAGGGAAGGGTGTTGCAACATTTGGAAAAACTATGCCAATTGGGTCATTTATTTTTCCAACTGCAGCAGAATATTTTTGAGTACAACATTTATTGGACTGCACTGGTACGTTGTCGGTCATCAGATAAACAATCAGTTAGGATGCCCACAAGGGCAATAATTGGGTATTGTTTGCCATTTGATTCCTGGGTGTGTGCCTCTCTCCTTTTTGAGGATGGATTTTTGATCTTGTGTCACTGGGGTGATACAGGGTCAGCTGATAACATTCACATTACTTTTTGTTTTATGAGGGCATGGGACATGGAGTTCATGTACGGAAAACTAATTGAGAGCCGTGCACAGGTTGATAGATAATTATCATCAATCTGGAGAAAACCATAATGATGTGGCAGTGAAATAATTTTTTCGATGCCCATCATAGTACTGGTTGTTATTCTATGCTAGGAAACCCATTTGGACAATATTGCTGTATGGTGGGGTACTCGAGTCACTGGTGAGGTATGTATGGATAAATATGGATAACTATCACTTCTAATTTTGGATGATTCTGTCTGATGATTTGCATGTCACTAGTTATTGAAGAATAGCATGTAGCTCACATGGGGGGATTTGAGAAATATGAATTGCATCACTTACATAATTCAAGCTAAATGTGCATACCCTTATGATCATTGGGCATTCCAAGATGCACCCATTTATTCCTGCTTATACTTAGACTCCTTCATGCTGTTGCCTATGTTTGGTCACCTGGTGATTATTTAATTTGTAGTTCACCTTTTTACCAGTGCCCATGAGCAAGACAGTATGGCTGAAACACATAGGGTGGTTTCTATTGCCTTAACAAACACCTGCTGAGCATTAATGTGATACTGGAGTGCGTGCTTTTGCCTTTTGTCCTGTATAGAGCTTAGCCTAATGCATATAATTAAATAATATCCAAATTATTGAGAACAAACACAGAATTCTAAAAATCTATTATCTAATTAGTTAACCAAAATAATTAATTCGCTTTTTCTAAATAACTATTAAATTTACATTGTTAGAAATTGGGTTGTTGGTTGACTGAGGTCTAAACCTTAGTCAAACAGCAGCCACAATCCAAGTCAGGGTAAATGTCAAGAAAACCCTAACTTAACCTTCACTTACCCCATGGTAGCCTGTAAGAGATCAGTCAGGCTTAACGTAGAGGCAGTGTGTAAAGTATTTGTACATCACTTCATAAAAAAAACAGTAAAAACACCACACCAAAAAGATTTCACACCAGGTGAGAACAACAGAGCACAATGGAATAAATAAAACAAGACAAAAATGACAAAAATCTAATAAGTAGATCCATAATAATGAAGTTTTCAAGAATAAACTGTAGAATAGTGCCTAGAAATGGAAAGCGCAAACTGCAGCTATCTGGTCACTCTAGACAGGGTCAAAGTCAAAAGTTCAAGCTGACTGAGATGGAAAGTGGGTCGGATGAAGTCCCAGATTAGTCCAGCTGAAGTTTCACCTTCCCAAGAATTGTGCCAATGGTCCTGTTCATGGGGATAAAGTTTGCTAGGAGCACAGAGAGCGTTGCTGGCAATGGTTGGCAGGGTGTGAAGAGCCAGCCGGGCGTTGCAAATGGACGGCTGGAGACTTGTGGTCACGAGCAGCAATACTTGCTGTGTGAAAATTTGAACTTGCAGCTGCTTGCATTGGATTTCTGGGTGTGCGAAGCTTGAGTTAAAGAGCAAAAAGGCCACTTCCAAGGGCCCAGGACCTGAGAAGTGCCTCTTGGGAGTCAGGAACTTGTTGAAGGTGGGCCCAGGAGCTGTGGGGAGCATGTTATGTCTCTGAGGTTCAGATCAGGAGGCCAGCAGACTAGCCCTTTGAGTCACTCTGGGCTCTTGGATTCAAGATGGGAGTTCTCTTCACTAAGGCGGAAGAAGCTGGACAGCTGGACAGACCATCAGCATTGACGTGGTGTGTTCCAGGGCAGTGCTCCACTGTAAAATCCACTCCTTGTAGGGAGATGGACCTCTTCAACAGTTTGGTATGTTCACCCCTCATTTGCATTAACCATCTGAGGGGTCTGTGGTCTGTCCGAAACAGGTATGGTCTTAGGTTCTTTAATACCCAGACCAAAGCAAAGGCTTCCTTCTCTATTAGGCTCCACCTCTGTTTTCTGGGAAGTATCCTTCTGCTGCTGAAGGATGATCCAGGCCCTCTTCATTTAGTTGTGAGAGGACGGCCCCTATGCTATGCTCTGAGGCGTCTGTTTGCACAAGTAACTCTTGGGAGAAGTCAGGGGTCTTGAGCACAGGGGCTGTGCACGTGGCCTCCTTCTGGTAGTCAAAAGCTGTCTGGCATGCCTCAGTCCAGATCACCTGACGTGGCTTCTTCTTGGAAGTCAGCTCTCTCAAGGGTACAACAATGATGCCATTCCCCTTGATGAATCTCCTGTAGTAGCTGATGAGGCTTAAGAAGGCTCTCACCTCTATCTTGGGGGGGTGAGGGGCTGTGTCAAGCCAGAATGTGTTTCAGTCGTGGCCCGGAGGAGCTGCACCTTGGCTCCTCCTACTTGGTGGCCCAAGTAGACCGTGGAGCCTTGCCCTATCTGGCACTTACTAGCCTTGTTAGTCAGGCCTGTTCTTTACAGAGCCTGAAACACTTCCCTGAGGTGGCACAGGTGGCCCTCCAAGCTGCAACTGAAGACTGTAATGTCATCCAGATAGGTGGTACTGACGTTCCCCAAACCAGACAAGACTTGGTTGACCAACCTCTGGAAGGTGCCAAGGGCATTCTGCAACCCCCTGGAAGTACCCTTTTGGTATAGAGAATGCAGACCTCTCTATAGCCCCCCTCAATTAAGGTAATCTGCCAGTATCTATATGTTAAATCAAACTTGCTGAGAAAATGAGCAGCTCCTAGCTCACCTACAAGCTCATCCACTCCAGGGATGGGATGCGCATCAGTCTTCCTGACTGCATTCAGCCCGCAGTAGTCCACACAGAACTGAGGTTCGGGGGTGACACCTGGGGGGGCAGCCTTGAGGACCAACCACACTGGGCTGGACCAAGGGGTGTTTCAGGGCTCAATGACCCCTACCTAAAGCATTTTGGAAACCGCATCCTTAATGCTAGATGTCACCTTATTAGACAACCTGTAGATTGTACTCTTCACAGGCAGGCTGTGCCCAGCATCAACATCATGGGTACACCACATAGTGAGTCCTGGGGTAAGGGAGAATAAAATGGCAAACTGCCCTGCAACTGGCAGCAGTCTCTCTGCTTTTCTAGGGTTAGGGAAGGGGGAGAGGCTGTCACCCTCCACTGACCCATCCTGTTTCTTGGAAGAAAGGCATTCTGGTAGAGGTTCACTCTCCTCTTCCACCCCATCATCTTGGGCTAGGAGCATGGTTAACTCAGACCTCTCAAAGTGGGGTTTGAGGTGATTGACATATAGGGCCCTTAAATAGTTCCTTGGAGTGTTGAGGGTCACCAGATAGGTGAACTCACTCTTGTGCTCCTTGACCTTATATGGCCCAGACCAGCTGACCTGCAGGGCCCTGGGCTCCATGGGCTCCATAACCCACAATTTTTGACCAGCCTAAAACACGGCCAGACTGGCATTGTGGTCATAAAACTGTTTCATGTCTTCCTGGCTGGTCTCTAGATTTTCCTATGTTTCTGAAAGCGTTTTGTCTAGTTGCGGAGTGCTAGCATGTATCTGCTGATATCCTAGGGGAGCTTTCTTGGGAACTTTCTCCCAGCCCTCTTTCACCAGAGTAAAAGGTCCTCCTATAGGTTGCCCATAAAGAAGTTCAAAGGGGCTGAAGCCAACCGCCTTTTGTGGTACCTCCCTGTAGGCAAACAAAAGACATGGCAGAAGGATGTCCAACTTCCGTCTCATGGGTTCTCACAAACCCATTATCATGCCTTTCAGGGTGCTGTTGAACCTTTCAACAAGCCCATTGGTTTGAGGGTGGAAAGGAGTGGAGTATTTATAGGTTACCTCATACTCCTTCCACATGGCCTTTTTATACCCTGACATAAAGTTGGTACCCCGGTCAAACACCCCCTCCTTGGGGAATCCCAGCTGGGTAATGATCTCAATCAATGTGGTCACAGTGGGCACAGTCACTGTTCTCAGAGGCATTGCCCCTGGGTACTGGATGGCATGGTCCACCAAGACAAACATGTTGTCCATGGCTGTCTTGGGTTGCAGAGGCCCAACAATGTTGATGCTTACCCTCTCAAAGGAAGTGCCAATGATAGGAAAAGGTTTCAGGGGACCCTTGTGTTGTGTATTTAGGGGACAATAAAAGTCAAATGAGTGACTAGCCTGTCAACCAACACATGGGTTGCACCAGGCTTAGGAACCTTCGGTGCGCTGTACAGCCAATAATTTTCACAGTAAATAAAGGGATCATCTGAGGTGTCATCAGATGCCTGGGCCTCAGCCAGCTGCTGTAGGCCCCACAAAAGTAGGGCACTCTTTCTGCACCTTGCAGAATTTTGCCATGGTGGGACCCCCTTCCTTCTGCCAATTGGCCAGCTCAGGTAGATTCCCCAGGTCAGCAACATCCTCCCCTGTAGGCTCAGGGGTGTTGCCCTCAGGATCAGCCTCCTCCCGGACCGTGGGAGTTTCAGGAGCGGGTTTCCTATGCCCCTTGCCCTTCCTCTTCTTGGCAGGCACCTGAGCCATTACTCCAGGTTCCAGGACCTCCTGACTACCCTCTTGAGCTGCAATGGACTGTGTGGTCAAGCACACTCACTCAGGCAACCCTAACATCTCCAACTGGGACCTCAGCTCCACCTCCTTCCAGATGGTGTGCTCCAGGTCATTGCCAAACAGATACCCCACGGGCATGAAAGGATTCACAGCTACCCTTAAGGAACCTGACCTCCCCCAATCCACATCTCCAGTGTAGGTGTGAGGGTACTATGGACACTGAGGAGTAATACTCAGGTGACCCACTATGTAAGTACAAGACACATTGTTGGTAGCTCCATGTCGCAGGGAGTCTGCTTTTGCAGAACTGTGCCTTGGGATAACTGAATGTCAGAATGCAGGGGTTGCACCACTTCTGCCAAATCAGTACTGTCATATCAAAATACCTGACTAGCTCACAGTGCCTTACTTGTCCTCCTAACCTTACAGAGTGCCAAGTAATTGTGGCAACCCAAAAGGCACAAAAATCTAGCCCCTTCCATCAGGGAACAGTGGAAAACAGGTCAGTTCTTTCCATACAATATCTCAGTCATACATATCCGTAGCAAAAGTAAAAAAGACAAAATGAAAGTACACAGTCTATTTATTGCATTAACATAGTCTATTATGAAGCACATTAGATGTGATTACAATACTGGTAATAATTATAAAAATCTGAACAGCAGTTAGAAAACTGTATAACGCAAATAGGGCCAGCATAATACAAATCTACTGGCCTGAGCCTACCCTGTAAATGTATGCACAGGAAGGCTTATTAATTATTATTTATGATCTCTGGTAGTGTAGAGCCCCATACCTCAGTTTGCGTAGTGAAGTGGTTCTTGTAGGGAAGTGTAAACCCAGTTTACACAAGCTGCATGTCCTGGAGGGCATCTATTCCCCAGATGTGTCAGCTCTGCTGGAATCCTCCTCTCTAAAAATAAACACTACGGGACCTAGTTTATAACGTTAGCTTGATACAGTAAAGAGCTACTGTGTTATGGCTATAGAAGCCTGAGAATGACTGCTGAACGGACAAAAAGATCACCTGGCACTTATTGTGCCCACTGAGCTGTCATACAGACTGAATCTCAAGAAAGTGCTGCACAGCAAGTGAAATAACAGTGTTTCAAAACAATGGGCACAAACAATATAATGTGCAATGTACAACTATGCAAGGCAAAGACATCATGATTTCTAGGGTGCTGAAAAATGAGGCATAACTATAGTGAGTCGATGCACAGAGCCTCATGACATCCCCTTGATGGACTGGACAGCAATCTAATACACACATGAAATAAAAAATACATACATAAGACATGCAAACGTAATGAAATAATAAAAACATAATGTAAAAACTGTTTACAAAGGACAGGTGAGAATTCTGAAAAATGGGCCAAATTAGTTGGGGTTGGAGGCACCCAAGATCTCTTCCACCAAGTCAATGGTTAGTGAATCCAGGACGGATTCCATCTTTGCAGGCGATTGCTGAACAGCCCCATTCAGTAGCTCAAGAGGAAATGGCTGGTTGTGCTGCCCTCTGTGTTATATAAATCTGATGTGAGTAATTCTGGTGCCAATGAACCATATCCCTGGTGGGAAGAAACCCATAACAAGCATTTTGAAGCAAGGGCAAGTTCATTGGGCAACTTCAGAAATGGGTCTTTCCTTGACTCATCAACTGATTTATGTCCATAGGAACAGAAGGTTGCAGAGCAAGGCAGATATCCAGTGCCCATTCAAAGGGACACCAGAGGCAGCAAAACACGGGCTGAACACAGGTAAACCAGGCCAGTCAGAATGACAGTAACCAGTCCAAGTCTAGTTTCTGGAGCAACGGGGCTCCAAGTCACTGGATCAAGTGCTTACTGCACTGCTGGATTTTTGGCAGGTCCTGCAGTAGCGTGCTTTGGGTACACACATCCATTGTGGAGTAACAAAAATAGGACCCAAATGCCGCAGATGAGGAACACCACCAAGGGAATGCCTAAAGTAAATTGGAAAATAATGAATGAAGAAAAGCTGGTATGATTCCCAAAATATACTGGAAGGTACTGACCAAGCCAGTGCCTATGATTTTAGACAAATTTACTATGACAGCAGTATTGGAAGCATTGAAAGAGGCATTTTACTAATTCACCGACATGTAATGGGAGATTAGTAGATAAGTAAGACTGTATTTCGCTAGACATTCTTGCCACTTGAAGTTCAAACATTTCTCTAGCAGAAGTTAATGCTACGTCTTTTTGAAACAATAAGGCTTTGAGTCTGCTCAGCTTATTGAAATCTGTCATCAAAGTTGGAATGGAAGCCCATAACGAACTATCAAGATCTGCATGCATGGGAGGGAAAAGGAAGTTCTTACAACATTTCACTGGTTGGGAAACCGAAACAATGTAGGATATCCCAGCTTTCATTCCACAACAGTCCTGATCATTTAAAACAAAATAGCTGCTTTGGAAAGAACAATGAGACTGGGTAAAATTGCGGGAACTGAAATTCCTTTTAAAAAACAGGCCAAATTTGGAACAGACGCATCACGGCAGCCATGAATGGTAACATGTTTGTGTGCAAGTGAGTGGCCAATAGAAGTGTCACACTCCTTTCCAGTAAGGAACACTTTCCGACCCAGTCGTTAACAATGATATTCAAAGGGGAATGACCATGTCTTGTGGATAAAGCTCCCTCCCAGGGCATTATATCTACCTAGGGGGAAATATTTCATGCAAGAAGTGAACTGGAATGTTTTATTAGGCAGCAATATTACTTCATGTATTAGCCAAACTGCAGATGGTGTTTCTGCAATGGTAAAGGGTAGCTTGTCTAACTTCTTGATATGTAACATTGTGTATGTAGTTTCTTTTTGAGCCATAAGTAGTTGTGTACGGGTCAGATTAAATGGCAGAGATAGGTGACTGGAATTAAGGTATGGCCAAGGTGTGTGACCATTTTTAAAGACCTGTAGTGTCCAGCTAAATTGCATAATTTATTTAAGCTGACGTTGCCTATGGTGCAATACAGACATATAGTTTTGCATAACATCAATGACAGATGACACAAAATTATTCAAACTGTAAATTTGAGAAGACAATGGGGGTCATTACGACCCTGGCGGTATAAGGCGCTTACCGCCGCGCAGAAGACCACCAATACACCGTCGCGGCTGCAGTAGACCACCACAGCTATTATGACACACATCACGGAATCCGCCGAAATTCAGACACCCACACAATACCGCCACACCAAAGGTCAGCGATAAACTGGCGGAAACAAATCCTCCACCTCCACGCCAACAGAAACACGCCCATGCTATTTCGACCCATGAATCCACGCGGCGGTTTTTCAACCACGGTATTCCATTGGTGGTACACACTGCTGCGCTCAAAATACACACACATCTCCAAAACACCGCCACATTGGACAATTCCAAATACACACACCTGATACACATACACACAACACTCCCACACACCCAACACAATATAAAACACACACCCACATCACCCACAAACCCCTACGACCCAAAATTAGAGAGAAGGCAAGAGAGAGACAGCACAGAATAGAGAACCCCATCACACAGAGGCACACTACACCATCACCCACACAACATCCACGCACAAAACACCACATACCACTACACTCATCACCACATACACCACCTCACACATCACACACCACCCCATGTCACGCCAAAGACACCCCCGCTTTTCCGAAGAGGAGCTCAGGGTCATGGTGGAGGAAATCGTACGGGTAGAGCCACAGCTATTTGGCTCACAGGTACAGCACACATCCATAGCCAGGAAGATGGAGCTATGGCAAAGAATAGTCGACAGGGTCAACGCTGTGGGACAGCATCCAAGAAATAGGGAGAACATCAGGAAGAGGTGGCACGACCTACGGGGGAAGGTGCGTTCCACGGTATCCAGGCACCACATCGCGGTACAGTGGACTGGCGGCGGACCCTCACCTCCTCCCCCACAACTAACAACATGGGAGGAGCAAGTCTTGTCCATCTTGCATCCTGAGGGCCTCGCAGGAGTCGTTGGAGGAACAGACACTGGTAAGTCAAATCTTAACTATCATATCCCCCACCTTACCTGCATGCTATCACACACCCCCACCCTCACACCCTCCCCTATCACCCTAACTCCTCACTAATGTACCCATAACACCAACCACCCATCCCTACACCAAGACCTGCATGAGACAACTAAGCATGGATACCCATCACTAAAGCATGCCCACTGCACATACCCAGAACACCCCCCAACCATCAGCACACAAGCCCCCACACAGGAATGCCTGCACTGGTGTACACGCACACCCAACCACTGCACACCATGAAACACACACATGCAATAATCATGTACTTATACCCCCGTAAGGAACCAGAAGGAACGTCACCACACCAGAGGGTCCAGACAACACCACTCCACCCCCAGAAGAGGCCCACAGTGACGACAGCAGCTCTGCCCTACTGGATCTTGATGACCAGCCCGGACCATCGTGGGCCTCAGGACAGTCGGTTCCCCTTGCCCAGCCACAGCCCAACACCGAACTTCCACCCTCTGGTAACACCAGCACAGCACCCACCCAGCGGGCCCATACCTCCCTACCCAGGACAGGTCAATCAGCGGTGTGTCCACCACTACAGGGCACCCAGGCTAACCCAACACCCCAACAACAACAGGGACCTGGGGGCAGTGGTAGTGGGCACACGGTCCAAGGGACGGAGGCACAGGAACACAGGGGAACTGGGAGGGCTGCTGTGCGACAGAGGGAGGACAGGCCACGAGAACATTCTCTCAACAAGGCCCTCTCCTCCATCATGGGAGCATACCACCACTCCCAGGAGACAATGGCAATGGTCCTGGACAAGTTGCAGGAGACCCTGCGTCTGCAGGAGGAGCAGTATTTGGGGTTCAGGGAGGAGCTCAGGACCATCGGCTCCGCCCTGGGCACCATTGTAGGGGTGCTGACGGACATTCAAAAGACCTTGAGGGACACCGTGGCACTCCAAGGGACCCCTGACACTAGCCAGGACGATGAAATGCCCACCACCTCTGCCGCCGCTAGTGGACAGGACGCCCCGCCACAGGACCAACACACCAGCACCCCACCCCCTGCAGACGGACAACCACCACGAAACCGGTCCCTGAGATCCAGGAACAGGACAGAGCAAGATGGCAAGACCCCCGCCAGGAAATAAGACCACCCTGATTGTCCCCCCACTGTCCCACTTTGTTACCCTGTCCAAATCGGAACTGCCCCAGCTCCACTTCCAATGGCCAGATGTGCAATGTACCTGTGAGACTAATCGACTGGACTCTGCCATGGACATTCTTCCACCATAACCCATCCCCATTTCACAACCCCCCTTCATTGTTATGCACTTAAATAAACACCCTTGAAACACAATAAAACTGGAGTCAGTCAATGATTTTGAACTTTGTATTGTCTATTACAGTGTCAAAAATGGTTACCCATTGGAAGGCCAACATACCAATGTCACACATCACAAGCCTTTCAAGGGTGCAAGCTGTTGACACGTAGGTTACCACATTTGTAAAACTGAAATGGAAGGGGACAACTCAGTTAACAAATAGTGAGTGAAATGTGGGTACAGGATAGAGGTAGACGTGTGAAAAGTTAATGTTATGTTAAACCTGAAAATGTACTCACCTGTGTCTCACTGGAAATATTGCTGTATGACTGACTCCCTGTTGTCGTTTTCTTCTTCATCAGCTTCATCCTCATCACTGTCCACAGGCTCCACAGGCTCCACCGCTGCTACAACACCGTCATCTGGATCATCCTCCTGCAGAAAAGGTACCTGGCGTCACAATGCCAAGTTATGGAGCATGGAGCAGGCGATGATGATGTCGCACACCTTCTTCGGTGAGTAGAATAGGGACCCACCTATCATATGGAGGCACCTGAACCTCGCCTTCAGGAGGCCGAAGGTGCGTTCGATCACCTTCCTAGTCCGCCCATGGGCCTCATTGTACCATTCCTCTGCCCTGGTCCTGGGAGTCCTCACAGGGGTCAATAGCCAGGACAGGTTGGGGTAACCAGAGTCCCCCAATAGCCTAACACGGTGCCTCTGGAGTTGACCCATCATATCAGGGATGCTGCTATTCCGCAGGATGTAGGCGTCATGCACTGAGCCAGGGAACATAGCATTTACCTGCGAGATGTACTGGTCTGCCAAACAGACCATCTGGACATTGATGGAATAATAACTCTTCCGGTTCCTGTACACCTGTTCACTCCTGCGGGGGGGACCAGAGCTACATGGGTCCCATCAATGGCACCTATGACGTTCGGGATATGTCCAAGGGCATAGAAGTCACCTTTCACTGTAGGCAAATCCTCCACCTCAGGGAAAATGATGTATCTCCTTACGTGTTTCAGCAGGGCAGACAACACTCAGGACAACACGTTGGAAAACATAGGCTGGGACATCCCTGATGCCATGGCCACAGTAGTCTGAAATGACCCACTTGCAAGGAAATTGACCACTGACAGCACCTGAACGTCAGGGGGGATTCCAGTCGGATAGCGGATTGGTGACATCAGGTCTGGCTCCAACTGGGTACATAGTTCCCGGATTGTGGCACAGTCGAACCGGTAGGTCACGATCAAATGTCTCTCTTCCATTGTCAACAGGTCCACCAGGGGTCGGTACACCGGCGGATTACGCCATCTTCCAATATGTCCCAACTGACGGTGCCTAAGAAGGACAACAGCGAAGAAACTGTCACCATTCCTCCAGGTATGTACCCACAGTCACACACAAGACTACAACAGACAATTAACCCATCCGGGAAATGTTTTGAGTGTAGGCCTCGGTATGTGTGACGCAGTAGTAAATGAAGCTATGTGGGCCCCTGAAATAGCGGCTGCCTGACCTCTAAACTGGGACAATGGAATTGTGGGGTAACTGCGCTGGCGTTGGACACCGTCGCGGTAGGTGGTCGTAGAGCGCGGCGCAATGCTGCATTGGTTAACATTGGACCCTATGGGTCCCAGGAGCCAATGAACAGGTGCGCTGGTGGTGATTATGCGCCCCGTCGCGGACGTCACCGCTGCGGTCGTCACCACCATTTTCTATCTCTTCAATCACTAGATACCTGGCCTTCGACAGGAGAGGACCTACACTGCTAGTGCTGCTGTGACCTCGGTCTGGAAGCGACAATGGCTGCTGCGTCTGGGGAAAGGGCCCCTGCCTTCACTGCACAGGAGTTGGAGAAACTTGTGGATGGGGTCCTCCCCCAGTACATGCTACTCTACGGTCCTCCAGACCAACAGGTTAGTACACAGGGAGCACGTTGGATGGGCTAGGCCTGGGTGGACAGGGCTGGGTGGGAGAGGGAAGGGGGCAGAGTTCTTACCACAGAAATGCATGGGGATGAATGGGCCACATGGACAGAGTTGGGAGGGGGCCACTCACATTGACGGTGCAGTAGGTTATGACTGTTCCTCTTTCCTTGTGCATGTCATGTAGGTCAGCGCCCACCAGAAGAGGGACATTTGGCGTGCCATCGCCAAGGAAGTCCGGACCCTGGGGGCCCACCAGAGATGGGGCACCCACTGCCGGAAGAGATGGGAGGACATTCACCGCTGCAGCAAGAAGACGGCGGAGGCTCAGCTGGGGATGGCCTCCCAACGTGGGAGGGGTACCCGTCGCACCATGACCCCCCTGATGTTCCGGATCCTGGCGGTGGCCTACCCGGAGTTGGATGGGCGCTTAAGGACATCACAGCAGACACAAGGGGATGAGTACAACCTCATTCTGTGGACTTTGCGTGCGGTGGAGGTGTCTGGGTGGGGGAGGTGGGCTGTGGGTGTCCCTAGGCCAGGGCGAGTTAGGTAGGCAAGGCCCCTCCGTAATGTAGGCCATGTGGGACTCTACCCCAGCTCAGAACAGAGGCAAGTTGATGTATAGTTGCCCCTGTGCCATCCATGTGCGCAGATTTCTACCATTGCCATGTAGGCCATATCCCAGAAATTGCATGTGCAGAGGGCTGGAGCACGGCGTAATGCATGGGGCTGCTGCGTCTGTCTTGTCCGCCAACGGTAGCGGTAGGCCATGCACTAAATCTCTCTTTCTTCTGTCCCCCCCCCTTTTCCTGCTCTCCCTGTCCTTTTGTACATCAGCATCATCAGGCGGAGGTACAGTGGCACCGGAGCACGAGGGAGCTGCATCCCACATGGCCATGGAGGGTCACACCACACACTCTGAATGCACCAGTGGGGCGGAGGGCGAGGGGAGCTTCACGACGGCCACAGGATCACCAACCAGCGACACGGACTCGTCCGCCGATGTGAGCTCCCCTGTGGTGGCGGCACCATCTGTGCGCCCCACTTCTACAGGTACAGCCGCCACCTCCCCTACCAGCCCCGCCCTCCCAGCAGCCCCTCAGCGTTCGCCCCGTGCCCGCTCACCCAGGAGGGTGGGCATCACCTTCTCCCCAGGCACCTCAGGCCCTGCCCCAGTCACCCCTGCTGCCCTCAGTGAGGAGGCCATTGACCTCCTCAGGTCACTCACTGTTGGGCAGTCTACCATTGTGAATGCCATCCAGGGTGTAGAACGAGAGTTGCAACACGGTAATGCATTCCTGGAAGGCATTCATTCTGGTCAGGCTGTCCTTCAGCGAACCCTGCAATCTCTGGCTTCAGCACTGATGGCAGCCATTGTCCCTGTGTCCAGCCTCCCCCCTCCAAACTTCCTCCACCCAAACCCAATCCCCTGTAACCCAGCCCATCCCAAGCACACCTACAGACCAGCAGGCACACAAGTCAACACCCAAAAGTAGCTCAAGCAAACATAGGCACCACACACACCACAGGCACTCACACAAGCATCACAACCATACAGACACAGCAACATCCACTGTCTCCACTGTGTCCCCCTCCTCCTCTTCTCCCTCCTCCCTCCCAGTCTCGTCTACACACACACCTGCATGCACCACATCTACAGGCACTAGGACTCGCACCAGGACACCCAGCACCACAAGCCGCTCACCTGCACTCACCACCTCCACTGCAGTTTACACATCCCCTGTGTCCTCTCCCAGTGTGTCTGTGACGCCCCCTCCCAAAGTACACAAACGCCGGCAATCACTCACCCAACATCCATCTACCTCACGACAGCCTCCAGTACCTGCACTTGCACCTGCACCCAAAACACCTAAAGTGACACCTCCTACAACCACCTCCTCTACCTCCACTCCCAGACCCCCTCCAGCTACCCATCCCAGTGTCCGTCAGAAACTGTCCCTATGTCAAATTGACCTGTTTGCCCGCACCCCCCTCCCCTCCAGTTCATCAGTCCCGTCGTAGCGCCTCAGCCAAAAAGCCTCCAGTGCCAGTGGTGCGTGTTCCAGGTTTTTGGAGTGCACCGTCCACCAGGGCAGGCAGTAGGACCCGGAGCCAAGGCACTGGCAGCCCACCCCCTGTAAAGGCTCTGAAATTGGAGAGTGGACGACGGTACCGTGTCAAGACTCCTGGTGGGACAACAACTGAAATGGGATCGAAGGCAATTGGTGAGTCAGCTGTAACTCCAAAGAAGGTGGGGAAGGTCCCGAAGAAGTCTGCCCAGCCTGTTGTGAGTGTCACGGCGGAGAAGTGCGCCATCATTTCCGGCGGTCGAGACACAACCGCCAGCACCGTCGTTACTGGTCAGGAGACCACCGCCGGTGTCACAGCCCAGGAGGGCACAAGTCTCGTTACTGGTCAGGAGACCACTGCCGGAGTCACAGCCCAAGAGGGCACAAGTCTCGTTACTGGTCAAGAGACCACCGCCAGAGTCACAGCCCAGGAGGGCCCAAGTCTCGTTACTGGTCAGGAGACCACCGCCAGAGTCACAGCCCAAGAGGGCCCAAGTATCGTTACTGGTCAGGAGACCACCGCCAGAGTCACAGCCCAGGAGGGCCCAAGTATCGTTACTGGTCAGGAGACCACCACCAGAGTCACCGCCCAGGAGGGCACAAGTATCGTTACTGGTCAGGAGACCACCGCCGGAGTCACAGCCCAGGAGGGACCAAGATCCCACAGCCCCGCTGGGCAATGATGGAACGTCAAGCCACACACCAATGTCCAGTGTGGAGATCGTCATGCCACACACCAATGTCCAGTGTGGAGATCGTCATGCCACACACCAATGTCCAGTGTGAAGATCGTCATGCCACACACCAATGTCAGTATCCGAACCGCCATGTCAGAGCACCGCTGAACAGGGCAAAGACTGCCATGGCTAAGCACCGCTGAACAGGGCAAAGACTGCCATGGCTAAGCACCGCTGAAAAGGGCAAAGACTGCCATGGTGAAGACTGCTGAACAGGACAAAGACCGCCATGGTGAAGACCGCTGAACAGGGCAAAGACTGCCATGGCTAAGCACCGCTGAACAGGGCAAAGACCGCCATGGTGAAGACCGCTGAACAGGGCAAAGACCGCCATGATGAAGACCGCTGAACAGGGCAAAGACTGCCATGGCTAAGCACCGCTGAACAGGGCAAAGACTGCCATGGCTAAGCACCGCTGAACAGGGCAAAGACCGCCATGGTGAAGACCGCTGAACAGGGCAAAGACCGCCATGGTGAAGACCGCTGAACAGGGCAAAGACTGCCATGGCTAAGCACAGCTGAACAGGGCAAAGACTGCCATGGCTAAGCACAGCTGAACAGGGCAAAGACCGCCATGGTGAAGACCGCAGAACAGGGCAAAGACCGCCATGGTGAAGACCGCAGAACAGGGCAAAGACCGCCATGGTGAAGACCGCTGAACAGGGCAAAGACTGCCATGGTTAAGCACCGCTGAACAGGGAAAAGACTGCCATGGCTAAGCACCGCTGAACAGGGCAAAGACTGCCATGGCTAAGCACCGCTGAACAGGGCAAAGACCGCCATGGTGAAGACCGCTGAACAGGGCAAAGACTGCCATGGCTAAGCACCGCTGAACAGGGCAAAGACTGCCATGGCTAAGCACCGCTGAACAGGGCAAAGACCGCCATGGTGAAGAGCGCAGAACAGGGCAAAGACCGCCATGGTGAAGACCGCTGAACAGGGTAAAGACTGCCATGGCTAAGCACCGCTGAACAGGGCAAAGACTGCCATGGCTAAGCACCGCTGAACAGGGCAAAGACTGCCATGGCTAAGCACCGCTGAACAGGGCAAAGACCGCCATGGTGAAGACCGCTGAACAGGGCAAAGACCGCCATGGTGAAGACCGCTGAACAGGGCAAAGACTGCCATGGCTAAGCACCGCTGAACAGGGCAAAGACTGCCATGGCTAAGCACCGCTGAACAGGGCAAAGACCGCCATGGTGAAGACCGCTGAACAGGGCAAACACCGCCATGCCGAAGACCGCTGAACAGGGCAAAGACTGCCATGGCTAAGCACCGCTGAACAGGGCAAAGACTGCCATGGCTAAGCACCGCTGAACAGGGCAAAGACTGCCATGGCGAAGACCGCTGAACAGGGCAAAGACTGCCATGGCTAAGCACCGCTGAACAGGGCAAAGACTGCCATGGCTAAGCACCGCTGAACAGGGCAAAGACTGCCATGGCTAAGCACCGCTGAACAGGGCAAAGACCGCCATGGTGAAGACCGCTGAACAGGGCAAAGACCGACATGGTGAAGACCGCTGAACAGGGCAAAGACTGCCATGGCTAAGCACCGCTGAACAGGGCAAAGACTGCCATGGCTAAGCACCGCTGAACAGGGCAAAGACTGCCATGGCTAAGCACCGCTGAACAGGGCAAAGACCACCATGGTGAAGACCGCTGAACAGGGCAAAGACCGCCATGGTGAAGACCGCTGAACAGGGGAAAGACTGCCATGGCTAAGCACCGCTGAACAGGGCCAAGACCGCCATGGTGAAGACCGCTGAACAGGGCAAAGACTGCCATGGTGAAGACCGCTGAACAGGGCAAAGACTGCCATGGTGAAGACCGCTGAACAAGGCAAACACTGTGTGGGTATGAATAGGCCGCCACATCAGGCATCCTTATCCCATGTGCAGCTGGGACAGTGACAGGACATGAACTTTCACGGGGGGACTCATCCTGTCTGGGCACCAGTCCCACCCAGTACCAGTAGAGAACTGCAGATACTTGCGAAAATTTAGCTTTGCATTCCCTAGGATGGTCTAGTGGGCAACCCACCCACTGTAAAGACTTGTGAGACTGTGGCTTTGCACTCCCCAGGATGTAACAGTGGGCAACCCACCCACTGTAGAGACTTGTGAGACTGTGGCTTTGCACTCCCCAGGATGGCACAGTGGGCAACCCACCCACTTGTGAGACTTGAGAGACTGTGGCTTTGCACTCCCCAGGATACATCAATGGGCATGGAGCCCCGTCGTGGATCTGGCTTCGCATTCATCTGGCTGAGGTGCCCCCCCTTCCCTTCCCCCTGAGGTGCCTGTAGTGTTTCTATTTGATTCCCCGCCAGTGTTCTCTCAGATTTTGGTCAGGTATCTATTGTGGGCCTCGCCCATGCATTTTTGGACTGTTGGTGCACGGACATTGTTGTGTACATATCTGCACTACTTCTTGTATTGTATATATAATTATGACAGATTTCGAGATATATATCAGTATTTTTTTGTATGACATGTATATTGGCACAATACAATGTTTGACCGAAATTCGCTTTGTCTTTGCATTCTTCCGGGGGGATTGTGGGTTGTTCATGTGATTTTTGTAAATGCATTGGTGTGTATGTTGTAATATGTGAGGGTGGGGGTGGGGGTGTTTGGTGGGTGTCCCCCTAACTTTTGCCTCCCCCGTGTCGTAGATGCAGTACTCACCGGTATCTTCTGTGCCTACGTCGCTGTTGGTCGTAGAGGAGCAGAAAGACAAAGGTAGGTAGGATTTGGAGTTCCGGCTCCATGGAGTCGTCGTTCCTCGTGGAGTGTGTTAAGGTGAGCGTTTTCCCATAGCAAAAGCTGTTTCCGCCGTGTTTTTATCCACTGAGAATCCGCCCCGGAAAAGGTGGCGGATTGGCCTGTCATAATAGTGTGGGCGGTACATTGGGGGTCATTCCTACCCTGGCGGTCCGAGACCGCCAGGGTAGGGGACCGCGGATGCACCGCCAACAGGCTGGCGGTGCATCTAGGCCCATTCTGACCGCGGCGGTAAAGCCGCGGTCAGAAAAGGGAAACCGGCGGTTTCCCGCCGGGTTTCCCCTGGCCTGCAGAATTCCCCATGGCGGCGCTGCAGGCAGGGCCGCCATGGGGATTCTGACCCCCTTCCCGCCAGCCTGGTTCTGGCGGTTTCGACCGCCAGAACCAGGCTGGCGGGAACGGGTGTCGTGGGGCCCTTGGGGGCCCCTGCAGTGCCCATGCCAATGGCATGGGCACTGCAGGGGCCCCGTAACAGGGCCCCACATTGATTTCCAGTGTCTGCATAGCAGACACTGGAAATCGCGACGGGTGCAACTGCACCCGTCGCACAAAAGCAACTCCGCCGGCTCCATTCGGAGCCGGCTTCATCGTTGCTGTGGGTTTCCCGCTGGGCGGGCGGGCGGCCTTTTGGCGGTCGCCCGCCCAGCGGGAAAGCCAGAATGACCGCCGCGGTTTTTTGACCGCGGTACGGTCTTTTGACCGCGGTACGGTCTTCTGGCGGTTCCCGCTTGGCGGGCGGCGACCGCCGCCCGCCAAACTAGGAATCACCACCATTGTCTCCTGCTTGTCTGTTGGCGGTGACCGCCGCGCTGTTTGTCTGTACTGCCGTGGCGGGAGATGTGTTAAAGTGGCTGTCTTTGTTGGCGATTTCCGCCAGGGTCGTAATTCCCTTTTTTTGTCAGCCGACCTGTTTCTGGTATTTTTGCAGCTTTAACACCGCCCGCCAGGGTTGTAATGACCCCCAATATGTTAATGCTATACTCAAAAACAGCAAGTATTTGATCCAAATTATCTTGATCAATTTGTCCTAAACATGCAGTGGTTTCCATTTGTGACAATTTACAAATTGTATTATAGGTTGCATAAATAAATCTTTTTGAACAAGGAGACCTAGGACCCAACAAGAAATCAGAGAGGTCCATGTCCTGCAAAAAGAGAGAAATATGTTGTTTTACTGCAGACAGTGTGGACTGTTCTAAACATTGTTGACATAACGTTGGCACTGAATATAGTAACTACGTCTCAGTGTTTAGATGGAGAATATCGAGGGTCTGGCCTGTTTGCCTTGAACCCCTGGGGGGAATTAAAAGAATGAACATGACAACCATTTGTGTCATTTGGCCACAATAACCACCCGTTTGGACCTGCAAGTGTAGAGCTAAATGTGCCATTTTGGACCATTTCATTGGGCTATTCTTCAGTGTAATGCAATACATTCTGCCAATTGTCAAAGAGGGCAATAAAGGAAATAATGGGGTCATTCATCAATCAATCAATCAATCAATTAATTTGTAAAGCACGCTACATACCCGTGAGGGTTTCAAGGCACTGGGGGGAGTGCTGCTACTGCTCAAAGAGCCAAGTCTTGAGTAGTTTTCTGAAGGAAAAAAGGTCCTGGGTCTGTCGTAGATCCGGCGGTAGGGTGTTCCAGGTCTTGGCGGTGAGGTACGAGAATGATCTGCCGCCGGAAGATTTGCGTAGGATGCGGGGGACTGAGGCGAGGGCAGCGGAGCGGAGATGCTGGATGGGGGTGTAGAAGCTGAGTCTGTTGTTCAGGTATGATGGTCCGGTGTTGTGTAGTGCCTTGTGTGCATGGGTGAGGAGCTTAAAGGTGATCCTCTGGTTGACGGGGAGCCAGTGAAGGCCTCTTAGGTGTGGGGTGATGTGGCAGTGGCAAGGGATGTTGAGGATGAGTCGGGCGGAGGCGTTTTGGATGCGTTGGAGGCGTTGGAGAAGTTTGGATGAGATACCGGTGTAGAGGGCGTTGCCGTAGTCGAGTCTGTAGCTGACGAGGGCCTGGGTTACTGTTTTTCTTGTTTCTGTTGGGATCCATTTGTAAATTCTGGGAAGCATGCAGAGGTTGTTGTAGCAGGAGGAGGAGATGGCGCTGACCTGCTTTGACATGGAGAGTAAGGAGTCGAGGGTGAAGCAGAGGTTTTGTGTGCTGTCGGTGGGTGTCGGTGGGGGACCCAGCGTGGACGGCCACCATGAGTTGTCCCAGGCGGAGGGAGTGCGCCCAAGGATGAGGACCTCTGTTTTGTCCGAGTTCAGTTTTAGCCGGCTGTCTCTCATCCAGTCGGCGATGGCTTTTAGTCCCTTGTGGAGGTTAGTTTTGGCGGTGTGCGGGTCCTTGGTGAGGGAGAGGATGAGTTGGGTGACGTCGTAGGAGATGATGTTGAGGTTGTGCTGACGGACCACTTGTGCAAGGGGGGCCATGTAGATGTTGAACAGTGTCGGGCTGAGGGATGAGCCCTGGGGTACGCCGCAGATGATGTTGAAGGCTTTGGATTGGTGCAGGGGGAGGCGGACTCTTTGGGTTCTGCCGATGAGGAAGAATGCAGTCCATTCGAGGGCCTGGTCCTGGATTCCTGCTGCGTGGAGGCAGGATTTTAGGGTGTGGTGACATACGGTGTCAAAGGCGGCTGATAGGTCTAGGAGGATGAGGGCTGAGGTTTCTACATTGTCAAGGTGGCTTCTGATGTCGTCTGTGGTGGCAAGGAGGGTGGTTTTGGTGCTGTGGTTGCGTCTGAAGCCGGACTGGGAGGGGTCGAGGATGTTGTTGTCTGCGAGGTACCGAGTGAGCTGAGTGTTGACGATTTTCTCGATGACCTTCACCGGGAACAGGAGCAGAGAGATGGGCTGGATGTTTTTCAGGTCCTTGGGGTCCGCCTTTGGTTTCTTGAGAAGGGCGTTGATTTTGGCATGTTTCCAGCTGTCCGGGAATCTTGCAGTTTCGAAGGAGATGTTGATGGCTTTCTGTAGGTGTGGTGCGATGGCCGTATCTGTTTTGTTGAAGATGTGGTGTGGGCAGGGGTCTGATGGTGATCCGGAGTGGATGGAGTTCATGGTCTTGCGGGTTTCGTCGTCGCTGATGTTGGTCCAGAAGGTCAGTCGGCTGGAGCGGGTGGAGTTCGTGGTGGGTGGGGTAGGAGCGTCTGGAGTGTGAGGGGAGTTGAAGCTGTCGTGGATGTCCGTGATTTTTCGGTGGAAGGTAGTTGCTAGGGCGTCGAAAAGTTCTTGGGAGGGGGTGATGTCGTTGACAGTGGCGTTTGGGTTGGAGAGTTCTTTTACGATGCTGAAAAGTTCTTTGCAGTCGTGGGCGTTGTTTTCTAGGCGGGATTTCAAGAAGATCTTTTTGCTAGCCTGATGAGCTGGTGGGGTTTGCGTGTGGCATCCTTGAGGGCCGTGTGGTTGTCTGGAGTGCGTTCGAGTAGCCATATTTGCTTGAGTTTTCGGCAGTGGCGTTTGGAGGTCGTCAGTGAACCAGGTGTCTTTTTTGCTGATGTGGTTGTTGGAGGGTTTTCTGAGTTGAGCAAGGCGGACGGCGCAGTGGGTGATCCATAGCTTGAAGTTGTGTGCCGCGATGTCAGGGTCGGTGGGGTTGACAGGAGGTTTCTGGGCTAGGGCGTTGATTAGTTGAAGTTCGGTGACTTTGCCCCATCGGCGGCGTGGTGGTTGTTCGGTGAGGTGGTGTTCTGTCTGTTTCTTGAAGGTGAAGTGAATGTAGTGGTGGTCGGTCCAGTAAGGTTCGGTGGTATGGTTGAAGGTGACGTGGTTGCTTGTGGAGAAGATGGGGTCAAGGGTGTGACCGGCTGTGTAGGTGGGTGTGTTGACGAGCTGTGTGAAGTCGAGGTTGGCAATGTTTTCAGTCAGGGTGGTTGAGTTGGTGTCATTGTTGTTTTCGAGGTGAAAGTTCAGGTCCCCGAGGAGGATGTAGTCCATTAAGGTGAGTGCGTGGGTGCTGGCCAGGTCGGCGATGGCGTTGCTGAAGGGTGTCCTGGGTCCTGGGGGTCTATAGATGAGTGTTCCTCTGAGCGTGGTGTTGGGGTCGGTGCAGATTTGGAAGTGAAGGAGTTCGGCGGCGCTGAAGGAGTCGCCTGGGGTGGTTTTGACTTCAAGGGTGGCTTTGTGGACGATGGCTATGCCTCCTCCGGTTTTGTTGGTGCGGTCTCGGCAAGCGACTTTGTATCCGTTCGGGATGGCTATGGCGATGTCGGGTGCTGATGAGTCGTTCCACCAGGTTTCGGTTAGGAAGGCCACGTCCGGGGACGTGGAGTCGAGCAGGTCCCAGACTTCGATGGCGTGCTTGTGTGCTGAGCGGGTGTTGAGGAGTATGCAATGGAGGTGGTTGGATTTGATCCTTGGAGGTATGTGGGCTCTGTTGCAGGTGAAGCTGCAGTTGTGGCAGGAGAAGGGTACGTGCGTGCTCTTTGGAGAGGCCTGGAAGCAGGTGGTGTCTCGGCTGGTGTTGAGTGCGCGAAAGGTGTCGGCGTTGTAGAAAATGCTGGCGGGGTGGCTGTTGCCGGGGCCAGG
Source organism: Pleurodeles waltl (assembly GCF_031143425.1). Classification (NCBI taxonomy): domain Eukaryota; kingdom Metazoa; phylum Chordata; class Amphibia; order Caudata; family Salamandridae; genus Pleurodeles; species Pleurodeles waltl. The sequence goes on along the minus strand of NC_090440.1, from coordinate 397,101,657 downwards.
TGTTCTGGCGCTGGGCGCGGTCCAGGCGCAGACGGGCACAGACGGGCTTGCCTTTGGCCATAACAGGAGGGGAGGGTGGGAGTGGCAGCTGGAAGGGGGGAGGGCCTGGCAAATGAGAGGGCTGGGAAGAGGGGCTGCAGGAGACGCAGCGGTGGGAAAGAAGGCAAAAGTAACGGTGAGAAGGAGGGGGAGGCGGGAGGGGCCGCAGGTGATGCAGCGGCCATTTCATCACTCTTTCTGAATCTCAGACATGTAGTCTGTCAAACTGTATCATTCAGAAAAATCATTTGTGTAGGGACTAAACAGGCTCTAAACAAAGTGTCTGTTCTCTGAATCTGCAATGGTTTTGCTCCCCAAATTGATTTCATATCTATGGTTTACTCCAAACTCATAGCCTTGTACAGCTAATGTGTTAACAAAGGAGTCTGTATATATGAGTCTGGTTTGTGTCAGAATGTATTTCTTTACTGGTGTGGGGACTAATTCAAAATAGAAGGATGTCGGGTCAGTTATATTGTGTCTTGAAAAATATGTAAATTTAGCTTTGTAATTTTGAGAACTGCCCTGTGCGGGAGTGGACAATGTTCCCACTGTGTATAACTGAATATTGTACACTTAACCCCTACGGTGCCTTGGACGAGGTGGTCTCTTCCCAGCACACGGTTCCCGTGTGCCTGGAACGAGACCACCTCGTCCTGCACCGGGCTTACGGGGGAAGCGCTAGCGCTCCCCGTGGGCTCCCCACCCACCCCCCCGTCAGGGATGAAAGGGGAATCGCTTCCCATTTCACCCGACCCCCTCGATCCCCCCCAGTGACGTCTGATGACGTCAGCACGCAATTGCGTGCTGACCTTATCAGAGGTCGCCTCCCATTGTGCTGGAAGCATGCTTCCAGCTCGATGCGGAAGAGAAATGCTTAGCATTTCTCTTCCGCTCGAGAGAAGGGGGGGCGGGAGGGACATCGGAAGAAAGGAAAGGCTTTTCCTTTCTTTCGATGTCATTCTGAGCATTTCTGCTGCCCGATCGGGATGCGATCAGGCAGCAGAAATTCCCACTAGACACCAGGGAATTTAGTTTTTTTTTCAAATTTTACATGAGGGGAGCGGCCCCTTGGGCAAGGGTCGCTCCCTAGGGGTGCAAATAATTTTTAGGTCATTTCTGCCCTCCTGGGGGCAGACCGGCCTAATATAATCACTAGACACTAGGGATTTTTTTTCTTTTTTTTCTTCTTTTATGTGCAATTTCTAAATTGTGTTTAGGCCATTTCTGCCCCTCCTGGGGGCAGAAATGCCTACTAGACACCAGGGAATTTTGTTTAGTGTTTTCTAATAAAGGGAGCGGCCCCTTGGGCAAGGGTCGCTGCCTAGGCGGCCATATTATTTTTAGACCATTTCTGTCCCCCCTGGAGGCGGCCTAATATAATTAGGCCGATCTGCCTCCAGGGGGGTCAGAAACCTCTAGACACCAGGGATATATATATATATATATGTTTATTTACTTTATGTTTTTATGTTTGGGGAGCGACCCTTTAGGCAAGGGTCGCTCCCCTAGTGGGCAAATTGTATTTAGGTAGGGGCAGATCAGCCTATTTTTGTTAGGCCAATCTGCCCCCAAGGGGGGGCAGAAACCACTAGACATCAGGGATTGGTGAGTATGTATTTGTGTGTTTTGTTTGTGGGGGCGCCCCTTAGGCAAGGGTCGCTCCCCATGGGGACGCATTACTGTTGGCCATATCTGCCACCGTTGGGGGCAGATTGGCCTATTTTTGGAAGGCCTATCTGCCCCCAAGGGGGGCAGAAAGCTCACCTGAGAACGGGGAAGATTTTTTTTTCAAAATAAGAGGGCAGGGTTAAGGCCATACCCCCACCCCAAATAAATGGGGCCAAAGTTGTTCTGCCCACCAGTGGGCAGATGGGGAAATTACCCCGAACCACACCCCGGGGGCAGAAAGTCTACTAGATGCCATGAAATAAAAAAAATTAAAAAATAGTGGGGTGGTGACTACCAACCAGTATGGGCCTGGTTATGCCCTCACCCGAATTGAAGGGGCTAACAGTCATTCAGCTCTCCCTCGCACACTAAAACATCTTATCCCATGGCAAGCAAGAGGACATTTGAGTTTTTTGGTTTTTGTTTTACATGTGGGCCATGAGAGCTTGGTAACTCTCGAAATCGTCCCACTTGAAATGGTGAGGGCTGCACTTTTTTTTTCTTTGGGACGCTGCCATGTGGAAAAATCCACAAGACCTAGACACATCTGAAAACTAAACATCTAGTTGATTCCTTGCAAACCTGAAACTTTGCTGTAAAGCACACATTTTCCCTACATTTTTGTGATGGAACCTTCCGAATCTGCAGGAATCCACAAAATTCCTACCACCCAGCATTGTCTCATCTAAACCGATAAACTTCCTGCTGCACTTGTCAGCCTAAAAATGTTTTGTTTCAAACTGCCCTTTTGGACCCACTTTGGTTCCCCCACAATTTCGATGTGTTTTTGGCTCTTCCCTGTCACAAACACTTGGGCCACCTACACATGTGAGGTTTCATTTTTACCATGAGACTAAGGGGAATGTTGGGTGGTATGAAAATTTGTCCCGGTGCAGTGATCCCACCCAGAAATGTGTGAAATGTTAGCTAACTTTGAGGTTTGCTGAGGATTCTGTGTAAGAAAACATTGGGGGATCAACACAAGTCCCACCTCCCTTGAATCCCTTGGGTGTCTAGTTTTCAGAAATGTCTGGGTTTGGTAGATTTCACTAATAGCTGCTGAGCCCAGGACCAAAAACTCAGATACCCCCCGCAAAAAGAGGTAGTTTTCTATTTGATAATTTTGATGTGTCCAGATAGTGTTTTGGGGCATTTCCTGTTGCGAGCTGAAGGCCTACCCACACAAGTGAGGTCCCATTTTTATCGGGGAACACTGGGTGTAAGGAAATTTGTGGCTCCTCTCAGATTTCAGAACTTTCTTTCACCGAAATGTGAGGAAAAAGTGTTTTTTTAGCTACATTTTGAGATTTGCAAAGGATTCTGTGTAACAGAACCTGGTGAGAGCCCCACAAGTCACCCCGTCTTGGATTCCACTAGGTCTCTAGTTTTCAAAAATACACAGGTTTGGTAGGTTTCCCTAGGTGCCGGCTGAGCTAGAGGCCAAAATCCACAGGTAGGCACTTTGCAAAAATCACCTCCGTTTTCTGTGGAAAAATGTGATTTGTCCACGTTGTGTTTTGGGGCATTTTCTGTCGTGGGCACTAGGCCTACCCACACAAGTGAGGTACAATTTTTATCAGGAGACTTAGGGGAACGCTGGCTAGAAGGATATTGGTGGCTCCTCCCAGATTCCAGAACTTTCTGTCACCGAAATGTGAGGAAAAAGTGTTTTTTTAGCCACATTTTGAGGTTTGCAAAGAATTCTGGGTAACAGAACCTGGTGAGAGCCCCACAAGTCACCCCGTAATGGATTCCCCTAGGTCTCTAGTTTTAAAAAATACGCAGGTTTGGTAGGTTTCCCTAGGTGCCGGCTGAGCTAGAGGCCAAAATCCACAGGTAGGCACTTTGCAAAAAACACCTCTGTTTTCTGTGGAAAAATGTGATGTGTCCACGTTGTGTTTTGGGACATCTTCTGTTGCGGGCACTAGGCCTACCCACACAAGTGAGGTACCATTTTTATCAGGAGACTTAGGGGAACGCTTGGTAGAAGGATATTGGTGGCTCCTCCCAGATTCCAGAACTTTCTGTCACCGAAATGTGAGGAAAAAGTGTTTTTAGTCACATTTTGAGGTTTCCAAAGGATTCTGGGTAACAGAACCTGGTGAGAGCCCCACAAGTCACCCCGTCTTGGATTCCCCATGGTCTCTAGTATTCAATAATGCACAGGTTTGATAGGTTTCCCTAGGTGCCGGCTGAGCTAGAGGCCAAAATCTACAGGTAGGCACTTTGCAAAATACACCTCTGTTTTCTTTGAGAAAATGTGATGTGTCCACTTTGTGTTTTGGGGCATTTCCTGTCACGGGCACTAGGCCTACCCACACAAGTGAGGTGCCATTTTTATCAGGAGACTTGGGGGAATGCTTTGTGGAAGGAAATTTGTGGCTCCTCTCAGATTTCAGAACTTTCTGTCACCGAAATGTGAGGAAAAAGTGTTTTTTAGCCACATTTTGAGGTTTGCAAAGAATTCTGGGTAATAGAACCTGGTGAGAGCCCCACAAGGCACCCTGTCTTGGATTCCCCTAGGTCTCTAGTTTTCAAAAATGCACAGGTTTGGTAGGTTTCCCTAGGTGGTGGCTGAGCTAGGGGCCAAAATCCACAGGTAGGCACTTTGCAAAAAACACCTCTGTTTTCTTTGAGAAAATGTGATGTGTCCACTTTGTGTTTTGGGGCATTTCCTGTTGTGGGCACTAGGCCTACCCACACAACTGAGGTACCATTTTTATTGGGAGACTTGGGGGAATGCTGGGTGGAAGGAAATTTGTGGCTCCTCTCAGATTTTAGATCCTTCTGTCACCGAAATGTGAAGAAAAAGTGTTTTTTAGCCACATTTTGAGGTTTGCAATGGATTCTGGGTAACAGAACCTGGTGAGAGCCCCACAAGTCACCCCATCTTGGATTCCTCTAGGTCTCTAGATTTCACAAATACACAGGTCTGGTAGGTTTCCCTAGGTGCCGGCTGAGCTAGAGGCCAAAATCCACAGGTAGGCACTTTGCAAAAGACACCTCTGTTTTCTGTGGAAAAATTTGATGTGTCCATGTTGTGTTTTGGGGCTTTTCCTGGCTCGGGCACTAGGCCTACGCACACAAGTGAGGTACCATTTGTATTGGGAGACTTGGGGGAACATAGAATAGCAAAACAAGTGTTATTGCCCCTTGTCTTTCTCTAAATTTTTTCCTTCCAAATCTAAGACAGTGTTCAAAAAAGATGTCTATTTGAGAAATGCCCTGTAATTCACATGCTAGTATGGGCACCCCAGAATTCAGAGATGTGCAAATAACCACTGCTCCTCAACACCTTGTCTTGTGCCCATTCTGGAAATACAAAGGTTTTTTTTATACCTATTTTTGACTCTTCATATTTCAGCAAATGAATTGCTGTATACCCGGTATAGAATGAAAACTCACTGCAAGGTGCAGCTCATTTATTTGCTCTGGGTACCTAGAGTTCTTGATGAACCTACAAGCCCTATATATCCCCACAACCAGAAGAGTCCAGCAGACGTACCGGTATATTGCTTTAAAAAATCTGACATTGCAGGAAAAAGTTACAGAGTAAAAAGTAGAGAAAAATGGCTGTTTTTTTCACCTCAATTTCAATATTTTTTTATTTCAGTTATTATTTTCTGTAGGAAACCCTTGTAGGGTCTACACAAATTACCCATTGCTGAATTCCGAATTGTGTCTACTTTTCAGAAATGTTTAGGTTTCTAAGATCCAGCATTGGTTTCACACCCATTTCTATCACTGACAGGAAGGAAGCTGAAAGCACAAAAAATCGTAAAAATTGGGTATGTCCCAGTAAAATGCCAAGATTGTGTTGAAAAATTGGGTTTTCTGATTCAAATCTGCCTGTTCCTGAAAGCTGGGAAGCTGGTGATTTTAGCACTGCAAACTCTTTATTGATGCCAATTTCAGGGAAAAAAACACAAGCCTTCTTCTGCAGCCCTTTTTTCCAATTTAAAAAAAAAAGAATTGTTACTGTATTTTGGCTAATTTCTTGGTCTTCTTCAGGGGAACCCACAAAGTCTGGGTACCTCTAGAATCCCTAGGATGTTGGAAAAAAAGGACGCAAATTTGGCTTGGGTAGGTTATGTGGACAAAAAGTTATGAGGGCCTAAGCGTGCCCTGCCGCAAATAGCCACAAAAAGGCCTGGCACCTGAGGGGGAAAAGGCCTGGCAGCGAAGGGGTTAATGTTAGCTTTATGTAAATAGTGATGTCCAGAATGGTGGTAACAGAACATGTCTCTGTAATTGTCTGAATTTAAATAAAGATCCTCATTTTCGAAGACAGGACAGTACTCTCACTCAGACAACATTGCATTAACATTATCCATATCACAATCATCAGAATGTAACCCAGGTACAATGCCATTACCCATGCCTATTTTGAATATACATGAAATCTGTAGAATCTCGGTGGGGCTGAAAATATTGAAGGTGACTTTGGCCCTCATTCCGACCCTGGCGGTCAAAGACCGCCAGGGCTGCGGGCAACGTAAGCACCGCCAACAGGTTGGCGGTGCTTCAGTGCCCATTCCGACCGTGGCTGTAAAGCCGCGGTCGGAAAACCCGCCGGATTAGCCCTGGCTGGGCTAATCCTCCATGGCGGCGCTGCAAGCAGCGCCGCCATGGGGATTCCGACCCCCTTCCCGCCAGCCTGTTTCTGGCGGTTTTCACCGCCAGAAACAGGATGGCGGGAACGGGTGTCCTGGGGCCCCCTAACAGGGCCCCAGTATACTTTTCACTGTCTGCTTAGCAGACAGTGAAAAGCGCGACGGGAGCAACTGCACCCGTCGCACACCTGCAACACCGCCGGCTTCATTCGGAGCCGGCTTCTGTGTTGCAGGCCCTTTCCCGCTGGGCCGGCGGGCGCTCCCTTGGCGGGCGCCCGCCAGCCCAGCGGGAAAGTCAGAATGGCCCCCGCGGTCTTTTGACCGCGGAGCGGCCAATTGGCGGTTCCTGCTTGGCGGGCGGCAACCGCCGCCCGCCAAGCTTGGAATGAGGGCCTTTATCCCTAACAATTCCATCCGTTACCAGCACAACTGAAATGTTCACACAGGACAAGTCTCTTGTTAGTTTATGGGAAGAAGAATGAGGTGTCAGCACTTCCTCGACCAGTTCTGTAGCTGAACGTTCTAGGAGATAGTGTCTGTTGATTAACAAGCAAAAGACAGTCACAAATCCAATACAAAGAGAAAAAATGATCAAGGCTAGGACAATAAAAACGTATATCTAAGTTGGAACCAAATAAGTACATCTTAGCCATGAAAAGAAAACACACATTTTCGTAGGTGGAGTCTCTGAGATGGTGGAAGAGTCAAAAGAGTGTGATGAAAAGTCATCCATACCCACAAAATAACCAGAACCAGCCTGTCCAAAAGTGGAAGCCACAGGTGGTAATAGAGAACTGGTAGAGTCACTGAGGGGTGGATCTGTAGAAACCAAATTGTTAACATAAGGGGCCTGATTACAACTTTGGAGGAGGTGTTAATCCGTCCCAAAAGGGACGGTAAAGTGACGGATTTACCACCAGCCGTACTACGAGTTCCATAGGATATAATGGACTCGTAATACGGCTGGTGGTATATCTGTCACTTTACCGTCACTTTTGGGACTGATTAACACCTCCTCCAAAGTTGTAATCAGGCCCAAGATGTTGTAGGAAGTACAGTACTTATGACTGTATTTTGGCTGGTATTTGCAGACGAAATTGGAATTAATTAATGTGATTCAGGTACCCTCCCCTAACTGGGGAGAAACAGCTTCAGTGGTGCTCACATGTTGCAGAGGAATTTCCCATACGGTAGTGAGAGGAGTTAGGGGACTAGCAAGGAATCCTACTGGCCTGTTATTTAGTATCGGCCACATGACGTAATTTGATGTGTTCAATGGAGACAAAACGATTGTCTTTGGAACCAGCATGCTGCCTCAAAATTACAGTTTTTGTACCTTGTTTGCCAAGGACTGGCACAGGAGAACAGTATGATGGGCCAAACATCTTCTTCACCATGACCTTCTCTCTGATGAGGTCCCAGATTTGTGGGATCCAGTCAGAAGGCTCTGGTTTCTTCTTGATTCCAGCAAAGGCAGACATCTTCAAGGCAGCCTCCACATTGTCTGGACCATCAAGGTCTGGAACAAACACTTATACCAAAGAGCACCTGGTATGGAGTCTGCCCAACAGAGGTCATTTAGGGAGATTATTCAGTGTGAGTTGGACCCCGTAGAGGTGGTGAATCCAACTATGTCCTGAGCCTAATACTCTAGCTGTCATGGACTGGTTTAAGTCACGCTTCATTCTTTTCACAACAGAGTTGGCCTCAGGCCAGTATGGTGAAGATTAATGCACCTGCACCCCTAACAAAGCCATGGAGTCCATGTATGCTTTGGAAGCAAAAGCAGGGCCCTGGTCTGAGTGGAAAATACTGCATGCATAAGTCCAGACAACGACTTGGAAATCTTCAATGACAACAAAAGCATCAGCTGAATGCTGTGGCCAGACCCAGAGGAACCTAGAGCTAGAATTGACTGCAAGAAGGGTAAATCTAAATACACCATCCAAATTAAGGGGACCTGCATGGTCCAAATAAACTCAGCCAAAAGGTTTGTTCAAAATGAACAGGTGAGTCTGCGGAGGGTGTGCTACTGTGGAGTACTTAGGCCCTCATTATGAACATGGTGATAAACACCGCCGACCGCCATGGCGACGGTGAACAGAAGACCGCCATTGGCGGTGAACAGAAACCCACCATATAATGAATCAAAAATCTGATTCCGACAAAAATCACCAGTCCAACAGTCTCTGCCAGGACCTTGTCGGCGGAAAAGCTGGACCTCCCACCCCAATACCGCCGAGCACACCAACACCCTGCCCTCCAAATAATGATGCACAAATCACCTTGGTGGTCAGTGGAAGCCGAACGACCATTGGCACCGGAGACCGCCACGGTCGGAAAGTGGACCCAACGGTAGGAAGTGCACACATTGGATAAGTTAGAAACCCACACACCTGACACACATCCACAACACCATAAAACACTCACAGACACACCCCACAACCCTTTGCAACGAAAGTAGGCCAATGAAGACAGAGATCACCAGAAGCAGACACCGAACACCACAATCCACGATACTTACACCCGATCACAGAGGAGCACCCTCACCCAGATCCACACCAGACACCATTCACAACACTCACCATGGCACCCCCCAAACACCCACGCTTCACAGAAAGGGAGCTAAGGACCATGGTGGACGAGATCCTGAAGGTCGAGCCACAACTATTCGGGGCTCAGGTGCAGCACACACCCATCGCCAGGAAGATGGAGCTATGGCAGACAATAGTCAACAGGGTCAATGCAGTGGGACACCATCAACGCACCAGGGACGACATCCGCAAGAGATGTAACGACCTGCGGGGGAAGGTCAGGGCCATGGCATCTAGGTACCACATTGCAGTCCAGAAGACTGGGGGAGGGCCTCCACCAACATCACCCGACCACACTGACTGGGAGGAAAAGGTACTGGCCATCTTGCACCCTGAGGGACTCACTGGACTCACTGGAGGAATGGACTCGGTTAAGTCATCTACATTTACCCCATATCCATCACACCTGTAATGCATGCACCACCCCACCCCTCCAACACCCACCAGGGCCACTACCCCACCCAGTCCACAGGCACTGAATCCACTCCACCTGCATGCCCACAAACCCACTAACAGGCCCACACAACTCCCCCTGTGCACAGCCACCCACCCCTGCAAGGAAACACAATGTCCTATAACACCCACAATGCACCTCCACATCCTAAGCTAAAAGCAATGCTAACCTCACCAAAGCATCCTGCATGGCTCCAAAGTATGTAAGCTGCACAAACCCGCCCAGGCCTCTGCCCCCCATCCGACCATGCTAATGTAACAGACATATCCATTTCCCCCAACAGGCACCACCACCCATGCCACCCTGACGGACAGGACAAGGAGTGGCAGTGCCCCCCACCTCACAGGACACTGGGGATGGAACCCTGGACACTGATGACCAGGCTGACCCCTCACACAGTCCTGGACTGTCACCAGCCAGCAGCTCCACCCAGGATACAACTGACACCCCTACCACCTAGCCAATAATATCAGCCCAGGGCAACCGTCCCCACACCTGTGTATCCAGACCACAGACTGGTGGAGCACAAGTACAGAGGCCACAGTCACCCCCTACCAACAGGCAGGAAGACGATGACCCCAGTACAAGTGGTACCGGCAGACCTGTGCAGGGGACACAGGCACAGGGGCCTAGGCCCAGTGGGAGGGCATCAGTGGCCCGGGGGGAGGCCACAGGATGGATGCTGCAGCGCAAGACGTGATCTCTGAGGTCCTGGGAGCCTACCACCCTACCCAGGACAGATTGGCCCAGAGAGTATCCACCCTGGAGCAGGGTCAGAGGATGCAGCAAGCACACCCCCAAGAGGCCATGGAGCAGTGGAAACTGCACAATGCACAATGGCCAGCATAGCAGGTGTGCTGCTGCAGCTTGTCCAAACCCAGCCTGAGGCCCACAGAGACCGGACAACAAGAGCATCAGCAGCAACTTCACATGTACTACCCTCTGAGGAAATACAGGGGCCTTCCAACTCATCCCCTACAGGCCAACAACAGGCGGCCAAAAAGACCCTCAGGCCAAGATATTTGACAGGAACACCTGCCAAGAATAAGGCCCCCTCTAAGACGTGACTGCAAAAAATCAACCACCAAACAGTGCTACAAATAAAAAAAACTCATGTAAGCATGGATGGACCTGCCAATACTGACAACAATGCTGCCACCATGTTGCCATTTTGGATAACCACCATTGACCCACTACCATCACTGAAATGTTCACGATTTTATCCCTGCACCAAATAAAACACATATCACACCTGTTACAATGTCCCCTGTCATTATGTCTGTTAAAAGTGAAGTATAGATGCAACTGGTTGATAACTCCTTTATTTGTTCCTGCGTAGCATGAAAAGCACCACTCGCCTGACATGTTGTTGTGCCTAAATATGTGTTGAAAAAATGCACTAGATTGTAAGCTGTCCTATGCAGACCAGGTCACAGTGGCAATTAGTATTAATCCAACCCCCTTCTAGATGACAAGGCACACTGACAGTATGATGCACAGACACCAATCTCATCCAATTGTCCCACATAGTTACTGGAAGTAGAGTTGTATCAGTTGGGTCCTGGAATTTACATCTTCCTCTTCCTCATCATCACCATCACTCTCGTCCCCTCTCTGAGGAAGCTGGTCTGGATATACAGCACCCTCCTCCTCCAAGAGGGGGATAGAATTTCTCACAGCCACGTTGTGCAGCATGCAGCAGGCCACCACTATTCTACACACCTTTTTAGGTCCATAGGCCAAGGAACTGCCAGAGATTTGTAGATGACGAAATCTAGCTTTCAGGAGACCTGTTGTGCCCTCTAGCACCCTCCTAGTATATCCATGGGCCTCATTGTAATTCCTCTCTGCATCTGTTCCAGGATTCTTCACTGGTGTCAGGAGCCAACGCAAGCTGGGATAGCCAGAATCACCTAGAAAAAGGTGCACAACAAAACTTTAAATTACAAGCCTGGCTGTCTGCTAGGTTGCAATTAGTGACAGAAACACCTACCTATAATCCACCCTCTGTCCTCTTGTAGTTGTTCCATCTTGTGTGGCACACTACTGTTCCTCAGCCCAAATGAATCATGGACTGAACCAGGGAACATGGCATTCACATGTGTGGTGTACTGGTCTGCTGTACACACCAATTGAATGTTAATGGAATGAAAGTTCTTCCGGTTTCTGTACACCTGTTCACTGACTCTTGGGGGGATGATAGCTATGTGGGTGCCATCAATGGCACCTATCACATGGGGTATGTTGGCAAAGGCATAAATGTCCGACTTGATGGCAGGGAGGTCAGTACTTTGGGGAAAACGCACATAGGACTGCAGGTGTCGTACAAATGCATTCAGGAATCTTTTCAGTATAATGCTAAACATTGGCTATGAAAAACCTGCACCTATGCCTACTGTCACTTGAAATGAGCCCGTGACCAGGAAATGGAGTGCAGAAAGCAGCTGCACTTCAGTAGGGATAGCATGCTGATTACGATTTGCTGGAGTCAGTGCAGGATCCAGTAATGCACAAAGTTCAAGAATAGTTGCACGGGTGAGTCTATAATTGATAATGATGTGATGCTCCACCATGGTCTGCAAATCCATAAGTGGTCTGTACACCGATGGGGCTCTTCCTCGATACAAGTGTCAGTACCTAGGAGGAGCTGAAAACACGTGTGAGGAACACACATACATCGGCACACATTGTCAGTCATTGAGCATTGCTGGCATGATTGTCGTCGACACAAATGCATAGTGTGTATAACATAACAGCAACTTGACCACAATGATAGATCAGGGCTTGTCAGGTGAGGTAATGTTAAATGTGTGTTTGGGGAACAATAGGGCCTGCATTTTGCAGATGGGAGTTTTATAAATGCGTAGTTTTTGCCACAATGTCTGCCCCATGTAATCCACTACTGTCGTTGTGGAAGTGACCTCATCCCGCTAGAGGTTGATGAAACAGCGTAAGGCGGTGTTTACCGCCGTGCGCAAATTCATTGGTTAACATGGATGTCAATGGGAAATCCTAGGGTATCATGATCACCGCCGGCGGTGATGGTGCACACCGCCGTGGTGCGTGTGCGAACTCGTCACCCCAACTTCACTTGACTCCCTGATCTCGTGCAAGCAGGTACTCCACTGAGTGTTCTGCTGTGTCCTGCCTCTGGTCATGCAAGTGGCACGTGTTGCAGGGGAAAGGGCATCGGCCTTCACCCAAGAGGAATTGGAGAGGCTTGTGGATGGGGTCCTGCCCCTGTACCCCAAGCTCTACAGATGGCCAGAGGTCCAGGTGAGTAGGAGGATTAGGGGCCATGGATGTGTGTAATGGTGGTGTTGGCTGCATACATGTGTGCACCCCTGAAACTGAATGGGCCTGCGTTCCTGACATGCTGCGTGTGTATGTGCTGTCAGTCGGTTTGTACTGTCCGTCCTATAGTGGACGCATAGCTAGCTATATATGATTGGCCAGTGCCTGACCTCTGTGTTACATTTATGTGTGTCCCTTTTAGGTAAGCGCCCACCAGAAGAGGGTACTTTGGCATGCCATCGCCAAGGAGGTGCAGACCCTGGGGGTCTACAACCGGTGGAGCACCCACCTGGGGAAGCCCTCCCAATGGGGAAGGGGTGCCCGTCGGGCACTGACCCCCCATATGCAACGCATCCTGGCGGTGGCTTACCCGGACCTGGATGGGCTCTTGAAGGCTGCACAGCAGTCACAAGGGGGTGAGTATACATACCATTTATTTGACCCTTGATGGATGTGTGTGTGTGCATTCGGATTTATGCTGCTTAGTTGCAGGGACTCTGACTGATGTCCATCTACATTATGGCCCTGTGGGGAATATGGGTGTTTTGGTCAGGTCTACTACACGTCGGGTCCTCAGGTTATTTAGGGAATGGCTGTAGAGCAGGGTTCTGGGCATTAGTCAGGGGCATAGCCCTGGGTATAGCCGTTGGTGCTGCCTGTAGGAGGGTCTTCTGGGTCAGTGTATGTATGAACCACTATGTTAACTCCATTCAGCTATTTACAAGTGTCTCTGCTTTTTTGTCCCCCCCATCCCTGTTCTCTTCTGTTGTCTGTGTACATCAGCACCATCTGGCGAGGGAGCCGAGGCACCGGCGATTGGGGATGCAGCGGCCCACGGATCCTCGGAGGCAGAGCTGTCTCACGCCACGGGGACCAGTGGTTTGGAGGTCGAGGGGAGTACCACAGGGGAGGCAACTACCACTGGAGGTAGTGACTCCGATACCTCCTCCGATGGGTGCTCCCTGGCTGTGGCGGACCCTAGTGGGGCCACCCCTACTGTGTCATCTTTCGCCACCCCATACCACCACCGCCATCCCATTTGCTCCCCACCGAGTTGCCCGTGCACGCTCATCCAGAAGGGTGGGCATCTCCTTTGCCCCAGGAACCTCTTCCCCTGCCCCAGTCAGCCCTGCTGCCCTCACGGAGGAGGCTATTGACCTCCTGAGAACCATCTCTGTAGGGCAGACAACCATCGACAATGCCATCCAGGGACTAGCATCAGAGATGCAGCAGACCAATGCCTATCTGGATGGCATTCACAGCGCCGTGTCTGGCCTACAGAGATCTTTTCAGGCTCTGGCCTCCTCTTGGGTGGCAGCTAGTGTCCCTGATCATTCCGTCCCCCCTCCAACCTCCTCTACCACTTCCAGCACCCCACTCCCTTCACCCGTCCAAAGCACACATTCTGACACGTAGACACACATCAACACAAGAAGCACACTTTAAAATACAAACACCACACTTCCCACCACAAGCATTCACACAGCTAACATACACATGCACACACAACAACATCCACTTCCCCCAGTGTGCCCACCTCTTCCGCCTCCCTGTGTCACGTACTGCACTGGACTTCTCACCTCTGGATTTCGGATTGGCGAATACACCAAGTCTTCCACAGGTCCTGGATACTCCCAGATAAGGGCGACCCCTTCTAGTAGCCACGGTGCCGCTTCACAGGCTACGCCAAAGCAGACCGTACCCTCCAGAAGGAGTCCCAGAGGGAAAAAAACCCAACACTGGGGAAAAAACCTCTAACAGGAACTCCTGAAGGAAAACAAGAAAAAACAGGACTTGACAACAGGAAACAAAAATAGGCAATATCCAGGGTAAAAGGCAGGAAAAAAGGAACAGGCAAAAGTATCCCAAGGCAAAAGCAGGAACAAAGAACAGGCAAAAATCTCCCAAGGCAAAAGCAGGAACAAAGAACAGGCAAAAAATCTCCTAAGGCAAAAATCAGGAAAAAAAAACAGGAGCGAACAGCACAACCAGAAGGAAGTGTTTGCAACGCAAGGAGGAACAAGACTGACTGACTTATATACTGAGAAAAGGGAAGTGACATCACAGGAAAGGAAAGTAACACCATCTAGGATTGGGAAAAGCCCATAGACCAGTATAGAAAAAAGGAAGTAGTATAAAAGAAAAACAGAGCATGCTGGGACAAAAACACGAAGAAGACAAGATGGACACAACATGGATAGAGACAGGCAAATGGACCAACAAAAACCCCAACACCAACAATAAAAGAAGAAAAAAGGCTACAAGTAAGTGTAGCGTGACCAGGAGCGAAATATATGCTTCCCAGAAAGTATAGTCAAAAAACGCGGGGAACGGCGCTCTGAATATCGGCAGCGCGTTCCACCCGCGAGGACAGAAAGAGACGCCGCATCAGAGCGCGGCGTTACAGTAGGCCCCGTCCCCGAGGCACCAGGTTTGTCAGGATGATTGCCAAAAAACAGGCGAACCAAACGGGGAGCATGGACGGAGGAAGCATGCTCCCAAGAACAGTCACTGAGGGGGTATCCTTCCCAATGGACCAAAAACTGTAATTTGCGTCGAAAAATTCTGGAATCACAGATCTCCTGGACTTCATACTCAGGCTGTCCGTTGATAGAAAGAGGAGGTGGACGTTGGAACTGGCGATGGTAAGGATCAGGAACAAAGGGTTTTAACTGGGACACATGGAAAACAGGATGAACCCTCCAGGTATGAGGTAAGCGGAGACGTACAACTACAGGATTCAGGATGTACGAAATTCGGAAGGGTCCATAAAAACGCGGTCTGAACTTATTGGTGGAAAACCGGGATGGTAGAAATCTGGAAGAAAGCCATACCTTGTGGCCCACTCGATACAAAGGTGCGGCTTGCCGATAACGATCCGCCTTTCGCTTCATAGCTTGTTTCGTAGCTAGGAGAGTTGTGTGAAGTAGGCCCTGGATTCAACGGATCTGTCGTGAAAAATAAGTGACTGCAGGCACAGAAGAAGATGTTCGAGAAACAGTAGTGAAAGTCCTCGGATGAAATCCATAAGTACAATAAAAGGGTGTGGTCTTGGTCGCACTATGGTGGTCATTATGACCCTGGCGGTATTACAACCGCAGGGCCAAAACGACGGGAGCACCACCAACAGGCTGGCGGTGCCTCCCGGCGTATTTTGACCACGGCGGTAGCGCCACGGTCGCACCACCGGGGCCGGCGGTTTTCCGCCACAATGGCCCCGGCGGATGTAATCCACCAGGGCAGCGCTGATTGCAGCGCTGCCCAGGGGATTACGAGTCCCCGACCACCAGCCTTTTTCTGCCGGTCTGAACCGCCAGGAAAAGGCTGGCGGTACAAGGAGTCGTGGGGCCCCTGGGGGCCCCTGCACTGCCCATGCCACTGGCATGGGCAGTGCAGGGGCCCCCTGACAGGGCCCCATGCGGCTTTTCACTGTCTGCTGTGCAGACAGTGAAAAGCGCGACGGGTGCAACTGCACCTGTCGTACGGCCGCAACACCGCCGGCTCCATTTGGAGCCGGCTCCTATGTTGCGACCGTGATCCCCGCCGGCCAAGCGGGGATCTCCAAATGGCCGCGGCGGGGGTGCGGCCGCATTGGCGGTCGGATCTTGGCGGGCGGCTGATGCTGCCCCCCAAGGTCGTAATGACCCCCTATGTATTGTGTTGTTATAGGAGAACTCGGCAAGAGCAAGACATTCCGACCAATTGCTTTGTGTGGCATCACAGTAACATCTCAGATACTGCTGAAGTTCTTGATTCACTCGTTCAGTTTGCCCATTCGTTTGTGGATGGAAACCCGAGGATAAAGAAATCTCAATGTTAAAGAAGGCACAAAAGGCTCTCCAGAAACGTGATACATATTGAGGCCCTCTGTCCGAAATGACCTCTTGAGGAAGACCATGGAGGCGAAAAATATCCCGTAAAAAAATGTGACTCATTTCTGGGGCCGTTGGTAGTTTCTTCAAGGCTGAAAAATGGGCCATCTTGGTAAATGAATCTACGGTCACCATGATTACTTGGTTACCATAGGAGGTAGGTAGAGAACATATGAAATCCGTGGATAGAGTACACCAAGGAGCGGAAGGAACCGGTAAAGGTCTTAATAAACCTGCCACCTTAGTTTGGGGTATCTTAGTCTGGGCACAGACTGGGCATGCTGACACATAGGTTTCAGTGTCTGTCTTTAGCGAAGGCCACCAAAAAGATCGCTGAAGCAGCTCCTGGGTCTTCCTGATACCTCGATGACCGGCTATAGGAGAATCATGGCACATTTGCAGGGCTTCTGTCTGCACTTTCTTGGTAGGTAGGAAAAGAGCATGTTGATGATAGAAGTAGTTGTCCTTCTTATGCAAAAAAGGAGTCACTCTATCCCATTCTGAAGCAGACAGAAACTGGTACTCGGATTGAATGCGTTCTTGAAAAGATTGAGTAGCTCCGATGATCCTGCTAGACTCAATAAGATGTGGAGAGGAGTTCTGGGCTATGTCAGGATATCTGCGGGATAAGGCATCTGCCACTAAATTCTGGGAACCAGGTATGTACGTGATCACAAAATCGTACTGGCTAAAAAAGAAAGCCCATCGAGCCTGACGACTGTTGCGACACTGAAAGCTCCGAAGACACTGGAGATTACGGTGATCAGTCCTAGCTTCAAAAGGCTCTCTGGAACCCATCAGGAAATGCCTCCATTCCTTACAAGCTACTTTGAGAGCGAGTAGTTCTCGTTCCAGAACAGAATAATTTAGTTCAGCCTCTAATAGAATATGAGACAGATAAAAGATAGGATGTTCCAATCCATCATTGTCTTGTTTCTGCAGCAGAACTGCTCCAATAGCTCTGTCTGAGGCATCAGTCTCGACGATAAATTTCTTTGTATTGTCAGGATGACGCAAAACGGGTGCTTGGGTAAAGGCTGTCTTTAATTCTTGAAACGCACGTTCAGCCTCCTTGGTCCAAATGAAACCCTTCTTCATGTTCTCTTTCTTAATTGTTTGAGTTATGAAACTTTGTAGGTGGGCAAAGTTCTGAATAAACTGACGATAAAAGTTTGATGAACCAAGAAAACATTGCGTTTCTTTAATGGATGTTGGAGAAGGCCAATCTAATATGGCACTGACCTTGTCAGGATCCATGGATATTCCGTGTTGATTAATACAAAACCCGAGATATTTTACTTCAGATTTATGGAACTCACACTTCTCAGGTTTACAAAACAATTGGTTTTTCTTGAGTCCTTCCAAAACTTGCAGGACATGATCTACATAGTGCTCAGGATCACGGGAATATATCAAGATATCATCTAAATAAATGACTACATATTGATTGAGTACATCAGAAAACACTGAATCTATAAATCGTTGAAAAACAGAAGGGGCTTGGTCAGTCTAAAGGGCATCACACGATACTCATAGTGCCCAAAAGGGGTACGGAAAGCTGTTTTCCATTCATCTCCTTCCTTGATCCGAAGGAGATGATAGGCACCCCGTAAGTCTAATTTAGTAAATATCTTGGCTCCTTGAATGGCATCCAATATATCTCTGATTAAAGGCAGTGGATATCGATCCTTAATCGTTATTCTGTTGAGTTCATGAAAGTCCACACAAGGACGCAGATCCTTAGTCTTGTTTGGGACGAAGAAGAGAGGAGCCCCAGCGGGGGACGTGGAAGGAGCAATCAAACCGTTGTGTAAGTTGTTGTCTAAATATTCCCTTAGCACCTTCTTTTCTTGGTCTGTCAGAGAATACATTCGACCGAAGGGGGCGACTTCATCAGGAATTAAAGGAATAGCACAGTCATAACTGCGATGAGGTGGCAAAATAGGATTACTAGGTTTCTGAAAAATCCTGATATATTCCTGATAACAATCTGGAACCCCCTGGATAATATTGATAGAGTTATCCTTAGTTGACGGACAGGACCTTTTTGGAGTCCAATAAGAAGTAGTGGAATAACAATTCTGTTGACAAAATGAAGACGTTAGGGATATAGTTCGTGTTTCCCAATTGATATAGGGGTTGTGTCGGGCTAACCAGGGAATTCCCAAAATCATGATGTGATTTGGTGAGGCTATGAGATCAAAGGCAACGTGTTCTTGATGCCCCCCAAATGTCAAACAAAGAGTAGGAGTTGAGGCCACCACAGGTCCTGAGGTTAAAGGAGAGCCATCCACCGTGTGAACCTGCTCAGGAGTTTCTTTAGGAATGCAGGGAATTCCTTTACTCGTAGCCCAGGTCTCATCCAGATAGAGTCCACTGGCTCCACAATCAAGGAGAGCCAGAAGATGTTCTTCTTGATCTTGTGAACTTTGTAACTTGACCAAGAGGATAAACAGGGTGGACATGCTTTCTTTGGAGGAATATATTGATGGTACTTCAGCTCCTCCTGTCTCCTTCTTCCTTACAGGGGACGGGAGCTGGCGTTTCCTGCAGGCCTGGAGGGACATACCGGACAACAACGGATCAGGTTTCCAGCCTTACCACAGTACAGGCAAAGTCCCCTTCTTCGTTGTTCCTCCCTTTCTGACTCCGTCAATGGCCCGCGAACCAGATCTATCTGCATGGGCTCTTCATGGGGAGGTGGAGAGGCTTCCGATGGACTATCTTCCTTTTCGTCGACTGCTAGCACGGAAGGTACCGGATTGGTATGGAGCTCTAGTTCTACGTCTTTCCATCTTGCGCTCTCGAAGTCTATACTCAATGTTCATAGATTGATCCATTAATTCTTTCAAAGAACAAGCTGGAGAAGAGTGTACAAGCTCATCTTTAATTTCTTCACGCAGGCCTAGGCGGAAAAGGGTTACAAAGGTGCGTTCTACCCAGGAGGTTTCAGCTGCCAGCTGTATGAAGCGGGTTATATACTGCAGTACATCCTGATTACCCTGCTGAATGTCACATAAGGCTTCTTCAGCTGCTGCTTTTACCCCAGGTCTCTCAAACATTTGTTTGAAAACAGTCAGGAAGGCGGAATAGTTAGCCAGGACTGGGTCATCTGCAGAAACCAGAGGAGTCGCCCACGCAAGCCCTGGACCAGACAAGGCGCTGATCAGATAGCCCACCTTAGCCTTATCCGAAGAAAACTGGAGTGGACGAAAGGCAAAGAAAACCGTCAGGGTGTCCAAAAATTCCTTCATCTTCAAAGGATCTCCAGAATATCGAGGAATAGTAGCAGATACGGGTGGTATGTCCATTGATCGGGAAGACAAGACCTGTTGTAGCGTAGTGTTCTCTGCCCGTAACTGTTGTAACTCTTGGGCTTGTTGTTGGACAGTCTGTAACATAGTTTGAGCATTTTCTGACACCTCTCTCTGTGGATCTTCCATGGCGCTCTCGCAACGCAGAATCTTTTGGCGTTGCAATCTGTCACGTACTGCGCTGGACTTCTCACCTCTGGATTTCGGATTGGCGAATACACCAAGTCTTCCACAGGTCCTGGATACTCCCAGATAAGGGCGACTCCTTCGAGTAGACACAGTGCGGCTTCACAGGCTACGCCAAAGCAGACGGTACCCTCCAGAAGGAGTCCCAGAGAGAAAAAACCCCAACACTGGGGAAAAAACCTCTAACAGGAACTCCTGAAGGAAAACAAGAAAAAACAGGACTTGACAACAGGAAACAAAAATAGGCAATATCCAGGGTAAAAGGCAGGAAAAAAGGAACAGGCAAAAGTATCAAAAGGCAAAAGCAGGAACAAAGAACAGGCAAAAATCTCCCAAGGGAAAAGCAGGAACAAAGAACAGGCAATAAATCTCCCAAGGCAAAAAGCAGGAACAAAGAACAGGAGCGAACAGCACAACCAGAAGGAAGTGTTTGCAACGCAAGGAAGAACAAGACTGACTGACTTATATACTGAGAAAAGGGAAGTGACATCACAGGAAAGGGAAGTAACACCATCTTGGATTGGGAAAAGCCCATAGACCAGTATAGAAAAAAGGAAGTAGTATAAAAGAAAAGCAGAGCATGCTGGGACAAAAACATGAAGAAGACAAGATGGACACAACATGGATAAAGACAGGCAAAAGGACCAACAAAAAACCCACCACCACCAACAACAAAAGAAGAAAAAAGGCTACAAGTAAGTGTAGCGTGACCAGGAGCGAAATATATGCTTCCCAGAAAGCATAGTCAAAAAACGCGGGGAACGGCGCTCTGAATATCGGCAGTGCGTTCCACCCGGGAGGACAGAAAGAGACGCCACGTCAGAGCGCGGCGTTACACCCTGTCTGTCCCCTCTACATACACACAACCAGGCATTGCACCTTCATTCACTGTTGCTGAGCCTATTCCTGCAGTCACCACAATAGCACACATCCATACATGCACCCCAGACACCACACCTGCACTCACCACAACTACTTTAGTTGACACATGCAGCACTCTCATCAGACTTGCAGGCACCCACACAACATACATTCACACTTGCTGCCTGTTTTATCCCACTGTATCCACCCCCCTCCTCACAAGACACTCAAACGCTCCAAAACACCCACCCGTCACACATCCACCATATCTCCGCACACTGCACCCACATCATGCACACCTACACCACTTACCACCACTCCCTCTACCTCCACTCCCACGCCTTCCTCCAGGCTTAACCCAATTGCACTAAATAAACTTTTCCTCTCCCGTGCTGACCTGTTCCAACCCACTGGCCCACCCCGTCTCGTCCCTAAACGTGCACACCTCCTTGCCCTATCCACTCTTTCCACGTCACAGCCCGTCCCTGTCTGTCCTTCACGTCACCGTGCCCCTTCCTCAGAGAGGAAGAAGCCCCGTGCTGAGCCTGTTGCATCTGCCTCCACCCAGTCCAAGCACACTTCCCCACCTTCCAAGGCCAAACCCAAACCCCTTCCACCTTCCGAGCGAAAATCTAAGCCCCACCCTCATCGTAAATCCCCACCCCTACCACCCGCTGCCCCTATACCTTGAGGTGTCTGGATGCCTCATTGTTACCCCTATGAGGTGGAGTACCGTAGCACTTGTGGGAATCAGGTTGGGGCCATTGTGGCCCATCGGACTGGTCTGCTGACGGACTGGCCATTGGCCTTATCTCCACTTCGTTTGCTCAGTGAGCATAATAAAAAGGTAATGAATGGCCTGTGTTTTTGGCAGCACACTCTGGATTCGTGGTCTCTCATTTCATTGTTTGTGGGTGTGGGGCACATGTATGTACTTTGGACAGGTTGCATTTGCCTTGTGTCGGGTAAGTCCCTCTTGGTGTGGGGTGTATGGCTTGTGCTGCCGTGAAGGGTTGTGGGAGCGTTGCAGGGAGGGTGGAGTTGGTGGGTCTATAACTGTGCTCTTTCTTGCCTTGTTTCGTAGGTTGCGGTACTTACCGCCGTCGTCTTTGTCGGCGGTCTCAGTCGTGGAGGTATATGGCAAGGAGAAGGGCTGGCGTAATCTGCAGCTCTCTATCCATGTCTGCTTCAGCATGTTGTGTGAGCCTCCGGTGAGTGTTTCCTTATATTTGGTTAGTTTACGCCTGGCTTTGCATGGCGGTGGTTCCCACCCCTGAACTGGTGGCGGTCTAGAGGTTCATTATTTGATGGGCGGAAGGGGCTTTCCGTCATCCTGTGGGCGGGCTCTGCCGTCGTTGTCGGCACTCCTCTGCTGGCGGTGGGTGGTTTTCAGGATGCCTGTGTTTCAGTTGGTTCATTATTTGGCGGTCCGGACCGTAAGTCTGTTGGTGGTTTTTACTGCCACCGCCGGCGGTGCAGTGTTTACTGCCATTCACAATGAGGGCCTTAATCTGTTGACAGATGTCACAACAAAGGACATATTTCTTAGCCTGCGTGTATAAGCCTTGCCACCAGTAACACTGTTACAGCAGCAAAATTGTAGCTGCCACGCCAGCATGAACAGAAGCAACACATTCATACACAGCTTTTAATAAAGCTAGCCTGTGGTCTAAGTTGGGAATCAGCTGATCACCAACTACAGGGAGTGTAACATAGGGTATATGTTTCCTTAAATGGTTTGTATGTTTAGCTGGAAAGTCCTTAGGTAAGGGAGTGCCATTGCTCCTAGCATTTACAGCAGCCAGTATATCTTTGTCAATGTATGTTAGTGAATGTGTAATCGCAGCTACAGTAGCAGTTGCATCTGCTGATTTTGCCACCTCATCAGCCAATGAATTGCCTACAGCATGTGTTTCCATACATTGATGACCCAATGCATGTACAACATGAGTCTGTGGCAGCGTGTCTTTGAGGTCTGCCACCTTCTCCCAAAGCATTTATGCTATATAGTGTTACCTTTAGCGTCTTTGAATCCATTTTGATGCCAATGATGTAGCTTGACATTGAAGGACTGGACACAATAATACGAATCACTCACGGTAGATATGAGAAATTCAGAATTCTAGTGCCAAAATCAAAGCTTTCAATTCAGCTATCTGTGCAGTACAGTCCCTTAGGGACTGTGTGTGAGTTTTCTGGGGTTGGAACTTATCGTCCACCATGACACCATGAACGGATGCACATGCTGCTGAATATTTGTGTTTAATCCCTATGGCAGGTTGAGACGAACGATCAGTATATACTATACATATATACTGTGCAAAAGGCAAAATGCCAATGGGCATGGGGTAAAGATGCTCATCCTGAAAAAATTATTGTGTCTGCAAAGACGGGTAAAAGACAAAGGCCCTCATTCCAAGCTTGGCGGGCGGCGTCAAAAGACCGCGGGGGCCATTCTGACTTTCCCGCTGGGCCGGCGGGCGCCCGCCAAGGGAGCACCCGCCGGCCCAGAGGGAAAGGGCCTGCAACACAGAAGCCGGCTCCGAATGGAGCCGGCGGTGTTGTAGGTGTGCGACGGGTGCAGTTGCACCCGTCGCGCTTTTCACTGTCTGCTATGCAGACAGTGAAAAGCATACTGGAGCCCTGTTAGGGGGCCCCTGCACTGCCCATGCCAGTGGCAGTGGTGAAAACCGCCAGAAACAGGCTGGCGGGACGGGGGTCGGAATCCCCATGGCGGCGCTGCTTGCAGCGCCGCCGTGGAGGATTAGCCCAGCCGGGGCTAATCCGGCAGGAAACCGCTGTAAAGCCGCGGTCGGAATGGGCACTGAAGCACCGCCAGCCTGTTGGCGGTGCTTCCGTTGCCCGCGGCCCTGGCGGTCTTTGACCGCCAGGGTCAGAATGAGGGCCAAAGTTTACATCTGTGGCTGCTAAGGAGGTTGCCTACTCAATCCACCTAGGATGCAGGGCTTTAGAATTTGGATCACTAGCTTTTGTAACAGCCTCTAAGGCTGGATCGGCGTAACAACAATTTAGTGTTTTCCTTGTGCCAAAGGTTGTTCTTTTAGGATGGCCACCTGCACCGCAGTCAGTATTCTCACAGTGGATGCAAAATGCATTTCAGCATTGGAAGATATATGCAATTTATATGCAATTGTACTGTTTCACCCTCGTTGAAGTATACCCAATGGCACCCGCAATTAGGTGGATGACAAGGTTTGTAGTGTTGACACATGTATGTAAATGTGGTGTAGCAAGTAAGACAGATTGTAGTGATCTGAGTATGTCAGTGTGGTCAGATGTCCAATGTGAATTGAATAAATCTGGATGTATTCATTCATACAAAGGTTTTATGCATTGAGCATAGTCATGAATGTATGTTCTGCCAAAATTAAGGAAACTCAAAAGCGATTTGAAGCTTCCAAAGATTATGAGGTGGTTGTAGGAGTTCCAAGAATATGACACTGAAAAATTCAATGTGAGATTTGTTAAAATTGAATTTGTATCCAATAGCAGCAAACCGAAAATTATGTGATCCACTCTGGCTGTGTGTCCAGCTCATTGTCCAATAGGTATATATCATCTACATAAGACAACACATCTGGGTCAGTATCATGAAGAATTGATACTATATGACACTATATGGGCAGCAAACCTGGACTGTTCTTGAAACTCATGGCCAGTCAGGCATAGCGACGCTGGAAGCCAAGCACGTAGAAGGCAGTTAAGTCCCTACTCTTGGGCAATAAGATTTGATTGAAAAATTTGTTGGAAATATCCAAGGTTGCTTTGTATTTTTTATGGACAATGTTATTAATGTGTAAATTTAAGGTCAGGTTTCACTCCCCATGGAGCGCAGCTCCTCCTGACTGTGTCCCTGCCCTCGCTGCTGCTGCTGCGAGTTCATGGCCCTCCACCACCAGCAGGCACCCGCCTGCACCTCATCCCTGGTGTCTAGTGGTTGCTATAAGTAGTGTGTGTCTGTCTTGTTACTGTCTTTCCTTTGTGCCTTTTTCACTGCTTTATCTCTGTTTTTCTGACTCTTTTTCCTTTGCTGTGAGCCTTTTTGCCTTTTTTCTCCTTTTTTTGCCATTTTCGGCCATTCTGAAGCTGTTCTCTCTCTTCCCTTTCCCGCCGCTGCGTCTCCTGCAGCCCCGCCCCGCGTCCCCATTCGCCCAACCGCTACTGCCTCCCAGCTGCTCCTCCCTCCCACCTCCCCTTCTTAATGGCAGCCGCTGTGCGGCCGCACCGCTGGCACGCCAAAGGCAAGCCCATCTGCGTCGGTCCGTGCCTTGACCGCGCCCAGCACCAGACCCCCTGGCCCATGCCCCCCACACCTCTCACACCACCTGACGCTACTACACTGCCAGCGACCTCCTCGTCCTCAACACAGGCTGCTCTGCCACCTGCTTCCAAGCCACCCTGAAGATCACCCACTGACCCTTCTCCTGCTGGAACTGCAGCTTCTCCTGCCCCTAAGCCACCAAACATCACACCAGAACCAAACGCAACCTCCTCAGCTGCATCCTCCTCAACACCCGCTCCATCCACAAGCACGCCGTTGAACTCTGGGACCTACTCACCTCATCCTTCCCAGATGTCGCCTTCCTCACCGAAACTTGGATGAACCCCTCCTCGGAACTCGGCATCGCCATAGCCATTCCTGAAGGCTATAAGATCACCCACAGAGACTGCACCCACAGACCAGGAGGAGGGATCGCCATAGTCCAAAAGAACACCATCAGAATCTCGACCAACACCATTGATGCCCTTGACGCCGCCGAACACTACATTTCCAGATTCACACCAACGCCAACACCACCCTCAGAGGAACCCTCGTCTACAGGCCACCCGGCCCCTGGCTGCAGTTCAGTGACTCCATTGTCGACTTAATTAGCACCCACGCCCTTGTCTCTACAGACTACATCCTCCTCGGCGACCTGAATTTTCACCACGAGAAGGCCAACGACAGCAACTCCACTTCCTTGATCGCCAACCTCGGTCTCAAACAACTGGTTACGATGCCCACCCACTCTGCCGGCCACACGCTCGACCCCGTCTTCTTCACCAGCAGCCACGTCACCTTCAGCCATACCACTGAACTCCACTGGACCAACCACTGCTGCGTCCGATCCCACAACCTCAACATCATCTCCTACGCCGACGATACCCAGCTGATCCTCTCACTCACCAAGGACCCCGCAATCACCCAAACCAACCTCCATGACGGAATAAAGGCCATCGCCAACTGGATGAAGAGGAGCTGCCTAAAACTGAACTCAGACAAGACGGAGATCCTCATCCTCGGCTCCAACTGCTCCGCATGGGACGACTCCTGGTGGCCAGCCACCCTAGGAACTGCACCAACGCCCACTAACCATGCACGCAACTTAGGATTCATCCTAGACCCAACGGTCACCATGACCCAGCAAGTCAATGCCGTCTCATCTTCCTGCTTCAACACCCTCTGCATGCTCCTCAAGATCTTTGAATGGATCCCCACCGAAACCAGAAGGACGGTCACCCACACACTCATCAGCAGCAGACTGGACTACGGCAATGCGCTCTGCACGGGAACCATGGCCAAGCTCCAGAACAAAATGCAGCGTATACAGAACGCCTCTGCACGCCGCATACCCGACATCCCACGCCGCAACCACATCTCAGCCCACCTGAGAGACCTACGCTTGCTCCCCGTCAAGAAGAGGATCACCTTTAAACTTCTCACCCATGCTCACAAAGCACTCCACAACACTGGCCCTGCCTACCTCAACGAGCGACTCACCTTCCACACTCCCAACCGTCAACTTTGGTCCACCAACCTCGCTCTTGCCACCGTCCCTTGCATTCACCGAACCACAGGCGGCAGTAGATTTTTCACCTACCTCGCCGCCAAGACCTGGAACTCCCTCCCCGTCCACCTATGACAGACCCAGGACCTGCTGACCTTCAGGAAATGCCTCAAGACCTGGCTGTTCCAGCAGTAGCACCTCCCCACTCCTTTCAGCGCCTTGAGACCCTAGCGGGTGAGTAGTACGCTCTACAAATGATTGATTGATTGATTGTTGTACTGTATGTGTTTTGTATTGCAAAAGTGCATGTATGACTATTGAATGTCTATAGGGTAAGACTGTTCTTTAGGAATAATCCAGTTTCAAAATAGGAAAAAGTGGATTATTCATTTGGGGGATACATGGTCCACTTACTCCCTGGTACTCTAACTGGGGTAGGATGTCCCTAACGGGTGCTTTAGCATCCCGTTTAATAGGATATTGTGGTTGCGCTTGCGGGCTGAACCATAAGGCTATTATGTGATAAGGAGAGTCACAGCCAACATGATTGAGGTATAATGCTGGGGCTTGAGCTAGAGCTCATTCACTGCATGAGCTTGTTTGATTTCTTCACTGACAACGGCAGAGAAAAAAGGAAGGAATACTACTTCACCCTGCAGGGAAGAGCAGACAAACTCTGGGGGCCAATCGATCTCTGCTAAGAGAATGTCATAGGATAATGTTATATTGTTCCAAAAAATTACCCCAATAGTGCGTGGTATGTCACCCTCAATTTGGATGTCTAAATCATAGAGCTGATCTAGAGAGGCCACATGCCTATTTGTGGTCTCAACTGTCACATATTGATCAGTTGCTTTCACTCCCGAAACTCCTGGAGAGCCCAGCAGACTATGGTGACCTTTGCTGCACTGTTGGGGAGGATCACCACCCATTTCCCATTCAGGAGAAGGGTTCTCAGGATTTGGGGCATGTTTGATGGTTACGACTGCAACATTTTTCTTTTGAAATTGGGGTTTGAACTTAGGAGTTTTTTCCTCCTGCTTGATCTTCATATCAGACGAGTGCTGTGAGTCCTTTCTCGATTTCACATACTCTTCTTATCTGCGGTCCGAACACCCTCTTCTCTCGCATTGTCTGTCAGACGAGCCCCAGAAGGAGTGAGAAGGATGAGTCTCAGACAGCTTAGATCTCCCATGTGGTTTAAGTTGTGTTTGATCACGCAGATTACATTTTCTCTCAGAGGCCTCCGCTGGAGGAGAATCGCCTCATTTAGCCTCTTTTAGATTTAGATTTGTCCCATTGTTTTTTTAACAAAGTCCGGGCTTTGCTTGGCAGTGTTCTTGCTTGCGCAAGAATTGTCAAGTTGTGGTTTGGGTGGTCTGGTCCCCTAATTATGGCGACCAAGTGAAGTATAAACTTCAGCTATAATGGTCAGCAGTGACCTTGGTGAGCCTCTGACATATAGCAGAGATGTTGCTTCACCTCTGATGTTGGAGAGAATCACCTCAGAAACAACTGGAACATTTCTCATTAATTTCATACCTAAGTCTAGGGCCGGGCCGGACCCATACTCATTCTGCACTTCCTTCAGAATACCCAGTAACACTGCCAAAGGCGGCGTGCTGTGAGTAAGGGTATAGACAGCTGCAAAGACTGTATCCCATGTGTTACAGTCCACTATCTAGGGTACCATGCCGTGTCGTATACATCTAGTTAATATTCTATGTTTATCCTGTGGTCCGGTAAGGGGACACACAGCCTCAATTTGGTCTATTATTTTGGCAACTCAAAATGGAATTTACTCACATACTGTGGGTGGCTTACCCATAATCGCATTGATAATTACAGGACTAATAATTGGGCAACAGGCAAATGTTGTACACCCGCCGCAGACACTCACGCAGGAGCAGCCATCATAGTGTGCATAACAGATTGAGCCAGAAGTAGGTAGAGTCGAACAAGGGTAATATATAACTGTTAAAATTAAGTCAAGTTATGTAAATAAGTATAAGGTGTATAACCAG
Source organism: Pleurodeles waltl (assembly GCF_031143425.1). Classification (NCBI taxonomy): domain Eukaryota; kingdom Metazoa; phylum Chordata; class Amphibia; order Caudata; family Salamandridae; genus Pleurodeles; species Pleurodeles waltl. The sequence continues at coordinate 397,072,946 of NC_090440.1, read as the reverse complement.
CTAAGGCTGGCCAATTGGCCCCTTCATTGCTAAGGGGTGCCATGCATACTGAGGCATGTACATGTTCAGGGCACCTGGGAACCAATTAGCATGTTCCTAATGTGTAAGCGGTATTTCTAAAAGTGCATATGCTCTGTATGCATTAGGTGGTGCAATATTAGTGTATTCATGAAAATGATTTTTTAGCATCCACAGCCAAAAAAAGTGACCCAAGACTAAAAAACGTCCGTTCTGTAAGCATTGTGTGCCTCCACCACAAAAATTAAATCACCACCTGCATTAGCGAGGCCATGAAATGTTAATTCTGCAGTTTACTGTCATTTGAACCGTTTGTGGCGGATTTGCTATTTTAAAAACAGAAGTGATAACAAAGCGGTAACACAAAAAATGGGTAAATCCTTTTAAAAAGTCTTATCTCAAACAACCACCTGTATTAAAAATTTAAAAATACTGTGGAGAATAAATCCCACACACCACACACCACAGACATCTCCAGTGTAGGTGTCAGGGTACTATGGACACTGAGGAGTAATACTCAGGTGACCACTATGTAAGTACCTGACACATCATTGGTAGCACCATGTCGTAGAGAGTCTGCTTTTTCAGAACTGTGCCTTAGGACAACAGAACATCAGAATGCAGGGGCTGCGCCACTTCTGCCAAACCAGTACTGTCATACCAAAATAGCTAACTAGCTCACAGTGCCTTACTTGCCCTCCTAATCTTACAGAGTGACAAGTAATTGTGGCAGCCCAAAAGGCACAACACTCTAGCACCTTCTTTCAGGTAACAGTGGAAAACAGGTCAGTTCTTTCCATACAATATCTCAGTCATACATATCCATAGCAACAGTAAAAAAGAAACAATTAAAGTACACAATATATTTATTGCCACTAACATAGTCTATTATGAAGAAAATTATATGTGATTACAATACTTTCAATACTTATAACAATCAGAACAACAGTTAGAAAACTGCATAACACAAATAGGGCCATCATAATGCAAATCTAGTGGCCTGAGCCTACCCTGCAAATGTATGCGCAGGAAGGCTTATTATTATTTATGATCTCTAGGAGTGGAGAACAGCATACCTTTGTTTGATTAGTCAGGTGGTCCTCACAGGGAAGTGTTTACACAGGCTACATGCCCCAGATAGCATCTCTTCCCAAAAGACGTCTACTCTGAAGGAAAACTCCTCTCTTAAAATAAACACTATGGGACTTACTTTATAACGCTAGCTTGATACAGTGAAGAACTACTGTGTGATGTCTATAGAAGTCTGAGAATGATTGCTGAATGAACAGAAAATAAAACTTAGCACTTGCTGTGCCAACTGAGCAGTCGGAGAATGCACACATAGAATCCCAAGAAAGTGACTGAACAGCAAGTGAAATTACAATGTATTTCGAAACAATGGCACAGTACAAGGCAGAGACAACAATGCAAGGCAAAGACATTGGGGGTCATTACAACATTGGCGGTATAAGGCGCTTACCGCCGTGCAGAAGACCGCCAATACACCGCCGCCGCGGCGGTAGACCGCCACAGCTATTATGACCCACATCTCAGAATCCGCCGAAATTCAGACACCCACACAACACCGCCACACCAAAGCTCAGCGATAAACATGCGGAAACAAATCCACCTCCACGCCAACAGAAACACGCCCATGCCATTACGACCCACGAATCCACTCGGCGGTCTTTCAACCGCGGTATTCCATTGGCAGTGCACACCGCCGCGCTCAAAATACACACACATCTACAAAACACGGCCACATTGGACAATTACAAATACACACACCTGATACACATACACACACCACTCCCACACATCCAATACAATATAAAACACACACCCACATCACCCTCAAACCCCTACAACCAAAAATTCAGCAAGAAGGCGAGAGAGAGAGCACAGAATAGACAACCCCATCACACAGAGGCACACAACACCATCACCCACACAACATCCACGCACAAAACACCACCTACAACTACACTCACCACACTCATCAACACATACACCACCCCACACATCACACACAACACCCCATGTCACGCCAAAGACACCCCCGCTTCTCCGAGGAGGAGCTCAGGGTCATGGTGGAGGATATCGTACGGGTAGAGCCACAGCTATTTGGCTCACAGGTACAGCACACATCCATAGCCAGGAAGATGGAGCTATGGTGAAGAATAGTGGACAGGGTCAACGCAGTGGGACAGCACCCAAGAAATAGGGAGGACATCAGGAAGAGGTGGAACGACCTACGGGGGAAGGTGCGTTCCACGGTCTCCAGGCACCACATCGCGGTACAGCGGACTGGCGGCAGACCCCCACCTCCTCCCCCTCAACTAACAACATGGGAGGAGCAAGTCTTGTCCATCTTGCATCCTGAAGGCCTCGGAGGAGTTGTTGGAGGAACGGACACTGGTAAGTCAAATCTTCACTATCATATCCCCCACCCTACCTGCATGCTATCACACACCCCCACCCTCACACCCTCCCCTATCACCCAAACTCCTCACTAATGTACCCATAACACCAACTACACATCCCAACCCCAAGACCTGCATGACACAACTAAGCATGGATACCCATCACTAAAGCATGCCCACTGCACATACCCAGAACACCCCCCAACCATCAGCACACAACCCCACACACAGGAATGCCTGCACTGGGGTTCACGCACACCCAACCATTGCACACCATTACACACACACATGCAACAATCATGTACTTATACCCCCGCAGGAACCCGAAGGAACGTCACCACACCAGAGGGTCCAGACAACACCACTCTACCCCCAGAAGAGGCCCACAGTGACGACAGCAGCTCTGCCCTACTGGATCTTGATGACCTGCCTGGACCATCGTGGGTCTCAGGACAGTTGGTTCCCCTTGCCCAGCCACAGCCCAACACCGAGCTTCCACCCTCTGGTAACACCAGCACAGCACCCACCCAGCGGGCCCAAACCTCTCTACCCAGGACAGGTCAATCAGCGGTGTGTCCACCACTACAGGGCACCCAGGCTAACCCAACAGCCCAACAACAACAGGGACCTGGGGGCAGTGGTAGTGGGCACACGGTCCAGGGGACGGAGGCACAGGAACACAGGGGAACTGGGAGGGCTGCTGTGCGACAGGGGGCAGACAGGCCAAGGGAACCCACTCTCCACGAGGCCCTCTCCTCCATCATGGGAGCATACCACCACTCCCAGGAGACGATGGCGACGGTCCTGGACAAGTTGCAGGAGACCCTGCATCTGCAGGAGGAGCAGTATTTGGGGTTCAGGGAGGAGCTCAGGACCATCGGCTCTGCCCTGGGCACCATCGTAGGGGTGCTGACGGACATTCAAAAGACCTTGAGGGACACCGTGGCACTCCAAGGGGCCCCTGACACTAGTCAGGACGACGAACTGCCCACCACCTCCGCCGGCGCTAGTGGACAGGACGCCCCGCAAAAGGACCACCACACCAGCACCCCATCCCCTGTAGACGGACAACCACCACGCAAGCGGGCCCTGAGATCCAGGAACAGGACAGAGCAAGATGGCAAGACCCCCGCCAGGAAATAAGACCACCCTGATTGTCCCCCCACTGTCCCACTTTGTTACCCTGTCCAAATCGGAACTGCCCCAGCTCCACTTCCAATGGCCAGATGTGCAATGTACCTGTGAGACTAATAGACTGGACTCTGCCATGGACATTCCTCCATCATCACCCATCCCCATTTCACAACCCCCCTTAATTTTTTAGCACTTAAATAAACACCCTTGAAACACTAAATAAAATGGAGTCAGTCTATGATTTGTAATTTTGTATTATCAATGACAGTGTCATAATGAGTTACCCATTGGAAGGCTAACATACCAATGTCACACATCACAAGCCCTTCAAGGATGCAAGCAGTTGACATGTAGGTTACTACATTTGTGAAACAGAAATGGAAGGGGACAACTCAGTTAACAAATAGTGAGTGAAATTTCGGTACAGGATAGAGGTAGACGTGTGAAAGTTAATATAATGTTAAACCTGAAAATGTACTCACCTGTGTTTCACTGGAAATATTGCTGTATGACTGACTCCCTGTTGTCGTTTTCTTCTTCCTCAGCTTCATCCTCATCACTGTCCACAGGCTCCACAGGCTCCACAGCTGCTACAACACCATCATCTGGATCATCCTCCTGTAGAAAAGGTACCTGGCGTTGCAATGCCAAATTATGGAGCATGGAGCAGGCGATGATGATGTTGCACACCTTCTTCGGTGAGTAGAATAGGGACCCACCTGTCATATGGAGGCACCTGAACCTGGCCTTCAGGAGGCCGAAGGTGCGTTCGATCACCCTCCTAGTCCGCCCATGGGCCTCATTGTACCGTTCCTCTGCCCTGTTCCTGGGATTCCTCACCGGGGTCAGTAGCCAGGAAAGGTTGGGGCAACCAGAGTCCCCCAATAGCCATACAAGTGCCTCTGGAGTTGACCCATCATATCAGGGATGCTGCTATTGCGCAGGATGTAGGCGTCATGCACAGAGCCAGGGAACATAGCATTTACCTGCGAGATGTACTGGTCTGCCAAACAGACCATCTGGACATTCATTGAATGATAACTCTTCCTGAGCTACATGGGTCCCATCAATGGCACCTATGACGTTGGGGATATGTCCAAGGGCATAGAAGTCACCTTTCACTGTAGGCAAATCCTCCACCTCAGGGAAAATGATGTATCTCCTTACGTGTTTCAGCAGGGCAGCCAACACTCTAGACAAGACGTTGGAAAACATAGGCTGGGAAATCCCTGATGCCATGGCCACAGTTGTCTGAAAAAACCCACTTGCAAGGAAATGGAGCACTGACAGCACCTGCACGTCAGGGGGGATTCCAGTCGGATGGCGGATTGGTGACATCAGGTCTGGCTCCAACTGGGTACATAGTTCATGGATAGTGGCACAGTCAAACCTGTAGGTGACGATTAAATGGCTCTCTTCCATTGTCAACAGGTCCACCAGCGGTCGGTACACCGTAGGATTCCGCCATCTTCTCATATGACCCAGGTGACGGTGCCTAAGAAGGACAACAGCGAATAAACAGTCACTATTCCTCCAGGTATGTACCCACAGTCACACACAAGACTACACCAGACAATAAACCCTTCCTGGATGTGTGTTGAGTATAGGCCTCGGTATATATGACGCAGTAGTAAATGAAGCCATGTGGGCCCCTGAAATGGCGGCTGCCTGACTTCTAAACTGGGACAATGGGATTGTGGGGTAACAGCGCTGGCGTTGCACACCGTCGCGGTAGGCGGTCGCAGACCGCGGCGCAATGCTGCATTGGTTAACATTGGACCCTATGGGTCCCAGGAGCCAATGAACAGGTGCGCCGGCGGTGATGATGCGCACCGCCGTGCACGTCACCGCCGCGGACGTCACCGCCATTTTCTATCTGTTCAATCACTAGATACCTGACCTTCGACAGGAGAGGACCTACACTGCTAGTGCTGCTGTGACCTCGGTCTGGAAGCGACGATGGCTGCTGCGTCTGGGGAAAGGGCCCCTGCCTTCACTGCACAGGAGTTGGAGAAACTTGTGGATGGGGTCCTCCCCCAGTACATGCTACTCTACGGTCCTCCAGACCAACAGGTTAGTACACAGGGAGCACGTTGTATGGGCTAGGCCGGGGTGGACAGGGCTGGGAGGAAGAGGGAAGGGGGCAGAGTTGATACTACAGTAAAGCATGGGAATAAAAGGCCCACATGGCCAGAGTAGGGAGGGGGCCACTCACAACGACGGTGCAGTTGGTAATGACTGTTCCTCTTTCCTTGTGCATGTCATGTAGGTCAGCGCCCACCCGAAGAGGGACATTTGGCGTGCCATCGCCAAGGAGGTCCGGACCCTGGGGGCCCACCAGAGACGGGGCACCCACTGCCGTAAGAGATGGGAGGACATTCGCCGCTGCAGCAAGAAGATGGCGGAGGCTCAGCTGGGGATGGCCTCCCAACGTGGGAGGGGTGCCCGTCGCACCATGACCCCCCTGATGTTCCAGATCCTGGCGGTGGCCTACCGGAGTTGGATGTGCGCTTAAGGACATCACAGCAGACACAAGGGGGTGAGTACAACCTCATTCTGCTGACTTTGTGTGCAGTGGAGGGGTCTGGGTGGGGGAGGTGGGCTGTGTGTGCCCCTAGGCCTGGGCGAGTTAGGTAGGCAAGGCCCCTCCGTAATGTGTGCCATGTGGCACTCTACCCCACCTCAGAAGACTGCCAAGTTGAGGTATAGTTGCCCCTGTGGCATCCATGTGCGCAGATTTCCACCATTGCCATGTAGGCCATATCCCAGCAATTGCATGTGCAGAGGCCAGGAGCACGGCGTAATGCATGGGGCTGCTGCGTCTGTCTTGTCCGCCAACGGTAGCGGTATGTCATGCACTAAAACTCTCTTTGTTCTGTCTCCCCCCCCCTTTTCCTGCTCTCCCTGTCCTTTTGTACATCAGCATCATCAGGCGGAGGTACAGTGGCACCGGAGCACGAGGGAGCTGCATCCCACATGGCCATGGAGGGCCACACCACAGACTCTGAATGCACCAGTGGGACGGAGGGCGAGGGGAGCTTCACGTCGGCCACCGGATCACCAAGCAGCGACACAGACTTGTCCACCGATGGGAGCTACCAGCACCGCCCTCCCAGCAGCCCCTCAGCGTTCACCCCGTGCCCGCTCACCCAGGAGGGTGGACATCACCTTCGCCCCATGCATCTCAGGCCCTGCCCCAGTCACCCCTGCTGCCCTCAGTGAGGAGGCCATTGACCTCCTCAGGTCACTCACTGTTGGGCAGCCTATCATTGTGAATGCCATCCAGGGTGTAGAAAGGGAGTTGCAACACGGTAATGCATTCCTGGAGGGCATTCATTCTGGTCAGGCTGCCCTTCAGCGAACCCTGCAATCTCTGGCCTCAGCACTGATGGCAGCCATTGTCCCTGTTTCCAGCCTCCCCCCTCCAACTTCCTCCACCCAGACCCAATCCCCTGTACCCCAGCCCATCCCAAGCACACCTACAGACCAGCATGCACACAAGTCAACACACACAAGTAGCTCAAGCAAACATAGGCACCACACACACCACAGGCACTCACGCAAGCCTCACCCACATACAGACACAGCAACATCCACTGTCTCCACTGTATCCCCCTCCTCCTCTTCTCCCTCCTCCCTCCCAGTATCGTCTACACACACACCTGCATGCACCACATCTACAGGCACTAGGACTCGCACCAGGACACCCAGCACCACAAGCCGCTCACCTGCACTCACCACCTCCACTGCCATATACACATCCCCTGTGTCCTCTCCCAGTGTGTCTGTGACGCCCCCTCCCAAAATACACAAACGCCGGCAATCACTCACCCAACATCCATCCACCTCACGACAGCCTCCAGTACCTGCACCTGCACCCAAAACACCTAAAGTGACACCTCCTACAACCACCTCGTCTTCCTCCACTCCAAGGCAGCCCACCCCCTGTAAAGGCTCTGAAATTGGGGAGTGGACGACGGGACCGTGTCAAGACTCCTGGTGGGACAACAAGTGAAATGGGATCCAAGGCGATTGGTGAGTCAGCTGTAACTCCAAAGAAGGTGGGGAAGGTCCAGAGGAAGTCTCCCCAGCCTGTTGTGAGTGTCACGGCGGAGAAGTGCGCCATCATTTCCAGCGGTCCAGACACAACCGCCAGCACCGTCGTCACTGGTTCAGAGACCACCGCCGGAGTCACAGCCCAGGAGGGCCCAAGTATCGTCACTGGTCAGGAGACCACCGCCAGAGTCACAGCCCAGGAGGGCCCAAGTCTTGTCACTGGTCAGGAGACCACCGCCACCGCCAGAGTCACAGCCCAGGAGGGCCCAAGTATCATCACTGGTCAGGAGACCACCGCCACCGCAAGAGTCACAGCCCAGGAGGGTCCAAGTATCGTCACTGGTCAGGAGACCACCGACACCGCCAGAGTCAGTGCCCAGGAGGGCCCAAGTATCGTCACTGGTCAGGAGACCACCGCCGGAGTCACAGCCCAGGAGGGCCCAAGTATTGTTACTGGTCCAGAGACCACCGCCGGAGTCACAGCCCAGGAGGGCCCAAGTATCGTTACTGGTCCAGAGACCACCGCCGGAGTCACAGCCCAGGAGGGGACAGGATGCCACAGCCCCGCTGGCCAATGATGGAACGTCAAGCCACACACCAATGTCCAGTATGGAGATCGTCATGCCACACACCAATGTCCAGTGTGGAGATCGTCATGCCACACACCAACGTCCAGTGTGGAGATCGTCATGCCACACACCAATGTCCAGTATCAGAACCGCCATGGCAAAGCACCGTTGAACAGTCCTGAACCGCCATGGCAAAGCACCGCTGAACAGGGCAAAGACTGCCATGTCAAAGCACTGCTGAACAGGGCAGAGACCGCCATGTCAAAGCACTGCTGAACAGGGCAAAGACCGCCATGGCAAAGCACCGCTGAACAGTCCTGAACCGCCATGGCAAAGCACCGCTGAACAGGGCAAAGACCGTCATGTCAAAGCACCGCTGAACAGGGCAGAGACCGCCATGTCAAAGCACCACTGAACAATTCTAAACCGCTATGGCAAAGCACCGCTGAACAGGGCAAAGACCGCCATTGCAAAGCCCCGCTGAACAGGGCATGCACCGTGTAGGAATGAATGTACCACCACATCAGGCATCCTTATCCCATGTGCAGCTGGGACAGTGAAAGGACAGGAACTTTCACGGGGAGACTCATCCAGTCTGGGCACCAGTCCCCCTCCAGAACCAGTGGAGACCTGCATCTACTTGAGAGACTGGGGCTTTGCACTCCCCAGGATGGCACAGTGGGCAACCCACCCCCTGTAGAGACTTGTGAGACTGTGGCTTTGCACTCCCCAGGATGGCACAGTGGGCAAACCACCCACTGTAGAGACTTGTGAGACTGTGGCTTTGCACTCCCCAGGATGGCACAGTGGGCAAACCACCCACTGTAGAGACTTGTGAGACTGTGGCTTTGCACTCCCCAGGATATATCAATGGGCATGGAGCCCCATCGTGGATGTGGCTTTGCAGTCACCCGGCTGAGGTGCCCCTCCTTCCCTTCCCCCTGAGGTGCCTGTAGTATTTCTATCTGATGCCCCGGCAGTGTTCTCTCGGATTTTGGTCAGGTATCTATTGTGGGCCTCGCCCATGCATTTTTGGACTGTTGGTGCACGGACATTGTTGTGTACATATCTGCACTACTTCTTGTATTGTATATATAATTATGAGTGATTTAGAGATATATATCTGTATATTTTTGTATGACATGTATATTGGCACATTACAATGTTTGAACGAAATTCGCATTGTCTTTGCATTCTTCCAGGGGGATTGTGGGTTGTTAATGTGATAGTTTTGACTGCATTGGTGTGTATGTTGTAATATGCGAGGGTGGGGGTGTTTGGTGGGTGTCCCCCTGACTTTTGCCTCCCCCTGTCGTAGATGCAGTACTCACCGGTATCTTTTGCGCCTACGTCGCTGTTGGTCGTAAAGGAGCAGAAAGACAAGGGCAGGTAGTATTTGGAGTTCCGGGTCCATGGAGTCGTCGTTCCTCGTGGGATGTGTTGAGGTGAGCGTTTTCCCATAGCAAAAACTGTTTCCGCCGTGTTTTTATCCACGGTGAATCCGCCCCGGAAAAGGTGGCGGATTGGCCTGTTGTAATACTGTGGGCGGTAAATTGTCTCCCGTCTGTCTGTTGGCGGTAACCGCCACGCTGCTTGTCTGTACCGCCGTGGCGGACGGTGTGTCAAAGTGGCTGTCTTTGTTGGCGGTTTCCGCCAGGGTCATGATTCCATTTTTTTGTACGCCGGCCTGTTTGCGGTATTGCCGCACCTTTTCCACCGTCCGCCAGGGTTTTAATGACCCCTATTGTGATTTCTAGAGTGCTAAAACATGAGGCATAACTATAGTGAGTCCATGTACAGGCCTCATGACAAGGTCACAGGTACAAACCATCACGTAGGGTAAGAATGAATTTGGAAAAACAAAAAGGCCATTCAGGGAGGATTTAAACTTGAATTGGTTTTAAAAGTGGAATCGTAGAGTATACCAGGTCACTGTATGGCACTGCACAAACACAAGTTCTTATCCCACTGCTGAACACCAGTGTTAGAAATTAGATTGTTGGTTGACTGGGGTGTAAACCTTAGTCAAACAGCAACCACAATCCTAGCCAGGGTAAGTGTCAGGCAAACCTTAAAGTAACCTTTGCTCACCCTCTGGTAGCTTGGCACAGAGCAGTCTGGTTAACTTAGAGGCAGTGTGTAAAGTGTTTGTGCAACACTTCAAACAATAAAACACCACACCAAAAAGATTCCACGCCAGGTTAGAACAATAGAGCAAAATGTAATAAATAAAACAAAAGCCAAAATGAGAAACATCCAGTCAGTAGAACCAGTTATGAAGTTTTAAAGAATAAACTGTAAAATAGCGATTCTGGGATCAAAAAGAGTGTCGCTGATCTGTGGGGCTTGAAGAGACAGCTGGGCATAGCAGATGAACGGGCTGGAGTCTCACTATCATGAGCGGCGATACTTGTTATGCAAAGAGATGAACTTGCAGCTGCTCGCTGGATTTCCAGGCAAGCAACATAGTTACAGAGGAAACTGGCCCATTCGCATTCAAGAAGAGCCCAAAAGCTTGACTTACAGAGCAAATGCACTACTAACAAGTGGCCAGGACCTGATAGGCGAGCTCATTAAAGACGGGTCCAGGAGCTGTGGGGACCATGTTATGTCCTTGAGGCTCAGATTAAGAGACCAGCAGACTAGTCCTTGAAGTCACTCTGGGATCTTGGGTTCAAGTTGGGTTCCAGGTCCAGTTCTTCCTCTCCAGGCAAGAGGGCAGCAGGCAGCAGGTCAGCACAGCAAGGCATCATCTCCTTCAGAGTGGCAATCGAGCAGTGCGGTAGTATGTTCAGCAGCACATTAGTCCTTCTTCCTGGCAGAGTATCCACAAGTCCAGAAGTGTACTGAAGTTGGGGTGTCATAGGTCCAGTATTTATACTAATTTGTGCCTTTGGAATGGGGAAGGCCTAAAAGTCCTTGCCTTTCCTGCCTTGGCTCCAGACTCACTACAGGGGGTTATGCAGCCCTTTGTCTGTGGACACGACACAGCTTAATCAGGTGTAAGTAAGGCTGTGCCCAGCTCCTCCCTTCCATCCTGCCAGGATGGCTCATCAAGTCACAACTAAATCCCCATTGTGTGTGGCTGTCTGGGGGAAATACACGAAGTCCAGCTGTTACTGACCTCAGACGTGTGATCAGAGACAGGCAGCAGGCACAAAATGGATTAAGTAAGAAAACGCCAACTTTCTAAAAGTGGCATTTTCAGAATGGCAATTTAAGATCCAACTTCACCATATGTTGTGATTTTAAATTGTGATTCCAGAAACAACAAACTGAGAAAGTCTATCTCTTCCAAAGTATGAACTACACTAATAATTTGTAATAAGTTAATCCCATTGTTTTCCTATGAGAATGATAGAAGTAGTGAAAAATGGCTTTTGATTTTTTTTTCACTAACAGGACATGTACAACTCAAAAGTATATGACCTGCTTTTTCAATACATTGCACCCTGCCCTCTGGGCTGTCCAGGGCTTACTTTAGGAGTGACTTATATATATTAAAAAGGCATGTTTGGGCCTGGCAAAATATTTATGTGGCTAGGGGGAAATGAGTCTAAAACTGCACACACAAGCTCTGCAATGGTAGGCACGAGGCATGTTAAAAGTACTACTTAAATGGGTGGCACAATCAATGCTACAGGCCCACTAGCAGCATTTAATTTACAGGCCCTGAGCACATATAGCACATTTTACTAGGGACTTATGGCTAAATTAAATATGTCAACCCGGTATGGTCCAACGTAATCATGTTTTAGAGAAAGAGCACAAGCACTGTATCACTGGTTAGCAGTGGCAAAGTGTGTAGAATCATAAGGCCAGCGAAAAGGAAGTGAGCAAAAACAAGTCTGAAGTAAAAAAGTCAGATGAAACCATGCCATGGATGCCAGGTCTAACGTACGTATTAATTAATAAAATTAACAAATTAAAATTATGCAAATTTGTAATCAATAAAAATGAATAAAAAAAAGTACTGCACTCTTCTGAAAACTCAACAACCTGCTGATAAAAAACATACACTGAAATACAATTTAAAAAGAATCTTTGAATATATTAGCAAATAGAACAAAATTGACTGAAAATCACTGCACATACTTAACATTAAAATAATAACAACATATAACACATAAACTAATAAAGCTTGCAAATTAATTTAAATAATTAAAACATTATAACTATATTTTTAAAAGGTGACAACATATCTAAAAACAATATTATTCCCTTCCACATTATTCTTTAAATCACAATACGTGTGCAAATCAATATTTTTGAAACAATATTTTCTATGTATGTATATATTTATGTTTATGGTATTTCTATAGTGTATACCTAGTCAAAAGGCAGTGGAATGTTGTAAATTGCAAATTTTAACTTGGAGAGTAACTGGAGAGAAACCGGATTTGAGATGGGTTAGGGCATTCGCATGTAGTTTTGTTTAAAGAGGTGAGTCTTCAACCCTTTCCTAAGTTGGAATAGGTTTGGGGCAGTCCTGTTGTTCCACATCCTGGGTTTATGGATGGAAAAAGGTAATTGTTTTCTTTTCTTTCTTCTTTTACACTTCTTAGCCTGTAATCTAATGGTATTCTGGTTTTGGGTGTGCCACAAACAACTATAGATGGTGAATCCATAAGCAACATCAAAAGGGATGCTGGTTGTGATGGCTTTGTAATTGACACAGCTAGTATTGAAGATGGTGTGGCTAACAATGGAGAGCTAATCCCTCAGGGTGAGGGTGATGTGATCCTATTTCTTTAAGACCCTGGATGTGTGAGTTCAGAGTGTAGGATGCCACTAAAGGGTGCCTTTGTAGAGTCTGGGAGGCATTACCACTATCCAGATGTAAGAGGACTAGAGCTTGAATAGCAGTTCTGAAGTTGCTTTCTGGAATAAACGGTTTGACTTTCTTAACAAGAGTGAGCTGGTACCAGGCTCTCTTTATGTTTTTTGGCAATGTGTTCCTTGAGAGACAGTTTGCTGCCCAGGGTGAATCCAAGTGTTTTGACATTCAGTGAGAGTTGTGGTTCTAAAATATCAATGTTCGCGCCATTGAACCAGATGTTTCCTATATCTTGTATGTTATTATTGGCAAATAACAGAAATTTTATCGTAGTGGGGCTGAGCTTCAGGTAGGTGCTGGACATCCAGGTCTGGATGATGTCCATCAATGTTTGCGGTATTGGATGTCTGAAGCAGAGGAGATTTTTAAGTAGAGTTGTGTATCATTCGCATATTGGTGTATCTTGTTGCTGTTATTTGTGAGTAGAGTACCAAGCAGCTACATGCAAAAGCTGAAGATGACAAGAGTCACTATGAAACCCTGCGGGACTACCCATGTGGTTGGGTTCTTTTGTGATCTGAGGTGCCTATGTGAACAAACTAGTGTCAGTTGGAAAGATAGGAGGAGAACCAGTGAAAGCCATTGGTTAAAGGCAGCTGAGATTTCAAGCAGTATCAGGAAACAGGGGTCATCTTCATCTGTGGTCAAGAGGACATTGTCAGCAATGTGTAAGGTGGCAGTCTCTATGGCGCAGCATTATTTGAAGCTAGACTGGTAGTTGTTCAGAAGGTGGTTAACTTTTATGCGGTCTTGGAGTAGAACTAGACTGCTTTTGTAATTATCTTGCAGATGAATGCTAGGTGAGTGATGAGCTCCTAGTTGGCAAGAGTTTCAGAGTCGAGTGTAGGTTTCTTTAGGATTGGGAGGTTCTCTCCGGCCCTGAGAACTTCGGGGAAGATGCTTTAAATGAGGGAAGTATGGGCAGTGGTAAGCATTCCCACAGAGAGCTTTGATGAAGGATGACAGTAAGGCATCATCTTCATAAGTAGTGGCTTTGAAGGACTTGAACATGTCAGCAAGACTTGGAAGAGATAGGGCTTTGAAGGTTTACCACGGCAGGATTCTAGGGTAAGTGGTGGGTCTGCTATATGAAGTAGGATTGGTATAATTGATGTGCTGTCATATCGTCAGTATTTTTTCACTAAAGAAGTGACTGATTGTTTTGCTCTTCTCTGTGGTGTGAGGAAAAGGTGGGTTTGGCATTAGTGCTTTGCTTTGTCTGATATGATGAGCTGCCTGTATGTTCTCCGGGCGGTTTTCTGTATCAAGAGTTCTTTAGGAGTTTTGTTTTTCTTCCAGCTTTCTTTCCTGTCTGAAAATGAATTGTTTATTTTCAGCAAGATCTTTATAATACCAGGATGAAGGCTTTGGCTTGCACTTGTGTATTTGTATTTGGGGTGTGGACGTTCGCAGTGCTTTCCAAAAAATAGATAAATTTTTTTAGAAGGGTATTGGCACCAGATGTGGAGCATTAGGTTGTCTATGGATAAGTCTTTAAAGGATCTGAAAGATTTGCTCTTCTCTTTTGTAATAACGTTATTTTGTAGGTCGTATGCTGAGAAGGGAGCTAGGGAAGGCAGAGTGTTAAGTCCTGTCCAAGGGTATGGGTGGTTTGTATTGGATTATTGGTAAAACTGAGAATACAACATTGAGGATGTGGCCTCTGAAGTGTGTTAGGTGTGTGGCAAGCTGTACCATATTATTAAGTGTATCAATGAGGTTAAAGAGGGTGTCTTGTGTGTTTTGTTTTTTTTAGATTGGAGACAAGGAGATCTGAGAATTCATCAATGAAGTCCTTTTTCTGCCTGGGAGGCCTGTAGATGAGATGAAATGTGGCAGTCTGAGTTGCAGAGAGAGGGAAACGACATGTCAGCAGCTCCATGTAGTTGAATGTTACTTTGCTTGCCTGGTGTGCTGGACTAGGAGGGCCTATTGAACAGTGAGGCCTCCTTCCTTTTTATGTGCACTGTCCACACAATGGATGCTGGAGCCTTTGGCTAGATGATGTGGGGGGTAAACCATGTTTCTCTGATGGAGAGGGCATTAACCTTCTGATAGGTGATGATGTCTGTGATGAATGGTGTGTGGAGAACTGCAGAGTGAGCTTTAATGAGCATAAGTTGATATTTGTGTTCTGTAGTTTGAGGGTGTGTGATAATGGGATGTGTATGGGTTGGCTCTATGTGTTGAGGTAAAGCTATGTGACTGTTTTGGTTCTCTACATCTGATTGTGAGCTTGGTTATTGTCAGTAAGGGGTGCTGAGTGTGGCACATAATTTTAATCTGCCCTTCCTGGCTCTAACAGGCCCAAGGGGTATTTCTCCTGTCTATGTATGCCCTTTGCTGGGGACACCCGTGTGATGGGACCCCTGAAGAGGTGACTGAAGTAGGGAGAAGGCAGGAAGTGATATCACTTCCTGTGTAGATGTATGATGGGAGAATCAGTGATGTCGCATCCTTTGCAGATGGATGGTGGGAAAAGGTTCATATATAGTTTTGTTGTAAGGGGAAGGTGAGCAGGTTCTTATAGTCACCTGTGTAGTATGGAACTCTTCTGTATTTTTGTGGAATATCGTCTAGTACCAGGAGATTACATGTTCAAGCTCTACATAGTATACCCAAATGCTGTACAATAACCACTGTTTCTCAAATTGAGATTTAGAACTCGAGGCTCATGTCCTCATTGTGAAGAGAAGACACATACTTATTCCCTTCCTCGTCCATTATTTGGTTTACTTTCTCATAAAAACAGAGGAGTTATATAGTACACAGATGACTATTAGAATGTGCTCACCTCCCTCCCACAAGAAAAGTAGTTTATCACTGTGTTTTTGAATCTCCACTATCTCTTACAAACAAAAAACAAATGTACAAATGTACATTCATCCTAGTCACAGAAATCACCTTCCAAAACTCCAAACGTCCACCAGTCGACACCCTTGAGCAACAAATACAAAACCTCTCCAACTGGCTCATTGCTGCAGCGGGCATTCCTAAAATGATCCTCAAGCAACCAACCTACCAAGCAAGCAACCAGGTTCAACCCCGAACTACGCACTCTCATGCATCAATGCAGGACCCTAGAGAGACACTGGCATCTCAGCAAGACCCCCCGGCAACCTCCACTCCTTTAAATCTTACCTCAAATCCTACCACGCCCAACTACGGAACACCAAGAAACAAGCTCTCATCTCTCAAATCGAAGCTAGCTCCACCCGCCCCAGAGAACTCCTCAATATCTTTAGAAAATTGTCCTGCCCCGCCACCACTATTTACACCATCCACTCCCCCCAACCCCTCTGCCACAAGCTCTCCGACTACTTCCACCAGAAAATCCTTGATGTCTACAGCAATTTCGAGACCCCAGCTCTCCAACCCCGACTCCCTGTGCACCCAAACCAACACCACCATCCCCGGATCTCCAAATGGAAGAAGCTATCCACGGAAGACACCTCCAAACTCATGACCTCCATCCACTGCGGATCACCCTCTGACCCCTGCCCACAACACCTCTACAACCTGGGCCAAGAAGAAATAGCAACTACCCTCACAGAGATCTTCAACACCTCCATCACTACTGCCACCTTTCCTGACACTTGAAAACACGCCAAGATCAACCCTCTACTAAAGGAATCCTCAGCTGACTGCAGCAAACTCAAGAATTTCAGCCTGATCTCACTGCTCCTGTTTTCCACCAAGGTCCTGGAAAAAGCAATCAATAACCAGCTCACCCACCACCTCAAACACAACCATCTTCTCGACCCCTTCAAATCTGGCTCCCGACCTAACCACAGCACAGAAACAGCACTCATAGCAGCTACCGATGACATCAGAAACATCGTAGACCTCAGCGGCCCTCATCCTACTAGACCTCTCAGCAGTTTTCAATACCATCTCCCACCATACCCTTGTCACCAGGTTACACGCAGTCGGCATTAAGGGGGTCATTCCGACCTCGGCGGTAAAAGTCACTTACCGCCGTCAAGAAGGCTGCCATAACACCGCCGCGCCCGCGGGAAACCGCCACGGTCATTCTGACCCGCAACTGGCAAACCGCCAAAAACCCGACATCCACAAAAGTCCGCCACACCAAAGGTCAGCGGGAAACTGGCGATGACCAAATCTCCACCGTCACGCCAACAGAAATACGCCCATGCCATTCCGACCCGCAAATCCCCGCAGCGGTCTTTCAACCGCGGTATTCCATTGGCGGTACACACCGCCGCGCTCAAAATACACACACCTTTACAAAACACTACCACATTGGATAATTCAAAATACACACATCTGAGACACATACACACACCACTCCCACACACCCAATTAACTATAAAGCACACACCCACATCACCCACAAACCCCTACGACCACAATTGCGAGTGAAGGACAGAGAGAGAGAGAGCACAGCATAGAGTACACCATCACACAGAGGCAAATCACAACATCACCCACACAATTTCCACGCACAAAACACCATACACCACCACACTCACCACACTCTACAACACATACACCACCCCTCACCTCATCCACACCATCCCATGGCACCCCAAAGACACCCCAGGTTCTCTGATGCAGAACTCAGGGTCATGGTGGAGGAAATAGTTTGTGTAGAGCCCCAGCTCTTCGGTGCACAGGTGCAGCACACCACCATTGCCAGGAAGATGGAGCTATGGAGCAGAATAGTGGACAGGGTCAACGCTGTGGGACAGCATCCACGCAATCGGGACGACATCAGGAAGCGGTGGAACGACCTACGGGGGAAGGTGCGTTCCATGGTATCAAGGCACAACATCGCGGTACAGCGGACTGGCGGCGGACCCCCACCTACTCCCCCAGAATTCTCAGCGTGGGAGGAGGAAGTCTTGCATATCCTGCATCCTGAGGGCCTCGCAGGAGTAGCGGAGGAATGGACTCTGGTAAGTCAAATCTCCACTACTTCATTCCCCCCATCCCACCTGCATGCCAAATCATACCCCCACCCTCACCCCCACCCCCATCACACCAACTCCTTGCAAATGGCTCACCATCACATCCCACCCATCCCAAAACCTAGCCCTGCGTGCGTCACCAAAGCATGGACACACATCCCCAAAGCATGCCCACTGCACACACCCATCACCCCCACAAGCCACCGTCACAAAAGCCCCCACAAGGGAATGCCAGCACTGGGGGACACGGCCACCCACCCATTACACGAAATGCCACACACAGAAGCAATAACCATACTCTTATACCCCTGCAGGACCCGAATGCCACCACACCGCCCAGGAGGGTCCAGAGATGTCCATCCCACCCCCAGAAGAGGCCCCCAGTGATGACAGCAGCTCTGTCTCCCTGCACCCTGATGACCAGCCCGGCCCATCAGGGACCTCGGGACAGTCGGTTCCCCACAGACAGCCACAGGCTACACCAACCCCTCTGGGAACACCAGCACAGCTCCCACCCAGCGGGCCCATGCCTCTGTCTCCAGGACACGTCAATCAGCGGTGTGTCCACCACTACAGGGCACCCAGGTTGACCCACCACCCCAACAACAACAGGGACCTGGGGGCAGTGGTAGTGGGCACACCGTCCAGGGGACAGAGGCCCAGGGAAACAGGGGAACTGGGAGGGCTGCTGTGCGACAGGGGGGGGGACAGGCCCAGGGAACCGACTCTCCAAGAGGCCCTCTCCTCCATCATGGGAGCATACCACCACTCCCAGGAGACGATGGCTATGGTACTGGCCAGGTTCCAGGAGATCCAGGTCATGCAGGAGCAACAGTACATGGGGTTCAGAGAGGAACTGAGGAACATTAGTTCCGCAATGGGGACCATCGTCGTGGCCCTAACCCAGATAGTCACCACATTGCGGGACCATGTGGCACCACAAAGGGCCCCTGTCACTAGCCTGGACCAGGAACAGCCTACCACCTCCGCCGGCGCTAGTGGACAGGAGGCCCCCACACAACGACGGGCCACCAGAACCCCACCTCCTGCACAAGAAGAACCACCCCGCAAGCGGAACCTGAGATCTCACAAGAAGACAGAGTAGGATTGCAAGACCCCCGCCAGCAAACGATACCCCCTGATGTCATCCCACTGTCCCACATTGTCACCCTGTCCAACCTTGAACTGCCCCTGCTCCATCCTTCCACAGGCATATGGACAATGCACCTGTGCGACTGAGGACTGGACTCTGCCATGGACATTACTCCACCATCACCCATCCCCGTTTGACAATCATGTTCCTTAAATTTAGCACTTGAATTAAATCACTTCTTGCACTAAAAAAATCTGGAGTCTGCTTGTATTTTGAACAAATGTATTAGACATAACAGTGCCAAAATGTTCAGTTACATTGTGATGACAACATACCACTGTCACACAGCTGTAGTCCATGGGCAAACAAAGCAGAGGTCACGCAGTGGGGCCCACAGCTCTGAAAACGGAAGGGAAAGTCACAACTCAGTTAACAGGAACTGGGGGGGAACTCAGACAGTAGAGAGGCAGGAGACTTGAAGTAAATGTAAAATGGCGTGGTTGATTCGTACCTGTGTGCTACTGAAAATACTGTTGTATCACTGTGTCCCTGTTGTCTGTGTCGTCCCCGTCGTCTTCCTCCTCTTCACTCTCCACAGGCTCCACAGCTGCTACAACACCACCATCTGGACCATCCTCCTGCAGGAAAGGCACCTGGTGTTGCAAAGCCAGGTTGTGAAGCATACAGCAGGCCACGATGATATGGCACACCTTCTTTGGTGAGTACATTAGGGATCCACCTGTCATATGCAGACACCTAAACCTGGCCTTCAGGAGGCCGAAGGTTCTTTCTATAACCCTCCTAGTTCGCCCATGGGCCTCATTGTAGCGTTCCTCTGCCCTTGTCCTGGGATTCCTCACTGGGGTAAGTAGCCACGACAGGTTGGGGTAACCAGAGTCACCTATTAGCCACACACGGTGTCTCTGTAGCTGTTCCATCACATAAGGGATGCTGCTATTTCGCATGATGTACGCGTCATGCACTGACCCAGGGAACTTGGCATTTACATGGGAGATGTACTGGTCAGCCAAACAGACCACCTGGACATTCATTGAATGATAACTTTTTCTGTTCCTGTACACCTGCTCACTTCCACTGGGGGGAACCAAAGCCACATGGGTCCCATCAATGGCACCAATGATGTTGGGGATATGTCCAAGGGCATAGAAATCACCCTTCACTGTAGCCAAATCGCCTACCTCAGGGAAAACAATGTAGCTCCGCATGTATTTCATCAGGGCAGACAACACTCTGGACAAAACCTTAGAAAACATAGGCTGAGACATCCCTGATGATATGGCCACTGTTGTTTGGAATGAGCCACTTGCCAAAAAATGGAGTACTGACAGAACCTGAACCAGAGGGGGAATCCCTGTGGGTTGGCGAATGGGGGACATCAGGTCTGGCTCCAGCTGGGCACACAGTTCCTGTATAGTGGCTCGGTCAAGTCTGTATGTAAGTATGACATGTCGTTCTTCCATTGTCGACAGGTCCACCAGCGGTCTGTACACAGGAGGATTCCTCCATCTCCTCGCAAGTCCCAGCGGACGGTGCCTAGGAAGGACAACATGGAGCACAAAGTCAAGCAACCCACAGGTACGTAACCACAGCTTGCACAAAACACGATTCGCTATGCATTGAATGGCTTGTATGAGTGGCAATGCAAGGCCTAGGCCTGTGTGACGCAGTAGAAATTAAGCCATGTGGGCCCTTGAAATGGCGGCTGCCTGACCTGTGAAGTGTGACAATGGGATGTGAGGTCAATGCGCTGGCGTGGCACACCGTGGCGGTAGGCGGTCAAAGACCGCGGCGCAAAGCAGCATTGGTTAACATTGAACCCTATGGGTCTCAGGAGCCAATGACGATGGGCGCCAGCAGGCGCGGTACGCACCGCCGCGGTACGCACCGCCGCGGGCGTGACCGCCATTTTCTAACTGCTTAATCACTCGAGACCTGATCATCCACAGGAGAGGACCTATACTGCAAGTGCTGCTGTGACCTCGGTCTGGGAGATACAATGGCTGCTGCGACTTGGGAAAGGGCCCCTGCCTTCACATCTGAGGAATTGGAGAAACGTGTGGATGGGGTCCTCCCCCAGTATGCGCTACTCTACGGTCCTCCAGACCAACAGGTAAGTACACAGGGATCATGTAGTATGGGCTATGCCTGTGTTGAGTGGGGTGGGTGGACGATGGTGGGGAGGGGTGCGAATGGGGAGTGCAACGCACGACAGATGAGAGCATGTGCCACATGGCAAGTTTGGGGAGGGGGGGTCACTCACATAGACCATGCAGGAAAGTGATGATATTTCTTGTTCCATCCTGTCCATGTCACATAGGTCAGCGCCCATCAGAAGATCGACATTTGGCGTGCCATCGCCAAGGACGTCCGGGCCCTGGGGGTCCACAACAGACGGGGCACCCACTGCCGCAAGAGGTGGGAGGACATCCGCCGCGGGAGCAGAAAGCCGCCGAGGCTCTGCTGGCCTCCCAACCTAGGAGGGGTGCCACACGGCAATTGACCCCCCTGATGTCCCGGATCCTGGCGGTGGCCTACCCCGATTTGGATGTGCGCGTGAGGACATCACAGCAGACACAAGGGGGTGAGTATCAGCACATTCTGCTATATTAGCGCACAGTGGAGGTGTCTGGGTGGGGGAGGAGGGCTGTGGCTATCTCTAGGCCAGGGCGGTTTCTGTAGGCTAGGCCCCTCCGTTAGGCATGGCCCTGTGCCCCCGCCCCCCACCTCTGTAGGGTGCTAAGTACAGATATCCATGGTTGGGCCTCACCTATGTGTGCATTTGTCGTCCATTGACTTGTAGGCCAAGTCACAATAATTGAGTAGTGTACCCCGAGTGCGCGGCATAGTGCAGGGGGCTTCTGTGTCTGTCCTCTCCGCCAACGGTGCCGCCAATGCATGCACTCAACATGTCTTTCTTTCTTCCCCCCCCCCTTTTTTTGGTTTTCCTGTTTATGTGTGCATTAGCATCATCAGGCGGAGGAGAAGTGGCATCGGCGCACGAGGGAGCTGCATCTCACATGGCCCCGGAGGGCCATGCAACCGACTCAGAGTACACCAGAGAGACAGAGGGCGAGGGGGGCTCCACAACGGGGACCCGTGGAGACGTCAGCGACACGTCCTCGGAAGGGAGCTCCCTTGTGGTGGCGGCACCACCCGTGCCCACCGCAACAACAGGTACAGCCGCCACCCAGCGCACCAGCCCCGCCCTCCCAGCAGCCCCTCAGCGTTCGCCCCGTGCCCGCTCGGCCAGGAAGCCGGGCATCTCCTTCGCCCCTGGCACCTCAGGTCCTGCCCCAGTTACCCCTGCTGCCCTCAGTGCGGAGATCATTGACCTCCTCCAGACGCTCATTGTTGGGCAGTCTACCCTTTTGAATGCCATCCAGGGGGTAGAAAGGGAGGTGCATCGGAGCAATGCATACCTGGAGGGCATTCATTCGGGTCAGGCTGCCCATCAGCGATCGTTCAACGCTCTGGCCTCAGCACTGACGGCAGCAATTGTCCCTGTGTCTAGCCTCCCCCCTCCAACTTCCTCAACCCAGTCCCACTCCCCTGTTCCTCTGCCTATACCAGACACACCTACAGACCAGCCTGCACACACCTCAACACCCAAGGGCAGCTCATCCAGACATAAGCACCACAGATCACACAAGCATTCACCCAAGCAACATCCACATGCAGACATGCCAACAGCCACTGCCTCCTCTGTGTCCCCCTCCTCCTGGTCTCCCTCCTCCCTCCCTGTGACGTCTCCACTCACACCTGCATGCACACCACCATCATCCAGTACGTCCATCACCACCACACCCACAAGAACAGTCCGCACACGTGCAGTCACCACCCCCACTGCCATTTACACGTCCCCTGTGTCCTCTCCCACTGTGTCTGTCACCCCCTCTTCCAAACCACACAAACGCAGGCAGTCACCCACCCAACAGCCATCCACCTCACGACAGCCTCCAGCACAAGCACCTGCACCCAAAGACAGCACACTTGACACTCCTACAACCACATCCTCTCCCTCCACTCCCATACCCACTGCACCTACCCTTCCCATTGCTCCTAAAAAGTTGTTCCTCTCCAAAATTAACCTCTTTGCATCACCTGACCCACCCCCTCCATCTCGTAAGAGTCCAAACAGCACCTCCGCCACCACAAGCCCTGCACCTACTAGGACCATCGTTCAGGGCTATTGGAGTCCACCAGCTCCTAGGGCAGGAACATCGGCCATCAGCAAGGGGACAGCCATCCCACCCCCTGGGAAAAGAACCAAAAAAGGGAAGGGCCGGAGCGACAGGCCTGAGACGGCTGCCCCCAAGGACACCACCCTTGCACCGTCACCTGGCCCATCCACAAAGGGAGGCAAGGGCCCCAGAGATTCCGCCAAGGGGGGCAAGGGCAGCAGGGCGGACAAGTCCGGCAGCAGGCGAGCTGCCCAGGAGGGCCCCACCAGCCCCATTTGGGGTGTGACGGAGGACACCCAGGGGCCCAGGAGTCCTGCACAGGAGGGCCCCGCAAGCGATAGGTCGGATGGCGACTGAGCGGTAATGATTGCCCAGATCTGGTTCCCTAGGAACACAAGACAAACACCGCTGAACAGGGCCCCGCCGTGAGAAGCACCGCTGAACAGGGCCACTCCGTGAGAAGCACCGCTGAACAGGGCCCCGCCGTGAGAAGCACCGCTGAACAGGGCCCCGCCGTGAGAAGCACCGCTGAACAGGGCCCTTCCTCTCAAGCACCGCTCCGCTGGGCCCTTCCAGTCAAGCACTGCTCCGCTGGGCCCTTCATCTCAAGCACCGCTCCGCTGGGCCCTTCCTCTCAAGCACCGCTCCGCTGGGCCCTTCCAGTCAAGCACCGGTCCGCTGGGCCCTTCATCTCAAGCACCGCTCCGCTGGGCCCCGCCGTCTCTGCACCGCTCCGCTGGGCCCTTCCTGTCAAGCATCGCTCCGCTGGGCCCTTCATCTCAAGCACTGCTCCGCTGGGCCCTTCATCTCAAGCACCACTGGCCCATTGGCAGGGCCGGATCTTTGTCGGGCAGGGCTTCATGAAGCACTCTGGGCACCATGCCTCCTCCATAACCAGTGGAGTCTGTAATCCACCAGATGGACTGTGGCTTTGCACTCCCCAGGATGGTACAGTGGGCAAGCCACCCACTGTAGAGACTTGAGAGACTGTGGCTTTGCACTCCCCAGGATGGTACAGTGGGCATTGAGGCCCCTCGTGGATCTGGCGTCGTGGACTCATGTGGCTGAGGTGCCCCCCCTTCCCTTCCCCCTGAGGTGCCTGTGGTTTTATTATCTGATGCCCCAGTAGTGTTCTCTCCAATGGAATCGGGTCTCGTGTGTGGGCTTTGCCCATGTGTTAGTGCACATTGGCCCACGAACAATGGCATGTACCCAATATGTGCCGGACTTTTGGACTATGTATACATTGTTCATGTTGTGATTTATTTATTTTAAATATCTCATATTTCACTTCAGTTCAAATATGCTTTAATATACTTCTATTTTAATGATCATTTTATTGTGTCTTTGAATTATTCCGGGGGGTTTGGGGGGTGTAAATCTGAGTTGTTGCTCTGCTTTGGTGTGTGGGGATTTGGGGGGGGGGGGTGTCGCGTATGTGTGTGCCCGTTACCTTTTCTCCTCCCCCTCCCCTGTGTCGTAGGTGCAGTACTCACCGTTGTCTCCTGCGGCGGCGTTCGTGCTCCTGGTAGAGGAGCAGGTGGACAATCGCTGGTAGGATGTTTAATTCGGGTTCCATGCTGTCCAGATTGCTCGTGGAGTGTATAAAGGTGAGCGTTTTCCCGTTCGTGGTCTGTTTCCGCCGTGTTTTTATCAGCGGGGCTCCCGCCCCGGAAAAGGTGGCGGATTGGTGGGTCGTGATAGGGTGGGCGGTACATTGTCTGCCGCCTGTCTGTTGGCGGTGACCGCCGCGCTGTTTGTTTGCCCCGCCGTGGTGGTCAGAGTGTTAAAGTGGCGGGCTGTGTTGGCGGTTCCCCCCAGGGTCAGAATTCCATTTTTTTTACCGCCTGCCTGTTGGCGGGTTGGCCGCCGCTTTAACACCGACCGCCAGGGTCAGAATGACCCCCTAAGACTCTCAACTGCATCTCCTCCTTCATCACCGGTCGAACACAGAGGATCTGCCTCCCTCTCTTCATCTCCACCCCCAAAGACGTCACCTGAGGCATCCCCCAGGGCTCCTTCCTCAGACCCACACTCTTCAACGTCAACTTGACCCCCATAGTGAACCTCATCTGCACCCACAGCCTCAACATGATCTCACAAGCAGATGACACCCACCTCGTCCTCTACTTCACCAATGATGCCACCTCCACCTCAGCCAACTTCCAGGACACCATGACAGACATCATTACCTGGATGAAGGACAACTGCCTCATATTTAACTCGGCCAAAAGGGAAATCCTCATCTTTGGACACAAACCCTCCCCATGGGATGACACATGATGGCGTGCAGCGCTTGGCCCCTCCCCCTGCTGACCTCACATGCAACCTCAGGATCATTCTGGACACCCACCACACTATGAGAAAATAAATCAATGCTGTCTCTGAGGCCTGTTTCAACACCCTCCACATGCTGTGCAAGATTTTCCATCGGATACCACTCCCCACCAGGAAGACAGTCACCCAGATCCTCATCACCAGCCACCTCAACTATGGCAACTCTCCCAACATTGGAACCACCAAACAACTCCTAGGACGACTCCAGATAATCCAGAACACCGCTGCCAGAATCATCCTTGACCTCCCCATAAGAACCAGCATCATTCCCCACCTCAGGGCCCTCCACTGCTCCCCATACAGCAAAGATGCCTCTTCAAGCTCCTCACACATGCTTCCGAGCCCTCTGCAACACTGGACCCACCTACATCAACCAGCACCTCAAATTCCACCAGCCCACCAGAGATCACCACTCAGCCTCCCTCGCTCCCTGCATCCGACGCGAACGCCTCGGAGGACGCTCCCACCTTGCCTCTCAAGACCTTGCTTTTTGACCATCAACCCCACCAGAAGGACTGTGCCACAGCACCAAACCAATGCCTAGAGACCCCCTAGCGTGACAAGCCCATGCTCTACAACAATCTCCTGGCTGAATGATTGGTATTAGAGCAGAAAATATGAGAGTTTTACTTTGATAGCTTAAAGTCATCTCTTCATTAGCTAGTTACAACAGCATGATCACAGAAACCAACATGCCTGCGGGAAAGATGACAACATGATTCAGCAAGTGCACCATAGAGGGTCATGAAGAACAGGAATTTTGTGAGGTTCTGAAGTACTCAGGGTAGAGTCAAAAGTCCACTCTGCCTTACAGTGTGGACAGAACAGTCGAGGGAAGTGAACTGTAACATTTAATAGATGCTAATGGCTAGATGTAGTAAGATATTGTTCGTAAAAAGCGGTCAAAAAGTGGTCACAATTTACAACCAGTCTCTGTGAATTTATTTAATTTTCACTAGAAATGTTGCAAATTGTGACTCAGTTCGATTGGCCAGACCATAGGGACAAACATTCCTGTAACTGATTTTGAAAAATAAAAACTTTTTGGGAAAAGCACTCTGATTTTTTAAAGGAGACTGGGCTGTTTTAAAAAAAAAAAAAAACTAAGTTTTCATTTTCTAAAAGTTTTAGTAAGAATTGGCAGTGGTCCCCTGGCCCACTGGCTAATCCTCCTGAAGCTTGCACACCAATTCACAAATGGAACGAGGTCCTAAAACTGGGCTTTAAAGAGGGAAAAAGTTAGCAATATCTGCACCATTAGTCTGTGGATAGGCCACAGTCCTGGGTTTAACAGGCTCATGGGCTAGGTGCTGGTCCAATTTAAAGAAAATAAGTGAATTTGATTGGATGGAGCTTGTTTTCCTATCACCCACTTTGGCTCCGTGGACCAGAAGCTGGGTAAGCAGACCTTAATCCTCTGATTGCCTGAATACAACAGAGAAAAATGTGTTTGTGGTTGCAATTACAGAACACAGGGCTCATTCACCATGTCCTGAAATACATTATAAAGGGGCCAGGGGAAGCATCCCTGGACCCCTTGTCCAGTTAGGATGATGAAAGAGACTCCCCTGAAGTTAAAACAAAAAAGATCCATTTTGCCACTGGTTTTGTGAACTTCAAAATTGGGTTTACATGTAACCATGACTCCACGGTCTGTAAACCATTTCAGGATCAGAGAATCCTGTGACAAGTCCCCTTGGACCTGGGTCCACATACATCAAGAGTTGAAGAAACTCTAAGGATTTCAGATTCCCACTGGGGTCTGCACATCTACTAAATTGTTTTTTTAATATAAAAAAAGAATTAAAATAGTAAAGAAAAATTCATATGTAAGGGGCCGGTTCCTGCTTGGAGGCTGTGCGCAGTAGGTTGGCTGGCCATGGTGGTTTGGGTGCAGGATTTGGCCTTTTGCCAGAAGTAGCTTGAGGTTGACTGCCCAAGGTGTGATGGGTTCCGGCTTACAGCCAAACCCTGCTCTGTAATGCTAAAAAACAGGTCTTATGCTTAACCCAAGCTGCACTGAGCCTTAAAGTGAGGACTGGCCTAGTGTAGAGGGATAGGGCATATTTTCATAAAAGGTGGATATTATATATCATTATAAACAAAGAAAATGAATAAAAATGCAGCTAATACTGCTATTTTCACATGGTGTATTTACATCTTTAGTGCCACATCAGTCATAGACATATAGTTTGACTTTGTAAATATACAGAAAATTCATTCTCCAACATATACCTATAATTGTCTTTTGGATGTTACATTTTTATTGGCCAACAATTTGCAACGTAATCCTGCCAGGTCATAATGACATGCGGGGGGTAAGTTGTGTTTCAGTAGTTCAGCAAACTCCTATTTTATTGAGCAAATTACTTCAAGTCATATTCCCCACATATCACACAGACCATCTTAAAACAAAGTGGCTCTTGTCTCAAAACATTGAAGAGAAATAATATAAAGCTTTTTAGACTACAGTTGCTCAAAATAATCTAATTGTATATTGAACTGCTACATCAGGCATTTAAATGGGTGCATCTCCAAATGTACGCTTTAGTTTTCAATCACGTCCATGTGGGTAAAAGCACTCATTGGGTTTTGAGAGATCATACTGACCATTATCTGAAAATGGGAAATATAATGCAAAACACAATTAAAAACACTTTCAAAACATCCAATTTCATGGTGAGGCAAAATAATTGAATTTCATTTAAAAGTGTACATTTACCAGAAATAGCCT
Organism: Pleurodeles waltl; assembly: GCF_031143425.1. Lineage (NCBI taxonomy): Eukaryota > Metazoa > Chordata > Amphibia > Caudata > Salamandridae > Pleurodeles > Pleurodeles waltl. The sequence goes on along the minus strand of NC_090440.1, from coordinate 397,044,612 downwards.
CAATCATAAATGTACATACAGCTCATTTTAAACCCTCAGGTTAATTGGTATCGAGCTCAAGGATACACCTTGACGCTTACCTCCTCAGTTCCTTTTCCCTGTCATCTCCTCTCATTGTCATGGCTACCTGATCCAATGGTAATCGTACAAAAAGGCCCAGCCCGAAATATCTTCCACAGGGAGACAAAAAGGTATCTTTCGGGCCCTTTTGTACGATTACTGAAGCTTTAAGGAGGATAGACCCAGTCCCTTTAAAACCTCCTTCTCCCCTTTAGTTAGCATTTCTGATCCAATGCCCTATATTTTATTTTCATCCCCCCACGTAGATGATGAAAATGTCTTGTGGCCGGGTAACTAGCATTATTGTTTTTTAATGCCCTGAGGTGCTGTGATATCCTCTTATCAACTGGCAACTTTATGCTTGCTACATACACCTTCAGGCACAGGCATTTTAATGTATACACAACATACTGACTATTGAAGGGTCAAGTGACCTCTGATTTTTTAATTCTTTTTAAAGGGGGTCAAGATGTTGGTAATAATCACCACTTCACATTTATTACAGGTCCTTCAGTTTTCCATGTTTCAGATTCTTTCACAGTTTTCACTTATCTCCTGACCAAATGGCCCCTCATGGGTCATGCCTTACTTTTAGTAACCAAAGGCTTTCATTTCAGATAACTCCTCATAAAGGATCACTCCTTAACAGATGTCAATGTTTATTCAATATAGTTCTCACATTATTATGCTCCTTATTATAAGTCATAATGAATCAACATTTACTGTCACTGCACTTCTATTTCTGTATCCTAAATAGGCTATTTTCCCATTTTCACTTAGGTATTCTACCGTTAGCTTAATCCAGGACTTACTCTTTGTAATCCTTGACTCCAAACCTAGGCATCATTTACTTTCTATCTTCTCATACTTTACATTGGCAGTACATATTCCTTTCGCTCTAGGGAGATCTCCATAAGGACACTTGCTTTAGGACTTGCTTGATGGAAACCTTTAGCATGTAGAGTACTGTTGCCAGCATTTAGTTTCCTGTACACTGAACTAGATAGCTTTCCCTCACATGCCTTAAATTGTACATCCTGGAATTCCAATCTCTCAGCACTTATATTGCTAGTGAGTGTGAGATTCAGGTCATTCTTATTAGCCTCAGTGACAAGCATTTCTGCTTGTGTAACACTTCCCTTACATAGAACCAACACAACTTCAAGAAAGCAGACTCACATAACAATGTGGCCCACCCAATCTTCCAGGTTAGGACCATTGAGCACCAGCTCCTCCCACCAGACCATATGTAAATTTACTTAGCTGGGGGTAAAGAAGCTGTCCATAGCTGTCCCCCTTTGCTGTTCACACAAATCATAATTGAACACAAAGACATTCTCAGTGAGACACCATTCACCTTTAATAATAAGTATGTATGTTAATGAAACTTTATCGGTTGACGCCAAAGAAAATCTTTTACGGCTCTGATGTCATCTTTATGGTGGATACCGGTGTATAAGGATAACACGTTCAAGGTCACCAAGAGCATGTCGTTGTCCCAGCTAATGTCAAAAATCATTTTCAGAAAATGTGAGGTGCCTTTTATATATGGAGGTATACCCTTCACCAATTGCCTTAAAAGCTATCCACATATTTTGAGGTCGTCTCAACTAAGCTTTCCTGTGCCACTTCCATGGGCCTCCCTTAGGGCACATTACTTTTAAAAAACAGGCAGTTTCGACCTCGCCATGCACAGTTTTCTTATCAATATTTTTGCAGCAAATATTACAGTGATATTATCAACGCTGTCATAGAAGATGTCAATAGTGCTGTAATATCTGGGCTAATTAGCAGTGCGTTGCGAGGGTGTGAGTTATAGTTCCCTTGGGGCACGAGTTATAGTTACTTGAAATAACTTTAACTATAACAACTGAATTTCTAAGGTTTTGTGTGTGTTAAATCTGAACCTAACAATAAAATCCCTGTCACCTTTGTTTTTTCGGTAAATTTATAAGGTTTTATATATTCTATTTCCTAACTATAACATCCCTGTAGCCTTTGTTTTTTCAGTGACTTGCTAGGGATTTTTTGATGTTAAGTAAGATGTCCATTGCAATACATGGAGGGGAGATTTAACGCAGGGCCTGGCCTGGCATTGTGCTGCCCCCACCCAAGACTGCTGCTCCTGCCCTCCCTGGCCATCCATTGTGCAAGTCCAGGCCACTGCTCTCTCATTACAGCACTGTGTGTTGTTTTTCTGCCACTGCCCTTCCAGCCTGTGTTAGTGCAGCTGACCTTAATAAGTAAACTTACAAGGGGACTCGAATAGGTTGATGAACCTTTTGACTCGCAATTAAGATGTTCCCACCATAAATCCAGTACATGCAAATCAATAATCAATAATCAATAATCAATCAGTTACATCAATAATCAATGATAATCAATAGCATTAATAATCAAGTGGAGTCATTAATCGTCACTCACCATGACTTCTCAGTCATGAATAACCAGACCTTTTAGTAAAAGTTAGAATATTTATTTCCCTATATTAACAATGCTAAAGTCACGTAAGATAATCACAGAATCAAATGATACACATACAGAAACAACACTGTCCAAATCTGTGAAAGAAACGCAATCTGATCAAAGCTTGAGCTACTACACATTCTAAGGTTACAGTGCAAATTAATAACAAGAACATTTGTGCAAACGATCTCACATACATTTAGATTCAGCAAAGAAAAGACATCAAACGTTATTCCCAATTGGCAGACTTCATTAGTGAGAATCCTTAGCTAACACCAGATTAGCATCGGCATGTTGGGCTTTATGCAAAACAATTTAGCAAACACAGATTTGGAAAACATCTAACTATGGCTCTATTAAACAGTGCGGTTGGTGTCTAGAAAGAAAAAGCAAATAGGCATAACAGACATGTCGGTACAATAATACCTCTCCTTAATTGGATCGGCAAGCTAAGATAGTCTTCGTTATCAGGACATCAGTCGGTCAGCAAGGCATCAGGATCCAGCATCAAAGTTCACAAAGTGCAAAGTCTTTAAGCAATTCTAAAGAATAGAGGTAAACCCTCAAGAAGAATGGGGAGAATGGCTTGTCTTCTATTGGTGCAGTCCTGCTAAGATAGATTCCCTAAAACTATTTCCCAAGTCCCTATTGGTCAAGGGATCACATGTTCACAATTTGTCCAATAAAACTAAAACTTAAAATAAATGAATTCTACCACTACTCCGTTTACATGTCACTGATTGGCTCTTCTTGCAATGTTCTCATTGTCTGGCTCGTCAGGTAACAGTATTGTTGCAGCTTATGTTCCAGTGAATGTCTCCATTGTTCTCCTGTGAAAGTCAGTCTACACACATTACACTCATAATGTTACATTCTAGCAAGAACGGCATCTTCTAGCAATCAGTTCTCATGAGAAAGACCTTTAGCTACGAGCACATTTAAACAATACAATGGAAAATCACAGTTTAACTCTAGGACAGCCATTTATGAAATGTTAAGAAATACAGCTTGATATGAGGCCCATCAACTAGGCCAAGACCTCCGCTTCGTTAAGTCCTAACATTAATAAAGCTAATATATAATGCATAACCCTTAATAGGACATATTACTACATTAGTCGAACATATGCTCAACATTTCACATTAGTAAACCATTAATAAGTACACTTCGTGAACATTGGCAGTCACTCATCCTGATCACATTTTCAAATGCGTGCATTATTTTTCTATGTTAGTATAATTTCTACACAAAATCCATTACTCATAGTAAAAGAACTCTCATTCATAATTTTTAATAAAGCACCTGCGCTAACAACTGCCCTGAAGAGTTAGCTTACTGTCACATCTACCTCCTCTCTACCCTCTGTTGTCTGAGTTCATGCATCAGCCCTCTCCCTTCTGCCCTACATGGTCCGATGTGACCTCCTCCCTCCTGCCCTTCATGGACCGTTACGTTGCAACTTTCCCCACTGTCTGTCCAGTGTAGTCAGCTTGATGCCCTTGCCTCTTTCCCCTCTGCTCTCTGTTGTCCTTGCGCATGGCCCTGTCCACTTCCTATTGCTTTCTATGGTCCGTTGTGCTGCACTGCTGTCCCTCTTGCCCTGTGTGGTATATATGCTGCCCTGAAGCTTGCCTTTGTAAGGTCAGTTTGGCACACCATCTCCCTCCTACCCTATGTTACCTGACTCCATGTCCCTGCCCCATTCCTCCGGCCCTCCATGATCCAATGTATCATACTTGCCAACACTTTGAACTTGGGAGATGTTGAAGATAAAAAATCTGGGAAATTGATTTTCCTCATTGACTTATGCAGGAGGCAGATAAAATAAAGCCCTTTTGGGCTTAAAAACATCAGAAGTCTCCTGCCTGAATTAGGTCTGTTGGCCTGTATGGCTGTGCTGCCATTGCCTCTTCCTTCTGCTCTCAATGATCTGTTTGCCAGAGCCTCTCTTGTCTGTTCTGCATGGTTGATTTGTTACTCCTGCCCTCTTTTCCCTGGCTCTCCATGATCCATTGTGCTGCCACTGACCCTCCCGCCTGCCCAGTGTGGTCAACTTGTTCCCTCTGCACCCCCTTTCCTGCCCTCAGTTATCCGAGTGTGTGCTCCTGACTTCTGCTTCCCCCTAGTATTTGAATGAACAACTGGATTGCTAACATTCTATATTTATTACAAAAGTGTGACACGACTGGCGTCATCTTGATGTAACCAAAACTGTCATACCTAAAGCATTTACTTTAGAAATTATAAAAATGAGAAGGGCATATCCCCATAGAAATTATGGTTAGTGCTGCAAAAAACTAAAATGAGGACATATGTCCTGAGTTCTCAAATGCCAACAAAGCACTCAAATTATTTGCTATATTTATGTTTTTTATTCAGTTTATCACTTGATTATTTGTTATACAAAGAGGAGAGGATGTGGCATTATGGCCAGAGCTGCAGATTTTACAACTGGGGAACCAGGTTCAAGTTTCAGCATCAGCTCGACATCCTGTGATTCTGAAAAAATCACCTAATCTTCCCATGCCTAAGACCATAATGAATGTGCCCATGTGTAATGCAACTAATGCTCATTTAAAGTACTCCAATAGCTTTGAGTCAAGTCTTCACAATATAAAACTGCAAAAAAAAAATAAGTAAGTCTTTTGCACACTGCCACCATTTGGCTATACTTGGGCTGCATTTGGGTGACATTTCGGCTACATTTGGGCTCTCTGTTCTCTAGTGGCCATCTTGAGAGACTTATGTGTTATGAAGCTCCCTTAATTACTCATTTACTATAGTATCCTCAGTAGAAAATGCTTTCATTTTTCCACTTTGATTACATCAAGATATTGTTCAGAAGTGCCACACTTTTGACATAAATTCAGAATGTTAGTACTCTAGTTGAACATTAGAACTCTGTAGAGACGCTGCTGATCACTAGGGAGTTAACTGTCAGTCTGCTGCTGGAGTTGAGAGTGTATGTTTCAGTCTGCATTTCAGAATGTTTTAATGAAATACAAGAGGAAGATATTTGAAAACTCCCTTAAATCATGTTCTAATTTTTCTTTCTACAGCGCTGACCTTTATGTCTATGACAAAATGAGCCCCTTCATTTGGTTCCTTAATGTTTTAAATGTTACCAGTTTGATTTAATCAAGATAGCTTCAGGAGTGGCCCCATTCTGTCATAGGTAAGGCTGTTAGCTCTCAGGTTATTCTTTAGGACACACTGGGAGGTTGCAGTAGAACAAAAGGGGAGAATCAACTGACAGGCTGCTCCTATTGGAAGTACATGTTTCACTGAGAATGGCAGACTTCATTCTGATATGGCTGAGAAAGATAGTGTGATTTTGCAGAAAATATGATCTCATTGTAGCTTCTGGAGCATCTACCACAACCTCTATGGTAAACTAGAGAAAACAGATTTCTGTCAAACTTAATTCATGAAATCCCAGCAGAAGACTTTTTCACAGGGTGAGGTCATCTCTTAACACACCACAATTTAAAGATAAACCTACAAATAGTGTAGTATCATTAACAAATTATTTATATTGTAACTAAAATCTATTATCACCCTTTATACATTCTCCTGTTTGTGACCCTCAAAACTAGCCATTTACTACAATGCTTTTCAATGGGGTGCTATCATGTATATTGGCCCAAGATGGCTGCAAGCACTTCCTGGTTAAAGAGCTGACAGCCAATCAGATCTCACCATGAGATCCATGCTTATGCTCTGCCCAGGTATCTATTTTTATTTTTCCATTATTAGCTCCAAAACTATTGACTGGATTAACACCAAACACCAAAAAGCACAATCTGTGGAGAAAGGTTGATTTTTCTGTAGTCGCATCTAAATATCCTATATGTGTATATATATATTTACATATATATATATATATATATATATATATATATATATATAGTTCGAAATGTGGGTCTTTGGTTGGCAGTCAGGTTACCCCCTATCCTAGCAAGGACCCTCACTCTAGTCAGGTTAAAGAAGAATCACGCTCAGTTAACCCCCGCTCACCACCTTGGTAGCTTGGCACAAGCAGGAAGGCTTACATTCAGAAGCAATGTGTAAAGTATTTGTACCAACACACACATTAATACAGTGAAAACCCTTCAAAATGAACACCACACCAGTTTAGAAAAATAGGTAATATTCATCTAAATTAAAAAAGACCAAAACAACAAAAATCCAATATACACAAGTTAAAATATGAATTTTCAAAAGAATAAGAGCCTTACTCCTTAGAAAACAATGGAAACTAAAGAATTTGCACAATGTACCTGTTTAGCATAAAAAATAAAGCTGCACGGGCGAGTGTGTGTCGGAAAAAGCAGCAGTGCATTGATTCCTTCCTCACAAGGGAGTCCGTGCATCGTTTCTTCTCTGTTCGGGTTGGCGATGTGTCATTTTTCTCTTACGCAAGAGAGCGATGTGTCAATTTCCAGATGAGGCACCTCGAATCTATGCAGAGTTGGGTTGACTTTAATGCCCAGGGGCGATGCGTGGAAAATCCTATTGCACAGTGTTAGAAAACCACGCTGCGAGGGGTTTGCGTCTTTATCAGCAGCTGCAAGCGGGTGTTGCACATCGTTTCTCCAGCCGCAATGCATCAATCTCCCAGCTGCGATGCAGGTAGAGCATCAATTTTACCTGCGAGGCTGGCGGTGTGTCGTTTATCAGCCGCGTTGCAGATGGTGCGTTGAAAATTTGCCCGCAGTGTTCTGTGCGTGGATTTTCAGCTCTTGTCTGCCATCTTCATCTTTCAAGGGCCCAGGGACTGGAAACGGCACCACTTGGCAGGGTGGAAGTCTCAGCAGAAAGTCCAGTTGTTAGCAGAGGAAGTCTTTGATGGTCCTAAGACTTCAAAACAGGTGGCAAGCTCGGTTCTAGCCCTTGGAGATTCTTCACAAGCAGGAATATACCACAAAGTCCAGTCTTTGTCGCCTTTCACAGGCAGAAGCAGCAACTGCAGGGTAGCCCAACAAAGCACAGTCACAGGGAGGGGCAGCACTCCTCCTCAGCTTTTCAGCTCTTCTCCTTGGTAGAGGTTCATCTTGGTTCCAGAAGTGATCTCATTTTCAGGGGTTTGGGGTCCAATACTTATACCCCTTTCTGCCTTTGAAGTAGGCCTACTTCAAAGGAAAGTCTCTGTTGTTCACAAGATCCTGCCTTGCCCATGCCAGTCCCCACACACACTCCAGGGGGTTGGAGACTGCATTGTGAAAGGGCAAGCACAGCCCATTCAGGTGTAAGTGGCCACTTCTCTCTCCACTCTAGCACAGATGACTCATCAGGAAATGCAGGCTACACCCCAGCTGCCTTTATCTCACTGTCTAGAGGGGATTCACAACAGCCCAACTGTCAAACTGACCCAGACAGGCAATCCGCCAACAGGCAGAGCCACAGAATGGTTTAAGCAAGAAAATGCCTACTTTCTAAAAGTGGCATTTTCAAACATTCAGGCCCTCATTACAACCCTGGCGGGCTGTTTTGGAGGTTGCACCGCCAACAGGCTGATGGTGCAAACTCGCATATTACGACTGCCACGTTGGTCCCGTCAGATTCAATCCTTCAGGGCAGCGCTGCTTGCAGCGCTGCCCAGGGGATTACGAGTCCCCTTCCTGCTAGCCTTTTCATGGTGGTAGGAACCGCCATGGAAAGGCTGGCGGAAGGGGAGTCGCAGGAGCCCCCTGGCACAGCCCCATAAAGTTTTTCACTGTCTGCGCACCCGTCGCTCAGCCGCAACACCGCTGGCTCCATTGTTGCGGCTGACATCCCCGCTGGGCCAGTGGGCGGAAACTCAGTTTCCACCCGCCGGCCCAGTGGGGATGTCATAATGGCCACTCCAGGAGTGCGGCAGCATTGACGGCCGCATGGCAGTTACAACTTGTAATGAGGGCCTCAGTCTAAAAACCAACTTCACTAAAAGATGTATTTTTAAATTGTGAGTTCAGAGACTCCAAACTCCAAATTTCTATCTGCTCTCTAAGGGAATCTGCACTTTAATAATACTTAAAGACAGCCCCCATGTTAACCTATGAGAGAGACAGGCCTTGCATCAGTGAATACTAAATTTAGCAGTATTTCACCGTTGGGACATGCACACACATCAGTACATGTCCCACCTTTAACATACACTGCACCCTGCCCATGGGGCTACCTAGGGCCTACCTTAGGGGTACCTTACATGTATGAAAAGGGAATGTTTACTCCTGGCAAGTAGGTACACTTGCCAAGTCGAATTGGCAGTTTAAAACTGCATACACATACACTTCAGTGTCAGGACTAAGCCATGTTTACAGAGCTGCTAATGTGGGTGGCACAACCAGTGCTGCAGGCCCACTAGTAGCAATTGATTTATAGGACCTGGGCACCTCTAATGCATTTTACTTGGGACTTACTAGTAAGTCAAATATGCCAATCATGAATAAGCCAATTCCACCTACATTTTACACTGGAGCACTTGCACTTTAGCTCTGGTTGGCAGAGTATCAAAAACAGCAAAAACAGAGTCCAGCACACATCAACAACCTGGGAAGCAGAGGCAAAAAAATTAGGAGAGACCACTCCAAGGATTCCAAGTCTAATATATATATATATGTATATATATATATATCCACAAAAAGAAAAAATGTTGAACCCCAAGTTAAGAATTGCCCCAGGCATTTATCCTTAGTAACAGTCAGCCCCTGCATAATTGAAGTCCTAATGAGTTTCGGTGTATGTGCCTTGATCACAGGGAAAGGTTTAAAATGATCAGATTCAGGTGCCTTTAAACTCGGATGTCACGTGCTATCATACATCTCCAGGAATGCACCGGACATATTGTTATATTTCATATTTCAGTGCAATGTATTACAATGTTCAGTATTGTTGGTTTTTATCGAGTTTAAAAACACCTTAATCTGATCATTTTAAAACTTTTCCTATGGTCAAGACACATTTGCCGAAATGCATTAAGCCTTCAATTGCGCAGGCCGCCTTTTACTATGAATAAACTGGGCTTCAACCTGTTTTCTTGTTGTGGTTTTATATGGCAGGATACTCTGTCCCTGCCATCCCAAACCGTCTTACAGGGTTAGGGGCCTCTGACGATGGAGGTGTTTTTTCTAGAATTTATGATGGGGGCATGACCTGCTTACCAGCCGGACAAGGCACTAGGGGGGCCATTACAACCCTGGCGGACGGTGTTAAAGCGGCGGTAAGACCGCAAATAGGCCGGCGAAAAAAAAAAGGGAATTATGACCGTGGCGGAAACCGCCAACAAAGACAGCCACTTTAACACTCCGACCGCCACGGCGGTACAGACAAACAGCGCGGCAGTTACTGCCAACAGACAGGCGGGAGACAATGTACCACCCACACTATTACAACCCGCCAATCCGCCACCTTTTCCGGGGCGGATTCACCGCGGATAAAAACACAGCAGAAACAGCTTTTTGCTATAGGAAAACGCTCACCTGAACACATCCCACGAGGAACGAGGACACCATGGAGCCCGAACTCCAAATACTCCTTGCGCTTGTTTTTCTGCTCCTTTACGACCAACAGCTACGTAGGCGCAGAAGATACCGTGAGTACTGCACCTACGACACGGGGGAGGGGGGAGGCAAAAGTTAGGGGGACACCCACCAAACACCCCCACCCTCGCATATCTCAACATACACACCAATGCAGTCACAAAAATAACAGTAACAACACACAATCCCCCCGGAAGAATGCAAAGACAATGCGAAATTCGGGCAAACATTGTAATGTGCCAATATACATGTCATACAAAAATATACAGCTATATATCTCTAAATCACTCTTATTTACACATACAATCCGAGAAGTAGTGCAGATATGTACACAACAATGTCCGTGCACCAACAGTCCAAAAATGCATGGGCGAGGCCCACAATAGATACCTGACCAAAATCGGAGAGAACACTGCCGGGGCATCATATAGAAAGAAAACAGGCACCTCAGGGGGAAGGGAAGGGGGGGCACCTCAGTCAGATGAATGCGAAGCCAGATCCACGAAGGGGCTCCATGCCCATTGATGTATCCTGGGGAGTGCAAAGCCACAGTCTCTCAAGTCTCTACAGTGGGTGGCTTGCCCACTGTGCCATCCTGGGGAGTGCAAAGCCACAGTCTGTCAAGTCTCTACAGTGGGTGGCTTGCCCACTGCTTTATCCTGGGGAGTGCAAAGCCACAGTCTCTCAAGTCTCTACAGTGGGTGGCTTGCCCACTGTGCCATCCTGGGGAGTGTAAAGCCACAGTCTCTCAAGTGGATAACAGTCTCCACTGGTTCTGGAGGGGGACTGGTGCCCAGACTGGATGAGTCTCCACGTGAAAGTACCTGTCCTGTCACTGTCCCAGCTGCACATGGGATAAGGATGCCTGATGTGGCGGTCCATTCATTCCTACACGGTGCATGCCCTGTTCAGCGGTGCTTTGCCATGGCGGTCTTTGCCCTGTTCAGCGATGCATTGCCATGGCGGTCTTTGCCCTGTTCAGCGGTGCTTTGCCATGGCGGTCTTTGCCCTGTTCAGCGGTGCTTTGACATGGCGGTCTTTGCCCTGTTCAACGGTGCTTTGACATGGCGGTTCAGGACAGTTCAGCAGTGCTTTGCCACGGCGGTCTTTGCCCTGTTCAGCAATGCATTGCCATGGCGGTCTTTGCCCTGTTCAGCAGTGCTTTGCCATGGCGGTCTTTGCCCTGTTCAGCGGTGCTTTGACATGGCGGTCTTTGCCGTGTTCAGCGATGCATTGCCATGGCGGTCTTTGCCCTGTTCAGTGGTGCTTTGCCATGGCGGTCTTTGCCCTGTTCAGCGGTGCTTTGACATGGCGGTTCAGGACAGTCCAGCGGTGCTTTGCCATGGCGGTCTTTGCCCTGTTCAGCGGTGCTTTGCCATGGCGGTCTTTGCCCTGTTCAGCGGTGCTTTGACATGGCGGTTCAGGACAGTTCAGCTGTGCTTTGCCATGGCGGTCTTTGCCCTGTTCAGCAATGCATTGCCATGGCGGTCTTTGCCCTGTTCAGCGGTGCTTTGACATGGCGGTTCAGGACAGTTCAGCGGTGCTTTGCCATGGCGGTCTTTGCCCTGTTCAGCGATGCATTGCCATGGCGGTCTTTGCCCTGTTCAGCGGTGCTTTGACATGGCGGTCTTTGCCCTGTTCAGCGGTGCTTTGACATGGCGGTCTTTGCCCTTTTCAGCGGTGCTTTGACATGGCGGTTCTGATACGGACATTGGTGTGTGGCATGACGATCTCCACACTGGACATTGGTGTGTGGCATGACTATCTCTACACTGGACATTGGTGTGTGGCATGACGATCTCTACACTGGGCATTGGTGTGTGGCATGATGTTCCATCATTGCCCAGCGGGGCTGTGGCATCCTGGCCCCTCCTGGCCTGTGACTCCGGCAGTGGTTTCTGGACCAGTGACGATACTTGTGCCCTCCTGGGCTGTGACTCTGGCGGTGGTCTCTGGACCAGTGACAATACTTGTGCCCTCCTGGGCTGTGACTCTGGCGGTGGTCTCTGGACCAGTAACGATACTTGTGCCCTCCTGGGCTGTGACTCCGGCGGTGGTTTCTGGACCAGTAACGATACTTGTGCCCTCCTGGGCTGTGACTCCGGCGGTGGTCTCTGGACCAGTAACGATACTTGTGCCCTCCTGGGCTGTGACTCCGGCGGTGGTCTCTGGACCAGTGACGATACTTGTGCCCTCCTGGGCTGTGACTCTGGCGGTGGTCTCAAAACCAGTGACGATACTTGTGCCCTCCTGGGCTGTGACTCCGGCGGTGGTCTCTGGACCAGTGACGATACTTGTGCCCTCCTGGGCTGTGACTCTTGCGGTGGTCTCTGGACCAGTAACGATACTTGTGCCCTCCTGGGCTGTGACTCCGGCAGTGGTTTCTGGACCAGTAACGATACTTGTGCCCTCCTGGGCTGTGACTCCGGCGGTGGTCTCTGGACCAGTAACGATACTTGTGCCCTCCTGGGCTGTGACTCTGGGGGTGGTTTCTGGACCAGTGACGATACTTGTACCCTCCTGGGCTGTGACTCTGGCGGTGGTCTCTGGACCAGTAACAATACTTGTGCCCTCCTGGGCTGTGACTCTGGCGGTGGTCTCTGGACCAGTGATGACGGTGCTGGCGGTTGTGTCTGGACCGCCGGAAATGATGGCGCACTTCTCCGCCGTGACACTCACAACAGGCTGGGCAGACTTCCTCTGGACCTTCCCCACCTTTGTTGGAGTTACAGCTGACTCACCAATCCCCTTCGATCCCATGTCACTTGTTGTCCCGCCAGGGGTCTTAAGACGGTCCCAGTCGTCCACTCTCCATTTTCAGAGCCTTTACAGGGGGTGGGCTGCCAGTGCCTTGGCTCCGGGTCCTACTGCCTGCCCTGGTGGACGGTGCACTCCAAAAACCTGGAACACGCACCACTGGTACTGGAGGCTTTTTGGCTGAGGCGCTACGACGGGACTGATGAATTGGAGGGGGGGGTGGGGGCAAAAAGGTCAATTTGACAGAGGGACAGTTTCTGACGAACACTGGGATGGGTAGCTGGAGGGGGTCTGGGAGTGGAGGAAGAGGAGGTGGTTGTAGGAGGTGTCACTTTAGGTGTTTTGGGTGCAGGTGCAGGTACTGGAGGCTGTTGTGAGGTGGATGGATGTTGGGTGAGTGATTGCCGGCGTTTGAGTACTTTGGGAGGGGGCGTCACAGACACACTGGGAGAGGACACAGGGGACGTGTAAATGGCAGTGGAGGTGGTGAGTGCAGGTGAGCGGCTTGTGGTGCTGGGTGTCCTGGTGCGAGTCCTAGTGCCTGTAGATGTGGTGCATGCAGGTGTGTGTGTAGACGAGACTGGGAGGGAGGAGGGAGAAGAGGAGGAGGGGGACACAGTGGAGACAGTGGATGTTGCTGTGTCTGTATGTGGGTGAGGCTTGCGTGAGTGCCTGTGGTGTGTGTGGTGCCTATGTTTGCTTGAGCTACCTGTGTGTGTTGACTTGTGTGCATGCTGGTCTGTAGGTGTGCTTGGGATGGGCTGGGGTACAGGGGATTGGGTCTGGGTGGAGGAAGTTGGAGGGGGGAGGCTGGACACAGGGACAATGGCTGCCATCAGTGCTGAGGCCAGAGATTGCAGGGTTCGCTGAAGGGCCGCCTGACCAGAATCAATGCCCTCCAGGAATGCATTACCGTGTTGCAACTCCCTTTCTACACCCTGGATGGCATTCACAATGGTAGACTGCCCAACAGTGAGTGACCTGAGGAGGTCAATGGCCTCCTCACTGAGGGCAGCAGGGGTGACTGGGGCAGGGCCTGAGGTGCCTGGGGCGAAGGTGATGCCCACCCTCCTGGGTGAGCGGGCACAGGGCGAACGCTGAGGGGCTGCTGGGAGGGCGGTGCTGGAAGGGGGGGTGGCAGCTGTACCTGTAGAGGTGGGGTGCACAGGTGGTGCCGCCCCCACAGGGGAGCTCCCATCGGCGGACGAGTCTGTGTCGCTGGTTGGTGATCCGGTGGCCGACGTGAAGCTCCCCTCGCCCTCCGTCCCACTGGTGCATTCAGAGTCTGTGGTGTGGCCCTCCATGGCCATGTGGGATGCAGCTCCCTCATGCTCCGGTGCCACTGTACCTCCGCCTGATGATGCTGATGTACAAAAGGACAGGGAGAGTAGGAAAAGGGGGGGAGACATAAGAAAGAGAGTTTTAGTGCATGGCATGCCGCTACCGTTGGCAGACAAGACAGGCACAGCAGCCCCCTGCATTACGCCGTGCTCCTGACCTCTGCACATGCAATTTCTGGGACATGGCCTACATGACAATGGTGGAAATCTGCGCACATGGATGCCACAGGGGCAACTATACCTCAACTTGGCACTCTGCTGAGGTGGGGTTGAGTGCCACATGGCCTACATTACGGAGGGGCCTTGCCTAACTAACTCGCCCTGGCCTAGGGACACCCACAGCCCACCTCCCCCACCCAGACCCCTCCACTGCACGCAAAGTCCGCTGAATGACATTGTACTCACCCCATTGTGTCTGCTGTGATGTCCTCAAGGGCCCATCCAACTCCGGGTAGGCCACCGCCAGGATCCGGAACATCAGGGGGGTCATGGTGCGACGGGCACCCCTCCCACGTTGGGAGGCCATCCCCAGCTGAGCCTCTGCCGTCTTCCTGCTGCAGCGGCGAATGTCCTCCCATCTCTTATGGCAGTGGGTGCCCCGTCTCTGGTGGGCCCCCAGGGTCCGGACCTCCTTGGCGATGGCACGCCAAATGTCCCTCTTCTGGTGGGCGCTGACCTACATGAAAGAGGAACAGTCATTACCAACCATCAATGTGAGTGGCCGCCTCCCTACTCTGGCCATGTGGCCCATTCATTCCCATTCATAACTGATCTATGAACTCTGCCCCCTTCCCTCTTCCACCCAGCCCTCTCCACCCAGGCCTAGCCCATACAATGTGCTCCCTGTGTACTAACCTGTTGGTCTGGAGGACCGTAGAGTAGCGTGTACTGGGGGAGGACCCCATCCACAAGTTTCTCCAACTCCTGTGCAGTGAAGGCAGGGGCCCTTTCCCCAGACGCAGCAGCCATCGTCGCTTCCAGACCGAGGTCACAGCAGCACTAGCAGTGTAGGTCCTCTCCTGTCGAAGGTCAGGTATCTAGTGAGTGAACAGATAGAAAATGGCAGTGACGTCCGCGGTGGTGACGTCCGCGGCGGTGCGCATCATTACCGCCGGCGCACCTGTTCATTGGCTCCTGGGACCCATAGGGTCCAATGTTAACCAATGCAGCATTGCGCCACGGTGTACGACCGCCTACCGCGACGGTGTG
Organism: Pleurodeles waltl; assembly: GCF_031143425.1. NCBI lineage: Eukaryota > Metazoa > Chordata > Amphibia > Caudata > Salamandridae > Pleurodeles > Pleurodeles waltl. The sequence goes on along the minus strand of NC_090440.1, from coordinate 397,029,260 downwards.
CAACGCCAGCGCAGTTACCCCACAATCCCATTGTCCCAGTTTAGAGGTCAGGCAGCTGCCATTTCAGGGGCCCACATGGCTTCATTTCCTACTGCATCACGCATAGCTAGGCCTATACTCAACACACATAAAGGAAGGCTTTTTTGTCTCGTGTAGTCTTGTGTGTAACAGTGGGTACATACCTGGAGGAATAGTGACTGGTTCTTCGCTGTTGTCCTTCTTAGGCACCGTCATCTGGGACATATGAGAAGATGGCGGAATCCTCCGGTGTACCGACCGCTGGTGTTGACAATGGAAGAAAGACATATCATCGTCACCTACCGGTTTGACCGTGCCACAATCCAGGAACTATGTACCCAGTTGGAGCCTGACCTGATGTCACCAATCCGCCATCCGACTGGAATCGCCCCTGACGTGCAGGTGCTGTCAGTGCTCCATTTCCTTGCAAGTGGGTCATTTCAGACAACAGTGGCCATGGCATCAGGGGTGTCCCAGCCTATGTTTTCCAACGTGTTGTCCAGAGTGTTGTCTGCCCTGCTGAAACACGTAAGGAGATACATCATTTTCCCTGAGGTGGAGGATTTGCCTACAGTGAAAGGTGACTTCTATGCCCTTGGACATATCCCGAACGTCATAGGTGCTATTGATGGGACCCATGTAGCTCTGGTCCCCCCCGCAGGAGTGAACAGGTGTACAGGAACAGGAAGAATTATCATTCGATGAATGTCCAGATGGTCTGTTTGGCAGACCAGTACATCTCGGAGGTAAATGCTATGTTCCCTGGCTCATTGCATGACGCCTACATCCTGCGGAATAGCAGTATCCCTGATATGATGGGTCAACTCCAGAGGCACTTGTATGGCTATTGGGGGACTCTGGTTACCCCAACCTTTCCTGGCTATTGACCCCAGTGAGGAATCCCAGGACCAGGGCAGAGGAACGGTACAATGATGCTCATGGGCGGACTAGGAGGGTTATCGAACGCACCTTCGGCCTTCTTAAGGCCAGGTTCAGGTGCCTCCATATGACAGGTGGATCCCTATTCTACTCACCGAAGAAGGTGTGAGACATCATCATCGCCTGCTCCATCCTCCATAATTTAGCATTGCGACGCCAGGTGCCTTTTCTGCAGGAGGATGATCCAGATGACGGTGTTGTGGCAGCTGTGGAGCCTGTGGAGCGAGTGGACAGTGATGAGGATGAAGCTGAGGATGAAGAAAACGACAACAGGGAGTCAGTCATACAGCAATATTTCCAGTGACACACAGGTGAGAACATTTTCTGGTTTAACATAACATTAACTTTCACACGTCCACCTCTATCCTGTACCTACATTTCACTCACTATTTGTTAATTGAGTTGTACCCTTCCATTTCAGTTTCACAGGTGTGGTTACCTACGTGTCAACTGCTTGCATCCTTGAAGGGCTTGTGATGTGTGACATTGGTATGTTAGCCTTACAATGGGTAACCCATTATGACACTGTAATTGATAATACAAAGTTCCAAATCATAGACTCACTCCAGATTTTTTGGACTTTCAAGGGTGTTTATTTAAGTGCAAAAGAAATCAAGGAAGGTTGTAAAATGGGGATGGGTGATGGTGGAGGAATGTCCACGGCAGAGTCCAGTCTATTAGTCTCACAGGTGCACTGCCCATCTGGGCATTGGAAGTGGAGCTGGGGCAGTTCCAATCTGGACAGGGTGACAAAGTGGGACAGTGGGGTGACAATCAGGGTGGTCTCATTTCCTGGCGGTGGTCTTGCCATCTTGCTCTGTCTTGTTCCTGGATCTCAGGGCCCGCTTGCGTGGTGGTTGTCCGTCTGCAGGGGGTGGGGTGCTGGTGTGTTGGTCCTGTGGCGGGGCGTCCTGTCCACTAGCGCCGGCGGAGGTGGTGGGCAGTTCGTCATCCTGGCTAGTGTCAGGGGCCCCTTGGAGTGCCACGGTGTCCCTCAGGGTCTTTTGAATGTCCGTCAGCACCCCTACGATGGTGCCCAGGGTGGAGCTGATGGTCCTGAGCTCCTCTCTGAACCCCAAATACAGTTCGTCCTGCAGACGCAGGGTCTCCTGCAACTTGTCCAGGACCGTGGCCATCGTCTCCTGGGAGTGGTGGTATGCTCCCATGATGGAGGATAGGGCCTCGTGGAGAGTTGGTTCCCTTGGCCTGTCCTCCCTCTGTCACACAGCAGCCCTGCCAGTTCCCCTGTGTTCCTGTGCCTCCGTCCCCTGGACCGTGTGCCCACTACCACTGCCCCCAGGTCCCTGTTGTTGTTGGGGTGGTGGGTTAGCCTGGGTGCCCTGTAGTGGTGGACACACCGCTGATTGACCTGTCCTGGGTAGGGAGGTTTGGGCCCGCTGGGTGGGTTCTGTGCTTGTGTTTCCAGAAGGTGGCAGCTCGGTGTTGGGCTGTGGCTGGGCAAGGGGAACCGACTGTCCTGAGGCCCACGATGGTCCGGGCTGGTCATCAGGATCCAGTGGGGCAGAGCTGCTGTCGTCACTGTGGGCCTCTTCTGGGGTTGGAGTGGTGTTGCCTGGACCCTCTGGTGTGGTGACGGTCCTTCGGGTTCCTGCAGGGGTATAGGAACAGGATTATTGCATCTGTGTGTGTCATGGTGTGCAATGGGTGGGTGTTTGTGTACCCCAGTGCAAGCATTCCTGTGTGGGGGTTGGGTGATGATGGTTGGAGGGTGTTCTGGGTATGTGCAGTGGGCATGCTTTAGTGAGGGGTGCCCATGCTTAGTTTTGTCATACAGGGCTTGGTGTTGGGATGGGTGGTTGGTGTCATGGGTAGATTAGTGAGGATTTGGGGTGATAGGGGAGGGTGTGAGGGTGGGGGTGTGTGATAGCATGCAGGTAGGGTGGGGGATGTGATAGTTATGATATGACTTACCAGTGTCCCATCCTCCACCGACTCCTCCGAGGCCCTCAGGATGCAAGATGGTCAGGACTTGCTCCTCCCATGTTGTTAGTTGTGGGGGAGGAGGTGGGGGTCCGCCGCCAGTCCGCTGCACCACGATGTTGTGCCTGGAGACCGTGGAATGCACCTTCCCCCGTAGGTCGTTCCACCTCTTACTGATGTCCTCCCTATTTCTTGGGTGCTGTCCCACGGCATTCACCCTGTCGACTATTCTGCGCCATAGCTCCATCTTCCTGGCTATTGATGTGGGCTGTACCTGTGAGCCAAATAGCTGTGGCTCTACCAGTACGATTTCCTCCACCATGACCCTGAGCTCCTCCTCGGAGAAGTGGGGGTGTCTTTGGCGTGACATGGGGTGGTGTGTGTGATGTGTGGGGTGGTGTATGTGTTGATGAGTGTGGTGAATGTAGTGGTATGTGGTTTTTTGTGCGTGGATGTAGTGTGGGTGATGGTGTTGTGTGCCTCTGTGTGATGGGGTTGTCAATAGCTGTGCTTTCTCTCTGGCCTTCTCTCAGAAATTCTGGTTGTAGGGGTTTGTGGGTGATGTGGGTGTGTGGTTTATATTGTATTGGGTGTGTGGGAGTGGTGTTTGTATGTGTATCAGGTGTGTGTATTTGGAATTGTCCAATGTGGCGGTGTTTTGTATATGTGTGTGTATTTTGAGCTCGGCGGTGTGTACCGCCAATGGAATACCACGGTTGAAAGACCGCCGCGTGGATTCGTGGGTCGTAATAGCATGGGCGTGTTTCTGTTGGCGTGGAGGTGGAGGATGTATTTCCGCCAGTTTATCGCTGACCTTTGGTGTGGCGGTATTGTGTGGGTGTCTGAATCTCGGCGGATTCCGTGATGTGTGTCATAATAGCTGTGGCGGTCTACCGCAGCCGTGGCGGTGTATTGGCGGTCTTCTGCAAGGCGGTAAGCGCCTTATACCGCCAATGTTGTAATGACCCCCTAAGTAAGCTATATATTGTCATGAACACGAGAAAGGGACGAGGGAGAGATTATTTAACTCTCTCTCTGCATGTTAAGATTCCCTGGCATTTGCAAGGATAATCAATGCAGCTGTGATTGTTTTAAGATTTGAAGATTGATATAAGAATATGAGTATCATTGATGCACGAGACCACCTTAATTTGTAATATATGTACCAGAAGAACAATTATGACTGTAATGGTTAACTGCTTTTAAGCAATATTGAATGGATTTTATCAGAAATACTGAACTTTGGAATACATTGCAGTGAAAATATGAATTATAACAACATATCCGTTGCATTATGGGAGATGCATGATAGCATTACTGGGTCACTTGACATTTGAGTTTGAAAGCACCTGAATCTGATCATTTAAAACGTTTTCCTGTGTTCAAGACACATCTGCCCAAATGTGTAAGGACTTAAATTGCGCAGGCTGCCTGTTACTATGAATAAACGCCGGGTGCTATTCTGAACTTGGGCTTCGACATTTTTTCTTGTTGTGGATTTATATGGGCAGCATGCTCTGTCCATGCCATCCGAAGCCGCCCTGCAGGGTTGGGGGCCCCCAGTGATGGAGGTGGTTTTTCTGGAATGTATGGTGGGGGGCATATTCCGCTTGCCAGCCCGACAAGGCACTAAACTAGATATATATTGTCATGAAGACGGAAAGGGACAAGGAGAGATGATTTAACTCGCTCTCTGCATGTTCAGATTCCATGGCGTCAGCAAGGGTAATCAAGGCAGCTGTGATTATTTTAAGGTTTGAAGATTGATATAAGAACATGAGCAGCATTGATGCACGAGGCCACTTCAATTTGGATTCTATGCACCGGAAGAACGATTATGACTGTGATGGTTCAATGCTATTAAGCAATATTGAATGGATTTTATCAAAAATACTGAACATTGCAGTGAAGATCTGAATTATAACAACGTGTTCGTTGCATTATGAGAGATGTATGATATTATTACTGAGTCACGTGACATTCGAGTTTAAAAGCCCCTCGATCGGATCATTTTAAACCTTTTCCTGTGATCAAGGCAAATTCGCCGAAACAGGATTTCGATTGCGCAGGCCACCTGTTTACTATGTTACTATGAATAAATGCATGGGGCCAGCCTGAACTTGAGCTTCAACATTTTATCTTGTTGTGAATTTATATGGGCAGCATGCTCTGTCCCTGCCATCCAAAGCCGCCCTGCAGGGTTGGGGGCCCCCAACGATAGAGGTGTTTTTTCTGGAATATATATATAACTAATTAGTTGTGACACTGCCATGCACAGTTTTCTCCTCAATACTTTTACTGCAAATATTATGTTGACATTATCAATGATGTTGGGGAAGACATCATGAGTGTTGTAATATGTGGGGTAATTAGCAGTACATGGCGAGGGCGCAAGCTATAGTTACCTAAGGGCACGAGTTATAGTTACTTGAAATAACTCTAGCTATAACAGCTGAATTTCTATGGTTTTGTACATTTGAAATCTGAGCGTAACTATAATGTTCCAGTAACCTTTGTTTTTTTAAGTAAATTTCTAAGTTTTTTCAAATTCTATTTCCTAATTCTAACATCCTGGCAACCTTTGTTTTTTCGGTAAATTTTATTTACCTTACATTAATCCAACCACTGCTGCGCACAGCTTTCTGCCCCCTATACCTACCCACCCAACGCCCTATAACCACCCAACCCTGTGCCATGCAGGCCTTTGGCTGTACGTGGCGGGGGTTAACCACAGGCATGGCTAAGCCCCTATAGCCACCCAACCCCGAGCCACTCAATTTTCAGGAATGTGACTAAGGGCCAGATGTACAAAGCGTTTTGCATGGCGCAAACTGCTAAATTTGCTGTTTGCGCCATGCAACACGTGCATCTCGATGCACATTCACATTTTGCGAGTCGGTACCGACTCGCAAAATGGGAATGCGACTCGCAAATAGGAAGGGGCGTTCACCTTCCTATTTGCGATTCGCACCGCAATGCAGAATTGCTTTGTGACCGCGAACGCGGTCGCAAAGCAATTCGCAGTTAGCACCCATGTGAAGTGGGTGCTAACTCATTCGCAAAAGGGAAGGGGTCCCCATCGGACCCGTTCCCCTTTGTGAATGGTGCCAAAAATATTTTTTCAGAGCAAGCAGTGGTCCAATGGACCATTGCCTACTCTGAAAAAATGAAACCAAATGGTTTCATTTTACCGAGTGTATTGCAACTCGTTTTCCTTTAAGGAAAACGGGCTGCAATCCAAAAAACAAACTGCTTTATTAAAAAAGCAGTCACAGACATGGTGGTCTGCTGTCTCCAGCAGGCCACCATCCCTGTGAGTGCAGGTAATCGCATGGGGGTCGCAAATTGCGGCCCACCTCATTAATATTAATGAGGTGGGTCTTTGCGACCCCCTTGCGATTCGCAGATGGTGTCAGGGACACCATTCTGCATATGGTTTTGCTAATCGCATATTGCAAGTCGCTCCGACTCGCAATCTGCGAGTCGCAAAACCATTTCTACCTACATCTGGCCCTTAGAGTGTACTGTGATCAAAAAGGTATATGTGCATCTTAGGGTGATAAAACTGAGTATGATATATAAAAGTTTTGCAACTGTATGAGTGGGTCTGTGAGTGGGCGCATGAGTGCCTCAGTGAGCCTGTGAGTGGGTGGAGGAGCGCTTGAGTGGGTCTATGAGTTGGTGCACAAGTGTCTGAGTAGGTCTGTGAGTGGGTGCATGAGAGCCTCAGTGGGTTTGTGAGTGGGTGCATAGGTGCCTCAGTGCATCTGTGAATGGGTGTATGAGAGTGCTTGAGAGGGTCGGTGAGTGAGTCCATTAGTGTCTGAGTGAGAGTAAAACTTTTTTAAAAATGTTCACCGATATTTGGGAATATGTCACATCATTACATGGGGGCGCGTGGTGTGCATCGGGATACATTTGCAAATATCACATGGCAAAAAAAAAAAATCCTCACTTAAAACTCATAATGTGCCACAAAACACCTCTATATGTCATCAATGGGTTCAGGGTACCTCCACCCTGACCCCTAATACTACTTTGAAAAATTATTTTCAGCCCCACGGTCTGTGTCCCATTAGATAAAATGGCAGTTGCAATTTTCTGCTCAGGTTGCGGCCAACCAATCACGACATTCAAGTTGGAGTGCACATTCACAATTTGTTGCAAATTCATTACAAATTAGTCATGACCCTAGACATACACATTTGGATTTCTTTAAATATCTGGAAAACTAATGAACAGATTTACACCAAATAAGAAAAAAGACAGTTTCTGGACCAACAGCTACCTTTCTGCCACATTTGGTGTAATTCCGTCCAGCGGTTCGGGTTGAAGTTCTGTCTAAAATCTCTATTGGAATTGACATGGGAAATACACTTTTTTGACCCCACCTTTTCACCGGTCCCAGCTTGATGGATCATCCCGAAATAGAACTCACATGTGCATTATTTCAATTTTTTCTTGCCAGGAATGAAACACGGGCACTCACAGGGGTTGATGTAAATCAATTTCTTGTCATACTAACAAACAGACGTGTTTTGACAATCAGTATTTGCCAATGTTAGTGAAATTGATGCCATATGTCTTCTTATTCACGTCTTGTGGTAATAGCGGCATGAAAATAAACCTAAACAAAGGTTTTCTTGCTAAGTGCATGGTCAAGAATATTGATGTATACATCGCAAGACATCTTGCAATGCGTTCACAGTGATGTTATATAATCCCTTCGCTGCCAGGCCTTTCCCCCCTCCTGTGCCGAGCCTTTTTTGGCTATTTGGGGCAGTTCGCGCTTAGGCCCTCATAACTTTTTGTTAACATAAGCTACCCACACCAAATTTGCGTCCTTGCCTACGGGGTCGTTCCCCTTGCGTGACGGCGCAAAAAAAAGATCCATGGTGCCTAGTGGTTTCTGCCCCCCTTGGGGGCAGATTGTCCTAAAATCGGCCGATCTGCCCCCAAAGCGGGCAGAAATGGCCTAAATACAATTTGCCCCTCCAGGGGAGCGACCCTTGCCTAAGGGGTGGCTCCCCATCTGTAAAACAACAACAAAAATCCCCGGTGCCTAGTGGTTTTTGCACCACTTGGGGGCAGATCGGCCTAATTAAAATAGGCTGATCTGCCCCCCTGGGGGGCAGAAATGGCCTAAAATAAATTTGCCCCCCAGGGGAACGACCCTTGCCTAAGGGGTCGCTCCCCTTACGTGAAATTCACGAAAAAAAAAAAAAAAACCCTGGTGTCTAGTGGTTTCTGTCCCCCTTGGGGGCAGATTGGCCTTATAAAAATAGGCCAATCTGCCCCCAAGGGGGGAAGAAATGGCCTAAATATAATTTGCCCCCTATGGGAGCGACCCTTGCCTAAGGGGTCTCTCCCCACCTCTAAAATAAAAAACAAAACAAAAACAAAAATTATCCCTGGTGCCTAGAGGTTTCTGCCCCCCCTGGGGGCAGATCGGCCTAATAATAGGCTGATCTGCCCCCAGGGGGAGCAGAAAAGGCCTTAAAAAAAATGCCCCCCCCTGGGAGCGACCCTTGCCCAAGGGGTCGCTCCCTCATGCCAGTTTCCTTTTTTTAAATAAATCCCTGGTGTCTAGTGGGCGTTTCAAAAGCCGGATTGCTTTGCAATCCGGCTTTTGAAACGCTGAGAGAGACTTCAGAGGGAAGGAAATTCCTTTCCTTCCCTTTGAAGCCTCTCTGGGCCTCCCCCACGTGATCGGAAGAGAAATGCAAAGCATTTCTCTACCGCTCGCGCTGGAAGCTGAGCTTCCAGTGCGATGGGAGGAAGCCCTGTGACAATCAGTGCGTGCTTGCGCGCTGACGTCACAGAGGGGTGGGGGGGTTGGGGTGGAAGGGGAAGGGTTTCCCCTTCCATCCCTGCCTTGAGGGGGTGGGGGGAACCCCACAGAGGGAGCGCTAGCGTTCCCTCTAGACTCTGTGCCCAGGACGTAATGGTTACGTCCTGGGCACAGCATCACTGTGCCTCAGGACGTAACCATTACGTCCTGGGCACAGAAGGGGATAACACAGATAATACCCTCATGTTTACAATCACCTCGTCATGATGAGCACATTTAGAATAAATGCCAGTAAAATATCTTAGTATTGGTAATCACCCTAATTCATGTCCACACATTCTCAAATTTCTATGATTACCAAATTTCGTAGTTGTTTGTATGAGTACTATACAGATGTCAGGGATGCCATACTAGAATCACATTTCTTACTGCAAGGTGGCCCTCATAGCATATACAGCCCTAAATGGGCTACCCTTGGCCCACCCTTTGTTGATATTACATCATCACTCAATGAATGGGAAAATGTGGATTATTGAGCAAAGATTACAGTAGTCTCACTGTTAATTTAACATTAAAATCCCTCATTGCCACTCAAGTCTGTCCCTTCGATACAGACTTTAACTGAACTATAGCACTACATTCATGAATCATACTGCAGACCTAGGTTGCACAAAGTATTCAAGCCCTGAATGGGCAAATGCTATTGCCAGTGTGTGGGCCTCACTAGTCCTATACCCCCAATGCAGAAAAGGCTACACTGCACCTATTACGTATATTGCAACTGTGCCTCTGTGTGCTTGCTTCGGACTTTCGTGTAAGTGGCATGTGTGCTTTGAATGTGCCCTGTCCTCTGCATTTGACTTAAAAACCTCAAAGCTCCTGCTAGTAAACCTAAAACTGGGTACTACACAAACTGCCCAAGCCTGGGATACTGATCAATTCTATCCTCAGTTCATTCCCCTATGTGGATCCAAAGCTCCTCATCACTATTGAGGCTCATTGGTACCTTAGTCTGTAAGTTTATGATATATATATATGTATATTCACTTAAAAAAACAAAGGTTACAAGGACCCCCATCATGCACAGTTTTCTTCAATAATTTGACTGCTAATATTTCATTGATATTTTTATTGACATTATAGTGCTCTAAAATCTGGGGTAATTAGCCGTGCATGGCTAGGGTGCAAGTTATAGTTATCTTAGAGCACGAGTTATCGTTACTTGAAATAACTCTAACTATAACTCCTGAATGTCTATGGTTTTGTGTGAGTAAATTCAGAACCTAACTATTATGTCCCTGTAACCTTTGTTTTTTTAAGTGAATTTCTATGTTTTTTCTTTCTTAATTGTAACATCGCTGTAACCTTTGTTTTTTTCTGTGAATTTCTTGGTTTTTTTAACGTAAAGTAATTTTAATTACAATATGTTAATCCAACCATGTAGGAAAGTACCATCTTGCCTGGCATGTTACCCCCATTTTTCACTGTATATATGTTGTTTTAGTTGTATGTGTCACTGGGACCCTGATAGTCAGGGCCCCAGTGCTCATAAGTGTGCCTGAATGTGTTACCTGTGTTATAACTAACTGTCTCACTGAGGCTCTGCTAATCAGAACCTCAGTGGTTATGCTCTCTCATTTCTTTCAAATTGTCACTAACAGGCTATTGACCAATTTTACCAATTTACATTGGCTTACTGGAACACCCTTATAATTCCCTAGTATATGGTACTGAGGTACCCAAGGTATTGGGGTTCCAGGAGATCCCTATGGGCTGCAGCATTTCTTTTGCCACCCATAGGGAGCTCTGACAATTCTTACACAGGCCTGCCACTGCAGCCTGAGTGAAATAACGTCCACGTTATTTCACAGCCATTTTACACTGCACTTAAGTAACTTATAAGTCACCTATATGTCTAACCTTTACCTGGTAAAGGTTGGGTGCTAAGTTACTTAGTGTGTGGGCACCCTGGCACTAGCCAAGGTGCCCCCACATTGTTCAGGGCCAATTCCCCGGACTTTGTGAGTGCGGGGACACCATTACACGCGTGCACTACATATAGGTCACTACCTATATGTAGCTTCACAATGGTAACTCCGAATATGGCCATGTAACATGTCTATGATCATGGAATTGCCCCCTCTATACCATCCTGGCATAGTTGGCATAATCCCATGATCCCAGTGGTCTGTAGCACAGACCCTGGTACTGCCAAACTGCCTTTCCCGGGGTTTCACTGCAGCTGCTGCTGCTGCCAACCCCTCAGACAGGCATCTGCCCTCCTGGGGTCCAGCCAGGCCTGGCCCAGGATGGCAGAACAAAGGACTTCCTCTGAGAGAGGGTTTTACACCCTCTCCCTTTGGAAAATGGTGTGAAGGCAGGGGAGGAGTAGCCTCCCCCAGCCTCTGGAAATGCTTTCATGGGCACACATGGTGCCCATTTCTGCATAAGCCAGTCTACACCGGTTCAGGGACCACTTAGCCCTGCTCTGGCGCGAAACTGGACAAAGGGAAGGGGAGTGACCACTCCCCTGACCTGTACCTCCCCTGGGAGGTGCCCAGAGCTCCTCCAGTGTGCTCCAGACCTCTGCCATCTTGGAAACAGAGGTGCTGCTGGCACACTGGACTGCTCTGAGTGGCCAGTGCCATCAGGTGACGTCAGAGACTCCTTCTGATAGGCTCCTTCAGGTGTTGCTAGCCTATCCTCTCTCCTAGGTAGCCAAACCCTCTATTCTGGCTATTTAGGGTCTCTGTCTCTTGGGATTCCTTAGATAACGAATGCAAGAGCTCATCCGAGTTCCTCGGCATCTCTCTCTTCACCTTCTGCCAAGGAATCGACTGCTGACCGCGCTGGAAGCCTGCAAAACTGCAACATAGTAGCAAAGACGACTACTGCAACTCTGTAACGCTGATCCTGCCGCCTTCTCAACTGTTTTCCTGGTGGTGCATGCTGTGGGGGTAGTCTGTCTCCTCTCTGCACTAGAAGCTCCGAAGAAATCTCCCGTGGGTTGACGGAATCGTCCCCCTGCAACCGCTGGCACCAAAGAACTGCATCACCGGTACCTTGGGTCTCCTCTCAGCACGACGAGCGAGGTCCCTTGAATCCAGCAACTCTGTCCAAGTGACTTCCACAGTCCAGTGACTCTTCAGTCCAAGTTTGGTGGAGGTAAGTCCTTGCCTCCCCACGCCAGACTGCATTGCTGGGAACCGCGACTTTTGCAGCTACTCCGGCCTCCGTGCACTTCCGGCGGAAATCCTTTGTGCATAGTCCAGCCTGGGTCTACGGCACTCTAACCTGCATTGCACGACCTCCTAAGTTGTTCTCCGGCGACGTGGGACTCCTTTGTGCGACTTCGGGTGAGCACCGTTTCACGCATCCTCGTAGTGCCTGTTTCTGGCACTTCTGCGGGTGCTGCCTGCTGCTGAGAGGGCTCCTTGTCTTGCTCGACGCCCCCTCTGTCCCCTGACGCAATTGGCGACATCCTGGTCCCTCCTGGGCTACAGCAGCATCCAAAAACACTAACCGCACGATTTGCAGCTAGCAAGGCTTGTTGGCTGTCTTTCGGCGTCTTCTGCACAACTCTCCACGGCGTGACGGATCCGTCCTCCAAAGGGGAAGTCTCTAGCCCTTGTTGTTCTTGCAGAAACCTACGCTTCTACTGTCCAGTAGCAGCATCTTTGCACCCACAGCTGGCCTTTCCTGGGCATTTGCCCATCTCCGACTTGCTTGTGACTTTTGGACTTGGTCCCCTTGTTCCACAGGTACCCTCGACTGGAAATCCATCGTTGTTGTATTGCTGGTTTGTGTCTTTCGTGCAGAATTCCCCTATCACGACTTCTATGTCCTTTGGGGAACTTTAGTGCACTTTGCACTCACTTTTCAGGGTCTTGGGGTGGGCTATTTTTCTAACCCTTACTATTTTCTAATAGTCCCAGCGACCCTCTACAAGGTCACATAGGTTTGGGGTCCATTCGTGATTCACATTCCACTTTTGGAGTATATGGTTTGTGTTGCCCCTATCCCTATGTGTCTCCATTGCATCCTATTGTAACTATACATTGTTTGCATTGTTTTCTAATACTATTACTGCATATTTTGGTATTGTGTACATATATCTTGTGTATATTTGCTATCCTCATACTGAGGGTACTCACTGAGATACTTTTGGCATATTGTCATAAAAATAAAGTACCTTTATTTTTAGTATATCTGTGTATTGTGTTTTCTTATGATATTGTGCATATGACACTAAGTGGTACTGTAGGAGCTTCACTCGTCTCCTAGTTCAGCCTAAGCTGCTCTGCTAAGCTACCATTATCTATCAGTCTATGCTGCTAGACACCCTATACACTAATAAGGGATAACTGGGCCTGGTGCAAGGTGCAAGTACCCCTAGGTACTCACTACAAGCCATTCCAGCCTCCTACAAACCACCACTGCACACAGCCTTTGGCCGTGCACGGTAGGTTCTGCGGCCATCCCTCTATAATCACTTACCTTGCGGCGTGCACAGCTTTTGGACATGCGCAGCAGGGGTTGGCCACAGGGCCTGTCACTCTGGGTGTGAGAATAGGTGTGAGAGGGTGTCTCTGGGTGTGAGAGTGGGTGTGGCAGTGTCTGGGTGTGAGAGTGAGAGGGCTGATGTGGGTGAGAGAGTGTCTGTCTGGGTGTGAGGGTAGGTGTGTGAGGGAGTCTCTGGGTGTGAGAGTGTCTCTGTGAATGCTTGTGTCTCCTAAAAATGCAGCTCCCTGTGTGTGAGAGAAATCCTTTTGTCTGTTTCCCTGCCCACATGTCTGCAAGCAGGGAAAAAGATGAAACGTCTGCTCCTAGCAAACCAGAGCTGTGTGACAGGGCACCCGGGACATGGAAGGAGCCGGCCAAGGGGGGGTGGCAGTCCCCAGGGCCATTATTGGCTCCAGGAGGTGGGCCACATGTCCCCCCTCCTTCTGTTTCCATGGGCCGGCACTGGTGAGGTGGTGGTCCCTGGGGGCATCTATGGCCCGGAAGGGTGACCATGTGGAAATAACTCTAACTCTTTCTATGGATTTGAGCGTGTGAAATCTGAACCTAACTATAACGTCCCTATAACCTTTGTTTTTTTACTGAATTTCTAAAGTTTTTTTTAATTCTATTTCCTGATGATAACGTCCCTGTAACCTTTGGTTTTACAGTGAATTTCTAGGTTTTTTAATGTTAACTAAGATGCCCACTGCAACGCACAGTGGGGAGGGGGGCTTGGACACATGTCCTGGCTCCCTAATTTCCTTATTTGCTACAGTATCCTCAGCAGTATAAAATCCTTTCAGTTTTCTACTTTGATTCCATCAAGATGTCCTTCAGATGTAGCACACTTTTGGCATAAATTAAGAATGTTACTACTCTAGTTTCTCAGTGTAAGCTGCTGATAAACATGGAGTTAGCTGCCAGTCTGCTGCTGGTGTTGAAAGTGCATGTTTCAGTCCACATGTCAGAATGATTTAATGAAATGCAAGAGAAAGATATTGGAGAACTCACTTAAAATGTATTAATTTTCCTTCCTACAGCACAAACCATAATTTCTATGACAAAATGAACTCCCTCATTGTGTTCCTTTCTAAATTAAATGTTTTAGGTTTTACCAGTTTGATTAAATCAAAATGGCTTCAGGTGTGCCACATTTTTGTCATAAGTGAGACTGTTAGCACTCTAGTTGTTGTTTAGAAAACTCTGGGAGGCTGCAGTAGAACACAAGTGAGGCAACTGACAGACTGTACTGTTGGAAGTACATGTTTTACTGTGAATGTCTGACTTCCTTCTTATGTGGTTGAGAAAGAAAGAGTGAATTTACAAAGTATGCTTTCAGTTTAGCTTCTGGTGCTCCTTCCATAACCTCTATTGGAAAATCATAAGAAAACTGTTTTCTCTCAACCATGATTCATGAAATCCTAGCAGGGTAAAATCACCTTATAACACACCACAAATGAGTATGGTACCATCAACAAATGATTTATATTGTAACTAAAATTTGTTATCACGGGTATCTCAGTTGGACCGCCGCATACAGCCAGAAGAACACCGTCTCCACCAGGATCTTTGATCTCAATGGGATGACAGCGGTCGTGGTTGTAATCAGTCACGGCGGCGCTGAAGTCAGCGTCACTGTGCTGATTACAACCATGTTCTTCGCCAACCTTTTCATGGAGGTTCAACCGCCATGAAAAGTCCGACAGAGAACAAGTGCCGGGGGCCACAGGGGGATCCCTGCCCTTCCCATGCCCATGGCATGGGCAATGCAGGGGCCCCATCCCCATCCCCAGCAGAATATGCACTGTCTTCTGTTCAGACAGTGCGCATTCCAAGGGAGCTAGGGAGGCTCCCTATGCGACGGCATTGGACTTGACTGTGAGCCGAGTCTAATGACGTTGCACATATTCCACTGATGACATCCGCTCACTACTCGACTGCGGCCAAACAGCAGCTCTCAACCTACTGGACCTCTCAGCCACCTTCAACACCGTCTCCCATCACACCCTCTGCTCCAGACTCCACGCAGCTGGCATCCGGGGCAAAGCCCTACAGTGGATACGCTCCTTCCTGACTGGCAGAACACAGAGAGTCAGACTCCCGCCCTACCCCTCAGAACCTACAGAGATCAGCTGCGGAGTGCCCCATGGCTCCTCCCTGAGCCCCACACTCTTCAACATCTACATGGCCCTGCTCGCAACCACTGTCAGAAGCCACGGACTGAACATTGTCTCCTATGCCAACAACACCCAGTTGATCATTTTACTGACTGAAAACCCAACAACAGCCAAGAAGAACTTCCACAACAGGATGGAAGCCATCGTCACCTGGATGAAGGAGAGCTGCCTCAAGCTCAACTCAGACAATAGATAGATCCTCATACTAGGACCCTACACATTTGCCTGGGACGACTCCTGGTGGGCCGTGACACTCGGCACCCCATCCTCACCACAACGAACCACGCATGCAACCTCGGCTTCAACCCGGATTCATCTCTCGCCATGACCCACCAGGTTAACTCAGTTGCATCCTTCTGTTTCCACACACTCTGACTTCTCCAGAAAATCTTCAAATGGATCCCAAATGACTGCCGCAAGACGGTAACCCACGCTCTGGACAACAGCAGGCACAACTATGGCAACACCCTCTATGCCAGCACCACCCAGAAGAATTTGAAGATACTAAAGCATATCCAGAATGCCTCTGCCATCCTGAACATCCCCACCATAAACACATCACCAAACACCTGAGAGAACTCCACTGGCTCCCTGTCGAGAAAAGGATCAACTTCAAACTCCTCGTTCACACGTACAAGGCTCTCGATGGCCCAGGACGTACCGACCTCAACCACAGCATCACCTTCTACTCCTCTGCCAGACCACTCTGCTCTGCTTAACAGACACTTGCCACTGTACCCCACCTATGGAAGATCTCGGCTGGAGAAACATCCTTCACCTATCTCACGGGAAAGAGATGGAACACTTTGCCTCTTCGCCTCAGACACAACTACAGCCCAACTGCTGGATGGAATTACACCAAATTAGGCAGAAAGCTAGATCTTGGTCCAGAAAGTGTGCTATTTGTGATTTGGTGGAAATCCCTTCAGTGGTTTTTGAGTAATTAAAGAAAAAAGATATATATGTATACAGGGATGCGTAGGCTGCATGAATCCGAGAGATCTCATGGTGAGATCGGACTGGCTGCCAACACTTTAACCAGGAAGTGTTGGCAGCCATTTTTGGACTCGGTTTCAGCGGAGTCCCAAAAAAATGATAAAAAAAGAAAAGGGGGCATGGTCGGAATACCCTTACCCCCGTAGCCCTGGTGCTGAGGTCCCCCTAGGACCCAGCAGGGCAAAAAAGCATCTTTAAAAACATCTTCAGCAAAATTCACAGAGGATCCAGGAATTTGGTGAAACGTTTTTAAAAAACAAGTGCCGTCTTCCACGCTTGTTCTCAAATTAGCCTCCGGGTGGACTTGGTCCCAGGAACATGTGTGATTAATAAAAAAAAAAACAGGGGTTGCATTGGGCCCTCCTTCTAAGGATTTGATATGCCCCAGGGACCACCATCTCCCTGGGGCAAAATAAAAACGTTTACAGGGTAGCCACAGGAATCCCCCAGGCCCTGTTTTGTTCCAAAAGACGACTGTGGCCTCGGCAGTTTGTCTTTTTTGGGAATTGGCGATAACGAGCAATTTCCAAGAGGGTGGGTGTTGGTAATGATACATATATATATATATATATATATATATATATATATATATATATATATATTTTTTTTTTTGTTTAACCTAGTGGCAGTTGCCACTAGGTAGTTATAGTTAGGACGATGTTTCCATAGAAAAAGCATTTTTTGACTATATCTTTGCGTCATTTGACGAATCTTCCAAACAATTCTTTTTAAAAGTGTTCAGGTGATTCTTGCAGCACAAGGAATGTTTTGGGGTGATCTGTCAAGCGTAGGCCGAAAAGTTTAGTTTCCCATGTCAACTCCCATAAGACCTTCAGACACAACTACAGCCCGAATCGCTGGACGGAATTACACCAAATATTGTCCGAAAGCTAGCTTTTGGTACGCAGATTATGCTTTTGCTTCTTTGGTGTGAGTCCATTCAGTAGTTTGTGAGAAATAAAAGGGAAAACAAAATTGTATATCTCTGGCTGTGGCGGTATAGCAGTTATAGTTAGAGTTCTTTCAAGTAACTATAACTTGTGCCCTAAGGTAAACTATAACTCGTGCCTTCGGCCTGCACATTTAATTACTCTACATGCAATAAAATTGATGAGATCTGGTAAGGCATCTTTGATATTATCACTGCAACATTTGTTATAAAATTATTGAGAAAAAAAGGGTGCGAGTTACCAATCTTCTGTGAGATGCATGAAACAGTTTGCATTAAGGTCATGCAAACAGCAGCCTCCCTCTCACTTAACTGCAGTGATTCAGTTTAAAGGACTGACAATACACACCAACAAAAAGCTCCTCCACAACAAATAAGTTGGTATCAGTGTCACAGAGCTATGCTATGGAGATCCAGGTGATTTGGGGAAGTGCGGAGATGTTTGTGTTTAGATTCCAGTCACTGCTGTGCTCTGGAAATACAAACAGGGGCTCCTGCTGCCTCATGTCATTCCCCATCAGCAGTGCTGGTACCAAATTTCTTTCCACCCAGGGATCGAGCAGATTTTGTGCTGGTTCTGATCTTCATGTATGTATATTTTCTCATAATCTCAAATCAGTATGGGGCATATTTATGAGACCCTTGTGCCACCTTGCGCCACATTAGCGTCATTTTTTTTACACTAAGGTGGCGTTAGGTTGGCAAAAATGTTTCTCTATATTTACAATGCAGACATTGTGCCAATTTGTAAATCCTTGTGCCACATTATGCCTGTGCCAGTATGCAATGAGGGTGTTCCCACGTTAGGAGGCCCAGAAAAATGCTACAGTGGAATCTATGAGAATCCACTGTGCCATTTTTAGCGTCATTTCAGGCGTTAAAATGATTCTCCCATTGTTCTCAATGGCCCTCCTCTCACTTAGCGTTAACATTTTTTGCTCTAATCCTGCAAAGCACCAAACTTTTTTCAAAATGTTTGACGTAAGTTCCCTAATGTGCGCCATGGTGCGACGTATCATAAATATGGCACACATATGTTGGCGTTAGGGGGGGCACAATGGGGCACAAGAAAAGTGGCACATCATGCCCACTTTTCATAAATTTAGGCCTATTTGTTTTTAGATGATTTATATTGTGTTACTTGAGTAGGATGCAGGGTGATTTAGGGAGATATTTTCTTTGCGATTTAATGCCATGATATCCATTTATAATCATTTACTCAGCAGTTGGAGATGCCAATCACCTGAGGTCCCTCTGATAGTTTAAAGCCCTGCTCAGCAATTATTCATCTCGCTCCAAGAAACAGAGAGATTTCTGTGATTTGTTTTTGAGCGATGAATGGTTCTTTCCTGAGCGTTCATTTTACATCAATAAACCTTTGGGATATTGCAGATTTTGTTCCCTTCTATTTGACCATTCAAGTACCAGATTAAAATGGGTTTGCTGTGAAAAAAAATCTATATGGAAAAAGCAAACTTAATAATTTTCAATATTAGAAATTCTATGTGCATGTGTAGGTGAGGAGTAATAGGGAAATGGTGAGCCCATGACGCAGCTTCCGAGTAGCCATTTTTGTGTGTTTTTTTAAGCCAACATAACTTTTCGTTCTGGGCTGTAATTTTAGAGCGATTGCATCGCCGAAAAAATGTAATTGTCAATATGGTGATAAAATGTTACTCAAACTGTCAAACACAAGGTATAAAAAGTCACAGCTGACCAACCCAAAAACATGGACTGGCACACAAGCACCTAAAACTTGCCAGTTATGCATTACAATGTTTTTTAGCTGTTGTAATGCAATTATTGCTAGGACGCTTCTTTCTCTCTCCTCTGTTCACAGACTAGCGCTCTAGGTCCTCGAGCAAGGTCCTAGTATCCGCTGCTGAACAGCATTATCTAGATTAGCTTTCCTGTACTTGTTTGCTCAACATGCGTTTATATGAATACAATTCCTCTGTTTAGCCACGTGGGGGGACCACAATCCCGTATTTCTTAAAGAGAGATAACTAGCTCTGCTCGGAAATCAAGGTTACCGTGGGCAAGTCTGCTTCTCAGCACATGGGCACTTTAACTTGCCAAAAATGCAGATTAAAACATGATTGTAAAATTAAAATGATAACAATGCAGAAGATGTACTGCTGAGTACATCACCTGCATTCTTACTTCATATTTCCCAACAGCTTCTTCAGTCAATTCTGCAGTTTTTGTTAAAGAAGGATCAGGGTCGTCTTTAGTGCTGGCGGCGCCTGGTGCGACAATCTTTTACGGGGCCTCTCCTCCACCCCACACCCCCTTCCTTCACCATGACCTCCTCCTCGATTCCCCACTACCACCCGCAAAAAGTGCCTCCATAGCCCCTCTCTCACATACATTTAACTTGTTTTAAACGCTGGTAAAGGCTGGTTTTACTAATCCACATAAAAAACAGGTGTTACTTGCAGCAGGCATATAAACCAGTCGCGGCTCGCTGCGCTCACAAGGGGCGGGGCGGTGCAGCGCACGGAGGGGTGAGGTGTGGGTGTGGGAGATTGTAAAATTTAATTTAAAAAAAATCAAAAAGTCAAATCAAAAATGTACCTGCTCTGCCGCTGCTCTGAGCAGCATCAGGATTGGCTGGATCACCCAGCCAGGGTACTCCCAGGCAGACTGGGAGCCTGTGCCTGCTCTCTCCAGTCCAGCAACAGAGTGCCCACTGGAGCGCAGTGTGGTCTGGAGAGAGCACACTGCACATGTGTGTTTGTCCAGCCCGAGGCGGTCGGTCAAACAAACTTGAGCTCTGAAGGGAGTGCACAGTGCACTACCTTCTCTGCTTGCCACACCCAATGCCCCACCCCTTTCACAACAAAAGGATAATAAACACAGTTTATTATCCTTTCGTTGTGAAAGGTTTTGCAGCTTCTGCTGCTGGCAGGATGGCGACGCTCCTCCGCCCTAACGGAGGAGCCGCCGCTGATATAAACCCTCGATTCTACTTTATGGGGGGTCAAAACTGTCACTAGACAAAACAGTCTCTCTCTTTAGTAGGAAAATTAATCATAAGAGTTATCTTGACATTTTTATTCCTGCCTAAAAGCTGAATGCAGATGGAACTCTGCAGCAGGTGCTTTTAAATCGCAAGTTCTTGCTAAACACAGCGCTCACCTGAGTTCAGTGCCCAATGTGCCTGCACCTCCCTAAAGCTGGCCCTAAGAAAGATCTATGCTTCATATATATGCTTTATATAAACAAGAAGGTGAACAGGGAGGAAAATGTGTGGAGGATGAAATGCCAGTGTAAATAAAGGGTGTGCTCTTTACATTAAAACCATATAGTGATTAAAGAAATTATACATTTTGTGTATTTTAAGCATGTAATAAATGGCTGCAAAATAAACAATTACAGAGGTACTGCTGTACTAATATACATAGTGCTTTTACAGAACCCGTGAGGCAAATTTGTACTTCGTGGAATGTTTTGCAAAACCCATTCAGTGTAAAATTTCTGCTTATGTGCTTCTTTATCTACTTTGACGTAGATGGGAGGAAATATGAACCTATCGAAGCCAATATACTAGGACTAGAGATGGCCCAAAAATACATGAAAAGTCTGCACTGGTAAGTGGAAGGGAAACCAATTCAATACTCCGTTCCTCTGTAGGTGCTTTATTGGGTAGGAAGCTGGCCAACACTTACCTAATTCGGCCGAGCCACACATGTTAATGTGACTTACACAACAAGCTACTACTTAGTCCTAACCCTTCCTGCTACCCCTAAACATTTCCCACCCTAGCATTTCCCAACCCCTTTTCCCTTGAGCACTGAAATCACCGCAACGTTTGTGACTTTGAATCTTCAAGTATGCTCATTTCTGTCCATCCGCTTTCTTTATTGACTGGCCTGCCTGCCTCCGGACCAGGCCCAGTTCCTTGATTCTTTGTTCCATTTTTCGACCCCTTCTTCCCATGGCTGCTCTTTTATTCATCTTTCCCCTTCAAACCGCTTTCTTCTTTGTGACAAACAACCAGTGCTTTAAATGGAAAAAAATAAGTGCAGGTACTGATTACATTGAGCTAGGGGCGGGTTGAGATATGATGATATGAGGATGCTTCTGTCGAGTATGCATTTTGGAACACAAAAGGATGATGGACGGAGTGCTGAACAATACAAACACTCACCTCCCAGTCACAGATCTGGGTTTAATCCATCGTTCTTTTGCTCACTATGCCACCCCAGTTTGGACCCAGTCATATGCAAATCAGTCTTGACCCTGTTCCTCATGAGAACAGTCCAGCCGGAACTGTCAAGCCAGGTCCTCCCGGGACCGGAAACAGGCATCCTGGGACCGGTTTCAGGGTATCACCCTTCATCAGCCAGGCTAGCTTGAATCCAGTCTGGGCATACCCTTCCCACTTAGGGTAATTTTAGCAACACAAAAGGATGAAGGACGGAGTGCTGAACAATGCAAACACCCACCCCCAGTCAAAGATCTGGGTTTGAGTATGCATTTTGCCAATGCAATGCCCTTGATAGTTGTTTCAAAGGTCCGAATTCCATTCCATAACTTGTGTTAGTACAGTAGTGGTGCAGTGTTTTTACATAGTTTTTGCATAGTTATGTTATTTTCAGGTGCAGATTTACCATCACCATCAGGTCTGTTGTGTTCATGGTTCTCATCGCCATCTGGCTCTTTCTGCCACACCAAACACCCCAAGATTCCCCCAAGTGCACTCTTAACAGTAACATACTCTGGAATGAGGACTCCACGAGTTGTGACTGTTCCCGAGATCAATGGCGATTCAATTTGAATACTGGTAAACAAAAGGTCAGAAAATTTTGTAATATTAAATTGGGTATTATTGATACAGACAGGTCTTACTTTTGGCAAACATGAAGCATGAATGGCTATCGGACTGTAACTTATATGTCTACTCATCCATTCTCTACAAAAACACACTGCAGATAAGCAGGTATGTACATGAAGCAGTGTCAGCTGGAAGGCATGCTTCACAGAATATGAATGTAGAGCAATTGCACAGCCCCTGGAAAGCACAGCCAGTGAGGCACATTGCTTTGTCCCTATCTCTCTTATGTCTCAATTTTTATCATGCAAACACACCTCTCTTTCTTGTTTTTGTTGCTCTCCCTTTTCACCATCTCTATTAGTATTCACATCTCTAGTCTCTCAATCCCTCCCCCACTCACTTCTGCTTCTCTCCCATTGTCTCTTTTTCCTCTCGCTGCCCAACTCCCTACCTCTGTCTATCTTTTTTCGCTTTAAAATCTCCTCTGCTCCTTCTATTTCTACCTCCTCACTCTTCACATTCTCTCACCTTCTTCTCCGTCCTCTCCTGTGGGCAGAAGGCCCCATGGTTGGAGAGCTCGCAGTGGCAGATACTGAGCAATGAGGGTCCTGCACATGTGCAGAGTCCAGCAGGATAGAGGTCAGGAGAGGAGCAATGCTGTCCTCTGGTGGAAAGGTCAGTACACTTCCACCAAGTTCGAAGGAGGCCGCTTAGCAATCTCCACCACCTCATCAATGTCCCAGCAGGTGGGTGGGGTGGGATTTTCAGGGGCAATAGAGTCCGGGTAAGATAGTCAGACACCGGTGAAAATGGACCTTCTTACCTTGGTTAAAACATGGACACTCATGCTTACTCCCTCTGCCCTCCCACTCATTCAATATGCACACATCAGTGTGCCCCAGACATTCAATGTCCCATAACATGATGATCCAGCATAGAGGCCTGGCAGGGGGCTGGTGAGGACACTGAGAGCTTCCACCTGGGTGGGGATGAAGCAGAGGCCCACTTGCCCCTGCAGCAGGCCTGCAGCAAACCATTCAGGCCCCATTGGGTGCTCCCCACAGATAAATGTACACACAGGAAGCCCTCTGGGCTCAGCCCATCAGTTGGTGCCCACCTTATCAATCTGGCCCTGAGTACTAGTACTCTCTTTGGGAGTGGAGAAGTGCTGGTACAAAGCTCGGTAAAAGTAAGAAGTGCTGGTACTCAGGACCTGTGAGTATCAGCTCCAATTTAAAGCACTGAAAACAATACAATATCAACTAACTTGTGCCCAGTCTTCACCCTTCTTGCTCTGCCAGGGAGGGTGGTGGGTCTTCCCTTTTGTTGCGCAGGCAAAAGTGATTTTGCGTTTTTGCCTGCGTCACTATGTGCTGCTTTCCAATACTTTCACATCATGAAAGAAGGTTGAAACTACTAAGATGCTATTACATGGTGCAAAAAAACTGAATCAAGAAACAAATGGTATGGTAACTTTAGGATTGTAAAACACATACTCACACCGAGTAAAACTGAATCCACTTCATTTATTTTCACCTCAATTATGTTTTATTGTTCACAATTATGACTATGTTTATTATGAGCAGTGGAAAATTAGCAGTAGAAGACGTGTCTGAACTAAGGGTGGCAATCTTTGAATTTATTTTCTAAAACCATTAGAAAAACAATTCAAAGATGGCCTTTGTGGACGTGTGGGTGCTGTGGAGTTAGGGGTATATTTATCTAAGAGTGGCATTACTCTTGGCTCACACATTGAGGTGCAAGAGCGATGAAAATCTTACATTGAATTTATCAAGCCACGCAACCTTGCCTGTCTTCATAAATCTAGAGTAACATCACACAGCACAAATCACTGCCTTGCGTTACTCTGCCCTGGGACGGCTTTCCATGGGTGGAGCGCGTGTGTTCCCATGCATTCACCCATGGAAGTTTGCAGATTCCTAGATTTACCATTACCGTTAGACCAGGTAATGCATCAAAATTCTACAACTCTCCAGGTGAGGCGCAATGTAGAGAAATATCTTTATTTGGCCTTCACACATAGAAAGAGGTAAAACGCCTCTCAGGAAGGTACCCATTCCCGAACAAAAACAATCCTGTCTACAATGCAGGCACTCTTGCACCATGATGAAAGGGTGCCTGTGTTGCAGTTAGGCAGCACATTGTGCACCAGGGCAGGGAAGAGACAGGAAAGCGATGTACAATGTTAAGTGCAGCACATTCCTTATCTTTCTCTATCACGCAGTGCAGCAAGGTGACTTGCTGCACTGTGCTGCTTGATTATTTGATAAATATGCCCCCAAGTTTTCAACTGAGAGAGGGTGTTACCAGTGCTGAGAGAAAGAGAAAACATAGGCCCTCATTATGACATTGATGGTAAATCCCACCTACTGCCACGCTGACTGCTGCCAACATACCGCCGCGGACATCCGTTCACCATATTATGACACACTCAGCCACAGACACAAATCCGCCACACCAAAGGTCAGTGATAAACTGGTGGTATCCAAACCCACACCGTTACGCCAACAGAACTACGCCCATCACATTATGACCCAGGAATCACCACAACGGACATTCAATGGCGGTAAACCATTGGCGGTACATACAGCTGCTCTCAAAATACACACACTCAAACAAAACAACACTACATTGGTCAATTTAAATAACACACACCTGACACCCATACACACACCACACCCACACACCCACCACTATAAAACACTCACTCACATTACCCACAACCCCTTACGACAACAAACCATTGGCACAAGACAGACACCACGACTACAGACAAGACCAGAGCCACACACCACCATCGCCTATACACCACCCACGCACCCCACATCACACACCCCAACACATCACCCTACACACCCTCACCCACACAACTCACACAACACCCATGACACCACAAAGACACCCCAGATTCTCAGAGGAGGAGCTAAGGGTCATGGTGGAGGAAATCATCTGGGTAGAGCCACAGCTATTTGGAGCACAGGTGCAGCAGATATTCATTGCAAGGAAGATGGAGCTATGGCAGAGAATCGTGGACAGGATCAATGCTGTGGGACAGCACCCAAGAACAAGGGACAACATCAGGAAGAGGTGGAACGACCTACGGGGGAAGGTGCGTTCTATTGCAGCAAGACACCAACTCGCTGTACAGAGGACTGGCGGTGGATCCCCACCTCCCCCCCCCCACAGCTAACAGCATGGGAGGAGCAAGATTTGGCAATCATGCATTCTGAGGGCCTGGCCAGAGTAGCAGGTGGGCTGGTCTCTGGTAAGTCAACCCTTTACTACTATCACCCTCCTACCCGCATGCCATCACATACCCCCCCCACACCTTCACTCCCATCACTCCACCACCTCCCACACACCCCACCATCACATCTCACTCATCCCAATGCCAAGCCCTGTATGCTCTACCAATGCATGGACACCACTCGCAGCCCTGCATGGACACTCATCACTAAAGCATGCAAAGCATAAAGAACTAACAATGCCACCATACACCAACATACACAAGTGAAAGCTGGCAGGGCAAATCCAACCAAAGAAGGCAAGCCACGGATGCACAATACTGTATGTCACACACAGAAACCATAACACATCCTTTACATCCCCACAGATACCCCAGCCAATGTCAGCGGCGAAGAGGTGCCAGCACTATCCAGTCCCCCCACAGAAGAGGCCCACAGTGATGACAACAACTCTGGTTGCCTGGATCTGGATGACCAACCTGGCCCATCAGGGACCTCTGGACAGTTGGTTACCCAGGCACAGTCACACACCACCACAGAGCCTCCCCCATCAGGAAACACCACCACAGCACCCACCCAGCATACCCATACCTCTGTCCCCAGGACACATCAATCAGCAGTGTGTCCACCACTACAGGGACCCCAGGGCACACCTCATACCCAAGACAATCATGGACCTGGGGCCAGTGGGCACACGGTTCAGGGGACAGAGGCACAGGACAACAGGGAAACTGGGAGGACTGCTGTGCGCCAGGGGGAGGACAGGCCGAGGGAACCGACTCTCCAGGAGGCACTCACCGAGATCCTGGGAGCATACCAACATTCCCAGGATAGGCTGGGCCACATCCTGGCTAATGTGCAGGAGAACAGGCGGCTGCAGGAGGGACAGTACCAGAAGATCAGGGAGGACTTGCAGGCCATTAACACTACCCTGGTCTCCATTGCAGGGGTGCTGGCAGATATGGCCAGCATCATGAGGGAGGCAGTCTCACAACAGCGGGCCCCAGCCACTAGCCAGACATCTGAAATGCTTTCCACCTCCGCTGCCGCTAGTGGACAGGAGGCCCCACCACAGGACCAACAGGCCACCAGCACCCTTCACCCTGCAGAAGGAGAACCACCCCACAAACATTCCCTGCGATCCAGGCAAAAGTCAGAGACTATTGCCAAGACCCCAGCCAGGAAATGAGACTCTCCTGATTGTCACCCTTGTGTCCCACTCTGTCACCCTGACCACCTTGAACTGCCATTGCTCCCCTTCCTATGTCCCCTTGGACAATGCACCTGTGCTACCAATAGACTGGAACAATACCCTGGACTTTCCTCCATCAGCACTTAAATGAATACACTTTTACAAAATACAAGTATGGAGTATGTTAAACTTATTTTAGTATGTATTGGTTTAACCAGGTTCCAACATTACAATTCAACTGTACAGTAAAGTTCAAATAGGAAAGACCTGTAGTTGGCTGGAGTGATCACACCAGGAGCGATAGTGGG
Source organism: Pleurodeles waltl (assembly GCF_031143425.1). Taxonomy (NCBI): domain Eukaryota; kingdom Metazoa; phylum Chordata; class Amphibia; order Caudata; family Salamandridae; genus Pleurodeles; species Pleurodeles waltl. The sequence goes on along the minus strand of NC_090440.1, from coordinate 397,002,400 downwards.
GCACCAACATCTGCAAAATGAGTTGCCAAAGGGTACAGTGAGTGGGCATAGAAGTGGGAAACAACAGCATGCCAATGACAAAGATTGACCTGAAAATGAAATATGAAGTAACACTGTTTCATCTGTGTGTCATTGGAAGTATTGTCGAATCACTGCAGTTCTGTTGTCCTCATCCTCATCATCTGCCTCCTCATCCTCACTGTCCACAGGGTCCACTGCTGCCGCACGGCCATCCCCAGCCTCCTCCTCCTGCAGAAAAGGCACATGGCGTCTGAGGGCCAGGCTGTGCAGCATGCAGCATGCCACGATTATCTGGCAGACCTTCTTGGGTGAGTAGCACAGGCATCACCTATTAGATGGAGGCACTGAATCCTGGTCTTCGGGAGGCCAAAGGTACGTTCGATAATCCTCCATGTGCCTCATTATAACGTGCTTCTATCCTCGTCCTGGAATTCCTCACAGGGGTCAGTAGCCATGACAGGTTTGGGTAACCAGAGTCACCTGCAAAGATCGAGGGACAACATTTAGCTACACACTATCCCATATGGCCCACACCATACCCATACACCAACATATACTGGGTGGGAACCAGGGCTCACCTGTTAGCCACACCCTGTGCCTCTGGAGTTGGGCCATCACATTAGGGATGCTGCTATTCCTCAGGATATAGGCATCATGCACTGACCCAGGATATTTAGCATTGACGTGGGAGATGTACTGGTCCGCCAAGCACACCATCTGGACATTCATTGAGTGAAAAATCTTTCCATTTCTGAACACTTGTTCATTTTGACAGGGGGGATAAATGCAATACGTGTACCATCAATTGCCCAAATGATGTTGGGGATGTGTCCCATTGCATAGAAGACAGCTTTCACAGTGGCCAAATCCTCCACCTGGGGGAAAACAATGTAGCTGCACATGTGTTTAATCAGGGCAGACAACACTCTTGTCAGCACTATTGAGAACATGGGCTGTGACATTCCTACTGCCAAGCCTACTGTCACTTTGAAATAACCAGTTGCAAAGAAATGGAGCACAGATAGGACTTGCACAAGAGGGGGGATCCCAGTGGGGTGACGGATAGCAGATATCTGGTCAGGCTCCAGTTAGGCACACAGCTCTGTGATTGTGGCTCTGTGAAGAATATATGTGAGGATAATGTGCCTGTCCTCCATTGTTGCCAAGTCCCCCATGGTCTGTACACCGGAGTATGTCTCCATCTCCTATTTATCTGCAGCGGTAGCAAACTATGGGCCAAAAGAGTGAGGAGCCGGTCAAAAAATGTACATCGTAGACACAACAGTACAATGCATGATGTTACATTTCAATGTATAAGTGGCATTTGTCCTGTGACGCAGTTATTATCCAGGGCCTGCCCCCCCAAAATGGCCTCCACCTGTCCTGTGTGGAGGGACAGGTGGAAGTGAGGTAAATCCGCTGACGTTGTGTGCCGTTGCCGTAGGCAGTTGGGAATCGCTGTGCAACTCCTCATTGGTTAACATTGGGCCCTATTGGATACAGTGGCCAATGGTGATGTACGCCGGCTGTGACGGTATGCACCGCCGTGGAGGGAAGACGGCGGAGGCCCAGCTGGGGGTGGCCTCCCAACGAGGAAGGGGTTCCTGTCGAACCCTGACCCCCTGATGGCCCGCATACTGGCGGTGGCCTATCCGGAGCTGGATGGGCCCTTGAGGGCATCACAGCAGCCACAAGGGGGCGAGTACAGTTCCCATCATTACAACCTACGCATGGTAGGGGGGTACCTGGGTGGGGGATGTGTGTCAATGGGTGCCCCTAGGCCAGGCCTGACTTTGCAGAGTGGGTCCCATGTTGGGCAGAGTTCTGAAGTGATAATCCTACTACCTAGCTTGTAGGCATCCACTACTGGTCAGGGCTGTGTGGGTCCCAGGTGTGCCAAAGTTGGCACTATGTGCCTCTCCCCATGCCCTGGTGGCTAGCATTATTACTGGTAGTGCATTGCTTTGTGCGTAGGGATGTTCCCTGTGTGTGAGGGTGCTGTGTACGCCAACGGTGGTGTTGGAGCATCCATTGACCAAGTGTATCCTTTATCTCATCCTTCCCTTTTTGTTTTGTCACCATGTCCTATGTGCATTAGCATCATCTGGAGGAGGAGCAGAGGCACCGATGACGGAGGGAGCTGCATCCCACAGGACCCAGGAGGCAGAGTCCACCGACGGTGAGGGTGCCAGTGGGATGGAGGGCGAGGGGAGCACCACGTTGGAGACAGGAGGGGACTGTTCGGACACAGATACCTCCTCCAATGGACGCTCCCTGGTGGTGGCGGACACTTCTGTGACCACCCCAGCTACAGCCACCACCCCCATACCGGGACCGCCCTCCCAGCAGCCCCTCAGCGACTTGCCCCTGGGCCGTTCACCCAGGAGGGTGGGCATATCCTTCACCCGAGGCACCTCAGGCCCTGCCCCTGTGAGCCCTGCTGCCCTGAGTGAGGAGGCTATTTTCCTCCTGAGATCCATCTCTGTAGGGCAGTCAACCATTGTGAATGCCATCCAGGGGGTGGTAGCCCAAATGCAACAGAGTAATGCATTTCCAGAGGGCATTCACACTGGCTTGGCTGCCCAACAGAGATCAATCCAGGCTCTGGCATCCTTTCTGATGGCAGCCATTGTCCCTGTTTCCACCCTCCAACTACCTCTTCCCAATCCCATTCCCCTCAACCCCACCCTATCCCAAGCACACAGGCAGACGAGCATGCACACAAGACAACACACAAGTGTGGCACAGGCAAACATAAGCACCTCACCTCATCCCACAGGCACTCACACAAACACCATCCAAATGCAGACATACCAACATCCACAATTTCCACTGTGTCCCCCTCTTCCTCCTCCTCCACCTCCATCCCAGTTGCGTCTACACTCACACCTGCATGCACTAAACCATCATCCACTACCAGTATCACCACCACACCTAGCAGAACACACACCTCACTTGCAGACACCACTACAACAGCCATGCACACGTCCCCTGTGTCCTCTCCCACTGTGTCTCTCCCCCACCTCCCAAGGTAAACAAACGCAAGCACTCAGACACCCAACACTCATCCACCTCACTACAGAACCCAGCCCATGCACCTGCACCCAAACACAGCAGACAGACACCTCCTGCAACCACTCCCTCTTCCTCCACTCCCAAACCTACTCCCTCTTCCCACCCCAGTGTCCCAAAGAAGCTTTTCCTCTCCACCATTGACCTCTTCCTCACCCCCTGCCAGGTTCTTCACGTCTGGCCAGGGTGCCAAAAACCCAGGCAAGCACCTCAGCCACCCAGTGCACGGGACCAGTAGCCTCCACACCCACTCGTGGTGGGAAAGGACCCAGGGCGCCAGCCAGCCTCAAAGAAAGTTTGCTTGCCCTAGCTTCTGCCCGGAAGGGCAAGGAGCCTGCCCCAAGTGCTGCCCAGAAGGGCAAGGAGCCTGCCCCAAGTGCTGCCAGGAAGGGCAAGGAGCCATCCCCAGATGCTGCCAGGAAGGGCAAGGAGCCATCCCCAGCTGCTGCCAGGAAGGGCAGGGAGCCTGCCCCAAGTACTGCCAGGAAGGGCAAGGGGCCTGCACCAGCAGGGAGGAAAGACCAGAGGACTGGTGCAGGGACTCAGTCGGAGCCCCCACCACCAACCATGGCTGTGCTGCCGTCCGAGGCTGCAGGGGATGGGCTGGAGCTTCCCCCCACCACCAGCAGCAGCAGCACCCCAACCACCAGCAGTGGGCAGCTGCCTGAGGCTGCAGGAAATGGCCTGGAGCCTCCCCCCAGCCTCCCCTCCCCCAGCGGCTGCAGCAGCACCACTACCACCACTGAGCAGCCATCATCGCAGGCGGACGGCCTGTAGTGCTGCCTCCATGGGCTGCTGTGCGGCCTACCTCCTGCAAATCCAGTGGGTATGACACCCACCTGAGAGACTGTGACCTTGCACTCACCAGGATGAAGAGCACAGGGCACGATGCCCCCTCCAGCACCAGTGGGTAAGCCACCCACTCACCCCATCCTCCCCAGGATGAAGAGCATAGGGCACGATGCCCCTTCCAGAACCAGTAGGTAAGCCACCCACTCACCCCATCCTCCCCAGGATGAAGATCACAGGGCACGATGCCCCCTCCAGAACCAGTTAGTAAGCCACCCACTTGAGAACCTGTGGCCATACACTCCCCAGGATCAAGAACAGGGCATGTTGCCCCCTCCAGAGCATGTGACCAAGTCACCCACTTGAGAGACTGTGGCCTTGCACTCCCCAGGATCAAGAACAGGGCACGTTGCCCCCTCCAGAGCATGTGGGCAAGTCACCTACTTGAGAGACTGTGGCCTTGCACTCCCCAGGACCAAGCGCAGGGCATGTTGCTCCCTCCAGAGCATGTGGGCAAGTCACCCAGTTGAGAGACTGTGGCGTTGCACTCCCCAGGACCAAGCACAGGGCATGTTGCCCCCTCCAGGACCAGTGGTGTTGTTCCATCTGCTGGCTCTGGAGCCCCCCGTTCCCTGTTCCTCCGAGGTGTCTGCCTATTTTCCAACTGATGCCGCTGCAGTGTTCTCTCTGTGTTGTTGCAGGTGACAAGTCGGGCCTTGGACTATGGCCTGTGGCCCACGCACAATATGGACTGGGCAGTGTCCCTTGGACTGTACATATGTGTATACCATTAGATTGATTTTTCGTATTTCTACTATATTTATATTATAACACTCACTTTTCATCAATTCATGTAGTCCTTGCATTATTCCTGAGGGGTACGGGGTAAATATGTTTTATTACTGCATCTGTTTGTGTGTATGATGCTGGGTGTGTAGTGAGTGTGTGTGTCACTCTCTTTTTCCTCCTCCCTCCTCTGTGTGCTAGGCGGCTGTACTCACCGTGGTCGTCTTCGCCGGCATTGGTGTTCGTGGTGGAGCAGGACGTAAAAGAGCATGGGGAAGATCTGAAGTTCAGGTTCCATGGCGGCATGGTTGTTCCCTGTATCTCCAATGGTGAGTCCTTTGACTTCTGAGCTCAGTTTCCGCCAGGCTTTTGATGTTGTTGGTACCGCCCCGGAAAAGGTGGCGGATTGATGTGTCTTAATATGGTGGGCGGAACATTGACTTCCCCCTGGCTGTAGGCGGCTACTGACGTGATGGCTGTTGTATCCGCCCTGGCGGTCGGTGTGGTAAAGTGGCTGTCTATCTGAGTTCTCACCACCATGGTCATAATTTGGCGGTAGTTACCGCCAGCCTGTTGGTGGTATAACCGCCACTTTATCACCGACCACCAGGGTTGTAATGCGGGCCATAGTATCTCATATACACTGCAATGCAAGAACTGATGTCAGCAGTCATCAATAATAACAATGTGAGCCAGAAATGCTACTGGGCCTTGCAAACACAAGAACAGGAAAGGAAGATATTAAATCAGGAGAGATAAACAAGAAACTCATCAAATCATGAGTAAGGAAGTGACCCGAAGCCACAATAGTTCTTTGACAAAAGATAGCTGTCTGTAAGTGAGCGCTAACAATGACATTGAATACGGAAAAGGAGGGCCTTGGGTATTTGTAATTTGCAAGTGTCTCTCACTAGAAATTGAAAAATTATTTAACAGCCCAACCAGTGGGATTATAATACGATTTTTTCTATATCCTCTTTCTCCATTTTTCTACATGCATATTCACAGAGTGGTAGAACCTGCCCTTTTTTGCAAACTTTGGAGAGTGGAAGGGCTACTTAACCTTTAGCAGTATTCCCTCAAATCAGCTATCCCTCTGCAACAGCCTCTACTTAAAATCTCCTTGTTTATGGGAAGCATTCATAAGAGTCTGCCATATCAATCAGCTGAAGTAGATTCAGAAGAAATAATATCATGCAGTTTATCTACCTCTTCTCACTGGTGAGCAAAAAGTTCCAGGTTTTATTTAAACATGTAGGAGACAGGGTCTTTAGCGCATTAGTACAGGAAGTACACAAAGTTGAGAATAAACTTAAAAACACTTCATGAGGCGGATGTTGGAAAACCCCTGATTATAACTGCAGCGCGGGGCACTGACTTAGAAGCCTAGGCCTACACTGAAGGCAATGATTTGATGCCGAATCAGTGCTGGTTGCACTAGTGGATAGTTGGTATCTGATGGGATGGTTTGGGGACGGCTGTAATGGTGCTGTGATATTTTTAGATATTTCAGTAGTGTTCAGCTGTGTTGATAGTTCACCTTCATTGGCAAGAGGCCTGGTCTTAGACCGATTTAAATCATTGCTCACTGACCACACCCAAGTGGTTTAATTCCACCATTTCCACCCTTCTTTTGCTTCTGCCATGCCAAGAACATACTCCTCAATCTCTGACACACAAAAGCCACAAGAATGCACGGGTTGTTATTGTATTCCCTCGCTTGTGGCGAGAGTCTCAGATAGCTGCTGGATAGCCAAATATGTCTAGTCTTGCAAATTCCTACTGTTACCAAACCCTGTTTTTCCACCTATAATTCAACAAAAAATGTTTGTATCTATAAACACGTGCAGGTTCTAGTTCTAAATGAACTAATCTCCGTTGAAGTACAGCACCGTACTTCACCTGGGGATATCACAATATGTGTGTATGTGCTATTTTTATTGTGCAAAAAAAAGACAATCATAAAATCAGTGAGAAATATGAGACATAGCTAGTTCTGGACAGTAATGCATTGTGATGTAGTGTTCTCGAAGGACATGCGTCTTCAACTCTTTCCTAAATTGAAGCAGAATTGGGGCGGCTCTGATGGACATAGACACATTGTTTCAGATCCTCGGTGCGTAGATGAAAAATACATCCTGCAATATCTGACCAATTACCTTTAGCTGGGAAAAAATTATCAGACAGACTACCATCTATCAATGGGCCTTGAAACTGTTGTGTAGCCATTTTAGTTATAGCTTCATAAAAATTATTTTAGCGAACTAGGCCTGCCGCTGTGCACTTTAACCTAGATATATTTTATTCAGCTTTGTTTATTATTTTAACAAAAACCACATTTGCGGTCCTGTTTTATTTTTCTCTATCTAGCTTTTCTTTGCCTAGGCTAGTACTGCGTTCTTAAACAAGACATTTCTTTCAGTCTGTGCTTTTCTCAAGGCTGCAGTAAGATAGGTTGCTGGTAAACGTGGTAACGCTTTGTCTCTAGTGTTCATAGAAACATACACACTCTTACATAAGGATCTTTTATTGGAACATCATCTGTTTTATTATAAAACACTCCTCTGTCCCATACACGTTAGAGGGAGATTCTAGCCAGATGACCACGACTGTATGCTGATTGCTGAACGCTTCGCTACAGCTGCTTATGCAGACTACAGGCCTCTTGCTCAGCTATGAGGGATGATGTCTTCCTAGGGGGAACCTGAAGGGCAGAAATAGAGCTTACCTTTCTGTGCTCTAATATAGCCTAGGTAGGAATTATTTTAACGATTTTAGTGACAATATAGTAGCGTTATTCTTTTGCTTCACTCTCCCTGTCACAATTCAAATCCTGTCATGCTTTATCATCCTGGTCATTGCAGTACATGCTTTTTTATCTACAATGCAGTTGCTTCATTAAAACCTTCTTGAAACATATATTGCCTCTGATTGTCCTTGTATATGTGAGACTAATGTAAATGAGAGAAAAGAATGCAACCTGAGTGACCACGATTTCCTGAGTAATCAATTGTGTCATGCGTTCGGCTGCCCAATCATTCCTGCTCTTAGGTAGAGATGAGGCACTGCTAGTTAGCCGGAGCAAGACCTGGATTAGGCCGACAGGTGTCACCTGTAGTGGGTTAGACTCAGTCCCCGACAGTATAAGTGATTCTGCTGCTCAAATCCAGTAGTCTCATTAGAATGAAAAGAGCCTACACCACAACACCACCTCTCACCAAAACTGTCTGCTCTCTGCTGAATAACCGATCAATAAACTTCAAATCATTTTGCATCATTCTTAAGTCTCTGCATAATGTTGGACCTGCCTTTTGTCTTGTAGATTTCATTGACATATTCCATCTAGGCATCTCAGGTTATCTTAGCTGCATCAAGCTGATCCATGTCTCATGAAACTGAGAATGGTGATTCTTGTGCCTTAATTCTTTCCATCATGCTGTGCAACGTGCTTCTCATGTTTTGTCGCAGGATTAATGCCCATCTGCTCTTTCATAAACAGTTAAACAGGAAACATTCTGGATCCTAAAATGATCTGTAGTTTCTGTATGTGATGCCTATGGGTACTCAAGACCTGTTTTAATGTAGTAGTTTGTATTGTTGTAGAAAATACTAATATGCCTTTTGGAAGCCAACATAGCATAGCATAACTTGACATGGTATACAAATAAACAGCAGGAAAATGTCTTTGGTACTTTGAGTAACTAAATCGGTATTTTCTAAAACCATAATGCTTTCTGCAGTTGGATGGTAATATTGAAGCGTCATGTGCAGGGCAAACTATGGTCTCTGAGGTGTTTTCCATACCATGAAAGGACAAAGTAGGATGGTGGCTTTGTGTTAAATCACTGGTGGGCTGTGTTGGTTTTATGTATGAACAGAAGCATAATTAATGCAAACTCAGCTACAAGGCAACATAACATTTCAGAGTGAAAGGATGAATTCAAACATGGTTAAGCAAAGGTAGCATTTGAGTGAGCGATAGAGCATTGTGGAGCCAGACATGCAACAGTTGAGGTGAAAGACAGTTTAAGATTGGTGTGTGGCAGTGGAAGGGGCAGGGAGAAAGGGATCCTATTCAAATGAGTGCACTGGTCATGAGCTCACTGGGTGGTTAGATGTATTTTGATAGCAGGGTCCTGAGTTCTTTTCTGTAGTAGAGAAGGGATGAGGCCCGCTGGATTTCAGCTGAGAGAACTAAATTCACTATGTGTAATAGTAAAATGCATGGACCCCTTTTTTCTGTTTTTCCTCTTTCTGACCTCTAGTCTGAAAATGCTGCTGATGATAAATATGCGACTCCATTAATAGATCTTGATCTTGAGGGCCAGTTAGAGGGAATGCTGTTGTTAACTACTTTGTTGGTGATGCAGCAGGTCTTGAAGGTGAGCCAGGTGGGGAATGACATCTAGGAAAAGAGGAGTCATTTTATCAAACTTTAAAACACCGTTGATAAGTCATGGTGAAGCTCTAGGAATGCTTTTCTGGTGCATCAGATGGATCTGTGGAAAGCTGGATAGTAGAATATTGATATAATCGAGGGGGGCAGGACCAGTACTTAGATTGTCAGTCTGATGTTAACTTCAGTGAGGAAAGGCTTCACTCTCTGAAGCAGAGACAGAGGATTCCAGGCAGTGTTGCTCTTATGCATGAAGCGTGCTTGTAGTTGAGGGCTGAGTTGATAGCAGTCTAGGAACCTGGTAATTTTGATAATAAGTTTTTAACTCAAGTTTAAGTAGGATGAGAAGGCAGGGTTACCATTGTCTTTTATCTGAAAGGTGTTAACCACTGGGATGGTAGAACTGTCGGAGCTGCTATGAGGCCTAAAGCCAGACTGGCAATCCTGCAGGATTTTTTTATTGATCTTGTCATATTGCTGGTTAGCAATGGCTTTCTCTATCTATCTTTCCCAGTAGTGGCAGTTCAATCATTAGTTAGTCATTTGTCATGTAATCAGTGTCCAGGTCGAGTTTCTCTAAGACCAGTTTTGAGAACTTCTGGCAAGGTGACTCGCAGAAGAGACACATTCATGATGTTCAGTAGAGATGTGTGTGTTTTTCTAGGTATCTGATTTAAGGTGGCTAGTGGGTGATGTAATGATCCTATAAGATGGCATTAAAGAAGTGAAGTTGGCTTGTCATTAATGTGCTGTGAAGAAATAGAAAGTACACCATTTTGGTAATTGCATGTTGAAATTGTCATGTAGCTGCCTGACCAGATGCACTGTCAATGATCCGTTCGATCTTGTCTTTCTTGTCCTTGAGCACTTTTTGATGGCTGTGATATTGTCTGTGGTGAGTGTGGGTGGTGTGGTGTTGTTCATGCATTGTCTGATAGCTTTAAAATTGTACTGCTGATGATTCTAAATTTGTAGGTGTCATTCACTTCTGTAATAAGCTATCAGTGTGTGGTAAAGAGTGACTTAAGAAGAAGCTTTCTGGCCACTGTGTGCACTACATTTTTTGGTGCATTTGTTGTTGATGAGCTCCTGATTGTACTGTGGAGTGGATTAACTTTCATGGAAGAAGGTTTCACTGGAGCATAGGTATCTGCTCCTGAATGGAGGGTGAAGTTAAAGTTTCATCAAAAGATTTTTATTTTGGTGATGGTGTCAGTTGAGGCTGCTAGAGCTGCCAGGTGCTTACAGGAGTCATGCTAGTAAACCAGAGAGGTGTTTCAGGGTCCAGACAGAAAGGCATTACTTACACTCACTTTAAATCTTTACTGGCCATGAGTAGTCTTATTATATGGAGTAGATGATTTTTGAAGAAGGCAATTTTGATTAGATTTACTGAGCAAACCATCAAGGAATATTGAGCATCAAGCTAGATGTCTAATGATTAACCCAAGAATATGTATGGTATTCCTATAGTGTGAACATAGCCAAATGGCAGTAAAGTGCTGCACACGGTCCAAGACAAGAATAAAGTTGACTAATAGAAAAAGTACCTGCATTGTGGACGGCTAATGTATTGTGATGTACTGTTCTTTAAAGAAGTGAGACTTTGACTTTTTCCTAAATTGACACAACATTGGATCAGCCCTGGTGGATTTAGGGATGTTGTTTCAGATCCTGGATGCATAGATGGGGAAAGGCCTGCTGTATTGGTTTGTATGTTTTTGACACTTCTTATAAGTCAACCAAAGTAAGAAATGACTAGGACAGATAGCTGCCCTAAGCATGAATTAAAAGGTAGATGGCATATTTAGAATGTCTTTTAATACTATTTAATTGGTTATAATTCCTCATTTGGATAAGTTTCCATCCTCTTAAAATCCTCCGCTGCAGGAATATATGTATAGAAGTGTTTCACACTATTTTGCAGTAAATATAGGAAGGGCCAGGGTAGTGGTGGGAAAATAGGGAATTGTCAGAACCCTTTTAGAGGGACATGGGGCATGCAGGGGTTACCGGGCCCAAACATGGGGTTAGCAGTTTTTACTCCTGATGTCCTAGGGTCTGACTTGCTATGGATCCTGAGTAACTGGGCTTCTGCACTTGACTTTCAGGTTTGCGTGGTCCGAGTAGTCCAAGGCTCTCTGGGGGGAGAGGTGTAGATACAGATTAGTCAAAATGCATACAGCAGCAGCAATAAATCATTGCCCAGCCAAACACTTGCTTTATTAAGAATGAGTATTTTATTTCTAGTGCCACCCACAAAGAGGAAGCACACAATATTCACAAACACTTACACGGCCTCCCCTGAGGCCGGGACTTTAGTGTCTCTCTGGCGGTTCCCTGTCCTATTCACTTCTCACATTAGCAATCATTTGGTAACATCCAGGATATGCCCCACTAGTAGGCTGAGTCTCAGGAGTCCAATAGTGTTCCAGCACACACACACTCATTTTTGCAGCAAGTTGCCATGGGACTATCAGGCCTGAAACAAGTCTTACTTTTACAGGGAAGAGGGACACAGAGTCCTGGAGTGCGCAGCATCGGTTTGCAGCAGCTCCATCGTAAGTCAGAGTAGTCGGCTGCATGCAGGCTCAGCAGGTTTGCTTGGTGGGTGTAGAATCTTTCCCTCACAGTCACGTTCTTAGAGCACTCAGAGGTATCCTGCTGCTTTTTCTGCAGGTTAAGTGTATGCTTGCTCTTGTTGAGGCTTGGCTATGACGATCCTATTCTGGCCTCCACACTTAGGTGACGGTGCTCACAGGGCATCCTCACTTTTCCTGTGGGGTAGAAGAAGTCGCAGTTCTTGGTGCTTTGGGTGACCTCCTCAGACACACGGGGTAACCACCATTTACTGTCCACAGGCTCTAGCCTGGTCAACACAGTGAAGTTATCCACAGCAGTCCCTCCCGGCATACTGGGTCGCTTTACCACTACTGCACAAGGACCTAGCCCTTACCATATGGCAGTCTTTACAACAATTACCCCTCCTGGCAGTCTTTCACGGAGGCCCTCTCCTGATGCACAGAAGTCACAGACTCATCCCTGCACATGGGCAACAACCCAATTGATGCAGCAGCTATTTCCTCACACCTCACACAGAGAGTCCACTCAAAAGGCGTCCCCACTGGACCTTGCTCCTTCCAACGCTCTTCTCTTCCTCATAGGGCACACTGGTTTTGGCAGACAGACAGGAGCTGGTGCTCCAGGTTCCAGGACAGGTGGTCTTAGATTTCCTAGGTGGTGCCCTCTCACCCAGCAGGTAGACTAGCAGGCCTTGGTTCTCAGTACTGGTCACAGGCAGACATCTTCTAGAGCTCCCTCTCCTCAAACAGGCTCTATGGCTGCTAGGCAGATGATGATTTTTGAGGTCTTAACTTCCCCTTTTTATATTCCATTTGCAGACACCAAATGGTGTTTAGGGTCAAAGGGCCAGATGTATCAAACTTTTTTGCATTTGTAAACGGTGTGAATCACAAAATTAGACTGTTTGTGAATGTAAAAATGCCTTCCATGATGTATGAAAGGCATTCGCAGTGTGAAAATAAGGAATCGCTAAAATAGCAAACTTTTGCGACTGTGACATGGTTTTGTGTGGCTCAAACAGCGTATCGCAAATAGCAACATGAATTACCAAATCGCTATTTGTATGACACAAACTGCAACAAAGATTTGCGAATCGCAGATAGCGATCCGCAAAATCCTGACGCAATTTGCGATACGCTGATTGTGACTCGCAAAACCATGTCACAATGCGATGCATCAAAAAATCGCAAATATCGAATATTCGCAGAATGGCCTTTTGCATATGCAATTTACCACGAATTGAAATCAGGTGGTAACCAAGTGCAACCTATATAAAGAGGCCCAGAATGACTCAGCTTCTTTTCCACAATGGCCGCACTTTACGTGATGGTGAGGGGAATGAGGATCTTGGCAGGTTTGAGGAGAGGGAGGAGGAGACAGGAGTGCCTTTTCAGAGTGCGCATAACGCTTTTTGACCAGACAGAGGTGGAGATATATGAGAAGTACAGGTTAAGCTCAGCCATGATACTTGACCTGATAGCTGATCTACAACCCATACTGCAGCGCACCACACACAGGACCAATAGTATACCTACCCAAGTGCAGGTATTTTGCTCCCTGCACCTATTAGCCTCAGGGAGATCTCAAGGGGGTCATAGCAGCAGCAGGAGGGGTCTCACAGAATGCTCTCTCACTCTTCTTCAATGCATTTGTCAATGCCATGCTGAGCAAAATACAAGAGCACATAAGATTCCCGAACACCTCACAGGAATTACACCAGACGAAAATACATTTCTATTAGATTGCACAATTCCCACATGTCATAGGTGCTATCGATGGGACACGTAGCAATCTGTCCACTATCGGCCACCGAGTATGTGTATCATAACCGTAAGAACCATCATTCCATGAACATACAAGTGATTAGCAATGCCTCCAACATCATGACCGATCTCGTGGCCAGATACCCAGGTAGCACACATGACTCCTACATCTTTCGCCACAGCGGGATTTACACAAGACCGCTAGCTGGGGAGTTTGGCGAAGGCTACCTAATGGGTAAAGTAATAGTTGACAATGTTGCATTGATGTTATTGTGAAGTCAGATATCAACAGTACTCATTTTACTCTCTGTTCATTCCAGGAGACAGTGCATACGCAGTGCAGACCTATATACTGATGCCCTACCTGAGCCCTGCAATGCCAGCAGAGAGGAGGTACAATGCTGCACACAGGGTGACCTGCAGTGTGGTGGAGCAGACCTTCGGACTGCTGAAGAGCTGCTTCAGGTGCATCCATAAGAGTGGAGGTGGCCTACAGTACAGCCGAGAGACGACCTGCAAAATTGTGGCTACATGGGCAATGTTGCACAACATTGCAATGAGAAGGGGCATACCAGTTGGACCAATGGAGCCGGACTCAGATGAAGATGATGATCCCTTACTACCCCATCACCCAGTAGACTGGACCAGTGCAGCAGAGGGCAGGCAAAGTCATGCTGACATCACATACAACCATTTATGATGAAAGTAATGACAGCACCACTTCAATATTACGTATTTCTGTAGTTAGCAACTTTATTACCCTTACTTCAGGTAACGTATGTGTCAATAGGACATAGCCATACACTATAGGCAAACATGTGCGATTAACAGTGTCACACTATTAGCATTATAGTATAACTGTATAGCTACATGTTACGGTAGTCCCCTGTACCCCTCAACATTACTTCCTACGTCCTCGCACCCCACTTGAGTGCTCAGTGGCCTCACTGGCACCTCTTGTAGCAGGTTCACAGGCGGTACTCTGTCTGGTACTGCGACGCCTAGGATCCATCACAGGGGCTGTAAGACTGCTGAGGCTAGAGAACTCCTCAATATCCCCACCACCCAGTTCACTATTTGTAGCACTGCGTGCTGTCTGCATTGCATCCAGAACATTGGTTATTTTCACCAATCCCTGTGCAACGTCCCGACTGCAATGTGCCATCTCCACCTGAATGCCCACAGCACATTGTGAAGTCAAGGCAGTTGAGCTAGCAAGCCGATTTACCGATCTGCAGAGCCCATCAAACCTTCCCATTAATTGGTGATGGCGCCTACGGTGGCTGACACGCTACTGCTGAATCTCAGTGCAGAGGTCCCTAATGGCGTTTGTCAACTCCTTTGTGTTTTCTGCTGCTGTTTGCTGTCCCTCATTCAGAGACTCCACCTGCTTCTGCATTGATCCAACGTTTTCATTGAGTGCATCCATCTGCTTGTGCAGTACTTCCATATTGTCATTGTGAGACTCAAACTGCCTGTGCATTGACCTCATGTGTTTGCATTGCAGGTGCTGCACTTTCAGCATGGATGCTTCAAGGCCGCCAAAGATTGATGGGCCCTCTCCTTCATCTGTGCACTGTCTGCCTGGTTCATGACGCCTCCTGAGGGGGGTTGACTGACACTGGGGCAGGGACTGCTGTCTTCCTTTGGCTCTAGCCTCTGGGGGTGGTGTGGGGACTTCATCCGGCATTTCATCTGAGTCCAGGTTATACTCTGGGAGAGGTAACACCCCTGCTCTGCGTCTATTTTTTGCAATACTGAAAGAATCACTGGTGTTTGAGTCGGACTGTGGCTGTGTATCGACATCCCCCACTTTTCCACATTCTGCTGCAGCAGGGCCCGGTACATCTGCACGACAATGTGCAGCATGTCATTTATGAATATATCGCAAGAGGTTGCACAATAGTAATAAATGTAGACTGACATCGTATTACTGTGAGTTGTGTGTGTTGTTTCTCTATGCGGCTGAACACTAACTTGCTATTTATGTGGTATTTTGACTTTAGGGTTGTGGACTACCACTCCCATAAGGCATAGTTGCGTTGTATGTAAGATGTGGCATGGACTACTTATCACAATGCATCTTACTAATAGCTATCTTCTAAGGGGCATTTGTACATGCACATATGGGGATACACATCATTACTGGCCTTACCTTTGCTGGTACTGGGTGTCCCTGAGGTGTCAATGTCAGTGACACCACTGACAGCTTCAGGAAGCAGTGTGGACTCCACCATGGCCTCTATTGGTGTGGACGGTGTCTGGGTGGGTGGTCCTACTCGGGTGTTCCTTGCCTCCTTTAGCCTGCTGGCTACCCTCTCTTTGGCACGGGAACGCAAGTCATATCATCGCTTGCATATCTCCTCAACAGAGCGCTGCGCAACACCCACTGTGCATATTTTGATCTGGATTTCTGACCACAGTTTCCTCTTCTCACTTTCAGGTACTTGGAGTGAGTTCTTCCCAAACAGTTTGTCATGGTTCCTGACGAGCTCCTCAGTGAGCACCTCCAATTCCTGCTCACTGAATTTGAGCTTGCACTTCCTGTCTCCTTTCTCCTTCACATTCCCATCAATGGCCATGTTACTGTTTGGTCCTGGCTGGCTCACAAGGCTGCCTCCCTGGTGCTGGGCTGTGTCTCTCTGCCTGCTCCTGTGGGTGTGGCTCCTGGAAACAGCATGGGCTGACTCACTTCCTGGTTGTGATGTCGTCAGGCTGTTCCGGTTTGCCGTTTTCGCAATTTGCGATTTTCAAATACCAAATCGCTATTTATTTGCGATTCGGTATTTGCTAATCGCAAATTGGGTTTGTGAATTTTAAGAAATCACTATTACCGACTCGCAATTTTAATACATCCCATTTTGCATTTCTAAAATAGCAATTTCTTAAAATTTGCTATTTAAGAAATGCAAACTGGGAGCTTGATACACCTGGCCCTAAGTCTTTGAAGTTTTATATTGAGGTTCTCCTTGTTTTGAAGTGCATACTCCCTATCTGCTCCCTCTTCCTCTTGAAAAGCAGTCTGTACCAGTAGGGATATCTCTGAAACTGAAAGTCCCAGAACACATGCCATGGGAGGCACTAGAGTTCAAACCTGGATGTCAGTCACTGTGACATGTACATCAACAAATTAGTGCAAGTCTCCTGGCCCTATTCTTTATGAGTCTCTTATCAGCCCCATCAAACCTTCCTGAGATGTGCCCAGGTCCATTCCTTGTGACCTCTCACTGAATCAAAGAACACCCTTCGAAGTGTATAGGGGAAGCCTTGTCCTCCCTTCCTCAGTGGTCCACCCAGCCTACAGGAATCCAGAAATCCACAAATTTGTCTGGGGGGGATCTCTCTACCTCCACTTCATGCAGGCCTGGGTCTCCCAAAATGGAACCTAAGGCAATCCACAGGCACATATCCATCCAGTGGTTGGCTGCAGTATACATGTAGTGCACAGCACTGTATCCTTCATGTACGGTACCATTCAGAGGCACACATACATCCAGCACTTGCATTCAATATGCATGCAGTGCCCCATGTGTATCCTTTATGTAGTGTACCACTCAGAGGTACACATACACCCAGCACTTGAATTCAACATGCATGCACTGCCCCCATGTGTATCCTTTATGTAGTGTATCACTCAGATGCACACATACACCCAGCACTTGGGCTTATCATGCACGCACTCCATCCTTCATGTATTGTACCAATAACAGGTTCACATACACCCAGCTCATGCATTTATCCTGCATGCACTGGATAGCACTGCATCCTTCAGGTACTGTACCACTCACAGACGTGTACATCCAGCACATGCATACACCATGCACACACTACTCTGTACTACACTATCTCTGTTTTGTACCCTTCCCACACACCCATGGCATATATACAACTACTGTGTTGCGCAGCACTTCACTTCAGTGACACAGGTTAAAAAGGACCTGTTCACACTTACTGATCACTACATGGTATGCAGCCACCACCACACTTGTGCTGCTTAACTCCTGGTGAAGACGGAAGCCTTCCACCACTATGAGGATACTTTTTTGGTGTCCTTCCGGGTCCAACAAGACCACAATCTGTGAGACCGGCCTATGTCATTGCACACATACATGATCCGTGTTTGCCTATGACAACAAAAATCAGCATTATTGATCCATACATCAGTACAGTTGGGTACTCTGGGCCAACAGAAATATTTACTCAAAAATGGGAGAGGTTAAGAGAAAATTAAGGGGGGATTTAAGAGGGACATGCTATCACAAAACACACACCCACAAAACAATAAGACTATTAAGAACAAGTTATTGTAGTTCTAATGGTGTCTCAACAGGCTAACGTATGCCAGCCTAGCCTTGGCGCATGTGAGTAAGTCAAGTACCTCACATGGCCAACCGCTGGAACTGCAAGCTGCTCCAAACAAAATGAGAGTGTCAGGGAATTAAACTAACATTCATAGGAATTCATTTTAAATTGCTAAAATAATTTTTCTACACTTAAATATTATATATATGTATATACTCACTAAAACAAAGCAAAGGTTACAGCGATGTTAAAGCTGGGATCTGAATTTACACACACAAAACCATAGAAATTCAGCTGTTATAATCAGAGTTATTTCAGATAACTGTAACTATAACTAGCGCCCTTGCAATGCACTACTGCATACAACACATTTTACATCAGTTACATCTTCCATTATATCATTGACAATATCACTGTAACATTACCAGTGAAATTATTGATGAGAAACTGTGCATTACGGGGTGCTAATATCGGCCCCAGGGACCCCATTCCCCAGGGCCTGGTCAGTATGTAGAGGGGGCCCACAGCTTCCTCCCCTGGCCAATGTTGGCCCCCGAGGACCACATCCCCCTGGACCTGTCCTGTAAATGTTGGGTGCTCTGGAGCCCACCCAGGGCACCCACTTCATATTTAAAAGAAGGAGGGGGCATGATGCCCCTCCGCCTGGTCTAATTTTGGCCCTGGGCCCCATCTCCCAGGGTCAGGCCTTACTCTTAAGGGGAAGAGGTCATGCAGCCCACCTCCCTAGGCCAATATTGCCTTGGGGACCCCATCTTCCGCGGCCTGGCCAATATGTAAAGGGGGAAGGAGGCACACAGCTCCCCTCCCCAGGCCAGTTTTGGCAACGGGGACTCCATCCCCCATGGTCTGTTCACTAAATGGTGGGTGCCCAGGATCCCACTTAGGGCATCCGCTACCTTTTTGTTGGCGGCTGCAGGAGTGCACAATGCCTCACGGCCCAAGCCAGCTCCCCACCTCCAGTGGGCGTCGGCATTGTTCCCACCTGCAGAAAGCAGCTAAAAATGCTGCTCCCTGCAGGCAGGAGCAATTTTTCATCTGTTTCCCACATGAAAAGTCCACTCACAGTGGGCAGGAGCATTTTTCATTCTCCCACCCACAGGGAGCGAACCTACTGTTTGCTGTCGCTTGGCTGGAGCATTAAACTGCTCCCAACAAGCGAGAGCAAACAGAGGTTTTCCTGCTCACACTACTGAGGGCAGGGAAACTGCTATGTCCCGGGGGTGGGCACCCTAGGTCATAGCTGGACCCTGACCCTTAGGGATCGGGTCCCCAGGACCATTAATGGGCGGGTCCCTGGGGCACCCTTCCTGCTATTAGCTAATGACCGGGCCCTGGGTGTCAGCAGTCCACAGGGTCAAAAGTGGGCTGGGGATGAGGGCCACGCACACACCCCTTTACAATTGTATTTTTAAATTTACTCTTGGGACCTGGACCAGCCAAAACATGCATGGCAGGCTGCACCTGTTTTTTTCTTTAATTTTACCATAGATTTGCAGATCCTCAATGAATTAGTGGCAACATTTAACATAAAAAAAAAATTGTGGTCCCCCGGCGGGGCCCCTATGGTACCCTATGACCAGGTCTAGTCGGTCAGTGTATTCCAACACTGCCCCCTTTTGTTTTTGTTTGCAGTTGTTTTCGGACTGAGGCTCAGCCCTAAGTCCCAAGATAGCTGCCAACACTTCCTGGTTGAGATGTCAGCCAATTAGATCTCATTTTGAGATTCGTCGGATCCGCAGACCCTCTGCGTCCCTAGATATCTGTATTACTTTTTCCTTAATAAGTGCAGAATTAATGAACAGATTTGCACTAAATTACAAAAAATACTCTTTCTGGACCAAGATCTAGGTGTCTTCCAAATTTGGTGCAATTCCGTCTAGTGGTTCTGGCTGTAGTCGTGTCTAAAATCCCCATGGATAATTGCATGGGGAAAACACATTTGGGGCTCCTATTTTCCTTGATCCCTTAACATTGTGTACATTACAAGTGTATATATTGCTCATAAGTGTCTCAGCAAGCCAGAGTCACCAATAACAGAACTGAGCATCTGTGCGAGCTCAGAAGTGCTTTAAGGTTGACACCTAATATATACACAAATGGCAAATAAATGAAAACATAAGTTCCTCTTCTGGGTTTGCATCATCCTGGTAAAGTGAAGGGCAACAAGCTAACAGCTGTGTATTCAGGAACAAAATAAATACCAGGACCGCATGCGAGCATCTATGCTGGCTCAGAAGTCCTTCCCATTTCCATTTTAAGAATGTTATTTGGCCCCTGGGAGGTGGGTGTCCCTGGAGCCCTGTGGGCCCCGGGGCATATGCGAGCCCCAGAAGGGGTTCCGCGTGGCCCGCTCCTTTTGCTCTTTTAAGACTTAGGGGAAGTGGTGGCCTCTGGGCTCAAGGACTGCATTGGAGGGGGGGGTTCGTGCGGCCACCCTCCATAACAACAATAAAGCCCCGGGGAGGTGCTGGTCCCTGGGGCTCATAGGAGCCACAGGAGGGGGGCCCCATGCTCCCCTTTCTTGATTTTTTTTTATATATTGCCATGGCCCTAGGACCTGGCCCATCCAGGAGGTTTGTTGAAGTGTTGCAGGGAATCAGATCTCTGCATGAGATTGGGAGAATTTGTGAATTATTCTCGCACCTCGATATACAAATTTGGATTTTCTTTAATATATTGAAAACTACTGAACAGATTTACACCAAATAACAAAACAACGCTTTCTGGAACAAGAACTATGTTTTTGCCAAATTTGGTGTAAATCTGCCCAGTGATTCGGGCTGTGGTCATGTCAAAAACCCCAATGAGGATTAACATCGGACATGCACTTTTTTGACCCCCCACACTTTTTCGCAGCCCCACATGATGGATCTCCCTGAAACGTTCCATGCACAACAAGACCCAACAAGACACTTTTTTTGGAAAATTTTATGAAACAGCGCAAAAGATATAGCCAAGTCAAAAAAACTCTTTTCCTATGAAAACTAGGTCCTAGCTATACCTACCTACTAACAACTGCCAATAGGTAATACAGACACACACACATATATATATATATATATATATATATATATATATATATATATATATATATATATATATTACACAGCAATAGTTGTCACTGTGTTGTTCTAGTTAGGTCAGAATGACCATGGGAAGAGCTTTTTTTGTTTCACTAATAACTTTGGTAACGTTTCACAAATCTTCACAAAACTTTATAAAAAGTTAATCCATCTCAGCCACCTCATCTCCTTTGTGGATCATTCCGGGGTGATCCGTCAAGTGGGGCCTTAGAAAAAGGGATGCCACAAAACATGTTCTCCCCATGCAATGTCCAATAGGAATCTTAGGGCACATTTAGAAAAAATAGCTGAACAGACCTACACCAACTTTGGCAGAGAGCTAGATATTCATCCAGAAAATGTGCTTTTTGTGATTTGATGTAAATATTTTTAGCAGTTTTAGAGAGATGAAGATTCAAAAGTTAGTAATATCTAGATGGTTGGTCCCGCAGGAGTACAGAGAAACTCCACCGGGCTGCTAACCAAACAAACATAAAGTGCTCTGATTGGTCAAGAGGATTTATTTTTCCTGTTGGCCACCTCAGTCCCACATGACTGTGGTTGGTCCCGCAGAACAAAGTGATCTGATTGGCTGGCCCCAACACAAACAGAGATGTTGTGCCCACCATCACAGGTCACGGGGACTAGGTCCCTTTGCCCTTAAAGTTAAAATCAGTTAAAATATAAGGGGGCAGGGTAGTGACAACCTGACTTCCTTTTAGTTGTGGGGGTTCTAGAGGGATGCTCCAAAGGCCTAAAAAAAGGTGAAAAAACAGTTTTTACTCCTTAGGTCCAATAATGGGACTGTGGGCTTATACTGGGCTGTGGGAGCCAGTGTTAACCCAAGTATGGTCCCATTTGACTCCCACTGCAAGTCACAGGGGTTCCCTGCTGACTCCCCCTGAAGTACTGCAGAACCGGTGGAGAAGTACAAACAAATACATTTGCCTGTGGGTGATGGAGATCCTACTTTCCTCTAGTCATCTGAGCCCTCTTAAGTGCCCAGTGTTTTTAGTCTTTTCTTAAAACATCTCTGAAACAAGCATTCGGCTGTTGAACTGAATGCTTACTGCACTGAACTTTTTCCTTTTGTTTTGCAAGGATTGAAACTGAAACAAAGGAATCCAGAGGCCGTGGCGATGCTTGAGGAGGAGTGGCGGCACATACCTGGGACAGCGCCATCAGAAATGTAGGTAAGCTGGTGGGTAGCAGAGACCAGTCCGTCTCCAATGGGTAGACTTGAAGCCAAGAATGGCTGAGAGCATGGATGCGTCTTAAATGCAAGGTTGTGCATAAGATGGCTGCCAAGGCTGGTGTGATCTGCAAAATCTTGTGGGATTTTGACAAAAAACATGTAGGACTGCGGAGAAGAGAGACACACACCCAAGGGCATATGAGGGGAGGCTGATAAGTAGAGAATTGTTGTCTCTTAAAGTACGTAAAGAAATGAGCATATAGATGAGGCCTGTTTGCATCAAGATCCCACTGCTCGCACCGAAATCCAGCACAAACCGCCACCAGCCCATCTCTTCACACAGCAGCATCAACAGCCCATGGTGAACCAACAACGGGAAGCTGTAGCCTGCCCCTATGCAACAACTAGCCTGCTCTTCCCACCATGCCAACAACCGCCTGAAATGTTCTCCTAGCTCCCTGCGTCCCTCCCCACCACGGACAGGACTCTTAGCACAAAACGTGAGAAGGCAAACCTTCTAGGACTGTAGTCTATCTGCGCTCCATCATGGTAGGCCTGAATTTTGACTTTGACCAAGTCCAGCGCGTCCTGCAATTAGCACTTTGTGCTTTTAGGTGCTATTTTTCACTTAATTCTTTAAAAAATCATAACTCTGGTTGTACTGCTTGGATTTTTTCATTTTGGTCTTGCATTATTTCTTAAATTTTGCTCTATGTTCCTAACTTGGTGTGGGATACTTTTTGTGTGGTGTTTTCCCTGCTTTACTGTTTGAAGTATTGCACAAATGCTTTACACATTTCCTCTAAGTTAAGTCTGACTGTTCTGTGCCAAACTACTACAGGGTTGAGCACATGTTAATTTGGGGTTTGCTTGTGCCTTACCCTGACAAGGAATGTTGTTGTCACTCAACCAGGGCTAACACCTCAGTCAACCAATAACCCAATTCTTCACAGTGGTGCTAAAACAAATATTAAAAATATTCTACATTAAATAATTTGTATAAGTGGGAGAAAGGGTGCCTCATATAGCACAATATTCTTATATATGTACATTTATATTTATATTTTGCTAATTTAGTTATTAAAGTCCAGAGGACAGATTTCCAAAGAGTAGCTGTGCTGCATTTCATAAAACGGAGAGAGCAAAACTGAGTAGCACAATTCTCCTCTTTCCCTGCAATAGTATACTTTCTGCACCATAGTGCAAGGGTGTGTGCATTGTGGCCAGCATAGTTTTTGTGTAAGAAGTGATACCTTCCTGCACAAAAAACTATGTTTTAGGGCAATTTACCCCTTATATGTATGCTGCAGAACGAGGCACACTTTGCAAAGGGAAAACAAAGAAAAAATATATATATTTCTCCATGCTGTGCCATGCTCAGAGAGGCGTAGGAATTTGGTGCAAATCCCTATCTACAGGACTTTGTGGATGCACAGGAACACTCAAATACCTCCCATGGAATGTCCCGTTGATGCAAAGCAGTGCTAGCCAGTAGACTGCACTGTGAATTGCACTGCATTACCAAACTAGGAGCCAAATATATCAAGCGTCTTTGCATCGCAAATGGTGCCAATGACTGTTTGCGAATGCAAAAATGCCTTTTCCGATGTATGAAAGGCATTCGCAGTGCGAAAATAAGAAGTCGCAAAAATATCGATTTTTTCGCGAATGAGACATGAATTAGCGTGTCGCAAACAGTGTATCGCAAATAGTGATCTGAATTACCGAATCGCTATTTGCGAAACGCAAATTGCGACATGGATTAGCGAATCGCAGATAGTGATCGACTAAATCTTGGTGCTATTTGCCATACACAGATTGCGACAAGCAAGAATGGATTTACAATGCGATGCATCAAAAAATCGCAATTTACGATTATTCGCAGAATGGCCATTTGCACATGCAATTTACTACGAACTGAAACCAGGTCTTAAGCAGATGCATCCTATATAAAGAGGCCCAGAATGCCTCAGCTCCTTTTCCACAATGGCTGCATTCTACGTCATGGCGAGGATAATGAGGATCTTGGCAGATTTGAGGAGAGGAAGGAGGAGACAGGAGTGCATATTTAGAGTGCGCATTACCCTTTTTGACCAGACTGAGGATGAAATTTATGAGAAGTACAGGTTAAGCTCAGTCATGATACTTGACCTGATAGCTGAGCTACAACCCATGCTGCAGCGCAGAACACACAGGACCAATAGAATACCCACCCATGTGCAGGTATTATGCTCCCTGCACCTACTAGCCTCAGGGAGCTATCAAGGGATCATATCAGCAGCTGGAGGGGTATCACAGAGTGCCCTCTCTAGATTTTTCAACGCATTTCTCAATGCCATGCTGAGCAGAATACAACTGTACATAAGATTCCGCAACACCCCACAGGCATTACAACAAACTAGAATTAATTTCCACCAGATAGCACAGATCCCACATGTCCTAGGTGCCATCAATGGGACACGTGTAGCAATCTGTCGACCATCGGCCAGCGAGTATGTGTATCGCAACTGTAAAAACAATCATTCTATGAACATACAAGTGATGTGCAATGCCTCCTACATCATTACCGATCACGTGCCTGATACCCAGGGAGCACACATGACTCCTACATCTTTCACCACAGCGGGATACACACAAGACTGCTGGCTGGAGAGTTTGGTGAAGGATATCTACTAGGTAATTTGATAGTTTAGAATAATGCATTGATGTGAGCGTGACGTCAGACATCACATGTACTCATTTTACTCTCTGAGCATTCAGGAGACAGTGCTTACGCTGTGCGCACCTATATGCTTACACCCTACCTGAGCCCTGCAACTCCACCAGAGAGGAGGTACAATGCTGCACATAGGGCAACCCGCAATGTGGTGGGGCGCACTTTTGGGCTGCTGAAGAGCCGCTTCAGGTACATCCATAAGAGTGGAGGTACACTACAGCACAGGCCAGAGATGACATGCTAAATTGTGGCCCCATGTGCTATCTTGCACAACATAGCAACCACCAGGGGCATACCAGTGGAACTCACGGAGCCAGACTCAGATGAGGATGATGATCCCTTACCACCCCTTCAACCAGCAGACAGGACCAGTGCAGCAGAGGGCAGGCAAAGACATGCTGACATCACACGCGATATTTTTTATGTAAGTAATGACTACTCCACTTAAATGAAATGTACTTCTGTAGTTAGCATCTTTATTACCTTGACTTCAGGTAACCAATGTGTCAATAGGACATAGCTATTCACAATAGACAGACATGAACAATTAACAGTGTCACACTATTAGCATCATAGCATAAATGTATTGCTACATGTTTAGGTAGTCTCCAGTAGCCCTCAACATCACTTCTTATGTCCACGCACTCCACTTGAGTGCTCAGTGCCCTCACTGGCACCTCTAGTAGCAGCTTCACATGCAGTACTGTGTCTGGCACCGCGATGCCTCGGACAAATCACAGGGACTGTCAGACTGTTGAGGTTAGAGGACCCCTCACTGTCCCCAACACCCAGTTCGCTTGTTGTGGCATTCTGTACTGTTTGCATTGCATCCAGTACGTTGGTTATTTGCACCAATCCCTGTGCAATGTCCTGATTGCAATGTGCCATCTCCACCTGTGTGGCAACGGCATGCCGTGATATCAGGGCTGTTGAACTTGCAATCTGATTGACGGATCTACAGAAGCTATCAAACCTTCCCAAATATTGGTGATGGCGCCTGCGCTGGCTAACTCGCTCCTGCCGTATCTCAGTGCAGAGTTCACCAATGGCCTGTGTCAACTCCTTGGTGTTTTCAGCTGTTGTTTGCTGTCCCTCAATCAGAGTCTCCAACTGCTTGTGTAGTAACCCCATATTGCAATTGTGAGATGCAAACTGTCTGTGTAGTGACTTCCATTGTTTGCATTGCAGGCGCTGCACCTTCAGCATGGAAGCTTCAAACCCCCCTAAAGATTGATGGGCCAACTCCTTCTTCTGTGCACTGTCTGCCTGCATCGTGGCGCCTCCTGAGGGGAGTTGACCCTCACTGGCGCTGGGACTGCTGTCTTCCTGTGGGAATAGCCTCTAGTGGTGGTGTGGGTTCGTGTTCTAGCATCTTATCCTTGCCCTGCGTCTAGTCAGAACAATACTGTAGGACTCACTGGTATTTGAGTCAGACTGTGGCTGTGTTTCTGCTTCCCCCACTTTTTCAGATCCTGCAGCAGCAGGGACCGGGTCATCTGCAAGGACAATGTGCAGCATGTCAGTTCTAGCATTTTTCACAGATTTCCGCAGTGTTGCTTTAAATGTACAATTAAATTGTGCACCATAAGTCGTTTGTGGTGTTTCTCTATGTGGCTGACCACTATCTTGCTAGTTATGTTGTGTATTCACCTTAGGGTTGTGTACTACCATTCCCATAAGGCACAGTTGTGTTGTATGTAAGATGTGACATGGACTACTTTTCACTGTGCATCAAGCTATTATCTATTTCCTAAGGGGCATTTGTACATGCACATTTGGGGATACACATTATTACTGGCCTTACCTTTGCTGGGTGTCCCTGAGGTGTCAATGTCAGTAGCACCATTGACAGCTTCTGGAAGCAATGTGGACTCCAGCAGGTCTTCCATAGGGGTGGACGGTGTCTGAGTGGATGGTCTGCCTCCAGTGCTCCTTGCCTCCTTTAGCCTGCTGGCCACCCTCTCTTTGGCACAGGACTGCAAGTCATACCATCGCTTGCGTATCTCCTCCACAGAGCCCTGCGCAACACACACTGCACATATTTTTGTCTGGATGTCAGACCAGAGTTTCTGCTTCTCGCTCTCAGGTACTTGGAGTGAGTTTTTGTCAAATAGTCTATCATGGTTCCTAACAACTGCCTCAATGAGCACCTCCAATTCTGCCTCACTGAATTTTAAGCTTCCTCTTCCTGTCACCCTTCTCCTTCCCATTCCCAGCATTGACCATGTTGCTGTTTGGTCCTGGCTTACTCACAGTGGTGACTCCCTGGTGCTGGGCTGTGTCTCTCTCCCTGCTCCTGTGGGCGTGGCTCCTGGAAACAGCATGGGCTGACTCACTTCCTGGTTGTGATGTCATCAGGCTGTTTCGGTTTGCTGTTTTTGCTATTTGTGATTTTCAATTACTGAGTCGCAATTTTTTTTGCGATTCGGTATTTGCATCTCGCAAATTGTGTTTGCGAATTTTAAGAAATCACTATTAGCGATTTTCTATTTTGATACATCGCTTTTTGCATTTCTTAAATTGCGATTTATTAAAAATCGCAATTTGAGAATCGCTACCTGGAATCTTGATAAATCTGGCCCCAGATTTTGTATTGGGTCTGCATTAGGAAGTAATGCAAACCTGAAGCAAAAGATTTGTACATCTGACAGAAATCTGCTGTTACAAGTGTTTGCTGTTTAACTTACGACTATAACAATAGACTTACCTTTTACTATTAAGTAAAGGCTGCAATATGAGATTATTATGATACACTATCAGAAAGAGACTATTTAAATATGATCATACATTCATGTACTTTATTCTTTACTTTACCTTTTACTACTTGACGTAAGTGAAATGGTTAAAAGGATTATACAATAATTTGAACAACAGTGATGTCATAAAGGATGTCACTTGTGATGTAATCAATGATTTCATCAATGATATCATAGAACATGTCATGAGTGATGTAATATATGAGGTCAAATGGTGTGCATAATGTTGGTGCAAGTTTTGATTAGCTCTCCATACTATAACTGGAAATTGTCAGCGTTTTTTCAGGTTTTAAACATGTCACCTAACTATAATGTCTTTTAAATATTAATTTTTTCAGTTTTTTTTAATATTGTTTCAGGACAAGAGGACTCAGACCCCGAGTCCTAAAGTGGCTGCTGCAGCATCTTTGTTGATGTCGTTGGCAGCCAATCAGAGCGAATCTTTTGATCTGTCGGTTGCATGGATCCTTCCCAGCCTTAAACATACATTAATTTCTAACTCTAATTTATTACGCACTATTACATGGATTTAAATCAAATCACAAAAAACATACGTTCTGAGTAAAGATCTGGTTTTATGACAAATTTAGTGTAATTTCATTCAGCTGTATTTTCTGAATTGCTGTTCCATTCTCCTATGGAAAACTGCCTGGGCAAACCGCTCTTTGGGACTCCACCTTTTTCTCTACCCCTGCTAGATGGATCACCATGCGTCTTTCCAGAAAGGAATTGAGGTGGATGAGACTTAGGCCCTCATTATGAACATGGCAGTCCATACCAAGCTGCCAGCGGTGGCGGTAAAAACTGCCAACAGATGAGCGGTCTGGACCGCCAAATAATGAACCAATCGAAACACAGGCATCCAGAAAACCACCCACCGCCAGTAGAAGAGTGCCGACGACGACAGCAGAGCCCACCTACAGGCCGACAGAAAGGCCCTACCCACCCATCAAATTGTGAACCAGTAGTCCGCCGCCAGTTCCGGGGCGGGAACCACCGCCACACAAAGCCAGACGCAAAGGAACCAAATCCAATGAAACACTCACCGGAGGCCCGCACAACGCGCAGAAGCAGACATGGATAGAGAGCTGCAGATCATGCCAGCCATTCACCTTGCCATATACCTCCACGACCGAGACCGCTGACAAAGACGACGACGGTAAGTACCGCAACCTACGAAACAAGGGAGGAAAGGGCACAGTTACATACCCACCTACTCCACCCACCCTGCAACGCCCCAACCCTTCCTAGCAGCACAAGTCATACACCCCACAGCAAGAGGTACTTACCCAACGCAAGGCAAATCCAACTTGACCATAGTACATACAAATGCCCCACACCCCCAAACAATGAAACGATAGACCAGGGTGCAACATTGTGCCGCCAAAACACAGGCCACACAGAAATACTTTATTAAAACTCACAGAACCAACTACTTCAAACAAGGCCAATTGCCAGTCCGTAGCGCTACAAGTGCCATGGGCCACAAGGGACCCATCCTGACTCCCAAAAGTGAACAGTACTCCACCTAATGGGGCAACAAAGGGGCATCCAGGCACCTCACGGAACGGGGGCAGGGGGCGGTGGGGGTGGGGACTTGTGACGGGGGTGGGGCTTGGACTTGCACTTGCACTTGGAAGGTGGAGGGGGTGTTGATTTGTCTTTTGAAGGATGGGGGGGTTGCTTTGACCGGGTGGAGCCAGATGGACTTGGCTCTGCACGGGATTCTTCTTCTCTGGGGAAGGGGCACGGGAATGTGAGGGGCGGATAGGGGTGGAAGGAGTGGAAAGGGCAAGGAGGTGTGCACGCTTAGGGACAAGACGGGGTGGGCCAGTGGGATGGAAGAGGTCAGCACAGGAGAGGAAAGTTTCTTCGGAGCAATTTTGGTGGTCCTGGATGAGGGCGTGGGAGTGGAGGCAGAGGCTGTGGATATATGTGGTATAGCGGTGCGTGTAGTGGGTGCAGGTGACTGGACAGT
Source organism: Pleurodeles waltl (assembly GCF_031143425.1). Lineage (NCBI taxonomy): Eukaryota > Metazoa > Chordata > Amphibia > Caudata > Salamandridae > Pleurodeles > Pleurodeles waltl. The sequence continues at coordinate 396,972,960 of NC_090440.1, read as the reverse complement.
ATGCTGTGGTGTGTTGGATGTGTGATGGGTGGGTGTCTGTGCGTTTGTGTGTTTTTGTAGGAGGGGTTGGACACAGTGGGAGAAGACAGACTGGCAGTGTGGATGTATGTTGGGTGGGTGTCTGCAAGTCTGGTGAGTGTGCTGCATGTGTCAACTACAGTAGTTGTGGTGAGTGCAGGTGTGGTGTCTGGGGTGCATTTATGGATGTCTGCTATTGTGGTGAGTGCAGTAAGAGGAGCAGCAACAGTGACTGAAGGTGCAGTGCATGAGGGTGTGCATGTAGAGGGACAGACAGGGAGGTGGAAGAGGTGGGCACACTGCGGGAAGTGGATGTTTTTGTGGTGCATGTGTATTTCGGCTGTGTGAATGCTTGTGGTGGAAGGTGTGGTGCTTGTGTTTTGAAGTGTGCTTCTTGTGTGTTGATGTGCTTGACTGCGTCTCAGATTGTGTGCTTTGGACGGGTGAAGGGAGTGGGGTGCTGGAAGGGGTAGAATAGGTTGGAGGGGGAACGGAATGGCCAGGGAAACTGACTGCCGTCCAAGAGGAGGCCAGAGCCTGAAAAGATCTCTGTAGGGCAGACACGGCACTGTGAATGCCATCCAGATAGGCATTTGTCTGCTGCACCTCTGATTCTAGCCCCTGGATGGCATTGACAATGGTTGTCTGTCCCACAGAGATGGTTCTCAGGAGGTCAATAGCCTCCTTGGTGAGGGCAGCAGGGCTGACTGGGACAGGGGAGGAGGTGCCTAGGGCGAAGGAGACACCCACCTTTCTGGGTGAGCGGGCACGGGCAACTCGGTGGGGAGCAGAATGGAGGGCGGTGATGGAATGGGGGTGGCGGAAGATGTCACTGTAGTTGTGTGGCCGCTAGGGTCTGCCACCGCAGGGGAGCCACCATCGGAGGAGGTATCGGAGTCACTACCTCCAGTGGTAGTTGCCTTCCCTGTGGTACTCCCCTTGCCCTCCCACCCACTGGTCCCCTTGGCGGCGGATGTCTCTGCCTCTGAGGCTCCGTGGGCCGCTGCTTCCCCACTTGCCGGTGCCTCAGCTCCCTTGCCAGCAATGTTGCTGCTGTACAAAACCAACACAAGAGAACAGGGATAGGGAGACAAAACAGGAGAGACACTGAATGGAGGTACATAGTGGCCAGACATACACCCACCCAGAAGACACACCCAACAGGCAGAAACGTTCACTATGCCCATGGCCATGCCCCTGACCACTGACCAGAACACTGCTCTACAGCCATCCCCTGAACTACCTAAGGAGGTGACGTGTGGGAGACCTGACAAAGCCATCCCTACACCCTTGGGGACCATCATGTAGATGGATACCAGTCAGAGTCCCTGCCTCTAAGCAGCATGAACCATAATGCACACACAGACATACTTCCAGACTTAAGTTTGTGACATGAGTACTCACCCCTTGTGACTGCTGTGCAGTCTTCAAGCGCCCATCCAGGTCTGGGCACGCCACCTCCAGGATACGTTGCATGAGGGGGGTCAGTGACCTTCCACGTTGGGAGGACTTCCCCAGCTGGGCCTCACAGATTTTATGCGCCCAGCACCACAGGTCCTCCCACCTCTTCCTGCAGTGGGTGCTCCGCCGGTTGTAGACCTCCAGGGTCCGCACCTCCTTGGCGATGGCATGCCAAAGTGCCCTCTTCTGGTGGGCGCTGACCTAAAAGGGTGACACAGAAATGGAACACAGAGGTCAGGCACTTGCAAGATAGGTACAGCTGGCTATCCGTCCACTATAGGACGGACAGTACTGTCAGACTTATAGGACACACGCACGCAGCATGCCATGCACCATGGCCCATGCAGGCTCAGAGATGAAAACATATGTCCTTACAACACCATCCATTACACCCACACAGTGCACCCCAAACCCAGACTCACCTGTACCTCTGGCCGTCCGTAGAGTTTTGCGTTTAGGGGCAGGACCCCGTCCACTATCCTCTCCAGTTCCTCATGGGTGAAGGCTGGGGCCCTTTCCCCTGCAACACGAGCCACATCCATGACCAGAGGCAGGACACAGCAATACACACAGTGGAGTACCTGTCCGCACGAGATCAGGGAGTCAAGTGAAGTATAGATGACGAATTTGAGGATGTACTGCGGCGGTGTGCACCATCACCGCCGGTGGCGATCATGATACGCCAGGATTCCACATTGGCATCTATGTTAACCAATTATGGTGCGAACAGCGGTAATCACCGCCTTACGCTGTTACGTCAACCACTAGCGGTATGAGGTCACTTCTACAATGACAGGCCTGGGTTACAGTGGGCAGACATTTTGGCAGTAACTACGCATCTATAAATACAATTGTGCACAATGCAGGCCCTTCTTGCCACACAAAGCACCTATGCATGTGACCATTTCGTAATATAACACACATGAAAAACACTGTTCCCTCATTGAAGTGTAGATGTAGATCTGTCAAGAATTTGTTACTGTTGAGTCACTACAATGAAGTATGCAGTGCACAATTGATGACAATGTGTGCCTATGTATGTGTGTTCATCACACCTTTTTGATATCCTTTGTAGGTACCGACCCTTGTGGTGAGGAAGGGCACCATCGGTGTACAGACCACTTGTGGATATGAAGACCATGGTGGAGCGTCAGATCATAATCAATTACAGACTCACATGTGCAACAATTCAGGAACTTTGTGCTTCACTGGATCCTGCACTAACTCCGGGAAATCGCAATCAGCATGCCATCCCTACTGAAGTGCAGGTGCTCTCTGCACTCCACTTCCTGGCCCGGGATCATTTCAAGTGACAGTGGGCATGGGTGCTGGATTTTCACAGCCAATGTTCAGCATGGTACTGACAAGATTTCTAAATGCATTTGTACTACACCTGCAGTCCTATGTGAAATTTCCCCACAGTACTGACCTCCCTGCCATCAAGTCTTATTTCTATGCCTTTGCCAACATACCCCATGTGATAGGTGCCATTGATGGCACCCACATACCGATCATACCCGCAAGAGTCAGTGAACAGGTGTACAGAAACAGAAAGAACTTTCATTCCATGAACATCCAATTGGTATGTACTGCAGACCAGTACATCTCACATGTGAATGCCATGTTCCCAGGTTCAGTCCATGATTCCTTTGTGCTAAGGAACAGTAGTGTGCCACAGAAGATGGATCAACTCCAAGAGGACAGAGGGTGGATCATAGGCAAGTGTTTCTGTCACTAACTGACACATAGCAGACAGTCAGGCTGTCTGACTAAGTGGCTTAACAATGACTACTCTGTATTGCACCTTTTTCTAGGTGATTCTGGCTATCCACACTTGCGTTGGCTCCTGACACCAGTGAGGAATCCTAGGATGGATGCAGAGAGGAAGTACAATGAGGCCCATGGACGTTCTAGGAGGGTGATAGAGTGCATAATAGGTCTCCTGAAGGCTAGATTTCGTTGTCTACATATCTCTGGGGGTTCCCTGGCCTATGGGCCTGAAAAGGTGTGTAGAATAGTGGTGGCCTGCTGCATGCTGCACAACGTGGCAGTGAGAAATTCTATCCCCCTCTTAGAGGTGGAGGGTGCTGTATGTCCTGACCAGTTACCTCAGAGAGGGGAGAAGAGTGATGGTGATGATGAGGAAGTGGAAGATGTCAATTCCAGGTCCCAACTGATACAACTTTACTTCCAGTAACTGTGTGGCACTTAGGTCTGACATTGGGGTTTGTGACACATACTGTCAGTGTGCTTAGTCATATGGGGGGGTTGATTATGATATGTGAAAGAGGGTCCAGTTCTGCATGGTACAGATTTAAATTTAGTGCATTTACTTTGGGCCCACATTTAGGCACACAGGAGTCCTTTCATGCCACGATTTGACAATAAAGTGGTTATCAGCCAGTTGCATCCATACTTCAATTTGTTCACATTTTAGCACAGGGGACAGTGTTACACGTGTGATATGTGTTTTATTGGTGGCAGGGAGTGAATAGTGCTATTTACAGTGATGGCAAGTCGTCTAGGGTCGGTGTCCTCAATGCCAACATGGTGGCAGCCTTGTTGGTAGTATTGATGGGTCCATCATTTCTTACATTAGTTCATATTGCCTCTTAGCAATGTGTGGTGGTTGATTGAGTGGGATGGTTTCTGCGCAGATTGTTGCTGAGTTACTTCTTGAAGGGGGCCTTGTTCTTTGCTGGGGTTCCAGTGCCATATCTTGGCCTGAGGGTCCGTTTGGGCGCCTGCTGTTGATCTTGAGGGGATGACATGGTTGGCCCTTGGGTTTCCTGTGAGGGTAGTTCTTCGATGTTTCTGATGATGGTGTAATTGCCAGGTCAGTGTCCAGTGCTGTAGTGGGGTCCTCCTGTTCTGTGTGGGTCTCAGACTGGGTTTGTACCAGCTGCAGCAGTGCTCCTGCTATGTTGGCCATTTTGGCGTTGTGCTGTTTCCACTGCTCAATGACCTGTTGGTGGTGTTCCTGCTGCATCCTCTGACTGTGCTCCAGGGTGGATACTATCTGTGCCAACCTGTCATGGGTATGCTGGTAGGCCCCCAATACCTCAGATATCACGTCCTGGGCTGCTGCATCCATCCTGTGGCCTCCTCCCTGGCCCACTGAGGCCCTAGCACTTGCCCTAGCCCCCTGTACCTGTGTCCCCTGCACAGGTCTGGCAGTACCAGGCCCTTGCCTTCTTGCATGTTGGGAGTGGGAAACTGTGGCCTCTGTACCTGTGTTCCACCAGTCTGTGGCCTGGATACAGTGGTGTGGGGACACTTGCCCTGGGCTGCTGGTCTTGACTGGGTCGTAGGGGTGTCAGTGGTGTCCTGGGTGGGGCTGCTGGATGGTTATAGTCCAGGACTGTGTGAGGAGCCTGCCTGCTCATCAGTGTCTAGGGATCCTTCCCCAGTGTCCTGTGAGGTGCCTCTGTGTCCATGGGGGGCACTGGCACTCCTTGTTCCGTTAGTGAGGGTGGAATGGGTGGTGGTGCCTGTTGGGAGACATGGACATGTCTGTTACAAATGCATGAACGTTTAGGGTGCACAGGACTCGGCTATTTTGAGTTGGTGTTACTTTCAGTGGTTCACACTGCATTTTGCTTCGGATGTGGGGTTGCATGGGGGGGTGTAGTTCCATTGTGGATCCTTGCAGGGGTAGGTGGCTGTGCACAGGGGTAGGGATGTGGGCCTGTTAGTAAGTTTGTGGTCATGCAGGGGGGGGTGGTTTCAGTGGCTGTTATCTGGGTGTGGTATTGGTCCTGGTGGGTGTGGGTGGAGTGGGGTGGTGCATGCATTACAGGTATGGTGTATATGGGGTAAATGTGGATGACTTACCCGAGTCCATTCCTCCAGTGAGTCCAGTGAGTCCCTCAGGGTGCAGGATAGCCAGTACCTTTGCCTCCCAGTCGGTGTATTTGGGTGGTGTTGGTGGTGGTCCTCCCCTAGTCTTCTGGACTGCAATGTGGTGCCTTAATGCCATGCCCCTGACCTTCCCCCGCAGGTCGTACCATCTCTTCCGGATGTCGGCCCTGGTGCATGGATGGTGTCACACTGCATTGACCCTGTTCACAATGGTCTGCCATAGCTCCATCTTCCTTGCGATGGGTGTGTCCTGCACCTCGGCCCAAATATTTGTGGCTCCACCTTCAGGATCTCGTCCACCATGGTCCTTAACTCCCTTTCTGTGAAGCGTGGATGTTTGGGGGAGGACATGGTGAGTGTGGTGAATGGTGTTGGGGCTGGAAACGCGGTGAGTTTGCTCTTCTGTGGGTCGGTGTGCGTCTCGTGTATGCTGGCGTTCGGTGTCTGCTTCTGGTGCTCTCCGTCTTCTTTGGTCTAGTTTAGTTGCAAAGGATTGTGGGGTGTGTTTAGGAGTGTTTTATGGGGTTATGACTGTGTGTCAGGTGTGTGGGTTTCACGCTTATCCAATGTGTGCACTTCTTGCTGTTAAGTCCACTTGCCGCCGTGGCGGTCGGCACCGCCAATGGTCGTCAGGCCTCCACTGTCTGCCAAGGTGATTTGTGCATCATTATTTGGAGGGCGGGATGTGGGTGTGCTCGGCGGTGGTGGGGTGGGGTGGGGAGGCCCAGCATTCCGGCCAAGAAGGTCATGGTGCGGACTGGTGGTCTGGTGGTTTTTGGTGGGGTCAGGATTTTCGTTCATTATTTGGCTGGTTTCCATCCACGGCAAACGGCGGCCTTCTGCTCACTGCCGTCACAGCTGTTGGCAGTGTTTACCACCATGTTCATAATCACTGCCTTTGTCTTGGTAAGTTTTGTGAAGATTAGTCAGACAGTGCAAAAGTTAATAGCAATCCAAAAAATCAATCATACAATTCATGTCCTATGGCACTGTGTTCCAAACCATAACTGCCGAGTGGCACAAAACCAGCAGTTAGAGTTAATTGAAGTAACTATAACTCGGGGACTAAGGTAACTATAACAGGTGCCTCCACTATGCATCCTTCGATAATTTAACTTCTAATGTTTCATTGATATTTTTATTGACTCTAAAAAAGTTGTCATGAGTGCTGCAATATCTGTCGTAATTAGCAGAGCATGGTGCTTGTGTGAGTTATAGTTACCTCAGATTACAAGTTATAGTTACTTGAAATAACTCTAACTATAACTGCTGAATTTCTGTTTTTGTGCAAATAAATTCAGAACCTAACTATAACGTCGCTGTAACCTTAGTTTTTTTTCAGTGAATTTCTATGTTTTTTTAACGTAAAGTAACTTTCATTACTATACGCTAATCCAACCACAGCCGCGAATATCCTTCGGCCATGCACGTCGGGGTTGGCCGCAGGACCTGGCGTGTGGCCAGTCCTTGCAGCCAACACCCCTAACCACCCAACCCCACGCTGCACACGGTCTTTGGCCATGTACAGTGGAAGTTGCCCTCAGACCCTGTCTCTCTGGTTGTGCAAATAGCTTTGAGAGGGTGTTGGTGGGTGTGAGAATACCTGTGAGAGTGTATGTCTGGGTGTGAGAGTGGGTATGAGAGGGTCTAAGCGGGTGTGAGGGCAGGTGTGAGTGTCTAATTGAGCTCCAATAGATGAAAAATGCATTCACCTCCATAAAGAATTTCAGATTATTTTTCAATATGCCATCACGGAGTAAGCACACTTGCTTTGCCTTTGCCAAGCCCAGGAGTCAGGATAATTTGTCCTTTCCAGAAGTGTAGCTTCAACTGGGGCACCTGCTAGGTTTATATTTGTAAGTGCTTCCTGTTGAGGTTTACTTTCTGTGAGATGAGCATCATGGCCAGAAAGGAAGCTCAGCTTCTCGTTTATGTAACAGAAGTCTACAGTTTGTACAACATGTCTATCCAACTGGAGCACTTTCTACTGGTTAGTTACTAAGTGCTACTTCATTGGTTAAATGTCCATTGTGGGGGAGGGGGCTGCATGTCCCGCCGGCCAATTTCAGCCCCAGGGACCCCATCCCCCAGAGCCCAGCCTTAATATATATTTTTTATCGGGAGAGGGGGCTCCATCATCCGGGGCCCAGCCATCTGTCCTTGGTGCCCTGCAGCACAGGGACTCAGTGTGCAAAGGCACCACAGGATAGACTGAAGGCCCCTGTGGTCCCAGCCAGCTTCCCGCCTCCTACTAGAGCTGGCATTGCTGTCACAGACAGGGAGCTGCTAAACATGCAGCCCCTGTCATTGAGAGCAATTGTTTCCATCTTTTTTCATCCTCAGTGAGGTGGCAATCACCGGGGCTGCAGAGGGAACTCGTGCCTCCCCCTTAATGTGAAATAAATTGCCCCAGGGAGGTGGCGGTCACCAGGACTGCGGAGGGCCCTTGTGGGCCCCCCGGTGTAAATGTAATCTTTTGGCATGGGAAAGTGGCAGTCCCTGGGGCTGTGGGCGGCCATATGGGCCCACCTGTGTTAATTTAATCTTTAGCCCCAGGGAGGTGGCGTTCCCAGGGGCTCTGGGGGAGGCCATACAATCCTCCCCATTCCAATTATTGTTTTGCCTCAGGAACGTGATGGTCCCTGGGGCACAGGGGGCTGTGCGTCCCGTCACATATTTGTCTGTTATTGCCCTGGGGAGGTGGCTGTCCCTGGGCCTAATACAAGCCCTAGGAGGGGGGCCCTGTGTGTCCCCCTCCTTTTCAAAGCTGCTAATGCCCTTAGGACCTGGCCAACATGGGGGCAAAAAAAAATGGCGGGAGATGTCATTTTTAAAAAAATGGATGGATTCACCGATTTTTCCGAGATTTTGTAAAAAATAATATGCTTTTAAGCCCTGCCGGGGTCTGTAGAGGAACCCTAGACCAAGGCTAGGGGCTCTGGGTGATCTTGGCCTTTTTTCTTTCTTTAAGGCTTTGTTGTGGGACTCAGCTGAAGTCGAGTCCCAAGATGGCTGTCAATACTTCCTTGTTGAAGTGTTGACACCCAATCAGATATCAACACAGTGACAATATCTGTATTTTTTAAACTCTAATTACTCCAAAACTACTGAATGGATTTGCACCAAATAACAATAAGCATGCTTTCTGGACCATGAAAACCAAATTTGGTGTAGTTCCAATCAGCGGTTCGAGCTGTAGTCGTGTTAAAGAATTGACGTAGAATGGGGCAAAAGTATTTTGGGACTCCCCCTTTTTCTCTGCCCCAGCTTGACAGATCACTCCGAAACTTTAAAAACAGCAGCCACTAGGTAGTTATAGTTAGGACCTAGTTTCCATAGAAAATGTGTTTATTTACTTGTCTATATCTTTAGTGCCGGTCGATGGATCTTCACAAACTTTTCCCCCAAAATTTGATGCTCACGTCAGCTGCTGTATGGAAAGTTTTGGGGTGTTCTGTCGAGCAGGCACCGAGAAAAAGGGGGGGTCCCAAAACCTGTTTTCCCCATGTTAATTCCCATAAGGTTTTTGAACAGGTCTACAGCCCGAAACCCTGGACAGAATTACACCACATTTGGCAGCAAGGTAGCTCTTGGTCCAGAAAGTGCCCTTGTTGTTATTTGACATAAATCCATTTGGCAGTTTTCGAGATATTAAAGAACATTCAAATTTGTATATATAGGTAGGCAAAGGCTCCATAAACCCTCCTGATCTCGTGCTGAGATCTGACTGGCTGTCAACACTTCAATAAGTAAATCCACTCCAGGGCAAAGAAGAACTTTTTAAACAAATTTGCCACAAGTTTGCGTAGACGTCACAAATTCATGTCAAAATTTTTAAAAGAAGAAGCATAGTACCCTGCGCTTCTTTTAGTAAAGCCCCCGGTGAGTCAGGTCACAGAGCCACAAAAAAAATATAGGAGGGGGTGCATGGGACCGCCCTCCTGGGCTTAATAATACTTGGGGACTGCCATATCCCTGGGGCTTAAATCAAATAGCATGCAGGGGGTCGCATGCCCCGCGCTGCGGTGGCCACCACCTCTCTGGGGCGAAATGTGTTGTTTTTTAATAGGGGGGGTCCTGCAGATCTCCCCATACCCTGGGAACCGCCACCTCCCCAGGACTGTTTAAAGGGTGGAGGGGGGCTGCGTGGTCCCCTTCATGGAGCCAATAATATCCTTGGAGACTGTCACACCCCAAGGGCCGGCTCTTGCTGTGTCTTGGGAAGCTTACCCCCAAAACATAGCTGTTTGCACTGATTTGGCAAGAACTTTGACAGCGCTTGCAAAGTCAGAGCCACTCTGCTTCTAGCAGCAGAGAGCTGTCAAACTGCTCTCCCACGCTGCAAGCAGAGGTTTCATCGCAGAGGTGTGGGCAGGGAAAGAGATGAAACGATTGCTTTGGCAGACAGGGAGGTGCATGTGTAGCAGCTCTCTGTGCGCAAAAGCAATGCCAGCTCCCGCAGGAGGAGTGGAGCCAGTTGGGACTGCGGGGCCTTGAGGCTCCCCCTGTGGCCCCATTGCACACTGGGTCCCATGGGGGGTATAAGAAAAGGAGTACACTGTTCCAATATATATATATATATATACAAAAAATGTTTTGCTATATACATACATAGATATACATGTAGGGTGGACAGAGTCAGTAATTTCAGGAGAGCCCTCAACCATCCATTAGGATGTCAAGTTTCATCACTGGGCAGTCTCCTCGTCAGACCGGTGCTGCAATGTCTGGCGGACCACGCCGGAATCGGTAGTGGTACTCAACCGAAATTTAATATTGGTGTGGTTCCTGTAACGTGTGCCCTTTGACCAAACGGGTTGACTACTTGGACTTGAAACATGTCGGGATTTGGCATCTCAATAAACACACTAATTGCAACACCCAACAGTGTATCTACATGATTACTTGTCCTTGCGGGTTACAGTATATTGGGATGACCACCAGACCTGTGAAGCAGAGAATCAACGAACATCAGAGCAACATTAGGTGCTCTCGGATCACTACAAAATTGAACTCACATTATTTGGAAGCTAATCATGGTCCCAACGACGTGTGGTGGGTCGTTTTACAGGTTCCTAAATCTAATAATAATGAACCTCAGTAAAAAAAAATTGTAAATATATATATTGGAACAGTGTACTCCTTTTCTTATACATTTATATGTTGGGAGATCGTACACTGGACCATAAATCTCCCAGTCCCTCTCTTTGTTTCATTCCCATGGGGGGTAGCCAGGAGAAATGGCTGGGCCGTGGGGGATGGGGCCTTGGGGGCCAAAGTTGGCCCGGGGAGGAGGCCTGCATGGCCCCTCTCCCCTATTTAATAGTGGTGGGCCCGGGGGATGGTGTCCCAGAGTGTCAACATCAGGGCAGTGCGCGCTCTACGGGCGACTAAAATGCAAAAACCCAGCCTTTATGCAAGAGCATAATTCATGCATTGTGTTTATATGCAGTATGTTAACCTTTTGCATTGCAGACTTTAACCTTGAAAAACACTATTAATGATGTTTGCAATAACTGTTCTTTTGCAAGGTATTGCTGCAGACCTACTGAGTGTGTTAGGGTGTGGTCCCTTTCTAGGGCCTTCCAGAAGCTTTCTCTGCAGCATGACTGGGTGTGGTTGTGGGCTGGGCCAGACTCCATATAAGGGAGCCAGCCCAGCTCCACGTGCTCACTATTCAGATGTCCCGGTGCAGAGCAGCAGCAACTTCCTGAGCTCCTGTTCTGGAGGCCTACTTTGACCTTCCAGGCCTTGCCCTTAATTGTATTGGTGATTCTTGAACAGGGCGATAAGACGGAGGTCGGGCTGGGCCCCCGACCCCGTTTTCAAAGGCATTCGAGTTTTTGGGCCTAGCTTCCATGTTGAAAGATTTTCCTTGTGCGTGTGAATGTGCTCGTGGGGTTCAGGCATTTACATGTTGGTATTCGAATCGGCAAGATGCGCAATTCATTCTTGGCATTTGACTTTTGAGATTCGGGTCGGCAACAGTGTGCGCGACCATTTCTTGACATTTGCATATTGGCTTTCGAATCGGCAAGACGTGCGATTCATTCCTGGCATTAAACTCTTGTTATTCAGTGTGCGCTACCATTTCTTGGCATTTGCATGGTGGCATTCGAATCGGCAAGATGCGCGATTCATTCCTGGCATTAAACTCTTGTTATTCAGGGTGCGCTACCATTTCTTGGCATTTGCATCGTGGCATTCGAATCGGCAAAACGCACAATTCATTCCTTGTATTAAACTCTTGATATTCATTGTGCGTGACCATTTCTTGCCATTTGCATGGTGGCATTCGAATCGGCAAGACGCGCGATTCATTCCTGGCATTAAACTCTTGTTATTCAGTGTGCGCTACCATTTCTTGGCATTTGCATGGTGGCATTCGAATCGGCAAGATGCGCGATTCATTTCCCGCATTTAAATCTAGGTGTTCAGATCTCTTACAGTGTGCAAGATCATTTCATGGCATTTGCATGTACTTGTTGGAATCGGCAGTGTGCGCGATTCATTTCCCGCATTTAAATCTAGGTGTTCAGATCGCTTACAGTGTGTGCAATCATTTCATGGCATTTGCATGTACTTGGAATCGACAGTGTGCGCGATTCATTTCCCGCATTTAAACCTTGATGTTCAGATCGCTTACAGTGTGCGCGATCATTTCATGGCAATTAAAACTTTGATGTGTAGTGTTTCCTGAAGTGCACACGATTATCCAGGGTCTTTTGAATTTTCTGTAAAGGTGTTAAATTCAAGATGTTATATTCTATGTGCATGTTAAGTCCTTAGTACAATTCCTATTGTTTTTCCAGGGAATGTGCAGATTACCTTTTGTCCTCATGTAAAGAGGCAATGTTGGTTGAACACATAATTCTAGAAGGTTCTTATATTCCTAGACAGTATATGACATTTCATGAAAAGTTCATATGAAACATTGTATTAACCATTCTTGATTCCTTCCCAGGTACCCAGACATTTTGAGGTCTAGTTATAGTCCTTTCTTAAGTTATCCATGGTTACAGTATGACAATGCTTAGAATCATAGTCTAGTACAAATCAATGTGATAATATCTAGATATTGTGTTGTTTAACCTTTTGCTTCCTACAGGTCTCCTTCCCAGCTGTTCCCATCCTAATCCCCTTTTCCCCCACTTGGACTCTCTCAGGCTCTGTGATATTTTTATCAGAGTTTTGGAGCTGTCTAGCGGTGGAAATGCTGAGAGCGTATGCAGGCCCAGAGGATCTGGTCTCCCGGACACAGAGCTCTGCCCTGCTCCTGGACACTGGCCTTTTATCCAATGAGGTCGCACTAACCCATAGCAAGTACTCCAGTTGGATAGACATTATGTGCAAAACTGTGGACTCTTGTTGGATGATGCTCATTTCACAGAAATCAAACCTCAATAGGAAGTACTTCTAAATATAAACAGCGCCAGTTTAAACTCTACTTCTGGAAAATATCCTAACTCCTGGGCTTGGTGAAGGCAAAGCAAGTATGCTTACTCTGTGATTCCATATTGAAAAACGACCTGAAATCCTTTGAGGAGGTGAATGCATCTTTCATCTATTGGAGTGCAATCTGTATGTGATTGTGATGAGTGGGTTCTTTCTTGTCCTCTCCTGGTGAGAGCAGAGCCCACTGTTCTCCCTTTAAATTGCTATGCATATGCAAATGTGCAAACCACCTGGAAGCTCTGCCCGCTTGGTTCGGCCCCATCCATCGTAGTAGTATGCAAAGGTCTTTCCGCCTTTTGCCAGGATGATGGACAGCTTACCAAAGGGCCTCTCAGTGCGTTTCCCACTGATTTTGGTGGCACATTCTTGAGGCTGAGGAATATGAGAAAATCCCCACCAAAGAAAGAAGCACTTACGTCATATAGCTAAGAGGAAGGACCCTGGTTTGGTGGAGATTTAAGTCTTTGTAGTCTTGTTGGCCTCTCTATAGGAGGACTCATGTATCACAGAATTCTGGACAAAGACGCACAAGGACCAATCACATTGCCAAATGCACACAAGCTTGCTGGAGACATTTCCTCATGGTCCATTACACAGCTGTAGTGTAGAATACACACATTTACACAATGAGGTAGCACTTACTAACTAACCATTAGAAAGTACTTCAGTTGGGTAGACATTTTGGGCAAAATTGTGGACTCTTGTTGGATGAATGGTCAGGTGTGGTCCCTTTGTGGCCAAGTCACTCACGCAGCTGCTGACACACCCACATAGACACTCACAAAACCACTCACAGATGCACTCAGACACTTACTCAGAAACTCATGCACCCACTCACAGACCCACTCACAGACTCATTTACTCAGACACTCACATACCCACTTATAGACCCACTTAGACACTCATGCACCCACTCACAGACCCACTCAGACATTCACGCGCCCACTCACAGACCCTCACAGATATTAATGCAGCCACTGAGACTCACAGACCTCACAGACACACTCAGGCTCATGAACTCACTCACAAACCCACTCAGAGACTCCTGCACTCACTCACACACTCACTCACAAACTCATGCACTCACTCACAGACTCATGTACCCACTGACAAACCTACTCAGATACTCACACACGCACTGATAGACTCACTCAGACACTCACTGTCAAAGGTTTGATGTTACAGTTAGGAAATAAAATATAAGAAAACCTTAGAAATTCATTAAAAAAAATGTTACAGGGACGTTATAGTTAGGAAACAATATAAAAAAACTTAGAAATTCACTGAAAAACCAAAGGTTATAGGGATGTTATAGTTAGGAAATAGAATTAAAAAAACCTTAGAAATTCACTAAAAAAAACAAAGGTTAGAGGGATGTTATATTTAGGCTCACATTTCATTATTACAAAACCAATGAAATTCAGCATTTGTAGTTATCAGAACTATAACGTACGGCCCCGCAATGCAATGCTTATGACCTCACATATTACAACACCCATGACATCGTCTGTGACATCACTGATGACATCACTTAAGACATCTGAAATGACCACAGTGTGGTTCCCCTCCCTATGATTTCATGTTGTCCTGGCCCCGGGAAGGTGCCGTTGTTGGGGCCCATATTGGCCATGGGGAGGTGGCCACATGCGCCCACCTCCCCATAATTAATAATGACATATGCCCCGGGACCTGACCCACCCAGGGGCTCAACTACAAACAAGTGCAGGAGACTGTGCTTCTGTTTTTTTATTTTTTATTCTGGGATCTGCGTATCATCTGTGGTTTCGGGGCAAATTGTTTTTAAAAACATTTTGTGGCCCAGGGTGCATCCCTGGGGGACCCCACCAACAGTACTAGAGTGTCAGGGTATTTCCTACCCTGACCACTTTTTTTTTTTTACTTTTTTTTTTGCGACCCAGCTTAGTCCGAGTTCCAAAATGACTGCCAACACTTCCTAGTTGAAGTGTTGGCAGAGAAACAGATCTCAGCATGAAATCTGTTGGATCGCCAGAGGATTCACGACCCAAGATATACAATTTAGCTTTTTCTGTAATTACTTAAAAATTACTGAACGGATATACACAAAATCACCAAAAGGACTCTTCCTGGATGAAGCTAGCTAGCTGGCTTTCTGCCAAATTTGGTGTCATTCCAGCGGTTCGGGCTGTAGTCGTGACTAAAATCCCTACGGGAAATTACACAGGGAAAACTTGTTTTGGGACCACCCTATTTCTTAGTCCCTGCTTGATGAATCACCCCAAGCATTTCAAGAGAGCAACAAGGAGTGGCTTACTAGTTTTGAAAATTTTGTAAGGATTCATCAAACGGCGCCAAAGTTATTGACAAAACAAAAAAATGCTTTCCCTATGGACACTAGGCCCTAGGTATAACTACCTATAACTACCTACTGGTAATTTATAGATATATATATATGTATACAAATACACACACAGTTAGAGATTCCTTCTATTTGTTCTTCTAAGATGGATACATCGTCTCTTTTTCTGTTGCCCATGTTGTTTCAATTAATGGATGGAAGAGAAGAAAGAGTCCTTGCTTTACTGGATTGTGGTGCTAGTGGTATCTATGTTGATAAAGAATGGGCCAAGGAAAAGAAGATACCTAGTATTCTCAAGGGAACAACTTCAAAACTTCAACAGGTCCATAATGTAGATGGTACTCTTCTTTCAAAAGGACCTGTAACAGAAACTACTCCTTCTTTGTGTTTGAAGTTTGGGAAACACCAGGAATATCTTCGCTTTGATTTGATTGTTTCTCCTATTCATGCGATTATATTAGGTATACCATCACTGACACAACACAATCCTTACAGTAAGTGGGTAACCAGAGCCATTTCTTTATCTTCTCATTTTTTTTTAACATAACTGTTATTCTTCAGATACATACTGGTCTATCAGAGCTGTGTCATTTGAAAGCAAAGAGGCAGGTTGTTCTATTAATGCCATTCAAGGGGTACAATATGCAGAATATTTAGATGTCTTCCAAAAGCCTATAAGTCCTGTTTTGCCACCACATGAAGAATATGATTGTGCCATTCCACTGGAACCTGTAGCGGTTGTTCCTTTTGAACTAATGTATTCTCTTTCTGAACCTGAGAAAAAAAAAAAAGAATATCTGGATGAGAATTTAAAGAGTGGTCCGATTGCAGCAAAAAAGATGAAACATTTGCATCCCTGCATAGACTTTCGCATTCTCAATAAGATAACCGTAAAGCACAGACATCCTTTTCCCCTTTATAAAAGACATATTAGAATCAGCTAAAGGAGCACAGAGATTCACCAAGTTGGATTTACAGGGTGCTTATCACCGCCTCGAATAAATGAAGGACATGAGTGGAAGACTGCTTTTAGGACTCCTTTAGGCCATTTTGAATATTGAGTGATTCCATTTGGCCTAACAAACGCTCCATCTATATTTCAAAGATTTGTGGATTCTTTATTTTCAGATCTCCTAAATCAAATAGTTGTCATATATTTAGATGACATCTTAGTGTATTCTATTCAACCAGAACAACATACGCCACATGTTATCCAAGTCCTTAAAAGACTCCAAAAGCATTAGTTATTTTGTAAACCAGAAAAGTGTGAGTTTGATAAGACTGAAGTAGAGTATCTGGGTTACCACATTAACAGGATTAGGATCGCCATGGATCCTGGAAAAGTTCAAGCCATTCTGGATTGGCCATCTCCTTCTACTATAAAAGAGACACAATGTTTCATAGGGTTAGCCAATTTTTACCGGCAATTCATTACATTTTGCTAAGCAGACACGTTTTCTTACGAACACTTTAAAGAAAGAAAATCTCCATAATGGATTTTGTTGGACTGAATCTGCTGAGACAGTTTTTCAGGATCTAAAACAAACTTTTACACAGGTTCCAATTTGACAGCATCCCAATGCCATGAAAAGATTCATAGTGGAAACTGATGCCTCTGACAGAGCAATGGGGGGGGCTGTACTCTTACAAAGACATGATGCAGATGGATTAAAACATTCAGTTTTCTATCTATCTCATATTTTGACGTATTCTGAATGAAATTACTCTGTATTAGAGTGTGAATTACTTGCTTTAAAGGTGGCCTGTACAGAATAGAGACAATGCCTAATGGGAACCAAAGAACCTTTTGAGGTCAGGACTGATCATCAGAATCTACAGTGCCTTTGGAATTTTCAATTTCGGAACAGTCGACAGGCCTTTTTCTTCAGTCAATATGATTTTTTCATTACTTACATCCCTGGATCCCAGAATATCTTAGTAGATGACTTATATAGTCATTATTCAGAGGGTGTGACCATTCCTGCACAGCATATTATAGAACCACATCAGATCATTGGAGTGGTAAAATCTTTTATGGACCAACTGTTATCTGAGTACACTGTACTTACTAAAGAAGAATGGGAGACTTTGAATCCCCAACTGAGGAAGATCAAGGGATATTATCACCACGAAAAAGCGTTATTCCTTCCTTGTAAAAAGGTGCAAATAGAAGCATTACAGATGTGTCACGATTCAGCTGTTGTGGGTCATCATGGAGTCAAGGCAATCCTTCAATCTTTTTGGTGGCCTACAGTTGTAAAAGATGTTAAGGCCTACTTTTCTTCTTCTCCAGTATGTGCACAACCTAAGGTACCTCGCACTAAACGTGTGGGGTCATTACATCCTTTGCCTGTTCCACAATTCCCATGGCATACTATATCTACTGATTTTGAAGTTCCCTACCATCCTCAGTAGGAAATACTGTGATCATGGTCACTGTAGTTTATTTTTCAAAGATGGCTCATT
The DNA here is from genome assembly GCF_031143425.1 of Pleurodeles waltl. Lineage (NCBI taxonomy): Eukaryota > Metazoa > Chordata > Amphibia > Caudata > Salamandridae > Pleurodeles > Pleurodeles waltl. Next base: position 396,955,361 of record NC_090440.1, on the reverse strand, counting down.
TCACAGCATTAAAGAAACTACCCACTGCTCAAGAGTTGAGCCATATCTTTTTACAGGAGATTTTCAGTCTTCATGGTCTCCCTCAAGTTATTATTTCCCCCGTATGTTCCACGTTTTTGGAAACAGTTCTGTAAACTATTGCATATTAAGGTAGCATTATCATCTGGCTTCCATTCTCGAACTAATGGACAGACAGAACGTCTGAATCAGGGTCTTGAGCAAAATCTTCGATGTTTTTTAATGCAACTCAAAGTGACTGGTCCCAATATGTTTCTTTGGCACAGTTTTCATACAACAATACATTGCATAGTGCATTGAAGGCAACCCCTTTTTTTTGTATGAATGGGTGTCATCCCAGGCCCTTTGCTATTGTGAATATCAAGTCTTCCTCTGTTCCATCTGTAACTTCTTTGACCCATTGTTTTTGTAGTATCCATAAAAATATACATTCTAATTTACTGGCTGCAAAGCAATTCATGAAGAAAGCTACTGATGTAAGACAATGTCCTTCTCCCTTTCATCGGGTTCAGGATAAGGTCTGGCTTTCATCCAAATTTTTGCCTCTTCGTTTGACCATGAACAAATTTAAACCTCGATATTATAGCCCTTTTAAGATTGTACATATTGTGAATCCAGTGTTCTTCCATCTGCAATAGCCTCGGAAATGGAAGATAAACCCAGTTTTTCATGTTTCCCAGTTGAAACCGTATGTCCTGATCCTTTTTACAGACAACATGCTTGTCCTCCTCCATTGTTGGTGGATAATAAGCCTGAGTATGAGGTCCAAGATATTTGTGATTCACTATTTTTTTTAAATTGTCTTCAATTTTTGGTTCATTGGAAGGGTTATCCTCTTAGTGACTGTTTTTGGGAAGATGCCTCTTCTGTCCATGGTCCTCTTTTTTTTCGTAAATTTTTTCAGCTTTTTCCTACTAAACCTGGGGCTCTGCGGGGGCCTACTGTTATGCTGCGGGTTGGTAATCTGCTCGCAGCGCTCCATTTTTGTCCTGCGGGGAGGCCCGCAGTCTGATTTTCAGTATGTTGGGCCTGCCGTGGGCCGTTTGTCTGCCTGCAGCGTCTTTCTCTGGTGCGGCAGCGAGGTCGAGTGGCCCGGGGTCAGGATGCAGATCTCGGTGTGGTCACTGCATGCTCTGTTCTTGTGTCTGTGATGGCCCCCGACACATATCTAATACTTATCTGTTTCTTTGGTTCTGGGCTGTTCATTCCTTGGTTTTAGAAGCCATACTTTCTTTGTCCTAGAATGCTTGTTCTTCCCAGCATGCAATTTTCCTTTCTTTTATTAATCCCTTTCGAAGATGGCATTTTGCCTAGTTTTCTATATGACACTTTCCTAACTTAATATGGCATTTTTCCCTTTTCCTGTTGGTTCACTTCCTGTTTTCTGGTATATAAGGAGCTCGAGTTTCCTTCTTCCTTGCGTTGCAACACTCTGGTTGGTGGTGATCCTTGCTCTTGTGTGTTCCTGCTGTGGATTGTTCCTGCCTGTCTTTCCTTGTAGATTCCTAATGTTCCAGGTCTTGGAGTCCTGAGTTCTACTGTGCCTTTTCTGATCTTCTGGAGCTCCCTTCTGGAGGTTTTTTTCCCTAAGTGTTTTGTCCTCTGAAGCTCCTTCTGGAGGGCACTGACTGCTTGGCTTTCCTCTTGCCAGCAGCACTGTGGATACCGGAAGGGGTCACCCTTATCTTGGCCAGACCAGAACATGCAAGATCCGAAGCCGTACCCCATCTACATCTGACAGAAGCGGTAAGAGGAAGGTGAATCGTGACACCATCACAGCCTTTCCACCAGGATTTTCATGGTGGGGACCATGCCACGAAAAGGCTGGTGGAAAGGGAAGTTGTGAAGTTGCTGACCACAACTTTGACGGCTGCCAACCTCGTCAGCGTTCCTGATGATCCTGGAGGTGGTGGCGGTCACCTGGTGGTCTGACCACCAGGAGTGTGGTGGTCAGACCCCCACCATGAGTTTTGTGGTCACAAGACCACCAAAGTTGTAATTAGGCCCATAGTTACTTGAGATAACTCTAAGTATAACAAAATAATTTTGATGGTTTTGTACGTTTAAAATGTGAGCCTAACTATAATGTTCCTGAAACCTTTGTTTTTTTCAGTGAATTTCAATGTTTTATTTTAACGTGAAGTCATTTCAATTACTATACGTTAATTCAACCCCAGACACACACGCATGGTGTGGGTTGGGTCTCAGCAGCGGTTGACAGGAAAGAACCCACTTGTTACAGTCACTACATGAGATATTGCGCTTGAAAAAGGCAAGGATGCAAACACCTCCATCAAGGATTATCGATAACGTTCCAAGGTGGAAATGCAGAGAAAACACACTTGCTTGGCCTTGGCCATGCACATGAAGTTAAGTTGGATTAGTACAGAAGTGGAGTTTTAATGTGGGCACCTGCTTTGTATGTGTAAATGCTTCCCGCTGACGTTTAATTTCTGAAATGAGCATCAGGTCAGAATGAATCCTGCCATGCATATTTATCCAAAAAGAGTCCACCGGTTTCTGGAAAATGTCTACCCAGTTGTAGTACTTTCCACAGGGTATTTGGTGAGTGCTAACTCCTTGGTTAAAAGTATAGTGCACCTCCTACTGTTGTGTAAAGCATGGCAAGGAAATGTCTCTACTGACGTTGTGTGTTTGTAACTTTCTCAATGGGACTGTCCCTTGATGTCTTCATTAGATCATTTTCAATATGGAACTGCAAATCTGCAGTTCCAACATGATTCATTTGTTTTAATTTAGGAGGACAGGAGGGGGAGTCTTAAGGCTATAAATAGCAGCTCCCTGTTTGTGGGAGCAATGTTTTCATCTGTTTCTCTGCATGCATATTTGCATGCAGGGAAACAGATGAAAACACTGCTTTCAGCAAGCAGAGCTGTTGGACAGCTCCCACTTGCCAAAAGTGGAGTTATGTTTCCTTTTGCTTGGTGAGAGCTGTCAGCTCCAATCAAGCAAAATGAAACACCTTCCTCCCAAGGGTGGGCAACTCTGGAGGTAGCAGGACCTGGCCCTGGAGTGGTGGCAGTCTTGAAGGTCATCCATGGCTCCACAAGGAGGGCCGCGCAGCCCCCCTCCAGTGTTTATTTTAGCCAAAGTGACCTGGTGGTCCCCGTGTTTTGGGGGTCTGCGACGGACCCAATAACTATTTTCTTTGAGCTGGGGGCGAGGGGGTGGTTCCTGGGGCATGGGGGGGCCACTCGCTCCCCCGTAAGTTGTCTGAATTACCCCAGTGAGGTGGTGGTCCCTGGGGCACAGGGGGCAGTGCACCCCTCCATATATCATACTTATTGCCCTGGGGAGGTGGCGGTCGCCAGGATTGCAGGGGGGCCATGTGACCCCCCCACATAATTACTAGTCTATTTTCCTGGGGAGGTGGTGGTCCCTGGGATCAGGGTTCTGCTACGGAATTCCTACATTATTTATTTGAGCATGCAGCCCCCCTGCATTCATTAAAGAACTTTTGCCCCAGGGAGGTGGCAGTCCCCTGGGTGTGGGTGGGCCCAACGGGCCTGTCGGTATTTATAATTGCCAGTGCCCCAGGATAATGGTGGTCCCGAGGGTGTGGGCCGGTCCAGCTGTCCCACCCGCATTCATAATTGGCAGTGCCCCGGGTAGGTGGGGGTTCCCAGAGCTTTGATAAACCATAGCAGGGGAGCCCCGTGTGTCCCCCTCCTATATTTTGGCAATACCCTGGTGACCTGGCCCACCTGGGAGCAAAATAGCACAGGAGATTGCTTTTTTGAAAAAAAATGTTGTGAAATTTGTGAATAGTTGCGATTTTCACCATGCTTTTGACCTCTGTAGGGGTTCTGGGGGATCCATTCACCAACGCAAGTGGGGTAGGGTAAATGTACCCTGCCCCCTTCCTTTTTTTTACGTTTACTTTTGAGACTCAGTTGAAGCATAGTTTAAAAATAGCTGCCATATTCAAATTTTGATTTCCTTTAATTTCTCATAAACTACTGAATGAATTTACACCAAATAACAAAAAGCACTCTTTCTCGACCAAGAGCTATCTTCCTGCCAAATTTGGTGTAATTCCTTAGTCATGACTAAAATCTCTATGGGAATTAAAATGGGAAATACATTTTTTTTTTACACCCCCTTGTTCTTGGCCACCGCTTGATTGATCACCCCAAAACTTTCCATGCACAACAAGATTCTAAGAAGCACTTTGTTTGGAAATGTTTGTGAAGATTGGACAAGGGTGCCAAAGATATAGGCAAAAGATTTAGGCAAATCAAAAACTGCTTTTTCAATGGAAACTAGGTCCTAAATATAATGACCCACTGGCAACTGCCAGTAGGTTATATATGTATATATATATTTATATGTGTATATATATATATATATATATATATATATATATATATATATATATATATATATGTATATATATTTTTTTTTACTACAAAAAACAAAGGTTAGAGGTTAGAGGGATGTGGGGAAATTAGCAGTCCATGAGCAGTGAGTCCTCCTCTCCATAATATATATTTTATTATGCCCCTGAGAGCTGGCCCACTGGGGGGCTCTAATGCAAACAGGCACAGGACACCCCACTTGTTTATTTTTCACATTTAACAGGGATTTACGGATCCTCTGCTATGCTCATCATGATAATGAAATTAAAAAACATAATTTTTGGCCCTGGCGGGGTCTCTGAGGGAACCCACCCCCAGGCCTAGCGGGTCAGAGTATCCCACCCTGCTCCCTTACACACACACACATATATATATATATATATATATATATACACAGGAGGTGCGTGGCGGACAGCCGATGAGGCTGCAAGCTTAGCGCAGAGCTCCGGGGCTGCGATCGGGGCCCGGCCTTCATTACTACCGCGCAAGGTTCACCGAACCGCCTAATCACCGCTGGAATCAACCCCGGCAGACAGCAGGCATCAGGGAAGACTGCGTTCAAGGAGATTCCACCCTTGTAATTGCCGCGATAAGCGATCTCCCCGGACAGACAGAAAAAAAACAAAATGGCGACCGCACCCATCGAGGCGGACGACTGAAGAGAGGGGAGAGAAGCGAAAACCCGGAGCTTCCGCGGCGGCTGGGGATGGAACACCGCGGCCTGGGGAGTCCGCGGGAAGCACTTGGACCCCCAGGCTGATCGAAGAAATCCAGTGAGTGTGGGGACGAATGAGCGGGGAGGAGCTGTGGACCCTGGCCCGGGCGCGGAGAAGTGATCGGAGTGCGGCTGCCAGGGGACGGGGTGATCGAAAAGGCCATCCCGGAAGACCTCGGGGAGCTGTAAAAGTGCCGGCTAGAGTGCGAGGGGCCCTCTTCAGACCATCGGCCAAACGCGCTCCTGGCTGAAAAGAAAAGAACAGCTGAGAGAAGTCACTTCAAGGAATCAGAGGCAGGCCCTCCTTTTATCAGGAGCTCCTAACGGGACGGGGCCTTGGGGACACCCCCGGTCTGGGCCCCCCCTCTGACTCGATCCGGATGACCTTCCCAGCCACCCCAGAACTGTAAACAGAGGGGAGGGGGCTGGAGGAGGAGGCCCTGGACCCTTGTTTGCTCATTTTTTGAGCTCTAAACACTATCTACGCTGGAAGAAAAATAAACTACATCCCCTGCTTCTGCGGTTGACCGTCCTTCGTGGGGACCGGACCCTACCCGCTGCGAGGGGCCCATCTGCCGAGGCGAGGGCAAGACAACAAACCGGGAACACCTACTGAAAAACCTTGGATACCCCAGGAAAATCTGATGCCCAATTGCACTGCCTAGAGGACAGAGGTAGGCCCGCCTAAGTGCCAAGAAACACACACGATCCTAGACTTAAAAGCACACGAACTGTGTAAATTCGCGTCCAGAAGACTACACCGCAACACCCATACAGTACTAGCCCAGAGGGGAACGGGTCATTAAACGTACTTCGCATTCCATCCACCCCTCTCTCCCCTGGGTTTGAGAGGATCCTGCAGACAGTGCCTGTAAAAGTGGGATTCAGAGTAGAAAGGTGGGAGAGTCTCGCCTCCCCCCTGATCGGAACCTGGGAGACGAGGAGGAAGCCCAGGGAGTACAAAAAGGATCAGCTGAGCGGAATCCGGTGTCTCACAACCATCCAGTAGTCTGGGCATACAACTCATCCCTTCCACTTACACTACTGGATTTTAACATGGGGAAACCTAAAAAACGTGAAGATCAAAGCCAAACAGAGTCTGCAAATATGAAACATCCTACTCAACCCACCAACCTAACCAGCACAGACAATTTGACTCCTCAAGAAACAACACTGGACACGGTCCTCCTAGCCATTAAAGAATCACATGAAGCACTCAAGCAAAAAATTGACAATCTGTCGTCGGACCGTTCACTATTACGAGATGACCACCGTAAACTGAAAGAGAGAGTGGAAACGAATGAAAAATCTCTTTCTGCAGTATCCCTAGCACAACAAACAGCAACCAAGGAAATAGCGCATATCACTGCACGAATCAAAACATTAGAAACAAGAGCAGAAGATGCAGAAAACAGAGCACGCAGGAACAACCTCAGACTTATTGGGGTACCGGAGGGTTCGGAATCCTCGGCAGACAGCACAGAATCCTTTTTGGAAAATTGGATTAGGAACACAGTGGCCCCCGAGGGCCTTTCGGCCTACTTTGCAATAGAAAAAGCACATAGGATACCCAGCAGGGCACCACCGCCGGGAGCTAGGCCACACCCTATCATAGCAAAACTGCTGCATTACAAAGATAGAGACTATGGGCCTGATTCTAACTTTGGAGGACGGTGTTAAACCGTCCCAAAAGTGGCGGATATACCACCTACCGTATTACGAGTCCATTATATCCTATGGAACTCGTAATACGGTAGGTGGTATATCCGCCACTTTTGGGACGGTTTAACACCGTCCTCCAAAGTTAGAATCAGGCCCTATGTACTCTCACAATACTGCTACTAGGTGAAACTTTATGTAATAATCAGCGGGTCATGATCTTTCCGGACTTCACGAAAGAAACCCAGGCGCAAAGGGCCTCCTTTCTCGAACATAAATACACTCTGTGAGAAAATGGGATAAAGTATGCAATGCTCTTCCCCGCCAAGCTCAGAATAGAACATGAAGGGAAAAAGCATTTCTTCCTATCACCACAAGTGGTGGGGGAGTGGCTGGAACCTCTGAACTTGTCCGCCTCGCCCCTCCCCCCCCCCAGATCTCCCTGCAAGCCGGGGAAGAAACGCAGCAGATCCTCTAGGCGGGTTACGGAGGCGGCCCCCCCAAAACACCAATCCCTCCAGGAGATGCCAGGCGCCGTGGATGCAGCCGATGCCATGAGCGGAGGGACCGGCCATGGACCTCGAACTTCTGGCAGCCTCTCGGACCTGGATTCTACCTGTGGGGGCTCTTCGATATCCTCGCAGGACACTACTACCAGCTTGCCCAAAATAACACCAGGAACCTCGGAAGAAATTATATGATCCTACGGTGTGCAGACTGAACTGTCCGTGAGTACTTAAGCGAAATCAATTAACCCTGACTTTGGTCCCAAGATGGCTCTCGTCCCAGAAACTTGTTGAAAATTAGCGACAAAAGCGGATATTATAAAGAACAGTTCATGATGCGGCTGGTCCCCGGGAACGGCTCGGGACACGTGCTCTCGGCCCTTGGCACGCCACCCACCTATAGGATATTATAATAAGAATGTTAACGGTTTGGACGGGAAGAGTTTTAGTTACCGGTCCTGGGGAATGGGAATTGGGGTATACATTTGTTCAGTTAGTTTTAGGGGGACATTGTGCACTGAGTCCAAGAGCGATAAATGATTCTCGATCTAGACACTCAACAGGCAATTGTAACAACAACTGGCCCTTGGGACCCTCCCATAATAGCAACCAACAACCATTAAATCAAGACTATGACCTAAAAATACAAATTAATAACCTGGAACGTCAGGGGATTAAACAATATATACAAGCAATATAAGGTGTATAACTACCTTAAACGCAGAGGGGCACACATAGCTATATTGCAAGAAGCACACTTACTTGAGCAGGAGGTTATGGCAATTAGGAAGAGATGGAGAGGCCAAATATTCGCAACTAACTATTTGGCATTTGCAAGGGGAGTTCTGGTTTGGGTGCCCCCGTGCATTCCATTCCAGGTTTTACACACAATCTTAGATAAAGATGGAAGGTATGTTGTGATCGCGGGAAGGCTGGATGGGAGGGAAATAACCATAGGAGGCCTCTATGCCCCGAATCAGGATCAAAAGAAATTCTTTGACAAACTGTCTCGGGAACTAGCCTCGATTCTGGCGGGCCCGAAAATGATAGGTGGAGACTTTAATTGCATAGCTGATATTAATATGGATAGATCAAACCCTCCCCTTTCACAAACACAAACTCTAAAAACTGCTAAAGCATTTACAAAATGGCAACAACACTGGCAAATTAGAGACTGCTGGAGACACCTTAACGCACATAATAGAGAATATTCTTTCTATTCGACAGTGAATGACCTTCACGTAAGACCTGACACAATACTAGTATCCCCGGAGCTACAACCTACTATGGTATCAGCTGAGTACTTGAGCCGTACCATTTCTGATCATAATCCTTTACTGATTTCACTGGTGTGGAATAGAGAAAGACCGGTGATCGCTACTTGGCGACTTGGGACAGAGGCACTAGAGGACGAAGCTTTCAAACACTTCCTTCACAATAGTATCAAAGACTATTTCAAACTAAACACAGGAAGAGCATCCTATAGATCAATAGAATGGGAATCCTTTAAAAAAGTAACCAGAGGCAACTGTATTGGGGAAAGTGTAGGAGTTCATAGATCTATTGAATCTGAACTTAAAAAACTCAAAGACTCCCTAAGAGACACCGAATGTAGGCTCCCCACTTACCCTGAACTGGGTCCCCTTTTGCAAGAAACTAAAACGAAAATAGTCGAAGAAAACATTAGGCTTTCTCGCTTTGACTATAAACAGTACTTAAGCAGACAACACACCAAAGGAGACAAGGCAAGCACCCTTCTGGCATGGCTAGCCAAACCCTCTAAACAACAAACTATCATACTCGAAATTGAGAAAGGCCCAGGTGACAGAGTACTTGGCCAAAAAGAAATCAACACCTGCTTCTTCGAATACTACTCCTCCCTATATGCATCCCCTACTGACTCAATTAATATCACCCAGATTAGGGAGTTAGAAGCACTTGATGTCCCCAAACTAGGAGTCGAAGGAAGCGCGACCCTAGCTGCCCCAATAACAATAGCCGAAATCAAAATAGCAATACAGGGCATGCCAAAGGTACCGGGAGCAGACGGACTCCCTTCAGAGTTTTACCAACTATATCAGGACACACTAGCTCCAAAACTCTGCACACTATACACAGAAGCGTGGCATAATAACAGTTTACCCCAATCTACTAACTAAGCCATAAGGATCCCCTTACTAAAACCAGAAAAACCTCCTACTGATGTTCGCTCATACCGACCACTATCTATGTTGAACCTAGATTACAAAATATTAAGCTGGATCTTAGCCAACAGACTTTTACCCTTCATAACCTAGTTGATTCACTAGGACCAGTCGGGTTTCATACCACTACGCAGTACAGCACAAAACATTAGACGCTTAATCTCAGTACTTCACTCTGTGCCGTCTACTATACCTCATGCAGCAATAATCTCAATAGACATAGAAAAAGCCTTTGATAGCTTAAAATGGGACTACCTAGAGCAAGTTATGTTAAAAGTGGGTCTAGGAGAAGGTTTCACTCGCTGGACAAAACTATTATACACAAACCCCACTGCAAGAGTACGCACAGACAGCACTTTCTCCGAGCCTTTCACAGTGGGAAGAGGGACTAGACAAGGCTGTCCACTCTCCCCTCTTTTATTCGCTAAAGTGGTAGAACCCCTTGCGCAAACAGCAAGATCCAAAAAGAATTTAGAGGGCATCCCAATTAATAACTGGACATATCACATCGCCCTCTACGCAGATGACATACTACTCTTTCTCAAGAACCTAGATATGGACCTGCCTGGGGCGATAGAGATGCTAGAGAACTTCGGGACAGCATGGGGACTCCGGATTAACTGGAAAAAATCCTCCATTTTCCCAGTGTTCAAAGGCACCCCGAGACCTTCTGACACTAGGGGCTTACCCTGGTCATCGAATACATTTAAATATCTAGGAGTCAACATTTATCACTCAGTAGAAAACTTACTGGAAGGGAACATACACAGAGCAATTAGGGGAATGAAAGCTAGCATGCACTTCTGGAGCACCCTGCCACTAACGATCTCTGGGAGAGTTGCTCTGCTTAAAATGATAGTATTAGCCAGATTATTATATTATTTCTCCACACTCCCACTCATAATCCCGAAATCGATATTCAAAAACTTAGACTCCATAATTGCAAGCTTTGTATGGGGACCTACCAGACACAGAATAGCACTCTTCAAAGACCCACTATGGAGGGAGGCTTAGCCGCCCCTAACATAGAAATTTACTATTGGGCTGGACAAGTACAATGGTTGGCAAAGCTGATTAATAAACCTCCAGTTGCTAAAGATTTTCAAATACCATTAAATTGCCCACTAGAAAAAAAAAATCATATTGTATTGAACCACAGAAAACCAAAAGAACCACTCCCGTTGGAGTGGGAAGCGACAAGACACTGCTGGGATCACTACTTAAAACGCTCTCATACAAAGACTCCCTATGCAATTGAAATCCCTCTGGAGTCGTTGAATTGCCTCCCAGGAAATCAAATCACCAAACATGTTAACAAATTAGTCCCATACAATATAACGAAATTGGGTGATTTGTTTCTTAACGGAAAACTTTGCTCGTACGTAGAGCTCCAAGATCGATTCTCCCTCCCACCCGGATTGTTCCTCACTCACAGCGCCCTCATCATTAAAACCATTCAAAAACTGTGGGGCGCAAGACTCTGCGAGCCCCCGATTCACGGGGGTTGCGGCCTCCTCTCCTCTATAGGAGACCAGAAGGGGATAGTTTCAGGGGTATATAAATTCATACAGAACAGCACTTGTACCCCGCTAAATAAACTCAAGGCTAAATGGCAGATAGATCTTGATTACGGGGCCAAAGACCCAGAGAAAATGCCACACAATGGGACTCATTGCTGGAAAGCTTAAAGACTATAGATGCCCCATCCACTGAGGAAGACAATTCAACATCGGACTCGGATCCCGAACAGATAGCTACAACTACTTCATAAAATATCTAGGAACAACGTTCTAACTCATGGCTTTAGAGATATGTCGTAATAAGTTCCTTATTTGATGTACTCAGTGCACAATGGAGGGAGGGAGGGGTTATGTAGCTGGGGAATATCTTAAAATGTTTATGATTCATGTTATCTCCTTTATAAAAGCAATAAAAGATATATTTAAAAAAAAATATATATATATAGATACACACACACACACACACCTCTTGGCCTAAAAGTATCAAAAACCAAATGCGCACTCAGGACTGAAGGACTGACTAATCCACACAAGTTTTCATTCCAACACTAGCAACTTCAGCGACGTGCTTCGGCACACCGGCCTCAATTACGGTCACTGGCTCAAGAGCATTACTCCATGATATGTGTAAAATAAATAAAGATATAATGTAATGACAATCCACATATACTGTCAGGAACTCCTCCCAAAGGAACACAGTGGCACCCGAAATAACCCCCCCATGTTTTTAATTTGCTCCTAACTTCCCTTTACCATTACCCACTTCTAAACCCTAATATTTATGTGTATATAGAATTGCCATTAATACATTTACCATGCATTGTAAGTATGTATAAGGTAAGTATACCTAAAAACACCACCCTATATGTATAGATTTGAGTAAGGATAGCAAATCTGACCACCGACCATGTATGCACTTTCTCAGATGTTTCTTAGCTTGCAATTAGAATAGTACATTTGTCCACACCGCCCATCCCACAGTGTAAGCACTTTCTCCAATGTGTGTTATGTTGGAGTTCAAATGCTAAATCTGACTCCCCTTTGTTGTATACACTTTCCCAATGTCGGTTAGACTCCTGATTTTAAATCACACCCTCCTGAATGTATGCACTTTCCAAATGTGTGATAGATTGGTGATAGATCACTATTTTCTATTGTGCTTTGTTTAAATTATTGTATACATTTGTTACATGTTGTGGTATTTTAAAACTATAAACTGTTGCTAAATATTTTTGAAATACATTTATAATAGTTTCATAAATGCAAATGTTATTTTAATTAATGAATAATTATATTTGTTTATACCATGTTGTTGTTGTTATTTACTATGCACTAATAACATTAAGGGGTAATTACAACCCTGGCGGACGGTGTTAAAGTGGCGGTAACACCGCAAACAGGCCGGCGGAAAAAATAAGGGAATTATGACCGTGGCGGAAACCGGCAACAAAGACAGCCACTTTAACACTCCGACCGCCACGGCGGTACAGACAAGCAGCGCGGCAGTCACTGCCAACAGACAGGCGGGAGACAAAGTACTGCCCACAGTATCACAACCTACCAATCCGCCACCTTTTCCGGGGCGGATTCACCATGGATAAAAACACGGCAGAAACAGCCATTTCAATGGGAAAACACTCACCTCTACACACTCCACGAGGAAGGAATGCACCATGGAGCCGGAACTCCAAATACTCCCTGTGATAGTCTTCCTGCTTCTGTACGATTATCATCAACGCCAGCGCCGAAGACAAAGGTGAGTACTGCACCTACGAAATAGGGGAGGGGGAGGCAAAAGTCAGGGACACACACACGCAACACCCCGACCCCCACCCTGACCCAACCCACTACAACACACACACCAATGCATATCCAAACATAACAGTAACAACCCCAAAACCCCCCGGAAGAATGGAAAGACAAAAGGAAATGAGTGCAACCATTGTAATGTATCAAAATACAGTAAGCTAATATATACAGATATATATACACATTCAACAAAATATACATCACAATTAGTAGTGCAGGTATGCACCATTCAATGTCCGTGGACCACTGGGCCCAAAATGCATGGGCGAGGCCCACACACGATACCTGAGCAAAACGGAGAGAACACTGCAGGGGCATCAGATCGAAATACAACAGGCACCTCAGTTGGAAGGGAAGGTGGGGCACCTCAGCCGGATGACAGCACCACGCCAGATCCACGAGGGGGCTCCATTCCCATTGATGTATCCTGGGGAGTGCAAAGCCACAGTCTCTCAAGTCTCTACAGTGGGTGGGTTGCCCACTGTTCAATCCTGGGGAGTGCAAAGCCACAGTCTCTCAAGTCTCTACAGTGGGTGGTTTGCCCACTGTACCATCTTGGGGAGTGCAAAGCCACAGTCTGTCAAGTCTCTACAGTGGGTGGGTTGCCCACTGTTCAATCCTGGGGAGTGCAAAGCCACAGTCTCTCAAGTCTCTACAGTGGGTGGTTTGCCCACTGTACCATCCTGGGGAGTGCAAAGCCACAGTCTCTCAAGTCTCTACAGTGGGTGGGTTGCCCACTGTTCAATCCTGGGTAGTGCAAAGCCACAGTCTCTCAAGTCTCTACAGTGGGTGGTTTGCCCACTGTACCATTCTGGGGAGTGCAAAGCCACACCCTCTCAAGTGGATGACAGTCTCTACTGGTTCTGCAGGGGGACTGGTGCCCAGAGTGCTTCATCTTGTTAAGGACTGAGGTAGTGGATGCTGTTCTCCACTGGTTCTTGAGGGGGACTGGTGCCCAGAGTGCTTCATCCTGTTAAGGACTGAGGTAGTGGATGCTGTTCTCCACTGGTTCTGGAGGGGGACTGGTGCCCAGAGTGCTTCATCCTGTTAAGGACTGAGGTAGTGGATGCTGTTCTCCACTGGTTCTGGAGGGGGACTGGTGCCCAGAGTGCATCACTCTCCCCGTGACGGTCCCAGTTCCGTCACTGCCCCTGCCGCACATGGGCTAGAGCTGCTTGAGTTGGCGGTGCTTGCCCTGTTCAGCGGTGCTTGCCCTGTGCAGCGGTGCTTGCCCTGTTCAGCGGTGCTTGCCATGGCAGTCTTTGCCCTTTTCAGCGGTGCTGGACTTTGCAGTTTCTGACCTGTTCAGCAGTGCTTGCCATGGTGGTGCTTGCCCTGTTCAGTGGTGCTTGCCATGGCGGTTTTTGCCCTGTTCAGCGGTGCTGGACTTTGCAGTTTCTGACCTGTTCAGCGGTGCTTGCCATGGCGGTGCTTGCCCTGTTCAGCGGTGCTTGCCATGGCAGTCTTTGCCCTGTTCAGCGGTGCTTGACTTTGCTGTCTCTGACCTGTGCAGCGGTGTTTGCCATGGCGGTCCCTCATTGCCCAGCGGGGCTGTGGCTGCCGGGGCCCTCCTGGGCACTGACTCTGGCGGTGGTCTCCTGACCACCGACGATGGGACTGCCCTCCTGAGCACTGACTCTGGCGGTGGTCTCCTGACCAGTGACGATGGGACTGCCCTCCTGGGCACTGACTCTGGCGGTGGTCTCCTGGCCACTGACTTTGGGACTGCCCTCCTGGGCACTGACTCTGGAGGGGGCGTCCTGGCCATTGACGATCGGGCTGGCGGTGGCCTCCTGGGCAGCGGGGATGATGGCGGCCTTCTCCGCCGTGCTGCTCTTCCCAGACTTAGGCGCTTTCTTCTGCCCCTTCCCCACCTTGGGAGGAGTCACAGCTGAGTCGACACTCCCCCCGGAACCCTTGTGAGCGGCTTTGCCGGCTGGAGTCTTCCCCCTATCCCGTCGGGCACTGTCCAACTTCTGGTGCTTCACAGGGGGGGGGGGACTGGCTGTGCTTTGGCTCCGTGTCACACTGGCTGCCCTGGTGCCCAGTGCACTCCATATACCTCTAACAGGCACCACTGGTACCAGAGATTTTTTGGCTGAGGTGCCAGTACGGGACCTAGGAATTGGAGGGGGGGTGGTGGGAAAGAGGTCAACGTTGCTCAGGAAAAGTTTCTTAGGAACACTGGTACGGGTAGCTGGAGGGGGTCTGGGAGTGGAGGAAGAGGAGGTGGTTGTAGGAGGTGTAACTTTTGATGATTTGGGTGCAGGTGCATGTTCTGGAGGCTGTCGTGAGGTTAATGGATGTTGGGTGTGTGTGTGCCCGCGTTTGTGTACTTTGGGAGGGGGCATCACAGACACACTGGGAGAGGACACAGGGAACGTGTAAATGGTAGTGGGGGTGGTGAGTGCAGGTGAGCGGGGTGTGGTGGTGGGTGTGCTGGTGCGGGTCCTAGTGGCTGTAGTGGTAGTGCATGCAGGTGAGAGTGTAGACGACACTGGGAGGGAGGAGGGAGACGACGACGAGGGGGACACAGTGGAGGCAGTGGATGTTGCTGTGTCTGTATGTGGGTGATGCATGTGTGGGTGCCTGTGGGATGTGTGGTGCCTATGTTTGCCTGAGCTTCCCTTGTGTGTTGACATGTGTGCAGGCTGGTCTGATGGTGTGCTTGGGATAGGCAGAGGTACAGGGGATTGGGTCTGGGTGGAGGAAGTTGGAGGGGGGAGGCTAGAGACAGGGACAATGGCTGCCATCAGTGCTGAGGCCAGAGATTGCAGGGTTTGATGATGGGCAGTCTGACCAGAATGAATGCCCTCCAGGAATGCATTAGTGTGTTGCAACTCCCTTTCTACACCCTGGATGGCATTCACAATGGTAGACTGCCCAACAGTGAGTGACCTGAGGAGGTCAATGGCCTCCTCACTGAGGGCAGCAGAGGTGACAGGGGCAGGGGCTGAGGTGCCTGGGGCGAAGGTGATGCCCACCCTCCTGGGTGAGCGGGCACGGGGCGAAGGCTGAGGGGCTGCTGGGAGGGCGGTGCTGGTAGGGGGGGTGGTGGCTGTACCTGTAGAAGTGGGGGGCACAGATTTTGCCGCCACCACAAGGGAGCTCCCATCGGAGGACGAGTCTGTGCCGCTGGTTGCTGATCCGGTGACCGCCATGAAGCTCCCCTCGCCCTCCGTCCCACTGGTGTATTCAGAGTCCGTGGTGTGGCCCTCCATGGCCATGTGGGATGCAGCTCCCTCGTGCTCCGGTGCCACTGTACCTCTGCCTGATGATGCTGATGCACAAAAGAACAGGGAGAGCACAAAAAGGGGGGGATGACAGAAGAAAGACAGGTTGAGTGCATGGCTTACCGCTACCGCTGGCGGACAATACAGACACAGCAGCCCCCTGCACTACGCCGCGCTGTTGGGCTCTACTGAAGCAGTTACTGGGATGTGGCCTACATGGCTATGGTGGACATCAGCACACATAGATGACACAGGGGCATGTATACCTGTACTTGGCACTCTACAGAGGTGGGGTGGAGTGCCACATGGCCTGCATTACGGAGGGGCCTAGCCTATGGAACTCGCCCTGGCCTAGGGAAACCCACAGCCCTCCTCCCCTAACCAGACACCTTCACTGCGTGCAAAGTCCGCAGAATGATGTTGTACTCACCCTCTTGTGTCTGCTGTGATGCCCTCAAGCGCCCATCGAACTCAGGGTAGGCCACCGCCAGGATCCGGAACATCAGGGGGGTCATGGTGCGACGGGCACCCCTCCCACATTGGGAGGCTATCCCCAGCTGAGCCTCCGCCGTCTTCTTGCTCCAGCAGTGAATGTCCTCCCATCTTTTCCGGCAGTGGGTGCTCCGTCTCTGGTGGACCGCCAGGGTACGGACGTCCTTGGCGATGGCACGCCAAATAGCCTTCTTCTGGTGGGTGCTGACCTACATGACATGTACAGGGGAAGAAGAGAAGTCATTACCATTACCAACTGCACCGTCGAAGTGAGTGGCCCACATCCCTGCCCTTGCCATGTGGCACATGCATTCACAGTCCTTCATGCTCGCAGAACTCTGCCCCCTTCCTTCTTACAACCAGCCCTCTCCACCCAGGCATAGCCCATACAACTTGCGCCCTATGTACTCACCTATTGGTCTGGAGGACCGTAGAGTAGCGTGTACTGGGGGAGGACCCAGTCCACGAGCTTCTCCAACTCCTGTGCAGTGAAGGCAGGGGCCCTTTCCCCAGACGCACGAGCCATTGTCTCTTCCAGACCGAGGTCACAGCAGCACTTGCAGTATAGGTCCTCTCCTGTCGAAGATCAGGTATCGAGTGATTCAACGGATAGAAAATGGCGGTCACGTCCACGGCGGTGACGTCCGCGTGGTGCATATCATCACCGCCGGCGCATTTCGTCATTGGCTCCTGGGACCCATAGGGTCCAATGTTAACCAATGCAGCATTGCGCAGCGGTCTTCGACCGCCTACCGCGACGGTTTACAACGCCAGCGCAGTTACCTCACATCCCATTGTCCCACTTTAGAGGTCAGGCAGCCGCCATTTCAGCCCACATGGCTTCATTTTCAACTGCGTCACACATACCTAGGCCTGGACTCAACACACTTACAGACAACTTTTTGGATTATGTTTTGTGTTCTGTGTAGCTGTGGGTACATACCTCTGAGTTGCTTGACTCTGTGGTTGCTGTTGTCCTTCCTAGGCACCGTCAGCTGGGACATGTGAGGAGATGGCGGAATCCTCTGGTGTACCGACCGCTGGTGGACCTGTTGACAATGGAGGAGCGACATTTAATCATCACCTACAGGTTTGACCGTGTCACAATCCAGGAACTGTGTACCCAGTTGGAGCCTGACCTGATGTCAGCAAGCCGCCATCCCACAGGAATCCCCCCTCAAGTACAGGTGCTGTCAGTGCTCCATTTCCTTGCAAGTGGGTCTTTTCAAACAACAGCGGCCATGGCATCAGTGATGTCCCAGCCTATGTTTTCCAACGTGTTGTCCAGAGTGTTGTCTGCCCTGCTGAAACACATGAGGAGCTACATAGTTTTCCCTCAGGTGGAGGATTTGGCTACTGTTAAAGGTGACTTCTCTGCCCTTGGGCATATCCCCAACATCATAGGTGCCATTGATGGGACCCATGTAGCTCTGGTCCCCCCCCACAGGAGTGAACAGGTGTACAGGAACCGGAAGAGTTATCATTCCATGAATGTACAGATGGTATGTTTGGCAGACCAGTACATCTCCCATGTAAATGCTATGTTCCCTGGCTCTGTGCATGATGCCTACATCCTGCGGAATAGCAGCATCCCTTATGTGATGGGTCAACTCCAGAGGCACCGGGTGTGGCTATTAGGGGACTCTGGTTACCCCAACCTGTCATGGCTACTGACCCCAGTGAGGAATCCCAGGACCAGGACAGAGGAACGCTACAATGAGGCCCATGGGTGGACTAGGAGGGTGATCGAATGCACCTTCGGCCTCCTGAAGGCCAGGTTCAGGTGCCTCCATATGACAGGTGGTTCCCTATTCTACTCACCAAGGAAGGTGTGCCAGATCATCATAGCCTGCTGTATGCTTCACAATCTTGCTTTGCGACGCCAGGTGCCTTTTCTGCAGGAGGATGGTCCAGATGACGGTGTTGTGGCAGCTGTGGAGCCTGTGGACAGTGATGAGGAGGAAGCAGAGGAAGAAGACATTGACAACAGGGACTCAGTCATCCAGCAATATTTCCAGTGACACACAGGTGAGAACACTTTCTTCCCTACTACAAGTACTTTCACACTTCTACCTTTATCGTGTCTGTCAAGTTCAAGCAGTATTTGGTAACTGAGTTGCACATATCCATTACGGTTTCACAGGTGTGGTTACCAACGTGTGTCATCTGCTTGCATCCTTCATGGACTTGTGGTGTGTGACATAGGTATGTTGACATTACATTTGAAAACGCATTTTGTCACTGTCATTGCTAATACACAATTTCTAAATCACAGACTGACTCCAGATTGTTTTGTGCTTCAAGGGTGTTTATTGAAGTGCTAATTATTGGAGGGGGTGGTAAAATGGTGATGGGTGATGGTGGAGGAATGTCCATGGCAGAGTCCAGTCTATTAGTCTCACAGGTGCACTGCCCATATGGGCATAGGAAGTGGAGCTGGGGCAGTTCCAATATGGACAGGGTTACAAAGTGGGACAGTGGGATGACAATCAGGGTGGTCTCATTTCTTGGCGAGGGTCTTGCCATCGTGCTCTGTCCTGTTTCTGGATCTCAGGGACCGCTTGCGGGGTGGTTCTCCTTCTGCAGGGGGTGGGGTGCTGGTGTGGTGGTTCTGTGGCGGGGCGTCCTGTCCACTAGCGCCGGCAGAGGTGGTGGGAAGTTCATCGTCCATGCTAGTGTCAGGGGCCCCTTGGAGTGCCACGGTGTCCCTCATGGCATTCTGTATGTCCTTCAGCACCCCTATGATGGTGCCCAGGGCGGAGCTGATGGTTCTGAGTTCCTCCCTGAAGCCCAAATACTGTTCCTCCTGCAGGCGCTGGGTCTCCTGAAACTTGGCCAGGACCGCAGCCATCATCTCCTGGGAGTGGTGGTATTCTCCCATGATGGAGGAGAGGGCCTTGTGGAGAGTGGGTTCCCTTGGCCTGTTCGCCCCCTGTCGCACAGGAGCCCTCCCAGTTCCCCTGTGTTCCTGGGCCTCCGTCCCCTGGACCGTGTGCCCACTACCACTGCCCCCAGGTCCCTGTTGTTGTTGGGGTGGTGGGTTATCCTGGGTTCCCTGTAGTAGTGGACACACAGCTGATTGATGTGTCCTGGGGATGGAGGTATTGGCCAGCTGGGTGGGTGCTGTGCTGGTGTTTCCAGAGGGTTGGGCTGTGCCTGTGTGAGGGGAACCGACTGTCCCGAGGCCCACGATGGTCCGGGCTGGTCATCTGGATCCAGTTGGCCAGAGCTGCTGTCATCACTGTGGGCCTCTTCTGTGGGTGGGGTAGAGATGTCTGGACCCTCCTGTCTGGTGACGTTAGGTAGTGGTCCTGCAGGGGTGTAAAAGCATGATTATTGCATCTGTGTGTGTCATGGTGTGCAATGGGTGGGTGAGCGTGTACCCCAGTGCTAGCATTCCTGTGTGGGGGCTTGTGTGATGATGGTTGGGGGGTATTATGGGTATGTGCAGTGGGCATGTTTTAGTGAGGGGTGACCATGCTTTGTTGTGTCATGCAGGGCTTGGTGTTGGGATGGGTGGTTTGTGTTATTGGTACATTAGTGAGGAGTTGGAGTGATAGGGGAGGGGGTGAGGGTGGGGGGTATGTGATAGCATGCAGGTAGGGTGGGGGATATGATAGTTAAGATTTGACTTACCAGTGTCCATTCCTCCACCGACTCCTCTGAGGCCCTCAGGATGCATAATGGTCAATGATTTCTTGGGTGCTGTCCCACTGCGTTGACCTTGTCGACTATTCTTCGCCATAGCTCCATCTTCCTAGCTATGGAGGTGTGCTGCACTTGTGATCCAAATAGCTTTGACTCTACCCGTATGATTTCCTCCACCATGACCCTGAGCTCCTCCTCGGAGAACCTGGGGTGTCTTTGCCCGGCCATGGGGTGGTGTAGGTGATGTGTGGGGTGGTGTATGTGGTGATGAGTGTGGTGATGTGTAGTGGTGTGGGGTGTTTTGTGCGTGGATGTTGTGTGGGTGATGGTGTCGTGTGCCTCTGTGTGGTGGGGTTGTCTATGCTGTGCTCTCTCTCTCGCCTTCGTCAATGATTTTTGGTTGTAGGGGTTTGTGGGTGATGTGGGTGTGTTTTATATTGTGTTGGGTGTGTGGGAGTGGTGTTTGTATGTGTATCAGTTGTGTGTATTTCGAATTGTCCAATGTGGCGGTGTTTTGGAGATGTGTGTGTATTTTGAGCGCAGCGGTATGTACCGCCAATGGAATACCGCGGTTGAAAGACTGCCACGTGGACTCGTGGGTCGTGATAGCATGGGCGTGTTTCTGTTGGCGTGACAGTGGAGGTTTTGTTTTCATCAGTTTATCACTGACCTTTGGTGTGGCGGACTTGTGTGGGTGTCTGAACTTCGGCGGATTCCGAGATGTGGGTCATAATAGCTGTGGCGGATTTCCGCGGCGGTGTATTGGCGGTGTCCTGCACGGCGGTAAGTGGCTTTTACCGCCAATGTTGTAATGACCCCCTAAATGTTGTTTCTTGATTTTATTTTAATTGTATGGTAAATGTATTGCAATGTATATTTTAATATATTTTTTATTTTAATAATTTAAAATTATTTACGATTTTTAGGTATTTGTTAAGTTAATAAAGTAATTGTTATTCAATTTGTTATTTTCTTTGGTAAATTATACAACCTTTTTTAAATTAGAATAATGTTAATTACAATTAGATATATATGCTTACCAGTGTAATGTTTATATTTTCGATCACAATAATTGGTAGGTTATAGTTTAGCACTTTACATTACCTGCATGTAAAGTTAATATTTTGACAATAGTATTTTTACAGCACAATATTTTTGTGGTCGATATTGAATCATTATACTATTACTATATTTTCCCAAGTGTAGTGTATATTAATGATTATTTTGATGTTATACTTTGCTTTCGTTAACTGACAGCCTGACTGGTTTGACTTGGAGTATACTGAATTTCGTATTTCCCATCACTCCATGTAGGGATCAAGCCTTGAATTTAGTAATTCTTTCAAACGATGATTTAGAGCTATCTTAAAAAATCCTTGCTTCTGTTTGTCAATGAAGCTTGGTAGGATATGCAACAGGGATTTATGAATAGAATAATATGTATGCTAAAGCTCAGTGTCAACTATTAGGCGAATACGTTTCTTACAGAGTCATTCAATACGTTTTGGGTATGCATTTAGTATAGTCTTCTGACTTTTCTTTCCTATTTTCCCAATGTCAGCTGTAAGTGCTCGACTTTCTTCTCTCTCCCAGTTGCATCTAGTTATTTCCACGACCTGGTTTCCTTCTCTATGGGTCTTCATCATCCACCTACTGAGGCACTTGCTGTCGGGGTGACCGGTGGTTTTGGCAGCCATATCTGTGACACGTTTGACTAGTCTCATGGCTAAGCTGAACAACCCACTAAAGGCATCCTTTGTAATATGTACCTTGTGCTTTCAGCACACCTCTTTAATTCTCACTGCGCTAACTTCCAATAGGAATATTATCTGTGGGCTCGGGTTCATTTCATGTGCCTGCTACCTTTTAACTCATGGGGGCCAGAGCTTCCCGTTCACGAAGATTATCTGTTGTACTAGAATTATTTATTTAAGGACATCCCAGTTCTGTGGGTTCTGATGGATGTTTCTGGTATCGCCATACCTGTTGAGCAGTGTTTTGGGGGTGCGCTACATGTGTCAGTATAACTAGGGTGCAATATTGTGGACCGCGGTGCTTACGTGGCCCACTGAGCAGTTATTCATATATGAAGCAGTTGTAACTGGTGCAAGGGCTTTCCGCTCTTTTAATTTGGTGAATGAACATGTCTGTGATCCTCCCGTGGGCTACTGCTCCACGCTTGTTATTAAAATGTCTCCCCGTACTGATGCCTGCCTTTCTTCTGAATCTTCAGATTTTTAAGGAAGGTGAGATACTGGTGATGACAATGGAATTGACGTGTGTGGCTAGAATCTTCAGCTGATGAGGTTTGAACATGTCCATTGTGTTTTGTACAGAAGGGATCTTGGGAGGAAGGGTCCTTTCCCTCCTGGCCCATTTTCTCTTGCTTTTATGTGCTGATTTTCTCAAGCTTACAAGCACTGTAGAGAGGACATTTTAGGCTCTATTACCATCTTTCCTCTGTGATAAAAGTTGATTTAATGTAATCTCATCATATTCATGCAGTAAGCGCCCTTCTTGGCGCTCGGAAGAAAAGTCACAAGCCACAGTAACTACCTCCTTTTCGGAGTCCAGCCTATGCAATTCAGCCAGGTTTATTGTCTTTACTTAATTAATCCATCCATCATGGAAGTAAACATCCCTGGGAGGATATTCAGGTTGATTACAATCCTATAACTCGCATTGCATACTGTCCGTTCCAAAATCAATTAGCAACTTAAACGCACAATCACGATAATGTTATTTCCGCTTTCAATGGATACTCCTATCAGAAAACTGATGGCACAATCGTGGCCATGAAGATGCCCCCTGGGTCTCTGCACTTAAATGAACTATCGATTCCACACGGCTATAGCTCCAACCCATCAAACCGTGCGTATGCTATTGCGAAGTCTTATGAAAAGCGACGACTTTGCACAATAGAGACAACGTAGGTAGTCATCTACGGCGCCATGTACGTGAGGCACCAGAAACAAAAATCGTTTAAAAAATGAGGGTTTTCGGTTTGGTTTGTGCAGTTAGTGTTGGGTAATGTAATCCATTGACGAAACATAACGGCTGATAGGAAAGGCCTTATATTGAATGCAAAGTGCACTGTATCGACCTGGAAATACCTCTTTTTTCGGTGAACTTGTGCTGGATAACATGGAGTGTGACACACACTCTGTGTAGATTTGTCTTGCCTGATGAACTGCTCATATGATGTTAGTGCTTGCTAACAGCCAGATATCTCTGGCTACTTGTTCAGGGGAACGGTCATGAAAACTTTTTTTAAAATACAGGTAACCAAATATAGGGGCATATTTACAAGAAAGTGGCAAATCGGTCCTGAAGTGCCACCTTCCTTGCGTCACCCCTGCCCCGCCTAACAACACCATGGTTGCACCATATTTACAATACAGTGCACCACGGTGTTCGTGAGGACAATAGCGCAACATTTTTGACGCTTTGCTGCACTAGCGTCAAAAATGTTGACGCTAGTGCAGCAAAGCACAGAGAGGCCCATTGAATAAAATGGATGTGTAATTTTAACACCTGCTCTTAGCAGGCATAAAAAATAATAGAAAAAATGGGGCAATGAAATGTTGTAAATTACACTGCACCATTTTTTCTGGCCTCCCTGCATTGGAACGCCCCCCTTGCATACACTATGCCTGGTGCAGGCATAGTGTGGCTCAAGGAGTTACAAAATGCATTGTGCCACCTTGTAAATATGGTGTGGGGGAATGGCCTCCTTAACGCCACCTTAGCGTAAAAAAAAAAGACGTAGGGCAGTGCACAGCTGCAGTAGGGGCTTGTAAATATGCCCCACCGCTACCTCACCTACCGACAACATGGTTGCCCCGTATTTACAATATGGAACACCATGACGGTCATTAGGACAATAGTGTCAACATTGTTGATACTTTTGTGGCGCTTTGCTGCACTAGCGTCAAAAATTTTGACGCTAGTGCAGCAAAGCACAGGGAGGCCCATTGATTAAAATGGATGTGTCATTTTCTTTGTCAGAGAGGGTAATCGGGCGCAAAGTCGCACAAACCACCAACACTCAGAAATGGGGTTAAAAGGCCGCTTTAATAGAACAGGTCTGGGTAGTCAAACCTTGGCAATTAGCCTTACAAAACTATACCAGCCTCACTAATACATAAAACATCCTAAACCTCCCATCCCCACCCTGTACAAATGTACCCCTTATCAATGCCCCCTTTCCGTCCCCTCCTTGCCCCGACCCAACCATTACCCATCTGTCCTGCTGTCCCCCTTCTATATTATCCCCTTGTCTTTTCCTCCCTTTTCCTCCTTGTCAAAAACTCCCCGGCATCTCAACTTGTGCAACCGTACCCTTCTCCCCCCCAAAGCGTATCTGTAAAGCCCCCACAATACAGACCTGTCTATCCGCGACAAGATAACAAAAAACTAAATTAAAACAAATCAAACCCAAGACCTGTCCTGCTAAAACTTACCATAACAAACTTAGGACCATCAACCAACCTATCAAAACCTTTAAATACCAACAGGTGAAAAATGAAAAATATTTTACCCAGAACAAAGAAAAAAACACCCACATCTGGGTGGGTGGGAGGGGACAAAAATCTCCCACAGCAACAACCCTGGGTGTGGCAAGATGGCCAAAGAGGCCGCCCAAAGCCAGCCCCCTCTATATATACCCCTAAACCACAGACCCACCCATGCCCTAAACTGACCAATCGGTGTTGTGAGGTGGATTGTACCACCCACGCTCGATATGCCCGGGGGGAGACAGGGCAAGCCCTCGCTCCCCCCAAAACTCCATCGGGCGCAAAGTCGCACAAACCACCAACACTCAGAAATGGGGTTAAAAGGCCGCTTTAATAGAACAGGTCTGGGTAGTCAAACCTTGGCATTTATCCTTACAAAACTATACCAGCCTCACTAATACATAAAACATCCTAAACCTCCCTCCCTCTACAAACTTACCCCTCATCAATGCCCCCTTTCCATCCCCCCCTTGCCCGACCCAACCATTACCCATCTGTCCTGTTGTCCCCCTTCTATATTATCCCCTTGCCTTTTCCTCCCTTTTACTCCTTGTCAAAAACTCCCCGGCATCTCAACTTGTGCAACCGTACCCTTCCCCCCCCAAAGCGTATCTGTAAATCCCCCGCCACACAGAAAAACCCGGCAGGCGTTTTCCTGCCCCACTCAATGCTACCTGACCTCAATGATGGTCCCATAACCTCTCCCCCAATAACTCAGCTATCTTCATTCTCAACTCCAACAAATAAAACTCGTTTCCCAAAAAAGATAAATGCACTCCATCCTGCCTATACAAATTTGGATCACTATATATAATATCACCATGATGCAAAATCAAAAATCCTTCCGCCCAAACGAAAACCACGCATTTCCCTATTAACTTTCTTCCTCCGCTTTTCAATGCCCTTAAAAGAATACGCTCCTCTCCACACTCTTCTAGGCACCATTTCAGTCCACACTAGATGCGTCCCTGCCCACTTGTGCTTAATGCTCATCAAATCCATCTTCATGGCCTTCAAAAGTCCTATTCCTGATAAAGTAACCAAGTCATTCTCCCCCAAATGTATCACCAGCAAATCCGGACAAACCCCAAGGGACAAACGTTTTGAAAGGACAAACACTAATTCCCCCACCTCATACCACTTTTCCCAAACCATGACACCCTAATTCTGGCCCCATTCAGGACCAACTGTCTTCCAAAATGCCTCGCTGAAGCCTGCTTCTCCGCCCACCTCACGAACGAGTGCCCCTCTATCCAAACCAAACACGTTGCTCCGTGGGGGCCAGCTACACAACCTGGAACAAAAACAACAGAAAGAAACATTACCTACCAATCGAAAACATGTTCGACAATCAATAGTCCTCAAACAGACTCGGCCTAACATAACGCCTAAAACACTGTGATCTCCAATGACCCAGCTCCATTATTGCCCTGTCTGAAAACCCACGCTGCTGAGCCTCAGTGGCAGCCCCAATTCTAAAAGAATGAGTCCCATATAAGCTTGAATCCAAACCCAAATGGTTTAAACACCTCTTCAAAACTGACAACAACTGATGAGATCGTAAACAAGAACAATCTTCATGTATGAATAATAGCCCAGAACTCGCTGGCAACCTACCTGCAAACAACCTCCAACAAAGAACTGGCCCTTCAGGAAATTGTGACCCTCTCAATACCACTTCCCTACCCCTCCCTAATTGATCCGTTTTGGAAGCCCTTAACCACACATACACTAATCCCTGCTGTTCTTTAACCTCAGAACATAAAATACCCTCTTTACCCCTTAAAACCTAATAACTCAGAAACTCTAAAAGCACCATGGAAAAGCCACGACATGCATAATGCCATTAACTGAACCTCCCATTGCGAAAAACAGACATCCTTAGAGACTAACATAATATCTTTTAAAAGTTGTGAGGTTATCGGGCGCCGCCTGCAACGCCTCGCACCCCCCTCCCTAGCCCAACCAACAATAATCCTTCTACAAATCTCGCCCTCAACCTGGTCATAACCCCAAAAATACTTACAATAAAATGAAATGCCAGACAACTTACCTGAATTACTTACCGCAGATAAACCCAACTCTACCTGTTGCATAATAAAACGTACAGCATCTTCCCTTCTCTCTTTAATGACTAAGTCCCCCGTGCTCTTCTAACTGCCCTTGATGCTAACAATTCCAGCCAAGCCTGCTCATAACTTTTTCTCATGGAGGGAGCTATAGAATGCTGAATCAGCTCCAACATCCTCAAATTCCCAAATCCCATAAAGTCCCTGGAACTGGTGTCTTCAAATCGTCTGCTCCCGGTGCAAGACCACGGAATCTCTGCCACTGAAAACGGGATAACGCATCAGTAATATCATTATGGACACCTGGAACATATCTGGCTTTAAACATAATATTAAATTGTAAATATTTTACCAAGAATAACGGCAAAAGCCACAAACCTTTCTCATCCTTAGCCTTCAGACCATTAACCAAGTTAACAACTGTCTGATTGTCTACATTAAAAATTACATTCCTTTTAGCCAAAGCGTGCCCCAAAATAGACAATGCTACCACTAATGGAAAAAACTCCAAAAAGGCAATGCTATGGTGAGCATCCTTCCAGGCCTTCGACCATGCTTCTGCGGCTCAATGCCCATCCCAAAAAACACCAAAACCATGGGCACCTGCTGCGTCAGAAAAATTTGTACTTGCAAAAACCAGTCCACATCATCCACTAACATAGTGACTCCATTGAAATCTTGTAGAAACACAATACACATTCTAAAGTCCTTCCGGACGCTTGCCCGTAAACGAACATAATGATGAGGTATAACGGCACCCTTCATAGAAAAACCCAGTCTCCTACAAAAAGCCCTACCAACCCTCACAACCTTGCAAGCAAAATTTAAATGGCCAAGTAAACACTGAACCTGTCTTAATTCCAATTTAGTCTTGCTTACCGCCTCCTCCAGCAAACCAATCAGCAACTGTACTTTTTCCAAAGGTAAACGGATTTCCATTTTCTGCGAATCTAATTCGATTCCCAAAAAATTCAAACAAGTGGCTGGACCCTCAGTCTTCTCAGGCGCCAAAGGAACACCCAACTCAAACATGACTCTCTGAGAACCACATAGCACCCCTTCACAATCCGTGGATCCGGTCGCACCCAAAAAGAAGAAATCATCCAAATAATGTGTAACTAATTTATAACCTGTCCTACACTGAAAATACCACTGCAAAAAGGAACTAAACGTCTCAAACAGTGAGCACGAAACGGAACAACCCATAGGCAACATCCTATCCACATAGATGGCCCCATCAAACTGAATGCCCAGCAAAGAGAAATCCTCCGGATGAACTGGGAGAAGCCTAAACGCAGACGGAATATCCGACTTTGCCATCCTTGCCCCTTTGCCACAACGCTTCACCAAAGCAATGGCTTCATCTATCGAAGCATAATGAACAACAGAATCCTCTGTGGCAATAAAATCATTAATGGAAGCACCCACGGGCCAGGATAAATGGTGGATCAATCGAAATTCGCCCTGCTGCTTTTCAGGCACTACCCCCAGTGGGGAAATTGACAAATTTTCCAAAGGCCAACTATGAAATGGACCAACAATTATACCCAATAAAACTTCTTTTTCCAACTTTTTCCTCACCACATCCGGATAATCTAGGGCTGATTTTAAATTCCTAGCCCATCTTTGAACTCTCGGCCCTTGATAACACAACCTAAAACCAACTTTAAATCCCCACTCCAGAGTCTTAGCCTCTATCTCCTTCGGATAGGCCTGTAACCAGAAACACAAAACATCCAGATTAATAGGAGTAGGGCCCTTTTCCCACAACATGTTGCGTGAAGCCCCTACCCCTGTCACCACCCCGTCCTTGCGATCCTTGTCCTCCCCAATGCATGCCCGGAAGCACTGGAAAACTGGATGTCTGCCCCCACAACTGGAGCAGTCATGCCTGAATTTATACTGCTGCCTTGTACATACTCCGCTATTAAACGCCCAACATGCCCCATTCTGCGGTAACGAACCTCTTGAGGTATTCCCCACCCCAAATTGGGTGGGATGGCTCTGAAATGGCTTGTTCTGCAAAGGTAAACCACTAGCTGTATGCATCACCGGCGCATTCCTCCCTGATCTCAACCACTGCATCCATAATTCATTGTCAATTTCCCCCATTCTTTTTCGGGATAAATCGCATGCGGGCTCAAAATTCCTCATCATAACGAAACCACCCAAAACCTCCATAATCCATTTGGGCCCGACAAACAATGTCCATGTATTTCAATAAGGCCACACTCCTCTCTGGAAAGCGTTCACAATATACACTAGCGTATATCAAAAATGCTGAAGTCCAATTCTCAATCGTAGTTGGCACTTTCGGCCTCCTAGCCAACTCCCATTCTTCCTCCTTTGAACCTTCCTTAGCTTGAATCTCCCTATGTGACAATTTAAACACATCAATAAACTCCCCCTTGCAAATCTTATCCTTTAAAGATTGAGTGAGATGCGCCCCCAAAGGCATCGACACTCCCATATAAGGAAGCTTTTTATTCTTTACACTTCCCCCAGAAGAATTGACTGTCTTTACCTTGATCTTGAGCCATACGCACCGGTTCTGCTTTATTTGATGACACACTTAGCTTCGAATCACCCACCTTGGAAAGCACCACACCATTGCTCGCATTGCAAGTCTGCACCCCCATATCCTGCACCCTCGTCTTCTCCCCAGCTGACCCCATCCCCCCAACCCCTGCCCTTCAAAACCTGAGATAAACGCTCTCTCCTCACCTCTAGGCAAGTTCCCAGCAGAACCGGATACACTCCTCTCAACATCTCGACAAACGCTCAGGACTGCTGCTTTCTTCTGACCCTGCAAAACACCAAAACTCTGAGACTGCTTATTCCCTTGCCCACCTACATCCTTTTGAATACCCCCAACCATAGCAACTGTCTCATTGCCCTAATCAAAATCCAATGATTCCTCAAAACCGACATCCCGTGTTAAACCACTAGTGCTCTGGCTAGTAGAAGGTTCATCGTAAGCAATATGTCTTTTCCACACCTGAGATGACAAAAATGCATCCCCCGATGTCGGGTGAGCCGCTCCGGGTCTCACCCTCTCTTCTTCTAGGTGTCTTAGGGGTGTACTAACCCCAACCGTGTGTCCTGAGGTGAAAGCAGGCCGCCCATGTCCTGCCTCTGACATGTGCTCTTCTTGCCCGCCCGAAGCAAGCGCCTTACCACACCCAGGCACACCATGGTCACAAACAAGATTCCCAAAATCCTCACTAACTTGCACCCCACTACAACTATCACCTAACTCAGCCTCCTCAAAAGCTACCCCAGCTAACCTACACTCACCTTTATTCATAACCTCCACCAATTGTCCTGTCTGAATAAGTGTCCTATTCTCTACATCCAATGCTGCACTTTGTGCAACACTGGGCTAACCAGTCTAGGAACACACTGCACAAATAAATTATGCTCACTCCTCCCTACCGACTCCAACTCACTCATTACCCCTTTTTTGCCAGAATTGTCCAAGGGGTCCTCCCCCTCTGAATCTGAAACAATGAGGATCTGTTCTTGCCGATCCTTAATGCGCGCCCCCATTTTGAAGCCACCTGCCAGGCTCCTTTCCTTTAAAACTCCCTTCCCTCGTTCGCCATTGTTTCACGAGGAGAGTGGAGCTTGCTCCCGTACGCGCGCCGCTTTCTTCTTGGGGGCGGGCGCATGCGCAGTTACTAGCTCCTCCGCCCCCACATGACCAACTGACGCCACCGCACTACGCTCGGCAGCGCCTCTCCCGAGAGAGGCCACACGCAGCCGTAACGAGGCTCCTGCTCGCCGCCCGAGCCTCGACCCACCCCTTCTGGAACCCGGACAAACCACCGGTAAGCCAGCGCAAGTGAAACCTTCCAACTCCTCACACTCAGCCACAGCCTGCCCGTAACGCCGGCCCATAACACTTTTTTGCTTATATTTGTTCCCTGATACCGGAGACGAACAAGCAATCGCTGCTGCCACCACGCCCTCAGATGACGCCCTCCTAAGCCTTTTTAAATCCATTCCCTCCTGAACTAAAACTCCTTCCTGTAACAGGTCCTCCCTACCTTCCTCCTGCAGCACTCTCAAAGCCTCAAGAACTCTCCCTGAAGTAGCCATACTACTCTAAAATTCAACTAATGTGACGTTAAATTCTAAGGCCTACCGACACAAATCTTCCACAGCAACAACCCTGGGTGTGGCAAGACGGCCAAAGAGGCCGCCCACAGCCAGCCCCCTCTATATATACCCCTAAAACACAGACCCACCGATGGCCTAAACTGACCAATCAGGTATCGTGAGGTGGATTGTACCTCCCACGCCCGATGTGCCCGGGGGGAGACCGGGCAAGCCTTCGCTCCCCCCAACCCCCTATCATCACCAAAACCCTTGCCCACTGTCATAATCGGAGCAATTCCATGTAACAAAATACCTATCTGTAGGTTTTACTGAAGAGTAATAACAATCTACCCTTCAATACCTATTGACTTTAACATATGCTTTTCACAATCATTATGTCAGGCCTACTGCCTTTATTATAACTTTTCATTATAAAAAATCAGGCCCATAACCTTTAGCAGTAGCTTGTCACCATAACAACTCAGACTCCCTGTGTTAGTTTCTAAGCCTTCCCACAAGGCAGCCATCAGGTAACTCTTAGTAAACTCACAAATATGTAAAATATACAGTTGCCAAAACAATATAAAATCCCTGATAATACAGCTGATTAAGGATTTCCACAGTTCAGACCACCTATCCCCATTGTGACTTCAGGTGGGTCCCCAACACCAAAAACCTTTGCCTACTACAGTAATCTACAGGCATTAGCACAGTATAATAGCAATTCACCTTTAAAAGCCTATTGCCTTCAACACATGCTTTTCTCATTAAATAAATACAGCCTACTTGCTTTGTCATACTGTTTCATTATAAGCAGATCACACCTAAGGAATGAGACATAACTTTTCCCAGTGAATCGGTAAGACCTCTAGACTTTATCAGTGGCTTAACCCTATATATATCCCATGCCTACTCTAGTGCTCATAAACTGATAACAATCAGGCATATATTTATAAAAATTACAAATAAGTATAACCTTTCAGTTGGCAAAACAATATACAAACAATCTCAGTAGGTCCTAACAAGAACTATCACAGTGAAATTCTACTTCCAGAATTTTCAGAGTTGGTGACCAATAACAAAACCCATGCCTATAATGGTAATCTGTGAGGTTACATGTAACCAAATACCTTTCTAAGGTCTGTAACATAATGTGATAAAAATCCACTGTTAGGGGTGTATTGTCTTTACCATATCCTTTTTCACAATCAATCGGCCAGGCCTACTGCCTTTGTAACAATGTTTCATAATAAACAGGCTAGAGCTACAGCATAACATTTCTCAATATACTAATCAAGCCTATGGGCCTGATTTAGATCTCGGCAGAGGGATTACTCTGTTGCAACGGGGATGGATATTCTGTCCGCTGAACTCTAAATACCATAGAAAACAATGGTATTTAGATATCGGCGGATAGGATATCCGCCACCATTACGATGGAGTAACCACTCCGTTGAGATCTAAATGAGGCCCTATAGTTGTTGTTATTGGGTTGTCATCATAACCAGCTCAGACCTACCTTACTGTAGGAAGAAATCGATTATTGGGGTGGGGGGGTTAAATATCCTACTCATGAAACAACCACAATCCTTGTCAGGGTGATCACAAAAGTCACTAAATTAACTTGTGTTTAACCCTCTGGTAGCTTGGAACAAAGGTAATCAAGCTTAACTTAGAGGCAATGTGTACATTATTTTTGCAGCACACAAACAATAATGAAGTAAAAATACAACACAAGAAAAACCCCAAACCAATTTAGACAATTCAAGTAATATATAACAAATAAAATGACATTGGACTGGCAAAAACCCAAGTAGTAGAACTGAAGATATTCGAAGTTTTAAGTAGATACAGCACCTAAAAGCACAACGTGCCTCTTGTGGTCATATGGTCATGATAGACTGAGGGACAGTCACCAGTTCAGGCTGACCATGATAGGGAACAAGCTGGATTCAGGGACTAGGTTAGACCCACCTGAAAAAGTTACCTTCTCAAAGTCCAGTGTGAAAAGTTCTGTTCGCAGTGGAGGAGACCAAGGGAGCAGAGAGAGTATTGCAGATGATCGTCGCAGTGGTGGGCAGTCATTGCTGTATCGCTAAGATCCAGTCAGATATCGTAGACTGTCATTGCTGGAGCTTCACATTGGCAGTCACCATAGGCTGCCATTGCTGTAGCACAAAGTGCACATCGCGCTGCCAGTATTCCCTCGAGGTCGCTGTAGCGAGAAGAGTCGGATTCACCAGAGCCGATGCCATTGCTTCAGAGCAGAGGAACCTTGGCGCAAATGGCCCATTCATAGTCAGGAGCACCCTCCGGATTTCACCTTTTCTTGTAAAGGAGTGCACTCTGATGCCAGCTAAGGGTCCCGCCCTGGCGAGGCACCCCTTGGTGATAAGGGATTCACTCTAACAGAGGCCAGCAGAGCTGGTGAGAGCCTTTGAAGTGGGGGATTCATTATAGTACCCCCACATTTGCTTCTGGAAATTTCTCTCCTTCCTTTGCATTGGGGTCAAGAAGTCTGGGGTGACAAAAGATTAGTGCCAGGTTCCTTTGTGTGTGCTGGAGGCAAGCCCTTTGACATGTATGTAAATGCCACTACAATAGTAAACAACAGAACAACATCTTACTTCGTTTACTCAAACAGACTGGTTTTCACTTTCTCTCAGTTCCACTGCATCAGTCATAGAGTGCACACTCTCAGTGATACAAAGAATCCCACAGGTATATTTATCTAACTCATCCTCCTATGAAAAATTCTAATTTTTAGCTGCAGTAATGTGAAAGGTAACATATCTTCTTTCATCTGCATATGAATGTGCCCCTAAATGTTTACTGTTTGAAAGAGTTTTCCCACTGTGATCCTGAACATTTCATTTTACTGAAGTTGCTAAATCTATAGGAAGGGACATAGATTTGCATGTACACCACTTGAGCTTGGTAAACGGCTTTGTCAATCCTTAGTTTAAGTTATTTGAATCTATTGGTATCGAAAATGTTGTCAATACAGATCGCTAATAGTAGCTGTAGCCTTTGAGCAAACATTTAACAATTCTCATCTAATAACTTTCTTACTTTTAAACACAGACCTGTGAGGGTTAGAGGTCTTGTGTTTCCTAAATACAATAGAAAGATTAGTCACCTTGTCAAGTGGAAACAATTCCAATTAATAAAATATAAAGAAGCAGACTACATCTGCCCTCCCTCGAATGGATTTTCTTGCCGACCCCAGTCAACGGTGGCAGAAATGCTGAATAGAAAGCAGCTCTAAGCCAACTCCCAGTACTTAGTAACTGGGGCAGTACTGGTGCCAGAGAATTATTTCCTTGTTGTCGGAAGTAGTAGGCCCTTTATTCATTAAGTCTTCTTCTTGCTAACAGAATCCATGTCCTCGGGCTCCATGGCTTTGATATTCGCTAAGATATTTTTATCAAACCCTTTACACCCCGCACCCATGACAGACCGATTTACTGAATGTGTACAGCACTCTTTCTTGCTGTGACTGGGCATGACGCTGTCCGGCAAGTGGAGCCATTTCCTACTCTCCTAGGCACCACACACCTCACATAAAATACTGGGTGTATAGTTATCAACGCTGTACAATGACGTAAACATGCAGTTAACCACAGAAATGATCAGCTAGTTAGGCCGTGCCTAACAAAGCAACTTACAATGTTGCAAAGGTGATTTGACTCCTGAAGACCTCCCATTTCATCCAGCTAGAATCTTGCATAGCTGCCAACTTTCCCAAGTTCATGCTGACTAGTAAGCCCTAGTCCCCATTGTTTTCTTAGAGTTCTGAGACTTGTAGGCCTGGCTTTATACTGCGTCAAATAACATTACAAGTCCCAGATTTCTAGGAAAGAAAATTGAAAATAGGACTGGCCTAACTATTCACTCGTGGATCTTGAAAACTTGGCAGCCATGTTGGACCAAGATCGATTTAAGCAGTGCACTTCTGAAAAGTGCCATCTGTCTTTCTATAAGGAATTGTGGCTGCAGGATATGGGTTCCTTTATCTGTTGGAAGCCAAACAACTGGGTAGTGAAAAGTGCTATAGGGTTCATCAGTGCATTGTAACAGAATACTTAGGAGAAATCAACACAGTAGTGCAACCCTGCCCTATCTGAAGCAACAACTTTTCTGGGATAAGACTATTTTCTCTTGAACTAAAGGGACTTACAGGACTAATGTAGTGTATTTCTGTACCAACTTCCTTGTTTGTTCATAAAAAAGGGTATGGAATGGTCACTCACAATAAGTGTCATTGTTGGAAATTGGGTTGCTGGCTGAGAGGGGTGAAACCCTACTCAAGCTGCAACCACAATCTGTCAGAGTGAAACACAACCAACATCAAATAAACCCTCTGGTAGCTTGACACAAAAGAAGTGAGGCTTAATCTAGAGGCAACGTGTATCAGGCATTTGCAGCATTCCAAAAAGTAATAAAGTGAAAAGAAAGCACAAGAAAAATCCCACACCAATTTAGAAAAATATAGTAACATTTAATACATTATTTGAGACCAAAATAACCAACATCCAAACAGTAGAACTGGAGATATTCTGTTTCAAAGTCTCAAGTAAAATAATGCCTAGAAGCATGAAGCGCCAACGGTGGTTATCTGGTTGCACTGCACTGGAACAAAGTCAAAAGTTCAGGCCAACTGCGATGGAGCATGGGCCAGATACAGGGACAGTAAAAATCCTGGTTGTTGATTGTTGTGAGAGCCTGCGTCAAGGATGTGTCGTGCAGTGGCAGTTCCAAGGAGACTGCAGGCTGCGATGTGAGGTTCTGCTTTGAAGATGATTCATGCACCAGCAGTTCTGAAGAAGTTGTGGGGCTGTGAAGCAGACTCCTGCGTCATCATCAAGGATGCTGCTGACAAGGTGCTTGTGATGCAAAGGCCTGCATTAAGGATGCGGCTCCAAGGAGACAGCAGGGTGCAATGCAAAGCCTGGCATTGGGGGTGCATTGCATTGCGGCAGTTCTGAAGCGGAGCTGCGAAGAGAAGCATCACACTGTGTTGGTTCTGCTGACAGGAGTATAGCTAGGCTGGCAGACCACCTTCAGGCCCACTTACAAAGGTGCAGGACTGGGATGGCACCACTTGGAGGGCAAGATTCACAGCAAATTGACTCCAGGTGCTGGGTTTGAGGTGGCTGGAACCTTTTCTGTCCCTGAGGCTCTGATCTGAAGGCCAACCAACTCGCCCCTGGAGCCACTCTGGTGGTCCTGGTATCAAGATGTAGGTCTGGTCCTTTCAATCAGGCAGCAGGTCAACAGAGTCGCAGTAATTCTGGCAGAGCAGCAGAGCAGTCCTTCCGAGTCTTCCATAGGTCCAGAGGTGTACTGAATTGCTGGGTCTGAAGATCCATTATTTATACCTGGTGCCCACTTTAAAGTAGGAGAAGTTTCTAGAGGCTTCCACCCCGCAGAGGTGCTTAGAGTTTCTTGCTCCCCTGCGCTGGCCCAGCTTGTCTGGGGGCACATAATACTAATGTCAAACCCTTTGTGAGTGTGTTGAGGCAGAGCTTTTGTGATGTGCAAGTTAGAGATGGCCCAACACCTATCCACCTTTGTCTCACTCTGAGCTGAGGGAGCTATACACAAAGACTAAGGGGGTCATTCCGACCCTGGCAGTCCATGACCGCCAGGGCCGGGGACCGCGGAAGCACCGCCAACAGGCTGGCGGTGCTTCCTGGGCCATTCTGAACGCGGCGGTAAAGCCGCGGTCAGAAAAGGGCAACTGGCGGTGTCCCGCCGGTTTACCCCTGGCCCAGGGAATCCTCCATGGCGGCGCTGCTTGCAGCGCCGCCATGGGGATTCCGACCCCCTTCCCGCCATCCTGTTCCTGGTGGTTTTTACTGCTAGGAACAGGATGGCGGGAATGGGTGTCGTGGGGCCCCTGGCATGGGCAGTGCAGGGGCCCCCTAACAGGGCCCCATGAAGATTTTCAGTGTCTGATTTGCAGACACTGAAAATCGCGACGGGTGCCACTGCACCCGTTGCACACCTACAACTCCGCCGGCTCCATTCGGAGCCGGCTTCATTGTTGAGAGGGGTTTCCCGCTGGGCCGGCGGGCGGCCTTCTGGTGGTCGCCCGCCGGCCCAGCGGGAAAGCCAGAATGGCCGCTGCGGTCTTTTGATCGCGGTGCGGTCATCCGGCGGTTCCCTCCAGGCGGGCGGCTCCCGCCGTCCGCCGGGGTCAGAATGACCCCCTAAGTGTCAACTAAGTGCGTAGGATACATGCTGAAGGCACCAAATGGTTAGGACAAGAACATGCCAACTTTCCAAATGGGGCATTTGCAGAATTGTTATGTAAAATCTGACTTTACCATTAAAGAGGGTTTTAAATTTAAATTCTTTAGACACCGAACTCGACATTCCTTCTTGCTTTGCCACGCCCACCACTCAACATTCTTTCTTGCTCCCAATGGAACATTGGCACTTATGAAATGTAATAATGTAACCCAGTGTTATTCTAAGGGAGAAGTAGACCTTGCAGCAGTGAAAAACGAAGTTAAGTGTTTTTCACTACCAAGAGATGTAGAAGTTAAAAACACATGTCCAACTTTTTAAATGAACTGCAGCCTGCCCTGGAAGTGACATTACAGTAATGAATTAAAAAGGAAGGTTTAGCCTTGGCAAATGATGTATTTAGCCAGGTCAAAATGGCATTACAAAATTGCACACACAGGCTGTAATGGTAGACCTGTGACATGTCTAAAGGGCTACTTGAGTGGGTGGCACAATCAGTGCTGCAGGCCAATAGTAGCATTTAATTTACAGGCCAGTACCACTTTATTTGAGACTTACAAGTAAATTAAATGTGCCTCTTGGGTGTAACCCTGCTTCACCACTTTTAGCAGTGGTAATATGCTAAAGCCAACACAAAAAATGAGATGAGCAAAAGTGGAGGCATAAGGCAACAAGTTTGGTGGAGACCACCCTAAGACTGACAGGTCTAACAGTCATCATACGGCCTCTCTCGAGTTGAAAGGTGGGCTCTCCACAAAATCTTTTGCTTGTACTTTTTTAGTTGGTGAGAAAATTACAAGTCATATGTCTCCTATTTTAGGTAACTTATTTTTAACATGTGGGAGGGGATCACTGAAAAGTTACAACTTTTTAGTAGTTGGCTACACAATTTGTTATTGATTGCCTTGCTAAAACAAGATTTAAAAAAATGACTAAGGGCTATTAAGACCCTGCAGTCAGAAAGGCTCTGCATAAGAAGCAATAAAATGGAGCATCAGTATTGTTGTGGTCTGATGGTTGTCCCTCCCCACTCCTCTGCAGTGCACATAGATGTCATTTACGGGTCACCAGGGGTGGCAGCAGTGGTCCATGTATTGACCCTTGTGACCTCAAGTACTACCTTAGCAACTCCTGGTCTTAGAGGTAAAAAACAAATCAGTGCCTGGAGCACAGCAATACTTTGTCTCTCTTGCCTTGTTTTCTGTCAATTTGGCATTACACTTCTAGCGAATAATATTACATTATTCTTTATTAGTGCAAGTACAACTTGCTGGAATGTAAACTTCCCTGGCAACTGAAGCAAGTAAAAAAAATGCTTCTAAATGTAGGTTGTGTGCATGCTTCCTGTGAGAGTGTTTATGTGAAAGAGAGAGTGTATGTGTTTATGTAATGGAAGTGTAAACATGTGTGTGTGAGTGAAAATGAAGGTCACAGGGCATGTGATGTCACTTCTTCTACCTCTGACATTTTGGTGAATTGACATCCATGCTATTCATCCCAAAGGTGCATGTCTTACTCTCCCAGGCACCAGAGGTATGGCATACAGAATATGGAGTGCATAGTTTAAAATTTTTTACAACACTGTGAACATGCAGTTACCACAACAAAATATGAGATAATTATACCCTGTCTAAAGGGAAACTTACTTGCCTTCCCAGAATCCAGTCCCGCCTTCCATTCTATTGTCCTGATGCATAATGGTCCCTGTAGTTCCTATTATCTTCAAACTCTTCCTTGGTCAAGTACTTTTTAGAACCTTTTATGTCTGTATTCTGGACCCGTCTCCATATTTGCTCCAATCCATACTCTGTTCCAGGTTCTCCTATTCTCTGTCTTGTGTCTACTGCTTTCCTTGGTCTTCCTTCCTACAAGCCTCAGTCCGGCTTTCCCTTCATTGGAAGTTACCTGATTCCTTGCACCTGGTTAGTTCCTTACACCAGACTCTCTCCCTGCACCTGTGCTCATCCCCTGAGCCTCTAGCTATTTCAGCTCTGTGAGCGAAGAGTATGCTGGCTCCCATCTGCCTTCTGTTGAGTCTCCTTGTGCTCTGTGTTCCTGTTGCCTTTACTACAGGCTTGTCCTTTGATTCTGTTTCCCTTTCCCCTGTTCCTATTTTCCAGTTTTTAGCTATTTATAGTATCTGTTTCTATCCCTAGATTTTCTGCATCTCTGTTCCTGCAATACTCATAGTTCATGTTCTCCTGTTTCTTTTCCTTTTTTCCTGCATCTCTGTTCCAGTGTTTGCTATAATTCATATTCTCCTGCCTGCACTCTTCTTGCTCAGCCCTGTTAAATGCAGACTCCCTGCTTGTAATCTGTGTTACTATTTGTCTGCATATTTCTGTCTTGCCTCCTTAGAGTGCAGAAATTTCCTAGCCTTGTTCTCAGAATTTCAGTCCTGTTCCTGACTCTGGATCCAGTCTTGCTGTGCGTCAGCATAGTTTCTGTTTTGTGTTCCTTGTTCTGTTCTCTGTTGTTCTGTCTTACATTGTTCTCCTGATTTTTACTGCTTCCAAGGGTGCCAGTAGGATCCAAGGCTTGTGCCTTTGGCACAGAGAACCACCCAGTGCACCTTCCCCATAGCAGCTGCTGGTTGTCTCCCAGAACTCTATGAGAACAATCTACTTGTTGCTTTGGTATAAGATCTTTTCACCTAACAGAGAGATCCTTTCTGAGGAGCAGACAAACTAAAATTTCTGATAGTTGTCTTTCTTTCCATGCTTTATATTCCTGTTGTGTCTACTTGTGTTTTCCCTGCAGACTTCCAGTGCCCAATTTGCAGCCTATTCCAACCTGCTTCAGTCCTCTGCTCCTGTCCTGCTTCCCTTCCAGTCTTTTGGCTCTCTCTTGTTTGTATTCCCTTCAGATACCAAACACAAACCCAGTATCCATTCTTGTCCTAGTCTTACCCCGCTAGTCCTCTGGCCACTCACTCTGCTAGTTCCCCACT
Organism: Pleurodeles waltl; assembly: GCF_031143425.1. NCBI lineage: Eukaryota > Metazoa > Chordata > Amphibia > Caudata > Salamandridae > Pleurodeles > Pleurodeles waltl. Next base: position 396,915,286 of record NC_090440.1, on the reverse strand, counting down.
AGACCGTGACAATATAAGGAACGGGGGCTGCATGACAGAGTATGGGTCCTTTTCTTGATTAGCATAGGTCTTCGAGTGTGGCAAACTGTGCTTGCATGAGAAGAGCGGGCTACTGGTCATGTGCAGGGCAATGCTTCTCCAGAGTATCAATGTGAACCCAAGATTACATAGTGTCCTTGTCTAGTGATTTACCAACCTAGAACTGAATAATGACATGACCCCTTTCTCCTAAGGCAATGGCCATCAATACATGTGTCAAAGATGCCTTTACAATATGTGGATGTGAGCTTCAATCTCCCAGGGGTTGCAAGTTTCTATCTCGTTACATTAGCCATCCCAAGACCTTCTGGACCATGTTAAGACTCCTTCAAAAAGGAACATAAATACTAACATAGAACTGCAGGAGCTCCAGGTCTTGGATCCTTGGCTGGTGTTAGATTGGACTCCTCCAACCCTAAACCTGCAAAAACTGGACTCCAGGTGACAAACCAGAGATTCTGGGCTCTTCGCATTAAAAAAGAACCGTCACAGGTCTCCTCACAAATGTGAGCGGACTACACTGAGGCTAATGCAGGACCGGCATGCAACTGCCAAATCAACCCTCCCATACACAGACCATGGACTTCACAGCACTGAGCACTTTACAGCAACAACAACTGTCTCACGTTTTCCACCAACACGGAGTGCCAATCATTGACTAGCTCTTCATGCTGACAACAGCATCACCATTGTGAAGTCCCTACTGAGACCTGAGACTTCAGTACCCCACCGTTGACTAACCCATCCCCAGATCAAAATTGCAGTACAAATGCTGATAACCCCATTGACAAGTGCTTCTCTAGTGACAACTGGACTAAGTTACAAGGTAAACTTTCCACCGGGACGAACCTGGTTCCTGTATCTGACCTGCACTCCATTGCAATCAGCCGCAACCTTTAACTTTCACCCGGTCCAGTGCAACCAGATAACCGCATGTGGCGCTTTGTGCTTCTTGGTGTGATTTCTACTTAGAAAGTTTAGAATTCATAACTACAGTTATACTTACTGGATTTTTGTCAATTTGGTGTCATTTGATTTGTTTTTTTCTATTTTCCAAAATTGGGTTTATATTTTTCTTGTGTTGTGCTTTCACTTTATTACTGTTTGAGTGCTGTATAAATATTTTACACATTGCCTCTAAGTAGTTAAGCCTGACTGTTTTGGTGCCAAGATAATAGAGGGTTAGGTAGAGGTTTATTTAGTAACGTTAGTGGTTCACCCTGTCAAGGGTTGTGTTTATTATTTGAGTATGGCTTTCATCCTTCAGAAATAATTACTTTCTTACACTTATGTATTCCTGTACATGAATAGGTCTCAAGAAGTCCCTCTCATTCTGTGAACACACATTCGTCTGACTGCCTACATGAGCAACAGGCATCCTACACATATGCAAAATGATTAAAGGCCGATTTCACTTTCCAATTATACATGCCCACATGGGAAAACAAATTCTTATTGTATACCTTCACAATAGGATAAATATGTACTAGACCAACCACATACACCAGTCATCAGACTTGAGCTCAATAGTATTTCCAAAACTTTTTTCACACTTCAGTAGTGCATGAAAACTGGACACCAGCATTCATATTAAATATAGGGTGCTCTGTTAAACATACAGGTGTGGATTACAATAAATGCGCTGCCCTCAGGACATTCGCAAACTTGGGGCTGCCCTGAGGGCAGTGAGTCAGTGAAATATGAACAGCTGCTTTAATCAGAAGCTCCATGTTTCACTGTGCAGGTGGCATCTGTTCTGCTTTCCTGCTCTTATCTCATAACTGAGCTTACAGAACCTCTCTGGAATGCACTTCTGAGTTTAAAGAAGACATTTATTGTTATTACTACTTCACCATAAGGTTCCTGAGAGAGAAAATTAGTAGATTGGAAGCACACGTTCAAAAGTAGTCTCAGCAATGAAAGCAAAATATATCAAAGTACTTCTCAGTTGCAATGTACACAGCCAATACATGTGATTATATTATAGCATAACTTCAAAGCAAAGCATAAAAGTCAAAATTAATCACCGTAGGGCAAGCCTGCAGGGCCTATAACTCAGCTTCATCTTTCTGGGGTCTGCAAGTTGATGACTCCGGTCAACTGCGAGAAAGAGATTTTCTACCCAAACTGGAGACAGACAACTCACGTCTCCGTTCCTGTCTGAAGTCAAGCAGATTCAATGTAACTCACTCTGCCGCTGTCCAGAGCCATCGTTCCAAAAGCGTGCCCCCTCCTCTCAGACTCAGGAAAACTACGCAAGCCTTTGGAGACTGGCCAGATCTCCTAGACTTCTCCTCTTCCCAAGGCTGAGCAGAAAGGAAAACACCAAATGTACTTTTACACAGCTTGGAAAAACACAGCTCATCTGCAATGTCTCAACTGCAATATCTAACCCCATGTTAAAGCCAATAGGCAACTAACCTAAATATCAAATGTAATTTCTAATGTCATGTCAAAGCCAATAGGCAGCTAAACTGAATACAGAATGTAATGGCTAATGCCATGTCAAAGCCAATAGGCAGCTAAACTGAATACAGAATGTTATGTCTAATGCCATGTCAAAGCCAATAGGCAGCTGCCCTGAATACAGAATGTAATGGTTAATGCCATGTTAAAGCCAATAGGCAGCTAAACTGAACACAACATGTAATGTGCTACTGGTGAACATTGAGAACTAAGTCATTGGTCAAACACAATTAATAGAATCACATTCCACACTATGACCAATGAATTTTTGTTTCATACCTCTTATTTCAAACAAAAACAAAAAACAAAAACATCAACTCAAAAACATTATAAGCAAATCAGATTTGAACATATTGATCTCATAACCTTTCACATCAAATACATCTACACAGAGAAGACTGAAACTTATATACTCTGATTGAGATAATAGTGTCTCTAAAATAGCAATTTGATGTAGCATGAGTTCTACTCATGTAAAGATACATGGGCCACCTGAAAGGTTTGCTGGAATGTAAGCGAAAATCAGAGTTCCATATGAAAAAACACAGACAGTTAACTGGTAAGGTTGCTTAGTTCCAGTGGAATAATGTCATCAAACAAGTTGAACTTGAACTGAAGGCGCCAGTTGCGCAAAATGGATCCATTGGGTCTGTACTTTAATCAATCAGGTTCAGGTTGGGGGTTCGGTCCCTCCCCCGACCTCACACGCACACACCCAAAGGGAGACCACACAGCACACTCATGGTCAGTGGCAAAACGTGGTAGGATCTGCAAAAGAAAAAAGTATGACTTTTCTTGCAAATAACATTTGTCATCTGAAATGTGCCCTTCCTCTTCCTTTCCTGGTTTTATAATCTTGGGGCCCTTTGTTATAATTTCTGCAAGTTCTGGAGGGTCATTTGGGGATTCAACTCAAACCTTAGCACTGAGGTTTTTATCTTCTGCACCACAGCTTCCCTTTCCTTGCACTGCCAGAAGGGCTGGGGCAGACTTCTTCTTTACCAAACCTCCATTCACTGCACTTTTGACAAGTTGGGCAATTCTGTCTCCAATCTGTATGAGTGAATCAGATTATTTTCTAGTTATCAGCATAATTTTGATTTCTTCTTGGTAATCTGCAGCAATCACTCCCCCTAAAACCTGATCAATTCGCCATATCTGTCCTGGTAACTTTCCTCTCTCCAACTGATCTTTGACTGTTTGTGGGACAGATCTCTCTTCTGCGTGCTGCACAGTTTTTATCAAATCTAGGGCAATGTGCATCTCACTCATCTCTGCCCACCTGCAAGTGGCTTTTTCTCCCAGATATCCACATTTCTGGTGCACCCACTTAGCCATCCCCTTTAAGTCAGAATTCTGGGTGGACACTTCTCTCTCTGAATTTTTCTCTTTAACATCTGCGAGGGAATTGAACCAGTTATGTTCAAGCCTTGTGGAAAACCAAACAGCTAAACCATTGGCAGTGAACCAAGAATCAGTGTAAAAATGACACATCTCAAGCAGCTCTTGCTTTAAAGTCTGACACACATTGTACAACGCTGTTCCTTCTCCTATGCTAGAAAACCACTTTTCAGTCAATGAATCATTAGTCAAACAAACATGCTTTTTATCCTCAGGGGACACGAATTCAAATGGTGCACTCAATTTCATTGGTGACTCTTTTACCTGTGGTACTCCCTGCACCCTCTCCACATCTTGAAAATGGGCTTGTGACACCTGTTCATGTAGGGCTGCAGTGACTCTAGCCCTGTCTTGCATGTACCAGATCCAGTGCATGATACTAGCCTCCTGTGCCTGTCCTATACTGTGAGAGTTAGGGGAACTCATCACCCACTGATAGCAAGTCAAAAGCTTATTCCAAAGTTCCAGGGGCACTGTTGTCCTCCCCTGTTCCTGATTTACATGTAAGTCAGTATTTCCCTCTTGCACTGCGCAGAAACCTAAAGTCTGAACTATTTCATTTGCCAAATCAAAAGCACGCAGTTGCTTACATTTTTTCCTAGTTACTTTATACCAAAGTGTTAAGATTTCACTCAGATGAGGGCTATACTGTTTCCAAAAATCAAACAAGCTCATGAAACTCGGTGTCTCTTGCTTAGTGCAAATAGTAAGAAACTCTAAAATCTTTTGTTTTACTTGTGCCAGTAACTGTACATTTTGCAACAGTACTTCTGCCATGTCCGAATTAATTTTTCTTTGCAGAAGCGGTCTGTAAATAACATTCTGAGCTCTGTTCTCAGTATTATCTGTTAAGGAATGCTCTTCAACTGCCAAAAACTGTGGGGTGTTTTGCTCTATGCTCTGCTCACACTGAGGCTCAGACTGGCTCACAGCTGTCTTAACCCCCTCATTACTGGAATGGGAACAGCCAGATTCTTCTAAAACAGCAGTTTTATAGATTTCAACATTATCTTGCAATAATGTGTTCTGGCTAATTTGCTCACGTAAATTCTTATTTTCATGTTCTAACTGCCTACATTTCTCCCGCATTTTTCTGTAAGCAGACAAGAGTATCCAAACCCTTCTGTCAAGAACAAAAGGAACATTATTTCTTTCAAAAGGCACATTATTTAAATATGCTTTATCACAGCACTCCTCCCAAGTCTCACACAGTCCTGATAAACAAGAAAACATGTTTCTCACAGCACCATAAGGTAGTTTAACTTCACATGCATTTTCAAACATGGTCTGCCGTGCTTCTGTAATTCTCTAAACAACAAAAAAACAATTACACTTTTAAATCGTGCACATCCAATTTCCAATTTGACTCCCAAAACTGCCGACTATGGCCAAATGTTCTGCTTTCCTGCTCTTACCTCATAACCAAGCTTACAGAACCTCTCTGGAATGCACTTCTGAGTTTAAAGAATACATTTATTGTTATTATAACTTCACCATAAGGTTCCTGACAGACGAAATTAGTAGATTGGAAGCACACGTTCAAAAGTAGTCGCAGCAATGAAAGCAAAATATATCAAAGTACTTCTCAGTTGCAATGTACACAGCAAATACATGTGATTATATTATAGCATAACTTCAAAGCAAAGCATAAAAGTCAAAATTCATCACCGTAGAGCAAGCCTGTAGGGCCTATAACTCAGCTTCATCTTTCTGGGGTCTGCAAGTTGATGACTCCGGTCAACTGCGAGAAAGAGATTTTCTACCCAAACGGGAGACAGGCAACTGATTAGCAGTTAATGATAAGATAATGAGGACAGGGCCAGGAAATGTCCACGTTGGCCTCCGGAACGGAGCCCAGGAAAATGCTGCTGCTCTGCACCGGGACCTCTGAATATTGAGCAAGTGGAGCTGGGCTGGGTTCCTTAATTAGACCCAAGCCCCGCCCACATGCCACACCCAGCCAGGCTACAGGAAAGGTTTGAAAATAAACAATACGTTACACACAGCATTGATGACAGTTCAGGATAAATACCTTCAATGCAAAAAGTTAATATGCAATATCAGCACACAATACATGAATTATTACATTGCATAAGGTTTGTCATTTTGCATTATGTTGCCCGTAGAGCGCGCACTGTCCTGGTGTTGACAGTACTCCCCCCTCCCGAACGCACTCTAGGGCCTTGGTTTGTCTGGGTTTAGGCAGTGAAAATGCTTCACTAGTCGTGGAGCATGAATATCAGATGCTGAGACTCATGAGTCGTTCTCGGGACCGTACCCTTTCCTAGATATTAAATACCAGAGGGTACGACCTCAAAATTTTGAATCCAGAACCTGTTTTACTTTGTATTCCAGTTCTCCTTGTACCAGTTCTGGAGTTGGCCGAGAGTGAGTTTTCTGGAAAGCTCTTTTCAGGAGAGAAGTATGAAACACTGGATGAATACGTAGTGATTTTGGTAACTGTAGTTTGTAGGTTACTGGATTGATCTGTTGAAGAACTGTGTAAGGACCTATATATTTGGGATTAAACATATGTCTTTTCTTGAAATCAATGTGGCATGGGGAAAGCCAAACTCTATCTCCTGTCTTAAATTGTGGTCCCTCACAATGTTTTTTGTCATAATGTTTTTTATACTTTTGTTTTGCTTTGTTTAAATGTTGCTGGATTTGTTTCTGGGTTTGATGGAGTTGTCGCATTGTTTCTGACGCTGCTGGTGTAAGTGAACTTTTTTGTGAAATTGTGATTGGCAAAGTACCTGGGTGATAACCAAATAGACCAAAAAAATGGCGTCGCTCCAGTAGAAGTACGATACGAGTTATTGAAGGCCAGCTCAGCTAACCAAAGTATTGATACCCAAGAATGGAGTGCTTTTTCAACGTAAGCATGCAAATATTGTTTCAATGTTTGATTAAGTCTCTCAGTTTGGCCATCTGTTTGAAGATGATGACTGGTAGATAATGTAGATGTAACTTGTAGCATTTTGCATCATGTTTTCCAGAAGTTAGAGGCAAATTGTGACCCTCAATCAGAAAGAATTATTTTTGGTAAGCCATGATAACGGACCACTCGATTTAAAAGTATTGTTGCCAATTCACTGGAGGTAGGCAATTTCCAGCAAGCAATGAAATGTGCATATTTTGTGAGACTATCTACCACCACAAGGATTACTGAGTGATGTTGAACAAGTGGCATTCCTGTAATAAAGTCTATTGATGTGTGTTCCCAAGGTTGGAGTGGAGTTTGAATGACTTGTCTTGGTACGGGCACAAACTTCACAGTTAGTTACCATTGCCTAATGTCATTTGTCAAAGTAGGCCACCAAAAATATCGTTGGATTAGTTCAAGTGTCTTAGGAATACCTGGATGACCTGCCGTAGGTATAACGTGCAACCAATGAAACACTAATTTGTGCAACTTGGTTGTAGGAACAAATAAACATGCATCATGAAAAGGTAGGCCTTGTTTGATTGATCTTTTGGGGTTTGCTTGAGCCCATTTCTGCCATTTTTTAATGGTGAAAGAATTATGAATATTTTCCAAAAAATCTTCAGTTTTGAGGGTACAAAGGATTTTGGGCCAGATGTATCATCACAGCCCTTTGCGATTCGGAAATAGCGATTTTTAAGAAATCGCTATTTCCGACTCGTAAAGTGCTATGTATCACATTTGTGATTCAGTAATAGCGATTTCTTAAAAATCGCAAATGCTATTACCGAATCGCAAATTGCGATACCGGCCCCACTCGCAGCTATGGGCCTGTTGGCCCATATCTGCGAATTTTTTGCATTTCCAAAATTGCGATTTCTGAACCAGAAATCACAATTTTGGAAATGCAAAACCCCAGGGTGCTTAAGGTGCACACATGCCAAAAGGGCATGTGTGCTTTACATGTACAATTTAAAAATGCATTTTAAATGCATTTTTTAATTTTGCACAAGGTTACCACCAAGTTCAACTTGGTGGTAATTAGCGATTCCTTAATGGCCAATTCGCATTAAGGAATTGCTTCATACATGTGCTTAAGAAATCGCAAATAAGGATTCCTTATTTGCGATTTCTTATTTAGAGAATCGCAATTTGCAATTCTCTAAATGGGGTCGCAATTTTAAGGAATCACTATTTTAGTGATTCCTTAAAATTGCACTGCAAATGCCTTTCTTACATTCAGAAAGGTGATTTTGCATTCGCAAACGGACGAATTTTGCAATTCGCACCGTTTGCGAATGCAAAATTCTTTGATACATCTGGCCCATAGTCTGGAGCAATGATAGCTCGTGGGGGCTGGACTGTGGGTAACATGCTAGAGTCTTGTCTGGACCAGGCATCCGCTTTGCGATTGTCTTTACCGGGACGAAAGGCTACCACAAAATAAAACTCGGCAAAAAACAGCATATGGGGTCATAAGGCAGAAGTCTCTCGCTCTTCATGAACATAACCAGTCACGGTGATGAGGGCAGACACCCTCTCAGGCTTCCATGAATGTTGTATTGCAACCTCTGCCTATTATATTCACCTTGGTTTTCTACAGCTACCAGGATATTCAGACTTTTAGTCTTTGTTGACTCCAACAGAAGGCAGGAATGCAGTATACCTAATTGACACAGAGTTGATTTGATGAGTTGGCTTTGTCTACCCATGTAGGCAGTTAAATTCCAAACAGAATTTTGGCCTAACAGAGATTTAAGGACTCAATCTACTGCTCGTTAATGAAAGCACAGGAACCCAAAATGGGTATAGTGTTAATTGTGTTTTTGTTCAGAAGGAACATGGTCTATCTGTTCAGACTTGCCTGGTCCTTTCACATGAGAGGGCAAAGTTAGACTAATTCACATATGGCTGAAACTATCTCTGTAATGGAACACTGAACATAAACATTGGAAGAAATGTGACACAGAGCAATGCTAGTGGCTTTGATTAATTCAGATATTCCATTATAAATTGCATTCACTCACAAGCAGTCTTTAATTAATTCAGATATTCCACTATATGTTACATTCCACTCACAAACTGTCTTTGATCTTACCGGCACTAATTTTTTTTATATATTTCACATTTCTAAACTCTGAGAGTTGTTATAATACAGCTTATTCCTCACAGGCAACACACCCTGAAGTCAAGATATAAGATGCCTTTTTTTAATTATAGCTTTGCTGATATCGTGACGGATTCAGTTGGGAAATATGTGCTGAATCAGATCACCACTATTGCCACTGTTTGGCAATGGTAAATCAGCAGGCCTACCAGATTCCTTTTTAGGGAAAAAATTCTCCACATGCTCAATTATAGGCTTATGGCCAATCTAGAACCATTTTAAGGACTCAGGCCCTCATTACAATATTGGCGTAAAATCCCGCTTACCGCCGTGCAGAAGACCGGCAACACACCACTGTGGCGGCGGAATTCCGCTACAGCTATTATGACCCACAGCTCGGAATCTGCCAAAATCCAGACACCCACACAAGTCCGCCACACGAAAGGTCAGTGATAAACTGGCGATAACAAAACCTCCACCGTCATGCCAACAGGAATACGCCCACACTATCACGACCCACGAATCCACGCGGCGGTCTTTCAACCGTGGTATTCCATTGGCGGTACACACCGCTGCGCTCAAAATACACACACCTTTACAAAACACAACCACATTGGACAATTTGAAATACACACACCTCATACACATACACACACCACTCCCACACACCCAATACAATATAAAACACACACCCACATCACCCACAAACCCTTACTACCAAAATTGCAAAAGAAGGCCAGAGAGAGACACCACCAGAAACACCACTAGCATCCACTGGCACACAACACCATCACTCACACACCATCCATGCACCTCAGACAACACACACAAACACATCCCCTCACACATCACAACCGACACCACTGCACACATCACCCACGCCACATCATGGCACCTCAACGACATCCCAGGTTCTCTGAGGAGGAGCTCAGGGTCATGGGGGAGGAAATCGTCCGGGTAGAGCCACAGCTATTCGGATCACAGGTGCAGCATACCTCCATTACTAGGAAGATGGAGCTATGGCGCAGAATCGTCGACAGGGTCCACGCAGTGGGACAGCATCCAAGAACACGGGATGACATCAGGAAGAGGTGGAATGACCTACGGGGGAAGGTGCGTTCCGTGGTCTCAAGGCACCAGATTGCAGTACAGAGGACTGACGGCGGACCCCCACCTCCTCCCCCACAACTAACAACATAGAGGGAGAAAGTCTTGGCTATACTGCATACTGAGGGCCTCGCAGGAGTAGCAGGAGGAATGGACTCTGGTAAGGCAAATCTTTACTACTTTATCCCCCCCACCCTACCTGCATGCTATCACATACCCCCACCCTCACCCTCACCCCCATCACTCCAACACCTCACAAATGTCCCACTATCACAACCCACACATCGAAACACCAAGCCCTGCATGCAACACAAAAGCATGGACACCCATCACCAAGGCATGTCCACAACAGATACCCACACAGACCCCAAACTAATTATCACACAAGGTCCTAAACAAGAATACAAGCACTGGAGTACAGGGTCACTCACCCATCACACACAATGGCACACACAAATGCAATAATCATGCCTTTACACCCCTGCAGGACCCCTACCAACATCACCGGACAGGAGGTTCCAGACATGTCCACTCCCCCCACAGAAGAGGCCCACAGTGATGACAGGAGCTCTGTCCAACTGGATCAAGATGACCAGCCAGGCCCATCTGGGACCTCGGGACAGTCGGTTCCCCTGACACTGGCACAAGCCACCACAGAGCCTCCCCCCTCAGGAAACACCAACACAGCACCCACCCAGCGAGCCCATCCCTCTGTCCCCAGGACACGTCAAGCAGCAGTGTGTCCACCACTACAAGGAACCCAGGCAAACCTCCCACCCCAAGAAAATCAGGGACCTGGGGGCAGTGGCAGTGGGCACATGGTTCAGGGGACAGAGGCACAGGAAAACAGGGGAACTGGGAGGACTGCTGTGCGACAGGGGGAGGACAGGTCCAGGGAACCCACTCTCCACGAGGCCCTTTCCAACATCATGGGAGCGTACCATCATTCCCAGGAGACAATGGCAACGGTAATGGCCAAATTTCAGGAGACCCAGCGGCTGGAGGAGGAACATTATCTGGGGCTCAGGGAGGAACTCAAGTCCATCAACACCACCCTGGTCACCATTGTAGGGGTGCTGAAGGACCTTGTCAACACCAGGAGGGACACTGTGGCACAACAAGGGGCCCCTGACACTAGCCTGGATGATGAACAGCCCACCACCTCCGCCGGCGCAAGTGGAAAGGAGGCACCGCCACAGGACCACGACACCAGTAGCCCAACCCCTGCAGATGGAGAACCACCCCACAAACGGTCCCTGAGATCCAGGAACAAGACAGAGAACAATGCCAAGACCCCACCAGGAAATGAGACCCCCTGAATGTCATCCTTCTGTCCCACTTTGTCACCCTGTCCATCCATCAACTGCCCTAGCTCCACTTCCTATGCCCCTTTGGACAATGCACCTGTGAAATAAATAGACTGGACTCTGCCATGGACATTCCTCCACCATCACCCCTGCCCATTTTACAACCCCCTCCACTATATTGCACAGAAACAAAAACCCTTGAATAACAAAACAATCTGGAGGCAGTCTGTGCTTTCACAAATGTGTATTTACAAGAACTATGGAACATAGCAATGTCAATTTTATTGTCAACATACTGATGTAATACAGCTCTAGTCCATGAGGTAATATAGCAGAGGTCATACAGTGGGACCCACATCTGTTAAATGGAAAGGCAAAGTGACAAGTCAGGGTCCATACACTGGGTAAAAGTGACATACTTATGATATCTTCTTACCTGTGTCTCACTGGAAGTATTGTTGGATAACGTTGTTTCTGTTGTCTATATCCTCTTCTTCTGCCTCCTCTTCTTCACTGTCCACAGGCTCCACAGCTGCCACAAGACCTCCAGCTGGACCATCCTCCTGCAGAAAAGGCACCTGTCGTCGCAAAGCCAGGTTGTGCAGCATACAGCAGGCCACGATGATCTGGCACACCTTCTTTGGTGAGTAGTAGAGAGAACCACCTGTCATATGGAGGCACCGGAACTTGGCCTTCAGGAGGCAGAAGGTTCTTTCCATAATCCTCGCCCATGTGCCTCATTGTAGCATTCCTCTGCCCTTGTCCTGGGATTCCTGACTGCGGTCAGTAGCCATGACAGGTTGGGGTACCCAGAGTCACCTGCAAATGTCGAGGGACAACTGTTAGACACACACTAACCCGAAGGGACAACCCCAGACCCAGAAAACTATTCACAGGGTATTGGGTCCTTGTCCTCACCTTTTAGCCACACACGGTGCCTCTGGAGTTGCCCCATCACAAAAGGGATGCTGCTATTCCTCAGAATGTAAGCGTCATGCACTGAGCCAGGAAAGTTGGCATTTACATGGGAGATGTACTGGTCGGCCAAACACACCATCTGCACATTCATAGAATGGTAACTCTTCCTGTTTCTGTACACCTGTTCGCTCCTGCAGGGGCACTAATGCCACATGTGTACCATCAATGGCACCAATGAGGTTGGGGATATGTCCCAGGGCATAGAAGTCACCTTTCACTGTAGGCAAACCCTCCACCTGAGGGAAAACGATGTGGCTGCGCATGTGTTTCAGCAGGGCAGACACCACTCTGGACAACACGTTAGAGAACATTGGCTGGGACATTCCTGATGCAATGGCCACTGTAGTTTGAAAAGACCCACTTGCCAGGAAATGGAGTACTGACAGGACCTGCACTAGAGGGGGGATTCCTGTGGGATGGCGGATAGCTGACATCAGGCCTGGCTCCAACTGGGCACACAGTTCATGGATTGTTGCACGATCAAGTCTGTAGGTGACTATTACGTGTCTCTCTTCCATTGTCGAGAGGTCCACCAGCGGTCTGTACACCGGAGGATGCCGCCATCTCATCACCTGCCCCAGCGGACGTGCCCTATGGAGGAGAACAGCGAGCAGAGAGTCATCTGGACACATTTCTAAATCGGCAATGTGCCTGTTACTGTGTGTATGCAAGGCCTAGATAGGTGTGACGCAGTAATTATTAATGCCATGTGGCCCCCTGAAATGGCAGCTGCCTGACCTGTAAGGTGGGACAAGGGGATATGAGGTAACTGCGCTGGCGTTCTACACCGTCGCTGTAGGCGGTCAAAGACCGTGGCGCAATACTGCATTGGTTAACATTGGACCCTATGGGTCCCAGGAGCCAATGACGATGGACACCGGCACAGGTGAGTACACTGTGAGCATGCTGCATGGGCAATGCCTGTTTGGAGTAGTGGGGATGGAAGATACATGGGGGGTCTGAGCCCTGCATGAGCGGACCGTGAGTGTATGTGTGTCAGGGCAAGGGTGGGAACATGGGCCAATGACTGTGACGGTCCGGATGGTTAAAGTTTTTCCTTGTACCCTGTACTATTCCTGTAGGTCAGCCCCCACCAGAAGAAGGATATTTGGCGTGCGATCGCCAAGGACGTCCGGACCCTGGGGGTCCACCACAGACGGAGCACCCACTGTCGGAAAAGATGGGAGGACATTCGCCGCTGGAGCAAGAGGACAACGGAGGCCCAGCTGGGGATGGCCTCCCAACGTGGGAAGGATGCCTGTCGCACCATGACCCCCCTGATGTTCTGGATCTTGGCGGTGGCATATCCGGAGTTGGATGGGCGCTTGATGGCATCACAGCAGTCACATCCATCTGACTCTGTGCGTATTGCAAGGTGTCTGGGTGGGGGAGGTGGGCAGTGGGTTCCCCTAGGCCAGGTCGAGATTTGTAGGCAAGGTCGCTTTGTGAGGCAACCTATGTGGAATCCCAACCCCACCAGTGGTAAGAGCCACCTACACCTAGTCAGGCTCCTGTAACTTCCATGTGTGCAGCAATCGGGCATCGGCCTTGTACCCCATGGCCCTGTGAATAATCTAGGAACTATAAATGCATGGCGTAGTGCAGAGGGCTGCTGTGTCTGTAGTGTCCGCCAACGGTAGTGGTATTGCATGCACTGAAAATGACTTTCTTCTGTCTTCCCCCCCTTTTTGTGGTCTCCTTGTTCTTGTGTGCAATAGCATCATCAGGCGGAGGAGCAGTGGCAACGGAGCAGGAGGGAGCTGCATCCCACTTGAACCTGGAGGGCGAGACAACGGAGTCTAAAGCCACCAGTGGGACGGAGGGCGAGGGGAGCTCCACGGCGGGGACAGGAGGTGACAGCAGTGACAGCGACTCCTCCTCTGATCGGAGCTCCCTTGCGGTGGCGGGCCCCTCTGTGCCCCCGCATCAACAGGTACAGCCACCACCCCCCCTACCAGCACCACCCTCCCAGAAGCCCCTCAGCGTGTGTCCCGTGGCCGCTCACCCAGGAGGGTGGACATCTCCTTCGCCCCATGCACCTCAGGCCCTGCCCCAGTCAGCCCTGCTGCCCTCAGTGAGGAGGCTATTGACCTCCTGAGATCCGTCACTGTTGGGCAGTCTACCATTCTGAATGCCATCCAGGGTGTTGAGAGGCATTTGCAACAAACAAATGCATACCTGGAGGGCATTCATTCTGGCCAGGCAGCCCAACAGAGAGCATTATAGGCTCTGGCCTCAGCACTGATGGCAGCCATTGTCCCTGTGTCCATCCTCCCCCCTCCAACTTCCTCCACCCAGACCCCTGTACCTCAGCCTATCCCAAGCACACCATCAGACCAGCATGCACACACCTCAAAACACAAGGGTGGATCAGGCAAACATAAGCACCACACATCCCACAGGCAATCACACAAGCATCATACCCATGCACACATACCAACATCCACTGCCTCCACTGTGTCCCCCCTCCACGTCATCCTCCTCCCTCCCTGTCTCGTCTCCACTCACACCTGCATGCACTACATCTTAAGCCACTACATTCACCACCAGCACGCCCATCACCACACACCGCTCACGTGCACTCACCACCCCCACTGCCATTCACACATCCCCTGTGTCCTCTACCAGTGTGTCTGTGAGCCATCCTCCCAAAGTACACAAACGCAGGCACACACCCACCCAACAGCCATCCACCTCACAACAGCCTCAAGCCCATGCAGCTTCACCCAAATTCAGCAAACGTACACCTCCTACAACCACTACCTCTTCCTCCACTCCCAAACCCCCTCCATCTACCCGTCCCAGTGTGTCTAAAAAACCTTTCCTGGCTAATATTGACCTCTTCCTTACACCTCCCCCTCCGTCCTTCCCCTAGGGCAAGGCTTTCCAGGTCCCAACCTAGCACCTCAGCCACCACATCACCAGGCACAGTGGTGCCAGCAACTGCGGGCTATTGGTGTGCGCCAACCAACAGGGCTGCAAATGTGCCACGGAACGAGGGCAAGGACATTTTGCCACCTGCAAAAGTAAAAAAGTTGCCCACATCCCGGAAGGAGAAGCAGAAAACACCTGCCACCAAGAGCTCAGGGAAAACGAAAGGGGATGGTGGCAAGACAGCTGCGTCACCATCCAAGGTGGGGAATAGCCAGAAAATAAAGGGCAGGTCAGGAGAGGACATGGTGGCACCGACAATTGTACCAGTGTCACACCTTCTGTCCACGCCTACGCCAACCTGTACGGTGAAGAAGACCACCACCTGCACCGCCACCAGCACCGCTGTCATTGAGCCACCAGCACCGCTGTCATTGAGCCCGCCACCAGCACCGCAGTCACTGAGCCCGCGATCAGCACCGCAGTAACAGAGCCCGCCACCAGCACCACCGCCACAGAGCCCGCCACCAGCACCGCTCCAATAGAGCCCACCGCCAGCACCACCGCCACAGAGCCCGCCGCCAGCCCTGATGCCACAGAGGCAGCCACCTGCCCCGATGCCACAGAGCCCGCCGCCAGCACCGCTGCCACAGAGCCTGCCGCCAGCACTGCCGCAACTGACCTCGCCGCAGGCACCGCCAGCTGCCCCGCGACATCCTGAGCCTGTGTCACCACCGCAGACATGGCTGCCATCCCCAGTGGTCAGTCGTCCGAGGCTGGTGGTGAGTTCCAGGAGCCTGGAGAGCTTCCATGATGCACGACTTTCAGTGGAGGAAGACATCCAGAACCTCAGTCCTTTGCAGGATGAAGCACTGTGGGCACAATGCCCCCTCCAGAACCAGTGGAGTATCACATCCACTACCTCAGTCCTTGGCACGATGAAGCACTCTGGGCACAAAGCCTCCTCCAGAACCAGTGGAGAAAGGCATCCACTACCTCAGTCCTTGGCAGGATGAAGCACTCTGGGCACAAAGCCCCCTCCAGAACCAGTGGAGTGTCACATCCACTACCTCTGTCCTTGGCAGGATGAAGCACTCTGGGCACAAAGCCCCCTCCAGAACCAGTGGAGAAAGGCATCCAATACCTCTGTCCTTGGCAGGATGAAGCACTATGGGCACAAAGCCCCCTCCAGAACCAGTGGAGCATCACATCCACTACCTCTGTCCTTGGCAGGATGAAGCACTCTGGGCACAAAGCCCCCTCCAGAACCAGTGGAGAAAGGCATCCACTACCTCAGTCCTTGGCAGGATGAAGCACTCTGGGCACAAAGCCCCCTCCAGGACCAGTGGAGTATCATATCCACTACCTCTGTCCTTGGCAGGATGAGCACTCTGGGCACAAAGGAAGAACTCTGGGCACAAAGCCCCCTCCAGAACCAGTGGAGAAAGGCATCCACTACCTCAGTCCTTGGCAGGATGAAGCCACTGGGCAAAAAGCCCCCTCCAGAACCAGTGGAGACTGTTATCCACTTGAGAGACTGTGGCTTTGCACTCCCCAGGATAAAGCAGTGGGCAAACCACCCACTGGAGAGACTTGAAAGACTGTGGCTTTGCACTCCCCAGGATAAAGCGGTGGGCAAACCACCCACTGGAGAGACTTGAGAGACTGTGGCTTTGCACTCCCCAGGATAAAGCAGTGGGCATGGAGCCCCCTCGTGGAGCAGTGGCGTCGTGCATTCATCAGGCTGAGGTCCACCCCCTCCCCCTGAGGTGCCTGTTTCATTTCGATCTGATGCCCCTGCAGTGTTCTCTCCGTTTGAAGTCTGGTATCATGTGTGGGCCTCGCCCATGCATTTTGGGACTCTGATCCACGAACGATGTTTGAGTAATATCCGGACTTGTGTAGTTGGTGTACATATTTGTATACACTGATTTTTGAAATTGCACTATCTGATTTTTATTGATTACATTTGTTCAAATCACTTCCTTTTGTCCTTGCGTTATTGAAGGGGGTGAGGGGGTATATGTAATGTTGCTGCATGTATTTGTGAGTATGGTGTTGTGGGTGAGGGTGGGGGTGGGGGTGTTGCGTGTTGCATGTGTCTGTCACTCTCTTTTCCCTGCCCCGTCCCCTGTGTTGTAGGTGCAGTACTCACCGTGGTCATCGCCACCGTCTTTGGTGCTCCTGATAGAGGAGCAGGAAGACCATCACAGGGAGTATCTGGAGTTCTGGCTCCATGGCGTCCTGGTTCCTCGTGGGGTGTGGAGAGGTGAGTGTTTTCCCTTCCAAGTCCTGTTTCCGCCGTGTTTTTGTTTGTGTTGATTCCGCCCCGGAAAAGGTGGCGGATTACCAGGTTGTGATAGGATGGGCGGTACATTGTGTTCTGCCTGTCTGTTGGCGGTGACCGCCGAGCCTTTTGTTTGTACCGCCGTGACGGTCGGAGTGTTAAAGTGGCTGTCTATGTTGGCGGTTTCCGCCATGGTCGTGATTCCATTTCTTTTACCGCCGCTTTAACACCGACCGCCAGGGTTGTAATGAGGGCCCAAGTCTTTATCAAGGCTTTTCAAGAAAAGCCCAATTATAACTTTTTTCAACTCAAGCATGCCACTGTGTATTAGAGATGACAGGAGATTTTCTACTATATCAGATGGTGAAAACATAGGGAGTGACTATTTATCCGGCAGTCAGCCAAATAGTACACAGTATCTCAGCAAAATAGTACATACTCTGCTTTTTAGCTAGCTCCCAGCTAAATATCTGAAACTTCAGTGTTTATCCACTTACAGGCTAAATAGTAGAAACCTTGTTTAATTTGACCAGTGTCTGGCTATGTAGTGTGAAGGAGGTATTTATTTAAATAGACATGAAAAAAAAGGGACACCAGACAATGGCAGGGTGGTAGCCATCTTATATGGGAGTACATACAAACGCATATACAAATGTACAAAGGGAAGTGCATGAATTAAGTTGTTCACAGTTAAAAAGAATTTTGAATAAATGTGTTAAACTATTTGTAGGAAGTTGGCTCTGTATGTACTATTTCAAAGTAAGAAATAGCATGCACAGAGTCCAAGGGTTCCCCTTAGAGGTAAGATAGTGGCAAAAAGAGATAATTCTAATGCTCTATTTTGTGGTAGTGTGGTCGAGCAGTAGGCTTATCAGAGGGTAGTGTTAAGCATTTGTTGTACACACACAGGCAATAAATGAGGAACACACACTCAAAGACAATTCCAGCCAATAGGTTTTTGTATAGAAAAATATATTTTCTTAGTTTATTTTAAGAACCACAGGTTCAAGATTTACAAGTAATACTTCAAATGAAAGGTATTTCACTTAGGAACTTTTGGAACTTTGAATTAGCAAAATAGCATGTACAGTTTTCACACAAATGGCAATAAGCTATTTTAAAACTAGACACTGCAATTTTCAACAGTTCCTTGGGGAGGTAAGTGTTTGTTAGTTGTGCAGGTAAGTAAACCACCTACAGGGTTCAAAGTTGGGTCCAAGGTAGCCCACCGTTGGGGGTTCAGTGCAACCCCAAAGTTACCACCCCAGCTGCTCATGGCCGGTCAGGTGCAGAGGTCAAAGTGGTGCCCAAAATGCATAGGCTGCAATGGAGAAGGGGGTGCCCCGGTTCCAGTCTGCCAGCAGATAGGTACCCACGTCTTCGGAGGGCAGACCAGGGGGGTTTTGTAGGGCACCGGGGGGGACACAAGTTAGCACAAAAAGTACACCCTCAGCGGCACGGGGGCGGCCGGGTGCAGAGTGCAACCAGGCGTTGGGTTTGCAATGGAGTTCAATGGGAGACCCAGGGGTCTCTTCAGCGAAGCAGACAGGCAAGGGGGGGGGGCTCCTTGGGGTAGCCACCACCTGGGCAAGGGCGAGGGCCACCTGGCGGTCGCTTCTGCACTGGAGGTCGGATCCTTCAGGTCCTGGGGGCTGCGGGTGCAATGTCTTTACCAGGCGTTGGGTTCTTAGAAGCAGGCAGTCGCTGTCAGGGGGAGCCTCTGCATTCCCTCTGCAGGCGTCGCTGGGGGGGTTCAGGGGGGTCAACTCTGGCTACTCACAGGGTCGCAGTCGCCGGGGAGTCCTCCCTGTAGTGTTGTTTCTCCGCAGGTCGAGCGGGTGGTGTCGGGTGCACAGTGCAAAGTCTCCCGTTTCCGGCGGGAAACGTGGAGTCCTTTTAAAGTTGTTTCTTTGTTGCAAAGTTGTTTCTTCTTTGGAGCAGAGCCGCTGTCCTCTGGAGTTCTTGGTCCTTTTAGATGCAGGGTAGTCCTCTGAGGCTTCAGAGGTCGCTGGACCCTGTGGAACGCGTAGCTGTTGCAGTTTTTCTTGAAGTGGGGAGACAGGCCGGTAGGGCTGGGGCCTAAGCAGTTGGTGTCTCCGTCTTCTCTCCAGAGCTTTCAGGTCAGCAGTCCTTCTTCGTCTTCAGGTTGCAGGAATCTGTTTCCTAGGTTCTGGGGAGCCCCTAAATACTGAATTTAGGGGTGTGTTTAGGTCTGGGAGGGCAGTAGCCAATGGCTACTGTCCTTAAGGGTGGCTACACCCCCTTTGTGCCTCCTCCCTGGGGGAGGGGGGCACATCCCTATTCCTATTGGGGGAATCCTCCAAAATCAAGATGGAGGATTTCTAAAGGCAGGGGTCACCTCAGCTCAGGACACCTTATGGGCTATCCTGACTGGTAGGTGACTCCTCCTTGTTTTTCTCATTATCTCTCCTGGACTTGCCACCAAAAGTGGGGGCTGTGTCCAGGGGGCGGGCATCTCCACTAGCTGGAGTGCCCTGGGGCATTGTAACACGAAGCCTGAGCCTTTGAGGCTCACTGCTAGGTGTTACAGTTCCTGCAGGGGGGAGGTGTGAAGCACCTCCACCCAGAGCAGGCTTTTGTTTCTGTCCTCAGAGAGCACAAAGGCCCTCACCACCTGGGGTCAGAATTCGTCTCTCAGCAGCAGGCTAGCACAGACCAGTCAGTCCTGCACTGAACAATTGGGTAAAATACAGGGGGCATCTCTAAGATGCCCTCTGTGTGCATTTTTTAATAAATCCAACACTGGCATCAGTGTGGGTTTAGTATTCTGAGAAGTTTGATACCAAACTTCCCAGTATTCAGTGTAGCCATTATGGAGCTGTGGAGTTCATTTTTGACAGACTCCCAGACCATATACTCTTATGGCTACCCTGCACTTACAATGTCTAAGGTTTTGCTTAGACACTGTAGGGGCATAGTGCTCATGCACATATGCCCTCACTTGTGGTATAGTGCACCCTGCCTTAGGGCTGTAAGGCCTGTTAGAGGGGTGACTTACCTATGCCATAGACAGTGTGAGGTTGGCATGGCACCCTGAGGGGAGTGCCATGCCGACTTAGTCATTTTCTCCCCACCAGCACACACAAGCTGGAAAGCAGTGTGTCTGTGCTGAGTGAGGGGTCCCTAGGGTGGCATAAGACATGCTGCAGCCCTTAGAGACCTTCCCTGGCATCAGGTCCCTTGGTACCAGGGGTACCAGTTACAAGGGACTTACCTGGGTGCCAGGGTTGTGCCAATTGTGGAGACAATGGTACATTTTAGGTGAAAGAACAGTGGTGCTGGGGCTTGGTTAGCAGGGTCCCAGCACACTTCTCAGTCAAGTCAGCATCAGTATCAGGCAAAAAGTGGGGGGTAATTGCAACAGAGAGCCATTTCCTTACACTATTAAAATGAGAAATACATGAATCAAAGCTCTGTTTCAGGAGCTTCATTATGTGGTACACATATTTTGTGCTGCATTCTGGAAGTATTTGTCTGTCTGCCAAGAAGGATGAGGATGTTTTATTGCATGCTACATAAATGTTTTCTTCAATCATGAAACTATGATGTATTTGTTTAATTTTCATAATCCTCCTTTTAGAGGTTTATTGAGGGCTGGCTCATTTTGGGATTCTTATAGAAGTCTTTATGCTAGTTTTTGGCTTCTACACAGTAGGAATAGTTCTTGCAGAGTATTTCAGACCTGACAACACAGCAACAGCCAAAAAGCAGAAGCAAACGGGGAGTTCAGACAGACACATGGTATCTGGGCAGGACACTTATGTAGGGCGCAGTGCTTTCTGTAACTTGCAGGAGTAAATTAGGTGAGACATCCTAATAGAGTGTTTGTGGAGACAAAGTGAATTCAGGCAACAGGTAGGCAAGCCTGGACGATAAGGTTTTAAGACTAGCATGAACAGTGGTCTTCTTCCTTCAGAACTACGAATGGCTAGGATGATCCATGGTGAGCCAGGACAAGTTATTGCAGAATCATGAGTACTAGGAGCAGGAGGACTAGGAGAACCTGGGCTATGAGGATCAGGACCAGATTGAGGTGGACTATAAAGATTAGGCCCAGGAGGACAATGGCCAGTAGAATCACAAGACCGGGGTAAGCAGGGCAAGGCCATGGGGGCCACGAGCATGTGCACCAGGAGGACCAGTGCAAAGGACTATGTGGACAAATATGATCATGACCAGGTGGACCAAAACTTGGCAAAGAGGGACAGGTAGATCAGGGGAGCAGGACCTGGAGTTCCATGTGGAGAAGATCAATCCTCAGAGGAAGAAGGACCAGGATAGGGATGATCAGATGTAACAAGGCCAGCCAGAGTCAGGAAGACCAAGGGGACTGGGCAAGGGTGGCTAGGAGTGGTAGTACCCAAATGAGCAGGCTCAGGAGGACCTGAACAAAGAGAACTAGGACCAGTGGGTGTAGTACCAAGAGGACCAAGATACTCCAAACCAGGAGTACATGGAAGGGGTAGGAGATGAGAAGCCAGATGAATGAAGGGGGTCATCAGGACCAGGGCCTTTGATAACAGGGCTAGGAAGTCTAAAGGTGAGTAGAATCAGGGCAAGGTGACTATTACAAGAGGACAAAAAAGAACTGCCAGGTCAGTTCTAGACTAGGAGAAGAAGGAAGAACCAGAAGACAAGGAGCCTATTTCACAAAGGGCCTAAGCACTTGTGGCGGAGGACCTATGTAAATTAGGCCAAGGGTTTATTATGCCAGCATGAAAAGACAAGAACAATTAGGAGGAGAGTGACTAAGACCAAAGAGACCAAGAATAGGATGGCTCGAAGGACCAGGGCCAGAAGGACTAGGCCTAGGAAAGACCCAAACTATAAAGACCAGGACCAAGAGGATCTGATCAGTGGGCACAAAATGACAAGAAGGACATGGCCTATAAATTTCAAGAATAGGAAGGCCAAGACATCCAGAGGATAGGACCACAGATTGAGACAACTACAGCCAGAAGGATAAGCTCTTAGAGGACAAAGAAACAAAGGAAGAGGGAACAGGGACCAAGGGTACCTGGAACATCAGGTCAAAGAGGACCAGGGCCTGGCATACTAGGACCAGGAGGACCAGAGTGTGGAGGAAAAAGAAGATCAGGACAAGGGAAATCAGGATGGCCAGACACAAAAGAACAATGGCCAGTTGGTGTAGACTCACAAGAACAAGGAACATGAAGGCCAGGGCCAGGAGGATAATGACCAGATTCAGGAAGACTACAAAGATGAGGCCATGAGGACTATGGCCAGTGGAATGAGGGGACCAGAATAAGCAAGGAAGATGAAGATTACAAGTACAAAGCATACCAGATGGATCAGAGCCAGGAGAACCAGGGCAAGAACAAGAAGGACTAGAAAAATGAGGACTAAGAGTACCAGGAATGAGCCTAACAGTACCAGTGGGACCAGGACCTCTGGAACAGTGCCTAAAGTACCAAGAGGAGCAGAAATACCAGTATCTTTGGGTATCAGGACGAGGGTGAAGAAGTTCAGGGGAAGCCTGGCGGCCACAGCTATGAAGACCAAGAAGACTTGACTTGGATACTCAGAAGGACCATGACCAAAATGACCAGGCTCAGAAGGACCAAAACAAAGAGAACCATCCCAAAGAGGGCCAGCACTAGTGGGTGCACTGCCAGAAGGACCATGAGGCCAAGGCACGGGACCAAAAGGACAATGATGATCCCAACCAGGAGGACCAGGACTGAGAGGACCATGCCTAAGAGGACCAATACACAAGAGGCCGGGTGAATGAATGGCACAGGGGTAGGGCACAGGGGTAAAGTTTCCAGGAAGTGGATGAATAGGTTGAGGAGGATCAGAAGAGCCAGGTCAAGAGGATGAGTGTAAAGAAACCAGGAAGAAACAGCAATGACTTAGAGAAGGAGGTCTGAAAGCACCAGGATGGGCAAGAGGACCACGCCGAGAGGAATAGGCATACAAAAAGCACAACACAGAGGATCAGGAGAATCAAATCCAGTGAGCACAAACCAGGAAGAGAACAAGGACTGTGAAGAGCAGAACTAGAACGACTAGGAGAACAGGTCCCAGAGGATCAGGAGAAGAGGCCCGGCAACCACAATCAGAAATACAAGAACTTAGAGAACCAGGGCAATAGGGAACAATGTGTCCACAATCAAGGAAACCAGAAAGATCAAGGCACAGAGGCCTATATGGACTAACGCCTGCCATACCAGGACAAGAGAGGGAAGGGTGAGGTGAAAAAAACGGGACAGGACAAAGGGGGTCAGGATCACAAGAGCCAGGGTGACCTGGGTGGCTAGGAACATGACGCTTCAGGACTAGCTGGATAAGTTAGTACCAAACCAGGATGACTAAGAGCAGCAGGAGTTGGCAGTCCAGGCCCAGCAGAATTAAGACCTTATGAGAAGAACCAGGATAACTAGTCAGATCAAGAGCAGATAGACATAGGCCATTAGCACCAGGGACTAGATAGTGGAGGGTTAGGTGGACTAGAAGGATCAGCATAACCAAAAACAGGGATTGAAGGGCCAGGAGGGGTCAGAATCAAGCTGACCGGGAGCTGGAGTACCAAGTAGAGTAGGAGGACCAGGGCCCGGTATAGCAGGATCAGAGTAATGAGGATTGGGGGTCAGGACAGCCAGAGCCAGGAGGGCCAAGTGGACCAGGTCAGTGCCAAGATGACCAGCCTATCCCAAGAAAGGTGGACTAGAACCAGTGGACACAGTACAAGTGGCCTAAGACTACAGGGACCCACGGCAGGGGAATCAGAATGACTGAGACCAAGAGGACTAGGAGTGTGAGGCCCAGGAGAGAAGGACAAGAAGGTTGGATCGAAAAGGACCCAGCAGACCAGCAGAATCAAATTGGGTCAGGACCAGGAGGTTTAGGAAGACTCAACACAAGGAAGGGACAGGAAATGCCAAGTAGGAGCAGGGCTAGGAGAACCAAGGCCAGGAAGTACTAGAACCAGGAACACCACACTCTAGAAACCAGTACCAGGGTGGCCGGGACAAGGGGGATCAGATCCAGAATGAGAGCCAAAGTACCAAAAAAACAGAAAAGGAGAGCTTGAAACAGGACCAGGATGAAGACTAAGACCAGAATGAATAGAAGGACCAGGAAGAGAAGGAAGAAGACAGGAAGAAGATCTATGTGATTCTAGGCCTCATATATTAGGATAGCCCTCCTGTAAAAGTTTCTTAATCATGCTCTTTATGGTTTTAACCCCTAGAAAACCTGACATTGTTTAGTTGAATAATAGAACTGAAGATAAGTATATGCTGAAAAATCAGAGCATGCAAAGTGAATAGAAATCCATGCGTTCTACATTCTGGGCTGAGATGTGGTCTGATGCTGACATAGTGGTCTGAGGGTGGATCAAAGTGTAGAGGGACTGATATTCGGCAGAAAGGTCTAAATGTGGATGGATGAAATGGATTGTGGTCTAAGATGGATAGCAGAAAGTTTAAGAAAGTCAAAAGGCTGAAGTCAGCAATAATGGTTAATGACTAGCAAAGGGGGACACATTAGCCTCTGATGAATAGAAGAGAGATTCAGGAAGGCTTCAGGTAGATGTGCTCAGATGGCCCACAGAGGGACTCTGAATAACAAGGGACTCTGACTGCCATTTATGTTAGCACTGGAAACCACGGCCAATCCTGGTAGCTTTAATACCAGATGAGTTGCCTGTGAAAGTCTGAGGGCATGTTGAAGGGTGGTGGAGGCATGTGCATGGCAGATATGTTTGCAAGGCCAGCTAAGAGGCTCTGAGTGTCCAGACCAGTAGAGTAGCATGTGAAGCTCTTGACTGTCAGAGGAATTTGAAGATGGTTTGGTTTTAATGCAGAAGAAAGTATTGAAGAGGGTGAGGCCAGCAGAGATGATGCAGAACTGATCAAAGGGCTCATAGAAAGGCTCTTAGGGCAAACAGAAAAATCTGAAAGACAAACAAGGTATTCTGAAGACAGATAGTGAGGTTTTAAAAACCATAATCTGTGATCATCAATGAGCAACACAAAGGGTCAGTATCCTGTGCGGGCTGACGAAGGGGTGAAGGGTAAACAGATTTTTCAGGGGCAGCAAAGCTTGGGTCATGGGAGATGGTCGAAAGTGGAAGGTGGCAAAACAGAACGCTTGAAGGACAGCAGGGCAATGCTAAGACTGAGAAGCTGCTGGAGAAAGTTTAAATGCCAGGATCATTGAAAGGGGTCAGTGGCTAGCAAAGTAGTGGTGAGGGCCAGCAAAGGATGGTCCAAAAGATAGTTTCAGAAAATCAGCAGAGGGCCTCAGAGGACATAAAGAACTGGCACTGAAATGTACCAATGGCAGAGGCAGTATGCACAGTGGTTTAGAGTGTCTGTATTCTGACAAAAAGAAAGTGCATTAAGGTTTGAGAGTCAGCAGAAAGATTGTAGTGCTGATAGAGAAGTCTGGAGGAGTTCATATATCAACTCACTCAGCTGTAGTCAGCATTGGCAAAGAGTAGCAAATGGTTTTTAGGAGTGAGGTTGTCAGAAGGTAACTGAGGAAATGCAAAAAGATCTGACAATCTGGGAGGGTCAGCAGAAAGTAGAGAGAGCTATACAGGTCAGATGAACTTGTAGAACTGCCACAAGGAAGAGTCTGGAGGATTCTGAGTTCCAGTGTGTATGAGCGCAAGTATTTGAGGAGTCAGCAGCACTATTACAGAGGCTCTGAGAGATAGTGAGGGCACTAAATGTTCATAAAGGAGCAGTGAGATCCAGAAAAGAGAGGTGTTCTGGGCACTGAGAGTCATCATAGGAGATTACAGTATCTTACTGGCAATGAGAGCGTGGCATGCAAAACAGTGTGTTGGTCTGAAGAGTTGGTAGAGGATCTGAAAGATGTTATCCAGTGTGGTTTGAGGGGTATCTGAATTGCTAGAGGATGAGGCTTGTTGAGGGTTCATAGAACTGGCAGAGGCTGAGGCCTTTTGAGGTGGTATATCAGTTGATGACCCGAAGAGTAGGGAGGCGGTTAGAGCATGTCTGAAGTTGATGCCAGGTTTGAGGGCCATATGAAGGGCAGGGGGACTGAGAGAATGGAAAGGATGGGCTCTGTGGCTTGGCAGAGGGGCCAATAGGGCTGCCCTGAGGTAGAGATAATCATAGCATTGACAGGATAGTCTGAGGTCTAGAAGTGGAGTGTAGGAAACTGGCACTTGTTGCAGTTATCCCCCCACTTTTTGCCTGATATTGATGCTGACTTGTCTGAGAGTATGCTGGGATCCTGCTAACCAGGCCCCAGCACCAGTGTCCTTTTCCTAAAAATGTATCATTGTTTCCACAATTGGCACACCTCTGGCACACAGATAAGTCCCTTGTAAAAGGTACCAGTTGTACCAAGGGCCCTGTGACCAGGGAGGGTCCTTAAGGGCTGCAGCATGTGTTCTGCCACCCTAAGGGACCCCTCACCTAACACATGCATACTGCCATTGCAGATTGTGTGTGTTGGTGGGGAGAAAAAGGTGCCATGCCCACAAAACACTGCCTGTGGCATAGGTAAATCACCCTTCTGGCAGGCCTAACAGCCCTAAGGCAGGGTGCACTGTACCACAGGTGAGGGCATAGCTGCATGAGCAATATGCCCCTAAAGTGTCTAAGTCCATTCTTAGACATTGTAAGTGCAGTGTGGCCATATTAAGTATATGATCTGGGAGTTTGTCATAACAAACTCCACAGTTCCATAATGGCTTCACTGAATACTGGGGAGTTTGGTATTAAAATTTGCAGCAGAATAAACCCCCACTGATGCCAGTGTGGGATTTATGAAAAAGTTGCCCCCTATATTTTACCCAATCCTCTAGTGTAGGACTGACTGGTCTGTGCGAGCCTCCCACTAGCCGACGAGTTTCTGACCCCATTGGATGAGAACCTTTGTGCTCTCTGAGGCCAGAAACAAAACCTGCTCTGGGTGGAGGTGCTTCACACCTCACCCCTGCAGGAATTGTACCACCTGGCGGTGAGCCTCAAAGGCTGAGGCCTCATGTTACAGTGCCCAAGGGCTCTGTGGCTAATGGATATACCCGCCCCCCCCGGACAAGCCACCACTTTTGGCAGTCAGTTCGGCAGGAAACTTAAGAAAAACAAGGAGGAGTGAGCACTTCAGCTGGGACCACCCCTAAGGTGTCCAGAACTGAAGTGACCCCCTACCTGCATAATTCTCCATCTTGGTTTGGAGGACGGGGGCCAATAAGGATAGGAATGTGTCCACCTTGCCAAAAGGGAGTTGACACAAAGAGGGTGTAGCCACCCTCAGGGATGGTAGACATTGGCTTCTGACCTCTGACACCTGTAACGTCCATAAATCTTGTATTTAAGGGCTTCCCTGAACTCAGCTCACCAGATTCCTGGTGACCTACAAGAAGAAGAAGGACTGCTTAGCTGAAACCCCCACCAGAGAAGAAGGAAGATGACAACTGCTTTGGCTCCAGCCCTACCAGCCTGTCTCCTGCTTCAAAGAACCTGCAAAAGACCAGCAACATGTCCAGTGGGACCAGAGTCCTCTGCCCAACTCCAGAGGACTGCCCTGCACCCAAAAGAGCCAAGAACTCCTGAGGACAGCGGCTCTGTCTGAGAAAAACCTACAACCAAGGACTCTCACCTCATTCCGGATGCATGAGTCTTGACCCCTGTGCACTTGACACCAACGGCCCGTGTCCAGGTGGTCCACCCAGCAAGAAAGAGTGCCCAGGCAATTGTGAGCAAGTGCCGACCCTGGGTTGACCTCTCCACCTCTCCACGACGACGCCGGTAGAGGGAATCCCGAGGACCCCCCCGACCGTGAAGTTCCGGACGAAGATATTCAACACCTAAAGTCACACTGCACCTGCAGCCCCCAGGCCTTGGAGAAACTGACCCCAGTGCCTCTACGTTCAGCAGGCAGCTCTCCTCCCTGTCTGACCGGGGGTGTGCCCGAGACATCCCCTGGACCCCGTCTGCAGCCTCTGCGTGACCCCTGGGTTGTCCTCAGAGATCTGCATTGGAAATCCGATGTCCCATTTGCACCCTGCACCCAGCTGCCCCTGTGCCACTGAAGGTGTGTGTTTGGGGCCTACTTGTGGCCCCTCCAGTGCTCCTTTAATCACCCCTAGTCTGCCCTCCGAGCCGCGGGTACTTACCTACAGGCAGGCGCAATTCTGAGGACCCCCTGTCACCATAGGAGCCCACTTTAAAATTGCTTATCTTTGACTTCTGCACCCGGCTGGCCCCGTGTTGCTGGTGGTGGGTGTTTGGGGTTAATTTGAACCCCAACCGGTGGACTTCCTAAAACCCGAAGACTGAATCTGCAAGTGTTGTACTTACCTGTAAAATTATCTAACATTTCTTCCCTTCAGAAACTGTTTCTGAAAATGAATGTCCATTTTCAAAACAGATTATTGCCAATAATTCAAAAACTGTATTACTTACCTATTTCAACCAAAGTACTGTTGACACGTGTGAAATTTGAATCTATTGAAGTACTTTCCTGCAACTTGAATCTTGTGGTTCTAAAAATAAATTAAGAAAAGATATGTTTGCTATGTGAAAATCATTGGTCTGGAGTTCAGTCATTGAGTGTGTGCTTCTTCTATTGGTTGTGTGTACAAAAAATGCTTTGCACTACCCTCTGATAAGCCTAACTGCTCGACCACACTATCACAAAAGAGAGCATTAGTATTATCTTCTTTAACCTCTGTTAAGCCTCTGGGGAATCCCTGGACTCTGTGCAAACTATATCTCACTTTGACATAGTATATACAGGGCCAGCTTCCTACATGGAGTTTAAAGAACTACAAGCCACTGTTATGGGAAATCCAAGACTTGGCTGAGAGGTTCTGATAGTTCGTGAATCATTGGGTTTGGATGGTATTTTGTGGAAGGAGGCATGGAAGAGATTGTGATGGAGTTGTGGAAATGGGATGGGTGTGGATGAAGGTAGTTTGAATGGGAGATATGGGTGTGGACTAGGCTTTGCAGAGACACTAAGGCCCATATTTATACTTTTTGATGCAAAACTGCTCTAACGCAGTTTTGCATCAAAAAAATTAGCGCCGGCTAACGCCATTCTGAAGCGCCATGCGGGCGCCGTATTTATTGAATGACGTTAGCCGGCGTTAGCCGCCGGCGCCGTCTGGTGTGCGTTAAAAAAAACGACGTACACCAGGCAGCGCCGGCGTAGGGGGATATGGGGCTTGGGCGTCAAGAAATGGGGCAAGTCAGGTTGAGGCAATTTTTTCACCTCAACCCGATTTGCACCATTTTTTTTCCACTCCCAACCCCCATTGAAATTACTCCTGTCTTAGCAAAGACAGGAGTCATGCCCCCTTGCCCAATGGCCATGCCCAGGGGACTTGTGTCCCCTGGGCATGGTCATTGGGCATAGTGGCATGTAGGGGGGCCCAAATCAGGCCCCCCTATGCCACAATTTTTTTTTTTAAAAACACTTACCTGAACTTACCTTAATGTCCCTGGGATGGGTCCCTCCAGCCTTGGGTGTCCTCCTGGGGTGGGCAAGGGTGACAGGGGGTGTCCCTGGGGGCATGGGAGGGCACCTCTGGGCTCCTTCAGAGCCCACAGGTCCCTTAACGCCTGCCTTTTGCAGGCGCTAAAAAACGGCGCAAAAGCGGCCGTACGTCATTTTTTTTGACCCGCCCACTTCCGGGCGTGAATTTTGCCCGGGAGTATAAATCCGACGCACATGCCTCGGAGTCGATTTTTTAGACGGGAACGCCTACCTTGCATATAATTAACGCAAAGTAGGTGTCCACGCTAAAAAATGTACGCTAACTCCATGGACTTTGGCGCTAGACGCGTCTAACGCCAAAGTATAAATATGGAGTTAGTTTTGCGTCGGAATTGCGTCAAAAAAAACGACGCATTTCCGGTGGAAACGGAGTATAAATATGCCCCTAAATATGAATGTGGCAGTAAGGATTTTAGACAAGGTTGGGATGGGAATGTCCCCTGCAATACATCCAGGTATGTGCCCCTGCCCTGAGTGCCCAACTGCTTGTGAAACTGGGATCCACATTATTTTCATTAGCTTTACAGACTACTAACCACCATGTGCAGAAAATCCTAGGTTTACCCATGGAAGCACAAAGTGCTTAACCTTTCCTGGAGCACTAAATGTGGCCTCATAACCGAAATGGGAATTATGTCCTTTGTTCATAACATCAAGCAGTGCTGGCAGTGTGCTGTATTTTGTGAATTATTAGTGTTAATCAGACCTATTTTCATGTCAATGAAGAGTGTGGTGTACTGACTACACTTTATGGCAACTCCCAGACCCTTGTTCTGATATTCTATTTGCCTGTCACGTATGTGTATGTGCGGTGGACGCGTATCAAGAGTGTAGTAGTAAAACTCAGTTTTTGGAGAAAGTCTGACTGCTAGGCCCTGTGGGATGTATTTCACATGGCACCTGGTGTAACATGGCACATGATAGAGACTATATATAGCTTATCCAGACATTAGTAGTGCATTGATTTCATTCCTGTGGCTAGAGGCTGAATAGACAGACACTGAAGTAAGGGAGGATCGAGAAAAGGCTACTCATAGAAATTAAAGAAGGCCCGAGTTAGCAATAACATTTTAGATGATAGGAGTGAGGGGCAGGCCAGAAATTTCTGTTGTTAAATATAAGGAAGTTTCTAAGAAGGGGATGCCCTTTTGCCTGTGTCTGATGACTGCTTAAAGAAGGCTGATGACAGCCTCACACTTTATTGGGTTCTTGTTTTAGATACTCCTGCTGGGAGCCAGCATCATTGCTGCCTACTGAGATAGCATCTCCTTGCACAAAGACTGTGTCTGAACTACAACCAGAAAATTACATATGAATGTGAACCACCCTGAAACAGGACATAAAAGACATATATCACTGTCATGGTAGACCTATCTTGTCAGGATGTGACTCGGTCTTAGAACTTTTGGGAGAATATGGAAATATCTTCATCAAGGACTTTGGCCCTTATTACGAGTTTGGCGGGCGGCAGAGGCCGGCCACAGAACTTGTACCATCAAATGACTGCCAGTGCAGCCAGAGCACTGCCGGCCCTATTTTGAGTCTCCCGCTGTGCCGGCGGGTGGAAACAGTGTTTCCGCCGGCCATCCCAGCGGGACACAGGGCCTTAACATCGACGCCAGCTCGTAATCGAGCGAGCAGCAACATGGCGGTGCGGCAGGTGCAGCAGCACCCACTGCGCTTTCCACTGCCCATAATTCGGGCAGTGGAAAGCGTGACGGGGCTGTCCATGGGGGCCCCTGCACTGCCCATGCCAAATGCTTGGGCAGTACAGGCTCCCGACACCCCCATTCCGCCAGCCTTTCATGGTGGTCCAACTGCCATAGAAAGGCATGCAGCGCCACCCTTAAGACCGCCAAACTCGTAATGAGGGTCTTTGTCCCAGAATTAGAGACATTTGTCCATGACAGCACACATCTGATGAATCTAGTTGATGATATGCCCTTTTTTTACCCAGACAAAGAAATTCTAGGCACTTTAGACACGGTGTCATTATAAACAATTATGGGCCAGATGTATGAAATATTTTTGCACTCGCAAACGGTGCGAATCGGTAAATTCGGCCGTTTGCGAGTGCAAAAACGTGGTCTGCAATGCATGAAAGGCAATCGCAGACCAAAAATAAGAAATCGCAAATTTTGTGATTTTTTGCGTTGCAACCTTGTTTTGCAAGTCGCATTTTGCGATTCAGTATTTCCAGTAGGAAATTGCGAGGTGCAAAATGCGAATCGCAAAATCCCAATCGCAAATAGATGCATCAAAAAATCGCAATTAGCGAATATTCGCAGAATGGCATTTTGCACATGCAAAATACCACTAAGTCAAAGCAGGTGGTAACCAGGTGCAACCTATATAAAGAGGCCCAGAATGCCTCACACTCTGTTCCACAATGGCTGCACTCTACGTCATGGCGAGGAGGATGAGGATCCTGGCAGGTTTGAGGAGAGGGAGCAGGAGACATGAGCGCATTTTCAGAGTGCGCATTACACTTTTTGACCTGACAGAGGAGGAAATATATGAGAGGTATAGGTTGAACTCAGCCATTATTCTTGATCTGATAGCTGAGCTACAACCCATACTGCAGCGCAGAACACTAAGGACTCACAGCATACCCACCCATGTGCAGGTATTATGCTCCTTACACCTACTTGCCTCAGGGAGCTATCAAGGGGTCATAGCAGCGGCTGGGGGGGGTGTCACAGTGCACCCTCTCCAGATCTTTCAATGCATTTATCAATGCCATGCTAAGCAGACTCCAGCAGTATATCAGATTCCCTCACACCCCACAGGAAATACAGCAGACAAAAATTTAGTTTTATCAGATAGCACAGTTCCCCCACGTCCTAGGTGCCATAGATGGCACACATGTGGCAATATGTCCACCATCTGTCACAGAGTATGTGTACCGCAACCGTAAACACCAACATTCCATGAATATACAGGTGATATGCAATGCCTCCTATATCATAACTGATCTCGTGGCCAGGTACCCAGGGAGCACATATGATTCATACATCTTTCGTCACAGTGGCATTCACACAAGACTGCTAGCTGGGGAGTTTGGTGAAGGATATCTACTAGGTAATGTCACTCTTTACACTGGCGCATAGATAACAAACCCATGTCAGATGGCTGAGGTACTCATCACACCTTCTGTCCCTTCCAGGAGACAGTGCCTACGCAGTGCACACCTACATGATGACGCCCTACCTCAATCCCACAACACCAGGAGAACGGAGATACAATGCAGCACACAGGGCAACCCGCAATGTGGTGGAGCGCACATTTGGCCTCCTGAAGAGTTGCTTCCGTTGCCTCCACAAGAGTGGAGGGGCACTACAGTACAGTCCAGAAACCACATGTAGAATAGTGGCTACTTGTGCAATCTTGCACAATATAGCTACAACCAGGGGCATAGCTATAGAAATCAGTGACACTGAATCAGATGAGGATGACGATCCCATACCACCTCTACAGCCAGCCGACAGGACCAGTGCAGCAGAGGGAAGGCAAAGGCGTGCTGACATCACACTCAACCATTTCAGACGTGAGTATGAATGACAAAACTCCACTGACAACTGTACCTGTAGTGATAGAAATTTATTACCTTACGTCAGGTAATGAATGGTGAAAATTGAAGTAAACAGGTGAATTCAAATACTAAAAATAACAAAAGTACTGAGTCCCACACTATTACATCATAGTGGGAACACCAGTGTCACTGCGGCAAGAGTCACTTCCTCCTCCCACGCACACCACTGGGGTGCCCAGTTGACTCACTGGCACCCTGAATGTCACCCTCAGTGGCAGTGCTGCACCTGGCACTGCGCCGTCTGGTGTCAGATGCAGGTACTGCCACACTACTAAGGCTCAAACTGTCCTCAGTGTCCCCCAAGGCTACCTCACTGGGAGTGGCAGATCTCTGTCCCATGACTAGTTCAATCACATTAGTGATTTGTACAAGGCCCTGGACCACATCCCTGCTGGTGTGTGCAGCCTCCACTTGGGTCGCCACAGCGCGATGGGCGACGAGTGCTTTGGAGTTTGCCATCCTGTTTGAGGACCTGCAGTAGTTTACAAACATTGTCCTGAAGCGGTGCTCATGTCTGCGTCGGCTCACCCTTTCGTGGCGCAGCTCCTCACACAGGTCACGCACTGCACTGGTAAGCTCCCTAGTGTCCTCAGAGGCCTGCACCTGTCCCTCACGCAGCTGGGTGATGTTGCTGTTCAGGGTGTCAAGTCGCTGATGCAGGCCCATCATATGTCTATTGTGGACTCTCAGGTTCCGGTCCAAACTCAATATTCTCCTGTTTTGCAGGCGCTGTTGCTGCAACATAGCAGCCTCAAGTCCCCGAACAAGGATGGACCCTCACCTGCCTCATGCGGTTGCTGCTGGGACACTGTGGCACTTCTGCATTGTGCTGCATGACCCCTGTCCTCCGGTATCTGGCTGCGCCTATCTGGTGCAGATGGTGTGCTTGGCCCATCCTGCTGCACCTCCGAGTCACCACTGAGGTCTGGCAGTGGCAGTGGCCTGGGCCTGCGGTGCACAGTAGAGATGTTGAGGGACCCACTGGTGTTGATGTCAGAGGGCTTCTGGGTGTCCGTCTCCCCTACACAAGGAATTTGAGTGGCTGCTGGACCAGGCCCACCTGCAACAACAATATGCAGCATGTCAGTTCTGTATGTTACATTCTCTGTCCAATAATGGCAATAAAGGTACAGGTACTGCTCTACATGGTGTAGTGTGTGTTGTGTTACCTTGGGCGTCAATATGCTTCCTTACATTGTCATGCTACTGTCTGTACTAGTTTGTGGACCGCAACTCCCATAATGCATTGTTGTGCTGCTTCTAAGATGTGGAATGGACTACTTCACACACTACTTCACATTACATGCTAGATCCTAAGGGGCTTTTATGCATGCACATATTGGGTTCACACAACAACATTGCACTTACCTTGGCTGGTACTCGGTTGAGCGGAGGTGTCGATATCTGTGACCCCTGTCACTGCTTCCGGGAGGAGTGTCAATTCCACCAGGTCCTCCAGTGGTGTGGCAGATGGTTCTGTTGGTGGTCCGCCACCTGTGCCCCTGGCCTCTGCAAGTCTCCTTGCCACCCTCTCCTTTGCCCGGGACCGCAGGTCGTACCACTGTTTCTTAATCTCCTCAATGGAGTGCTGTGCCACTCCAATGGCGCAGATTTTACCCTGGATCTCAAGCCATAGCCTTCTTTTCTCGCTCTCAGGAACCTGGAGTGATGATTTACCAAACAGGCGGTCATGGCTCCTCACAACCTCTTCTGTCAGTACCTCCAGCTCCTGTTCACTGAACTTGAGTTTGCGCTTTCTCTCCTGCTTCTCCTGTGATGTACCTTGGGGCTCCATTCTGGCTCAGGTGATGCTGCTCCTTCACAGTGCTGCTCTATGTGGCTGGGCTGCTCTCATTCAGGATGCTGGTTTGGGTGTGGCACCTGAAACTGCCTGGGATGACTCATTTCCTGCTGGTGAGTCATCAGGCTCCTCCAGGTGTGCATTCTCGAACTTTCTCGCATTTTGCGATTTTTTACCGAATCGCAAAAAAATTGCAAATTGCGAGAATGCAAATTGCGATTCGGTATATGGGCCTCGCAAACCACAAATAGCGATTTTTAAGAAATCACTAATTCCGAATCGCAATTTTGTTACATGGCCAATTGTGACTCGGAAATAGCGATTTCTTAATAATCGCATTTTGCGATTCGCAGACCCCAGTTTTCATACATCTGGCCCCATATCACAAAATGAGCCCATACAAGTATTGAACAAATCTCAATATCTGTCCTAAACAACTACAGGTACCCACTTAATTGATAATAGATCTTTTGATAATTGCTCTGAAATCCAACTATTTGAGATGCAGTGGCCAAGATTACCAAACTGTTGCAGGATGTCAATGGGGTCGGTTTTCATCCCTAAGTTGGCGAGTATCTTAATGGAGTCAAAAAAGAGAACTTGATTATGCCCTGCAGCGAAAATGAAGAAAGACAGCACACAAGGTAACTGTGCATAAAAGGGTACATTGGCAGCAATACAAAATATAAAACATCAAACCAGTTAGGCATCATATAAAACATAATTAAAAAATTACTTGCCTATCAGCCTCGGTGACCTTTTGCCCATAAATACACACTCATAAAAAGGAATAACTCTTAAGATTGCTTGTGTGTGGGAGTAGTGCATTTATGATACCTTTTTAAAAAAATCCATTCCACGCTGCATTGGACAGCTAGGTTATCCTTCACACATATAAAACATCATTAAAACATTACTTGCCCACCGAATTTCACAGTCTGAGAGAGGCCATTTATACACCACAATTCCGATTGCAATGATTGGATATGTATAAGGCTGGCCCACATCTTCTGATTCTTAGATGTCTGAGTAATGGCAGTGAGAAGTGTTTCCTGGGAACAGTATACAATTTACAGAAAAAGAAAAAGTGTAGCATGGATTGTGCTGACTCTAAAACACATGGTGCAAGATCCATTTCTCTATACACCTCTTTTGGATAAGAAAACAAGAAATGAGCAAGAATAAATCTAAACCTAACCAAACAAAATCTCCGACAGTAATATGGTGAAAGATATAGATAAGGCTCCATGTGATTTGTAGTAGTTGTCATTTGATGCACAACCACATTTCTTTTACTCCATTCTGCCATTTCTCTTCTCCTTCTCAATGTATTAGACAGTTCTATTTAATCGGAGCTTTAGCTTGGGCACCTGTCCCCTGTTGACTGTTGAAAAGTTCAGATCTCCCTAGCATGTTAAATTGATCCCTTATATCAGTGCTTAATTTCTGCTTAGGGAAGAGAAAAACAAAAAAGCATCAGAAACGGGAAAAGCAGAAAGCTGCAAGAGTGAGCTGAAGGGGAAGGGAGGGGCTGTAAATGGATTAATGAGGCCTGAGATGGCTTCAGGATTATGCTGCCTCAGTATTACGTGCTTGTACATTTAAATGCAGCAGTCTCGTGTTTAAGAGGAGAGCTTTGAGTACTGGCACGTTTTTATTTACAAATTAAGCACTGCCTTATATATGTCAACCAAGCTATATCACAGGCTTTTTTCTGCGGAAGGCAGTCAGTAATAATGTCCCGATTAAGGAGGGTTTCGGATTTCGACCATATGAACAACCGTAGCTTGAGTAGTGCTAATTTTACAACAGTGTGTTTAAAGAAGTATAATCCATACAGGTTGTCTCTCAAATTTTGGAAAAGACATATTGCTAAAAATGTTATCATCAGGGTTGCCACAAAATGCCAAATAAAACAATTTGCTGAATACCTTAATACCTCAGCAACTCCCAAAATTATTTATAATTCACCCGGAATCATGACAAACAACAATTTTCGTTTTTAGACTTGAACATCAAACACGATAAGAGTCAATTGTTCACTTCACTCTTTCAGAAACCACTGTAGAGAAATACCCTTGTGACATATTACTCTTTCCAACCTTGTGCTTTGAGGGACTGCCTCCCATGTGACCAGATACTCAGATTACAATGAAACTGCACACATACAGGGGATACCCATGAAAAATAGTGTTGATGACCCTGAAGAAATGCCAAGCTGTTTCATCGCTTGAAACATGAACCATGCTTCTGCCAACTGTCACTGATAGTGATGGTCTGCTTGATGGAATACACTCTACATTCCTAGCCACCTTTTTAAAGTCATCTGCTGAATCATGAAGACAAAGCATGCCTTCACACTCAGGTGGTCATTCCAAGTTTGGCGGTAACCTGACCGCCACGCCAGCGGTGGTGTTGTGACCATCGCCACATAACGAGTAAGGCGGTGAACCCATCGGAACACAGATAGCTTACCTCCAGTACCGCTGGAGGTAAGTTACTTCAGGTAACGGAGCAGCATCCGGTAGCAGTAGGCAACTTCAGGCTGGCGGAAACCAATGTTCCGCCCATTACTCTCCGAACACCACATCTCCGGGACAGGGTGGTCGTGATGAAAAACCTGGTGGAAACAGAAAGTACAAAAGGAGACACCCACCTCCAGGCACAGAGACGAGTCTGCAGCCACGATGGAAAACGAACTGCTAGTCTCCCAGCGTTGTATTTCACCATACACCTTCAGGGCCACCAACAGCGACTAAGACGACAACCGTAAGTATGCCTGGCACAGAGTGGAGGAAATGGCAGTGATACACTCCCATACACAACACTCATTCCCCGCACAGACAGCAAAGGCCACACAAAGCCAAGTACCCAATACACACACAAAGTCAAGCAGACATGTGCCAAACATACAGCACAACACACACAAACACCACCAACACAACCCATAACCACACGACAACTAGACTACAAACACTCACCGCAGGCATAGACAGGCACGTTGTGCAACACCACATATATACACACCATAAACTGTATGTAGCAATGACACACAATCAATAGCAGTGAACACACATTCAAACAATGACACAGGTTACACATCACATAAATCCACAGATGCAGCACCATACACATGATGGGTGGATGTCTGTGAGTTTGCTGTTGTGGTGATTGAGGGTATGGCAGGAATGCTAGCATGACTAGTGTGATGATGCAGTGCTGGCAGGTGTGAGTGGAGATGTGACTGTAAAGGAGGAGGTGGTGGGAGAGGTGTCTGGTGTTGTGTATTCAGATGTGTGTTGTGTGTGTGCCTGCCTGTGGGTTCATTTGTGATGCTCATATCTGTCTTTGTGCACCTTGTCTTCTGTGGTGGGTGGATGCTGGTCTGCATGTGTACCCTGAACGGGTGTAGGGAGAGGGGTTGTGGATTGGGAACAGGTAGCTGGAGAGGGGATGGAAGATGAACGGACACCTTCTGCCATCAGCAAGGAGGCCAGAGCCTGAAACGATCTCTGGTGGCCAGACAAGGCACCGTGAATGCCTTCCAGGAATGCCTTGGACTTCTGCATCTGGGATGCCAGTCCCTGGATGGCATTCACAAAGGTTGTCTGACCCACAGAGATGGACCTCTGGAGGTCAATGGCCTCCTAACTGAGGGCAGCAGGGGTGACTGGGGCAGGGGCTGAGGTGCCTGGGGCGAAGGTGATGCCCACCCTCCTGGGTGAGTGGGCACGGGCAAAGGCTGAGGGGCTGCTGGGAGGGCGGTGCTGGTAGGGGGGGGTGGCGGCTGTACCTGTAGATGCGGGGGGCACAGATGTTGCCGCCACCACAAGGGAGCTCCCATCAGAGGACGAGTCCGTGTCACTGGTGTCAGCTCCTGTCCCCGCCGTGGAGATCCCCTCGCCCTCCGTCCCACTGGTGAACTCCGAGTCCGTTGTCTCGCCCTCCAGGGCCATGTGGGATGCAGCTCCCTCCTGCTCCGGTGCCACTGCACCTCCGCCTGATGATGCTAATGCACACAAGAACAGGGAGACCACAAAAAGGGGGGGGGGACATTGTCTCTTCCAGAACGAGGTCACAGCAGCACTTGCAGTGTAGGTCCTCTCCTGTCGAAGATCAGGTATCGAGTGATTGAACAGATTGAGAATGGCGGTCACCGCCGGCGTACATCGTCATTGGCTCCTGGAACCCATAGGGTCCAATGTTAACCAATGCAGAATTGCACCGCGGTCTTCGACCGCCTACCGCGACGGTGTACAACGCCAGCGCAGTTACCTCACATCTCATTGTCCCACTTTACAGGTCAGGCAGCTGCCATTTCAGGGGCCCACATGGCTTAATTTTTCACTGCGTCACACATACCTAGGCCTTGCCACAACACTCATACAGGCCAAATTTCGGATTATGATTCGTGTTCTGTGTAAGCTGTGGGTACGTACCTCTGAGTTGGTTGACTCTGTGCTCGCTGTTGTCCTTCATAGGCACCGTCTGCTGGGACATGTGAGGAGATGGTGACATCCACCGCTGTACAGACCGCTGGTGGACCTGTCGACAATGGAGGAAAGACATGTGATCATCACCTACAGGCAATCCTGGAACTGTGTGCCCAGCTGGAGCCAGACCTGATGTCAGCTATCCGCCATCCCACAGGAATCCCCCCTCAAGTGCAGGTGCTGTCAGTACTCCATTTACTTGCAAGTGGGTCATTTCAAACGACAGTGGCCATAGCATCAGGGATGTCCGAGCCTATGTTTTCCAACGTGTTGTCCAGAGTGTTGTCTGCCCTGCTGAAACACATGTGGAGCTACATCGTTTTCCCTCAGGTG
Source organism: Pleurodeles waltl (assembly GCF_031143425.1). Lineage (NCBI taxonomy): Eukaryota > Metazoa > Chordata > Amphibia > Caudata > Salamandridae > Pleurodeles > Pleurodeles waltl. The sequence goes on along the minus strand of NC_090440.1, from coordinate 396,875,050 downwards.
GAGGATTTGCCTACAGTGAAAGGACACTTCTATGCCCTGGGACATATCCCCAACATCATAGGTGCCATTAATGGGACACATGTGGCTTTGGTCCCCCCACGCAGGAGTGAACAGGTGTACAGAAACCGGAAGAGTTATCATTCCATGAATGTGCAGATGGTGTGTTTGGGCGACCAGTACATCTCCCATGTTAATGCCAAATTCCCTGGCTCAGTGCATGATGCTTACATCCTGCGGAATAGCAGCATCCCTTATGTGATGTGGCAACTCCAGAGGCACCGTGTGTGGCTATTAGGTGAGCACCTGGAAGCACGTCAGTGGGAATGGTTGTCTGGGTCTGGGGATATCCCTACAGGTTAGTGTGTGTCTAACAGTTGTCCCTCGCCACTCTGGTTACCCCAACATGTCATGGCTACTGACCTCAGTGAGGAATCCCAGGACAAGGGCAGAGGAACGCTACAATGAGGCCCATGGCCGAACTCGGAGGATAATAGAGTGGACCTTCAGCCTCCTGAAGGCCAGGTTCAGGTGCCTCCATATGACAGGTGGATCCCTATTCTACTCACCAAAGAAGGTGTGCCAGATCATCGTGGCCTGCTGTATGCTTCACAACTTAGCTTTGTGACGACAGGTGCCTTTTCTGCAGGAGGATGGTCCAGATGGCGGTGTTGTTGCAGCTGTGGAGCCTGTGGACAGTGAAGACGAGGAAGCAGAAGAAGAGGACATCGACAACAGGAGCTCGGTGATCCTGCAATATTTCCAGTAAGACACAGGTAAGAATACAAATCTGCCTACTACATGTACTTTAACTCTACTACCTCTCTACTGTCTGTCGTTTTCACCCAGTGTATGGTCACTGAGTTGTCACTTTCCCTTACGATTTCACAGATGTGGGTCCCACAGTGTGACATCTGCTTTGTTTCCTCATGGACTAGAGCTGTGTGACATAGGTATGTTGACATTACATTTGATATAGCATTTTGCCACTGTAATTGCTAATACACTATTTCGAAATCACAGACTGACTCCAGATTGTTTTGTGCTTCAAGGGTGTTTATTTAAGTGCTCAATATTGGAGGGGGTTGTAAAATGGTGAGGGGTGATGGTGGAGGAATGTCCATGGCAGAGTCCAGTCTATTAGTCTCACAGGTGCAATGCCCAAATGGGCATAGGAAGTGGAGCTGGAGCAGTTTGAGGATGGACAGGGTGACAAAGTGGGACAGAATGATGACATTCAGGGTGGTCTCATTTCTTGGCGGGGGTCTTGGCATCGTTCTCTGTCTTTGTCCTGGATCTCAGGGACCGTTTGCGGAGTGGTTCTCCTTCTGCAGGGGGTGGGGTGCTGGTGTGGTGGTCCTGTGGTGGTGCCTCCTGTCCACTAGCACCGGCGGAGGTGGTGGGCAGTTCATCGTCCAGGCTAGTGTCAGGGGCCCCTTGTTGTGCCACAGTGTCCCTCCTGGTGCTGAGTGCTTCCTTCTGCACCCCTACGATGGTGCCCAGGGTGGAATTGATGGATCTGAGTTCCTCGCTGAAGCCCAAATACTGTTCCTCCTGCAGGCGCTGGGTCTCCTGAAACTTGGCCAGTACCATTGCCATCGTCTCCTGGGAGTGGTGGTAGGCTCCCATGGTGTTGGAGAGGGCCTCGTGGAGAGTGGGTTCCCTTGGCCTGTCCTCCCCCTGTCGCAAAGCAGCCCTCCCAGTTCCCCTGTGTTCCTGGGCCTCCGTCCGCAGGATAATGTGCCCACTACCACTGCCCCCAAGTCCCTGTTGTTGTTGGGGTGGTGGGTTAGCCTGGGTTCCGTGTAGTGGTGGACACACTGCTGATTGACGTGTCCTGGGGACAGAGGTATGGGCCCGCTGGGTGGGTGCTGTGCTGGTGTTTCCAGAGGGGGGAAGCACTGTAGTGGCCTGTGACTGTGTCAGGGGAACCGACTGTCCCGAGGTCCCCGATGGGCCGGGCTGGTCATCTAGATCCAGTTGGACAGAGCTGCTGTCATCACTGAGGGCCTCTTCTGTTGGTGGTGTGACATGTGTGGACCCTCCTGTCCAGTGACGTTGGGTAGGGGTCCTGCAGGGGTATAAAAGGATGTTTATTACATTTGTGTGTGCCATAGTGTACAATAGGTGGGTGACCGTGTACCCCAGTGCTTGCATTCCTGTGTGGGACCTTGTGTGATGGTGGTTTAGTGGGGTGTATGGGTATGTGCAGTGGCCATGCTTTCGTGATGGGTGTCCATGCTTTGTTGTTGCATGCAGGGCTTGGTGTTAGGATGTGTGGTTTGTGATGTTGGGACATTTGTGAGGAGTTGGAGTGATGGGAGTGAGGGTGAGGGAGGGGGTATGTGATGGCATGCAGGTAGGGCGAGGGATGTAATAGTTAAGATTTGACTTACCAGAGTCCATTCCTCCATCTACTCCTGCGAGGCCCTCAGGATGCAGAATCACCAAGACCTGCTCCTCCCATGTTGTTAGTTGTGGGGGAGGAGGTGGGGGTCCACCGCCAGTCCGTTGGACCGCAAGGTGGTGTCTTGAGACCACAGAACGCACCTTCCCCCGTAGGTCATTCCACCTCTTCCTGATTTCCTCCCGATTTCTTGGGTGCTGTCCCACTGCGTTAACCCTGTCCACTATTCTGCGCCATAGCTCCATCTTCCTAGCTATGGAGGTGTGCTGCACCTGTGATCCGAATAGCTGTGGCTCTACCCAGACGATTTCCTCCACCATGACCCTGAGCTCCTCGTCAGAGAACCTGGGGTGTCTTTGCCGTGCCATGGGGTGGTGTGGGTGATGTGTGGGGTGGTGTGTGTAGTGATCAGGGGGGTGATATTTAGTGGTGTGTTGTGTGAGGTGCGTGAAAGTTAGGTGGGTGATGGTATTGTGTGCCTGTGGATGCTTGGTAGTTGTTTGTGGTGTTTCTCTCTGGCCTTCTCTCGGTAATTGTGCTCGTAGGGGTTTGTGGGTGATGTGGGTGTGTGTTTTATATTGTAATGGGTGTGTGGGAGTGGTGTGTGTATCAGGTGTGTGTATTCTGAATTGTCCAATTTGGCTGTGTTTTGTAAAAGTGTGTGTATTTTGAGCGCTGCAGTGTGTACCGCCAATGGAATACCGCGGTTGAAAGACCGCCGCGTGGATTCGTGTGTCGTGATAGTTTGGCCGTATTTCTGTTGGCGTGACGGTGGAGGTTTTGTTTTCGCCAGTTTATCACTGACCTTTGGTGTGGCGGACTTGTGTGGGTGTCTGAATTTTGGCGGATTCCGACCTGTGGGTCATAATAGCTGTGATGGATTTCCGCAGCCGCGGCGGTGTGTTGGCGGTCTTCTGCACGGCGGTAAGCGGCTTTTACCGCCAATGTTGTAATGACCCCCAAAGTCTCTTTCAAGCACAAATCTATGCAGAGGGCCGCAGAGGAGGAGATGCGTGGAAAATGGTGTGTGCGTCGGTTTCGCCCCTTCACACACAGACTTGCGTTGTTATTTTTCACGCGGGGAAGACGTTGCATCGATTTCCGTTTGCCGGACAGTCTCCTCTTTGGGTCGCAGGGTTTTCAGACGCCCTGGGGTCTGTGCGTGGAATCCTGTCCGGCTGCACGTCGTTCCGGTGGGCTGTGCGTGGAATTTTCTCCCTCACGGCAGGTGCTGCGTAGATTTCCTCTCTGGAAGTCGGGTGGCGTTGTCCAGGCGGGCCGTGCGCCGAAGTTCCGGTTGCACCGCAGGCGCTGCGTCGATCTTTTCCTTGCGAAGTCGAGCGGCGTCATCCTGGGTCTGCGTGTGGTGAATTCTTCACCGCGGAGCAAGCTGTGCACAAGGAGTCCAGTTGAAAGAAAAAAGTATTTTTGGTCCTGAGACTTCAGGGAACAGGAGGCAAGCTCTATCAAGCCCTTTGAGAACACTTCTGCAGCAAAGCAAGAGTTCAGCAAGGCAGCAGGGCAACAGCAAGGCAGCAGTCCTCTTTAGAAAGCAGTCAGGTGAGTCTTTGGGCAGCCAGGCAGTTCTTCTTGGCAGGATGCAGGTTCTAGTTCAGGTTTCTTCTCCAGCAAGTGTCTGTGGTGGTAGGGCAGAGGCACTGTTTTATACCCAAATGTGCCTTTGAAGTGGGGGAGACTTCAAAGAGTGGCTTAGAAGTGCACCAGGTCCCCTTTCAGTTCAATCCTGTCTGCCAGTGTCCCAGTAGGGGGTGTGGCAGTCCTTTGTGTGAGAGCAGGCCCTCCACCCTCCCAGCCCAGGAAGACCCATTCAAAATGTGGATGTATACAAGTGAGGCTGAGTACCCTGTGTTTGGGGTGTGTCTGAGGGAATGCAGACGTGGATTGTAAGGCACAGAAAGATTTAAGTGCAGAGAAATGCTCACTTTCTAAAAGTGGCACTTCTAAAATAGCAATATTAAATCCAACTTCACCAGTCAGCAGGATTTTGTATTACCATTCTGGCCATACTAAATATGACGTTCCTACTCCTTTCAGATCAGTAGCTACCACTTCAACAATGTATGAGGGCAGCCCCGGTGTTAGCCTATGAAGGGAGCAGGCCTCACAGTAGTGTAAAAACAAATTTAGGAGTTTTACACTACCAGGACATGTAAACTACACAGGTACGTGTCCTGCCTTTTACCCACACATCACCCTGCTCTAGGGGTTACCTAGGGCACACGTTAGGGGTGACTTATATGTAGAAAAAGGGGAGTTTTAGGCTTGGCAAGTACTTTTAAATGCCAAGTCGAAGTGACAGTGAAACTGCACACACAGGCCTTGCAATGGCAGGCCTGAGACAAGGTAAAGGGGCTACTAAAGTGGGTGGCACAACCAGTGCTGCAGGCCCACTAGTAGCATTCAATTTACAGGCCCTGGGCTCACATAGTGCACTCTACTAGGGACTTATAGGTAGATCAAAATGTCCAATTGGGTATGATCTAATGTTACCATGTTTAAAGGGAGACAGCATATGCACTTTAGCATTGGTTAGCAGTGGTAAAGTGCACAGAGTCCAGAAGCCAGCAAAAACAGTGTCTAAAAAGTGGAGGGAGGCTGGCAAAAAGTTAGGGGTGATCACCCTAAGGCTGTCAGGTCTAACATGTGTCCCCCCCAGCTGAAAGTGGGGATAGCTACCCAACCTCCTGGGAGCTCTCATCGCTAAAGCAGAAGTATCTGGAGAGACCATCAGCGTTGGCATGGTCAACCCCTGGGCGATGCTCCACCGTAAAGCCCATCCCCTGTACGGAAATGTACCACCTCAAGAGTTTTGGATTTTCACCCCTCATCTGTGACCAGGAGCATACTGACCTCAGACCTCTCAAAGTGAGGTTTGAGCCGGTTGTGATGGAGGACCCTTAGGGGGTGCCTAGGGGTCTTGAGGTCCACTAGGTAAGTGGCCTCCCCTTTATGCTCATTGATCTCAAAGGGGCCAGTCAAGCGGTCCTGGAGAGCCCTGGGCTCTACTGGCTCCATTACCCAAACTTTGTCTCCAGGTAAGAACTCAACCAGAGTGGTCTTCCGGTCGTACCACTCCTTCATCACCTCTTGACTGGCCTTGAGGTTACTCTTGGCCTGCTTCCAGAAGCGTTGGGTTTGGTTGCGGAGGGCCAGCATATAGCTGACCACACCCTGGGGACGTGTCTTGGGAGCTTTCTCCCAGCCCTCTTTAACAATGCTTAGAGGTCCCCTGACAGGGTGACCATAGAGAAGCTCAGAGGGGCTGAACCCCACCCCTTTCTGGGGCACCTCTCTGTAAGTAAACAACAGGCATGGTAAGAGGACATCCCACTTACACCTCATGCCTTCAGTCAGGCCACTAATCATGCCCTTCAGGGTCTTGTTGAATCTCTCAACAAGCCCATTGGATTGAGGATGATAAGGGGTGGTAAACCGGTAGGTCACCCCACACTCATCCCACATGGACTTCATGTATGCAGACATGAAGTTTGTGCCCCTGTCAAACACAACCTCCTTAGGGAATCCCACACGGGTAAATATTCCCAACAGGGCTCTGGTCACCACCGGTGCAGTCACTGTTCTCAGAGGGATTGCCTCTGGATAGCAGGTGGCATGGTCCACCAAAACCACGATAAACCTGTTGCCCAAGGCAGTTTTGGGGTCCAAGTGGCCAACAATGTTGATGCCCACCCTTTCAAGGGGGGTGCCAATGACTGGGAGTGGGAGCAGGGGAGCCTTAAGCTGTTTCCCTGTCTTCCCACTAGCCTGGCAGGTGGGGCAAGCTCTGCAGAAGTTATCTGAGGCTATCCTCATTCTGGGCCAATGGAAGTGGGTGACAAGCCTGTTAAAGGTCTTGTCTTGGCCCAGGTGTCCTGCCAGGGGGATATTGTGAGCCAGACCCAGTAGGAAGGCATGGTAACACTGGGGGACCACCAGCACATGGGCTGCCCCATGTCCTGGAACCTTAGGCTCACTGTAAAGGAGATCCTTCTCCCAGTAAATATGGTGAGTGCCAGAGCCGTCACCTGCTGCTTGGGCTGTGGCCTGTTGCCTCAGACCCTCAAGGGTGGGGCATTCCTTCTGCGCCTTGCAGAATTCTGCCCTGGTTAGCCCACCCTCTACTTCCCAGCCAGCGAGTTCAGGTAGGTTACCCAGGTCAGCTATGTCCTCCCCAGTTGGCTCAGGGGCCTCCTCCTCCTCAGGGGCCCCGTCCACCACCGTGGGAACATTTGAGGCAGGTTTCCCGCGCCTCGTGCCCTTCCTCTTTGCAGTTGTCTGGGCCATTGTTTCAGGCTCCATACGCCCTTGACTCCCTTCCCGGGCAGCCATGGACAGTGTGGTCATGCAGACCCACTCAGGCAAACCTAACATCTCCAGGTGGGATCTGAGCTCTACCTCTTTCCAAGCAGTATGCTCAAGATCATTGCCTAACAGACAATCTACAGGCATGGCAGGACTCACAGCTACTTTCAGAGTACCAGAGACCCCCCCACTCAAAGGAACCAGAGCCACCAGTAGGAGACTCTCACGATTGTCAGCGACTATGACCTGGTGGACTGTATTAGGGAATTAGGGACTATCTGCTCTGTTGACACCAGCTGACTCTTGACAGTAGTCATACTGGCTCCTGTGTCACACAGAGCCTCCACCCTTTGCCCATCAATGGTGACCCACTGCCTATACTTTGAAGTATTTTGGGGCATGTGGGCTTTGGGCACCATTTCTCTTTCTCCCAGGGATACTAGGGAAACCTCTGCCTGCTCCCCAAAGCTATCTGGGTCTGTCTCCCCCCGAGCGCTACACTAGTCAACCCAGGTGTCTGTCCGGTAGTGGATGGTGCTCTCTTGGAACACTGGGAGTCGCCCTTAGAGTGACCATACTGGTAGCACTCTAAGCATTTGGGGGTGAATTTTCCTGATGATTTATCAAAATTCCCTGGCTTTTACCCAAATCTGGAAGAGGAATAGTTGCCACCCCCTCCCTGGAAATTCTTTTGGGGGCCTTTTGAGAGTTCCTTATCTGTAAGTTTATCTCCCCCCTCTTTCTTCTGTTCGGAACCCTGACCACCTTTGTGGGTGTCCCCCCCAGATACCTTTCGGGACACTCTGTTGCTAACCCAGAGGTACGCGTCCTCAGCAAGCTTCCTGGGATCAGTCAGCTTACTATCTACCAAGTGCTGGTGCAACTCTGTAAAAGAAATACTGTGTATATGCTCTCTCAGAATCAAGTCATATAACCCTTTGTAATCATCTACTTTGCTGCGCGCACCCATCCACTGGAAAAGTCAAAGAAATCTACCCATGTTTGTGTGGATTATTTGGTGCTGTCCCTGAACCTCTGACGGTATCCCTCAGGGGTCAGCCCAAACTTGGCAAGTAAAATGGCTTTCTGAAGTGGGAATGCGTTTTGATCCTTTATGTCCAATGTGAGAAGTGTGTCCCTCCCCAATGGTGGCACATAACTCCACATAGCTGTACCCCATTGCTCTTCAGGAACCTCATGAGCCCTTAGTGCAACTTCATAAGCAGCTAACCATTTATCTATGTCATCTCCCACCACAAAACTGGGCACCAAATATTTGGGTATACGAACCTTCTTTTCTCCAGCAGGTCCTGTCTGTATGCTGCCACCATTACTGCTGGACTCAGACTGTCTTACCTTGATCTCCAGTTCCTTGAGACTCAGTTCATGAGCCAACAAAAGTTTATTTTCAGCCAAGGCTCTCTCAGCTGCAGCTTCAGCTCTTTCAGCTTCAATCTGTTTGGCTGCTCTTTCAGCCTCAGCTTGCTTGGCTTCTCTCTCTGCCCTCCTTTCCTCCTGTTGAGCCTCAATTTTTAGTCTTGCCATTTGCAACTGAAACTCTCTCTCCTCTCTCCTTTCCTCTGTGGTCAGGCTGTGATCAGAGACACTGCTCCCTGGTTTTGCAGGGGGCACAGTTGCAGTGGTAACATCCACTGATGGCAAAAAATCCTCTGGGGGGCCATCTTCTGGATCCCCTTCCTCCTCAGTACCCTCCTCTGAATGGGCTTCTGCCCAGGCCCTCAGCGCCTTTTGAAATTCCTCCTTTCTGGAGGCACCTTGGGTGGGTACTCCCATCTCCCTGCAGAACCTTTTCAGCTGTTTGACAGTGTATGTCTCCAACAGGGCTAGGTCAAAATCTCCTGCTTGAGACCCAGCCAGAGACATGTTGAGTGAGGATTTTGGTCAAAATATTGTCAGGAAAAATGAAATTGCAGAAAGAATATAAAAATCAAGTTGACCTTCAACTGTGGGTAGGTAGTGAACTACTTAGCTAATGTATGTCACTGCACAAATACAAGTCCTATCCTCACCGTTGATCACCAATGTTAGAAATGGGGTATTTGGTTGGCAGTCAGGTTACCCCCTGTCCAAGCAAGGACCCTCACTCTAGTCAGGGTAGGTCACACACAATCCAAATTATCCTGTGCCTACCCTCTGGTAGCTTGGCACTGAGCAGTCAGGCTTAACTTAGAAGGCAATGTGTAAAGTATTTGTGCAATAAATCATACAATAACACAATATAGCACCACAAAAATACACCACACAGTGTTTGGAAAAATATATAATATTTATCTGGATATTTGCAGGTCAAAACGATAAAAGATGCAATAAGAAATTGTAGAGATATCACTGAAAAGTGATATGAAGTGTCTTAAGTCTTTAAAAAGCAAACCAAGTCTCTTTCAAGCACAAAGTACCTGGTTTGGAGTGAAAAATCTCGGCAGAGGGCGGCAGAGGAGGAGATGCGTGGAAAATAGTGTGCGCGTCGGTTTCACACACGGACTTGCATCGTTATTTTTCACGCGGGGAAGACGTTGCGTCGATTTCCGGCACACGGACAGTCTCCTCTGTGGGTTGCGGGGTTTTCAGACGCCCCGGGGTCTGTGCGTGGAATCCTGGGCTTGTTGTCCGGCTGCACGTCATTCCGGTGGGCTGTGCGTGGAATTTTCTCCCTCACGGCAGGCGCTGCGTCGATTTCCTGTATGGAAGTCGGGCAGCGTTGTCCAGACGTGCGTCGAAGTTCTGGTCGCACAGCAGGCGCCGCGTCGATCTTTTCCTTGCAAAGCAAGCGGCGTCGTCCCGGGTCGGCGTGCAGTGAATTTTTCACCGCGGAGCAAGCTGTGCGTCAAATTTTTCACCGCACAAGGAGTCCAGTTGAAAGAAAGAAGTATTTTGGTCCTGAAACTTCAAGGAACAGGAGGCAAGCTCTATCCAAGCACTTGGAGAGCACTTCTGCAGCAAGGCAAGAGTTCAGCAAGGCAGCAGGGCAACAGCAAGGCAGCAGTCCTCTGTAGAAAGCAGTCAGGTGAGTCCTTTGGGCAGCCAGGCAGTTCTTCTTGGCAGGATGCAGGTTCTGGTTCAGGTTTCTTCTCCAGCAAGTGTCTGTGGTGGTAGGGCAGAGGCCCTGTTTTATACCCAAATGTGCCTTTGAAGTGGGGGAGACTTCAAAGAGTGGCTTAGAAGTGCACCAGGTCCCCTTTCAGTTCAATTCTGTCTGCCAGGGTCCCAGTAGGGGGTGTGGCAGTCTTTTGTGTGAGAGCAGGCCCTCCACCCTCCCAGCCCAAGAAGACCCATTCAAAATGCAAATGTATGCAAGTGAGGCTGAGTACCCTGTGTTTGGGGTGTGTCTGAGGGAATGCACAAGGAGCTGTCAACTAAACCCAGCCAGACGTGGATTGTAAGGCACAGAAAGATTTAAGTGCAGAGAAATGCTCACTTTCTAAAAGTGGCATTTCTAAAATAATAATATTAAATCCAACTTCACCAGTCAGCAGGATTTTGTATTACCATTCTGGCCATACTAAATATGACGTTCCTACTCCTTTCAGATCAGCAGCTACCACTTCAACAATGTCTGAGGGCAGCCCCAATGTTAGCCTATGAAGGGAGCAGGCCTCACAGTAGTGAAAAAACAAATTTAGGAGTTTTACACTACCAGGACATGTAAACTACACAGGTACATGTCCTGCTATTTACCCACACAGCACCCTGCTCCAGGGGTTACCTAGGGCACACATTAGGGGTGACTTATATGTAGAAAAAGGGGAGTTTTAGGCTTGGCAAGTACTTTTAAATGGCAAGTCGAAGTGACAGTGAAACTGCACACACAGGCATTGCAATGGCAGGCCTGAGACAAGGTAAAGGGCTACTAAAGTGGGTGGCACAACCAGTGCTGCAGGCCCACTAGTAGAATTCAATTTACAGGCCCTGGGCACACATAGTGCACTCTACTAGGGACTTATAGGTAAATCAAAATGTCCAATTGGGTATGATCCAATGTTACCATGTTTAAAGGGAGAGAGCATATGCACTTTAGCACTGGTTAGCAGTGGTATAGTGCGCAGAGTCTAAAAGCCAGGAAAAACAGTGTCTAAAAAGTGGAGGGAGGCAGGCAAAAAGGTAGGGGTGAACACCCTAAGGCTGTCAAGTCTAACACTACCTAATCAACAGAACTCAAACAATCTCACTAGGTTCCTTTAACTCACATACTAAGTTGATTGATAAGGGAGTGCCACAGGGTTGTTGCCTAAGCTCCAAGCTTTTTATATACTTGGCCCTTTAACTAACATGATTATAGAGCATCGACTGGAGATCCAGCCATTTATTGACAACACGCAGCTGGTCATTGCCTTTAATAAAGATCCAGGGATAACCAAGCAGTGTTTCTTTTTGGAAAGAAAAGCAATTGCATCCTGGATGTCTTCCAACTGCCTGCAACTGAACGAAGCAAAAACAGAGATAATGCTGTTTTGGAAGGCCCGTCAGTATTGGTTGGATGTCTGGTGGCCGGTCAAATTGGGCCCTGGGCTCACAGCCTTAAAGTCGGAAAAAAATCTCAGTCTGACGGGACCATACCTTAACTATGAAAAGAACCGACAATATTAATGGCAGGCACCTGTTTCCACGTACTGCACCTGTTAAGTAATACCCTCCCTTTCCTACCGCTCTCAGCATGGAAACCTTTGGTCCAGGGGCTCATGATCAGTAGGTTAGATCACTGTTATGCCCTTCTAGCCTCCGTTAACGTGAATTTACTCGCGAAACTCCAAGTAGTGCAAAAAACAGCAAGTGGACTCATCTGCAATCTTCCATCTGGCGCAGCTTCAGCACCTCCTCTGAAATTAAAACACTGGCTGCCAATCAGAAAAAGAGTAATCTTTCAAATCTGCTGTCTCACCGATAAAGCTCCCACGGGATAAGTCCCCCACTACCTCTCCCAGATGTTCTTGCCCTACTGTTTGTCGAGGTCTTTGAGGTCTAGCGATAAAGCATTTCTGGCGGTTCCCTGTTAAAAAACATCAAGATGAGAGGCAGATCCTTCTCGTACTTGGCTCCCCACTACTGGAATAAGCTGCCATATATAAACCGAGGGGCATATTTATACTCCGTTTGCGCCGAAATTGCGTCGTTTTTTTTGACGCAATTTCGACGCAAAACTAACGCCAACTAACGCCATATTTATACTATGGCGTTAGAGGCGAATAGCGCCAAAGTTCCCGGAATGTGCGTCATTTTTTAGCGTGAACCCCTTCCTTGCGTTAATGATATGCAAGGGAGGCGTTCCCGTCTAAAAAATGACTCCCAGGCCTTTACGTGGTATTTATACTCCCGGGCAAAAGAGACGCCCGGGAGTTGGCGTGGCTAAAAATGGCGCATTTGCGCCGCTTTTTAACGCCTGGGTCAGGCATGGCGTTAAGGGACAAGTGGGCTCAAAATGAGCCCAGAGTGCCCTCCCCTGCCCCCAGGGACCCCCCCTGCCACCCTTGCCCACCCCAGGAGGACACCCAAGGCTGGAGGGACCCACCCCAGGGACATTCAGGTAAGTTCAGGTAAGTATTTTTTTTTTTTTTTTTAATAATATTTTGTGGCATAGGGGGGCCTGATTTGTGCCCCCCTACATGCCACTATGCCCAATGACCATGCCCAGGGGACAGAAGTCCCCTGGGCATGGCCATTGGGCAAGGGGGCATGACTCCTATCTTTACAATGATAGGAGTCATGTTGATGGGGGATGGGCGTCGTTAAAAAATGGCGCAAGTCGGGTTAAGACGATTTTTTCGACGTAACCTGACTTGCCCCATTTTAAGACGCCCATACGCCATTTTCCCCCTACGCCGGCGCTGTCTGGTCTACGTGGTTTTTTCCCACGCAAACCAGGCAGCGCCGGTCTGATTGCGCCGTCTAACGCCATTCCATAAATACGGCGCCCGCATGGCGCTTCAGAATGGCGTTAGACGGCGCAAAACTTTTTGACGCTAAACTGCGTTAGCGCAGTTTAGCGTCAAAAAGTATAAATATGGGCCCGAATGTGTATGGAGCACTATCGCTTTAGGAAAAAGCTCAAGACAATAATGTTTTAATTTTTAATTTTGTCACACTGGCTGCTACCTCGGACGCGCGAGATACGTCTCCCCGGGTGATTCATGTGCATAAAAAATGAATATAACATACGAAAGCATCCAATGTTGTAGTTTATAAAGTATTATGATTGGAAAAAGGGCCTATCGTTCACACCATAGTTTCATTGGATAAACAGACAATGTTATGGTTCATAACATAGAGGGTCATTCTGACCCTAACGAGCATTCTGATCGCGGCGGTTCAGCCGCGGTCAGAAGCGGAAAGTCAGCGGTCTCCCGCTGACTTTCCGCTGCTCGTCTGAATCCTCCATGGCTGCGGAGCGCGCTCCGCAGCCATGAGGATTCTGACCCCCCCTACCGCCATCCTGTTCATGGCGGGAAAGCCGCCATGAACAGGATGGCGGTATGGGGGGTCGCGGGGCCCCTGGGGGCCCCTGCCGTCTCATGCCAATGGCATGGGCACGGCAGGGGCCCCCGTAAGAGGGCCCCGCAAAGTATTTCAGTGTCTGCCTTGCAGACACTGAAATACGCGACGGGTGCCATGCACCCGTCGCACCTTCCCACTCCGCCGGCTCGATTACGAGCCGGCATCCTCGTGGGAAGGTCGTTTTCCCCTGGGATGGCGGGCGGTTTTTCAGCAACCGCCCGCCAGCCCAGGGGAAAACTTGTAATACCCGCCGCGGTATTTTGGAGGGCGGCATCCTGGCGGGCGGCCTCCGCCGCCCGCCAGGGTCATAATGAGGCCCATAGTGTCTTTGAAAAAACATCCGACGCGTGTTTCGTTCATTGGACTTTGCCAAGGCGGAAGGAATTAATGTCATTTTTCAGTTCTCCGAATCAAGTGTGTATTGGAGCCTAAACACAGACCAATAATAGTACCAAAAAGAAGGTCATCTTTAAGCACTCAAAAAGAAAGAAGCATTGTTTTTTTCCTGAAATATACTGTGCTCCAGATCCCATGAGGGAAGTTATAATCATGTATCTCCGCAGATAAAAAGTGACTTTGCTAAGAAAGTATAGAAAGAACAGTATTGTGAGGAAGAGAGTGCCTGAAGCACCATCACCTATTATGTCTGTCAAAAAGATTTAGCTGTAGAAGTACCTATTACGCTCAGGTTGATCATACATTGTAGACTTGATAGCTGTTTGGGAGAAGCAGGGACCTTATTGTTAGTTTAGATAAATAAATTATATATATACCATCATTCTGTATATTGTGTGCATTGAGCAACGGATAACTTGCCAGTTCGACTTGGTTTCCCTAGTGCTAACGCCTATTCAGTCGTGCTGGCAATACCTTAGCATCTGCTGTTTGTACTGAGCGAGTACATGAAACAGAAATGAGTCTAGTAGAGCTTTAAATAGGCAAATGCAGTTCATGAAAGAATTATTAGGACCAATACCTTTTCAAATTATTCATAGATGTGAATTATCCTCCGTGTCATCTACTTGTGGATTTCTTGGAGATTAGGTAAATGCTAATACGCAATAAATATCCTGTTGTTGATAGGCAGTGGATTATACCAAGTTCAATATTAGAATTGTCATGCATTTACCTATGTATGTACCTTGACAGCAGTCTTTCCTTTATCTAATAAGAAGTGGCTTCGGGGAGTCTGGGACTGAGAAGAAGCACGTGCAGGCTGGCCTGTCTATCATGGACGAAGACAACCTGCCGTGGGTTGGCCAGCAACTTGTGCAGCATGTACTTGGCTCACATTTTCCCCACTATTCACCCAGTATCAGTAAACACATACAGATCATCCATACATGCAGTGGCGGCTGGTAAGAACAACTTAGGGGGGCAGATGGGCCACACACATGCACACTCACTTACACCCAAGCATTCACTAGCAGACACATGCTCACACACCCATTCACAACACTCACTCACAAATACACATACATTCATACATACATGCACGCAGCAAACAGCTAAGAAAAACACAACACTTACCTTAAGCAGCTATCAAGGAGGGAAACCTCCGAGGTGCCAGGAGGGATGGGGTTGCTACTACGCCTTATTGACTGACCTAAATAGTGTATAGAAAATTCACTGTTTACCCAGCAGATGGCTAAATAGTAGAGTTTCTGCTCTCTACTGGGGCACTTGTTTGTTACTCTTGTCCTGTTCGGGCTATAGGTTGTAATGCTGGTGTGGCAAATCTCAGACGTGGTTGTGCATGTAACAACATGCAATTTTTCAGTCCTTTGTTCATGGGATTATTACTATTAATAATAGTTTACTTTCTGCAGGCGGTTAATGACAATATTTTTTGGTAATTTTGTCCTGCCTTATTTGCCATATCTGACATATTTTAGGGTTGATCGAACGCAAGTGCTCTGGACCATGTTGTAATCAGTCTGTGGGCTTCTAACCATGCGCAGGTCCCGCTTGTCACTTTCATTAGCTGGTAGGCTTGCCTTTTAAAAATCGATTGATTCCATTTGTGAAAGGCATGCATACCTCATGCCTTTTCTTTTGTTAAGCCCTCCTTGAGCGCACCGGTAAACTAATGAAAACATAGCAGCTTGTTTCTGGACTACTTTATCTTTTCATTTCCTGCTCAGTGTGATCTTGCTGGGCAGAAGACGAGAACTTTGCATGACATCGACTCTGTTAAATGGATAATTGTACTATTGCTGATAACATGGATAATTGCACTTTTGCCGGTAACATGGATAATTGCACTTTTGCCCATAAATTTCACTGTGAGCGAATTTCTGTTTTCTTTTATGTGTCTCCTTCACGCTCATGGTGACCACCGGCTCGCATATGTGAAACTGTTTTACTTCTCATTAATAGTTTATGTGGCAAGCAAAGTCCGATTGGGAGTTTACAACGTTAATAGCTCTAATTCGAGCAAACGCGAGACCCGTTACATTGCAAATGCTTGTTTCTAAAGTTTTGGCCATGATCAATCTTATAACTAAGACTTTGCCTTACTCCCTGCTTTGTTTTATGAAGCCGATGCTCAACGTGCAGTCCCAGCCACGATACAACGACTCACAGAACCAAATATGGCAAGTCAGCAGCCTCAAAGAACATTAAAAAGACGTTTGACTCTGGCGGTGTCTTCAGTAACAAGAAGACACGTTGACCTTGTGCAAAGGCAGGACAGCATTTGAGGCAACCAAACCAACATCTCTCAGCTGCATGCACGAAGCAATTGTTTGTGTGTGAACGAACATTTTAGTGCACAAAACCCGAATTATAATGGAACTACGATCAGATGTAATTTGGGGCGTAGAGATCAATAGTGAAGCAGGTATAATGACACCGATGCCCAGCGGTGTAAGGACCTCAGATGTGGCTGTTTTTTCACTACTTAGCCAAAAATGGGGGTATTTTCCATGCTTGCATCAAGCCCATGTCGTCGCTCAACGGAACAAAAATCCTATAACTTTGCCTACTATTGCAGGTCCAAATGACAGAGTGGCACAGCTCGAAGCATATTAATTGGCATCTAAAAATATATCCAGTGCTTTGTTTCTCTTGAAAATGAAAGGCCATAGAGAAGACCTCTCATAATCAGATATTAAACTGAATTAAGATATGTAACTAGAATCCACAGACAATAATTAGATATAAAGATGAAAGTTATTATTTGTGCTCTTTCCACTTATAACTTACGAGCTATAATACATGTTCTGCTCCTTGTAGGGCACAGGTCTGATGAATATTTCATAGTGTCTGATGTAATTATAGAAGGGACCACTATTAACTCATTCTCTAAATGAATTAATGCTGGATCATCTCTGTTCTATTTAATCAATTAGTCCCACTTGTTCCTTTTAGCAATCATATTGTCTGTTTTAGCATTTCTTTTTGAGTTTTAACTTTGTCACAGATATATGTCCATTATTTATACAATCAAAACCATTAGCAGTCATTGTCTATATATGGTCCCATTTCACTGATCCAACTTTCCACCAAAATGGTATGGTGAGAGTCTCAGCAAATACCTTACATGTTGGACTTTTTTGGTTATGAAGGATCATCCCCAATCTTTGCCTCCTGTCTCCTATTTTTTCTGACCTGTGCTGTTGGCTTTTGTCCTCTGAGCACTTTACCACTGCTAACCAGTGCTAAAGTGCATATGCTCTCTTTGTAAATTGTATTGTTGATTGGTTTATCCATGATTGGCATATTTGATTTACTAGTAAGTCCCTAGTAAAGTGCATTAGAGGTGCCCAGGGCCTGTAAACAAAATACTACTAGTGGGCCTGCAGCACTGGTTGTGCCACCACACGAGTAGCCCTGTAATCATGTCTCAGACCTGCCACTGCCCTGTCTGTGTGTGCAGTTTTGAACTGTAAATTCAACTTGGCAAGTATACCCACTTGCCAGGCCTAAACCTTCCCTTTTCTTACATGAAAGGCACCCCTAAGGTAGACCATGGATAGCCCCAAGGGCAGGGTGCAGTGTATGGTTAAGGTAGGACATATAGTAATGTGTTTTATATGCCCTGACAGTGAAATACTGCTGAATTTGTTTTTCACTGTTGCAAGGCTTGTACCTCTCATAGGCTAACATGGGGGCTACCTTTAAATATGATTAAAGTGTATATTCCCTTTGGGAGCGGATAGACATGTGGAGTTTGGGGTCTCTGAGCTCACAATTTTAAAATACATATTTTAGTAAAGTTGATTTTAAGATTGTGTGTTTGAAAATGCCACTTTTAGAAAGTGAGCATTTTCTTGCTTAAAACATTTCTGTGACTCTGCATGTTTGTGGATTCCCTGTCTTGATCAGTTTGACAGTTGGGCTGGTTGCACCTCTCTCTAGACAGTAACAGAAAGGGAGCTGGGGTGTAGCCTGCATATCCTGATGAGCCACCTGTGCTAGGAGGGAGAGGAGGAGTGGTCACTCACACCTGAAAGGGCTGTGCCTGCCCTCATACAATGCTGTCTTTGTGCCTTGTGTGTTTCTGGGGCCTGGCCTGGACAAGGCAGGATTTCACAAGCAAGAGAGACTTTCCTTTGAAGTAAGCCTACTTCAAAGGGCAAAATGGGTATAAGAAGAGCACCCAAAACCACAGACTTTAGATCACTTTTGGACATCAAGAGAATCCTCTGCCCGGAGAAGAGCTGAAGAGCTGAGGAGGAGTGCTGCCCTGCCTGAGACTGTGCTTTGTGGAGCCAACCTGCAGTTGCTGCTTCTGCCTGTGCAAGAGGACAATGACTGGACTTTGTGTTGCCTTCCTTCTTGTGAAGCTCTCCAAAAGCTTGATTTAGAGCTTGCCTTCTGTTTTTTGGAGTCTCAGGGACAGCAAAAACTTCTCTCTGCCAGCACCTGGAGTCTCTGGAGAGACTCCTACTCTGCCAAGTGGTGCCCATCCAGTTCCTTGGACCCTGAAAAGAGAAGCTGGCAGAACAAGACTGAAAATCCACGCACAGACTGCCGTGCGGGGAAAAATTCGACACACCTTCAGGCAGTGATCAGACTGGTGGACAGGGGGTAAGCTGGTGGTGCTACCACCAGCAAAGCCACGCCAGTTGAACACTGCCAGCCGCATCATGACCTGTGATACGGCCTGGCGGTGTTCAGCTGGTGGGGTGGTGCTGGTGTTAGCAACACTCCTTCCCGTTCCCTGCCGGACAACCTCCCCACAGCAGGTAAGGTGATTATCCAACAGGGGACGGGGTGGGAGGGTGGGGGGCGTGTTGTGCATGTGTGTGTGTATGTCTGGAAGAATGCGTGTATGAATGTGTGTATGCAAGTGTGTGTATGAATGCGTGTATGGATGAGTGTAAGTTAATGGGTTTATGCGTGGTGTGTGTCTTTGTGTGTGTTTGTGAGTGGGGGGCAATGTGGGTGAATCAGAGGGGGTGGGGGCTTAGTGTATGTATGAGTGTGGGTGTTTCTGAATGTCAGATGGGTGGGGGGCTTAGTGTGTGTATGGGGGTGTGCGGGGGGCTGAGTTTGGATGGAGGGGTTTAGGGGGTGTCAGATGAGTGTTGGGGGGTGGGGGAGTCACCTACCGGTGACAGGGAAAAATTACTGTCACCAGGAGGGCCTACCACCATGATTTTCGTGGCAGTGCTAACACCACGGAAAACATGGTGGTAGGCTGGTTCAGAATGCCAGGGGCGGTACTCTGTCAGCTGCCGGGCTGGGGATTCACATCTCCGGCCCAGTGGGTCATACCGCCATGACGGTATGAATGGTAAATTGACAGGTTGGCTGCAGCCAACCTGCCAATCTCATGATGTGGCGGTATGTATCGACAGCCTGTTGGCTGTGCTACCGCCACAACCACCAGGGACATAATGAGGACCAGAGTCTGATCTTGCAAGAACAAATGCTGATGAAGGAGGTGTTCTTCTTGACCAGCCTGTGAGGATGGAACCAGTGGCTGAAGCAGAAAACATGCAAAGTGGTGAAGGCACAGCCTGCAAACAGACTGAGGTGCAAGAGAGCAAAGCGAAAGTCAACATCAACTGACTCCTGTCAGCACAGCAAATGGTGTAAAAATAGTCGCACCCAAAAAGAAAACTGTAAAAGAAGACAATTGGCCTGAAGCTGCACATGAACTGGTTGCTGATAAACTCCCATCAATAACAGAAGTGGTTGAAGATTTAAATCAGAGTGAAGATGAAGATGGTGCAGTAAGGAGGACCAAAAGGAAAAGACTGCCAAGTCACAGATACTTTTCACCTCACAGAATCTACTTTGTCACAAATGAATGGGAGAACAAGTTTATGGCCTTTTGCTTTGACTGTGAGAATTTAGTTCAACGTTCTGGAACTTGAAATCGCATTTGAACTGAGCTTTCGAATAACCTTGCCAATTGATCAACAAAAACATTACTTTCTAGAAGTAACAATTAGCGATCAACAGACTGTGTTCAATTGAAAACAAACATTTGAACTGAATCTTGACAAATTTTTGCTGAGCTCAAGAAGTTTTCTTGATGATCGAGAACTGCTGCAAGTAGTGCAAAGAGACTTTGGAAAAAAAATGTTTTTGATTTTTGCTCGCTTTTGCCTTTTTATATATTTTTTTCCTTCTCTGATTCTACAGAAGCCATGAATCCTGGACAGGGCAAACACAGTAGGTGTAAATATATGTGTATTGGTTTTATAATAATGTGTATGATTGAAAGCATTATGCTGATTGCAGGATTGCGTGATTCAATGAAAGGAGAAGTGCAAAATACAACAACACCAATGCAGAGAATGACAACATCTAAGCAGGGTAAGTTTTACAAGGACAAGGGACTACTTCATTTAAATGACGCAAAGGGAGATTTATTTTCTAATGTGTATTATCGTTTGCTATATGCGTATGTAGACACAATAAATGTGCGTGATTGTTATGTGTGTACACAAATTCCTTCATCAGTGAAGGAAGGGATCAATTATCATAGTTTACCACTAACTTATGGAATTAGCTGCAGTTTATTATTAACACTTTTGTACAACCAGGAGTATATTCAGTCTTTTTATTCAAACTACAATTTAGTTTTCGCTTTTGTTCCCATTAATCAGCATTTGAGCAGCATCGCAAAGGCTAAGAACATAAATATAGTAGGAGATTTCTTTGAGCCTACACTGACTCGTGGTACAGCTTATGCACACCGGAATAACATAAAATGTCTTCATGCACAGGTAGAAAAGGAATTCATTAATCAAGTAGATGATGGAAGAAAAGTAATGAAAAAAAGGATAGACAAGGGAATAGTTTCTAGGAAGAAATCATTTTACAACACACCAGGCACACAACGCTTAGCATTGGATTGGCAACATGTAGGGAAGAATTATAAATATATTGGCTGCAATCAAAATCTGTCTATAAGTTTGTGGGAGCGACATGCATTCCTGTTCAAAAATGTATTGGATTTTATGCTAAACGGACAAGACCCTGCTGTACCTGGTGTCTATTACATCTCTGGCAAGAACGCTTATTAAATGTTGCCGAAAGGTTGGTAGGGTACATGCTATTTGCGAGTGGTGTTACAGAAAATTTACCAAGTGGACAACATTGACAATCTAGAAGGGATTGACAGACTTAAAATGAGATTTAAAAGAGGAGCAAATGGTTCAGCGAATACAGAAGATATTTTTAGAGCTATTATTCCATCGATGGGCGTGATCTTGAATGACATTAAGATAAGGAAATTATTACCGATTGTAGATAAGATGTCTACTTTTGTTCAAGTGCAATGCTCCTAATGGACACAGAAATGGTTGTAACAAGGTCTATGATTCTTCAGAATCGTCTTGCGTTAGACATTCCTTTAGCAAAAGAGGGCAGAGTCTGCAGGGTTTTGAAATCACAGCAGGGAGATAAGGAGGTACTTATCCAATCTGGCAGGTCTGAAAAATGACCTAAGTGACATAAAAGAGATAAATGTTTGGGAAAGAATAGGTGAATGATTCTCTAAGGTTGGATTTTGGTTTGGAAACTTGGAAAATGGTTTTGTGAAGATGATCCTCAAACCTTTATTGATTGTGACAGTGTGCATAATTTGTGCAATTGGATTTTACAAAACTTACAATTTCTGGAAAAAACAAAAGGCAAAGAATAAACAGAGGAGGGAAGAAATCGTAATGAAGAACATGGGAGACAGTTACTATCAGACAACGAAGAGAATTGATGATTACCACAAACCTAGACCAATCCATTATCAAACTACAAAGTTTTGATTTTGCATCTTTGCAAATGAGAAAAGTTCTTTTGAGATGGCATAGATTGTCATCAGAGGAGAGATTGAGAGAGAGGTTTAAAGGCCAAACAGAGAAAATTATGTAGAAATAAAAATGTACATGTTTGAATTGTGGTGGACATTGTGCCTACCAATCGTATTTTGGCACCACATTTTACATGAAAACAATGTGGATTCATAAATGAGTGAATTATTAATAAATGCTAGCCTGAAAGTAATATTTTTAGGTGTAAACAGTAGAAATAAAATGTATTATGAGTATTAATTGAATATGAATTAAACACACTTAAATTTAAGTAAATGGATTTCATAATGAATTATGTGCATAGAAAAATTAAATATGTGTTTAAAATTGCTTTGACATAACATGGATAATGTTTTCAATTAAACAATTTGCTTTCCCTATTTGATTTGAATTGTAAGGTGCGCAACAGGTTTATTATTGTATTAATTGTACTAATGTATATTTAGGTTTCTTAACTTGATAAGGCATGTTAAGTCACTAGGGGCCAGATGTAGCAAACATTTGCGAGACGCAAATGGCCCGATTCACTATTTGCGACCTCGCAAAATCCAAAATGGGATTCAAAAATCCCATTTCCGAAGTGCAAATAGCGATGTGAGCCATTACAGACTCACAAAATTTGCGACCTGATTTTGCGACCTGCAAATAGGAAGTCGCAAATTGCGAGTCGCAAACCTTATGCAAAAGCCAGTTGCAAATTGCGACTAGTCGCAAAAAGCCCTTTTTGCACATCCAGATTACCACTGATTCAGAGCAGGTGGTAACCAGAACCAAAGTATAAAAGGGGACCCAGAAGGCATCTGGGTTACTCAAAATGGCTGAACTGTATGTGATAGCATGGAGGAGAGGAGTCCACGCCGCCCAGCAGAGGAGAAGGAGGAGGCAGAGACAGGAGAGGATATACCGAACCAGGCAGACATTGTTTCAACAAACTGAGGAGGAGATTTATGACAAATATAGACTGAGCAGTGCAGCAATTTTAGAATTAATTGAACTACTTAATCCTCAGCTTGAACGACAGACAATGCGCAGCAGCACCATCCCTACACATGTGCAAGTGCATTGCTCACTGAACCTCTTGGCCTTGGGTAGCTATCAGGGGGTGATTGCAGTGGCAGGTGGGGTATCCCAGAGTTCACTCTCATGATTCTTCAGATCCTTCTTATACTCACACACATGTCCAGATATATATACCTACCCAGGAATGAGGCAGAAATTAACAGTACCAAGTTGGACTTCTACAGAATTGCCAACTTCCCCCATGTAATAGGGTGTGTGGACGGGACACAAATACAAATCTGCCCTCCTGCAAATCTGGAATATGTGTTCCGCAATAGGAAATGTACCCACTCACTGACCATCCAGGTGGTATGTGACGCCCATAATGTCATTACTGACATTGTAGCTAAATTTCCAGGTAGTACACATGACTCATACATATTCAGGTACAGTGGGATACACCAACGCCTAGAACTTGGGGAGTTTGGAGACGGATATCTATTCGGTATTGCTGAAAACACCCTAAAGACTTACATACAGGTCACTACGGAAACCATTCATGCCCTGCTAAAATTGCTGATTTTTGTCAAACAGGTGACAGTGCATATGCTCTAAGACCATGGATACTTACCCCGTACCTAACACCTGGAAATGAGAACGAGAGGCGATATAACAGTGCCCATCGGCAGACCAGAACTGTCATCGAGAGGACATTTGGCTTGTTAAAGACAAGATTCAGGTGCCTCCACAAAAGTGGAGGTACACTCCAGAATGCCCCAGAATGCCCCAGAAACAGCATTCAAGATTGTAGCCGCCTGTGCAATCCTACACAACATTGCCACCAGACGTGGCCTACATCTCACCCCTGAAGACACAGACACGGAGGATGAGGAGCAAGAGCTATCACACTGACAGAATGGGGATAGAAGCATTGCAAATCAAGGCAGACAAAGACAGAACCACATTGCAACCCAATACTTTGGCAGGTACGTGGCAATTGTCACCACACTCACTGATGTCAGACACACATAGCCCAGTTGTGTAGTGAAACAAACAAAACCTTTTTATTACTAAACTATATTGGAAAAGAAAAGTGCTGTCTGTCACTGTCTGTAATTGACCAAATGTAATGAAGACACATTATAAGTCATGTGCCTCATGGACAGTGCTGTATTGTGGCTCACACCCTCCTCCTTGAGCGGCCAGCATGGCTCATCCCTGGTGGGTCCCCTGACCCCTGCGGTGCACTAACACTCCGTAGCACACGGGACTCACTGGCAGACACGCTACTGATGGTTGACCCCTCCTCACTGTCCTGAGGAGTCTCCCATGTGCCCCTTGCAGCCTGCCTACTTTCCATCAGGTCCACAGCATGGCTGATGCGGCCAAGTCCTCGCGCCACATTGCCAGCAAAGTGCCAAGTTCCACCTGTAGGCTGACTGTCCGTCTAGAGAGGCCTGTTGTATTGGTTGCAAGACGCCCAATGGATGCAGCCAGGCGGTCAAATCGTGCCACTGTGTGGCACTCCCTGCGCCTTGCATGTTGTCGGTCTGTCACTAGTTCAGTCACTAGATGGTGGATGGCCTGTGTCAGATCCCCCAAATGTACATTCATCCTGGTGAACTGACTGTTCACATCCGCCAGCCCATTGGTCATGCTGCTCTGTATCCTGTTGAGGGTTCTTGTGATTGTCCTTAATTGTCTATTTTGCAGGTGCTAACAATGGATGAGGAATGCCTCCAAGCCCGCAAAGCCTGCTTCCCCTACCTCCTCCTGGGGCACCGACTGAACTCTGCGCCGACGTCTGCGCATTCATCCTGCTGCTGGCTCTGATTGCTTCTCTGTGGGGCTGGGCCCTGGGGTTGTGTCAGCTGCCCCCATGTCCTGTGCATGTTCCTCAATGGACAATGGTGGTGTCCTGCTGGGCCCAGCAATTTCAGCAGCAGCCTCCTGCAGTGTCTCTGGCCCATGCTCTCCTCCCTGCCTGGTGTCTTGTGGGAGACCTGTGGGACATAGGGGATACACTGTCAGTCTATCACATCTGTTTTATGCCTCATAATAAACATTTGCCTATATGCTCACTACTGTTCTACATGTCCCATAATGCACTATTCTAGAGGTTGCTAGACTGGAATGGAGCTAGTCTGGTGGTGCCTGCTGCTGTATACTGGGAGAGTGTGTATACTGCATTTGTGGGTGTCAAAGCATATCTCATGGTACTCACTTTTGGATGTCCCTGGCGCTGAACTGCCCACTTCTCCCATGCCAATGACGGCCTCTGGCCCCAGTGTCTCCTCAACCATGCTTTCCATGGTTGTGGGTGGTGGGACGGTGGATTGGCCTCCTCCGGTGCCCCTCATCTCTCTCAGGCGCTCTGCAACCTTCTCCTTCGTCCTGGAGCGCAGGTCATACCACTGTTTCCTGATTTCCTCAAGGGTGCGGTGGCTCATCCCTATGGCATTTATCTTTTCCTGGATCTGCTGCTACATCCTTTTCTTTTGAGTGTGTGGGGCACTCATGGCTGCCTTCCCAAATAGCTCATCGTGGTGCAGGCAGCATTCTTCAGTCAGCACCTCCAGCTCTTTATCAGAAAATGTCACCTTCCTTCTCCTGCCAGCACTGCCTGTCTCCTCCATTGTTGCAGCAGCTCCTCTCTCCTGGGTGTGGCACAGCAGCTTGGAAAGGGTGTGGTCCTCCCTCCTCCCAGGTGTATTTGATGACTTTCTGGTTCTGATGTCATCACCAAGAGCCAGGAAGTGGGTTTCCAAACTGTTGTGCAGCACCTGCAGGCAATTTGCGAGTCAGTCGCAATTTGCGACACCCTTCTCGCAATTTGCAACCTCGCTAAAAGCGAAGGTCGCAAATTGTGGTACAACACCTATGCGACTCGCAAATTGGTATTGCAATCATTTCTTGAATTTGATTTTGCGAGTCGGAAATAGCGATTCGCATTGAGTCGCTATTTCCGATTCGTACATTTTTACCTACCTACATCTGGCCCTATATGACAATGCACTTCTGCAGAGAAGATTTGTAAAAGTATCAGAACTTTGTCTTACCACTGCATGCTAATGGATGCTGAAACTGACACCCAGAATGTGCCCACCTGAAGGACCAATAAATTAATTTTGCGTATTTTAATTAGTGAAGAACTTTGAAACTGAGCTCAGTTCATTTGTAGTCCATCACCAGCTCTTTTAGATTTTTGTCATATTCAGTCTATTCTTGTCTTAAGCTGCTTAAGTTGCTGCCCTATTCTCTTCTCTAGGTTCCCTGATGGGTTTTCACATCATAGTCATAATTGCCCAATGCGGTTTCAGTAGTAATATGGCCTACTAATTCTGAACTGCTGATTGCCCCTTATGTGCAGCCCGTCTTCTGCACCATCTTGATGCTGCTATCAATTGACACTGAAAGAAGGCGACCGTTCCTGTGGAATCATCCTGTATGCTGTCTCATGAAGAGAGGTATAACTAAATGGGGTTTCTTGTTTCCTTTTTAGCTTAGTCACTTACACCAGCATATTTTAGAGCTACTTACCGCATTTAGATGATTTTCCAAATTATCTTTGTCTTATTTGCTTTTGCCCACGTGTTAGCCCTTTCCCACAGATGCTAGTCCCAAATTTGTTTAGTGATAAGGATGGCCCAGCTCTGAAATTGCTTATTAAAACTGTATTTTGATGATTTACTGATGTCATCATCATCTGCGTTGAAATCTGATAATAATGTTCATACTAAGCTGTTGCTAATCTATATTATTCTTTTGTAGTGTTTAACAGTATTGATGTTTAGCAGGTTGAATATTTTCAGGCATTTTGGTCAGCCCATGGTTTTCATGTTAGTTTATAATTTAGCTTTGTGCTTCATTTATGTGTCATTGATTTTGGGGTTGTAATAACGTTTTGAAACAGTTTGGAGTTGTGATTTAGTGTTGAATTGTTCACGGTGTAAAAAAATTGTTTATGGTGTATTATCATTGTTTTGTGAATGTTAAATTCTGAATATTGCCTCTGTCACCAAGTCCAAAGATCTAGTTGACCTCTGTGGGTGAGCTTTGTGATGGTGTCTTACCTACACGCCTGTGGGTTCTGCACCAGAGGTGGGAAGAAGACCTCCACAGGTGCCCCAGCAGACGGATGGGCAAAAGGTTTAGGAGGCTTTTTTGATGCTGATTTGTCTATGATGGCATTATTGCAAAAATAAAGAGGAAAAAATAACAAGGCAAATCAAAGGTCTCTCTTTGCAGTCTCTTGTTTGTGTTCCTAGGTTTGTTATCTTCCTTACGGTGTTCTTTCTGTTCCTTTGTAGATTCTCCTTGGTGGTGCCATCAACTCCCCCATCGGAACAAAGAAGGATACCCAGGTAAGTAAAGGACCTCCCCCTTAAGGCCACACCTGTTTGTCCTAACTGGCATCTATTCCCTCTCTGATTGCCTCTCCTTTGCCCTGGTAACTGTGGCGCCACCATGGAAAGGTAAAACAAACCCTCCTCCGTTATTCACCAGTGACATCAGGAAAGGTCTCTTTAGTATTACCACACCACAAAACAAAGAAAACTACTTTTCGTCTCTCTTGATTGAGTACACTTTTCACATGATGGCATATAACTGTTGACACTCCCTCTTGCATAAACATGCCCAATGTTTATTTATAATCCCTCACTCATCACCCAAGTGCAAAAACATTCAGAAGAGCTTCTTATTGTTATACCCCACTACAGTAAAAAAAGAAAAGGTAAGACAATTCAACAATAAACAGTTTCAGGTGGACTTACCTGGACAGTCAGAACTCTCCTGGGTTGGGGTGTGCTGTCCAATGTCCGTTGGAGGCATCCACCACTTTTCAGTCCACATGACTTCTTCCTCTTAATCCCCCATGTCTTCTGTGTCTTTCTGCTGCTGATCAGGCTTGAGTTTTTTGCCTGCTACCTTTTCCCCCCAGATTGACAGTAGCCTGCTCCCTGCTGCCTCCACGGGTTTTCTCCTCTCCCAGTGGTTCCAGTCTCCTCCTCGCTCCTGCTCTGCTTTTGCATCTTCTAACTCTCTCTCTCTTTCATTCTCCTCTTTGTGGGCTTTTCAGTTTTTTTCCCCCTTCCTGCCACGAGAAGTCCTTCTTTACTTTTCCTGTTTTTCTCTGTTTCCATTCTGTCTCCTCCTTCGTATTCAGGTTATCCTTTTTTGCCCTTCCTTTCACAGCCCAATTGTCAGGCACTCACATGGTACCAACCACAAAGACGAACCTCCACTCCCTCTTAGGAAGACTCAAGATTCAGGGATGGTACTCCTAGATCCCAGAGCAAGGGGCGCAAGGCAGGGGAAGGGACAAAATAAAAAAATGAAACTTGCGGTACTGGATCTTCTCACCGAAGGTACTACTCTGCTTAACAGGATGTGTTGCTTTCTGGTACCTTCTGGGTATGCGAAGGTGGATGTTTATGGGACCAACATCTCTGGTTTTCTGAAGACGCAACACTGGGAATAACAAGAAAAGGCAATTAACATCAATTCACTAGTAAGCCTCTACATAATTTACAATGCACTATTTCAATAACCAACGCTTACAGGTTTCTTCAAAATCACGGCATATGAGCAAAATAATAAGATTCTTGGGTGAGACTCTTCTGAGACTCTCGAGGAAGAACTTGAAATACTGACTGGGGACTCTGACACTCCTGGTGTTAACTCGGAACATAGATTGGTGTTACTGGCACTCCCTAAGATTATACTGACTACATAGATTGGAGTTAGGGACACTCCCAAGGTATACTAGTAACAAGGTTACACTCGGTACATAGGTTACTCTCGGAACAAGAATATACTCTGAACACAGCTGGAGTTACTGACTCTCCCAAGGTTGTACTCGAAACATGGGATGGAGTTACTGGCACTCCCAAGGTTACACTAGGTACATAGGTTGGAGTTACTGACACTCACAAAGTTGCACTCGGTACATAGATTGGAGTTACTGACACTCCTGAGGTCACTTTTGGTACATAGATTAAAGTTACTGACACTCACAAAGTTGCACTCGGTACATAGATTGGAGTTACTTACACTCCCAAGGTTACTTTTGGTGCATAGGTTGGAGTTACTGACACTTCCTAGGCATGGAAGAAGCACAAACTGGAGGCTACAAGGTTCATACAAATAGCAATTGTTTCTAAAAGAATATTCTTCTTGGCACTTCTGCGTAATGGAGAAACACATCATTAACCAAGGTTGGAAAGAGGGTCCGAACTGAGGACTAGCAAGGTGCGCTGGAGGAAATTTGTGGAGAAATAACCGGAGACAAGCCTAGAGTCTTGAAGAGGCTCATAGTCAGGCCTACTACTACAAAGGATTAGTGCACACTAAACTCAAGGGGGAATACTTAGCCTTGTCTAGTACTTTAACTAGAATATGAAGACAGCAGGAGACTCGATGCAAGAAGCTCAAGAGGAGGCAGAATGTTAACTCATGAAGGAAGACGCCAGAGGCGTTGCAGAAGCCTGGTTCATAGGATCATCAGGAAGGTTTGGAGGACTATTGCGCTGGAAGTTCCGGGCGACTCAGGAAGTGAGTTCAGGAACGATATTTGTGGAGGACGGAGTCGAGGCAAAGGCCCAATGTAGGTTCCAAGGGAGTATTTATACTAGAAGAAAAGAGTATTCCAAAAAGGCACGTCTCCCACATGGAAGCATGTAATATGCCAAAGAACCTGGGGAAATTGCGTGTTGCATACAATGGATATGAGGCCTTACAGGTGGCAGGTGCAAATGGAAATTGGCAACAATAAACAAATACATTGGAACCTTAAGTGCATGATTTCTTAATTCAGTGGTTCACAGTGGCAATGTAACTATCCTAAATAGACACATGATAGCTGCAGGTGCACAACAGACCAAACTTGCATAGCAATAGGTCAAGAGGGTCAATGGTTCAGGCTTCCTGGGAAGGAAATCATGGAGTGCTTGAGACTGGAAGGCGCCATAAAGGAAACATGACTTGGAATACTCGGGGCAGGGATGCACCACAAGGGAAGGGTGGCATGAGCCCGGTGTGTAAAACCTACCATACATAGGGCACAAGATGGAGTCGAGACACCAATAGAATAGGTAAGGGTCGGCTGTATCCGTACTTTTTTTGTAGGTGAATTGGGTGCATTTGTTGAATGTACTGCATGAAGTTTGATTTACTAGAAGAAGGAACGCACCATGGCAGTTAAATCTTTACGTCACTTCTGAGAGAAATTTTGTAAGATGTACAGAAACTCCAGCAAGACCATTATTTTGAAAGCCACTCAGCAAAGAATGTTGAGGAGCAGGATGGACCACTCATTCAGCTTCTTCCAAGTCTGATCCAGCAGTTGGGTTAGATTAAGACTCAATGTAAGCCCTGACTTAGGTGCAGGTACTGAAAACTAAGCCTGCAGATGTGAAGGCAGGGTTGCCAATCAATCATTCTCCTGTCCCCCTTGAGCAGGATTAGCAGTGGCTTCAACCAATTGAACTTCACCATAGAGTTCTAACATTTAGATCAGCCGAGGGCCTGTATCGTGTGGTCCACATGTAAACAAGAATGTGCCATCAACATAGAGGGCAATCTAGTCATCCAAAATATCGCCCTTTGGAATCACCCTACCTGCGCGTCGCATCGCACCCACACTGCCAGGGGGGTCTTTCACCAGTGTGAAGAGAAGCAGTGAAAGAGGGCAGCCTTGCCTTGTCCCTCTAAGAACAGGAAAGGGGCTGAGATGGTGCCATTCACTTTCATTTGTGCATGGAGACAAGCCCATAACACCTCCACTGAGAACATGAAGCAGAACCCAAACTCCCTACAAAGGATTACTCTGAACAGGGACTACTAGTCAAGGGAATCAATTGCTTTTTTAAAGTCTATGAGCATGAGGTCATTGGAGTCCCTGAGCCTATGATGCTGCACCAGTGTGAAGTATACTCTGCAAATGCAGTGTTGCGTGCTGTGATGTGGGATGAAACTGCACTCGTCCGAGTGGACAAACAAAGTGGCCACCTGCAGAAGCCTGTTTGCTGAGACCTTGTCGTAAATCTTAATCTTGATATTTAGAAGTGAGATAAGGAAAAATGAAGGGTGTTGAACTAGTGGATGTCCTACTTTGTGAATAGCTAAAATAGTGGCCAAATTAAGTTCAGAAGGAAACCAACCTTGCCTCAGACGTCCTAAAACATACATGATAAATGTAGAGAGAGGATTGTATTTGGTATAATACACAGATTGGAATCCATCCAGAACTGGTGTCTTCCCTGGTTTCATATCATCAATAGCTACCTCAGCGTCCTCAATTGTGATGGGTTAGTCTAGATCATCTCTGTCTAATGCACCCAGGGTCTCAAGCAGGAGAACATCAAAGAGGGGAATGGAACATTCAAGAATAGACCACTCCTGCCAGGCATGTAGAACTCTACAGTCAGAAGCAAAAGCAATATGTGCCGCTATATTGATCTGTTTCTTAATTGGGTTCCCTAGTTCAGAGATTACTCTTGAGGCGACATATCTGGTTGTCAGTCAGTTGAGCAGTGTTATCAGTTCAGGGAATCACCACACGCGTACTGATAATCTTTTAAGAGTTTTTGTGTTTTGTCTTATGCAGTACACAATAATATAGTTCCCTAAATCTCAGTGCTGGACTCTGATGGTACTCCTTATTCCTTTTCTATGCTGGTCTCCTCTTACTATTTTCCCCACTTACCAGGGAATCAGGCATCAGGAAGGTCTGTATTCCTCAAAGTGAACCACAGAAAGGAACAACCAGTCAATCTCTAGTATATTCAAACCCTAGAGTTTCCTGTCACTGAGCCACCATCACTTAATCCAACATCTGCATTTGCAGACGTGACCCACTCATCAATTTTCCACCAATGTGCCACACTCTTCCCCACCCTGGTGCCACCACTTTAATATACAGAGGAAATAAGCAAAGGGTACTTGCCTGCAGCCACGCCCCTCTTCCTTTGGGGTCATGGCAGTTGGGCTTTTCCCATCTTTCTCCCCACATCCGACCAGTCTGTTATTGACCTGCTCAGGGTCCCCAGAGTCTCTACCAACCCTTGTGGTATCTGATGGGATAATGCCACTTTGTTCCGAACTCCTCGGCTTCCCCTGTGGCATTTGTTGTACTGCCTTCACCACCCGTCCGAAATCTCGGAGTTCGTGAAGTTGTAACCACAATGGAAGTTGTGCTCTTCTCCTCCACTTGTGGCATCTTTCCAACTAGTTCTGCATCGCTCCGTAGTTCCTCCTTCAACATTCTCTTTTTCTCTTTCCACAGCTCTTGTTCCTTGCCTCTCTTTTTGACACCATACGGCTCCCACCGTTTTGCTCCGCCACAAGACTAGTGTACTGCCTCCCTTCCCACTCGATTTTACATTGGTGGTCATTTTGGATTCCCCATTTAGATCTTCAGGTCCTTTAAAAAATGAGTTTCCCTAATGTGTTTTTCACTCATCGATTTGTGTGTTTAAGGCATTCCATTACTGCAGAGCTCCCTCTAGGAAGAGCCGGTGAAGGAAGCCCCTGGCGATCATTAGTTGGCATTGAATGCTCTCATCCCTCCTAGCAAGGTACTTGCCCTGGAGTGCAAAAATCCTTACCCCCAGAAAGGGCACCTGTTCATTTTTCTTCTTGTCCTTTCTTCCCAAGAAGACCTTGGCCTTGCAGAATAAGGTAGCTTTTCCCATGATCCATAGCATTCCCATCAATTCAAACAAGCCGGGTTTGATTTCTTGCAATAGGGTACTGGGAGTGTTGCACATTAACTAGGCACCATGCATTTATATGCCACATTGGGTGACACTCCACCCTGTGGAGCCCCAATTCTAATCAGAATTGGGGATTAAAGTGAAATTTCCCAGGATAGTATGGTCATCTCTGGTATGCAGCTAGAAGGAATAAGTAATAAATTCTAGACATTCTTTTGTGTGCCACTGAGGTATGGATGTATTAGTCTGGGACTAGCTGCAGGGGCTCTTGATGCCTCTGCCTTAGTAGAAATTATTGCAGGGTCCAACACCGCATTGAAATCCCCACCTATGATGGTTAGACCTTTGAGTTATCCAATGGAGGGTTTAGTTAGCTGCATGGGGATGAACACACTACTTGCCTGACATCGAATAGACCCAGCAAGACAGTCCAGTCACGCAATGGAGGGGTCCTTTCTGCCCTTGCCCAGGTAGAAATTAATGTAGGGTCCAGCACTGCATTGAAATCCCCACATATTATGCTTAGGCCTTTAAGTTATCCAAGAGATGGGTTTAGCAAGCTACAGGGTGATGCACACACTACATAGATTCTATTGCTACGCTCCCAATTGGCCTGCCACCACCAGATATCTCCTGAATGTGTCATTGGGAAAGTTTTGTGTAAAAGAACTAAAGTGCCCCTAAAGCCTTTAATGTGTGCTGCATGAAAAGCCCTGCCATAACCACATCTTCCATGACAGGGCAGTGTGTCTGAGGAGATGTCTTTCCTGGAAGAACAACACAGCCTGGGAGTGCTGCTTGGTGAATTTAAGGACTGCATCTCTCTTTTGAAGTGACCATTAAGGCTACTGACATTCAAAAAACAGTCATGTGGGCCATACTCTCCCGGGAGGACATGTATGTCATGCTGGTAGGCCTCAGAGCCAAGTGTGGTGCTTGTGGCTTGTGAGCCACAGCAAAAAGGTCACAAATTGTCATCCTTCTTGTGAAGTGGACACATCGTGTAAAGGACAAATTGAGTTAACCCTGCCACCAAGAAGTCTGGGCACCCATCTCCCCTCAACTGCCCTCTTGCTCCGACTCCACACTTACACCTCAGAAGTATCTGTCTCCCTAACATTCAAAGAACTAACCAATTGAGTCTAGTGACGGTGGAACCCTTCCTACACCTTGCAGTATGAGAGGGTACTACACTGCTAGCAAAGATTAAACAGAATGAGAAGGGCAAGCAACAAAGGAGAATGCAGCAGTGTACTGCACCAGGTGCTGAACCCACAAAGGAGTACCACTTGACTAGTTCAATCTGGTCTTGGAGTCCCTCCCAGTGTGGACCCCAGGGTCTGGTGGGTCTGCTGCAGTGATCCCTCCATCATTATGTGATCAGCTCCATACTCTGATTAGTCTGGTGATCCTTTAGAGGACCTCCTTATTGGTGTGAGTGCCTCCATCTTCGTGGTTTGTCGCTGCCAGCATATCCACCACTGGCTCTACCTCTTCCTCCATGGGGGTTATGCATTTCAGTTCTTTCTTCTCTGTGACCCAGTCCCAAGCTGTTTCAGGGGAGGCTAAGAAAAAAGAGCACAAGATGTGTAACACTTTATGTCAGGCTACAAAACATAAGCATATTAGACAGTAGGCCTGCAGATTCTGTTTGACTGATTCAAAGAATTTCCTTTGTTTGTGGTCCGGACGGATGTATTTGAGAAAAATGAGAATACAGGTAAATTGAAAGGAATGGTTCCTTATCGCTCTTACACCTTTGAGGATCGCATCCCTAACATTGAAGTTCAATTCTGTAGTGTTGAGGCTGAGGGGAAGCATGCAGTAGCGGGTGCTGTCAGTATCGTATGGGCTTGTTTTAGTAAGGAGAATTACATTTGTCTATTTTAGTTTGTGCTTGTGAGGAGGCAGGCAAATCCTCC